>NC_056688.1:88654752-89884752 GCF_018350215.1 Panthera leo
ATTTTATTTTCATTCTAAAATGTCTTTTTTCCATAGTGATTACATTGTTTTTGCTTATTACAAAATCAATATATACTCACTATGGAATATAAAGTCAAGAAAAAAACATAGAAAGGACTCACTCAGAAGCAATCACAAGTAATACTTTCTGGGCCCATTTGTATGAAGATATGTGTGTATAGGAACAAATGTATATATGTTGGGATGAACATAGAGCTTTTATTCATGTATTTTTATTGAAGTATAATTGACATATAGCATTATATTAGTTTCAAGTGGATAACATAAAGAGTAGGTATCTGTATATATTGTAAGTGATCAGCACAATAAATCTAGTTAAAGTAAGAGCTTATTTTTATTAAGTCTAATGATTACTTCTTTAGGAATAAAAAAATATGATGTTTCCCCATTTTTTAAAGTTAAAGTTAATAAAACCCAAAACAATAATGAAAAATGCAATGAATTCCATTTCTGGCAGTATGAAATCTAACTTTTACCTTGAAAACAACTGAAAATGTTGAGTAATTTTTTCTTCCTGAATAAAGTTTAAAACAAAATTTCAAATTAAATTGCTAAGCTAGCAAAAAAGTAAAGAAGGCTTCACAGTGGCCATAAAAGAAACCAGGGTGGAGGCTCCTGGGTGGCTCAGTCAGTTAAGCATCCAACTCTTGATTTCGGCTCAGGTCACGATCTCATGATTCGTGAAATTGAGCCCCACATTGGGCTGTGTACTGACAGCGGGGAGCCTGCCTGGGATTCTCTCTCCCCTCTCTGCCCCTCTCCTGCTTGTGCAAGCTCACTCTCTCTCTCAAAATAAATAAACATCAAAAAAAAAAAAAATAGTTGTTAAAAAAAAAAGAAACCAGAGTGAGTCTACCCCGGAGGGAAGCTCTGAAGCCATTTCCCTGAAGGTATTTGCAGATTTCTGGTGAGCTTGACCTTCAATTTTGATAGCTATGCAAGCTGTCAGAAACACGAAATAAACCCTAGGGTGTGCTCAGAATGGGGTGCCTAATAGAAAATCCCTCCATAGGCTTGAAACCAGATAAGAGGTTATACCCCCCAGGTAAGGGTAAACAAGAAATAGACCCTCTGTGCACAAAAGCACAGCTGGGAAGCTTGCCTGTATAAATCTTGGCACTGGATAAAGGGGAGAAATACCTTTGGGCCCAGAGAGGGCTGACTCTTGAGCACACCAAATTTTTAGCTACTTCACTGGCTTTCTGAAATTATAGTGTTTTCCCCGATTCACTGTTAATATTTTACATACGCTTTGTATTTTATCATAAATAATAGTTTGATGGAGTAGACTTCAAAATGTAAAATTAAGAACATGGGAATGTTAAAATTTTTTAAAGTTCTGACTCAACACAGGCTTAGGAGTTAACGGACATAAAGTCAAACCTTCGTTACACTATTTATTGCTTATATGACTACGGGTTTCGGTTTACTAATCTACAAAATGAGAATATTATGAGGATTAAAAAGAGATACAGTGCTACAGGCTTCCAGGTATGGAGTGAGTAAGTTTTTTTAAAAATGAGAAAAAAATGGAGATAAAGCATCCAGGACAATGTGTGACAATGTTAGTTTCCCTCCCATTTTTTTCGATGTTGTATTAGTTTTTTCAATGTACAATAAACTCTGACAATTTAGGCAATGCTCACCACAGTAAATGCAGTTACCATCTGTCACCATACAGTGTTATTACATTATTGACTATATTCCCTATGCTGTACTTTTCATCCCTATGACTTATTTATTTTATAATTGGAAGTTTTACCTCCCTCCCATTTAAAGTGTTAAAAATTCTGGAATTAAAACTAATAATAAAGCTGTGTTGGTTTTCCTTATATCTGTCCCTACAAAATCTAGCCAGAATTATCCATGCCTTGTATAATTTGCCATTTTCTTTTTTAGTGATACAAATGATATTTTAATTATATATTAAAGAACAGATAAGGAGAAAACTCCTACAGTTTTCCAATCCTTGAAACCATCCATTTGCATAGAAAGTTGCAAACATTACAGAAAATAGTCTGTTATTATGGGTCTCCCCTTTTCCCTTTTGTCTTCCAGTCCTGAGTTATTGTAGCAACTAGCCAGCTTCATACTACAGTGATAACCATGATAAGGCCGTTCCTGTTAATAAAGTTTCATTCATTTGTTCATACCCACAAAATTTCAATTTTAGGAAATTGTAGCAGTGGGAACTAACAGATATATTTGGTAAAAATGCAATCATCTAAATTGTTCAGAATGGTAAGAAAGTAAGTATCAGAATGTATATTTCACTAAGAATTGACAAGAAGCTTAGTTAATATTTACTTCTCCCCTGAATGTCAATAATATTACTTATCTGTTACTATTATGTCTGGGTTTGTAAGAATTTTGAAAGACATAACTGAAGATAGATTGCAATCAACTTCTGACAGTAGAGGTCCTATAGTGTGAGGGAGAAACATTTAACAGTATTTTGTATATAGCAAAAACATTAAAGCCTAAAAAGTTTTTGAAGCAATACTTAATTTTTCTGATTTTTCAGTCCCGTTATTTTATGGAAATCAGTTTCACTGTCACTGAAATACTTGCTCACAGCCAACAAGGATTCTACTCCCCTCCCCCACCTTTTCTTTCAATTGAAGCATAAGAGAGGTACTGCTTGGACAGAGGTTTGCCTGGGGACTCTCAAATATAAAATAAACACATGTCAAATATATTATTTAACCCATCAGCTAGTGAGGGAAGCAGAAACATGATACTGCTGTGTCCAAAGAGAAGGCAAAACATCACCCATATAAGTAATTAGGAATTCTGGATTTATAAATGAGGAAAAACTGGACAATATCCACCAGGCAGCAACCAACTGAATGTCCAGAATGCAGCCTGCATTTCTAGGGTCAGTAATCATCTGCATTACTGTCAGGATTCTACAATTACAGAGTTGCACAATAGCTCAAAGATAGCCCATGACACCTAGTGATCTTTTCTGCTCATTTCAGTCTTTCAAAATTCTTGACACTGGCCCAAGGGAGGGACTGGATTCAGACACGGCCAAGTTGTCGGCATTTTTTCAGTCTCTGGGCTTTGTTTCTCTCTGCACATCTCATTCTCCTCTCCGTGCGTACTGGCTTTCTTTGCAACTTTACCTCCACTGACCCTATTTCTCCCTTCCACTTTCACCACACTTACAAACTCTTTTTCACACCAGTTAGGCACTGACTGGAAGAAATGAGAAGGCGTGGAGGCTTGCTTCAGCTTTGACCCCCAACTAGCTGAATGCCCTAAGGCAAGTCCGTGACCCTTTCTGGGTATCAGTTTCCTTATGCTAATAATCTGGATCAGTGATTTCCAGACTTCTGATTTTTAAAACCAGAGTTCGCAGGGGCGCCTGGGTGGCTCAGTCGGTTGAGAGTCTGACTTTGGCTCCAGTCACGGTCTCACCGTTTGTGGGTTCGAGCCTCACATCAGGCTCTGTGCTGACAGCTCAGAGCCTGGAGCCCGATTTGGATTGTGTCTCCCTTTCTCTCTGTCACTCCCTGACTCACGCCCTGTCTTCCTCTGTCTCTCAAAAATAAATAAACGTTAAAAAAAAATTTTTTTTAAACCAGGGTTTGTTGTTGCTGTTGTAGTTTAAATTTTAGGGACTGACATAAGGTTGCCAAGTTATAACGGTAATTACATTTAACCATCTACTATCACCTTTTTCAAAAAAGAAAGTATATTTTAAAATTTTATTTAATTTTTTTTAAGTTTATTTATTTTGAGAGAGACAGAGAGTGTGAGTGGAGGAGGGGCAGAGAGAGAAAGAGGGAGAGAGAGAATCCCAAGCAGGCTCCGCAATGCCAGCACAGAGCCCGATGCAGTGCTTGAACTCACAAAACCAAGAGATCATAACCTGAGTCGAAACCAAGAGTTGGACACTTAACCAACTGATCCACCCAGGCGACCCCCAAAAAGTACATTTTTAACATAAAGAAAAGAGTAGGAAGGTTCAGCTCAAAATAAAAGGTTGTCCTTTAAACCGAATGTGTTAATTTTGTGAAATTCACTTTTTGATTGTCCTTATTTTCTTATTTTGCAACAGTTGAGTAAAAACTCTTTCAAGGACTCATTTGGGGAGGAATAAGGTTACCTGTCCCTATTTGGTCTCCTTGCCTACAATGTCTCCTTTCTCTCCCTCTTCTCTAGCTTACCCTCCTCTCTCCCATGAGCACTAAAAGAATATACTGCTTTGATCACTGCACCCCATCCCTCCAATCACTTAATGCTCAGGTGCACCTCCTTGGTCTGTTATTTAAGTCCTTCTGCTTTCTTGCCCCAATTTTACTTTTCGCCCATTTTCTTTCAGGCCATTTTGATACAAATCTCTCAGTTCTATTCAACTTAGTTGTAGTCAGCCTCCAGGATGGCTCTTTGTGATCTCTGCCTCCTGGTATTCACACCCCGGCGGTGTAGGCCCTTCTCACATCGTACTAGGGCTGCGTGGCCAACGGACTACAGTAGGACAGGGGAAGTGACAGCGTGTCACTTCTGAGATTAGGATATAAAGACACTATGGCTTCTGTCTTGGTTGCTCTCTGGGGGAGCAAGCCAGCGGCTACATGGAGAGGGTACTCAGCCTACACAGAAGGCCGTGTGGTGAAGAATTGGAGGTGTATGGACAATAATCAGTGAGAAATGGAGGCCCGCCAACGACACTGTGGCATGCCTGCAGCTCCAGCTGCAATCAGGCCTCGAGATGACAGTAGCTCCAGGGGACAGTTTGTCTGCCACCTTAGGAGAGACCCTGAGCCAGAACCTTGAGCCAAACTCCCCTAGACTCCTAATCCTCAAACTCTGCGAGACAGTCAGTGTTTGGGTTTTAAGCCCAAGTTTTGGGGTACTTGCTATGGAGAGCACTAGTTAACTAAGACATATTTTCTTTCTAACCAAGTGCGTCTTTTTTTTTCTTTGCACTGTTATTGCTCGTGGTGGATTTTCAATTATTGCGACTCTAGCTGTCAGGCTCCTGCTTATCAGCGTTAACACCAGGCCCCCTATCGCGCTTCCCCTGTGATTCCTTCTGCCATCATCCCAGCAGGAAGTGATCGCTCCTTCCTCTAATCCCATGTCACAGCATTTGCTCTATGTACCTGTCCTTTCGTTTTTTATTATAGAGTCTTCTCATTCATTCATTTGGCAAACTTCTGCAGGCCCTGAAGAAATGAATAGGAGGAAGCTAAAACCCTTGCCCTCAAGAAGCTTACAATCTAGTATAGAAGTTATGAAAGGACAAAGCAATACATAATACAGGGCAGTCCAAGGAAGCCACTTACCGGTGGGAGGAAGAAGCTAGTGGTGGGAGGGAGCAGGAGTCAGGCAAAGCTTCACAGAGGAGGGAAGGGTGAGTCAAGTCTCAATGAAGGATGGTGGGAGCATGCCAAGCATTTCCTGGCAATTCAGCCACTAACACTTGACAAAGTCCCTGCCCTAAAGAAATTTACATTCTGGGGGTAGTTTTAAAAGAGCAAAGAGAGGAATAAATTATAATAAGTAGGAAGAAGGAGGGGCGCCTGGGTGGCTCAGTCTGTTGAGCGTCCAACTTTGGCTCAGGTCGGGATCTCCACTCTGAGTTCAAGCCCCGCGTCGGGCTCTGTGCTGACAGCTCAGAGTCTGGAGCCTGCTTCAGATTCTAGGTCTCTCTCTCTCTCTGCCCCTCCCCCGCTCATGCTCTCTGTCAAAAATATATAAACATTAAAAAAATATTTTTTTTAAATAAGTAGGAAGAAGGAAACAAGCAACTTAAGAGAAACGTAGCAGAGATTGATTTTGAATAAGGTGGTTAAGGAAAGCCTCTCTGAGCACTTGACAATCTAAAGCCAGAATGTGAAAAACAAACAAACAACCCAGTGTGTAATAAATGAATGTGCTTGCACATACAAGGTTTGTCTGGGGTGCGGCAAGCACTCCAGGCAGAGAAGACAGCAGATGTAAAGGCCCTGGAGTGAGACAGTGCTTAACACATTTGATGGAAAGAAGGCCAGGTGGCCGGAGCAGAGTGCTGACAAGGAAAGTGCTGAGAGAGGCGGATGAACTTGCAGGGGCCAGGTCACGCAGGGCCTTGGAAGCCATGCTGATGAGAACAGTCTGGCCGAGAGGGGGCTGATTCACAGTAAGAGAGACAGGGAGAGGGACAGGAACAACTTCTGAATGTGAGAGGGGAGGCAGATCCTGTGCACAAGAGGAGAGATTGGGCTTCCGCCATCTTGAAAAATGAGAAGATGGGTTCCCGTTTCAGCAGGTCGCTAGGTTTTGTGCTAGGAAGGCAAGTAAGTTCATAGCCGGTGTCTTCTATTTTCTTAAGTATAAACAAAGCCATCAGCTGAGGAACGATGTGGGGGCGGGGTATGAGAGGCTTGAAAAGATAATAAAAGTTATAAACTAGTCCTCTCAGGGACTGGGACAGTAAAATACCGGGGAAACATGGGATGGTTGTTGGGCAGTGTTAAGGGTCAATTTGGGGTTGAAATCTTGAATATGAAGTGAGGCCGCTCAGTGCAGTTATGTAATTTTCTCTAGGAATGCAGCTCGGTGCAATCACAAAAACGATGGGTTCACTTTGGGCTTTTGCTAGGCCAACTATCTTTGTAAATTAGGTCAACCTTAAGTACGAATTGTTTTAATGGGTTGGGTGTGGAAGCCAGATCTTAGTGGGTTAAGAAGTGAATAAAACTTAGAGGCAGAGAATTCTAAAGACTCTTTCAATAGTGTGGCTATGAAGGGCCAGATGGGGAAACCGAAGGGAAAACTGGTTAACAGAGTTTTAGCATGTAAAGGAAACTCGGAAATAACCAGTTTTCCTTTCATGCTAAAAGGTAAAATTAGGGAATGGGGAGAGATTAGCACCACAGGAAAGCAAAAGCCTAATAGGTCAATCTTTGTGGAGACAGAGCAGCTGGAATTAGACCAGGGAAATATTTATCTTAGGAGGAAGAAGAAAAGTAAGGAAGATATGTAATAATACGATTAATAACAAACATAGTTAATATTTATTGAATACTTATTTTATGCCAGGTAGTATTCTAAAAGCTTATATATACAACTTAATCCTTATAATAGCTATATTATGCTAAGAAAGATTGAGGCACTTGGGTGGCTCAGTTGGTTGGAGGTCCAATTCTTGATTTTGACTCAGGTCATGATGCCAGGTTTGTGGGATTCAGTCCCCGTGGAGCCTGCTTCATATTCTGTCTCCCTCTCTCTGTCTGTCCCTCCCCCATTCACTTGCTCTCTCTCTATAAAAAAAAAAATAAAAGAAAGAAAAAAAAAGATTAATGCATCCAAAACTGCCCACGTGGCAACTGGCAGAACCAAGATTTTCGCTGGCAGTCAAATTCTAGATGTCTTGTTCTTAATCTTAACATTATAATGTAGGTGGGAACAGGAAGAAATCGAAGTTAAGATGTTCACAACTAACAGCTTCATTTTCTTTGTGTTTCTGGAGGCGAAGTCACCTTCAAAGCAGGTTTGGGGGAAAGAATGAGAGGAGATGGTGAGGTCTGAGGATAGTCACTTCAGGTAATGTGAAGGGAAGCTCCTGGGGGAGGGGGGGGGGGGCTCCCAGGAGGTGTCCAGGAGCCAGCTGCAGTAGGACACAATAATATTTGTAGAGACACAAATGTGTGTAGTTGAGGGACACTCCCTCAAAGCCCATCCCTTGGGGGTCTGTGTGGGAGGCATTTAAGTAAAGGCAATTATTTGTAATCCAGTATGATAGATCCTATGATGGGGGCTACACAGAGAGAAGTGTCGGAGTAAAAAAAGAAAAGTCCTTCACCCCAAAAAGGTGTGAGGTGAAGGGGCAGTGGTGGAGCAGGGAAGGGTATGGCCATGGGAATGCGTTGCTAGGGTGGAGGGGAGGGGTAAAGATGTACAGAACTGATGAGGTCAAGGGAAGGGTATTGAAAGGCCTTGTGTTATAATAACAGCAAAGAACAAGTATTTATTCAGGGTTGACATATATAGGACACTATGATGTGTAAGGTAAAATTAAAAAATAGAAGTAGTTCTTGGTTTATTTCCCAGCTAAGCTTAGCGCCCTACAAAGTAGGGAACATGCTCTTGATATATACCTACCAGGATAGTGCTTTGCCCAATAAACACTGTGAATTAAGATCACATCTCCTACATTAAGAAAAGTCCTATATCAGAGCTTACGAACTGGTGGCTCACGGACCGAATGAAGCTTACTGGACGTGGTTTATTTAAGTGCATATGCAAATCTGTTGTGGGTAGGGGAGCTCTGTAACCTGGCAAGCACATTTAGGTGGTACTCACTAGTCAGCTCAACCCAGATCCCATGAAGGAATACAAGCTCCATGCCATCAGATGTACCAAAGTTTTAACAGAAGCCTGAAGTGCTCTGCATTTTGAAAGGTTGGCTGATATTTCTTATGAACAATGTGAAGACCACAGCTGTTGGCCCAGCTGTCTGTTGGCCACGTTTGGTTTGAGAGGTCTTGTTTATTCTCAGATCCCTTGAAAAAGGCTCTCTTTGATGCTCCTTTAGATAATATTTCACCAAGATTCACTTACTGGTGGCATGAACATGCTATTGAAACATCTTAGAGATTCTGCCGTTTCCACGCACGCCTGCCTAGCTATCTGACCTGTATCCAACGTCTTCCCCCTTTCTATCCAATTTTTCCTGTCCAGCATTCCATCCTCACAGTTGTCTTTGCTAAGCTGTCTTTGCTTAGCTTTTGCTAAGCTGTGGGAGTATTCCCACAAGATTGACAAGTATTTCGCAATAAGATCTCCCACGTTACGACTTTTTTAACTGGGACCTTCAGTCAGTCCTCAGAAAGAACAGGAGGAATAAGGGGGCTAATTTTAGGGGGCTATCCCTGCCTCTTAAGCAGGGGTTCTCTCATTGTATTGTAATTGTTTACTCCTCTAGTTTTCCTCCAGACCGCAGGCCATTTGTCTTAATCCTCGCTGTATCCCTGGGCACACAGGTATTCCATAAAGCTGTTGGGGTGTATACCCAGTGAATGAAAAGCAGATGCAGCCCGAGGGTGGATTTTCCTTTGACTTCTGCTCAAGGATGATCATCCCATAATCACTCTAAACTGAGGCAGGCCGAGAGGGAAAGTGGGGGCTACTGAAGCACAGCCTCGGTTTGGCCACCGTCTCCCGAGCGCCTACTGCCTGCCAAACGTCGGGCTGATTGCCAGGGCGCAGAAAATAAGCTCGAGGGCAGTCTTAGCTCCATTTCCACTCCAGTGCCTCCTGTTGCCTCGTTTGCCCTGTATTCCCGGTAAGTTGTTTCAAAACACACTCAAGATGCGCAGCGCTCTCCTCCGTTATTTTCCCTTTTTCAGCGTTTGGCGCCCAGCGCCCGTCATCGGGAGCCCAGCCTCGGGAACGGCGACTGCCGTGGCCTCGAATCGGCCTGCGGAGCCAGGGCGGCGGGTAGCGGGGGTGGCGTCCACACCGGTACCAGGCCCCCCAGGTCGGCGCCCCGCTCCCGCCGCCGCACGCCACCTGTGCCTCAAGTCCGGGCAAACAGGGCACCCGCGGCCCCGCCCCTACCTTAGCGCCGCAGCGCTGCGAGCAGCAGTCTCCCTCCGGAGCGTGACAGCCCGACATGGCCCTGATGAGGGGAACCCACGGCCTCCTATCTTTGAGCGGCTTCGGGACCGAGGTTGGTCTGGGCTAAGAGCAGCCTGTGGCGTGACCACCGCTGCAATCGGGCGGCGCTGAGGGCAGCTCGGGGGCGGGTCCAAAAGGCGGAAGGCGGGTCTTGGAGGGCCTCGCGGACAGGAGATCCAGAGGGGCGGCCTCCGGGCTGAGGGGCGGGGCCAACGAGGTTGGAGGCGGGACTAGGAGAACCTCTTGATTCCGAGACTCACGCGCACCACTGGAGCCAGGGGGTGTGGCCAACGTGACAAGAGGCGGGGCCTGGGAGGGTCTTGATGACTGGGCGATCAGGCGGTGCTGCGGGCAGCCCGCGACAAGGCCGGGAAGATGGCGGCCTCCTGGAGGCTGGGCTGTGACCCTCGGGTGCTACGCTACCTCTTGGGCTCCGGCGGCTGCCGAAGACTGGGGCTGGTGAGGGGCGCTTCCGGATGGTCTTTCGGTCGCGGAGCTAGTTGGAGATGGCTTCACAGCACGCAGTGGCTGCGGGGTGAGTGGTCGGGGCTCGCTCGGCTTCTCCGTGTAGCTGAGTAATGGGCCTGGGTCAGGGGCTTTTGGATTCAAGGCCCATCTGGGTGTGGAAGTGCCCGCGGCTCCCGGTTCCTAAGGCCTTTTCTCGGGGAGAGGTCCGCTGACTTGGCCTAGTGCATGCATGCCGCGAAGGGTTTTTCTTGGGAGTTGGGAGAACTTGACTCCATTCCTGGGCCCCTGGTTAGTGTGGCTTCTCTGTGACCTTGCCTTGGAATTTGGGTTATTTGTGACGCGCGGAGAGAGGTCCTAAACGCCTTTCTTTCAAGCCACTTCCCAGTCTCAGGTTCCCCTAAAGCTGTCAGGGTGTCGAAGCTTGCTGAGATTCAAAAGCCACTGGTAGCCATTCTTATTCATTCTCTTGGCCCCTCTTTATTGGGAGATCTTTTCTTCCAGGCCTCTCGGGTTGCCCCGCGCGACGACAAGCAAGAGACTTAATTTGTAAATACCTATGACATCACAGACATAGGTCGAGAAGAATGTTTTAAGCAAAACATGCGCTTGAAAGAGTGGAATATTAGGAGGGGAATCATACCAAGAAGTTATTACAGAAAGTAGGCATTAAGTAATGACATTAACAGAATTAACATAATTCTTTTAGTATTTAACAGGACGTAATATAGTATGCTGGGTATTATTTTTCTTTACATGAGGGTGGGGGGATATGGCTAACATTTTTTGAGTGTGATGTATTACCTGCCAATCATCTGGCACTTCACACTATGAATTTTGATATAAAAAATTAGGGGTAGTAGGCAATGCTTACATATTCTGAGCTACCTGAGACTCAGAAAAAAAAAAAAGTTACAGAGTCACACGGTAAAGATGAGTACACTGAGATTTTAAGCTTTGGTAATGGGAACAATTTATTTCAGTTTCTTCAGTTGAATATTTCATAAAATACCTCTTGGTGTAGTGGTTTTTTTTAACTGTGTATAGAATTCCCTGTTTTCCCTTTCTCCATTTTGTGAAATATTGAACTTTCCTGTAGCTCCCAGATATTCTGTCTGGGATGGAGCTCAAGTTTTGATATTTTATGGTGGTGTTTGCTGGGCTACACTTTAAGACTCACTACCTTAGAAAATCATGACATAGTAAAATCTCAGTGTTGCAAATAATTTAGGAAGGTATCCTTTTGTTTTCTTTCAAATTTTTATTTAAATTCTAGTTAGTTAATATAAAGTGTAATCCTGGTTTCAGGCATAGAATTTCATGATTTATCACTTATATTTAGTACCCAGTGCTCCTCATAACAAGCGCCCTCCTTGATGCCCGTCACCCGTTTTGCTCATCCCCCACCCTCCTCCCTCCATCAACCCTCAGTTTGTTCTGTATAGTTAAGAGTCTTTTATGATATGCTTCCCTCTCTCCCTTTTTTTTCTTCCCATGTGTTCATCTGTTTTGATTCTTAAATTCCACATGAATGAAATCTTACGGTATTTGTCTTTCTCTGACTTATTTCGCTTAACATAATACTCTCTCGCTCTATCCATGTTGTTGCAAATGGCAAGATTTCATTCTTTTTGAGGGCCGAGTAATATTCCAGTGTGTGTGTGTGTGTGTGTGTGTGTGTGTGTGTGTGCGCGCGCGTGCGCGTGTGTGTGCGCACACACACACACTTTATCCATTCATCAGTTGATGGACATTTGGGCTCTTTCCATAATTTGGCTATTGCTGATAATGCTGTGATAAACATAAGGGTGCATATGCCCCTCCAGATCTGTATTTTTGTATCCTTTCGGTAAATACTTAGTAGTGCAGTTGCTGGATTGTGGGGTAGTTCTATTTTTAACTTTTTGAGGAAACTCCATACTGTTTCTTAACCTTGTTTGCAAAACATTCTTTTTTTTTGTTTTTTTAATGTTTGTTTATTTATTTTTGAGAGAGAGAGAGATAAAGAGCAAGGTCAGGTCAAGAGAGAGGGAGACAGAATCCCAAGCAGGCTGTGTGCTGTCAGCACAGAGGCTGATGCGGGGCTTGAACTCACAAACTGTGAGATCATGACTTGAGCCAAAACCAAGAATTGGACGTTTAACCGACTGAGCCAACCAAGTGCCCCGGAAAACAGATTCTTTAGAGAATCTTTGAATGCTTTAGACTCTCTCTACAGAAAAAGGAACATAGGTGGTTACAGACAGAAAGGTGCATGCAGTTTCAGGGGTTTTCTTTAGAACCAGTTTAAGGACTTCTGCCTCTGGAAACTCACTTAGGCAGTCCTTATCTGATGCATCATGACTTTTTTTTTTAAATTTTTTTAACATTTATTTATTTTTGAGACAGAGGGAGAAGAGAGCATGAACAGGGGAGGGTCAGAGAAAGAGGGAGACACAGAATCTGAAACAGGCTCCAGGCTCTGAGCTGTCAGCACAGAGCCCGACGCAGGGCTCGAACCCACGGACCGCGAGATCATGCATGACCTGAGCCGAAGTCGGACGCTTGACCGACTGAGCCACCCAGGCGCCCCAGATGCATCATGACATTTTACCTACTCCCCTGCACACCATGAACAACTTGGCTCACTCGGCCTGAACATCATCTGTAAGAGGGAGATCGCTATATCTCATGAAAGCTAAGTTTCCCAGCTCCTCCTTCCTTCATGTATAAGGACTCTGGTGATTATATTGGGCCACCAGGATTCTTTCCCCATCTCAACATGAGCTGTTTAACAACCTTAATTCCTTCTTCAAGCTTAATGCTCCCTTGCCATGTAACATAATGTATTTGCAGGTTCTGGATGTTAGGATGTGAGACATCTTGGAGGAGTGGGGGGTGGGAGGCAGGGTTGTTATTCTGCCTACCTCAGTAGCTGACAGTGTTGTTGGGTAGCTTTAAGTTATTTGGAAATCTTGGGTTTTTTTATTTTCTAATATACAGAGCTAAAATTTGTCTCGTAACTTTCCACATACAGGTTTTTGTTTGTCGTGGTAAATACAGGTGGTGGTCCTTGAACTATTTATTTTACAAAGCATGAATTACATGGTGTTGGCTTGTTTTTCTCTGAGCTTGTTAGAAATTGTAATTTCATAAAACTAAACAACTATTTGGTAACCTATAGACTATAGGAATTAAGTACACTTACTGAATAATTTCTCTTTTCATACATCTAATCCAGGATCTTAAACTCTGTCCATGGGAGTCATACTTGGAGTATTGGTTTCCTTAAATGGTGTTTGTTGGCAACGTTTTTATGAGCAATGACATGTGTCCCATGCTTAGTGCCATCTATGAATTAGGAAGTGGACCCTCATCAGCCACCATATCACATCTGCCAGCATCATGATCTTGCACTTCCAGCCTCCAGAACTGTGAGAAATAAATGTTGTTTATAAGCCATCTGCCTCAAGTATTTTATGACAGCTGTCCAAATGGACTAACACACTGGGCAATGAGGTCACTAACTCGGAGCACGTGTTCACAAGAAGGTACACGATTGAACAAAATTGGGTCTCTTCCAGCAAGAAAGGAGTCGGGGAAGTGGGTTTGAGAAGAACAAGTAGCACTGAGAGCTTACTATGTACCATGCACCCTTGTCAGCACTTTACATGACTTAAGTCACTTAATACTCTCAGTGGCTCATGCTGTGCTCTGGTGATAGAACTCCAATTTCAACCCGGCTCTGCTTCTGACACCAGAACCTTTTTCCTTAACCACAGTCTACCTCAGTGTCAGGTGGTGGCCTGGCCGTAGCCATCAACAGAACGTGTCAGCATGCTGAAGCTGTGTTCACCATGTGAACACCTGCACTTTTTTTTTTTTTTAAGTGAAGTGAGACCTATTTTAGTAATATCTACATTGCGAAATAGTATTTCAGTGACAGTCGTGATATCATTTTTTTAGAACAGTTTAACAGTTACAATTCTAGACTGACTGTATAAAGGGTGGCAGAACCCTTTAAGAGTTAGAGTATATGTTAATGTCTTCCTATCTGCAAGTTTCTAATTGATACACAGTTGCCCCTCGAACAACATGGAGGTTAGAAGCATTGACCCCTCCCACCAACGCAGTGGACAATCCATGTATAATTTTGATTGCCCCAAAACTTAAGTACTAATAGCCTGCTGTTGACCAGAAGCCTTACCAATAACATAAATAGTCAATGAACACATATTTTGTGTGTTATACGTATCATCAACTGTATTCTTATATACATAACTTTTTCTTAAATGTTTTGGTACTTCTAGGCTATGTGGTTTGTGAGTTCTTTCAAATTGTTGCAGATCTCCAAAAATTTTCCCAATATATTTATTTTTAAAAAATCTGCATGTAAGTGGACCTGTAAATTTCAAACTCATGTTGTTCAAGGATCAACTGTCCTCGAGTGTGCCTAATTGTTAATGTCTTGACCTTCATTTGCCTTTTACAGCCAATGTGTAAATCCCCAAACTTTTGCATGTGTCCATTTTTTTGCTAGACTCTTAAGTAATGATTTCTTTTTGTCCTGTTCCAAGATTGCAAAATAAATGGATTTAGGTAGAATTTTAATTTTATAATTTAATAGCAAGAAGACCAGTATTGCAAGCTGAAACCTCTTCTGTCGTGTTCAGTTTCTCCCACTCAGGAAGTATTTCCATAGCCATGGAGTACCTACAATTCTGGCCAGCTTCCTTACAGATGCACCATTGGATACTAAGTGTATGAAAGAATTAGCAGATTCTGTAAACAAAATGGAGGGAATGGTGATTTTATTTTATTTTATTTTATTTTATTTCATTTTATTTTATTTTATTTTATTTTATTTTATTTTATTTTATTTTATTTTATTTTATTTTATTTTATTTTATTTATTTTTGTACTTGGTAAGCAGTACATTTACTATAGCTAGTGACCTGCTCAATACTTTGCTGCAATCAAGGGCTTTCTTGTATTACATGAAAAATTTTAGGGAAGAATTAAGGTTGGCACATTTCAGGAGAACTTCCTTGGGATTGTACTAGTGCTAGGTTTTAGGGGAGACACAAGTCTGTTTGAAAACTGATAAAAGTTATACCACTTCTTCAGAAAAATGTGTACGTGCAAAATTTTCTATGTAGTTTCAGGAAACTTGTGGATCTCCCTGTAATTTATCTATAAACACCAGTTAGTCTCCAGCCTATTTCCATAAACATGTCTGTCATTTCCTACAGAAAATAATGCTATTTTGCAAGGATATTTACCATATCTGAGAACAAGAAGTGAATGTTTTTGTATAGGGGTTCCCATTATAAATAAATGGCTAGCGAATACATTTATATAAAGCCAGTTATTTGGAAATCTTGGTTTGAACTATTTCTTCAAATAGAGTGACCTCTTCTGCGGGTTGAAATTTTTCTAATTACTTAAATGCTATTCTCCTAAATCTTCTGTAGGGTCCTGCAGGGAATAGATGGCACCGTAAAAATGGGTAATTTGAGGAGAGTTTACTAGGTGACTACTTTTTGTGAATTCCGGGTGTAGAGGTGGTGCTGTGCTGCGGGGCTATTTAGAGCAAGGTTCTGAGTGGCATCGTGAAGAGGCATGGGAAGGGAGCAGTTGCTAGAGCTGGAAAGGAGGGAGCCTGTGGGGAGGATCCTGTGATGGAGGTGTGTCCTTCAGTTGAAGGATCTAACCAGCCCAGGTGGCTACACGGGGAGGGAGCTGGGGAAGTAAATACCTTGACCACCCCCCTCTCCACTACTCTCCCTTCATCTCCTGCTTCTACTGCCCTGTGGCTGAACCCCGGTGGGTTCAAGGCACAAGGAAGCGTGTTGTTGAGGCACGCACAGTGGTCTGGGGAAAGTCGAGGGGTAGATTCAGAAGGGCAGATGGGAGATCTCTCCCATCCCCTCCTGCCTCACACCCTTCAGTCATCTCACTTTGTACTTTAGGTGAGCACTGAAATACCAAGTACTGTATTGTTTATAAATATGGTGGCTCTCATGCTAAGAGAGGGGAAAAGAGCAAGTATAAGTTCTCTGGGTTGTGTCCTGAGGCCAGTGCCTTGCACAAGAGTAAGCACAGGGTCTGTGTAACTGACCTGATGTTTAGTGGGATTTTTCTGTATACGTTTGAACAACTGGATAGGAATAGAGTCTATATAGTTTATGAGGCTGTTTGGGCACTTTATACAGGTAGAAAGATTTTGTTTTTGGAGTTGTGGCATCTAATTTTGATTTTTGTTATTTCACTTGTATCACAATTAGAGTCATCCCTGACTCCTTTCGTATGGCACATCTAGTCTATCAGAAATTCCTGTTGGCTCTACCTTTGAGATGTAATCTGACCACTCCTCACCAACTAGCATGGTCTAAGCTACCATGATCTCTGCTCTAGATTATTGCGAGTGTCCCAGTAGGTATCCCTACCATTACCCTTGGCCCAGTACAGACTGTTCTCCATGCAGCTTTCACAGTGCTTTTAAATTATAAATTAGATCATGCCAGTTCTCTGCTGCAAACCCTCCAAGGCTTCTTATTAAACTCAGTCTGAGATCTGAAGTTCTGACTGTGGTTTACAAGGCCCCCTATGGTAGGAACCCTCCGTTCCCTGACTTCAGCGGACCGCGTACCTCCTCACTTTCTCACTCCACTCCCGTGCGCCGGCTTTCTCTGTGTGTTTGGAACATAGCAACAAGCATACTCTCTGCTCATTCTTTGTGCTTGCTGTTTCCTCTGTTTAGAAGGCTCTTCCATCAGATACTTGCATGGCTTCCATTCAGCTCTGCTCATTTTATCAAAGGAGGCCTCTGATCAACTGATAAAATAGTTCTTCCACTGTCACTGTATTCCCTTACCTGCCTTTCTTTTCTTATTTCTTATCACCACCAGACACGTCATGTTTATTTTCTGTCTCCCCTCTTTAGAATGAAAACTCCATGAAAGCAGGAATTTTTGTCCGTTTTCACTTTTGATATCTCCAGCCCCTAGAAGAACACCTAATACTTGGTAGGCTCTGAATAAATATTTGTTGAATAAACAAGTGAATGAACAAACAGGTGTCCTTGTCTTTCTCCTTTCTTCACTCCACTCCTCTGCCATGAAATGATCTTCCAGAAATGCCTCCCGTTTCTCTCTACCACTTTTAGAATGGAGGCCAGACATTTGAAGATCTAATGGAAGGTCCTAGGTGCCTTTTCAGTCTCTCAGGCCAAGCGGTCTCAGTGAGTAAAGGAGAACAGGTAACACATTCATGGGTAGCTTTTTTGGTACTTGAAGCCCCTCTATTTTAATTTTTCTGCGAGATTTATAGTTGCGACCCTGTCAAAGCAACTGTGCAGTGTTATTTTTTTCTGTAAATTGCAGATTTGTGAAGGTCAGCTGTTTATGTGGAACTGCAAACAAGTTCAGTTTTTAGTTGTGGTATTTCTCTTGCTCAAAAATTCTTTCATAGTTTTCCATTGCAGTTTAAATAACGTCAACCCCATTAACGAGGTATTCAAGTTAAGCTATAATAGTGCTGTAACGTACGTTTTTAACTTACATGCCCACTTTTTATGTTCATTCTGTTCCACTCTCCAGGCACTCTGAACTGTAATTCCCGCCTCCTTCTATGGATGTGATGCTCTCCTCACCTGGAATGTCTGCTCATTTTCTCACTTTGTTTTTTTTACCTAGCACAAAGTTTTTAAATTAAAAAAATATATATATTGTAGTAAAATATACATAAAATTCACCATTTTAATTATTTTTATGTGTTCAGTTCCATGGCATTAAATACGTCCACATTGTTGTGCAACCATCGCCATGGTCTTTATCTCTAGAACTTTTTTCATCTTCCCAAACTGAAACCCTGTGTCCCCTAAACAAAATCTCCCCTTTCCTTTCTCTCCCCAGGCCCAGGTGACCACCTTCTTTCTATCACTATGAATGTGCCTGTTCAGAGTATCTCATGCAACTGGAATCCTACATCGTTTGTCTTTTTGTATTTAGCTAATAGCATAGTGGCTTCAGGTTTCATCTGTCCTGTTGCCTGTATTCCAATTTCATTCTTTTTTTAAGGTTGAATCATATTTCATTGTAGTTCTATAGCACATTTTGTTTATCCAGTCATCTGTCGATGTACATTTGGGTTGTTTTCACCTTTTGGCTGCTGTGAATATTGCTCCTGTGAATATGGGTGTACAGTATCTGTTCCAGCCCCTGCTCTCAGTTCTTTTGGGTGTATACCCAAACATAGGAGGCCTGGAGAAAATGGTAATACTTCTGTTTAATTTTTTGAGGAATCCTATGGGTTTCCATAACAGCTGCACTATTTTACTTTCTCCCCAACAGTGCACAAGGATTCTAATTTCTCCACATCTTGCTGACACTTGTTTTCTGGGGGTTTTATTTGTTAGGATGGGGTTTTTGTTTGGTTGGTTGGTTTTTTTTTTTGTTTTTTGTTTTTTTTTGGTTTTGTTTTTGATTTTTTTGATAATAGCCATAGCAGATTTTTTTTTTTCCTTTCTTGATCAGCCCAAGTCTCAGCTTTCATTGCTCTTTAGTACTCTTAGAGCATTTTTATCTACTACCCTCTAGTACTTGTGTATATATCTTGACTTCCCATTTAAACTGTAATCCTTTGGAGGTCAAGATTCTGGTCTTATATTGGTCTAGGACTAGGATAATGGGAGCTCAGGAGGCATTTACTGAGAGCCTGATTTGCTCCTTAGCTTTGGTAGTGAATGTTATGACAGCACCACTGAAGATCAAACATTTGCTGATGATTTTTTAAAAATGGTCATTTATTTATTTTGAGAGAGAGAGAGAGCACAAGCCGGGGAGAGGGGCAGAGAAAAGGAGAGAGACAATCCCAAGCAAGCTCTGCACTGTCAGCACAGAGCTGGACACGGGGGTCAAACCCACAAACCATGAGATCATGACCTGAGCAGAGATCAAGAGCTTAACCGACTGAGCCACCCAGGTGCCCCCACATTTACTATTGATTTTAATGAGAATTTGGTTTCCAAACGTACACTACAGTTAAAATAGAGATCAAGAGCTAGTGTATTGTAGCTGTGAGAATGAGGCCAGGTTAGGTGAAGGAAAGAGTAGAAAGGAAACCTTCGTGTTTAGGGTTGAGATGTGAGAGGAACAGTGAATCTATTTTTCATTACTTGAGGAAGGAATTGTAATGCACGATATGGTAACACATATAGCCAACTCCGGATGTGTGCGAGTTCACCCTCTTAACCGTTTCTGTGCTACCTGTCAGTAATAATTGGCTAACGTTTTTGAGACTGACTGGCTGTTTGCCAGCCCCACCCCCACCCATGAAGACTTTGCACGTGTTAACCTTATTTAGTCCTTACGAACTGTTCTACAGAAGAGGCAACTGAGGCACAGAAGGAGTAGGTGACTTGTAAGTGGTGGATCTATACTAAACCTGGGCGGTTTGGTTCCAGCGCCTGTGCTCTAAATCACTATGGTATGCTGCTGCCGCTTGTTAGGATTTTTATAAAATTAACTAAACATGTTTATTAAATAATAAAATATTTACTTTAACACAGTAATACATGCATATAGTTTAAACAGATAGTACTGAAAGGTTATAACAATGCAGCAGATCTCCCCATCTCTCCCTGCTTTCCCAGTCTTCTTTCTTATAAGCAACAGGTTTTGTCTCTTTGTTCCAGCGTTTGTTTGTCTTCCTATTTCTGTTTTACATATTACCTGTGGGTGAGTGCTGGTCAGTGCCATCCCCTAGGTTTTCCCTCTCTTGTTCCTCCAGTGTAGTTACTTTGCAATTCTTGGTTAAATCCGCATTCAGTGTTTACACTGAATACATCTTGAGATTGTCCTATATTGTCCCAAATTATCATTGTTACCTTTCTTACTGTTGGCTTTTCCTGTATTGTTGCCTTAAAATTTTTTCTTTAGTTTTCTCTGATAACTATTGCTGATTCATCCCGCAGTATCTAATAGCTTCTCAGCACAGCTTGCCGTATTGTCAGTCACATCAGATAATCTGCTAATTTCTTTATACCCTTCCTGTATACCCCCACATGTGTAAGTTGATCCTTCATTCTAAAGGTCTTCTCTTTTGCCTTCTCCAGAGAAACAGTCTCCAGTGTCCCAGTCTTCTGTTGAATGAGGAAGGGTTGTTACCCAGCACTGGACTGCAGGAGGGGATCCAGTTAGCATTCAGATAGCATTCCCCAGTTCCTCGTACAGCTGGTTCCTGGGCGTTTGGGCAATTCTGTTGCATGAACGGGTGATTATCTCAGCTTTCCCCACTGCTGGCTTAGGATTCAGCTTACTGGAATCTCTTTGGACAACAATTACTCATCTCTTTACTTTTCTGCCTCCAAATTTGTGTGCTGTTACTCCTCCTTTTTGCCCTGTCCTTGTGGGGTTTATCTAAAAATAACCAAACAAAAGTACTTTTTTGTTTGTTTGTTTTGTTTTCTCAGTGTTAGATAAGTTTTGGGCACAGAGTGAAATTGGATAAACTTACCAGAGAAAACTAGTAAAATGTAGATTATAAGAAACAAAAGAAATAAAAAGCACGTATATACCATCACCAGCCAGAGAACCACTGGTGCCATTTTGGAGCACATCCTTCAGTCCGTGTGTGTACAAGCGAAGCAGGTGGGAAATGGATGATGCCGCATATACTGTTTGTGGGCCATCTTTTACCACAGCAGGACCTGTAAATGCCATTTTCACAAACTATTACGCATACATTTTCTGTTGTCCATTGACATTTTCAATTTATTCTTACACTGGTACTACACCTAAATCACTGTTTGAATAAAGAAGACTTCTACGACAAGTACTCATTTTTAAGAAAATTTGCTTTAGTTACTTCATTCTGTGTTATCTCATGCAGCCTGCAGGTGGCACAATTGTTTTATTTTTAACAGAAATTCTAAAGGTTAATTATATGTAGTGAGCTCTTGCATTGGAAAGAGAGGCGCTTAAATGAGCAACATCTCTTCCTATTAGAGAAGAAGCAAATTAGTGTTAAGAACAGGGAGGCGCACTAAGAAAGTATTGAATTATTTATTTCTTCATTTGGTCTATCTTCACGATTTTTTGTGTATTTGCATAATAGTCCCTTAAATGGACCAGAGCCTGATGCTCAAGCAATATTCATATGTAAACTGCTGAATTTCCTTAATTTCCTTCGTCAGAGTGATAGGGCTTAGATCTGCTTCATATTAACCACAAAGCAATCTGTTCTTTTATATTTTAAGAGTTTGCATATATTATTATTATTTTTTTAATCTGGAGATCTTTTGGAGTTGATGTATATATCATCAATTTAAAGCTTTGATATAATTACTGAAGTATGAATGTTTTGTTCTTAGGATAAAAGAAGTTCTTTAGGGAACCAGAAGTAGATTAGTGTACCTTATTTGAAGTTGAAGACAATTATTCTGCAGAAAGATTGAAAGACCAGATTTGAAGAAATATAGGAATTACTTAGAGAAACTGCTGTAAAATTCAGTGATTGATAGATTGCTGTGTGCCTGATAACGACATGGAAGGCAGCAATATACTAAACAAAAAAGGTTGATTGTGTCATTCTATTAAAGAAAACAAAAGATTAGAATAGTTCTAGTGAGGGGCGCCTGGGTGGCTCAGTCGGTTAAGCATCTGACTTCAGCTCAGGTCATGATCTCGTGGTTCGTGGGTTCGAGCCCCGCGTCGGGCTCTGTGCTGACAGCTCAGAGCCTGGAGCCTGCTTTAGATTCTGTCTCCCTGTCTCTCGGCCCCTCCCATGCTCACTCTCTGTCTCTCAATAATAAATAAACATTAAAACAAAATAGTTCTAGTGATTTTTGAGGTTCCACTTTTTAAAATCATTATGTTTTAAATATAAACTGGAAATGTACATTGCCACAGTCCTCTTTTTTTAATTACAGAAGGACTTCACAAGCTATTAGCTATAATTTGTTAGTTTGATACAAAGGAATAAAATGCTAACACTAAAATGACTACCAGAGAGTTAAACTCTAACTAAAATTTGTGTGTATTTTTGAGTATTAATTGAAATAACTGGTAGGACCAGTGGAGAATAAAACACATTTCCTTTATTCTTATTCATAGTTGTGCCCAGTTATTAGGAAATGTAATCTCATTTCGAGGCCTCCTCAGTTCGACAGGAAAAAGGTAGAACAGACTGCTTACTGGAATGGAAAGAGAAACTATATTTAATTTCTAATGAAAGTAAAAATATTAGGTATAGGCCAAAATTCCAAGAAGTCTAGAAAAGCCCATACTATCTGAATAGAATTGATGACAGCCATAAAGGGCAGGTATTAATTATGTGCAGCCTGTCATTCAAAGATGATATGATTGCATACTTGCTTCATCACTGGAAAAAATACATATGGAAAAGGTATGTATAATGTTCCAGTCGAAAGAGGATACACTAGAATGAAATACGTACCATTATTAGTAAATTAATGTTTATGTTTTGACGTAATTTTCTGGCATGAGAATCTGAGGGTAGATTGGCTAGATTAATCAGAAAATACATTGCACATTTTATTTTCTTTAGTAAGCTGGTGTAATCAATCAAGAGATAGTACCAAATATGAGACATGTCCAAAATGTCTTTCTTTGTCTTTTATCACCTTCACTTCAGAGCAAAGGTAGTGATCTATTATAGAATTGTTATATTTTATTGTCATTATTCAGAGAAGCAATTTCAATTCATCCTTGAAGGGTGGCTGTGTGAGGAATGATTATGTTCTTTTTATTTTTAAAATATGAAAATTTTCAGTTCTTGATGTGGTAATTTGGAAAATAATACTTAATAAATACAAAAGTTTCGTAATATAGTCCTTAACGTCAGGAATAATGGAAATGTGAAGGTCTCGTAGGTGTGAGATTATGATAGGAGTTAGAATCATAAAATAAATATGAATTGTAACATGGTAACTAGAACGAAGGTATAAAAATATTGAAGTGAGATTTTGTTTTGGAAGACTTGATTTAGGGTTTGTCATAAATTAGAATCTGGACGTAGAATCACTGAAGTCCATTTATATTGCTGCTCTGAAGTGGAATCTATTTGCTATAAATTTAATATATATGTGATTATGAATAATTCTGTCTCATAACACCAGCCTTCTTCTTGATGGAAGCAATGTATTAGGACTTTTTTTAAAGCTGTGTTTTTCAAGAAGAGGCTGACCTCTTATCGTCATGCTATTAGAAGGTAATTTTTTTTTTTTCAAACCCCCTTTGTCACTATGAACTTAAAAAAATTAAATGCTGAGGCTTGGACTTGCTTAACTTTGTGAAGACAAATGTTTTTGTTTTCTAAATCAAGCCATGAAAAATATGCAAAAGGCATACACAACATAATGTAGGGAATTAGAAAGCTCATTTTATTGTTTCCAAATGTGGTTAGTTTGTCAAGCGTTGAGCACTTTTTAAGAATTCTTCCAATTAAGCATAGGCTTGTTAAGGGTTCGGGTGTGGAGGTGCATCACTAATGTTAAGTTTGCCTGTGTGTGTTGTGCTTTCTCTAAATGCACTTCCCCGAATTCTAATTTACTTCAGAATTTAGTACTCTGGTGTTTATAGACAACAGTGCACTGGGGTTGTACATAGTAGTTTGCGTTCTTTTCTACCCATTCAGTATCTTAATGTGCCTTTTTTAGTCCATGAGGACTTATTTCACTACAGAAAAAATGCAAAGATTTTTGTAAGCTGTGTTACATTCATGGTTTGCATTTCAACTAAACCTAGCTTGGAAGTTAAATGAAACCGTTTTTCAGTGAAAGTTCTCGAAAGACATAATGCACAGGAATTGATGGCTTGTGTTCGTTCGCCAGTCTCTTCTGAGATAACTGTGTTTTAACAATAAATCGGGTGTTAATAAGAAATAAGTGACTTAATAATAAGTCAATTATTAATAAATAATAAATGAGGATTTATCAGGAGTTAGGAAAGTCATTGTGGCTATTTTTACTCCGTTATTTTCAAGGTACAATGCACTTAATGATTACTTGTTTTCTGCTACATTCAGAATATTCATTGTCGGTACGAAAAGTGGTTTCTCAATGCCTGAATTCTTTAAGCCTAAGGTAGGGAAAGGGCTTATTGGGATATTTGACTGAAGATATGAAAAATGTTCACATGGACTTGCAGTGTCTGATTTGCTGTGTTTGAATTTCTGGGTGAAGAGACAGTGATTAATTAATGATCTATATTTGTGAGGATCATCAATTAATGATGAGAGGTAGTACCATGTAGTAGAGGATAGCCTTGAGGTTTAGGCAGGAAGAATTCGAATCCCTTAATCAATGGCTTGTAGTTTTCTCATTGATGAAATGGGCATATTGACTTAGAGTTTGGTTTGGACTCCACCATTGTTGGGGTATAAGGAGTGATAATTCTACTTTTCTGTCCTTAGAGTTTGGTGCCCATTGAGAGAGAGGCAAAAAAGTCAGATGGGGATCAAAGTAACAGTTTTAATGCTGGCGGTTTTGTTGTATTGGAGAATGTGACTTAGATCTGTGGCCCTCTACAGTTAGGCTTCTCAATATCACCCCATATTTTTTCTTAATTTTTTTGGATGTTTTATTTACTTTTGAGACAGAGAGAGACAGAGCATGAGCAGGGGAGGGGCAGAGAGAGAGGGAGACCCAGAATCTGAAGCAGGCTCCAGGCTCTGAGCTGTCAGCACAGAGCCCGACGCCGAAGTCGGAAGCTTAACCGACTGAGCCACCCAGTCGCCCCAGTATCACCCTATATTTAGACTTTGGGCTTTCGTTTGAGGAGAGTTCAAACACACAAACACGCATACCTGAATTGCTTCCTCACACCCAGTGGACCCTGATGGCAGAAACAGAGGTAGGCCTGCTCTCTGTCTTTGAAAGGCATGTGCATTTATGCCTAGCACAGGAAGCGCTGAAAGAAAAATGCAAGTTCCCTAAGGAAGGCAATTCTTAGGTAAAATGAGGAAGAAGCTGAGGCAGGTATGTGGGCTTGGTGGAGAGAGGACAGAAACTTCCCTCCAAATGGTTCAGAGATGGAACTCCTTTACCATGAAGCTATAGGAACTTTCCCCTTGAAGTCACAGTAAATTATTAGTTTCCCAAAGGATCTATTTAACCTCCTTTAACATTAGTGTTCAGTTCCCTTGCTTTTAACCCTAAAACATCAATGGGGGGAAAAAAAAGAAGAAGCCCTTTTCTGTGCTCTTCCTCATTTGAAATATTACATGTGCTATATAGTGTTTTGCTTTTTTGGGTCAGACAGTTGAATAATCTGAGGATAGAATAGGTTCTGTGGAAGGTTTCAGGGAATGTAATTTCTTACCATGGCTACTGCTGATAGCTGGAATATGCTGTTAACTGTTTTATTAGTATAAACTTTATGTGAACTTAATGTGCCGACTGTGTGCTCTTTGAGTGTAGTCCTGGACACTGGACAACTATTGGAAAAGCACATCTGGACAAATATAGAGACTGTGAGACTGTGTCCCTTTTAGACTGTGAAGCTGTGCTTCACTGAATGGTGTACCTTTTGGGGTCCCTAGTTAAATTGTGGTGGGGAACACAATCTGAGGTCGATTTAACCATGGAGGTTCGCTTGCCTGGTCATCTTTGACAAGGCAAGTCTTGACTTCAGTGCTTACCAGTAAGAACCTTTGATTCTTGAATAGTGTGATAGGAGAGGGAACTAAAAAAGACAATCAGTTTCTTAAAGTCTAATCTTGATTACTTTGTTGTAGGTTATGAGAACCCTAGTTTTTTTTCTTTTTTTCTTTTTTTTGTTATTTATCTTTTCCTTTGATCATTTTACTTGTAAATATACATACATATATATGTACATGTGTATGTATATACATATATATATATGTATGTTGCGGTAACAAACATGAAGGAGAAGGAGATGAAACATAAATCAACTTTTTTTTTTTTTTTTTTTTAATCTTGTAAGCATCTGGTTTGAAAATACACAGAGAGGACTGGGGAACTATGAAAAACGAGTTGAAATATTCCGTAAGAGTGTTATTTAAAAAAATACATAAGAATTTTATGTTTTCATGCCATTTACTGGACCCTGAATTTGACCACTTGGGAGTCTTAAGTTTTGGAATATTTTCCTTCTCAAATTGAATTTGATTTTAGAGTATTTGGCCTTTTTATTGATGCCTCGTGAGGGTGCATTCTTTTTTCGTGACTAATCTTTCTTTTTTTTTTTTTAATTTTTCAAAATGTTTATTTATTTTTGAGAGAGGGAGAGGCAGAGCATGAGTGGAGGAGGAGCAGAGAGAGAGAAAGAGGGAGACACAGAATCTGAAATAGGCTCCAGGCTCTGAGCTGCCAGCACAGAGCCTGACGCAGGGCTTGAACTCGGGAACAGCGAGATCATGATCTGAGCCGAAGTCAAACGCTTAACTCACTGAGCCACCCAGGCACCCCATCTAATATTTCTGTTTTTAAATTCCAGTTGATCCCATTAAGATACTGATGCCATCGCTGTCTCCTACAATGGAAGAAGGAAATATTGTGAAATGGCTAAAAAAGGAAGGTAAGCAAGTACTCCACTAATGCCTTGTGTTATTTCATCATTTGGGGTTCTTTTCCAATCAGTTGTGTTATACAATACATGAATTAAATCATGTCCTCCGCTCATTAATCTAAGTGTTTTTAGATAAAATTTTCCCATGGCAATATAATGTAGCAAAGGTTTTCTGATTCAGCCTGTATCTTTTCACAAGCAGAGAATGGCAAAATATTTTGGGGTTTTTGTTGTGTTTCAGTCCTTATACTTAGTTTTTAGTTTCAGCATCATAAATTTGTTGATCTCCTTATGTTAATCTGTGGCTTTATGATGATTCTGTGTATGTGTGTGTGTTTTTCCTGAAGCTAAGCAAGTTGATTATGAATGTCATTGGCAAGAACAAATAAGTAAGGATAATAAAGAAAGCTCCCAAAAGAAGAGACTGGAGAAGGAGTCTAGCCCTGCTAGATAGTAAGTGTGTTATTATGCCTCTGTCATGCAGGGACATGGGGACAATTACTGTGAAGGCATCTGGAGAAGGAGACTTTATTTTTCTGGTGGCTGCTTTCTTTTCCTTTTTTTGCCCCTCTGGCCGCTGCCATGTGCGATGGTAGAAAACCTGCGCCCACGCGGGTATTGACTGGGGGACAGCTTCTTTCAGCCATCTTTCCCTGTGCTTTACTCGGTCTGCAATACGTTAAAGTTTTGTGGAGGAAAGAGGATGCGTCTCCAGTCCCTATTAGAGGTTGTTAGACAGAGAAATGGACCAGATGAATTCCCCGTAGCCATTACTATGCTTCAGCTTGAGAAATAGTGAACCAAATGTTAAAAACAGAAAGAGGGGAGCAGAATGGATGACATGGCTTGGGATGCTATGTCTGATTCCAGAGACTGGCCCTGGCAAGGACTTCTAGGATGTCTGTATGTGACTCAGTGGGCACAGATGTCATCCAGGCAAATGCTGGTATTGAGTGGTCTAGTCTGGTGCTTATAAAATGGCACTGAGAGAATTTAGGTGGTAGGCAGGAATTCAGAGTGTGACAGTTAAGCTATGATTCCAGGACACTCCTGGTGTCACTTTTGTAAGTGATGACAGTTACGGGGATTGGGAAGAAGGCTACAAGTATTCACTTCTGAAACATAGCCAAATTGGCTTGAGAGTTTTGAGAGAAAGTCCCCTTTCTTTGAGGGAGACTAGGAGTGCTAGGAAAGGCAATACGATAGGTTACAGAATGGACCTCACGGCAGGAGCTTGGGACTATGGTTTGGGCCAATATGGAGGCTAGGAGGTATGGTACATTGAGGCTACCCAGATGACCATGACTGGTCTTGGCCGTGCTAGAGACCATGCTTGGTTGGAAGCATTACTTAATTCCATTCCTTAGTGGGGAATATGTCTGCATTTTGATACTTCTCCTTCCCCCGTTATGACTAGCATAGTAATTGGAACACACCTGCCAGTACGGTAAGTGGTTGATCAGTAAGTGTATTAGCAGAGGGAAGAGTAAGCTAAAAGCAGGCGGTGTGTCAGGGATATAAGAGAGCTTTGCAGATGAGGTACTATTTGCCTTGGTCCTTATAGAATACTGGGGTTTTATTTAAAAAAGAGAAATAGGGGCGCCCCGGTGGCTCAGTCGGTTGAGTGTCCGACTTCGGCTCAGGTCATGATCTCACGGTTTGTGGGTTCGAGCCCCGTGTCAGACTCTGTGGTGTCTGTTTGGAGCCTGGAGCCTGCTTCAGATTCTGTGTCTCCCTCTGTCTCTGCCCCTCCCCTGCTCATGCTCTGTCTCTCTCTGTCTCAAAAAAATAAATAAAAACATTAAAAAATAATAAAAAAATTTAAAAAACAGAAATAAACACAAAAGTGAGGAAGGACGTGGGTAATGTAAATGATTTGGCAAGACCTTGGAAGTGAGATATCACGACATATATTTTGGCAACAGCAGGTAGCTCAGGCTGCATTAAGGGTGCCGCGTGTGTGCGGTCAGATAGGTTATAGGAAGGAACATCGATACCAATCGTCAGTTTGTCAGTCTGGGAGGGTCCCTATCCTAAAGCCAAGGTATCCACACTTAGGGTTATTTTATAGGAAGTGGTTTCTGTGTGCTTTTTTGAGCCTTGTTAGTAGCATTACACTGAACGGAGCGGGTCCTCACAGCGCTCTGGTATCAAGAGCAAACTATAGGTGATTTAAGAGCCCTCTTTGCCTGCTCACACTTGAAAAGTCAACCCTGAGGACTTTCGGTCAGTATGACTATCTAAAGAGATGGGGTAGGGCCTCTGCTCACTACTGGATAAAAAACTATAAAACAAATTTCTTAATGGTAAGTAGCGCTTAAATACAAGAAAAGGGAGTCATCAAATGCCCGCAGCATCCGTAGTGGTCGGTGGGAGTTGAAGCCATGTGCCCCACTTGGCCTGAGCTGGAAGAAGAATAAATGAGAGTGGGAACAGGTGTTTTTGAGCGGGGAGGAGGGAAGGAAGAGAAATCAAGAATTAGGTTTAGGCTTCGACGTGGTAAATTTGAGATGCTTATTAGACATTCAAGCAAAGATGTTGAAGGACAACTGGTTGTACGATTTGAAGTTCATGAGTGAAGTCATCAGCATATGGATGGAATTTAATGCCATATGATAACAGGCAAATTCATTTGTTTGACTTGATATGGAATAAGAATGCCTACTCCCTTGAAAATTTGCTCTCATAGGCATGTCCTCATGAGGCTTTGAGGTTCACATTTATAGTACTTGCATTTTCTGGAACTCACAGGCAGAGGTAAAGTGGTTCTGGGCTGATAATCTTCCTGGGTTACCTGGCAGAAGCCATTATTCTGGAAGGACACAGCCTCCAATCCAAGCCATACAAGATTCCCAGATAAAGTCCCACTTACGAAGAGTTGACAGTCTCAAATTTAATATTGTACATGGAAGCAGTCTTTTAGGAGCAAGGGTCATGAGGCATAACAAGTCTCAGGACTAGATCTCCAAGGACTTAAGTTAATTGGAATTATTAGATACATAGAGATGTATGTTTGAAATGACTAAACATGTAAGAGAAGGAGTTGAAAATATGAAAAGAGACACTCTGCAGAATGTCTAGGCAGATTTGGAAAGGACAAACAGAACTTCTAAGAATGAAAAATATTGTCTCTAAAATTAGAAGAGAAAAACTCAAGGTTGGGTTGAAGTGTGACTGAGCAAAGAATTAGTGAACAGAAGTCTATCCTGAGAAGATTAGCTTACATGCAGCCCAGAGACATAAAGCAGTAGAAAATATGAACAAGACATTGAGACATGGGGAATAAGATGAAAATCATCCAGTAATCCAATAGCAGGAATTCTAGAAGGAGAAAAGAGAGAATGTAATTTTCAAGGCAAAAGTAGCAGAGAATTTTCTAGAATTTGAGAAGGACATCTATCACTAAATGAAAGAGCCAGTGCTTCATTAAGAAGCACTCTGAGCAATTGGCTCTGCGTGGCTGCTATCTTTTAAAATAATTATCAGTATCTAAGAAAGCTTCACCTTTATAAATAATGGAATCAATTGGAATCTATTTTTAGGTTTCTTGTTCCTGATGAATTACAGAGCTTTGGCTATTTCCACATTCAATATGACAGAGTGTTGGTGTCATTACATAATGATTCAGACACAGAACAGCCTTTTAGGGTTATTATAAAAAGATTAAATTTCCTCACATTTTGAGGCAACTAGATAAGAAGGATTCTTTGGAGCACATTTGTCTTTCAGACTTCTAGCTCACTGGCAATCTGGTAAGTTATTCACATCCATTAGAATATGGAGAGTATGATGAAGAGCCAGGAGACATATGGTCTCATCATTCTGTTCTTTTTTCCTTTTGATTTTACAATGTGCCGTTTTCACATAGGAAGAGCCAGGATATGCTTTAAGCCCCTGGAGCATGTTTCCCTGAAGGTTGCTCTTAAAATTGTGTTCCGCCAGCTGAAGAGAAATGTTTGTTTACTGATAGACTATAAATAATTGAGAGTAATCTTAATCTTTGGTCCAAAGATTCAGTAATTCGCTGTCTTCTTTTTTTTAAGTTCCATGTTTATGATTTAATTGTGATCTTTTGAGCGTAACTTAAAACTTCATTAATGTTTATGTACTGTACACATGTGACTGTATTTCTAAGTATGTTTGGTGCTCGATACATTTATAATCACTTGGTTCAGTCATTCTGTATTAAAAACATATTCATGCATAAAACTATACCATTTTTTCTTATTAGCTGTGTTTTAAAAAAATTATCTTGAGATCTTTTTAATGCATGATCAGTGTTATTTAAAACAATGAGTTTAGACCTTCAGACATGAAGAGGACTGAATGTTTTTTCATAGAAAAGAATAGTGTTTTGTCTAATTATAAATCTAGTTTATTTTTAAGCAAAGACTAACGATCTGATGACCTTTAATGGATAGTAGTTTGGTCTTACAAACCTATAATGTTTCTCTGAGACTGTAATTCACAACTATTATTACTAATGTCATGGGGGTGTGTGAAGGGTGTGTGGGGGTGTGTTTAAGCTAAGGCAGTGGGAAGAACTCTGGTCTGTGAATCACAGTTTGTCCTTTGGTGTTCCCACTCTGGCATGAAAATATCTGGGGGCGAGTTGAAGTAGTTGAAATCTAAGGAGTATCTCTAGCTTTAGAATTCTGTAATTCAATTTCATTTCATTTTGTTGATGGATGTCTTGGAAATACTCAATAGCACATACATTTTTCCTATTGTTGATTGTTAGTTAGCAAAGCAGTTTCATAATGAGTATTAGAGTACTTAGTTTTAGTCTGGGATTATGTAAAGAGTATGCACTGTAAAATTGGTAGAGAAGACACTTCAAAAGTGACAGGTAACACGTACAACGTCAGAATCTCTTGAAAGGTGAACTGAGCTGTAATTCCCCATCTATTTTACAGGTTTGTTACTCAGAAAAATGTGCTTCAGATATTTTCAGTTTAATTAACATGGATATAACTTATTTTTTAATCAATTGAAATCAAATCTGTTAGAATAACAAAAGCAAGAAAATATTCTCATCCCCCCCCCCCTTTTGTGAGCGCATATTTGAGGGTGTGAAAGACATTGTTTTCTTTCTTGAGATATTTCAGAGTATGAACTGTCTCATGAAACACTGTGGGACAAAACTCGGTTGAGGTAGTAGTAACATGAAGTACTTCCTGAGCCACAGTGTCTGGAACGTAGCGTGTGCCTCATCAGTGATGTCTCCTGCTGCCCCTCTTCATGTTATCCCTCAGAGACTGGCATTTCATGTGGACATTCCTGGGGATTATGACTATCTCAAATAGCTTTTATCTCACTAATGCGGAGTATAAAATTCCGAAGTGAAACTGTTTTTGAAGGGGTTGATGACTGTTTGAAGTGTTATCACTAGGGCCCATTGCAGAGTTACACGGGTCTCTGGCTTCCGTACAAGAGCTCTGGTGTCTGTTATTTTTGGGGATTTTATCCATGTTTGTGGTGCTAAAATGAAAAACTTTTGAAACATGCATTTCACAAATAGCTTCACCATTTTTTTCCAGGATACGACTATTTTAACAGCTTTATTGAGGCATGATTTACACACCATAGATTTCACCTATTTCAAGTGCACAGTTCCATAATTTTTACTAAGTAGAAAGACGTGTGTGACCTCGCCAAAATCCAGTTTCAGAACATTTTTGTCACCCAAAAGATCCCTGGTGCCTGACTGCGTTCACTTCTTGCTTCCATCCCTAGTGTGATCTGCTTTCTGGCTCTAAAATTTTGCCTTTCCTGAGCATTTCCTGTAGTAGAATCCTGTAATGTGTCATCTGTCTTGTGACTGGTTTCTTCCATTTAGCATGATTTTGAGGTTCGTTCATGTTGTAGGCTGTTCCTTCCTTTTATTGCTGAACAGCATTCCGTCAGCACACTTTTTTACATTTATTGTTAATATTTCTGTTATGTCAGAATTTTAGAATTGGGGGGTGCCCTTACTGATTACCGCTTTGTTTAATAGAATTTTCTGTGGTGATGGAAATGTTATGTATCTGCACTGCCCCATATAGTGAGTGACCCCTAGGCACATGTGTGTTGAGCACTTGAAATGGGCCATGTAATAAGACGTAAGAGGTCAGAAGGATGTGAAGGTTAATTTTGCCCAGACGTTTCCTTCTCTAACTGCTACTCACGCCTTTAGCCTTCAGGGCAGGACCTCCTCTGTTGGCCTAGGAGCCCAGCTGCCTGGGGTCTTTGGTCATACAAATGTCTTTTTGGGTGTAATGAAGTGGAAAGGGTTGGCAAACTCTTGAGTAGGGCCCCCTCCTCTGTCTTCACACGCTGCTGGAAACACTGATAGGATGGGATTGGCAAGGCCTGCTTGTTTGTAATCTTCAGTCAAATTAGGAACTTCTTGAAGCAGGTCTGTCTCATTTTATTATTATTATTTTTTACCATACAGTCTTGTATGTCATTTACATAGGGGCAGCTCGTAAGTATTTTTCGTGTAAACAATTGAATTATTTTGTTTCTAATCAGAGCTGCCATTCTGTTTCAACTTAGCACTAAAAAGAGGGGTTTTTCTTTAATGTCCATATAGGTGTGATTTACTTGGTCTTACAGATAAAATCTAGCTCTCTCCCACCACTACCACTATATACCCCTTTTAAATAAAGACTTGTATTGCTAATTTGTGGCAGGACAGAATTCTTTTGTTAAAGCCAGAGGATGTGTTTAGTTCATAAATATCACCATTGTGTTTGATCGAGACTCTACTTTACGCCCAGAATTTAAAAAGGGAAAGGGGAGCCTCTCTATTCTGCAGTCCTCCGCTCCGGCAGCCGCCCATCTGGACAAAGGAACGGACGATGATGCTGGCTTCGGTGCTGGGGAGCGGCCCCCGGGCGGGCCTCTGCTCTGGCCCCTCCTGGGGCCCGCACTCTCGCTCCGGGCCCGCTCCACCTCGGCTGCTGACGTGCACCACAAGGAGATGGGGCAGGGACACACAGGAACACTGCAGAGCCACCATCTCCTGCAACCTGGCTGCTGAGGAGCTGTCTGTCACCTCACACCATCCATGATGCTCTGTCCTGGCCTCTCAGCCTTCCCCTCTAGAATACAAGCTCTTCGTGGACAGAACCATGTCTTATTGTTGCGTTTCTACCCAGTGCTTAGTATAATGCCTTGTATACTGATGTTTGTTGAACGATCTGTTTGGAATGACAGAGTATAGGATAGGGAGTGAGGAGGAGTCCTGGTTCTTAATGGTTCTCAATAACATACCTAACGTTTTTATCTAAACGTGTTGTGAAGTGTTATTTGAAGATGTATTTGAAGCGTTAACCTAACATTTCCAGTTCCATGATCTTTTTTTTAAAGCAGCTACATATTCAAAACAAAACCATCCTGAGAGTCAGAGAGATTAAGTAGTTTGGTCAAGATTACTCATTAAGTGTCAGAGCTTGGAATCAAACCTGTGTCTGAGTTGGAAAAGTTCCTTGTAACTACTCTGCTTTGCAGCTTTTCTCAATTGTAGCACTAAATTGTTGATCAGGGCCCAAACGGAGGATACTTCGAATCATCATGGCTCGTTATTAGTCTCAAAATATTTTTCTGGCATTTACATTATGTTTGATTATTGATAACTCAAAGCTTAGCTTCATAAAATGAGGGGTAATGTGCCCTCATGTAATAATATGATGTTTTAAACTTTGCTGTGGTCTCTGAGGAAAGTTCGCCACATAACGAATCGATCCTTTTCTGTTTCTTTCTATTTTCTCTCTTGGCATTCTCATATAGCTAATATATATGTCTATGTTATGTGAATAGGTGTACATAAAATTAGAACACCGTAAAAAGGAAATAGGCTACCTGAGATGTTAAATGTTAGAAGCATGCTACAAATCAAATATTAGAACCAAATGAAATGTGAATGGTAGTTTGATGTATACCTTATGATGACATGAGAATTTGTGAAATTATTGGAGTTTTGTCCTCAAGTATTTTAATCTCAAAATCATTATGTGTGAAGCACTAGCTAGAGTCCAGGGTAATGAAGTAGAATGTAAAACATTTAAGATGTGTCCTGTTCCTATCGTGAAGAAGCTCATAGTCTGGTAAATAGAGGAAAACCCGATCGAAAAAGAAAATTAACAGTAGCAACATAACATTTTATAATGCAATTTGTGATGCATTTCAAATTAATTACAGCTGCTGTAGGAATTCAGGAATAGGAAGAAAGACATCTGAGTTGATCGATGGTTGATCTGTGGTTTTTAAAGGAATTTGCAATAGGTGAACACAAGTAATAACATATCATTTTACTATTTTCCTATGGGCAGAATTTCTAGATGTCTAGAAGTATTTAATGGCCAGGTTGCCTAGTTCAACTGTTTTTTCCATGGTTACAGCAGAAACATACAAGGGTGTGATTTTTTTTCCCTTTTGAAGTACAATCTGTTTTAACTATGGAAACATCTGTCATTATGAAGAAGCATGTAAGGTGATATAATCTGCTTTCTCTGTATGACATACAAGGTTCCTTTTTGGTCTGATTTCTGCTTACCTCACCAGCCTAATCTCTCATTGCTTCTCTCAGGTACTATTAGCCAGCTCCTTCAAAGTTTCCTGTTCTCTTTTGCCTCCTGGGCTTTGGGTATGTTGTGCCTTCTTGGATCACTGCCTCATTACTTGATTGTCTTCTCCTCATCTTTTCAGGCTCAGATTACTTATATATATATATATATATATATATATATATATATATATATATGTATACATACACACACATACAAATATGTATATAATATACATAATGCACATAAATAATATACATAGTAATGTAAATCTGTATATGTCTCCTTGGTTTAGGAAGCCTTTCACCTTGCAAAAACTGAATTTGATACCCCTCCTGAATGTTCCTATAGCATTCTGACTTTACCTAATCCCCACCATAATTTCCAATTTGTCACTAGGTAGTAAGCAAGCTTCCTGAGCTCAGAAATCTTAACTGTTTTTCCCCCCACTGCTGTATCCTCAATGCCCTCATGCATTTGCAATAAATATTTGTTGAGTAGAAAAATCTCCTTAGGGTTAGGCCAATCACCTTTCAGGTGTTTCATAAATACCATCTAACCGATATGTTTATTTCATTAAAATAGTTTGTATTGATGGTTCTGAACTGTTTTAACTGAAGATAATATAACCATCTATGTGAACATCTTGGAATACAGTGAAGTAGTTTCTGTACAGTGAACTTCCAGAGCATATTCATCTTAGGGCTTTAGATTTTCCTTCATGTTCTTTTATTGAGTGTGCCTATTGATACTGCTATACCAGCTATTTTTGGTTTATGTGTGAGGGAATGTATTTGTATGTTACATGCTTTTCTATACCTGTATTTTTATTGTGTTTTTGGTTTTAGGTCTGTCTCTTGTAAGCCACATTTCTCCAGATTTTATTTTACTTTTATTCATTTTGATAATTTCTGCTGCTTTTAGTAGGTTGTTTTAATCCATTTACATTTATTACAATTACTGATATATTTGGACTTATTTCTACAATTTTTGTGTGTTGTTTTTTTTCTTTTCATGTGTCTGCCTTCAATTGGATGAAGTTTTTACTTAATTTTTCCTCTGCTTTTTTAAATGCTGTAGATTATATTTCTGTATATTTTTTTGGTGTACACTATTAGGTATTTTGGGTACATATTTAATTAAATTTTGCCAATAAAGTCTAGAGTTAGTTAGCCTTTTTTTTTTTTTGACCTATTTATGTCAAAGTTCTTAGCATGCTTTAACTATCAATGAAACATTCCCTTATCCAGCTTATTGTTTTTTAGAAGTTGAGTTTTACATTTTTTAAACCCTCAGAAATTAGCTTTTAAATGATTAATAGTTACCATTCTGTGAATCTCTAGTAATTTGCTTTGTGTAGCCCATGGGTCCCCTCTGTGTCTATTTTTCTTCTTGATGAACTGCATTTTCTAATAGTTCATCAATAGGTGGTAAATTTTCTTAACCTTTATAGGTCTAAAGAATCCTTTTCTTTTATTTGTGAATGATGGTTTGGCTGCATATAAAATTCTACAGTTCTTTTTCCCCAGCTTTTTGAAGATACTACTTTTTTGTCTTCTGATCTTTATTACAGCTTCTGAGAAGTGAGCTGTCATTCCATTGAAGTAATTCGTTTTTGGTTTTTTTGTCTTTTTTCTCTGATAGCTTTTAAGATTGTTTTTGGGGTACCTGGGTGGCTCTGTTGGTTGAGTGTCTGACTCTTGATTTCGACTCAGGTCATGATCTCATGATTCATGAGATCAAGCCCTGTGTGGGGCTCTATGCTGGCAGCATGGAGCCTGTTTGGAATTCTCTCTCCCTCTCTCTCTGCCCCTCCCACCCTTTCTCTCTCTTTCTCTCACTCTCAAAATAAACTTAAAAAAAAAAAAAAGATTGTTTTTGTGTAGAATTTCATGACAGTGTATCTCATGTGGATTCATGTTTATACAGTCTAATGCTCTTTTTCTGTTTAAATTTTTTTTTAGTGAGGCATAAATTGCATAAAGTATAAGCTCAGTTAATTTTTACATACACATATATACCAGGTTACTGCTGCCTAGTCAAGATTCATAATATTTCTAGCTAGCTACAAGGCTCCCGGTGCCCCCTCCTAGTCCATACACCATAGGCTAAAATTACTCTATATTCGTTCAGAGCTCTTTCATGTTGAGGATACATATTTCCTTTCCGTTGTAGGAAATTCTCAGCAATTATCTTTTCATGTATTGCTTCTATACTCTTCCGTTGGAAAATCCATTAGACGGACATTGCAGCCTCAATCTGTGTTGTGTCTCTTAAGTGCTCTCTTCTATTTTTAATCTTTTTCTCTGCCTGTATTAAGTTCCAAGTAGTTCCTTAATGCCACCTTTAATTCACTAATTCACTTCACTATGTCCAGTCTAGAGTACATCCCATTGATTGTTTCTATTTCAGTGACTATATTTTTCATTTCCAAGATTTCTAATTAGTTCTTTCCTTCCTACGTGATATTACTTTGTTTCATTTCTGTACACTGTTTTTTATCTCTTGTTCTTGTGATGGGCCTTTTACCTTCATTTGTATTTCTGAGCATCCTCAAAATACTTACTTAAAAATCTTTGGCAGGCTGCACTAAATGAGTTGCATCTGAAATATTTTTTTTCAGTGATTGATTTTGTGGTTTTCTTTCTTAGCATTAAATTTCTTCAAATGTTTTGGAATTGCATTTTGTAATTTACTTTTCAGTGGAAGGCTTTTTGTTTGTGTTTCAATGTCTTCCTGCCCTCCCTTTCCTCACTCCCAGTCTAGGGATTTTGCTGTTGATATTGGAGATATTGGTAGGATGCAGAGATGGACAGAGGGTGGCTTGGCTCAGATCCTGGTACTAAGGCAGTGTTTTGTACCTCACCTCCTAGACTACTGCAGTTCTTTGTAAAGCCATAGTCCTAATCAACATGTCTTCATTGCCCACTTAATCAGCCCCCTATTTTGAGTAAAGGCACTGATCCAGCCCTGGCTTTAAGGGGAGATTCTGATTTGCAAATCACTTCAGCAAATCACTTTTAGTTCTCTTTACTCCAAAGAAAACCACTGCATTCTCCCCGCTGATCACCCCCTCCACACAACACACACACCTGCTTCTGGATCCAGAAACAGCAAGGCAGGTACTGCTCAACATTTTTGAGTTTCCATACTTTCTGTTGCACAGACGTGTTTCTTATTTGACCTCAGTTGTGTCTATGACATTGTCTCATTTTGTTTAATATACTTTATTTATGCTCTGCAGTGCCAACAGGGTTTCCGAACTCACCCTACAATGTTAACCCAGAAGCGCTATTAATTGTAAAACTTTTCTCTTCATGGAATGATAGTCAAAATATATTAAAAAGAAAGGAATGGGTCTGGAATTGATTTGTTTGGAGGAGAATATGCATTCGTTGCTATTGTCTCTAAAATGTAAACTTCATTTTTTAACATTTGCTCAGTAATCTTTTGTAATTGTCTTTTATTATAACAGATATAGTTTATGTCCATTATAGAGCTTTTGGAAAATACAGCAAACCATACATTTATACACATGTGCAAACACACACACATATACAATGAGAATTACTTGTAATTCTATAGCCTAGAGCTAGCTACCGAATATCTTGGTATTTATTATTCATGTTTTACTTAAGCACACTCCAGCCCACGTACTAATATTCATATTTTTTTAAAAAAAACAAAACAAACCCAGTCTTGTTTTGTAGGTGAAGCTGTGAGTGCTGGAGATGCCTTATGTGAAATAGAGACTGACAAAGCTGTGGTTACCTTAGATGCAAGTGATGATGGCATCTTGGCCAAAATAGTGGTAAGTTTATATTTTGATGTCTTCAACAGGATGAAGATCTCTTAAATGGGAAGTTCCTTGAATTAGAGTCACCCTTTATTTTTACCACTGTATTTACAGTGTTGTGTTATCTGTATGTACATAATACATTTTTAATTCAGATGTTTAAAATAGTTGAGTTTTAAGGTCTGATAATAGCCAGTGATGATCAGACAACATGGAAATATTTCAACCATGACAGTGGTACTCAGTGTTGTGGGTTTCTTCATAGAGAATGAGAAGCATTCTGGCCTGAGAAGAGAGAAGGCTCTTTGAGGTGGAATTTGAAGACAAAGCAATAGGTTAAAGCTCAACACTAGCAGTTTCCGAGTTTGTAGTCAGTTAAACCAGAAAGAAGGAACGTTTTACTGTATCACACGAAATCAAGAAATCCTCTTCATCTGTCCCCAGGACTCCCAGGATTGGAAGTATGTAAAGTGACCATCTGTTCAGCTCCTGTTCTCCAGACAAGAATATCTTAAGTTGTCCAGTGCAGATTCTTGTCTATAGGTTTCATAGCCTCACTCAGTGGCCTGGTCCAACTCTGACTCATCCTTACAGTTTGGACATTTTTGCAATCATTTAAAAATACCTATATAAAAAGATACATATGTGGTATTTTTCACATACTTAAAAATAGTTGAGTTGACAGTCTTGTCTATTGATAGTATATTTTCTGTTTCATGAGCTTTTTAATGATATATATATACTTGTGGGTTTAGCAAAACTGAAGTCATTTCCTTTGAGATCCCAATTTAAATAGATGCAGTAATTTTGAATATTCCTCTCTGGGCAATCTTTGCTTTATCACTAATTTAAAATATGGAGCTATGCCTTGAATACTGTAATGGTATTACTAGAAGTGGAAGCTATTAGTACAGACGTTCAATCAAAGTGTCTAGCAATAAAAGAAAGGTTAGTTAACAGAAGAAAACGTGGAATATCATGTAGCCATTAAAAATTGTTTCTAGAAAAAAATGTAGTTTCTTTACATGTTATACATTAATAAAAATTTTTCAATTTTTTTGAAAAAACGCTTTTAAAATTGTATATGGGCAGGGGCGCCTGAGTGCCTCAGTTGGTTGAGCGTCTGACTTGGGCTCAGGTCATGATCTTGTGGTTCATGAGTTCGAGCCCAGCCATCGGCCTTTCTGCTGTGAGCGCAGAGCCTGCTTCAGATCTTCTGTCTGCCTCTCTCTCTGCCCCTCACCTGCTCCTGCTCTCTCTCTCAAAAATAAAACATTTTAAAAAATGAAAAAATTGTATATGGGCAGTGATTATAATCTTGTAGGACTTAAAAAAAAATTTTTTTTTAATGTTTATTTATTTTTGGGAGAGCGAAGGAGACAGGGATCCGAAATGGGCTCTGCACTGACAGTAGAGAGCCCAGTTGTGGAGCTCAAACCCACAAACCTTGAGATCATGATCGGAGTTGAAGTCAGCCGCTTAACCGACTGAGCCACCCAGGTGCCCCAATCTTATAGGACTTTAAAGAAAAACATGTATAGAAAAGATTAAAGTGTTGTAAAAATGTCAGTTGTTTTTGGGGGATGGAACTAAGATCCTCCTACCCCATATTTTCTATTTTTCTTTATTGTCTAAACTTTCTATAATAGCTATATTGTTTTTATAATGAAATAGTAGCATTTTTGTGAAAATTAAAATAAAATGCTTAAAGCCTACTTAGGGTTACATGATATATTCACTGATGGAGCGTGTTTGTTTCTTCTAGAACATGTAATAATATGTTGTAACAGCTAAGATTGTAGGCTCTGGAGTTAAACTGCTGCCTGATTCATATAGCTAATAGATTCTGCCAGTTATTAGTTATGTAATAGTTGGCAAATTCTTTAACCTCTCGGTGCATTTTTCCTCGTAATGAGGATAATGACAATACCATCTACATCATGGATAGTAGTAGAGATTGAGATAATACACACATACTCATTACAAGACCTATTGCCCACCAAGTGTCAATATATGTTTCTGTCTTCATCATTATTACAATTACTCACCCAGCTCTTGGTGACCATTAGCTCGCATGTCAGTCTGTTTTTTTACCTAATAATTTGTATTCGTTGTTTGCGACTGAATGGTTAGTATTCATTTGGGCCGCTGTAGTTTGGTACAGAGATGCCGCACATCTATTAGTAGTCCATTGTTGATGGGTTTTCAGTTCTGAGACACCAGCTCACCTCTGTTTTGGGCATGGATATAACCCCTTCCTTTGTACATTTTATCCAGAGACTACACTTTGGAATGTTACAGTCTATTTAGATGTAGATCTATATATAGTTTTCCATTCGTGTTTTCTACTAGAAACCTTTCCCCTTTTTTCTAGTCATTTATATGTTGCTTTTTACATTCTGATTATCAAACTGTCTTTACTTGTCATCTACAATATTAACGGCCACATTAAAGCACATTGTTGAAAATACTTCCTTGGAGGAAACATGAATGGAAAACTAAAATTTCTATACCTTCATAATAAGGAAAATATAAATATTGATACCAAAAGCATCCGACTTCGGCTCAGGTCATGATCTCATGGTCCGTGGGTTCGAGCTCCGTGTTGGGCTCTGTGCTGACAGCGCCTGGAGCCTGCTTCAGATTGTCTCCCTCTCTCTGCCCCTCCCCCGTTCATGCTCGTGCTCTCTCTGTCTCTCTGTCTCTCTCAAAATAATAAATAAACATTAAAAAAATTAAAAAAATAGTTTCTAACTAATTTATGCAGAGTTTGAAAAAGGAAAAGATTGCTTGAATTACAATATGTAACAAACCCAGCTACGTTTTATTGTGTATGCTTTTGGCAAGCTGTGTTCTTAGACCTAGCTCTGGGTCCTTTGACTATGAAAGTCTTTCAGAATTGATAGCTTTTCCCACTTAGCTGGTTTGTAATGCATTTCACATTGCTAACAGTGTTATAGGTCGGTAGTGCCTATTCATCTGGCCCCTAATGCTCTGAAAAGGTAGGGGGCCCAGTGGGAGTATGTGATTGATAAGGGCTTTAGCAGCACAAATGGCTACTTCCTTGCCAAAGAAAAGATTATATGTATATTTTAGGGCCTTGTGGCTTTATGATTATTCCACATGCGTTTTGGATAATAGGAATGGGAGTATATTCATGTCCTAATGTATACAGTTTTCTGGTGAAAAAAAGTCAAGGTGATATTACTGGGGATTTTTAGTCTTTCACCCTACTCCACTCTCAGCCCTCCCACCCTCCTGCCAGTTACACCTGTCTTTCACTGTGGAATAATTCTCATATGAGCAAATAATAAAATGATTTTAATAAGAATACATATAAGAGATCTTTACTTTCAGAGTCAAGGAGTTGGATGATTGATCTCATTAAAAGGCAAGTGATGACAAAAAGCTCTAGTTTTTAGTTTGCCCACGTTTTTGAAACAATTAGAAATTATTGTCTGTTTTGCTCTTCATGGAGGTTTGTTTGCATAGTCTTTGAGAGGTTTTTGTATTCTTCTCCTCCCCCTGCCCAATTTCATTCTCTTCTCATTCGTAATTTTTGCATCTGATTTCCATTTTAGATATAAACTAATAATTATTACATTTTAATTAGAACCAGAAAAAAGCTTAGAAGCTCTTAATAATGTTAATAAAGAGCAATTGCTGTCAGTGTAGATAATTTTATGATTCATTTCCAGTTTAGTTCAGTTAATGAGGGAGTTGTTAAAAAGTCTTATTTAATCACTGGTAAATTGCTGTGCGGAAAACCTTAAATTTTTACACACATGCCAGTTCATAAGCTTAGTCTTAAATTTATCTGGTAAATTGGACAGCAAGTGTTTTAAATGATAAATTAATAAAATAGCATATTAGGATGACATATTTGGAGAATTTATTAAAGATCGTCTGGTTTGGCTTCTTATATGATTTGTTACAAACCAGGATACTTTTGAGGGTGAAAAGGGTGGGGATGTTAAGATTATTTGAACTTCTATAATTTTTTGAAATTTTAATTTATTGACTAGCAAAACATTCACTGATAGATTTTATAATATTGGTAGACCATTACTATTCAAAACAATTTTCAAGAATAGAATTTTTTCTGAAATCCATGGATATTAAAGCAAAATTGTAAAACATACTTGCTGTAGGGACACCTGGCTGGCTTAGTCGGTGGAGCAGGTGACTCTTGATCTCGGGGTCGTGAGTTGAAGCTCCACGTTGGACAGGGCTTACTTGATCATCTGAAAATTAAAAAACAAAGATTCATTATTTTTGGTACTATATTTGTTCTCCAATCAATTTCTTAGCTGCATCTCACTCTAATACTGTGTCACTGGTGTTTTTTTGAAGACTGTAGTTTTTCAATATAATTTTTATTGTTAGGTCCCTTTCCTCCCTTATTGAGCAAGTTATTTAACCTTTCTGTGCTTCAGTTTCCTCATCTGTACATGAATACTAATAGCACTTACCTTGTAATGTTGTTAGGAGAATTAAATGAGTTGACACAGTGCTAGAACAGTGCCTGGCAATTGAATGCCAAACTGTTACTCAAAGACTTAATGAGTGTTTTTTTTCTCCCCGCTGTGCATTTTTAGCTTGCCATTGATTTGTCAGTGTCAGTATTTCTTATGTGTCTTCCTTTAAAAAAATTTTTTTTTAACATTTATGCATCTTTGAGAGACAGAGAAAGACAGAGCTGAGTTGGGGAGGAGCAGAGAGAGAGGGAGACACAGAATCCGAAGCAGGCTCCAGGCTCCGAGCTGTCGGCACAGAGCCCGATGCGGGGCTCGAACTCACTGACTGCGAGATCATGACCTGAGCCGAAGTCGGACACTTAACCGACTGAGCCACCCGGGCGCCTCTATGTGCCTTCCTTTTAGACCAAAGTTCATTGTGCACATGAGTTAAAGTGTGTATATTAAAGAATACAGTTTAAAGCTGTATAATGGTTTGAACCATGATAGAAAATTGTTACTAAGTTTTCAAACCAAGTCAGCCATGCGACTCGGCTCAACTCCACTGACCGCAGTGCATGCTCCTTCTGTGCTCAGCAGCTCTCACACTGTCCTATTTTACAGAAGAAAATATTTAAATAATTGCTTAACTTATTATTTTTTAACATCACAATCAAAATACAGTTTTTCCCAGCACCTTGAGTGGAGTGAACCCCCTCAAATAATTTCTCTGTTGGGAAATTCTGCTGACTTCAGCATCTCCTATTAGCGGATACACTGAGGAAGCTCCGGTGGGCAGTATGGAGCACATTTGCAGGTGATTCATTTCAGCCTATGGGAATGTCTCTTGTAAAGAAAGAGGCCCCATCCCTGGGGTCTGTGTCTGGGGATGGAGTTCAGCAGCCTGTGTGTGGTCCTGTGGAGAAATATGTTTGCCCCAGGCCTTCCTGCCTATTTTCGCTTTCGCTGCTGTCCTGCTGTCCGCTGTCCACTCCCCAGTCCTGCCAGCCTCCTGCTGGCCCTTCAAGTGCAACTTTCCAACCCTTACCAATGGGGCACTCCTCTCCTGTCCACTCTTGATCCATGTTGAGTGTGTTTTTTGTTTTAAAACACAAATTTTATTTGAAATAATATTAATTTATCCTTTTGACATAATAGTAAAAAAAAAAACGAGTAGTCCACAGAACTAAAACTTTTCAGTATGTGACTGACAGCTAAACAAATTGTTCTTGGGTTGTTTTGTGTTTTTTTCACAGGTTGCACTTCATGAAATGTCCTTATCTTATGTACCTGTGTCTTATATATGTATAACACTTCATCAAAGTGTTATTTCTGTTCTTCTCCACCAGTAATTAGTAAACTTTGAAAGCTTCCTAACTTCCAGAACTTATGCCTTATTTATTTTTAGACTAGTGCATATACTGATAACCATCAAAATTAATGTTAATCAGAAATGTCATGCCCATTTTAGGAGTTAAGCTCTTATAATTACTCTATTAGTGAACATCCTACAGCCTCGCATTCTATTATTCACTACATTACATCGGTAATGAACTTTATTTAATGTAATTGAAAGAGAATAATACAAATTTTAAAGGAATGACATTTTCTTCCAGTACTGAACTTAAAAACATTGTCATCTGAAGGTTCTCTAGGGACTTATCTTACTAACTAAATAAAAAGCAACTCTTCCTTTATTAATGAATGCTGCTGAAATGTTTAAAATACATTGTTTTTTTTAACTTCAATCTTATTTATTCTTTTAATTGACATTATCTATGAAAAATTGTTTGATTAGCTGAGTCACCAGTGTGTTTCTGTTGTATTTGTAAAAATTCGTGGGGTTTTATTTTATTTCTCAGGTTTTGTAAATAGATACATAGGGAAAAAATTAAATATAGGGAAAGACAGAAACCAACATTAACCAGGGTAGTTAACCAATTCTGTTTATGCGATGGGATATTCTTTTCTCCAGAGACTGTTCACTGAACATATTTTATGTTAACATTAGTCAGTAGGACTCACTTAGGAGAGTTAATTCCTCGTGAGCTCCTGGAATTCCTAAGCCATTGTGTAGAAACTGTCTGGGAAAGACAAGTAGTTGAGGGATAAAACCATAGTCTCCTGTTTGGATTTGTACGATTGACATCAAAAGGAAGATGGTATGATCACTCTTATATATTTGAAAGCTGTCAGAGAAGAGATTCTGGATTTTTTTTTCAGGCTGTCGCATGAATAACTGGGAGAGGGAGAATGGTGAAGGAAGGCATGCATGGGGGAAGGCAGGAAAGGACGGTGGTGGGTGGAAGGAGGAGGCAGGCTGACTGGGGAGCAGATTTTAGCTCAAATTAAGATCTTTCTAATCAGTACAGAATTATGTAAACTACTTCGTGAGGTCATGAGCCTTTCCATCTCTGCAGTTATTTTCTTTTTGAAATATAGGTTGAAGAAGGATCTAAAAATATACGGCTAGGGGCACTAATTGGTTTGCTAGTTGAAGAAGGAGAAGATTGGAAACATGTTGAAATCCCCAAAGATGTAGGTCCTCCATCACCAGCTTCAAAACCATCAGTGCCTTGCCCCTCGCCAGAACCACAGATTTCTACTCCTGTCAAAAAGGAACATATACCGGGAAAACTGCAGTGAGTATGTTTATTTGGATGCTGATGTAAAAAAACAAAACAAAACCAAAAGTGATGGCAACTCCTAGGGTATCTTAATCATTATCAAACATCTTTGTACCTTATATATGAAGTGGCAGATCTTCCTTTTTTTCTCTTAGGTAACTGACGCCTAGGAATGATTATTTTATGTCATTGTTCATTCAACAAACAAATAGTTCTTGAATACCTGCCCTGTTCCAGGTAGTAGGAAAGCTCTGCTCACCTGGTGGAGAACAAAGCAGTCTGTGTTGTCCATGTTGAACTTGAATTGGGTTTTAGCCTTCTGGGATGGAATTTAATATACCAAATTTCAGATCGTGTTTTCATCCATGGAATTCTAGTTACCATAATGTGAATTCCAGTTTTAAATGTATAACTGATGTAAAATGGAATTAGCAGGAGTGCCTGGGTGGCTCAGTCAGTTAAGCCTCCGACTTCGGCTCAGGTCATGATCTCACAGTTCCTGAGTTCAAGCCCCATGTCGGGGTCTGTGCTGACAGCTCAGGGCCTGGAGTCTGCTTCAGATTCTATATCTCCCTCTCTCTCTGCCCCTCCCCCACTCATTCATTTTCTCTCTCTCTCTCTCTCTCTCTCTCTCCCTCTCCCTCTCTCTGTGTCTCTCAAAAAATAAACATTAAAAAATTTTTTTAAGTAAAATGGAATTAGCATCTTAACATGCATTTCTTTGCAACTATTCTGCATGTGAGTGTCTGACACAGATTAGAGCTCAATTTTATCCCTGTATAACACACTTAGCAAACACCATTTCATTTCAGCTTTGCATAGCTTAAATGGATGGACTCAGAAAATTCTAACAAGTTCATTTATTTATTTTAACATTCTCTATAATTATACAAAATTACTTTATAAGAAAAAGCTCTTCATCGAGAAGGGTCCTCTTATGAACCACTTTCAGACTTAAATAAAAGTGCAGAATTTTTCCTTTTTAAAAAATTTTTCCTTCAGCTTACCAATGTCAGCTTTTGTCAGAAAAAAATCCACAGTGATTTTGAAGTGCTGAGTTGTAAATTCCCGTCACCGTTTATACAGCACTTCTGACTTCCTTGCTTTAACTTCCCTTCATTTACCATGAAAACCAGAGGCAGGCTCCTGGCTGTGTTTACTGCTCTTCTCCTGTTGCAGAGACCACAGTGTGTACTCCGTCATTCTGTGACGATCCATCACTAGAGACTTAATGAGTCTGAGACCCGGGGGTGTAGGTTATAAAGCAGCAGACTTGCGAACCACACAGTGTTGGCCCACACAGTGATTTTCTTAAATAAAAGTTCTGAATTGGTTATAGTTAATCTTACAAAAAAATCTAAAATTTCAGTTTCTTCTGAAAAATCTAAAGATTTGATAGCACTGAGTCCATATCGCCTAGAGCTGTTTCCCGAAACTGGAGCAAGTACCACGTTCCTTCCTCTCCATTTTTTAGTTACACACTTCTGGACCCAGCCCCTTTTATTCAATTTTCAATTGTCACATCTTTATCAAACTGTATAGTTATTTGTATCTGCTGCTTTGCCTAAAGGTCATAATCGAAGAGTGGACACTCAGTAGTTGTGTGGCCTTTTGGTATGTCTCAGTTTCCATGTCTAATAATCAACGTAAGTGTTTTGCCTCTTAACTCTTTGGAGTAAATCTAAAATAATGCTTTCATGTAAATACTAATGTCTTTTAGAAATATATAAAGGATACAATTCAACAACAACAAAACAAACAATTCAATTAAAATAGGCAAAGTAGGGGTGCCTGGGTGGCTCAGTTGGTTAAGCGTCCGACTTTGGCTCAGGTCATGATCTCCCCGTTTGCAGGTTCAGGCCCCGCGTCGGGGCTCTGTGCTGACAGCTCAGAGCCTGGAGCCTGCTTCGGATTCTGGGTCTCCCTCTCTCTGCCCCTCCCCCACTGGTGCTCTGTGTCTCTGTCTCTCAAAAATAAATAAACATTAGAAAATTTTTTTTAAAAATAGGCCAAGTACTCAGATATATATTTTGTCCAAAGAAGATGTATGAATGGCCAATAAACATGTGAAAAGATGCTCAGTGTCCCTAATCATTAGGGAATTGCCAGTCAGTGCCACAGCGAGCTACCATTTCACATTCATTGGATTGGCTATTGTTAAAAAAAATAATGATAATAATGTGTTGACAGAGAAATTACAACAGTTGTGCACTGTTGGTAGGAATGTAAAATGGTGCAATCACTGGAAAACAGCATGGCAGTTCCTAAAAAATTAAAAATAGAATTACCATATGATCCTTTTCTTGGTATATACTCAAGCAATTCCTTTTCTCGGTATATACTCAAGCAATTCCTTTTCTCGGTATATACTCAAAAAAGTTGAAAGCAGGAACTCAGAGATATTTGTATAACCACGTATAGCAGTGTTATTCACAGTAGCCAAAAGATGGGAACAACTCACGTGTCCAAAATGTGCCGTATACATACAATGAAATGTTACTCAGCTTTGGAAAGGATGGAAACACTGACACATATACCATGACATGGATGAACCTTGAAGACATTATGCTAAGTAAAATAAGCCAACCACAAAAAGACAGATGTAATGTAATTCCACTTACGTGAATTACCCAGAGTAGCCAAATTGGTAAAGAGGGTAGAAGGCTGTCTGCTGGGAGCTAGGGGAGTGGGGAGTTCGTGTTTAATGGGGACAGAGTTTCAGTTTGGGAGAATGAAAGTTCTGGAGATGGCTGGTGTAATTGTACTTTATGCCACTCAATTGTACACCTAAAAATGTTTTAAATTGTAAATTTTATGTATTTTACCACACACAGAAAAAATGAAGGAATGATTTATCTAGTTCCATATTGATGTGTTTGATTAGGAACCATTTGAAAAATTATTACTCGAAATAGAAACTCTCCTCTTTTGAATATTTACTTTTTTTTTTTTTTTTTTGAGAGAGAGAGTGAGAGCAGGGGAGGTGGGCAGAGGGGGAGAGACAGACAGAGAGAGAGAGAGAGAGAATGAGAATCTTAAGCAGGCTCAGCGCGGAGCCCAACGCAGGGCTCAATCCTTGACAATCCTCATGACACAGGGTCATGACCCTGGAATCATGACCTGAGCTGAAATTAAGAGTTGGACACTCAACCGATTGAGCCACCCAGGCACCCTGAATATTTACTCTTATTGAAAGAGTATTTTGAAATAGTAACTAAGTAAATTTGTATGAAATGTTTTGGTAGTAAAGTAAACCAGATTCGTACAGATTAATTTATTTTACTGTGACTATCTCTGGGAGTCATTTTAATTTCATTGTAAGTTTTTATTTTTCTAAGTTTCAGCAAAATTGTTGACGTTTATGTACATTTGATTCAAATGTAAGTGTTTATTGGTTTCCTTAATCTCTTCATGTTTTCTTCTTAGGTTCCGTTTAAGTCCAGCTGCCCGTAATATTCTGGAAAAACACTCCCTGGATGCTAGCCAGGGCACAGCCACTGGCCCTCGGGGGATATTCACTAAAGAGTATGTTTGTGCTTTTTTTTTTTTTAATTAAAAAAAATTTTTTTAAGTTTATTTATTTATTTAGAGAGAGACAGAGAGGGCAGGCAAGCAGGAAAGGGACAGAAAGAGAGTCCCAAGCAGGCTCTGCACTGTCAGCGCAAAGCCCGACACGGGGCTCAAACTCCCAAAACTGTGAGATCATGACCTGAGCTGAAATCAAGAGTCAGACGTTTAACCAACCAAGCCACCCAGGTGCCCCTGTTTGTGCTTTTTGTAACAACCAATTCCATTATTTATCATGATCATCCTTTTCTGAAAGTATTTTAAGAAGAGCTTATTCAGTGTTAAGATTTAAAAGGATGTATACTGTTCTTTTGTATTTTTAATTGCTTTGGCAGTGTAAAATTATATTCTGTGCAAGGGTTGTTTCTGAATAATTACAGCATTAGTGAAGAACAGTTCTAATTTGGTAACAAGGCCAGATCCTTAGAAATGGTGATAAATGCAGAAAATTAGAGTGCAGAGTGGTGAACCTTTGTATTGTTCTACGTTTACTTGAAATAAGTTAGCGATCACGTTTAAATTTTTAAAACCTAGATATATACTTTTAAAAATACTTTCATTCTTATCTGTTTGGAATTTAGTCAATGATATGACCAAAGAGATTTCCATATGCAGTTGGCCCTCTTAGGTCTTCTGTTGCACTGATCTCACTGTCCATGAGTTAGTACCTCACTTGCTTAGTACCACACTCTTAATTATAAATATTCTCAAGTAAGATTTAAAATTTGATAGAGTTATCCTTGCTCTTCTTTTTCAATAGACCAGTTTTCTTGGTTTATTCTTATTTTATTATTCTTCCAATGAATTTTAAACCATTCATTTGCCCTGCTGACGGGACTCCGCAGGGGGAGTGTATTGGGATTGTATCGCATTGTAAGTTACGTTGGGGAAGAATTGATATCTTGATGATCCTGAGTCTTCCTGTTCAAGAACGCTGATATGTTTTACCATTTGTTTAAATTTTGTTTCTTTCAGGAGTGTATGAGAACAGATAGCGCCTGCTCTATTCAAACTTGGTCTATTGGGAAGACAAAGGTTAATCCTTTAGGCATATGAACTAATGTAAAATTGCAGTAGTGATATATGTTATATTTCTATGGCAGTAATATTAAATTCTTCAAATTGAGTTAATGTCTTAAAACAATATGCTTATTCCCTGTTCGTATAATATTGATAAAAAGTGATCGGTGATACTGGCTTAAAAGTTTTTAAGTTGCGATGGGGCAAGGGTTATGAAACTATTAAGTGGCAGTGCTGGACCAAGGGACCTTTCTTTTTTTTTTTTTTTTTTTTCCATTGGTTATTTTAGTCTTCATTAAAGCATTAGTTTATGTTTGTGTATTATTTTTATGGGGAGCGATACCTCCTTAATTCTTAGATAGTCTCAGTTATCTGTATGATAGCCTTATTGATTTGCTCATCAAACATGTGTCTGTGGTTCTCTTAAACACATCCTGTGAAGTTCTGCCATACTACATGAGCAGGAAATCAGCTGTCCTGACTCCTGACTGAAAAAGAGCATCCTAGGCTGTGAATTTTTAGTTAAAGGACCTAAAAACGTAGCCGTAAAAAATTAAAATTAAGTATCTCGGTAGCCAGTTAAGCCTAGTTTTTCTCCCACATTAATCCCTATTTCGTATCTACTATTCATACCTTAATTTTATTAATCTACCAGTCTATGTTTCAGTAAACTCCCTGTAAAAATGGGATAAAGCATCTTTCTTTATAACCAGGGATACTCACCTATATTTCTGAGGGATGGGACAAAGAGTCTATATTTAATTCATTAATCATCGATTAAGATTTGGTGAAATGTCAAATAATCATAGCTGTACCTTAGAAGGATTAATTTTGCAAATTTGCATAAGATAAACTGGAGTAGGAAAATACTTGAGGTAAGGAGATAGATTAATAGGCTTATAAAGTAATTCAGGTAAAAGATAAAAAATGCTTGAATGTGTGTGGAAGAAGTAAAAGAGAGATTACGGACGCAGACAGTGTTCTACGGACAGAATCCAGAAGCCTTCGTAAAGGACTGAATGTGGAGCAATAGACCAGGATAGCAACCAGTCAAGGACTGAAGTTGGGATTCTGATCCGGGTCATGAAATTTTGGCTCCATAAATACAATAAGGGCTTTGGGAAAGTATTTGTCTCAGTGGCGTGAGTGATGGGGTGGCTCTGAAGCTTATCATCAGTGCTGATGAGCCGTGCAGGCATCAGGATCAGCGAGGTGAATGTTATTTGCAGGAAACACTTTGGAACTAGAGAGGGAGGTTTGGTAGGTAGTAGAGCAGTAGTTATAATTGAGATAATCGGGAGGTAAACTTTTAGAAGGCTGACATTCCTGTTTTGGAGGATTTCTAGGAACTGGATAAAAAGTTAAGAACGTGTGATCTGAGAAAAGTCTTTGAAGTTGGTTATCAGGTGACATTTTAGAAGGCAATTCATTGGTGTGACAGCAGAGGAATGAAATAGTGCTTTCTTCATTTCTCCCTTCTCTTTCCATGTGTGCTTAATACATATGTGATGAACAAATACCTTTTTTTTATTTTTATTTTTAAAATAAAATTTTTTTTTTTAACGTTTATTTTTGAGACAGAGACAGAGCATGAACGGGGGAGGGGCAGAGAGAGGGAGACACAGAATCTGAAACAGGCTCCAGGCTCTGAGCTGTCAGCACAGAGCCCGATGCGGGGCTCGAACTCACGGACCGCGAGATCATGACCTGAGCCGAAGTCGTTCGCTCAACCGACTGAGCCACCCAGGCGCCCCCAAATACCTTTTTTTTTAAACCTCAGTTGAAGTTATAACAGTAATGTAACATTTATTAAAGAGAACAAAATGGTATTGTCTTGCTGTATACCCAAAGGCAGCACTGTTAAAATAGAGTTACATGTTTAATGTTTTTGCCATCTTCCTCCTCCTCATATCCAGTTCTCTTTCCTGTCCTTATTCTTTAACTCTGCATCCTAAGGGAGTCAACCTTTGGTCTTCAAACTTTGACACATTACAAAAGATTTCGTGAGAAAAACCGATCCTTGAAAGCATGCATTATTCAGGATTTTTGCTTGGTATGCTACTAAAGATGCCTGTGTTTTAAGTTTAACATTAAGGTGGACTTTGGGAAAACCTTTGACTTGCCGTCATCTACAAAAATGTCATATTCTGATAAGATTGAAAAACTGCAGGCTTTGACATAAGCTTCCCCCCAAATCCCTTAGCGCACATTCTTGGAATTTGGAGGGACATCCTACCTTTTTCCACTGTTAACTAAAAATGCAAGTGGAATAGAAAAATCAGTTCCAACTGCTGAAGAAGTGCCTCCGATGCACTGTATTTGTGAAGTAGATCCTAAGTGTTAGGGTTGCTATTTTAATGTTGCTCAAACACATCGCTCAGAATATATGTTGCGCAAAAGCCTATGGACTTTGTTTTGCCTGTGTATGTAGTATTTTAGGAAAACGAGCGCTGGGGCCACCTTTAGAGAGAATATATTTAAGTTCTTTGCCTGTAACCTAACATCTTTGGTATATCTGTGTCTCAAATCATAGTTGTAGTTAATGTTTGTATTCATATCACAGCATCAAAAATCTGACCAGGGTGACAGGCAAGTGTCTAGCATTCTTGTAGTAGTATTTCTTTCGAAAACTAAGTCATTGCCCACCCAAATGAATTACTCTCTAAGGGATCCTGGTAGAGAAGATTCTACCCTGAGTGAACCACCAAGGTGCCTTCTGCCGTTGTGCAGAAGTGTGTGGTGTATTTGTTTTTCTCCTAATTTTTAGACCTTTTAATGCCTACCTAATTCTTCAGTCTAGTCTGATTAATTATTTCATGGACAGAATCATTAAAATCATTCTCTACATTATAGAAACTAAATTGTTGGCTGTTATTAAACAATAGTTAACATTTATACTTTATGAGGTATGTAAGTGTGAAATTAGCAATAAAAGCTGACTGTGAAGCAGTGGCCAGAATTGATTTTCTGTTTTCTTGTTTATGATTAATGACTTCTTGCTTTTATTCTTTACTAAGAGCTGTTCTACCCAAGAATCTTAATTACTACAAGAATGAAACTAAACTATTTTTTTTCTTGATAAAATAGTAATACCTATGCTGATAGTGTCAGTTTAGGGGCATCTGGTGGCTCAGTCGGTTGAGCGCCCGACTGCGGCTCAGGTCATGATCTCACGGCTCATGGGTTCGAGCCCCACGTCCGGCTCTGTGCTGACAGTTCAACCTGGAGCCGGCTTTGGATTCTGTGTCTCCCTCTCTCTCTGCCCCTCCCCCGCTCGCTCTCGCATGCGCTCTCTCTCAAAAATAAACATTAAAAAAAATTAAAAAAAAATAAAGATGTGTCAGTTTAGTGTGACCAGTCTTAAATCAGTGTATTCAGGCATTTTAGATTCTTTAGTCTCTTTACCTGTTATTTTTATCTGCTTATTTTTAACTGATAACTGAGAGTAAACTAGTGATCCCCATATAAAGAAAATAAAATGTATTTTAGATATGCCACTCTGATACTAAACTGTAATTTGATTTAAAACCCACATTAGTAATAGGTTTTATGAGAGAAATGTATTTTATATGATGGGAAGAGACTAGTAACGTTCAGCTGTGATTTGTAAGAACCTTTAAAAGCTAAGTATCTTCTATTGAAGGCATTTTTTCTGTATCAACAGAGAGGCCTTATATATCCATGCTCATATTTTTATTTATCTGGCTAGGGTTTTAGCTCATGGCATAAATCCCCAGAAATGATGCTGCCAGTCATTTACCTCATATGTAAATGTTATCATAATTAACTGGAAACTGGTGCTTTTGGTTCTAAATCTAAATTAAAAATTAATTTCCAAACAGAAGTAAGCTTGTCCTTCAAGGCCTTATCGGTACACAAGGTCATTCCCTAGGCCACGTATCTCCTCCTCTCCCCGGTCCTTTCTGTTCCCGTCACCGTGTTGTTGCCCATGCCCTGAAAACCAGCACTGCCTCCGGTTATGCCCATGCTAACTTTTTGTGTGGTGGGTTGGAGACCATGGTCAGGAGGTCCTACGTTTAGCTTTGGATTACATAGATTGCATTTTTTCATTCAGTCCCAGACTTGCTGTTAATCCTAGATGTGCTGAATTCTATTCTGATCTGTTCATGTGAGAAAAAATTATTCTGACTCTGCCGTGGTTTATATTTGCATACTATGTGCATAGAGCTGTTAGAAAAGTGGTAGAACATGCACAGGCTTTGAAGTTGGCCATACCTGGGTTTGATGCCAGCCCTGGCGGCTGCTTGCTGCCCACCTCTCCAGCTTCATCTTTTAACCCCCTCCCCTTGTTCACTGCTCTCTTTGTGCTGACCTGCCTTCTGTTCTTAAGAGAGGCCTTTTCCCTGGCTGCTCTCCCTGCCTGGAAACATGCTTCCCCGGGCTCTTCTCGAGGCTTGCTCCTTCGTCTTTCCACGTGAATACCACCTCCTCAGGCATTCCCTGACCATCTGCCCTATTTTATTTTATTTTTTTTAAGTTTATGTATTTTGAGAGAGAAAGAGAGAGAGAGCGCAAGCAGTGGTGGGGAGGGTGCAGAGAGAGATGGAGAGAGAGAATCCACACTGACAGCATGGAGCCCGATGCAGGGCTCGGTCTCATGAACTGTGAGATCCTGACCTGAGCCGAAATCAAGAGTCAGACACTTACCCTACTGAGCCACCCAGGCGCCCCCCATCCTCACCCGTCACTCATCCTGTTATTCTGCTTTATTTTTTTCATAGTACATCACTATCTGTCATTTGTTTGCCTGATTAACATAACAGAGAATAAAGCTGTTTGATGGGAAGTGTCTTGTTTAACGCTGTATCCTTGACACGTGGAACAGAGTAGGTGATTGAAAAATACTGACTTAGACTTGGAATTTAACCTCCCTGAGCCTACTTACTCATCTTTGAATTGGGAATAATAATACCTCCCTCACAGGCTGGTATGAAATTATGTAATTAGCATAAACACAATACATACATAAGAGGCTAATTTTTCTACTTTTACTCCCACTTAAAAAAAATTTTTTTAATGTTTATTTTTGAGAGAGAGAGACAGAGCACAAGCAGGGGAGGGGCAGAGAGAGAGGAAGACACAGAATCTTAAGCAGCCTCTGGCCTCCGAGCTGTCAGCACAGAGCCCGACGTGGGGCTCGAACCCACGACAGCGAGATCATGACCTGAGCTGAAGTTGGATGCTTAACCGACTGAGCCACCCAGGTGCCCCTTTTACTCCCACTTTGAATGCTTAGTTAGGGATCCAAGATGATAAAACATTTAAGGTTTCTTCGTCAGCTGACCTCTCATATTAAATGTCAGCTCTTTAACTTTGAAGCAAGTAAGTTGTATTTGGTGTTAACTCCATGCACCCCTTTCTCGACCGGGTATAAAGCATGGACCCTCCTTCCTAAAAATGCTATTAGGACCCATTGGGGGATTCCTCTAATAATGTGCCCCAGGTTGGAGCATTCCTGCCTGGGTCAATTTTCTGTTGCTGCATAACAAATTACAACAAGCTTAGTAACTTAAAACAACGTTTATTTATCATCTAGCAATTCTGTAGGTCAGAAGCCAGGGCCCAGCATGACTGGGTTCTCAGCTTATAGTCACAAGGTTGAAATCAAGGTGTTGGCCCAGGGCTTGGGCTTCATCTGAAGGTTGGAGTCCTCTTCCAGGCTCACGTGGTTGTTGGCTGAATTCAGTTCCTTGGGGCTGTTGGACTCTAGCCCCTTACTGGGTCTTAGCCAAGGACTGACTGGTCGTAGCTCCTCGAGACCTCCTTCAGGTCCTTGCCCCATGGTCATCTCCCCGGGCTGTTCACAAATGCCTGTTTGCTTCTCCGGTGCCCGCAGGAGAGTCTCTCTCCATTCAAATCTCTTCTTGAAAGAATTTCTGGTTCCTTTTAAAGGGCTTATCTGATGTGTCTGATCCTGCCAGGGTAATTTTCCTTTTGCTTTTTGATTAACTTCATGTCAGCTGATTTGGGACCTGAACCGTGTGTACAAAATCCGTCACGTTTGTCACATCATGTAACCTAATCATGGGAGCGGCATCCATCATACTCACAGGCCCACACAAGGGATTATGCAGGGTGTGTAACCAGATAATAATTCTGTGTCTACAAGAATGTTGGGGTCATCCGTCTCAGAATTCTGCCTACCGTGTTGCCATATTAAGTAAAAACGTTTTGTTCGGGGAAGGATAATTTCAGACATGCCCGGCAGATGCTAGGTTTTTGCCCTCAGCAATTCTTTCAGTAAACAATAACAAATAATTAACCGTGTTTGAGAAATTTAAAGGATGTAAATTGCCTTTAAATTAGTGTCACCCTGAAGTTGTTTTTAGATTACATAACCTTTTTGAAAAAGTTTTTAGATTAAAACATTTTTTTTACTATAAAATTCTGTTTTTGAAAAGAGTTCTTTTAAATTGTCAGGTATTATAATTTTCGAGAAGGCATTTTGTTTAAGAAAATGTACTATTTCATACCCACTATAACTTAGCATGAATTGAAAGCTTGGTATGTTTAGTAATCCACTTACATCCTTTTAAAAAACAAAGATACCTTTAATGCAGGGTAAGTCTGTTACTAGTTTAGTTATCTTTCATTCTGAATGATGCTGTGGGGTAGGTTTATTTCATGAGATGATGCTGTTAACATTTTGAGCAATATTTAAAATGGTATGAGTTTCTGACCATAACAAGGTTATTTACACTAGAAAATCCAGTAATTTAGTAAATATACTAATAAAAGTCATCAGAAACTTGGCATTTTCTGAATGCCATGTGAAAATTATTTGACAAGTATAAAGAATGAGAGTATGGTTTGAGAATTGTTCGTCTACCAAATGACACCCCCCCAAGAAAAGGACTAATTTCCTTTTTAAAGGTATCTACGCCCAAAACTTTGATATAATTCAAATTGTTTGCTTTTTGAAAATGTCCAAATATTGTAGCCATTGGGTGAATAATATGAATCAGCAGACCAGATAAGATTTGCTTGTGTAACTCAAGTAATTCATTTTGCATCACAGCCTTGACATCTCTCTATTTCAGTACCTTCCCTCCTTATCTCCATTTTCTAAACGTTCTCTTCTATTCCTTGTTGCTAATCGTGGTTATCTCTCTCTTCAGGGATGCTCTCAAACTGGTCCAGTTGAAAGAAACGGGCAAGATTACTGAATCCAGACCCACCCCAGCCCCTCTAGCTACTCCCGCAGTGCCTCTGCCCCCACAGGCCATGGCCATGCCACCATACACACGGCCGATGATCCCACCGGTCTCAACTCCTGGACAACCGAATGTAGTGGTAATATCATTTGAATAGATTTTTATGTTTTCGGACTTAAGTGAGAACTAGGAACCCAATAAGAACCATTACTGTCTGTTTTTTGGTTTTTTTTTTTAGTTTATTTATTTTGGGAGAGAGAGAGAGAGAGACATCATGAGTGGGGGAGGGGCAGAGAGAGAGAGGGGGGGCGGGGGGGAAACCCAAGCAGGCTCTGCACCGTCAGCCCAGAGCCCAACTTGGGGCTCATACTCAGGAAACTGCAAGATCATGACTTGAGCCAAAATTAAGAGTCAGACACTTAACTCACTGAACCACCCAGGCACCCCAGCTGTCTGTTTTACGTGTAATTCTACCAATCCATTTTAGTAGTAGCTAACAGTGATAAAGAAAAAATTCTCCAGATACTTCATGTCGTGCAGACTCCTAGCACAAACCCAGTTTGTGTGGTGCTAACTTTCAAGTCCAGTGCCATATAAGTAGGCTCTTTAATCATGCTGCTTTTCACGTAGCTTTTCTCCGGTGTGGTAGTAATAGTTGGTAGCCACCACTAGCCCTCATCTGTGGCTGTTTTATTTTAATGTTTATTTTTATTTTTGAGAGAGAAAGAGCATGAGCGGGAGATTGGCAGAGAGAGGGGGGGACAGAGGATCCAAAGCAGGCTCTACAGTGTCAGCTGGAGCCTGACGTGGGGCCTGAACTCACGGACCATTAGATGGTGACCTGACCCGAAGTCGGACGCTCAACAGGCTGAGCCACCCAGGCGCCCCTTGACTGAGGGAATTGATACTCTGACTGTGAAGAACTATAGAGACTGTATAGCTAGTCATTCTTTCTCAGATGGAGGCAGTAACAGCCCTTTTTTGTTGTCAGAATATTCCATTTTGCCTCTTTTTACCTCCCTTTCTTAGTATCTTTCATGTCATTTGTTTCCCATCAGAAGAAATGCAGGATAATCAGGTTCATGTAAAACTGAAAGGGAAAAAAAAAAAAAAACTGGGCACTTAAAAAATAAACAAACCTATCTTGCTCTTTCTAATGGAGAAATATATTCCAGTATAGTATTTTAAAGAATTTGCAAACAGTATAAATTTCATGGGAAACAATTTTTAATGTAAATTCGTGATTCGTGACTTCATATACAAAAAATTTATGTGTAATCAAATCTTTGTTTTTAAGAAGTAGGTTATTCAAATTAGGAAGATAAACCTTACTTTCAAATTTTTATGGTATACAGAGAGCATTCATTCTATCTGAACAGATACTTTACTAACATAAAGTGTTTAGTTTCCTAAGGACTCAGGTATATTTTTAGCTGCTTGATTAGAAGTGACTGTGATCTAGTCCCAGAGTGGAGTGAAGGACAAGGAAGGAATCACAGGTAGTTTTATGTCCATCCTGCTTTTTGTTAGAGTTTCAAAGAACAGAGTGGAAAAGCTATAGTAAGTTATAGGAAGATTTTATTATCTCACTTATACTTTTTATTATGAATTTTTAGGAAATATACTCATGGGATTTCTTTTTAAATTCCAAACCAAAATAGAAATAGTTTGGCAGATTATCCAGTACACTATCTTTTTCTACTGCACACCATTTTTATAAGTAGGAATTGTCTGTTGTTGGTTTGTTGACGTGTTGGATGCTTTGAGTTTTATTAAGTGATATTTGTAACAAGGTGCTTACAGTGGTATGTGTGTGTCTGTCTGTCTCTGTCCCATACACACACCCATGGGAGAATTATTCATGACCTGGTAGATTTCTTTTTGATCATCTTATACAAAGTAACATAAGATTCTCATTTATAACTAAGACATGGATTTTACCAATTTTTTCTACAGTTGTATACTATAAAATTAAAGCTCTCTGGATTTCTTATATTCCTCCTTATACTAAGAATTTTTAATAGTATTTTTCCTCTGTTAATCTTTAATTACCAAGAGTTAAGTGACTGAGACTAGATTATAGTATTAGAATTTGCTTTTTCCACTTCCATTTATGGTTTAATGGACAGATTGCAATTTCTTTGCAGGGCACATTCACTGAAATCCCTGCTAGCAATATTCGAAGAGTTATTGCCAAGAGGTTAACTGAATCTAAAAGTACTGTACCACATGCATATGCTACTACTGACTGTGACCTTGGAGCTGTTTTAAAAGCTAGACAAAGTCTGGTCAGAGGTTAGTAAAGTTAAATTTACTTAATACAGTACATGTGCTAACTGTTGTGAAATCCTTTACTTACAAAGGCACATTGTGCAGCTTTTTATTTTGGTTTCATCATCTGGGTGTATTTTAGTACTAAAGAAAAGAATTGGTTCACTTTTCTTATAAGAAACAAACCGATTCCATTGTATTGAGTAAATCATGTTTTTGGTATGATATCTGAACAAAGCAATCCTTAACATTTTAGAAAGTAAAAAATCCAAAATGATTGAAAAATGTTTTAGATTTTACATATATCTTAGATATCACTCTTCTTTATACAAGTTTTAATTTTTTATATCTTTTTCAAAATGAACTTTCAGGTTATGAAATTTGTAATGTACCTCCCAGCAAATTAGTTAAAACTAAGGTTGCTGGGAGACTTCGGAATTTTTAGCATGAACTGATGTTTTCTTTTCTTTTCTTTCTTTCTTTCTTTCTTTCTTTCTTTCTTTCTTTCTTTCTTTCTTTCCAATCTGTATGGCTTTGATTTCATTTTCTTGCTTTTTTGAACTGGCTAAGACCTCTGGTACAATGATGAATATAAATGGCAAAAGCAGACATTTTTGCCTCGTTCTTGGTCTTAGGAGAAAACATTCAGTCTTTAATGTTAGTTGTAGGTTTTTTGTAGATTCCTTAAGTTGAGGAAATTCATATTCCTAATTTGCTGAGAGTTTTAGGCATAAACGGATGTTGAATTTTGTCAAATGCTTTTGTACATCTTTTGAGATAATCTTTCCTTTTTCATTCTGTTATTTTGATGAATTATTTTGGTTGATTTCCAGATGTTGAATAAACTTGTATTCCTTGTATAAAACTCATCAATCACTAATTTTCTTATATATTTCTTGATCCCATTTTCTAAAATTTTGCTAAGAATTGTTATACCTGTGCACATGAATAATACTACCCTGTGGTTTTCTTAAAGATGTTTGTTTTGTTTTTTTCTTGGGTTTGTTACCAGATCTCACAGAATAAATTAGGAAATGTTTCCTTCTCCTTTATTTTCTGAAAGGTTTGGGTAGAATTGATTTTATTTCCTTTTTAATTATTTGGTAGAATTCACCAATGAGACTGTCTGTCTAGGCCTTTGATTTTCTTTGTGGGAAGACTTAACTACAGATTCAGTTTTTAAAAATAGATGTATCGATTTCTTCTGGAATGAGCTTGAGTAGTTTGTGTCTTTCAAGGAATTTGTTTATGTCATCTAAGTGATAAAATTTTCAGTAGTCCCTCCTCATCCACAGGGAATACATTCCAGGACCCCCAGTGGATGCCTGCAACCATTGATGGCACCAAACCCTGTATATACTATGTTTTCTCCTGTGCATACATACCTATGATAAAGCTTAACTTAAAAATTAGACATAGAGATTAACAACAATCATAATAAAATAGAACACTGTAGTAGAATACTGTAATAAAAGTTAAGCGAATGTGGTCTCTCTGTCTCTAAGTATCTTACTGTGCTGTACTCGCCCCTCTCGTTATGATGTGAGGTGATAACATGCCTACGTGGTGAGATGACGCACGGTGAATGATGTAGGCATTGGGACATAGTGTTAGGGTATTGATGACCCTCTGACAGTATGTCAGAAGGAGGATCATCTGCCTCTGGGCTGCTGTTGACTGTGGGTAACTGAAACTGTGAAAAGCAGAACTATGGATAAAGGGGTCGTTGGCATAAAGTTGTTTATAATATTACCTTACTATATAGTACTTCTAACATTATATAATCTGAAGTGATGTCTCCATTTTCAGTGTTAGTAATTTGTGTCTTTTGACTTTCTTGATCAATCTGGCTGGGGATTTATAAATTTTATTGATCTCTTCAAACAGTCACCTAATTTCATACAATTTCTTCATTGTTTTTCTAATTTTCTTTTCATTGGTTTCTGCTCCCACCTTTATTCCTTTTTTTTTCTGTTTGCTTTGGGTTTAATTTGCTCCTTAGTTTCCTAGTTTTCTAAGGTGAAAGCTGAGATCAATATCATATAATAAACCTTGATGCTAACATAAGCATATAATGCTTTTAAGGTCCCTTTCAGCAGTGCTTTAGATGAATTCCACAAAATTTGATGTGTTTTATTTTTCTTTCTATTCAAGATGTTTTCTAATTTTCCTTGTGATGTGTCTTTTGATCCATGAATCATTTGCAAGTGTAAATATAATTTCCAAATATTTAGGGCTTTTCAGCCTTTCTTTTATGATTTCTTGCTTAACTCCATTGTGCTTAGAGAACATGCTTTGTATGATGTAAATCTTAACTTTTGTTGAGATTTTAGAGTCGTAATATGGTCTATCTTGATGAATGTTTCATGTGTATTTGAAAAGAATGTGTGTTCTACCTCTGAGGAGTGTTCTATAAATGTCAGGTGAAGTTGGCTGGGAGTAGTGTTCATGTCTTCATATCCTTTCTGATTTCCTACGTGTTCTGTCCATTCTTGAAAGAAGAGTGTTGAGAATCCCTGGTTACGATTAGGATTTGTCTGTTTTCCCTTTGAGTACTGTTGGTATTATATCATCTTGAAGATGTGTTATTAGGCACAGAACACATTTAGGATTTTATGTGTTCCTGATGAATAGATGCATCATGGAATGTCCCTGTTCATTCCTGGCGTAATATTTCTTACTCTGAAGCCTTCCTTATCTGATATTGATACAGTCAGTCCAAATTTCTTTGATTGATGTTTTTATATCTTTTTACTTCTAATATATCTGTCTTTGTATTTTTTAATTTTTAAAAAAATTTATTTTTTTTTTGAGGGAGAGAGACAGACAGAGCAATAGTGGGAGAGGGACAGAGAGAGGGAGACACAGAATCCGAAGCAGGCTCCAGGCTCTGAGCTGTCAGCACATGGGGCTGACATGGGGCTCGAACTCACAAACCGCGAGATCGGGACCTGAGCCGAAGTCAGACGCTTAACCGACTGAGCCACTGAGGTGTCCCTGTCTTTATATTTAAACTGACTTCTTGCAGACAGCAAATAATTTTCTTATTTTTTAATCTAATCCATACTCTGTCTTTTAATTAAGGTGTTTGGACCATTCACATTTAGTAATTTTGTCCTTTGTTTTTTCTTACCTTTTTTTTTTTTTTTTTTTTGGATTGGTTGCCCTTTAATTTTTTAATTCCATTTTATTTCTGTTTTACCTTTCTCTTTCTACGTGGTGGTTTCCTTAAGGTTTACAATATAATTCTTTAACTCATCACAGCCTACCTTCAAATTTGTATCACACCCCTTCATGTGTAACGTAAGAACTTTACAACAACATACTCGATTTTCTCCCTTCTATCCTTTGTGCCTTTGTTGTCATGTTTTATTACCACATGTGGTATAAGCACCAGCATATATGTCTGATATGTTTTTGCTTTAGCAAATCAATTATGTTTAAAACATAAACTTTAGTTTTAAAAATGCGGGGAAAAAAGTCTTTTTGCATTTGCCCATTTTCTTTTTACCATTTTTTGGCCTTCATTTCTCTATGTAGATACAAAATGCTTGTCTGGTATTTACTTCCGGCTAAAGAATTTCCTTTAATGTGTCTTATAATATAGGTTGGCTGGCAATATATTCTCAGCTTTTATCTGAAAAAGTCTATTTCTCCTTCATGTATTTCCCTTTGTTTAATTATTAATTATGGCAAAATATGTGTAACATAAAATTTACCATCTTAAACATGTGTAAGTGCACAGCTTAGGGATAATAATCCTTTCACGTTGCTGTGCAACCACAGCAATTGATCCACAAAAGTCTTCATGGTGCAGAACTGAAATTCTATACCCACTAAAATGATAGCTTCCTATTTTCCTCTCCTCCCAGCCTTTGTCTAGCAGCCAGCGTTCTGCTTTCTGTCTCTATGGATTGTTAAGTACCTCGTATGAGTGGAATCATATAGGGCTTGTCTTTTTGTGACTGGCTTATTTCACTTAGTGTATTGCCTGACGGTTCATCCATGTTGTAGTATGTGTCAGAATTTCCATCCTTTTTAAGACTGAATAATATTCTATTGTATGTATTTACCATGTTTTGTTTATTTATATGTCAGTGGACACTTGGGTTGCTTCCACCTTTTGACTTGTCAATAATGCTGCTATGAACAAGGGGGTATACATCGCTCTCTGTGTCCTTGCTTTCACATCTCTTGGGTCTATCCCAGAAGTATTGCTGGAACATATGGTAATTCTATTTGTAATATTTTGAGGAGCTGCCATGCTGTGTTCCATTGTGACTGTACCATTTTGCATTCCTATCAGGTGTGCCCAAGGGTTCCAGTTTCTCCACATCCTTGCCAACACTTGTTGGCAACCATCCTGATGGGTGTGTCTCCTTCGTTCTTGGTATTTCTGCTGGGTATAGAGTTTTGAGTAAAAAGATTTTTGGTTTCACTACTTGAAAGAAAGATCCCATTCCATTATCTTCTGACTTTCCAAATATCTGCTGCCGTTCTTAATATCTCTGTTCCCCTCTATAATGATGTCTCCCCTCCGGCACTGTTGTCTTCAAGATTTTCTCCATTAGCAGTTTGATTATTATATGCTTTAGCGTTTTTTTTATACTGTATTTATCCTGCTGGGGTTTCCTCTCAGCTTCTTGGATTTGTGGTTTGTTGTCTTTCATTAATTTCAGAAAACTCCTAGCCATTATATTTCACTTATGTTCTGCTTCATGTGTTTTCTCTTTGGAACTCTGATTATAAATACTCAATTGTTTGAATTGTCTGAAGCTCTTAGATCCCCTATTCTCTTTTTTTTTTTTTTAATCTTTTTTTTTTCCTCTTTGTGTTTCCATTTGGATAATTTTTGTTGATCTAGCTTCAATGTCACTGACTCTTTTCTTGGCTATGTCTAGTCTGTGAATCTTAACAAAAAAAATCTTTATCTTTGATAGCATGTTTTTTTTCCCTGAGATGTCCGTTCGAATGCTGTTTTATAGTTTCCATCTGTCTGCTGATACCCCCTTTGTTCATGCGCATTGTCCCATACTTTGTCCTGTACTTTCCCATATTCCAACAGCGGTTAATCATTTTGTGTGCTCGTCCTTCCTCAGAGGGGAGCCATCACCCTTGACGTTCAGTTCACTTGTTTGCCTTGTAACCTTGGCTCCCTAATGGACTCAAGAAAAGTTGTGATTTTGTAACTTCTGCTTTTCTTCTGCTCTATTAGGGTGGGAAAAACATTCTCTTCTGGGTTTCTACATGTTAAGTGACAACAGAACTGATATTTCAATTTAGATACACACTTTGAAGAATTCATACAAAGACAGCCTGACAGCTTTTAAAAGTTCAAGGAAATAAATGGAAAGCTACTTCAAAGAAAATTCTCTGTATTCAAAAAGTTAACCCTGGAATCTCTCTTTATAGATATTAAGTGTACTTGCTTAGTCATGATATAGAGATCATAAGGGGAATAATTTTCCTTGTTTCTTCCTTTCATGAGGCAGGAAACAGTACTATTTCAGTGGAGGGATGGATTAGTCTAGTATCTTTTCATGGTCCCAGGTTTGGTATGTCTTTGCAATTAGGAATTTTCGGGGAGGAGGGGCTCTTAGAGCCCACATTATTTATCTCCAGTCCTCTTTCTTGTATAGTTATAATATAGTATTCTATAAGCCTGTCTGCACTGTTTTGTAATGATAGGCAAATGAAAATGTTTGATATTCCCTCACAAACTATTTCTTATTCTTCTCAGTCAATGTCACCAACAGTCTCCTTTCTATATATTTGAAAATTTCCATAATAAAGAGTTAAAAATAAAATAACTTGAAAAAATCTCCTTTGCACTTTTTTGGTTTTCAGTGCCTAAGAGAAATGTCATGTGAGAAATTGGACATATAATAAGCCTGAAGCTCCTGATGCATGGGGATTAGAGGTAGCATTTGAAGGAATCATCAGCATATGAATGGTATGAAAGTCATGGAACAGGAAGTTCTTGCCTGGGAAGATTCCACCTTTGAAAGGAAGGGATAGAAAATGAGTAAGTGGTAAAGAGTGGAAGAAAACAATGGAGAGTATAGTGACACAGGAGCCAGTAAGAGACAGTGTTTTGAGGTGAAGAAAGTGATCAACTCAAGAGTACTAAATGTTGGAGTACGATGAGGGCAGAGAATTTAGGTGAGCACTGTGGACTCAGGCAGTAGATTGGGAATCATCAGCCGGTGGATAGTTCGGGAAGTCTTCACTGTGGATACCTATGGATAGTAGATAAAGTGAGAAGGAGGTTGAGGGAGCCATGAAGAGTAAGCATAATGAGTTCCTAATATCTGTCCACATATTGGAATTTATGTAGACCAAGTCTTTTATATGTGGCTATCATTAAAATTCTCTAAGCACTGGAAATCCACTCACATTTCTACTCATAAAGAGGTTTAAAACAAGCAAACAAAAATATGTCTCTGGAAATCTGAATTAAAAGAGCAATGATTTGGATGAGCAGGTGACTCTTACCATGACAGTTTGGCAGTATTTGGGTTTATGGTAATTCATCTAGTGTCTTTCTGAAATCTCCAGCATGCCTTGGGAATGAGCTATTGTTCATATACAATTCCATGATACTATAGTAACGGGATTTGTTTATCTTGCCACATACCATTGACGAGATCTTTATCTTAAACGCTTTGTCTAGAAGCCATTGCAATAGAGAATCAAGTGTAGTTTACATTTTTCAATACTTTCCTACCCTCCTGGAAAAGCAAAAGTATAAATCAAATGCTTAAGTTATGATCAGCTCTGTGGGAAGGGAGGGGACCTCAGCTTTACCTTGAAATCATTATGTATACTGGAAGGAAATTGATTTAATGGAATCACCATAAAACTAGACAGAAAACTTCATTTTGTTCGTTGCACCAGGACCTGTGCCAACATTGCTTCATCTTTGGCCTTTGCTATATCCTGTTTTGTTAAGTTAAAAAGCAGCTCATTGGTCTTAAATTTTTCTGGTGTCCACTCCATTAGTAAGAAATTTCTTTCTAGATGGATGGATGGATGGATGGATGGATGGATGGATGGATGGATAGATAGATAGATATAGATATATTTAAAGTGTGTTACCACTGTTCTAGTATAATCAATATATTATAAAGCTCATGCAGAATGAAGACATTTGAAAAGGATAAGAGAAAAAAATGAATCATCTGAATCTATACAGGGAGACCATTTGTGTTTTTAGAGACATAGGAGTTGGTTCTTTCTAATTATGGTTATAATGTATCCTTCAAGTTCTTGTATATGATATCTAAGCTTTAAAAGAATTATAATCGAGTTCCAGAAGTAATTGTCTACATGTATGGCTAATATTATTTATCCAGGGCCTCATATAAGTTTTTCTAATCAGGGAAATTTTGCTAAGCGAATAAACAAAAACTTAACAATATTTTTCATTATGGTTTGTTAATGAATAAGTTTGCAATCATAATGGTCAATGTTAAAGTTTCATTATGAACCCTAATTTTGATATGCTTCTTTTTCTTTCAGATGACATTAAAGTATCAGTAAACGATTTTATCATCAAGGCAGCAGCTGTTACCCTTAAAGTAAGTAGCAGACCCCAAATAATTTTGGCTTCTTTTAGTCTCATGTTGGGGCGGCTGGGTGGCTCAGTCGGTTGTGCGTCCGACTTTGGCTCAGGTCATGATCTCATGGCTTCTGAGTTTGAGCCCCGTGTCGGGCTCTGTGCTGACAGCTCGGAGCCTGGAGCCTGCTTCAGATTAGAAGTGTTTCTCTCTGTCTCTGTCTCTGTCTCTGTCTCTGTCTCTGTCTCTCTCTCTCTGCCTCTCCTCAGTCGTGCTCTTTCTGTCTCTCAAAAATTAATAAACATTAAAAAAAAATTTTAAATAGTCTCATGTCTTGGGATTTTTATATGATAAGTGGAACTCTGATTTTTAAGTCCCCAAAATTTTATAACGTTATTGCTAAAAATATATCATGTAGTCTTACCCCCTCAGTAATACAAATGAAACTGAGAATCAGTGGGGCTTACGACTAATTATAGCGGAACAGAGACCATTCAGCAAATACTAATTGGTCCCCGGTGTTGTGCTGAGTACTTTGTAGGCATTAGAGGTACAATAGTGAACGAACGCCTACATGTTTTCTGCTCTCCTGGGGCTTACACTCTGGATGGAAGAGACCGGTATTTGTCAGATAGTGAAAGTATTGAGGAGCAAGAGAAAGCGGAGTAGGGGTGTCATTGTGCACAGTTAGGCAAGGAAGGCCTCTCTGGCAAGGTGATAACTGAGCCAAGGCCCAAAAAAGAGGGCGTGAGCCACAGACACACCTGGTAGAAGAGTGCTCCAGGCAGAGGGAACTACGGACACAACGGCTGGGAGGGGCGAGTGCTGCCTTTCAGACATGGCCCCAGGGACAAAGTGTGCCTCAGAGAGAGAAGGTAGGAGATGAGATTGGACAGATGATATTAAAAGAGGGAATGTGGAGAGGGCCCTGAAGTAGGTGAAGCCTTGGTGGCCATGGAAAGGACTAGGGATTTTATTATGAAGGGGAAGGAAGCCTTTGGAGGGGATTGAGAGAGGACTGACGGTCTACTTCACCTTTACAAAGAAAAAGGAGTGACTGTTCTGGTGGTTTGAGGAATGCAGCCCGTAGAGAGGCCAGGGGGCAGCAGTGCTCTCCTGGGAGGCTGTGGACCCTGACAGTGGTGTGGACTCAGGGGGCAGCTTGGAGGGTGGCTAGGGTGAAGGTGAGATTTTGGATACGTTTCAAAGTAGAGCCAACAAAATTTACTGATGGATTGGATGTGGGGTGTGAGAGAAAGGACAAGGCCTTTGGCCCAAGCATTGGGAGGAATGGAGCTTTCCACGTGCAGAGATTGGGAATGTGAGAGAGGAGCAGGTTCGAGGTAGGAGTTCTAGAGTTGGATTTGGACGTAACTCAGTTCGAGAAGCCAAATGGTGTCCCATTGGAGGGGCCAGGAAGGCAGGTGAGCGGTGGGGTGTCTGGCTGGACATGTAGATTGGAAACCCAGGCTTCCTGCCTTCCTGCTCTGCACCATTTTCCGTCCTGCCTTTCTTTCTATAACCAGGCTATTTTTCTGGATCACTGCGTATTAAGTGCTATCTTTAAAGTATGCTTATAAGGAATTTGTTTTTATTTCTTGGACAATACAGTAATGGAGAATTTTAAAGTCATGCCTTTTCTTAGCCATTCGTATCTAAGGGTTCATATGCTTTTGTGTTTTGACCAAATAATATTTTGAATTGTATTAGTGATTTTCTAATTATGAATCATTCTTGCCCTCCTTAAGTGAATCTCCAGTGGTCATTACATTTCATTTCATAATTTTGTATTAGGAATCATGATTGTAATTTAAATTTTGTGCTAGTTTTATCAGGTTTTTTTTAAATCGGTGGTTTCTTAAAATGAATTTGGATCCTTTTTCTCTTTCCTTTCTCTGTACTTTTTTCTTTATTATAAAGATTTTTATTTCTTGAAGTTTATAGAATTCACCAATAAAAATATCTCAGCCTAGTTCTGTTTTGAGGAGGTAGACTTGATGACTTTCTCATTTTCCCCCATAATTATTGAGCTGTTTAATTTTCAGCTTTTTCTTGAATCACTTTTGGAAACTTCTATATTCCCAGAAAATCACTCATTTCATCTGGATTCCCAAACTTAACTAGCCTAATGTTATTTAAATCTGTTTCTTCTAATATCGTAATGTCCTCAAGGCTGGCATTATTCTAGACCCTGTCTCACTGTTATTAATGTATATTTGTGTGCTCAGTCTTTTATATTGTTTATGTATTCCTTCCGTCATTTCCTTAGCTGCAGAGTAGAATTAGATTAGACTTCGGTTGAAAATATTTTATTAGAAAATGTGAAATAATGATTATAAATACGAGTAAGAAAGTTTAAGGGTATGAATTTTCCTTTGCCTACAACTGAGACCATGTCCCCTGGGCTTTTGTTGCATGGCTGCGTAATTACACTTCTTTTGCCAGATATTCCTTACTTGGGAGGGGCTTTTCTTCCCCCTCTTTTACTTTAGCGTCCTCTGTAAGAATTTAAAATCTTCGGGGGGTTTGCGACTTCGCCGTGTCTGCTTTTGACAAATGAGCTTTGATGACTTCGAATGAACAAGCAGCAGGAGTGAACATAACAGGCCGGGGAGGAGCACAGTGGGAAAGGCCTCTTCGGGGAGGGCTCAGAAGTACACTTAGGTAGGCTGTTACCCAAGTGAAGAGTGGGAAGAGAAATTCGTCTGTGTTTGCTGTTTTTCACCATCACTTTCTCCGATACTTGGCAACAGTGTCAGTATACACGGGCTCCAGGCGTTTAGCCATTTCCTCTGCTCTTTTCGTCTTCTGTGTAGTTGTATGTATATTAAACACATGCATGCTCATACACAGTATCTGTCATATGTTGGTGAAGCCTGGGAAATCTCTCTTAAATACAGAAGTCACTTATTAGGGGCCGGATGATATCCGCCAGGGCTGCGCTAGATAATTGCGCCGTCTACATGCCTCAGGAATTATGTGGCTGAATGTTGCTACCCGCTCCCCTCCCTTCTTCTCTTCTCCTTAAGGCCATGTTGATCACTGTATGAGGCAGGAAGTATGGCAAATGTTAAATGCTTTTTAGTAATCAGATTTAACAAAGGGAGACCTTTTTTTAGCCATGATTTAGTATACAGCGATCAAAACAGGTCCATCAGTGTTTCCTGAAGCTTGCTTCAAAAAAGATGGTATGTTTATTCTTCCCAAACAAAGATGACATTTAACACTGAGATCCAAATCATTGTTTCAAACCAGATCTTCATTTGTTTGCTCTGTCCACCTATATTCACTTTCAAAAATGCAGAATAATTTTAGTTATTTTTCTGTAACCGCCTTGCTCTAAAGCTGCTTCTTTAGTGACATGTTTTTTCTATTTCTGTTTCATAGCAAATGCCAGATGTTAATGTAAGCTGGGATGGAGAGGGCCCAAAGCAACTGCCCTTTATTGACATTTCAGTGGCTGTGGCAACAGATAAAGGTTTAATTACGCCAATCATAAAAGATGCTGCCGCTAAGGGTATACGGGAAATTGCTGACTCTGTAAAGGTATGTCTTAGGAAATCCTGTGCTTTCAAAATGTTAGTATTTACTCTCTGGTAAAGTCTTGACATGATCTAGTCACACTGTGATAGAGATATTTATGTATTAGTATTTTCAAGTGATTGTCAATTGTGTATGAAAGTTTTTAAGGTTTTATCTAGGTAGGAACCATTTTAAGAAAATTTAATATTCAAAAATTCAGAAATAACATACAGATAGATTAGGGTCTACTGTATTCAAGTTACAGGTGAATGCTTTATTTCCCAAAGTCTAGAATTCCACTCTAAAGATGATATTTTAGATAGTTTTAAAGTTAAAGCTGAAACTGTATTTCTGTGAAGGTGGTGAGTAGATCTCACTGTTCACAGTGTTTTATTCTTCAAAACTAATTTTATTCATTTCCTCTCTACAATTGAGACCACTAAAAGCCCTTCATTTTCCAGAAGCAAAAGTACTGGATTTTTCCTGAGTTTCTTTAAAAGCAGTTTTTCTAGCTCCAATATGGAGGAGTGTGATTTCCCCCAGAATATCCCATTGAACAGCATGGGAACACGGGCAATAGATCGGCTCTGACAGCCTGTATAATTTCCAGAGGTATTTTTTGACGGAAGTGTCACCTCTCTTACAGCGTTAGAATTGAACATTTCAGACTCATTTAGATAAATGATTCTTCTCTTTTTTTTATTTACCAAGACCAGTTGTATATACATAGTGGATGAGCAAGTATACTTTTAAAAGTAGAAGATAAGATTTCTTTGGGGAGCTGACAGTATACACGTCGTAGATGTACTTGCCCAAAATACACGAACACAAGTTAATCTGCTTTTAAAAGCATACTCTTAGAATCTTCGAGTTAGATACAGTTAATGCTGGCCTTAGTGGAATGGACATTGTTAGCTCTTTCTTTGCTCCTCTTTGAAAAGATTAGCAGAATGTGTTTTTATAGATAAAAATGCAACTGTTTTTCTTAATTGAGTGGTGACTTAGTTCGACCAATTCAGAAGTCAAAGTAAGATACGTTGGTTTACTAAGATAGTTGTGTGCCTTTTAGTCATCAAAAGTTTTCAACAACAATGAGAATACATGTATTATTAGTGTTCTTGTGAAATTCAAATGAGGTTAAATTTCACTATAAAGTTAGAATTTTCTTACGTATTTTTATATCTCTTATTTTTAATATTTATGTATTTCTTATATATTAAATTTTTAAAATTAAGCATTATAGGAAAGTCTCTTTGCTTTTGACCAATTTACTAATTTTACTATGATAATACATGTTCTTAAATTAGCAGTGTTAGCGTTCCCATTTTCTTATATCCTGAAAGAAGCTAAGTTGAGGTGTAAGGAAGCAGTGTGAGCAGCCTCTCCGCAATGGGAAGGGCAGCCTTGACCCTTTGGAATGTTCTAGGGCCTCTGTGACAGTCCTTGAGGTTTTCCTGTAATTCCTGGCAACCCTTAAGTTTCAGTGTGCGCTGGCTGCTCCTCTATGCTTCTTATTCTCCCTGCTTCTCTCTCCCACCCTCTCCCACCCCCTCCCACCCCCTCCCACTCCCTCCCACTCCCTCCCACCCTCTCCCACCCTCTCCCACCCTCTCCCACCCTGCCGCCTGTGACCAACACTCCACTCTCTCTTCTTAGCATGTGTGAGACACCAGGCTAAGCACTGTATTTAATCAGCCCCGTATCTTAGTTGAAACTTTAATTCCCCCATTTTGAAATGGAGGAAATGGAGTTTTAGTGCCGTTAAGAAATCTGCCCACGGTGATGCATCTAGAAAGCAGTAGAGGTGAGGTTTTATTTAAATCGGGGCTTTTCTCAATTCACGAGCCATTTTCTTAGGGCTCCTGTGGCTTCCATTGCTGAAGTAGCTTCCTGACATTATCCTGTGTTATTGTGTTCCTGCAGTTGATCATTCTCTGAGATCACCTCATTTCTTTATTTGTTGATCCTTCTCTGTTCCTTCCTGTGTGATGTTGACGGTCTTGCTCTTGCCATATATCCAATTCTAGAAGAAAGAGTGCATGGAGATAGTAGGTGCTCCGTGAATTTATTTGTTTAATTTTCGATAAGCTTGTATTGAAATGAACTTTTCAAGGAGTTTGCGGGTCTCTGGAGCTCCATCTGTGGACCAGGTTAATACCTGCACTAAGTTTTTACTTCTTGACCCTCACGAACCTTAAGGATGTCATTGTGTGGTGCTAAAGGCATGCCTTAGCTAAGTTCAAGTTTTTATTCCCTAAATAAAGTAATATAGTAACAAGCCTTAGATCCCATGCTTCATTAGTTATAACATTTTAAAAGACAGAGGCAAAGTTTTCCTCGATGTACCCGGTATGTTTTTTAAATGAGTTAGTAAGGAATGTGACATATTTTAGAAATATTTCCTAAGTCATCTTGTATTACATCCTTTCGGCACGAGGCTTCAGGTAACATGTGTTTTGATTTTAAGTTTACATTGCCAGGAAATCCCAGTGAGAATTAGGAATTTGTAAAACCAGTGATGCTCCTCAGAATTATTCTTATGCCAGGCTTTTAGTGTTCATTGATAGGAGTATCCTGCTGATATGTTTACAGTCTATAGAGAGATGTTTTTTTTAAGTGTATTATGTGGGCTTGCAGTCCAGTTTTTAAAATGAACATGTGTTTTATTTGTTTTGGCCTAGTAATTCATCAGGATTGTTGTGATCATCTGCCTTTAAAGAACTGCCTTTCAATCAATCAATCAATCGATACCTTTCAAAGTTCATGATACATGTCTGTTTAAATCATGTGAACAGCTACATCGCTTAAGGCAGAAAAAACACATTTGGAGATTGTCCTATTTCTGATATTTCTGATAGTCCAAGGACCATACAAGTCTAAGTTCATCTTTTCAGTATTCATTTTGGATCCAAGTAGTTTTGTAAATAACTGTATCCAACTAGTATTGATAAATATGTAGTCATCTCGGTTGTCAGTAAGTCACAGTGATATGTTGAGATCATTTTTAGACTTTTAAAGAATGTTTTATTTTTCAAAAATGGTGACTATGTTAGCTCTATAGTACAGAAAATTTAGTAAGCCTCAGATTTATTTTACCTCCCCAGGTGACAGTGGCTTCATTTTTCTCTTTCTTCCCCTCCTGAATTAGTTCCTTATTAATTTTTCATACGTAATGACTCCACCTCCATTTCTTTGTCTTTAAAGCATTAAAACAAAAAATTAACACGAGGGTAGTCAATTGCAAGCGCAAGTCAAGGAATATTTAACTACTTCCTTTTTTTTAATGTTTATTTTGAGAGAAAGAAAAAGAAAGGGAGGGGCAGAGAGAGGGGGAGAGAGAGAATCCCAAACAGGTTTGTCTGTCAACACAGAGCCCGACACAGGGCTCGAACCCACACACCTTGAGATCGTGACCTGAGCCAAAATCGAGAGTTGGATGCTCAGCCAGATTTAGCCATCCGGGCGCCCCTGAACTACTTTTCTTAACGTCATTCTCAGAGTGTCATCTGTCTTTTCCTCTGTCAGTTTTTAGAAATCAATTTTGCTGAGAGTGGTATGAAGTTAATATATTCTTACAGTCCTCGTGGCAGGTGTAAATTGGACTAGCTCATTCAGGAATTGCTTCAGCTGTAGATCAAGAACCCAAAAAATGTGTATGTCCTAGAGCTTTGTAATTGCACCTCTGAAGATTTTTATGAAGTAATTGAAACCAGTGGACCAAATTAAAACACTGGGGGCATGACTGAATTGTGGCAGATGTAGTCTTTAGAATGTTAAGCAGACATTTAAAAATCATTTATAAAGACTAACAACACAGAAGATGCTTATAATACTGAGAGTGAAATATACAATTCTGCTTTTTTTTTGCAGCTGTCTGAAGTGATAGATATGATGTGTATGTTTCAGTTTTATAAAAAAGAAGGAAACATTGAAAGATGAAAACTAATATGTTGGTTGTGTGATGGTTGTCATTAGACAAAATTTATTTAAAAGCTACTGGGTCGACAAGAGTGGTTTCTTCTAATACTTTGTCTCACAAAAAAATCTTTATAGGCAGAATAATTTCATTGTATCTATAGAAAACATGCTGCATAGTTATGGTATATGGGGTAATTCTAATACTGGAAGAATTTTTAAAGGGAAGTAATTTTTGTAGAGTTTCAGTTCACATTTTTAGCTTCGTAGATGATCTGTGCTCTAACTTGTTCATTTTTGAATTGTGTTAGAGAAAATGACGTGTGTGTGTGTGTGTGTGTGTGTGTATGTATGTATGTGTGTGTGTGTATATATATATGTCTTATAGAGTCAGTGAGGGCACATCAGCGATGAGTGTGTACCCCAGACAAGTATTACAAGGGGCAAAATCAGCTGCATAACATGGTGCTGGTTGTCGTGCTCAACGTGTATTTTTCTTTCTCAGGCTCTATCAAAGAAAGCGAGAGATGGAAAACTGTTACCTGAAGAATACCAAGGCGGATCTTTTAGGTAAAATTTAAACTCTGAATTATCAGTAGCGTCAGACAGACGACCATGGGGTACCTGGGTGGCTCAGTCGGTTGGGCATTTGACTTCAGCTCAGGTCACAATCTCATAGTTTGTGGGTTCCAGCCCCGCGTCGGGCTCTGTGCTGACAGCTCGGAGCCTGAAGCCTGCTTAGGATTCTGTGTCTGCCTCTCTCTCTCTCTCTGCCCCTCCCCCACTTGCGCGCGCGCTCTGTCTCTTTCTCTCTCAAAAATAAATAAACATTAAAAAAATTAAAAACAAACAAGCAAAACCAGACGACCAGATCTAGAAGTCCGTCCTTTTCATCTATGTTCTGAAACACTTTTGTTTTACTCTAAGCGAAATATCGAGGCTGGTAGGAGCCTGCTAGTATTAGCTAGTTAACCTGTTCGTGTGCTCTCAGAATGACATGCAGGTTCTGAAGCTTTAAAAAAGTATATTTATAGGGGCACCTGAGTGGCTCAGTTGGTTAAGCGTCCAACTTTGGCCCAGGTCATGATCACACGGTAAGTGGGTTCAAGCCCCGCGTCGGGCTCTGTGCTGACAGCTCAGAGCCTGGAGCCTGCTTCGGATTCTGTGTCTCCCTCTCTCTCTGCTCCTCCCCTGCTCATGCTCTCTCTGTCTCTCAAAAATAAATAAACATTAAGAAATATATTATAAATATAATACATTTATAAACTTCTACTTTTGTTTTCTACTTGTGCTCTTTTATTTTAAGATACTTCAGGGGAAAATATTAACATTTGGATCCTTTAGGTATTATCAGCTCTGTTTTTAAGTGTCACCTTCATACAATGTATGTAGTACACTGAGTGTAGCGTGAATGTTTCAAAAAATGGAAGAACACAGGTTTCAGTGTAACCGACCAAAGCAAGTTATAGACTGTTACCAGCATCCCAGAAGCTTCCCTTTACCCCTTCCTAATTATCCCCCTGGCAAAGGTAACCACCTTTCCGAAAATTATCACCACGTATTTGTTTTGCTACCTTTGGTCTTTATGTAAATAATATATATCCCTTAGTGTCTGACTTCTTTCACTCAACATTAATGTCTGTGAGATTACCATGCTGCCATGTGAAGTAGTTATTTATTTTTGCAGTGTATAGTATTTTGTAGCATATCGTCTGAATACACCAGTGTCTGCTTTTACTCTTGGGCATATGTTGTTGTTTACAGTTTGGTGCTGTTACCAATAACGGTGCCGTGAACATTCTCATTGGTGTCTTACGGTGAATATATTTGTTGTATAGACCTGAAAGTGGAACTCCTGAATTAAAAGCTTTGATGGATACTGCCAGTTTTCCAAAACAGTCATACAAATTTATACTTCCGGTAACAGCGCATGAGAATTCTCGTTGCTTCATATTCTCACCAACGCTTAGTAACATTAGGTTTTAAATTGTAACAATTCTTAAGGTATGTAGTGGTACTCTTTGGGGTCAGGCAAATTAATGCTATTGAATACTATTTGCATTATCTTTCAGCCTTTAGGGTATCTGGTAACTTACCAGATAAAGTACCTGTTGATATGTCCATTTTTAAAAATGGTATGTGGAAGGCTCTTAGCTCCAGATACACAGTTCTTTATAGGATACATATTATTTCACGTATCCTTTCCCACTGCGTCCCTTGCCTTTGGAACTTTCTTCATGGATTTTTAATGAACACAAGTTGTGAATTTTAATGAAATTCTATTTTTTAGGGTTTTTTTTTTGTTTTTACAGCTTGTACTATTTGTTTTCTATTTAGAATTCTTGCCTCTCCCAGAATTATGAAGTTATTTTTCTATGTTATTTTCTAGAAGTTTTACAACTTTTCACATGTAGATCACAATCCATCTAAAATTGGATTTTGTATATGGTACGAAGATAAAGGTCAAGATTCTGTACCCCCCCCCCCCCCATGGATATTAATTACATTGACCCAAGATCACCTATTGAAGACCTGACTCCTTCTCCATAGCACTGAGAAAGTGACCATGTGTGTGTTTGGTCTGTTCTGTGTTGTCTCTTCAGTTGGCCTGTGTGTTCATCCCTCTTGCTCGGTATCACCAAGGTGTAACCTTTGATACCTGGTAAGGGAGGTCTTTAATTTTGTTCACCCTTAAAACTGTCTTTCTTGGCTCTTTATATTTGCAAATACATTTCAGAATCAACTTACCACTTTTCATATACAGACACATAGATGCAAACCTTGCTGGGGTTTTGATTGGGATTGCATTCAGTCTTTTAATCAGTGTGAGAAGAATTAACATCTTTACAGTATTGAATCTTCCAGGCAGTGGACATGGTATACACCGTTGTTTATTCAGTTCTTTGGTTTCATTCAGTTCTGTTTTATAATCTTCTACATAGAGGTCTTATTAGATGTATTTCTTTTATTTATTTTTTGCTACTGTTGTAAATGGTATTGTTTTTAAATTCCATTTTTAACTACAGCAACCTGTATATAGATATAAAATGAAGTTTTACATTGGCCTTTTTATCTGGTGACTTAGCTAAATTCACTTACGTATCCTACTATTTTATCTGTAGAGTCTTAGATTTTCTGTGTACACAGTCAATTCATCTATGAATAATGACTATTTTCTTGTTTTTTCTGGTTTTTTTTTTAAGTTTATTTTGAAAGAGAGAGAGTGTGTGAGTGAGTGAGGGGCAGAGAGAGAGGGAGAGAGAGAATCTCAAGGAGTCTCTATGCTGCCAGCACAGAGCCCAATGTGGGGCTCGATCCCGCACACCGTGAGCTCATGACCTGAGCTGAAACCAAGAGTCAGACGCTTAACTGACTGAGCCACCCAGGCGTCCCGTGACCGTTTTCTTTCTTTTTTCCAGTCCTTCTCGTACCTTATCGTTTCTTTTTCTTGTCATATTCTACTGCCGAGGTCTTCCAGTTCAATGCTGAATGAATGTTATATTAGACATACTATTTATATGTGTATCGGTACTTGTTTTTTGATACTGTTGCGAATGGTATGTTTGTCTTTGTCTTTGGTCTTTGGATAACTTGGTATTAGGTTCTGTATCAGTTTTTTAGTGAAGGAAAAACGTAGGCTTCCGGGAAAGTGTTCTTTGACTGAGGACGCGCCACGTTCAGAGTGTTCTGTTTTCCCCTAGTATTTCCAACTTGGGCATGTTTGGCATCGACGAGTTTACTGCAGTGATCAACCCTCCTCAGGCCTGCATTCTGGCCGTCGGGAGATTCCGGCCTGTGCTCAAGCTCACGCGGGACGAAGAGGGGAATGCCCAACTGCAGCGGCACCAGCTCATAACGGTCACCATGTCAAGTGACAGCCGGGTGGTGGACGACGAACTGGCTACCAGGTTTCTTGAAAGTTTTAAAGCAAACCTGGAGAACCCCATCCGACTGGCCTAGCCCTCCAACATGAGAAGTTGGTCTCTGGCTTAGTTAGTTGAGTAGCTGGTACTAGAACCTACGCTGTAAGAAAGCAATTAGGTATACAAGCGCGAAGTGGATGAGTTGTTTATTTATTTAGGGTGAACGAGTTTGTCCTCCGAGTTGTCCTCATTTTCAGCTTGAGTTTAATGTTACAGAAATAAATAACAACCCGTAACTAGTAAAAGAAAGAGAACATTTGGTTCGTCAGATTCATTTTTAACCTCTGGTGCTGTTCTAAAGTGAAATGTAAATTAAATTGTTTGGCTCATGTGAGCGTTTTAGACTATTTGAGAATGTATGATAAATTGTAAAATGGGAAAAATTGTTAGAACTAATTATGTCGAAATTAGAAGTGAGCGTCAAAGAGAAGCCCGTTAATTTAAGCAGTGGGACCTCACTTTTCATAAGCACTGCTCTAGATATACTTGAACAATTTAATATGTACAGAAGTGTATTCTGGATAATAGTAAGTAAATAAGGATCACATTGTATTAGGGGTTGTGGCAACATTATTGAATTTTTTATGTATATAAAGCCATAGGTTTTAGAGTGGTTTCTATCAGTCTTATTTTTCACTTCAATGACACTGTGAACTTATAAAGAGGAAGAATTAAAAAGTCAAAAATAAAAGAGAGAGACCAAAACATTTGTTTCAGTAATAAACTATAGTTAAAATATCTAAACTTTCTGAAATAAACTGCTCACCTTCATATTAAGTTGGAATATATTAAAATAAATTATGCTATTTCCTACCAAACATTTTGAATTAGTGTTAACTTAAACACAAAATGTTGGTTTTTTAGTGCATTTGAATCAAGTTTGTTTTGTGCAATAAAATGTGAGAAAATACAAAAAAGCTTCTATTGTATTTTAAATGTCAGGACACAGAAGTTTAGCAAATCCTTGAAGTTGGTTAGTAGTTTGCCTGGGACAGCTTATAAGGAAGTCTGCAAGAGGAAAGGAAGAATTTAAACTTGATCTAACATTAGGAAAACAACGGATGTGGAATGTAAAACTTTGAAAGAGAGTAGAAGGGAAATTTTATGAAGTAGGCAGGAACTCTCCTTTTTATTCCATCAATAGTATGAACTTTTCACTAATTATTGTAAAAGTTAGAAGAGCCTGTTTCTCTCTTTTAACAGCTTTACCACGATCGGCACGTCAACTGGCCTGAAATTGGGTGCTGATTTAAATACCCAGTCACAGAAAGGCTTGTGTTGGTGTCTGCTACCCGGAATCCCCAGAAAGCAGACCACGTGGTTTGACAGCACACTGCCTACGCTCTAACCGAAGAGCTTCTAAAACCATTGGAGCCCCAGTATATCAGCTGTTAAGAATATGCTTAATCCAATTACTCTTTACAAACTGTGTTTTTCAAAGCAGTCTTAAAAACCTTTGTCATATTAACAGTTACACTAAAAATTGTCCCCAAATGCTCTTTTCAAAGTACCTCTTGCAAGTTATTACTCTCAGTTTTAACTGAAATTATTTGTTTTCTCTTAATTTTTATATCTGAGGAATAGAACTTGAGACAGCCATAAGCACTGGCGTGGAGCTCTGTTTTCCATAGACGGACATGCGTACATGGTAATGCACCTGTTTCCCCGGCAGGGAGCTGGGCGCTCGTAGCCACCACTGCCTGCCTTGGAAAGTCGGGAACTGCACAGCAGAAATACCGTGTACGCTTGAGGCATTTTGATTTTTCATGGGTTCACCTCGCAGCTTTTGGTACAAATTCATTCCGACTAGAAGCGTTTTCTCTCTTACACTGATTATGTAAGGAAATTGTCCGTAGCACTGATCTGAGTAACGCGGTTTGGGTTATTCTAGAGAATGAGCTCTATGCTGTTTGGGCAGGCTCCGTCCTCCAGTTTTTATAGATACATATATATATATGTGTGTGTGTGTGTGTGTGTGTATGTGTATATATATATATATATATATATATATATATATATATATGTATATATGTTTATTTCTTTTTATATGTATTATTTATATCTTATTTTATTGTATGTGTGTAATAGATACTCGTTTTTGTAGTACTGAGAGGTATCACACTGAGAGGATATAAAAATTAAATTTGATATCTGCTCATCTTTTTCCTCATTTAAACAGGGAAAATGAGTAAAATGTTGGGAAGACTTCTAAGGAAAAGGCAGCACACATTTCTTTTAACACTTGGGCATGAAAAGAAATATCAATGACTGTTTATAAGTCAAATGGCCCTGCTTCTCCCCTTGCAATTTCCAGGTGACCCTTACAGAGTTTGTTCACTATTTTGTGGCCTCAATATATTGCTGGCCCACCTCCTTTGTCTGCAACAATACTAAGCGATTTATATGTGTTAGTGCAGCTATCTTATGTGTAATGTCAAATGGAACTTTTATTTTTAGATTTTTTTTTCTTCTTCTTTGCGTTTCGGATTTAATTTCATGCTAAATCGTATAGGCCAGCCATTCAGACATTCTGTTAAAAGCAAGCCTAGTTTTCTAACCTTTTAATTGAAAGATAGGGGGTGCTGTGAGTTAATGGATTATATTTAGAGTGTGGAAGAAAAAGTAAAATGGCATTTAGATCTTCGTGTTCAAGGGAAACGTAGCCTCATCACACAACTGCATCATGACGGACTTTGTCTCAGGTGATGTGAAGAAGTAAAAGAACCAAATATGTTGCAGGTAACAACTGTTAATTTAGATACGGCCTTATTCATGAGAAACTTCTGTTGATTTTTCAGTCACCAGAAGTAATGGCGTAGAATTGCTGTAAGGTTAGGCTGGCCATGATATGCAAGGCAGGTCAAAATGAGGAGAGGACAGCAGTCGGCAGGAACCATCTGGAAGCTTTTGCCTTAACGAAAGAGTGAGTTAACTAGACTCTGCACTAGGTCAGGGGACGTTAAAGAAGGGGGGGAGGTGAAGAATAGTGTACATGTTAATTTGTTGCGGTGTATTACAAATATTCGGAGTGGGCGTGTGCAGTCAGATGATGCAGCAACAGTAATGTAATTTCCCGGTCCAAAACACAGTCCTCCTCGGCCCACATCACCGGCATCCAAAAAATTAAGTCATGTACAGCAAATGATATATTTCAGAAGACATTTAAGCTTTCTGTAAATGGAAAAAGCAGCAGTCTTCCAATAAAATAATGTTAAATAGTTTTGTGGACTTTTAAATTTTACTTCCTAGTGTTTCCATTGGTTGCAGCAGATGGGGACAGGTGCTGGGTTGGAGGAAAGGTGTGGTTTGTCTAGACTTGTAATATTGAATGAAATTATAAGGCATAAATATGTGTTTGGAAAAATGATTAGCCTCTGTTAGTAGCAGTCTTTTATTTTTTTGATCTATGAAAAGCTTACCTTCACATTTTATCACTCATCTGTATTTTTTGCAACAAGTTCGAGCAGCCTTTTCTTCCTAGGAAAGCGGATACTTTTAAACCTCTCACCTAACCTCTACTGCACATGATAGATACAATGAAAGGAAACGGGCTTTTATTCAAAGTTGAGAAATTATTCACAAAATCATTAATTAGTCATGATTTGCCTTTATTCACACCAAAAACGATTTACGTTTTCTGAAATTCCTTCGGTTGTGAAATTCTTTATTACCCCATCACTTAAAAATAGATCTTTTAAAGATGAGGCTGTTGTGATCAAATGAAATATTCTATTAGTCAAGCACTTGATAAAGCATAAAGTATTACACGTAAGTTGTCAAAATGATAATCATATAAATTGCACTTATCCTGCTTCTTTCCAGTGGCTCATCAACAGCCCGTTTGGTAAAGAATGGCATTTGTCAGGGAACTAACTATAGGAGAGACTCAATAAGTTACTGTCCTCGACAGAACTACTGCTCTTTAGTACGTACTTTGTGCTCCAAGGATTAAATCAAGAGTATTTTCGCCTGGGTTTAGCTTTATCTATATTGTGCTCTTGGTAAAAACTTTTATTTTTCTGTGCCTCAATGTGCTTACCTATGAAAAATGAGGAAACAGGAGGGAAAATTAACCGTGGTGGTGGCGGTTGCTAGTCTTGTTTAATCTCAATTCTATAAAGCGGGTCTAGCCTATTTTAACATCATCATTGGAAAGGAGGGTAATGAAACTCAAGAGATTATGTAATTTGGCCAGTGGCGCATGGTTCAGGTATCGCAACTGGGATTTGAACCCGGATCCGTGCGGCACCCAACTTCAAGCTCGCCACGGTGCAGGTGGTACCGTTGCTGAGATAGTTGGGTATTAACACGCCGCACCTTCCCCTGGGAGTAACTGAGGGGCCTGTTCCTCAGTAGTAACACTGATGTGTTTGCTACATGGCCACTCTTAAATCAGTTCATATTTTTTTCTGTAATAGTTCTCTTTGTGTCTTTCGGGTAATTGCGTGCAGAGAATGCTGAGGGATTTTTGTTTGCATTATGGACACCCCCTGTTAACTTGAAATGCTGACTTTAAGTAATATAACTGCTCCCTCTGAATGGAAGGCTTGGAAAAATATCAACTTAAACTAGGGGCTTAGTTTCTCTACGGATAAAAATATGACATATTTCACACTTAACAAATACCTGAGAATCTGGTCCAAGTTCAGAAGCAAAAGTAGTGACTCCCAATTTTTCCTTTGGAGGCTCCAGACTTCTGTGTGGACAACCAGTATCAGTCAAGGTCTAATCTTGTATATTGACTTTATTAGTCAGGGACCACTGGTTGCGGTTCACCGTCTGGCAGAGGTCATTGGGTCGTTGAGGCCAGATCTGTCCACATTCACCACGGGAAACAGGAAGCAGCTCTCCAGGGCACAGGTGAGCCTCGGCCACTGGGCTGGTGCACTTGAAAGGGCTCAGGATGCCCCAGTGGATGGGAGGCCTGGAGCACACGGTACCTACCCTGAGAGGGCCATGGGGACATAGTGTTAGGAGGGCCATTCCGGACATATGGCAAGAACGAAGACACCTGCTTATTCCGTCACGCGCCTTCCGAGAGAGCTTAGCAGATCGTTCTTGCTGTACGTTTCCTAAGAAATGCTTCAGAGAATTGCATTCATTATTTTACAACAGGCATTAAAGGGTAAATTTGAAGTTCAGAGACAATAAATCAGTAACTGGCACAATAAGCCCAACCAGGAAGGCTGGGGAGTAAAGTATGATGTCATTATTTGGAATAACACCAAATAATAAGAAATCGTAGAAAAGCATAGCAGTCTACATTAGACCTGCTTTGTGGGGAAAAACCTATCGAAAATATGGTCACTTCATCTCAAATAATTTCCCGTATTTCCTAGGTGGGACATTCATTAAAGTGTGAAACGAAAGTAAAATGTGAAATAGAGTATTCATTCAACAGTGGTGAGCATCTCCTGTGCATCAGCACTGCGGATTCATAGCTAATGGCCCTTGCCCTCACTCAGCGCAAACTCCAGAGGAGTGATACGCAATTCAGCAACTTCTGTAATCAAAGTATGTGCCTGGGCCTGGGTCGAGAGGTAGGCTTCCTAGAGGAGATAACATTTGAAGCAGGTTTTTACTGGTTTTAACCACCTCCCTTTTGGCTCTGGCTTCTCTAATTTCAGTAGCCAAATATTTAACACCTTATACACACCTAATGTACAAGTACCAGCAGTCCATCTTTTTTAACCTTGACTCAGTACCCGTGCATACCACTAGTAACTTAAATGCCAACAGTGTTTAGAAACTGAGTTGGAAGGAAAGGTACTCAGTGGGCAGTTGCATGGGCAGAGAAAGCTTTACACCCTGTTACCTGCAAGAAAATGTTCTTGCCAAAGTCATCGTGCCTAAAGAAAGTCATGTTCGTTTAGGAATAAGCGCTCGTGCCCTGTTTAATTAAAACACATTTTAATAATACCTCTATTCCCTAACCTCTTCCCCAGCCTCTGCTTTTTTGAAGATGCCTTGTGTGCGCAGATGCATTCTGTTAATGGAGTAAGTCATCTGCCAGGACAGATACTTCTTTGGGTATCTTCACGCCCATTGTTTCACATCTCAAGGGACCATCTGTTAAATTTATTTTCAGAGTCGTGATCATCTTTGGGCTCTCCAGCTAACTAAGCAAAACTATAGGAGCAAGTGAAAATCAAGTTCTATTTTGAGCACTCAGTATCATTAATGCTAAATATCAGCTTAGTAGGTTCGGAGACCAACTTCATTCACCCACTTAGCACCACGCAGCCCTTCCAGTTAACTTGATTTCTTTACTTAATACATTATGCAATCTGTGGGCATTTCATTTTGACACCAAATCATCTGTTCATTATTGATACATTAATAATGTATTTTATCTCAACTTGTTAATGAAATCTAATCAGAATGTAAGTTTCCAGGTATTCTACTTTTAATGCTTTGATACAACTTGAGAAGAATGAAACTATATGGTAAGTTTTATAGAGCTATCTGTTCCTGACAGTAGACCCTAATCCTCCTCCTAAAAATTTCAGTTCGGTCCCTTTTTTCAGAAGCCATGATTCCTTTGAGCTGAGAGTACATGAGCCTGTGAATTGAGCAAAATGGAAACTCCATAGTCATTGGGGGATAGGGGTTTTATATGTGTTTCCTCATTTCCTAAAGGAGTCTTCCCAATGTTGGGAAATATTGGAAGAAATCACTTCTTAAAATTGTTTTAAAAATGGAAAAACTGATAAAATGCATAAACATACATTAAGCGCAAAATATTCTTTTACTTGGGCAGTCCTCTACAGGACTTTTATTTTCCAGGCAGATATTCAATATAATTTTTCTAGTTCTTAGTTCTTGATAAGTAGGTGCAGAGCTTTTCTTTTCTTCAAACTACACATACGCTGACCATGAAAATATAATAATACTAATTGAATAATGTAATGTGTTCCAAACATTCTTCTGAATGCTCTATATGTATTATTAACTCATTAAATCCTCACAAGCCCCCAGGATAGGTATTGGTATGATCGGAACTTCGCTTGTCTGAGATCCCACAGCTAGCAAGTAGGACAAGAATCAAGATAGGCAGGCTGGCCCCAGAACCTCACAAAAGATTTCTCTTTTCAAAAATGCCAATCTGTTAGGAAATTCTGGAGCTTAGCACATGAAAAAGACATGAGTTGAGGAAATGCCTCTCTGTTAATATAGTGTTAACAGCTTGTTGAACTCAGTAGCACCTCCTACAGGAATATCATAGATATGAGTCTTGCTAAAGCCACAGTAATATGACATTTATTGTCCTCTAGTCTTTTATATTAATGAGTGACGTGTTCCTTTAATCTTCTGATTCCTGAAGGGGGTGGTAGTTGATGTGGTTTAAAAATTGAGGGTCAGACAGGAAGACACCTTGACCTTATTTACAGGGCAAATTTTTGGGTGATGACCAGAGTTCTTTAATTTTTGTCTGAGATAACAAGTTATGGAAAAAGAAGTGTCTAATAATTTTTTTAAGAAGCATAGTAAATGTCTTTGTGCTTGAAAGTATATGTTCTTTCTGTGCAGATACCAGATAAGTTACTGATAACAGGTAAGTAGAGACATCTTGATTTTTCCCGGATTGTTTTGCAAGTTTCTTGGATATGTTTTTGTTTGAAGCATTATCACTTCACCCCTCATCCTCTATCACCATCACAGCTATTAATTCAAAATATAGAACATAAGACTCATACCTGGTAGGATTCCAGACTGGGTCTCTCCCGTCTTCCCCCCTTCCCAATCCCCTGATGTGTCAGTCTGACCTTCACCAAACACTTCCTTTTTTAAGGGCCTGGGGAATCTTGTTGGAGCAGTTCTGTGCCTAGGTTTCAAGAACATACTGATCAAGTAAGAATGTTACCATTTATCAAGACTAACCCATAACATTACGCTTTCCGTAAGATGAGTTCTGTGGCCAATTTCCCGTATATGGTGGGTAGATATATGAACATTTTCGGCTGGTAGCAGAATCCTCTCTTACTTGAAGGTCAAGGAAGTCTTGTGTGTTTATGTTTGCAATACCTTATATAAGACATTCCAAAGCAACTTGCCTTTTGAATGATGAAGTCTCCTTATCTGAATCAATTGTGTGTGTGGTTTTTTTTCATAATTGAAAGACTACAGTCTCTGTAAATGGAGGATGACTCTTTAGAAAAGGTTTCTAGCTCACAATACTCAGATAATAACAGATATTTGGTGGACTTTTGCCTCCTTCGCTTTTTAAGAGAAAAATCATTAAAGAGAAGATGAGGTGGGAGGAATAAGACACAAATGGAAAAATATTCATGGTATTAAATAGGCACCTAGACAGGGACTCAGGGTTAACATGGACAGTCAGTAATTTGACTTGATTAGAGACAGGACAGGCTTTTTTTCTTTTTCTTTTTAAGAAAACTTTAAAGTTTCATTGCAATCTATTTTTCCAGCACGAAAGTAAACTCCTTAGTGATCGGTGTTGGCTATTGGCCTAAAGTTACCAAACAAAACTAGGAAGTAACAGAATTTTTAACATTTCTGTACATCTTGGTTTCGTAACTGCGTTTTATGTCACCTTTAGACAGACATTCTTTAAATCACAACCAACGACAATTTAAAAATAAACATGTAAGAAGCCATGGTGTGCGTGGGTACTCTGCTGGGTGAAAAGTGGAAATCCTTACTGGTCTTTTTGTTAGGTACCCCAAACATGTACCAGATTTGACAGGAAGATTCAAACTCCTTTTGTTTCCTACTTCAACACTTTCATATTCCCCTCTTCTCTGCTCCCAGGAACCATGTGATGTGGATTCAGGCAGGAGGATATTTATTGGGCAGTGGTGGCCAAACTGCCATCTGTTAGGGTTCTTTCTTTCTTTCCACATGGCAGGTGTGGTCGGATCAGCCCAAAGCTGTCCCTGCTTGGAAGGCAACCTTCTTCGAAAGGGCTGGATTAGGCAGATTAAATTATCTGCTTCGGGTCTTTAGGAAAATCTTTCCCTTTGATTCACGTTCTTGTACAATTCTTTGTATTTTTCTTGACAGGAGAATGGCAAACTTAATGGCTGAGATAAGGGTGTGGACCTATAGGATAGAAGCCAAGGAAGCTGTTCAACCTGTTTTTGTTCTTGGCTTAGGCAGTGGCCTGCTGGTAAATGTTTAACAACTGGCTCTCTGGGGGGGAATGTATAGGTGCCTATAACCAAATGTAAGTCTGTTATAAATGTTACTGATAAATAATAAAATATATAAATAACAAGTTGAAAAAGATATGCTATAAAATACAATAGTGTATAAATACATTAATAATACAATGCAATACAATATACAATTCACAAATAGTACTAGAACCTACAGCACTCTTGTCAATTTTATGGAGCTCATTGATTCTCACAGAATGCATTCATTGATTTTATGGAACTCTTCTATTGGTAGCCAAACTATGGTTGCAGTTGATGAATAAGTAGGATTCCCAGCACGAATGTTGGTTGATATTTTACTTCACACGAGAGAGTAAGATGGAAGTTAAACCAACAAAGACATATGTTGGAATTTCGTTTATTTGTCAATGAAGAGAGTCACTTATTTACTGAAATCAGATCATTTTCACATACTGGAAGCACATTTCCTCAAATTTTGTGCCATTCACAACATACCAGCTATCGATGCGACGTATTTTTAAGTTTCATCTGCATTATTTACACTTTTCCGGCACTTTCTTAAGCCTGGAGATAATCAACAATAAGCCAAGCCCTGATTTTTAGCTTTTGCCTATTGTATCAATGCTCTGACCTCAGGCTACCAATGTGATGCCACTGAATACAGAGTTGGGAAGAGGCACGGGGCCCGCGCACCGTTAGATAAATTTCGCGCCATTAGTACAGATACAATAGATGTGAAAAACATCACGCACGTAGATCACAGTACATGAGAAGGAGGTCAGGAGTGCTGGGCATTATTTGGGGTTTTGATAATTATTTAATAGTAAGCTATTGTAACAACTTTTAACAAAGTCTTGCAAAATTTCCTGAAACCATCTGCTTCCCTTAACAGTACAGCGGTACAGGCCGGGTACCGCTTGCCCAAGCTGGTGCGAGGCAGCCTCAACGCACCACTGGCTTTTCACCCTCCAACTCCGACCGGTGCTTCCTTAATGCCCGTGGCTTGGGGGACGGGGGAGACACGTGCCAATGTGCCTTTTAAAATACAGAATCCAGGGCCCTACCCCTGGAGATCAGTCTGAGGCGAGAGGCCGGGCTGCAAAACCCAGAGCTCCCCAGGCGATTACGATGGGCAAGGAGATTCAGGAACCGTTCCTTTGGCGAGAGTGCTCATCGTCCACGCCAGTCCCCCAGGACCCACTACTCCCGAGTTTGAAGCGGGGTCCCACTAACAAGCTGTCTTTCTCGCCTGGCCTCCTTTCTCCCCTCATACACGGTGTCCCTTTGGAACCCCACGGGGCAGAGGTGAGTGTGGGGGGCCTCAGGTGGGCAAGCGTTGATGCGCTTGAGATCCTGAAACCCCTGGGCTCTGGCGGCTAGCACCACTGCTGTTCTACGGAAGTCAGGGCCAACCCGATCTTTCAGTTCCTAACCAGAAATTCGACTCTTAGAGACCACTGAAAAAGCAGAACTGGATATGAAAGGCTGTGGGCTCGTTAGTTGGAACCGTGAGATCTTTTGCTGGGGGGTGGCTACTGACTCACGGGGAAGTTTTCGTTTTTTGGTAGTCCACGGTGTCAAATGTCACCATTTGGTAAAGCTGAAGAGCAAAGCTCGATTGGCTCTTGGGTTGGTGCGGAGCCGGCTCCGCAAAGGAAAGAGAATGGGGGCCTCCGTCAGTGTTTGAGATTAGGTCACGAAAACCGGAAATCAGAACCAGAATCACGAAGTAGAGATGGACACTTTTCCAAACGGCCTTTTGTTTTTTGGAAAGATCCACAGAAAGGTCCCTGGAAAATACCCTTCAGATCGTTTTTAAATGGTGCTTACAAAAATCCTTATTTGTGTAAAACTTTTGTAAAATTTTTTTTTTTTTAGTATCTTGTAGAAACACACCGATTGCATTAAACACAGGAAACTTACATTCATCGTACAGCATCCAGAATCGGTCTTTTTCCACTTGTGAAATAGGAAATGTGACCCAAATGAGAGGAACTAGGGGGTCACATACGAGCACATAGGGTACGTTTGAGGACAGTAACGACACAACTTTTTCTTCTTTGCTATGCTGAGAGTCACTGCGCCAGCATTTTTGAAATTGTTTTTTGTCCCTGTAACACATTCTGGCCAATGAACTTACTAATGAACATTGAGGAACCTCGGCTTTGGTGAAAATCTAAAGTCCTGAAAAATCCCTCGTAAGACATTTATGGGAGGGGAAAAAAAATCATGGGTTGATGTGGAGCGGGGAGGCTGGTATTCACGGAACCAGATAAACTAAGTTCCGCTCACTCATCAGATTCTGGTATGTATTAATTAGCTGTGCCCATAATTTCTCAAGGAAAATTTAGAAAGTCAGTGTCCAGGGAAAAACATGAAAATAATTTTTCAGGGATCGTTAGGCATCAAATTGTTCTCCTGAGCAGTTTCCCGGGTCTCTGATGAGCCTTAAGTGCATTAGTGCACCGTGGGCCATGCTACAGATCGGAACAATAATAGGAGATGATTAGGACATTACATGAGCCTTTTTTTTTTTTTTTTAAAGTAATGACATTTCCACTTACAAGCCTCCTTCAGCTCTGCGAAGGCATGATTTCCAAGGGAGAATGTTTAACCCGATGTGACAGGAAGGCTGCTTTGGGCATGGAGACCAGAGATTGGAAAAAAGAAGCAAGCAAACCCCAGTGCTTTGTTTTCTTAATTTTCTACTGCTTTGCCGTGTGGGCTGAGACCATTTACTCTATCTCTTGGTACCCTGGCTTCTAGGTGGAAATGTGTAAGATTCCGTGCAGCAACACTCTCATGGAAGAGAACCAGCGAATTTTCTTTTTTTTCCCCACATTTTCCCCCTCTTCCCCTACCTCCCTTTATTTGAGATGTCACACGTGGGGCTTGCTGTCTCTGCACACGCTGTCTCTTCCCATCTCCGAGTGCCATTTACACGGTTCTCCACCATCTAGATTCCTTATTTCATGACCTTATGCAATGAGAGCGTGTTCCAGAAGGCTTCTGGGATGATCACTGTGCAGAGCAGAATACTGAACAAGCACAACCCTCTCAGAGTTTGAAGAAGGTCATTGCTGTAAGTCTCCTGGAGAGGCAGGCTGGCACCATGAACTGGCGCTAAGCCCGGACTAGTCTCCACATGCTCTGTAAGCCATGCCTGGGGCCAAAAGGCAGTGTCAGATGAAGCAAATGGGGACATAGAATCTCACTAACTTCTGTGAACTTAGCAGAGATCTCATTTTTTCATACGTGATACCCTTCTATATTCCAATTCTGCTGTCTCTCCCCTTTGGTGGTTCCTCTCTTTTTAAAGAGAAAGTTCAAATTTCTTAGCCCACGGGACAAAGGCCTTCATGAACCGACCACGACTCCAGCCACTCCCTTGGTTATGTCCTTCTGTCTGCTGCAACCACATCAATCCACTTGTTTTTTGGACTCTTCCAAAAGGCCTGCTATTTGTCCTTTAGAGTTCAGGTCAAGCATCATTTCTTGGCCTTTGGATGGATTTTCTGGGATCTGCACACCTACAAAGGCCTTGCAGACCTTTCCTCAGAGCACGTATTGCTTTTCTAATCATGACCTTATCTTGTTCACCGTATTGTGAGCGTCCTGAGAGCAGACCATGTTTCTTCATCTCTGGGTCCCCAACAAAGAATGGTTACTCTTCAACTAGTGCTGGAATGAATAAATGATCTGTTGCATCACTCAGAATAACTGAATTCTATTCATTAGAAATTAACTAATGAATGAGAAGTGGGGGGAAGTTAAGAGATTGTCTCTGAGTTCTATTCCTAAGGAATTCAGAATTTTAGCACTGCTCAGAGAGGAAAGGAAAGATACCCCCCCCCCCTTGCCTGTATTTGATGAAGGTGGGAAATCTGACAGTTGACTCAGTTGACTAGGAGTATAAAGCCTTGAGAAAGGACAAGCATACTGCCCAGGAAGAGCTTAAAAGAAAAATTATCATTAAACAAACACTGAGGGAGAGGTGCCTTCGGTAAGAAATAATGCCCTAAGAATGCATCAGGCTTCAGAACAAATAAATCTAGATAAAGAAGGGATTGTATCAAAAGGAACGCGTTTTGTGAGCTGAAAAGTTAGGAAGGATGATTCATAGTTTTGGGTTACAAAGTACAGTAGATAAATCAGTGACATGGTGGCAAAGAATCTGTAACTTCTTATTATGGCGTGCTGTTCGCTCCGGGGGAAGAAAGGTATTGCGCTCAGTATGATAGGACGTATGCCACATAGCTATTCAGTTGATATGGTCAAAGAAAGTGTCAGTACGTGGCATTCCTTCCAAGTTGGCCATAACACCTGTCATCAAACAGCACTGGTGTGTTAGATTCCCCCAAAAGGTGGTGTTGACTTGCGGCTGTGCTGGTTTGCCCAAGGATAACTGCAACCTGAGTTGTTATACTAGTTCCCGGCTCAGCCCCACCCTGCTCCAAGAGGACTGAAGACGGAAAAGACCCGAAGGGCACAGAACGAAACAATGTCTAACACCCCATGATGTTTTAGCGTTGAAAAGAGGCCCCATTCAAGACCTTGGGCCCTAATGGCCATGAGCTTAGACTCAAGATGGCTTTCTACATTTTCATCACTACCTCTCTGTAGTGAACTGGCAAGAACTTTCCTCGTAGAGTCTTGTTGAGTTTGGGGTTCTTAATGGGCCTGTTTTAGAAATGAGTGAGCATGTTGTCTTTCCTGTGCAAAGATCTCCCTGGGCTAGGATTGGCTTCAATGAAAGGCACTAAATGCACTTGCTCTTGAGGGGAACAGCCAGGACATCAGAATGGGGCGGTCAGGACCTCAGGGTGGCTATGTTTGCAAGACCCCTGGAGACACAGCTTATTTCTTGAAATGGGTCTTGGGAGTGGCTCTCTTTGGCAGGTTTCTTGTGTTCCCTCATTCAGTATCACGTGAACATTTCTTACCCCGAACGACATCCATACGCTGACAGGTCGGTAGGAGGCGAAGAGATCCCAAGCTGGTCGTTTTATCTTCGTGATTCTAGGCTTTGCCTTCCAGAATCATCCTGATTCACACCACTGCCACACAGTGCTTGTGCTTATCCATGGTAATAGGTGTCCGAAATAACGCGGGAGAACCAAGCAGGTGGTGGAGAGGGCACCGGCTGGTTCTCGTCTTGGTTCCTGCTAACTGCTATTGACTGGCAGATAAACTGTGATTCTCACCTAAGCACAATAACGTCAAGGGAGCTCGGTCCTCAGATCTGCCTATTATCCTGTATCTCTCCTGGTCTCTAGTACCTAGCTTACGGCCAGAATGTCTGAGTTCAAATCCCTTTGCACCACCCGCTGCATGAGAGTTTAAGCTGCTCGACCTCTGTGTGCCATTCTCCTCACCCAGCAAATAGGAGGCACAATTACAATACTCACTCATAGGATTCTAAAGAGGATTAAATGCCTTAATACATGGAGAGTGCACGTTAGGTACTATTATTTTTAAGTCCTTCTGGAGCGTGCGGTTCTGATCTTCAACATTTCGGTTACAAAGCGCAGAACGTACAGCGGAGGGGCGCCTGGGTGGTTCAGTCGGTTGAGCGTCTGACTCTTGCTTTCGGCTCGGGTCACGATCCCAGGGTTGTGGGATGGAGCCCTGCACCAGGGCTTAAGATTCTCTCTCTGTCCCTCTGTTCCCCCACCCTGCTTGAGCGCTCTCTCAAGTTAAAAAAAAAAAAAAAAAAAAAAGAACGTGCAGGTGAAAGAAATATGACTGACTGCCCAGCCAGCTTCTCATTTGTAAAGAGGAGAAAACTAAAATCTAGAGAAAAGACAGGTCTTTCCCCAAAGTCAAATGGCTATTAGGGACAGAGTGAAACCTAGCTGTCCATGGGTACTGGGCAATGAGAGGAACAAGTTTCCGTGGAGTCAATGGGCCACTGCCTAGATGCATTAGTCTTGCCTGCTTAGTTAGGTCTTCTGAATGGCCGTGAAGTGAAGGGCTTTACAGTTGAAGAATATGATGCCAAAATCCAAGTGTGTGAGCTCAGGAGACATAAGGGTTTCAGGGGGCAACATTACAAATACCAAGTGGCCAGAGGTCCCATACTTCGAGGGCCATGGGACTTTGCTTTGGAGGTAATTGATGGCCAGGGAGGGACCGGGAGAGGAGGAGCTGCAAGTGTATTTGCCAGGAAGGGCTAAGAAAAGACCTGCAGTCCATATTCATATGTGGCAGTCGAGCAGTGCGATTGGCTTCACCAGCCAGGCGGTAAAACGGGCGCCTTCAATCTTTGGTCCTATCTCACATATCTACACTAAATCCCCCCCAGCCCACCCCAAGATCATGACTATCCTTGTCGACCAAAGTAGGCCTTCTGACCCCTCTTTACCGCCTCTTCCCCCATTCGTGGTTCCTCGACGACGCTCAGAGTTCATTTCCGTGTGGTCAAACCTGGATATAAAGATTTGAGATGGGGCACAGCATGGAACAGCCATGGCAGGAAGAGAAGAATTTAAAATCACCCTTAGAGTAAAAACAGTCCACAGATCCGAGCGGTGAGCAGAGCAAGATTATGCCTTTTTTTTTTTTTTCTTTTTTTTTTTTAAAGCAACTGTCAATTTTGCTGGCTGGGTGGTCTTTGAGAGCCAGGGACGCTGGGGCACCCTCAAAACAAGAGAAGAGGTCCTCTCCAAATCTGCAGAGCACATCACTCCTTTATTTTTATGACTCAAGATAGTCTCGAAAAGCTCGCAAAAGGGATCGTAGGATCCCTTTTAGGGTGTCTCTTTTAAGTTCTCAGGAACTGGCAATTACCAAATTTTGTCAGTTAATTTGCTTCATTTATTCTTTATGCCCCACTGAGCCCCAGCACGTTGGGAAGTAAATGGTATTTTCTTCTAGAATTGAGCCTGCAGACATGTTGCAATAGCCTAGGGTAGCCCTGGTGTTGACGACAGGGGGGCTCTCCCTCTGAGGTCAGGACAACCTCCGGTTGACCTGCCTCCCCCTTTCCTCCAAACTCCAGCTTCCTTGCAGCTGAAGATGAAGTGGGGTAAGAAAATGAATAGCCTGAGAAAGCCTAGCAGGATGTGAGTAAATTAAAGAATTGGGTTTTTTCCCTTGGGTTTTTAGGCAAAGGGGAACCTACCTACTCTAAAAACTTAAATAAAAAGTACCAACATGAATGAATGTAGGGGCAAGCCCAACGCTGAGATACCATTTTTGCTCTAAGGCAAAATATCCACTGAGGGAATTTCCTCCTGTAAAAAGAAGAAGAAAAGAAGGGTTAGAAACCGCTGCTTTCACCATTCTATCTATGCCTAATTTTCCACTCTTCTAAGATAGGGCTGTGGAGGCTAATCAAGGAGAAAAATGATGGGGCACCTGGGTGGCTCAGCTGGTTAAGCATCTGACTTTGGCTCAGGTCATGATCTTGCGGTTCATGAATTTGAGCCCCACGTTGGGCTCTGTGCTGACAGCTCAGAGCCTGGAGCCTGCTTTGGATTCTGTGTCTCCCTCTCTCTCTGCCCCTCCCCCTCTTGCTCACTCTCTCTCTCTTGCTCTCTCTCTCAAAAATGAACATTTTTGTCATTGTGTTGGGTGGTGAAGAAACTAATGATTTGAGCAGACTGACATGAACCAGGCACTTGAATGTGAGGCAGAGGTCACCCATAAGGATGGGGCGGGAGTATGACCCCTATGTTACTAACGAGTAACAGAGTGATGACCTTGGTTGCTCCGAGGAAGAGAGATCTGGCTTTGGACTCGCCTGCCTCAAGCACTACACAAGCCAACTATCTCGGGTATTTTACCTGCTGACTTTCTTTATCTTAAGGGGTAGAGCTGGCTAAACATCTCAGTAGCCCAATTTCTAGGTCCCTGTGTTTTGAAAGAAGGCAGCCAACATCCTGACCCTACTCAGTTTCCTGATTACCTTGAATCAGGTGGCCAGGAAAGCCCCAGAGATTTCACTGTCTGATTTCTGGGAGTCAATTGCAAGAGAAGGTTAACAGCAGAAAACCCAAAGAAAACACAAAAGCTAGTACCTTCCGGGAGTAGCTTCTTGGTCTCCGGAGTTAGTGTCTACATGTAGCCAGCACCATTTCAAATGATGTCCCTTGGTTTGGGGAAAGGCACGTAGGGCAGCGTAGCCTTTGCTTTCCCTCGGAGGTTTGCCTACTTGAGGGAGATGTTGCTTCTTTTCGTGTTGTTGCTTTGAAACACAATCGTCTTTTATTTTGCTCTTGCCACGGAAACTCATAAATAAAGGGAAGCGTGATTTCTTACCGGCCTCCATCTTCAGACGAACTTCTCCGCCCAATTACCTGGGAGAGCACACAACTATTTGGAATAAAGAAAAGGAGGAGGGAATGTGAATATTGGAAGTACTTGTCAGTAGACGTCTGGGCTTCATGTCTGGAAAATAATGTACCCTTGTGTCGCTTTCGGACATTTGGTGTCCTTTTATTTGCAAAAGATACAGTATATGCATTATGCTTTAAATTTTTTTAGAAAATTGAGTTAAATCCATTTTTTGGTGTGTGTTTTGGCCATCCTTCATGTAGCTTTTTTGCGGGGCGGGGGGGTGGTTTGTGCACAATTACTTTGACGTGGTGTCACATAGGCTCATTCCAGTGGAATCCACTTAGACAGTCCTAATGCTTTCGGTCCAGCTGTGGACATGTGGTTTGATTTACATTGTGCTTGGATGGACCATGTGTATGCTTCATTCCTGTGGAAGACATAATTTGCAGCAGAAGGCTTGGGATAGCAGCATCCTGCTTTGCAAAATTATTTAAGAAAAAGAAAAAAAAAAAAGACTTGGTTAATTCCAAAATCTTCAACTGCCCTTCAGATAGGTACCACTTCAAGAGGTTAACCCAGTGTGATTCTCAACCCTGGGTCTCTAAGAGCCTCCCCTGGCTGGAACATTGATCCCTTCCACGTCTTCCAGGAGATGAAGATTTCAGTCCCAGAGATTCCCAGCATGTCTTGGATGGGGACCTTGGAATGGATGGATGGATGCATGGATGGACAGATGGATAGATTTTTTTTTTTTTTAAACGCAGATGATATTGCGGCCCAGCCATGGTTGAGAACCACTATGTTAAACAATGTGGTCTTTTAAAGGCAATTTGCTTTAATGATAAATAATACACACAGCTAAGGACATGATGAGAAGGAGATGCTCACCGAAATAACAATCAAATAATGCCCATGGTCACCAGGGGGCTCGCTTCATGGTTATAACCAACCGTGCCCTTATCTCATGGGCTACTTCGGCTTTACATAAAGGTAAGTGCTACAAAACTCTATTACGTTTCATTGTGTTTTGGAGATCAGACACACGGGGCAAACTCACCTTCAGCTGCTAAAAAGTAAATAAAAAGACCACCATTTTCCTGGCTAAACCCGGCCTCATGTGCAAAGCTGACAAGGATTAGCCCATAATTAAGAGTTGTCAATTATCTGGATAGTGGTTGGCTGGTTCCCGGTAAATACAGCATCGGTTAGAGATGGACCCAAGCTTTATGGGGTTGCTCAGCACATACAAAAGATACATAAGCTGATAACGGCCACTTACCCCGTGCTAGGTACCCTTCCAATGCTTTCCTAACATCACCTCCCAACGTCTCTACGAGGTAGGTAGTATTGTTCCCATAATATAAATGGGAAACTAGGTACAGGCAATTGCCCACCACTGAGCTGGGATTTCTGGGATTGGGAAACAGATCTGCATGGCCCCAAAGCCATGCTGCAACCACTACACCGTCTGGTCTCGTCCCTGCCCTGCGGAGTGGGCCATATTGGAACAACAAAGACCACGGGGCTGACAGCCAGGTAAGCACTTGAGAGAAATATGTCGAACTTACACACAAGGATGTGCTCATACCACCCGTCATAGCAAAAGGAAAAATATTCTTGTAAATACAGCAGTGATGTATTTACACTGGGCATATATGGTGGAGTACTGCTAATGCCGGGTGATTTTATTTACCTAGTTCTCTGTATGTTTGAAATATTTCATTGCTAATCATTCTTGGGCAAAGGGAAATGGAAACAAGCCGATAAGCTCATCTGCATTATGAATTATTCAGACAGTTTTGCATAAGTCGGGGCAGATAGTTGCTGGTACAACCTCAAAAAAGAGAGAAGGTGGCGAAAGGAATGTTTGCGAATTAACTACCAAAGGAAAGAGACATGAGACAAATGTGAGAAATAATTAAATCACCTTGCTCTCTGTGCCGCTCCCAAGCCTTCTCCCCACGCAGCTCTTCGAGCTTAACAGCTGAGAGCAATTAGCCAACAATACATTCTAGTAGAAAAGGGATCTTGTTAAGTTTTGAGCTTGACCCCAGTTCTGGGTGTACTGCTTTCACAAATTACCTTAGTGCTTGTGGACTGGAATTGCACTGCTTTAAATCCTCAAAATGATGAGGCCAGCTGTTCCCAGTGGCCGTTCAGCCTTTGGAGTGAACCTCAAAGTCAATCCTTCGCTAGGGGAGGAGTCTTCCAGATTCCAGCAGCTTTTGTTCCAGGCAGAGCACATCTCATTGACCCTTCCCTCCAAGTTCACTGTGACCCTGGAGGTTGTGCTTTGATTTTTGACTCGGTCTGTGAAAATCATAAATGAAGTTTCATTGTCTCGTCTCATGCGCCAGAGCAGCTGGCACATCTCAGCAAATGTTGTTGCACATGCGGTATATAAGGAGTAGCCACTTGCTGCGGTCACATTCTTCTTTGAATTCCACCTGGGGTTACATAGATGCGGATGCTTCTTCAGCAACGGATTCGAATCCCCTGGTTTCCAGCTGGTTGGCCATTTTGCCGTGACACTCTTCATGGATAGCAAATGCCAAGCACATTTCATGTGCCATCGTCAAGTGTCAGAAGACACAGAAGTTTAGTATTTAATTTTCCACCAAACATACCCTTTTAGTTGAGTTAAAAATATACGGGTTTTTGTTGCCCAAAGGATTGATTGCAAAATTGTCAAACAAATAGTCGTAGAGTTAAACTGTATGATTAATGACAAAAGCACTGCACAAGGCTATTCTGACTACTCCCTGGAAATTCGCTAGTAGAATTGGGCAGTCGCTATTTCTTGCATGTAATTCATAAACACCTAACCTATGATTTCCATTCTCCTCTGACTCCCGTGAATGGTGGCCTGGCATTTTCATCCATCTCATAGACTGTGGCAAGTCCCGTTGCTACATCAAGTGGCTCACAGGGACGGCAGCCGCATCAAATGGGTGTCCCAACATCACTGGAGACCAGAAGGAATCAAATTGTCCCTAAGCCCCTCTAGCTGAGCTCTTGAATAAGCCATGTTAATTATGTGAGTAGAAACCTGATTCCACTTGCATGAAACTCTGCAACAGGTGAAACTAACCTATGGTGGAAAAAAATCCGTACATGTGTTGCCTCTGGAGAGTGAGGGCAGAAGTGACTGGGAAAGGGCAGGAGGGAACTTTCTCAGGTGATGGTCATGTACTAGAGCTTGGGAGGGTTGGATTACACAGCTGCATGCATTTGTCAAACCTCAGTGGATGTGCAAGATTTGCACATTCCATTGTACACAAATTATGTCAAAACAGAAGTTAATGTGCATGATGAAGTGTTGGGGGTGATATGTATTGACCCCTACAAGTTTACAAAAAAAGCAGATAGATGAATGGAAAGAAGAATAGATATATATGTGATAAAAGAAGCATAATGAAAATGTTAATGGTTGAACGTAGGTGGTGGACATAGACTGCTCACTATGAAATTATTTCAACTTCTTGTTTGTTTGAAAACGTTCATAATAAGGGGCACCTGGGTGGCTCAGTCGGTTAAGCATCTGACTCTTGATCTCATTCCAGGTCTTTATCTCAGGGTCATGAGTTCAAGCCCTGCATTGGGCTCCGCACTGGGCACGAAGCCTACTTTAAAAAAGGAAAGACAAGAAAATGTCCATAATAAAATGTTTGGGGGATTAAGCAGCTTTCGTGTATATAATGGTCCAGAGGGTAGAAAGGACCACCCTTGTCTGTTCAGCCCCATCTATACCCACAGATAACAATTCTCGTTGGTATATTTTACATACACACGCATATCTACAACATATTTAAAGGATATACACCAAAAAGTCTTTTATTGAAAAGACTGTCCTTTCCCCATTGAATAGTCTGAGCACTCTTGTCAAAAATCTTTTGACCTTATATGTGAGTGTTTCTGGACTCCCCGTTCTAGTCCACTGATTATATATCTGTCTTTATGCCCACCCTACACTGTTTTGCTTATTATAGCTTTGTAATCAGTTTTGAAATTAGGAAGTGTGAGACTTGTAGCATGGTCCTTCTTTTTCAAGATGGTTTTGACTCTTTGGGGTTCCTTTGGATTTTATATGAATTTTATGGATTTTTCTATTTCTGGAAAACACATCATGGGGATATCCAGAGGGATTCAATGGAACATTGAATCTATAGATCACCATGAATGGTATTAACAACGATCTTTTTTTTTTTTTTTAATGTTCATTTATTTTTGAGAGAGACAGAGACAGAATGCGAGTAGGTTAGGGGCAGAGAGAGTGGGAGACACAGAATCCGAAGCAGGCTCCAGGCTATGAGCTGTCAGTACAGAGCCCGACGTGGGGCTCAAACTCACAAGCTGTGAGATCACGACCTGATCCGAAGTTGGACGCTCAACTGACTGAGCCACTTAGGCACCCCAACAACATTCTGTCTTCTAATCCATAAACAATGGATGTCTTTCCACTTATTAGTGCCTTGTCTAATTTCTTTCAGCAACATTTTATCGTTTTTGGTGTATAAGTCTTTTGCCTCCCAGGTTAAGTTTATTACTAAGTATTTTACTCTTTTTGATACTATTGTGAGTGGAATTATTTTCCTAATTTCCTTTGAAATTGTTCGTTGTCAGTGTATAGAAATGCAACTGATTTTTGTGTGTTGATTTGTATCCTGCAACTTTGCTGAATTTGTTTGTAGGTTCCAAGAGTTGTGTGGGTATGTGTGTGTAATGTTTAGGGTTTCTACATGAAAGGTCATATCGTCTGCAAATAAAGATGATTTTACTTCTTCCTTTCCAATTTGGATGCCTTTTATTTCTTTTTCTTGTCTAATGGCTCTGGCTAGGCCTTCTCCTATCATGTTGACTAGTAGTGACAAAAGTGAGCATCCCTGTCTCATTGCTGACCTTGGAGAAGAACCTTTCAGTCTTTCGCCACGGCATATGATACTACCTGTGGGATTTTCATATATGCCCCTTAGTATGTTGAGGTCATTCCCTTCTATTCCTACTTTGTTGAGAGCTTTTTCATTACCATGAAATGGTGTTAAATTTTGTCAGAGGCTTTTTCTGTATTATTTGAGAAGATCCCATGGGTTTTTCACCCTGCCTTCTGTTAATGTAGTGGAATATGCTGATTGTTTTTCATATATCATATATTGAACCATCCTTGCACTTCAGAAATAAATCCTAATCGGCCATAGTGTAAAATACTATAATATGCCGTTAGATTCTGTTTCCTAGTAGTCTGCTGAAAATGTTCACACTGATATACAATACTGGTCTCTAGTTTTCTTGTGTTTTGTCTAGCTTTGGTATCAGAATAATGCTGGCCTCATAGAATTAATTGGGAAATGTTTCCTGCTTTTCCATTTTATTTGGAAGAGCTTGAAGAAGATTAGTGTTAACGCTTCTTCCGGCGTTTGGTAGAATCGAACAGTGAAGCCATCTGGCCCTGGGCTTTTCTTTGTCGAAAGGTTTCTTTGGTCACTACTTCATCCTGTTTTCTAGTTATGGTTCTGTTTGGGTTTTCTATTTCTTCGTGACTCAGCCCGGGTAGATTTTGTGCTTCAGGAATTTGCCCATTAAATGCAAATTTTAAAGGGATAATCAAGGATGTAAGTGGCGAGAACTTCTGCTCTCACATCCCCATCTATTCAGTTCCTCCCTTCCCCCACAGGTAGCCAAGTGTATCCATTTGGTGGGTAGTCTTCCACTGTTTTATATGCTGTTACTGTAACCTGAAGATATTTGCATGTTTGCCCTCCTTTTTAACACTAAGGGTTATTTTTTTGTTTGTTTGTTTGCTTCATTGTCTTGTTTTGTTTGTTTGTTTCACCTAAGATTGTATTAAAATGCTCTCTCCATTGTGTGCTTCCACTGTGTGAATGAGCCATACTTTATGGTGGGAGGAAAATGTTCCTGGGTTTAGAATTTCTAAATGATGGGACTGCCACCTCGGCATTTTAAAGATTTTATTTCCTTTTTCCTGGCATGCCATGTTGCTGATAAAAAGCCAGGGATCCCAAGCCAGGTGCTTTGCATACACTGTTGCTGTCTTCTCATCGTCGTATAAACCACACTTTACACATAAGGGAACTAAGGTTTAGAAAGTTTGACGGGCTTTCTCAGAGCCACACAGCCATAATCCCAATTACTCATTACTTTTCAGGTAATCTCTTTTATTTCTGGTTGTTTTTCATCGTCTTTGACAGTTTCCTCACAAATTGTTTAGGCGTGCATTTATTCTTATTGATCCTGACCAGGACTCTTGGGTACATTTTCTGAGATCTGAAAACGTGCGTCTTTCTGCCATTTTGGAAGTTTCTAATCTATTATCTTTTTTTTTTTTTTTAAATGACCACTTTATCCTCATCTTCTCTATTCTCTCCTTTTGGAGTTCTTATCAAATAAAGGCTGATATATTGTAAAAATCCAAAACCCACCATTAATATTGGGTTCCCAATGAATGGGATAGACTTTAGAATTGTGCATCATGGCAGCCTGATTTTATATCTGCTGGATTTTCTCAATCTAGCTTTCATATTTTCTATCCGGCCATTTGTATTTGCCATCTGCTTTCTGTGATACAGTCTAGATAGTTTCCTCAGTTCTGTCTTCCAGTTCACCAATTTTCTCAGCAGCTCTACTATCCTGTTAATTCTTTATTTTATTGACTGCATTTTCTTTCAATACTTTTCCAAATCTGTCTTTTCTTTTGCTGTACTTTGCTCTCACTATAGATCTTATTGCCTCCTTTTTAAAAAAATTATTTATTTTCGAGAGGGAGAGAGAGAGAAAAGAGAGGGAGAGAGAGTAAGCAGGGGAGGGGCACAAAGGGAGGGAGAGACAGAATGTTAAACAGGCTCCGCGCTCAGCATCGAGTGTGGTCCCATGACTGCAAGATCCTGACCTGAGCGGATATCAAGAGTCAGACATTGAAACTACTGAGCCACCTAGGCGCCCCTCCTTCCTCCATTCTTAAAACTCCTTAGTTACTTGAAACATGATGATTTTGTTGTCTCTTCTAGATTGTTCTATCAAGTTCAGCACCTCGGGTGCTAACCCTTTTGTTTATGGTACCTGATGATTCTCTCTAATGGCATTTACGTACTCACATAGTTTATCATTTAACTTCCTTTGATGTTGTGAGCCTTTCTTCAGCAGAAGGCCCATGTCCTCTGGATTTGGGAAGAGCCTGTAAAGAAATGTTTTGTTTTAGTTTCTGCTTCCAGGGCTTTCAATGGTTCTACAGCAGTTTTATGTTAATTCCTCAGATAAGACTTTCAGACAACACAAGTAGTAAAAATTCAAATACCCCACCTGTGTTTGCTGCGGACTTGGAGTGTTTATATCTTAAGTGCAACTTTTTTTTTCACCTATGACCTTGGCACATGGCAGGCTTCCTTGGTCTGTTTTTGCATTTTTATATAAATAATTGTATTTTTATATAATGGATCAACTCTTGAAAATTTTTATGAAAATCAGTCATCCTTTAAGTGCTATGGTAGATGTTTTTGAAAAGTAAATAATCACCTTCTAAATGATACAAGTAAGGCGTTATTTTATTTTAATGTTTATTTGTTGATTTTTGAGAGATAGAGACAGAGAGAGGAAAAAAACATGAGTGGGGGAGGGGCAGAGAGAGGGGAAGAGAGAGAATCCCGAGCAGGCTCCACGCTGTCAGCACAGAGCCTGATGTGGGGCTCAAACTCATGAACCGTCAGATCAGGACCTGAGCTGCAATCAAGAGTCAGATGCTTCACCAACTGAGCCACCCAGGCCCTCCTAGGAAGTTATTTTCAATTTAATTTAGTGTTGCCTATTTACCTAGGAAAGAAAATGATTGGCCCATCTTCCTGGACCCCTCTGTATCCATGCCATCCGGCCTCAAACAGCAGATTCAGCAAGACCTTAAACGTTGTTCAGTGACTCTCAGCTGTCACCAAAATTCGCTTAAGAAAACAAACAAACAAACAAACAAAAAACCAAAAACAAAACTAAGGTGTTGGATTTGCCTATGACTTCGGAGGTAGCTTGGGAGTTTGGGGTTTTCTGACCGTGGGTCCCCGAGGCCCTCTTTCTGGTGGTCCTGCCGGCTTCTTGGGAAAAGTCAAGCTGCCTTCTGTTTTGGGTGTGGCTCCCAAATTTTCATCTGTAAGCAGAGTGACTCATTTGTTGGGCTCACTTAATAGAAAGTGGTGGGAAGTTGTGGGAAGTGAGCTACTTGCCAGGAGAAAAATATAGTACTTTGGGGGTTTCTAATGGCTTTCCTGAGACAAGGTGTCTGCTGAGCTGAACCAGCATTAGCACTTTGCATGGGCGTGTTCTGTGTCTGACAGAAGGCCCGGGGCTGGTAGCCTCGGATGGTTTCCACGAGGAAGGAAGCTCACGCTGCTGACTGCAACCCCCATGGGTGGGATCCTGAGCCAGGTGCTTTGCAGGCATTATCGTCTTTTCAATCGCCCTACAACCCCCATTTTGTAAATTAGGGGACCAAGGTTTAGAAGGTTTGACGAGCTTGTTCACAGTCACACGGTCAGTAAGCAGGTCATGGGACTGGGAGTTTAAAACCCGTTCTCTTTCTGAATCCGCTGGGCCTGGAAGGATGTACAGGAAACTCATAAATTCAATTCACTGCTGGGAAAGTATGTGACGGGCTTAAATTAGCAACTGGACGTCCTTAAGAAAAATTAAAGAGAAAACGTATGCGGTGAAGGGAATTTTTTGTTAGCAAAAAAAAAAAAAAAAAAAAAAATGTTATCGCTTTTTCTGTATTTCCTGTATCTGATGCTCCTTCTTCCTGGGGAGACCGGGCCCAGCGTGAACATTCTTGCGCTCCATGAATCTTGCTTTAATAAATCCTCTCAGTCCCTGGACGAGGCTAAATTCTGATGCCCAGGATGAGCCCAAGCAGACGTCAAACTAGTGTGTCATTTATGAGCCTCCGAGCTAACTCCCATGAGCTGTGACTCACTGGGCTTCTAATTATACCTTGTCCTGGCTCCTCAGATAATGGGTTTGTCTCAATGGTTTCCAGGGACAGATTAGGTCAATCCTGTATTTTGCGAGTCTTGGGTGTTCTGCCAATTTGTGTTGTTCTTTGTGTAAATAGAGGAGAGATTGACATGCAGTCAAGAATTTGAGTGGGGCCCCTAAAGTTTTCACCGTCACGACAATACCTCCTAGCAAGTGCACCCAAAGTTCAGGGGTCCGCAGTGGAGTTTGGCAGTCCTGCTTCAGGTTTCGACACTAGAGTGTACAAGTCCCCAAAGGGCTTTGGCACCAAGAGGACATGAATACCCCGGGGCCATGATGGTGGTGATAGGTAGATATACTTTAAACCCCACAGAGGCGGCAACTCGGGGGACGGCATAGGTAATATCCGTGGACACAATAAAGGGCAGAGCCACAGCAGGAGACATCAGATGTCATCTGACCTGTGGAAACTGACAGAAGTCCCGTCAGTATATGAGAAGCACCTCCTGGTGACTGTTGGGAGCAACGGGGGAGATGACAAGAAGCCTCTGAAACTCAGGCTGCGTTGACACAAAGTGCTGAGACTAGAAGGGACCCGAGAGGCCCTCCGCTCGATCGGCCCGCTTTACGGACCGGCCACAGCTCGGAGAGGCGAAACGGTTTCCCAACATTGCACCGCTGGTTAGAACTCACTACTTTTCAGCCCCCCAGTTGGCACCTTTGGTACCCAACAAATATCCAAGCTTTTCCTCCAAAATGAGAAGATTTTCTTGGGTTTACCAATCAGTTGACTAAACTTGAGGGAGTGTTTGGGGGTCGTTTAAAAAGATATGGGCGGGATAACTCGGTGGTATGTTTCCAACGGCAGGAGCTCCAGAACATGACTGACGTTCTAAATCTCTGTATCTATACTGTTCTTACAGAAATGTGCACAGAGGGCTTGAAGCTCAGGGCTCCGAGAATGGGTCTTCACTAAGACCTTTCCCGTTCCGTCCTGCCTATTGCCCCTCTCCACAGATGCCTTGTCGACACCGACCAAATCACTCCTGGAGACAGTGCAGGATGGGGTGAGGGTGAGGAAGAACTAAAAGAAGGGCAGAGAGGGGCCTGGGGACAAGTCGCAGCCTGAGCTGGAGTCAGACTTGTGAGAGACCAAGACCATAGGCTGAGTATGGAAGGTCAGAGTCAAAGTAGAACCCACGTCGAGAGCAGGGAAGAGACAGGGGTTGAGGGAGAATGGGAATGACCCAAGGGAGGAGGGTCTAGGCCTGGAAGGGCAGAGAGATTTCCTCTAGCGTCAACACTCGTCAGCTAGTCAGAGCTCCCAGAGCAGCAGATTAGGGGCCACGTGTGGGGGGATAGTTCTGTGACAGGCCAGTGGTGTCCACTCTGGACAACAAAGGAAGGGTACATGCTATGTATTTGCAGAGTATGGTGGCAGTGACGAATGGTCAAGAGCGCAATCTCTGCAGACCTTCTCAACTCTACCCCTCTTGACTGATGACCTTGGACAAGTCGCTTGCCCCCTCAATGTGTCTCTTTCCTAATTTGTAACAAGGATGAAAACCCATAAATGGGTTGTGAGCATCAAACACAGTAACAAAGGAACCAAATCTAGACCAATGCCTGGGACACGGTCAGCACTAAATAAATGTTAATTATAATTGCATTGCTATCCCTGATCTTGGATGAGTACCATGAATAGCTCTGGGGTATCTGCCATATGTAAGGGTGAGGATCAAATTAAAAGGCCATAGCAAGCATGGAGTTCATTAGACTTCTCTCTCTCTCTCTCTCTCTCTCTCTCTCTCTGACAATATCTATAAGGTATTTTGAATCTAGACTATTTAAAACAAAGCTTAAAAGTTTGTTTGGAACTGAATGCTGGGTGTGGGGAGCGGGGGGATGGCTCTCAAAACAATGTAGAGTTCATAAAAACAGCCTCTCCCTACTCCACATTGGTGCTAAGTGTGGGCCTTTGTTCGAACCACTCATGCTGCTTCATTAGCTTACTCTGGTTATTTTCCATCTGCAAACTTTTGAAAATCTTCTCCCTGAACCGGAAGTGGGGAAAGGGGGGATGGGAGTGAAGAGGCTTTAAGCAGGCAGGCCCGGACTTTGTATTGTGTAATAGACTTTGCTGTGTACAAAGCAAATAGGGGTTGGAGCTGGTTGGGCCTCTTCTCTGAACTCCACGTCGTTGCCCTACTAAGAGCTGCCAGCTCACAAGTCTACTGCTTGCTTCTAGGTCTGCCAACCAGAGACAGTTTGTTCGCTCACACCCCGTGTACCTCACTCCCGGTGGGGAAGAGGTGTCCTCCCCATTCTCTCCTGCCCCTTTGCTAAGTATGCTTTCTTGCTAAGCAACCGTCTCTCTCTTTCTCCCTCTCCCTCTCTCTCTCATCCCCTCTCATCTCAGCTTAGATTCCATGGTCCACCATTATAATCACTCTCTTGCAAATGCCCCCAACTCCCTTGCCTCACCCTGTGTCCCATGCATCTGGCAAGACTCCAACTCCTCAACGAATGCAATGTTCTACCTCGTCCCTTCTCTGTGCTTCTATCTGAACAACTGGACATTGCAGAAGAAAATCAAGGAATGAAGTTCGCTGGTGTCACTAAAAATTCATGATCCTAAATCTCAAAACATGTCTAACAATTCTACCACTCTTCTCTAGATGAGCAGCCTTCGTGGTTTCCGAGGTGACTCTTTTGTACTCAAAATACGCTCTCTTCCTCTACTTTCCTCTGGGGCCCTGCCTGCCCCCCATACTTCACTAAGAAGGTAAAAGTGACCAGACAGGCACTACCTTAATTTCCCTAAGCAAGAAACTACAAACCTGTCTTCACGGTGCCCATCTCCTGCCGGCCTCCTGTTTCCAAACACAAAGTGTCTCCCATCTAACCAAAGACCTGCCTTCTCTCATCCTTGCAAGGACTTTGATACTTGACTTATCACCTTCCCTCCTCTCTCCCCAATGCTTCCCCTTCTACCATGTTATTCCCATCGATACATAACTATAACGTAATAGTATTTATCTTAAAAAACAGCTTGAGAGTCCTTCATTAACTTAACGGCCCGCCCCCACCAATTCTGCTCTCCTTAGCCAAAATTCCCCTAAATTTCCCACATACCCCACATACTCTATTGCATATCTTCTCCCACTTAAGCTTCAGCTCAGTCCAGACTGGCTTCCGTTCCCACTTCTTACGTGAAGAAGCCACTTCTGTCAAAGTTACTGCCAGTTAGTAACCCTCCTGGGAGCTTCCCAGGTGTAATCTGAAGCTGGCTCCCTTATGCAGAGGGCAGGGAGAGACCAAAGAAAGAGGCCGCCACTCCAGGCTAGGAAGTGGCAATTTAATAAGCGAAGGGGACTTACTTGGGCAGCAGCAAGATGAATGGATCCCCGCTGCCAAATTTGAAAAGTTTATAAAGAGGCCTTAATTGGGTTTCAATCATGAATACTGCACACACACGTCATTCTTAACACCACATCACTCTCTTACGGCCATGTCCCTGGAGCAGCTCTGGGAGCAGGAGAGGTAAGCAGAACCCACGTTCCGAAGACAGGGTAGGGGGCGAGGATGGCTCGGGTCCAGCTCATGGGTCAATCGTGGTCATGTCTTCTCGCTCACCTTCCCCCATAGTTACCTACGACCTTGAAATTCAAGAGATGTTTTTTCTATCCTCTTCCTAACCCAGTTGAACCTCCACTCCTTGAAATGCTTTCTTCTGTTGACTTTCCTCTTACCTCACCATCTGACCCTGCTTAGTCTCCTCACTGGTTTCATCTCATCTCCCCAGTGTCCCAACAATAGAGTATCCAAGATCAGTCCTGGACCCTTCCTATGTATATGCTCATCTCAAGTCTTTACATACTGTCTATGTTGGTGTAGCCATCTCTATGTTGATGGCTCACGAATTCCTATGTCCCATCTGAATAGCTCTCATGAGACCCAGACCGTGATAATAATATTATTAACAATAGTAACAACAACAAAAGTAAATAAAACTCAACTGTTGACCGCATGCCAGGCCTGTTTGAAACCCTTCACATGATGGAATCATGGATCTTCATCCCATACCTTTGAAGAAGGTACAGTGTAATCCTCACTTTATAGATAGGGGGACGGAGGCAGAATGCTTGTGCGTTTTGCACCCCACAATTGGTAAATAGTATTTCTGGAATTTTAAACCATGCAATTGATTTTATCCCCTGGACATACATTTTAATACCTATTCATCCAGCATGTTTTCCTGATATGTTGCTCAGGACAGAAGTCTGAAAGCCATCTTTGGATTATTTCTTTTTCCCATACTCCACTTTTATTATTTTATTATTATTTTTTAAATGTTTATTTATTTCTGAGACAGAGACAGAGCATGAGCGGGGGAGGGGCAGAGAGAGGGAGACAGAATCTGAAGCAGGCTCCAGGCTCTGAGCTGTCAGCATAAAGCCCAACACGGTGCTAGAACTCACAAACCATGAGATCGTGACCTGAACCGAAGTCGGTTGCTCAACCGACTGAGCCACCCAGGCCCCCCCTCCCACACTCCACTTTTAATCTCTAGAATTCTTTGTCATTTCAATTTTAAAAAATGCATCTTGAATCCAATTCCTTCTTTTCAGTTCTCCGGCCATCACCTAATCCAAGGTTTGTCTATGTTGGTATTTTTGACATTTGGGCCTGGATCATTCTTCATTTGGGGGGCTATCATGTGCATTTTTAGGATGTTTAGCAGCATCCCTGGCCCTCTACCCACCAGATGCCAGAAGCAGCCCCCAGTCGTGACCATCAAAAACTGTCTCCAGACATGACTGCCCAGTGTCCCCTGGAGGACCGAGGTCAACTTGGTCCGAGTCCTCACCATCTCCTCACTGAACGACAGTGATCTCCTACCTGGACTTCTTGCTTCAAATTTTATCTGTATTCTTGTTTTGTTGTCCGCAAAGCAAACAGAAAATGGAAACAAGATCATCATTATTCCTGTCTAAAATGCCTTAGTCCTTGCCTATTGAATTTGCAAAAAGTTGAAGAAAAAATATCAGATTTTTGAAAAGGCTTTGTGTGATCTAGCCTCTGCCCAGCTCACCGGTCTCATCTCCTATCACCTCCCCTGTGCCACACCCGCACAGACCTCTCACTGCTCCTTCCACCGGTGGAGCTTTCTACCAACGCGCTCTTCCCCCCTCTGCCGGTTTGGCTACTGTTTTCTCCACTTCTCGATGCGTCTCATACACACACACACACACACACACACACACACACACACACCCTCTGCATGCTGCTCCTACTCTATCCTGTGTTATATGAAACTGGCGACTTGTCGTCCTTCGGGTCTCTGCTCTAACGCTACCTTCACAGAGAGATGTCTAGTTGCTCTAGGCAAACATCTTCCTGGTGGCCCCCTGCCATTATTGTCCACTGCTGCACCGCCCTCCGCTTCTTGTTTTATGTCCCTCGTTATTTGTTTGCTTTCAATCTCCCCTGGCCTACAAGTCCCATAAAGGCCCAGGCCATGTCGGTCCCGTTTACTGCGGTGATCCTGATGCCTGGCCCGGGGACTGGCACATAAAGACACAGCCAGTCGCTCAGTGGAGAGGCGGGTAAATGCACGTCACTTAGAATAATTTCCAAGACTTCCCCCAAAACCCCGATGATGGAGCACAGTGCACTCTTGGGGATAAGGATGTGAGTAAAGGAGGGGGATTTAGCCACCACCAGGAGATTAATCGAAGCCGACATGGTTTGTCTTGGAAAAAAGGAAATCCTAGCTGGGCTACCACTGTGCATTCCCGAGCTATGAACTGGTGTGCCCCAGGTCAGGCTTATTATTTCTGGCCCCAGTTACCCACTACTGGCTAGGTCCTTGGGTAGCATGGTTTTCCCCCTTTCAGTGTGTGGTTAGTCACTGGGGGGAAGTACCCCATTATCAGTTCTGCTGGACCTCACATCCAGGATGTGAGGAAACAGGAATTAAGTACAACTCCCTGGGAGCTATTTCAACAGCTGTGGTTGGTGAGGAAGTTCGTCTCTTCCAGAGCCAGCTTCAGGGTAGAGGAGCTGCGCAGCAGGGACAGTATTTTGAGACTTCCTTCTTGGAACACACTTGCAGAATCCTCCCTGGTGCGTGCGTGCTTGGGTGTGTGTGTGTGCGCGCGTGTGTGTGTGCACGTGTTTGTGTGTGTGTGTGTGTGTGTGTGTGTGTGTGTGTGTAACGCAGGCACCTGAAGTGGACTAGACAGACATATCCAGAGTTAGAAGACTCTTTAGGCAATACTTAGCCCAATCTTCTCATTTAATAGAGGGGCTTTGAGACCCTGAGAAACCTGACTTACCTAATGTCACACATCTGGTTAACGGAAAAGCTGGATTCAAGTAAAAGTCAGGCCTCCTTCTACCACATCCTGCTGTCTGAAAGGTTCATTTCAAAGCATAACATTTGAATTTTTTTTTTTTCTGATTAAAGAGTCATAAGTAGATGAAGAATTCGGAACTGCCACTCTGAATGCTCTGGGTTTGGCTACCTCTTGGAAAAACCACTTCCGGCTTCCCTTCTAAGAGGCAGCACCTGGCAAGCCCCTTGCCAGAAGAGGCCCATCTCTGGGTGAAACCTCAGTCTTATCCTCTGACCTCACCTTAGCCCTTGCATCCCTACCCTGTTGGTTTTGGCCATGACTTATTAACCACCGGGAGGCCCGCTGTGGTTCCTCTTGCTGCCCAGTGTCCATGGTCCTGCTTTAGCCACTGGCCAGTCCCTGCCATGACTCTAGCCCCCTTCACTAGCCTAGTTCTCGCTTGTCATGAACACATCTGAGCCATGCTCCATACCTGTGGACCCAAGCAACCCATCAGGCCTTAAGAGAATGCGAGAGTCCAGAATGACCCCATCTTCCTTGGTTAGCCTCCCGCTTCCCTGGAAATACTGAGAGCAGTGGCCACCATACAGGGTCCCAACTGGGTCATTTTCATTTTTCATCGACCTGTTTTATAACTTATTAAATTTTGTGAGCCACATCAAATTTGTATTGGAAGTGTCCAAAGGAATAATAGATATGAACATAAACAATGTGTTTACTGTGCCAGAAATTGGCAGAAGAGGCCAGATAATGTGAAAAATAAGGGCTATGTTCTACAGCCCAAAATGGGTCCTTTCAGCTAAGAGTTTTTCATTTTTTCTTTTTTTAGTGTTTATTTTTGAGAGAGTGTGCGGTAGGGGCAGAGAGAGAGAGGGAGACACAGAATCTAAAGCACGCTCCAGGCTCTGAGCTGTCAGCACGGGACCCAGTGAGGGGCTTGAACTCAGAACCACGAAATCACCACCTGAGCCAAAGTCAGACGCTTAACCGACTGAACCATGCAGGCGTCTCAAAGAGTTCTTCTTATGTGTAAGATAAGACCCTTAAAAGATCTGACTGGGGAGATAGCTCTGCAAGGAATAACTATAGATTTGGCTTTTTTGGAGGAGATTGAAATACGTGGTGGATGCTTATTATTTTTGTTGGCTCTCCACCTTCCTGCTCCCCTTTGGGGGAACTTCCCCACCCCGATGTGTTTTGCATTGGTAGAACCCGGTGCCCTACCTCCTCCTATAGAAGCCTGAAGAGGGAACTTCTGAGTTCTGGCAGCGTGGGCTGTAACCTCCGCTTATCCAGTCAGATGCTCCTTTGCAGGCCACGGAGTCTCTTGATCATGGCGTAGGATGGAGGGACACAAAGAAATACTTTAATCAGCAGAAATGGTGGTAACAGCAGAAGGAGGTCAGGTAGACCACCGGTAGTAGCCACAACATGTCTTGAACGAGTTCTTCCTAAGACATGATCTTGACGGTGCTTACTGTTCCCTGGATCCTCAGACCTGCTCTAGTTTCTGCTTTTTCCCAAGCCTCCCTCTCCCGCCTTCCTGTCTATTCTGTGAACGTCGCTAAACCCCACCAACAAATATCGTTTCTGTTTCAGTTAATCCAGACTTGATTTCTGTTTCTTATGCTCAAGGACTCAGGATCATACAATACAGAAGAGGTGACTTAACCCTCCATGGTTAATTCTCCATGGCACGGTTAAGTCGTGGCCTTTAGAAAACAAAACAGAGAGGTACCTGTATGGTCTGTGGTCTCCAAGGAGATGAGAGGAGTTGTGGTTATTGATGGCTGTTGATCCTCAGATCTGATCACCACAAAGATAAAATTAATTGAATGCATGAATTAATGAATGAATGAGCGAAATCTTTCTTCGGAGAAAAATTAACTCCGCTTTGAGCTTCCGGCCCAGAGAGAGAACTTAAGTTGGAAATGACTGCACCGACGACTCTCAATTTTATAATCCCATTTACCTAAGAGGTTCAGAGTCTTCCTTGGCAGCGAAAATACTCTATCTGATCACTGACATACAGAAGAGAACTGGATCCTGGAAGTCCTGGTTCCTTAACCTCTGCTTCCTTCACATGTTCTGGAAGAAGGGCACCGGAAAAGGGATCAGAGGCAGCCACAGACAGTCCTGGCTGAGAGCTCTGTTCGGGAGGTAGATGAAGACAGAAGAGAGATCGATTGACCTCTGGTTACTTGAGTCACTGGGGCTGCCGAGCACTGGGTTTATGTCATGTTCGTGAATCCACCCTGAGACAGGTAGCTCCCGAGTTAGATGCTAATTCCCAAATATGATTGAACATGTTGCAGAAGGAACATTAGGCGATCTGCCGTGTGCCATCGGGCAGCCCTGTGGAATGCAAATTCTTTTTTGAGGCCTGGGGACCAGGTGAGCGGACTCCTTGCAGGGGCCCCACCCCCACTGCATCATTTCAGGGGCAACACCCCATTTTATTCATGGGGACGCTTTACCCATCCTCCTCTGTTGTTGTCGTTGGCTTGGTTTGTTCTATTTCAGTAGTCTTGCAACGAGCACGCATTTGCAAGTGTTCTAGATCACGCTGCCTCTAAAATCTAAGCCAGACAAGCAGCAGTTCTGGAAGACGAGAAGGCATTTCCTCTTCTGGAAAGTGAAGGTATGGTGGGCTAAAGAATTCCTGAATATACTCCTCCGGGAAAGCTGGGGCAGGCCTTTGAGGAGCTTTAAAGGCACAGGCTGCTATACACGCTGTCCTTTGCCTCCCGAATGGAAAGCTGTGCGCGCCTTGGTAGAGGGATCACCTGAGGGCGTGTGGGGTCAGTGTTGGAAATCAGCGGGGAACAGGCTTGATCTTGACAGAGTGTAAGGGTGTGGGGAAGTATCTTGAACTAATTCTGAGTCACCAGGAGACCGATTTTTCCAGCAGGGGGAGGATCGAAAGAGGTAGGAACACCCAGTTCAAGCTGCTTCACCTTGGGTGTATCTAAGAGGGCAATCTGATTTTGCTGCCTAGCAGTGTTCTCATTTTGAACGTGCATCCCCCTCAGATCAGTGTCTTAAAGGTGCTGCCTTGTATGGCTATGATCAAGGGATAAGTACACTTGTATTTAACATAAAAATTTGAGAACTTTCGTCTTCAACTACTCGCATTTAAATCCCTTGCTGCTTCTCACTGGGGCTGGGAGAACAACAACAACAACAACAACAACAACAAAAGAATACAATTCGCTTAGCTACCCACTTCAGAGAAAATCTGGGCTCATCTTTAGGTTGTACCGTTCCTGCCCAGGTGGTGCCGCTGAGAGCGAATGGACCATGGTACTATCTTGTCTTCACGGTGCCATTCTCTACAAATCTCCGAGCCTTGTTTTCATAGCAGAAGCGTGTTTTCCTCTGTTGACCAGGTGTCTGAGTTACAGAGAAGGATGGATCCTGAAGGGTCCTAGTCCCTTAAGCTCTGCTTTCTTCCGACTTTTGGGAGGACAGACATCGAGGAGGGATAGAGAGTGAGAGAGTGTTAGGAAGATGGGCCGGGGATCCCCCATTAGGAGTCTGTTTACGTACATGGTGGCCCAGACTTTCGGAGATCTGGGTAGAGACAAGGGTGAAATAAGACTGTGTTTTGGAAACTGTGGTAAGAAGGAGGCAATGACTCAGTGCTTACTATCCCCAGAAAGTGATACTGCTCACTAGGGAGGCTTTGGGGCAAAGCCCGTACATGTATCTGGAGGTGGAATTGGAAAAGCAGATTGGCACCTGGGAATTTGGAAGGAAAGGCGTGGGGGGGTGGGGAGAGAGACTGTGAATGAACAAAATGGGGAGGGGGGGGGAAACACATTGGGGAAATAGTACCAAAAATGGGTCCCCGAGGTGGAAAGAGCTGTCAAAACAGAAGCAGAACTGCTGTGTTGTACTGTTACAGAAGGGAGATTTGCAGGTTGTGTGGGAAACCCACAGACATTTATTTCATTTTCTTTATGCTTCTAATTTTAATTTTCTTTTCACTCCAGCATGTGTGAAATAATTGTGGTTTAGAGCAATGTAGTCTTGGGAACCTTAGGGCTATACTTAATGTCCAAGTTTAGGGTTTAACCAAACATAGCATACCTGGAAACAGTCCTTTATTTATCAGTGGCTGAAATAGAAGCTGAGTCACAGAAGTGACACAAACACATGTGGTGCCTTTCTCATACGTCCTAAGTCCCCGCGGTGTTGACGAGCCTTGCCTTTGCCCGCTCGGGCCTTGCAGTCTCCTCTCCACCCACCTTGCCCGGGGACAATGCCCCTCACACTGGTCCTTCTCTGATCGTTGCCCAGACATCAGGCCCACATGCTGACGATTGACTTTCAGAGTTGAGCTAGAGAACATTCCAGCAACTAAAGCGTTAGCAGCTCCACTCATTGTTCTAAACATTGGAGCTCAGTTTTGAAATATCAACTTTGCTTAAGTTGGATTTCATCTGTGCTCAAAGGGGAGAGGGAGAAAGGATCCATCTGGTCTGGAAAAAGACATTTATTCTTTCCCCACTGTGTAGTAATCAACGACAGTCACTATGCGCTCTACCCCTAAGCCCTAGCCCTGGTACAGAGGAAGGAATGGGCTAGGACAGAGGGTGCCGCTCGCTATCTCAGTGGCTCGGGGGCCATTAAACACCGTGGGATGGATTTACACCTGTAAGCAGGGTCGCGTCATCCCCTCCTTTCCCACACGTTCTTGCTATCGTAGATAAGACTGTGAGAAAGCTCCAGTGCAAGGTGTGCCTACATCAGAGGAAATCAAGATGATCCCTTGGGTACAAAGAGAAAATACTAGAGCCTCTATTACATTTATTTAAAATTTTCTACTTTTGTGTGTATGTTACAATATGCATTATATATTAGTATGTTGGTAAATGTACTATCTATCTGTCTATCTACCTACCATCTATCTATGTCATCTATCGTCCAGCTACCCATCCTATCAGGGGGCGCATTGAGCAGCATTGTGGAAGAACACACTCCTGGGAGATTCTATTTCAGTAGATTTCAGGGGAGACTGAGGAAACTGTAGTTATCGGACGCATTTATCTTCGTGAAAGAACCTTTTCTTAAATGTAACCTCACACACAATCCTAAGAAATACAACAGATAAGGATGGGACCACTCTTCTGAAGGAAGCTGGAGGCAAGGCTAGGGGATGGCCCGGCTTTCCTTGTCTCCCATCTCCCCTCCGCTCTCCTTGGTCTACGTAGGCTCTCCCTTGGAAACCATCATGGTAGCTTCTGGAAGATGAATCTTTGGAGGTTAATTGTTCCCGTATTTGAAACGGAACTAACAGGCCATGGCCCCCATTCTCAGGTTTGATGTCGCAGATAGTTTCCACTAGCTGGATCGCTTTCGGTCTTTTTCTTGATGCCACTTGCTCAATACACCCTCATAGCCCAGGCTAAGTGAAGGGACTGACCTTAGAATAGACTCCTTCTTCCTAAGGCTCCTTCCCGAGGCTGCTTCCTACCACCCTGGGACTGCTTCATCTTTCTTAGCAAAGGGACTTCCCCACAGTAAACGGGCAGGACTCACCTATTCACGAGGGTTCACGTTCATCGGCAGAGGATGGCCAGACTGCTGCAGCAAGCCCTTCTCTGATCTTATTTCAGATTCACAAGGCGCTCCCTCTGCAGAAGGAGACTCTGCTTAAATGAAACGCAGTCCCATATCCTAGGGGCACCTCACCTTTTAGCTGATTCAACTATACTGACGTATGGTTATAACTTTCTTTCTAATGTTGCTGGTTGAGAGATGGCCTATTTCCCAAGGGCAATTCACACACTGTCATTTATAGAGTTCTGTTGTCTTCGTGAAGAACCACAAAGGGTAAAATCGCCTCACAGAGTCAGGGGGAAGGTGGGGTGTGGCAGATACAGATACACTACCCAGCTACCCCTGTAAGATGGGACTCCCTGCCCAGCGATGGAGAGGGTAGCTAGCTCACAGCCTCCTCTGTGAGCAACTTTTGAGCCAAAGTCACACACGGTTCTGAGTGGCACTAGCCAGTAAGTGAGCAAGGCCATGGAACAAAGACCTGGCCATTTCCTCCTGATGAGGACTCGGATCCAACAGGTGCTTTTGCTCCGTATCCTGATCGGGTGCCTTCCTCATGACCATTCTTGCTTCCTCACATTTCCTCCCAGGTGTTACTCCCCCCAAAACCTTATGTACTCCTCGTCCTGTCTCGGCATCTTCTTCCCTGAGAATCAGAGGCGGGGGAGGGGGGAGGAGGAGGAGGAGGAAATGAGAACCAAATACAGGTTGCAATAGATCGCTTAGGTTTACAGTCCCCAGCCCCCGGGCAGGAATAGCTTGTGGGGAGCCTCAGAGTTATTGCAAGGAGTCTGTAAATATACACACGTGTCTGTGGCCTGAACATATCATATATTTAAATCTTTTGAATAACAGATGTGCTGTTTTTCAAATGTAGGAATCAAAATTCACTGAAGTCGTTTTTTAAATAGTGCATTTTTAGATCGGTGGTCACTACCAGTTACTTACACACACACACACACTCACACATCGAGGGACATTCTCTGTCCCTGCAGGACAGAGTTGTGTGGAAGACACTGGAGAGGCCCCAGTTCTGGGGACAAATGGTAGAGTTGAGGGCAGTGCGTGTCTGAAGCAGACTTTCCAAGAGAAGAAGGGGCACTGAGAGATGGCGAGGCTGCTAATTACCAACTTCCTTGCCCTCATCAGCTTGCCCCAGATTGCCTATGTGAGCATAACACCTTTCCTATGTCCGTGGGTGTCATCTGAATGATACCAAGTCCTATCAAACCTTTGATCTTATGTTATTCATAAGATCTTGTCTGACCTGCCTTGCCTCGCCAGCCTCTGAACACTACTTTGACAGTGACGTTGCTAGCCTAGGCTGTTGGGTTTCCTGCCACATTTGGGTGTCTGCAGGGCCGTGCAGACCAACATGGCAGAGATACACGCTGCAGAAGGACGTCGACTTTGGTTTCAGCATGAACTGATTAGATCCTGGACGTTTCCCAGGCTACTACTTTTGTTGGCCTGGCACACTCAGGCCGAGGTGAGCCAAGGCTGGGAGTTTTGTGAGCGTTTTCGAGCTGAGTGTTTACCCCAGGTCTGTTAGCCATCTGGGCCTAGGGAACGAACTGGGGCACCCTCTCCTTTGAGTTCTTGCACCTTTTCACTCTGAGCCAAAAATATTTGTGAAGAGCCACTTCCGCGCATGGTGAGTGTGGGATGTTTACTCTCAGACTCACAAGTGTGACACGTGGGGGTCAGATTAGAACAGAGCAAAGCCTAAGAGTCTGGCCAATTGACTCTAATGGATTTTTTTTTTTTCTTAAAAAATGGACAAACAGTCATGTGGCTTTCTAGTCCGGGGCGTGACTTTGGAGTCAGACCGCTTGAGTTCATATGCTGACTCAACCATTTACTAACTATGTGGTTGTAGGCAGCTTACTTAATCTTCCCGAGCCCCAGTTCCTTTACCTTGAAAACAAGGACAATCGCATCTACTTCAATAAATTTGAAGCCCCTAGGGAGCGCTCAATAAATATGAACGATTACTGTTTCTGCTGTGCTGTAAAGAGATTCTGGGAAAGAGGTCTGGTAATTCGACATCTCTGACCACCATTGTTATTGTCAGGAATTGTCCTCCAAGAGCGAACGTGATGTACTGCCACTTGCTTCGGTTTTCATACCCGGAAAATGAGACTAAGGTTGCGGGCTTTTCATACCTTATGGGATTTTGAGATGCATCAAATGCAGGAAGAGAGGCCTTGAGATGTAAACATGTCCTCTGGAGCTGGGAGATCTTGTCCACGCTTGTCCAGCAGCAGTGGCTGTGGCGGCAATCGAGGGTCCTTGCCCGTCCTGCACCGTTCGTTTTGATGTTGCCTCTGCGCGGAGCTGTGATGGAGAAGAAAGATTTTGCTGGGGTGGGTGGGGCTATTCTTCCGGCACTGCCTGTGACACAGCCCCGTGTGGTTGAGAGCACTGCTTTTTGATGTCCGACGACCTCTCTCATAGGGTCTGAGGTGCTTCTGCTAGAGGTGACCGATCTCTGAGGTCAATGCCAGAGCCTGCTTTACAGCTCGAGGACCATAGGATGAGCAAAGCCAGGTCCTACAGCAGCAATGCGTGAGACTCGGGTGGTGGGCAGGCCCTCACTCCCTCTCCTCTCTGAAGGGTCCTTTTGAGAGGAGATGTTTGGCTGCCCCTGGGTGAGACATGGTAAGAAGTTTGCATTCATGGAAAAAGGAAGGGGGAAAAAAAAATCACCAATGCTTTCATACGACCCAACATATCACAGTTCCTATTTAAGGGGGAGGACTCATTTTTCCCTAAGCTGAAAATATTTGGGCTAGGATGTTGAGGCAGAGGGTGTGCGGGGAGAAACTGACTTTCTATCCAGAGCCAGACAGAGATGAGCATATTCAATGAAATATTTGGGGTTCTTCTCTGAGGGGGAGTTCTTTAGTTCCAAGCAAAGAAACACCAACATGGGCTAACTTAATCCAAAACTAAATTCAGGGTGCCTGAGCGGCTCAGTCGGGTAAGCGCCTGACTCTCGATTTCAGCTCAGGTCATGACCTCACGTTCGTGAGTTTGAGCCCCATGTTGGGCTCTGCACCGACAGCATGGAGCCTGCTTGGGATTCTCTCTCCTTCCCTTTGTGTCTCCTCCTCCTCCATGATTTCTCCCTCTCTCTCTCTCTCTCAAAATAAATAAACTGTTTTTAAAAATTAAAACACACACACACACACACACACACACACACACACACACACACAGGGTAGCTATGGAATCTGGCTTTGTACAGGACAGGAAGCTGGGAAACCTAGGTCGGAGAAACGAATGGGCTCCCCCTTAGCTAGGGTTCCCTTATGTCGCTTCACACAGGATTTCTCCTCCCTGGAGAGACTTAATCGGCCTTGCTTGGGGACAAACCACTGCTTGACCCGCAGGAGGTCAGGCACCTTGCTTCAGGCTTTGTCAGAAGGGCGAACAGAATGCTGAGCAGGCCGTAGAACAGATGTCTTCCACGGTCTCTGCTTTTTACCATCAGCCTCGTCACTATAATTAGTTCCCTGAGGCTGCCCGGTTTTACGTGCATCCGAGTGGAGTCGACACGTTCCTGTTTTAGAGCATCCTTGGTAAAAGTCGCCCGCGTAAAAAGTGGATCACAATCTTGTCGCCCAAGACGAGATGCCTGCCTCGTCTTGCTGGCCCACCTGGAGAACAGGTGCTTGGGCCTTCCCGACGAGGTCCGCCTACCTCGCCTTGCTGTCTCTTTAATAGCTCCATGCTCGGGGTCGTAGAAGCCTAGGCCTCAAGGCCCCTGGTTACCCGGCCTAACTGTTGCTTAAACAGCAAACTAAAAATAAGTGTGCCCGGGACCGTTCATGCTGGCAGTGACAGTTGGACGGCCACCTCACCACAAAGACACTTGTCATTTGGGGGTTTGGAAAAGGGAAACACTTAAGTGCTAGTTTATCGGCCCGAAGAAGCTATGACAAAAAAAAGACAAAAAACAAAAAACACAACACCCATCCCACCCACAGACTTCTGGTCAGAGTATCAGCTTACAGGGGCAAGTTTAGCCTGTTATAAATTAAAGGCATAGAGATGTTGCTTTATTTGCACATTTGCGGAGGGAAGAGGGGACGGTGCAATACCGCAGCAGCTGCCTTTTAGAAGTTTCCAGGGAAACTCTGAAAGAGAACAAAAGCGTTTTCTTTTTAAAGTGTCAGAACATTTGCAAACTGCAGAGGGGCAACGAAGAAAAGCCTGCGATGATGTGCAGTGTTCATATTTCGGTGTGGCTCCAGTCCTGGCTTTTAGATGAGGAGGAACGACTCAGAGGTCGGCGGCGCGGTGCCGTCTCTGACCCCTTCCAAGCCAGTCCTGTCTGTCCGCACTTGGGAACGGTGCCCGAAATAAAGTAAAACTTTAACAAGGGCTTTTAGCACAAGGACCGTGTGAACGCATCCCATTCAGAGTCCTCGTTTATGCCCTTAACTGGAACGTGTGATGTTTTGGAATTTCCTTGCCACTATCATTCTAATGGCTTTATGATAGTTCATCCAATGGCTGTTCCGTAACCTATGAAAGCAGGCCCCGGCCTTGGACGTGATATCTTACGAGGACTGCCCGTGACGGACAACTTTGTGCATAAACGGGAGCACCATCTGTCAAAGAAGAGTCCAGCCTCGCCACCTGTCAGGTGTGGGGCTTCCGCACTGTCCCCTCTCTCTCCGTTAAAAGGTAGTGCTTACTTGAACGAAGTCTAATGATCCGTTTCGTGGGTTATTCTAACCCAATTTTTCTTCACTCTTGTCCCTCTTCTCATGTCTCGGGAAGTGATTTCTCACATTGTGAGCAAGCGCACTGGCAAGTTAAAAAAGAGGACAAACTTTGGCTTAGGTACCTTTTGCTAAGTAATAGAAAACAGGTGATGCAGGACTGTAAGAGCCAGGGTGAGGTTTATTTAAGAAAATCAGATGGGGCGCCTGGCTGGATGGCTCAGTCAGTTTAAGCGTCTGACTCTCGATTTCCGCTCGGGTCACGATCTCACTGCTCGTGAGATCAAGCCCCACGTTGGGCTCTGTGCTGGCAGCCGGGAGCCTGCTTGGGATTCTCTCTCCCTCTCTCTCTGCTCCGTTTCCACTCATGCTCTCTGTCTCTCTAAAAATAAATAAACATTCAAAAAAAGGAAAATCAGGTTTAGACACTGCCTTTAACAATATATTAAGTACTCTTGTATTTTCTCCAGATACATTTTATGTTGCTATTGTTTTGTATACTATCATTAGACACAAAGTAATTGCGTGTGTGACAATAGCAGCTGACAACTCTTGTTTTAAGGCAGGGAAAAAAATTTACAAGCCCACATTCTTATTCCTCTGAAAATAGCTCTCTTAAAAGCTCCTGGGGGCCCAGATATTGATATTATTACTCTTTCCTACTTCATTTAAGTAATCACCTAGGCGTGCAATTTTAGAGTATCTACTAGAACAACAATGATCAAAGCAGTAACAGGAACTAACATTAACTGAGCGCTTACCGTATGCCAGGTGCCGGTCTGAGTCTTTGGGTGGATAGACTGATACACTTAATCTTAGCAGAGGGAGGATGTCTAAAATGCAGATCCAGCGGCACTCTTTGAGGAGGTCGCAGCCACGGGAAGGGCGGAAGGAGACCACCCCGGCACGAGCGAAGGGCCCCAAGTGTGGAGGCGCATGGCTCTTCTGCTGTGGCTGGGGGTTAGTCAGAGAGCGGGAATATGGCATCGAATCCAGCTGGAAGACAGGGACGAGATCCAATCCTTATCTTAAGAAGCCCACACACATTTTCCACTTGGAGGTAGATTGCACACGAAGTGGGGTGTGCTCACAAAGCACAATTGATGCTGTTGAGGCAGTGGATGGTGGTAGCCTGGTGGAGATCATGGAGTGGACAGAAGTAGACTCAGGATGCATTTTTGGAAATGAGATTGACAGTACTTGCTGCTAAATTGCCATAAAGGATGCAGGATAAGGGGGTAACAAAGACCCAGCTCTGGGTTTCTTATCTGAGTACGAGGCTAATGGTGCCATATTCTACAATGTGCAAATCTGAGGGAGTAACTGATTCATGGGTAGGGAAATGGAAGGTTCTATTCTTACCTTGTCATTTGCCAAAATTGATACTCTGACCAAAAATAAAGAACACAAAACTGGAAGGTTGAACTTTTTAGTCATTTTTTGTTTAGCAAGAAGAGACCAGGCAGACCTAGGGCTGGGTTCAGACGCACCTAACTAGGATTGCCCTTTTCAGGTTGCGTGACCTCAGTCAAATTCCTTGGCCACTCACCACCATTCGATGCTTCACTTTTCTCATCTCTAAAAAGGAATTAATGTCCAGTGTCCCACAGAGCTGTTGATAGATTGTGTGCATGGCTCCTAGCTCAGTTTCTGGCACATAGCAATTCCATTTCTTTCTTTCTATTATTATTAATTTATTTATTTTTAAAAATTTTAAAGTTTATTTATTTATTTATTTAGGGGAGGAGGGAGAAGGAGAGAATGAGGGGGGAGACAGGCAGAGAGAGAAAGAGAGAGAGAGAGAGAGAGAGAGAGAATCCCAAGCACGCTCCACGCCATCAGCACAGAGCTGGATGCGGGGCTTGAACTCACAAATCACGAGATCATGACCTAAGCCAAGATCAAGAGTTGGAGGTTTAACTGACTGTGCCACCCAGGCACCCCGATAATTCCATTTCTTAAATGTTAGTTGCAGTCCTTTGAAATAACCTCACAAGATAATGCTGTTATGTGCAATGAATTCTTCCTTGTGGGGTTCCTGTCCATGCCTTAGCCTGGGTGACAGGCTATGACATAGATCAAAAACACCTGGAAGGCAGTGGTGCCCCCAGATGTCTCTCTTACCTGCTGTCTGAAGTTCCACATTTAAGTGTTTCATTCCTTTGGGAAGGCTTGAACTGAAACACCCACCTAATTTTATTATTGTTATTTTTTAATTTGTATTTTAAGTAGGCTCCGTGCCCAACATGGGGCTTGAACTCACAACTCTGAGGTCGAGAGTCACATGCTATACCAACTGAGCCAGTCTGGCACCCCAACCCTTACTGAAATACCAATGGCCTTGCAAAAGAGAATCGTTTAAAGCGTATTTGTCAATAACAGAAAGTCACCATAATATAGTGGTTAAGCACATGGATGCTGGAGCCAGGCTGCCTGGGTTCGAATCTCATTTTTTGTCACTTATGAGCTGTGTGACCTTGGGCAAGTTACCTGACTTCTTTGTGTCTAAGTTCCCTCACAGGTGAAATTGGGACATTAATGATTCCTACCACATGGTCACTAAATGTTTTAATGGAGCTAATGTATGTAAAATGATGCCTAGAAAATAGTAACCACTATATAAGTACGTGTTGAATAAAATACAGAGAGTTCAGGTGTTAGCAACAGATGACTTTGAGGAAGCGAGAGAAAGGCAAGGCTGGGGAGGCAAAGGGGGGGCTGAGGTTGCCGGGTCTCTGGAGGAAACAGGAATATGACACCGTGGACAATCATAGCAGAAGGTGACAGCAGACCTTTCTGCTTCTCAGTTTTGTCTTGTCAAGCCCCCAAAGCAAAAATCCCAGCGTGGCCCCAGTCCCAACTACCAGAGCTCAGTTTTTCCCACCTGAGACGCAGCCTTGAATCCAGGGTGCACTCTGGCAAGATAACATGCTTTTCTGCTGTTTTTGCTTCCATCTGTGGAACTCTCTGCCTGGAGACATGTCAAGGTGTCCTCTACCCGCTTGATGTGGCTTGAGTGCGTGCTTTCCTATGGCTTATCAAGGTTTTGACGGAAATCCGGCCATAAGACTATTCCAAAGCTTCAAGCGATGCTCATCATTTCCGATGTTATTTGAAGTGGACTGGGAATGTGTGAGTTTCCTTTCTTGTCCCCTCTTAAAGGAAAATGCTTGGTGGGTTGTTCTACCTAGGTGACAGTTGGTTTTTATCGTTAATCTCCTACTGAGCTAAACTAGGAACAGAGAACATCAGCCTTTTGAGAAAAATAGGGCGGGAAAAAATCGGTTATTGAATTCCCAAACACCCGGACCCGTAGTAGCATCTAAGGAATACCCGTCTGTTTTTTCCAAGGGCAGTGCGAATGTGAAGGAGCTAGATCACTCAGACCCTGCTGCTGGACTGTAAAATGGTACGGCCACTCTGGAAAGCAGTTTGGCTGTTTCTCAAAAAATAAATATATAGGGGAGGGTGGGTGATGGGTATTGAGGAGGGCACCTGTTGGGATGAGCACTGGGTGTTGAATGGAAACCAAGCTGACAGTAAATTTCGTATAAAAAAAATAAATACGCAACTGCCGTACCACCCAGCGATTGCACTCGTGCCCTCTTATCCCCATGAAATGACAAATTAACTGTCACACGAACACCTGTACTCAAATGTTCATAGCAGTTTTATTGGTAATATCCTCACATTGGAAACAACACAGGTGTCCATTCACGGGTGAATGGTCCAACAAACTGTGGCATCTCCATCCCATGGAGTATTACTTAGCAATACAGAAGGAATGAACTGGAGGCATGCCTCCGAGGTATTACAGGCTCAGTTCCAGACCACTGCAATAAAGTGAGTCAAATGACTATTTTGGTTTCCCAGGGCATATAAAAGTTATGTTTACATTACACTGCAGTCTATTAAGTGTGCAATAGCATTATGGCTTAATAAAAAAAACAAGGTGTTTACCTTACTCACAAGATAATTTATTGCTAAAACTCACATAATGTTGTGATATTATGCCATAGTTTTTGCAAGGGGTACCACTGGAAGAAACTGAATACGAATGGAAGGGAACTCTCTGCATCCGTTCTTAAAGCTGGATGTGAGTCTACAATTATTTCCAAATAAAAGTTTAATTTAAACCAAGGAGAGAGGAGAAAGACTGTTAACTATCCCCAGACTCACCTTGAACTCTAGTAAGACCTAAATAATGCTTCTCAAGTTTCCCATATTCCACGCTCAAAAGAATTTCTAGTTATAGAAAGACCTAACCAGATCAGAAGTCAGGCAAATGAATGTTTTCCTTGCCACACAGTTATGTCCTCAGTTCACCGACGGTTCCTTATGTGAACTCACTCATTCAATGAGCATGTATAGTGCCACTCCTACGTACCCAGGACTGTACTAGGTGCCGTGGGTCCAGTGAGACAAATAATAGACTGTCTGTACCTGAATGGAGCTTACATTATAGCGAGGAGATGAACAATATATAACACACACATAACGAGACCATTTCAGGGAGTGGTAGGTACTAAGGATCCAGTAATGCAGGCAGTGTTAGCAGATAGAGCCTCTTTTGAGAGGAAAGTCAGGAAAAGCCTACCTAGTAAGTGTTTTGATCTGAGACCTAAATGACGGAACAGCGTCCCAGAGCTGGGGAGAAGAGCATTGCTGTATAACCTTTGGAAAGGTCACTCTTGCAGTGTAAAGAATACGTCGAAAGGCAGCAAGAATAGAAGTGAGGAGACCACTTCACAGGCCATTTCTGTGATGGTTCCCTCAACTAAGGTTTAACGGTGGAGACAATGGTGCCGCTTTCTGGGATGAGAAAGACTGTGGGGGAAGGAAGGAATCGGTTTGGTTGGAAGAAAGAAGTCAAGAGTTCTGTCTGGTCATGCTCATTTTGATATGTCTGATAGACATGTGCATTGGGTCACAAACATTGTTCAGCCTCCGTCTTTTCCTCAGTCCCAGTCTGTGCTCCATCAGCTCTGTGCATTTCCCCACGTCCAGACTTTAATGGCATATCACCCTGCAAGGTGGCTTCCCACATGGCGGCAAGGGTTGAGATTACACATACCAGAAGTATGGAGTTAGCAACCTGAGGGTGGACCGTGAACAAAGGGAAATGGGGCTAAAAAGGAACCCGACAAAGTCTTCATGTTTCCTCCTCCTATGGACAACTCAAGGATATAATAGCCTCAAGCAGCTCTTCCAGAGAAGTCCCATATGTTGAGCGAACACAACTTCTGAGTGACCTCCTGGGTCTCTTGGCAGCCTTCTAAGGTGGAAGCCAGAATGATAATGCTGCTCAGCACATCGTATCACACCTCTGCCTCCTTTCCTTTTTTTCTCCTACACTCAATACCAAGGACTTGCACATCCTGATTAAAACTTCAGGATCCTTAATCCTTGCCTTGGGCTCTGTTTTACAGAGGACTCAATTAAGACAACCTCCAAACGGAGATGTTAATTAAGAAGTGAAAAGTCTAGAGCGCAGGAAGGAAGTCAGGATTGGAACTACTAACTTCCAAAACTACTAACTTGGGAAACATCAGAAGTTGTATAGTACTTAGGGCCAGAGGACTAATGCAGTCACATTGAAAGAGGGTGTGGATGGAAATATGGGTCAAAGAACAACCCTGAGACACTGAAACCTAATGTTCGGGCGGGGGGTGGCCGATCCAGCTGAGGAGAATTGAGAAAAAATAGCGAGGTAGAAGAAAATCTGAGGATGTGTAGTCAATCGAGGCGAAGGAAGGAGAGCATGTTGCAAGAAAAATGGGAATAAACAGGTGGGTCAAAACTAGTTGAGAGGTCTAGAAATATGAGAGACACTGGGTTAGGCAACAGAGAAATGAGAGCCTTGAGGAGAGCAGTTTCAGTAAGGAAGTAGGATTGGAGTAGGTTGAGGAGAAAAAGGGAGATGAGGAAGTGGAAGTAGCTTAACAACATAGACAAGTCTTTGAAGAAATTTAAATGGAAATGGGGAAGAAATAAAGTGGGTTACAGCAGGGCATCTGTTTGCTGGGCATGATAGCTGGAAAATGTGTGTGGGAGAAGCATAGCGATCGGTCGTCAAGAGACCTAAGTTCTAGTCCTTTTACTTCCATGAACCAGTGAAGGGGGCTCTAGGTAAATCAGTTCCCTCCCTGGGCATTAATTTCCCTCATTTGCCAAATCAGTTATCTCTCGGATTCCTTCCAGCTCGGAGGAACTATGTCCTGTGGAGACGGTGAAGCTGGCAGAGAAGGGAAGTAGGGTCCTCAAGATGACGGGGAAGGATTAAACAAGATGGTGCATGCAAAGCACTTAGCAATGTGCCTGACTAATAGTAAGAACACAACATGCTTCATTTATTACTAGACGTAATAGAATAGTATCAGTAGCAGAAACTTGCAGAACATTGTGGTGCAGTGTTCTACTTACACACAAGAAAGTGCTGTTTGTATAAAAAAAAGGAAGGAGAAGGGAGAATGGACCAGACAGTGTCTGGCGAGGCAGTGAGGACCGCGCTAGAAGCAGCCGGCGGAATCAGTTGTGGTATAGCCTTTATGACAGTGGCTCAGAGCTGGTGGCTTAGGTGACGTGAGGCTCCACCGAAATGGAAAGACATTCTACTTTAAAACACGCTTTGTATTTCATATAAAAAGTAAGGTAGGGGTACAAAGAGCCAAGAATAGCCAAGACAACCTCAAAGAAGAACAAAGCTGGAAGACGTACTCAACTAGATATGAAGAAGTTTTTAAAGGCACAGTACTGAAGACAGTGTGGCGTTGGCACAACAATAGACAAATGGGCAGAAAAGAGTCTAGAAACAGAGCCATGCACAAATAGGCACTTGATTTATAAGAACGGCAGCACCTCAGAGTAGTGGAGAAAGGACAGTCTTATCAATAAATGGTCCTGGGTCAAATGGATATCCAGATGGAGAAATAAGAATAAAATTCAACTCCTACCTCATACCAGGAAAAAAAAAATCAATCCTCTGTGGTCTGTAGATTGTAGGTGAAAACTTCTAGTGATAGCATAGGAGAATAACTCTCAAATACACATAAACAGGACACAAAAATACTAACCATAAAGAAGTGCATCTATGTATTGCATTTTATTAAAGTTAAAAATGTTAGTTCATCCAAAGATACCATTAAGAAGGTAAAAAAAAAAAAAGCCAAGTTACAGAGTGAGAAAGATATTCTGATAACTGATAAAAGGCTCACATTCACTGTATACAAAGAATTCTTGCAGAAGAAAAGAAAGCTACCTCATTTGAAAATAAACAGGCAAAAGACATCAATAGGTACCTCACAAAAATAGAATGGCCAATAAACACATGAAATGGTGCTCAATTAGTCACATGAGGGAAAAACAAATGAAAATCATATCACTAAACACCCACCTGAATGAAAATGAATATAATTAAAATGACAAATAATACCAAGTGTTGGTGAGGATGTGGAACAGCCAGAAAAAGTACCCTGCCAGTGGGAATCTACAATGATACAGCCATTTAGGGAAAAGTTTGACGTATCTACTAAATGTAAATGTGACAAAATCCATCAAATCTATTCCTGGATATTTATCCAGCAGAAATGAGGGTTTATATTCATCAAAGACCTGCACAAAAACATTCTTTGTAACATTATTCATAATACTCTCAAGATAGAAACAACCCAGATATTCATCAAGAATGGAACAAATAAGACACTGTGGTATAGTCATTGAATGGAATACTCTACACAATGAAGATAAATTAACCATCACTATACTCAACATTGAGGAATCTCACACATACAGTGTGGAATGAAAGAAGCTATTTACAGAAGCCTACATTTTGTCTGACTTCATTTATATCAAGTTCAAAACCTGGAAAAATTCATCTCCAATGTTGCCAGTTAGAATAGTGATCCCCTTAAAGAAGAAGGAGGTAGTAGTGGGAAGGGTGTGAGGTGAACTCCGGGTGCTACTAAGTTCCATTTCTTGACCTAGAAGGTGGATGCCAGGATGTGTTTTCTTTGCAATAATCCATCAATAACTCACTTAAAGTTCGTGCACCTTCCTGTATGCATGCTCTACTTAAAACAGATGGTTTATCTATAGAAATGAAATTCGAGGGGTAACACTCATTTTAACAAATGACAAAATGTTTCTCCCCTCCTTGTTGCCAACATTGCTCCCCCAGCCACATTCCCCACTGCATGAGCTTGTTGTTCTCACCAAATGAGTCAGTCACAATGGAAAAAATTTAATGGACTTTTACAGATTCTTTTTTCAGTGTAATGTCTTCCTTGTAAGGTCTTTAAAAAACACGACCTTCAAATAAAACCACCAGACCTCACCCTCCCTCACTTTATGGGTATGAATGCTGAAATGCTGGGTCCAAGAACAATACTCATCCTGGGATCAGAAGGTGAATGTAGATCCGAAATGTATGCATTCATTCACCTGATAATATTCCCCCCTTCGCTGGTTCATGGAAGTAAAAGGACTGGAACTTAGGTCTCTCGACGACCGATCACTATGCTTCTCCCACGCACATTTTCCAGCTGTCATTCATTCACCTGATAATATTCATTCACCTGCTGTAACTCAGATATTATTCTAGGCACTGCAGATACAACAGTGAACAACAGAAAACATCCTATTGTGGTAGAGATAGAAAATGCACATGAAAACAAGCAAATCCCATGCAGAGAAACAAGGCAGGGGGGCATGGGATAGCAGGAACCAGGGGTAAGGTTTTGCCACGTGTGGAGGGTGGTTAGGGAAGTTCTCGCCCAAAGGTGAGAGATCTGAAGGAGAAGAGGAGCGACCATGTGGGTGTCTGGGAGAAAGGTGCCCGGTGCAGAGGGAGCCTCAGATGAGGGCAACGGCCAGGGGGCCAGTGGGACAGGAGGGGAGTGAGCAAAGACCAGATCAAAGATGGGAGTCTAAGATCACGAGGCTTCCTAGGCCAGTCTAAGGGCTTTGGGCTTCCCCTCTGAGTGAGATAGGAGCCCGTGGAGTGTTTTCAGTAGAAATAATGACTTGATTTGACTTAAATTTTAAGAGTCACTCAGGGTGTTGGGAAAGAATAGACAGAAAAGCAGTAAGGGCAAAACAAGTGATTCTGTGACACAGGTGAGAAGCGATGGTTCCTTGGACCAGCTGTGCAGACAGTGAGAACTGGATATATTTTATGGTAGAGATAAACAGGGTTTACCATTTGGGTTATGAGACAGAGAGAGGCCAAGGGTTTTGTCCTGAGCAGCTGGAAGAACAGATTTCTCGTCCACCAACATGTGGGTGGAATGGGTGTGAGTAGAAGGTTCTGAAATACTGTTTGCGCATGTTAGTTTGAGACGTCTATTAGCCATCCAAGGGGAGATTGCAAGGACGCAGTGGGAGATAATGAGGCTGGAACTCGAAGAAGAAGTTGGGACTGAACATGTAACTTTGGGTGTTGGTGTATAAAGCCACAAGGCTGAATGAGATCACCTAGGGAGAGGATATAGGCAGAAAAGAGAAGTTGTCCAAGGAATGGCCCTCTGAGATCAGCCCTGCCCTAAATTCTGCTTCCGCTGCAGGAAGGCGATATATCCTCATGCTGGAAGAATTGGCCTCATTTCGCCTTGTGCCAGATGGCTGATTCACACTACAGGTGTGAGGATAAATGCAGCAATACAGTGTCCTGGAAATTAGAACCCAAAGGAGACCAACCAGTTAAAATTAAAATTTCTAGTTAAAATTTCTCGTCTCCCTGACCCCAGTTCAGTTGGGGTTTGAACTAGCAGCCTAGAGGCAAGCTTCTCCATCCTAGTACAGGTTTGCCAACCGCCCATGGCCTTCTCCTCTGAGGTTCTCTACGCCTGTCTCCAGGTCCCGCCCAGGGTATTCTTCTCACCCAGAAGAATGCTTAGTCCCTGGCCAAGCAGGACATCCTTTCACACTGAGCTGGAGACTGAGGGCTGGAGAAAGGGGCCCTCCAAGGCAGCAGGGGCTTGGATGGGAGCCATCCTACACATTTTACCCATTAGTTGCAAATCCTTTCATAATGTTTTCCATTCCCCTTATAATGAGTCATCAAATGAGCAGGGCCTCTGCTAGAAAGTTCATAAGAACCTTACAGGATTTGATGGTTTGAGCAAAGAGAAGAAGTGGCTGATGGTAGCCTTGCAAGGCTGCAGTCAGAACCTCTTTTCAGGGTTGCTCTTTATTTCTAAAACTAGATTACAAGGGAGATAAATGAAGAAGAGTGTTGAGGAAGCAGCTCTCCGAGTGCTTCCTCAGCTTCCCCGCTTCCTCAGCTTTGGTGTCACCACTCAGGCTCCCTAGGACTTATCGGAGGGAGTTCCAGCCAAGAAAAGCACCCACGGAGAGGAGAAAAGGTGGAAAAACAATAGCAGCAGAGATGGTGTTTATTGACGGAAACTTTCCGGTGCCCCACCTCACTTTCCAGAGACGCCATTTTTTTCCCATCTTAGCTGTCATTCTTTAAAATGATTCTAACATAGACTTGGTTGACCTGCCCACTCCTGCCCTCTCTTAGCTTGATTCTCTTTTTCCTTTTGTCTTCCTCTTTGTGGTAAAGGAGCAGTGGACAGACATAGCTGTTCCACAGCTTTTGAAGTCCCAGTTGGCGGGTGCCTGTCCCAAGGCCTCCCACTCTCCTTTTCTCTCACATTCACCAGAGACTCTACTCTTTCGCTTTTCTACCCAAGAGGGAAGGTGGGCCAAGCAGCCCACTACTTGAAAGCAGAGACAGTGTTTATGTAGCTGGTGCCCAGCTGTTTCAGGATGGGGTTCCCTCCGAGTCAGCTCTGGGAACTCAGCACACAGTAATAAAAACTGAGGAGTTTGTGATCCCTGGAGAGTTGGAAAGACAAAACCCATTTTCTCTTATATTCAGTCAGGGTCCTGGAATACAAAAGTGAATTACAGTTTACTCTCTGCTTCTCGTAACTGGGAAGAAAGGAAATATTTTTGATGTGTCCAAACTCCACATGCAAACATTTCTGGAAGTCAGTGGAAAGGGTGCCTTTGTTGGCCCTTCTCCACGAAATGGTTCCTACTATGTATCAGGGGGAATTCTTAGCAGAATCCACAGAGGCAAGCATTAAAAACAATCTTTTGTGCTAAACAAAAATTTGCTAAAGGCATTGATATTACTAGGTACCCTTTCTACTCCAAAGAGCTACCTCACGGTTCAGGCATCCAAAATTTTCATTCCTCATTTATTCATTCAGCATCTTTTTATTGAATGACTACTAGCCCAGGTTTGGTGCTGTATGCCTCAGAAAAAATGGAGAACAAGGCAGATGAGCCTTACAGTAAAAATGATGGGAGAGGCAAAGAAAATAAACACATCCAAATTATTACACATTTTAGTAAGTGTTATGAGGTATCTGTGGGCTCCTAGCCCAGAGGGTGAGGTTTGATGAATTACAGGCTAAACATAGAAATAAATGTGACTTGCATTAATGACTTGCTTTTACATGTAACTTAGGAAATATTCTTTGGAGAGTCACAACAGGATTTTAAAATGGAATCGCTTGCCCCAGAACTATAACATCAGCATTATCCATGATCTCACGAAGGCAGATCACATCTCCTAAAATGCCTTTCATGTGATGTGGCTTTGCCTCTGTGAGGGAGAGAAATCAAAGAAACAGCCCAATTGCCCCAACGACAGACTCTACTGGTTGTCTACCCAACAGCTGTCTATCCAACTTGCCCGCCTTTTTTTCCGTGATCTTGTGTAACGTCTGCAGAGGTCTTTGTGACATTGTTCCCGAGACAATGGTCTAAAATTCACTATTGGGAACTTGTTTGGGAAAAAAGTGGATAATGTCATCTCCTTAAGAGAGGTGGTATTATGGAGGTCCAAAGGAAGCAATGTAGTTTGACACTTTCTCTTCTTATATTGCTTTCCTGGACTTAGCGAATGAAAGCTATACCATAGCCCTCTGCTGGTCCTTATTTTAGCTCTCTGTTTTAGTTCCAGGGAGGGTTCTATAGTTGACCCAACTTGATACAAATCTCATCAGCACAGGACTTGTTGACCCACTCGAATTCTTTCTCTTTCTTCTATATCACCACTGACAAATGTGGACTCATATGGGTGGTGCTTCCCCAAGAACACACATCAAGCTGAGCATAAGGGGGATGCCTCAGTGACTGGGTCATGTTTGTAAGGTTAGTTCCTGAATTGGTTTTCAGTCTTCCCACTTCTCCTCTCATCTCATCTTGATGGTGTCCTTACCACCTTTGCTGCCTACTAGTCCCATCCTGGAAAACTCCCTATCAATTAATTTGGTCCTCAGCCCGCCTGCTCCACATCTCATACTTGGACTAACACTCTCCCTTGTGAACTAGTGTTATAGCCTTTTGTTCTGAGCTTCCAGCATCCTTTGTTAGGGAGAAATCACTCCTCTCCTCTCCTCTCCTCTCCTCTCCTCTCCTCTCCTCTCGTCTCTGTCTCTGTCTCTGTCTCTGTCTCTCTTCCTTTAGGTGCTATGTCACAGGGTCTAGTCTATATCCAGCACAAGAGTGGGAGTGAGGACAATCATGCAATTTAAAATCGAATCTAACTCTAAAACTTAACCAATAAATAATCCTATTGGTGAAAACTGGGTAGAAATAGTGAGGACATGTTTGGGCTGTTAAGCTCTGTGGTTGAAAGAAATGAGGAAAAAACCAACTGAGCAGTGTAGGTAATACAATAGCCAGTGGCCAGTCCCCTTGGAAAGGCCAATGGGCCTGGTTCTCCACTGTGAAGTAACTTGGTCTTGATATAATCATCTCTTTGTGTTTCCTGAGCAGCTATAATCATATCTAGAACTGCTGCTGAATCCAATACTTCTGGGGATGAGCCCAGGTTTGAATAACAGCTATCATATAAAGAATGAAGTTATTATGCAGCTAGGTGGCCTCCTAGATTAGACTGTCATCAAAAGAACTTTTTTTCTGGACACAGGCAGTGTTACCCTTTAGGAAAACCCGATATGAAATATTACGTAAACTGGAAAGTGACTATCTGCTTTTTAAAAGGAGTACCATATAATTCTTTTAAACCTGGAACAAAAATATTGCCTGCTGGAACACATTATTTTTCACACACACACACACACACACACACACACACACACACACACGGAGAATAACTCCAAAATAAACAAACAAAACCAAATGAGTGACTCCACTTATGGGAAGGTAGAGTAGATAAAGTTTTCCATATTCTTCCTTGGAGGAACAACTGAAAAATACAACTAAAAACCCTGGACATTATATATTAAAGAAATGTAAGGAGACGCTAAAACGGGAGAGAAGAAGGTATATTGTCTAGGAACATTGGGACCCATGGGCAAACAAAACATTGATGAGTTTTCATCTCATATATCCCAGCCTTGGAGCTGAAGAAACTGGCAACCTGGAAACGCCAACAGGTGCAACCACACACACACACACACACACACACACACCAAAAGTCTACTCCCTCTGGCCAAAGTTGTAGGAAATGCGTAGCCTAGCAAGATAGAACACTTTTAGGTAATAACTTCTCTACTCTAGACAAACACCACCAAAAAAACTATGACCCCACTCCCACTCAGCAAAGACCTGGTGGAAAGCTTAGACTCCACCTTCACCAGGCTGGAGCAAGCCCCCTAACATTACACCCCTACTTCCCCGATTCCCTCTCAGGGTGGTGTTAAAAAAAGCTAAGTAGGGAGCTAGGACTTTCATCCTGCCAGGTGGTAATTAGAAGCCCCATTCCAGTATTAGTGAAGACCAAGGAAACCTAGACTTCCATCCCCACTCAGCAATAATGAGGTGCCACCACCAGGCCCCCAAACAGGAGTGGTGGTAGAGGAAGCTTAGTGAAGAATCAGTACCACTGTGGCAGAGTGTGGCCACTCTTCCAATGGTACCAGTGAAGGCTACGTGGGAAACAGTAATGAGACACTCATCTTCCTCCAGGGAGATACCAGTGGAGGGGCACCCACCTCTGGCCAGCAATAATGAGGAGTCCCCCTTGGGTATCAACAGAGGTCAAGTGGGAAACATGGCAGTAATTAGGCAGTGGACTTACCCCCTTCTCCTGCCAGAGAGATGTCAGCAGAAGCCAGCCAAAACAGAAGGCTTCGATAAGACTCAGAGTCTTATTGAATCATTAAGATTCAAATGCCTAGGTTCCAATTCCAATCATTCATCATACCAGGAACCAGGAAGATCTCTGAAAGAAAAAAGAAAATCAATAAATACTTTCACCTGGATGGCAGAAATGTAAGAATTATCTGACAAATATTATATGGCAGTCCTCAGAAAAATGCTTCAAGGAGCAATTAGGAACATATCTGAAACAAATGAGACTATTGAGTAGCTCAGCAAAGTCTCAGCAAATAAATGCAACATATAAAGAATCGAATGGAAATTTTAGAACTGAAACATATGATGAGTGAAATAAAGGCTCAGTGGATGGGCTCAACAGGAGAATGGGGAGGACAAAAGAATCAATGAACCGGAGGATGAAACAATAGAAATTACCCAACCTGAGCAACAGAGAGACATATGCTGGGAAAAGTAAAACCAGAAATGAACAGAGCCTCAGGGTCAGTGAGACTGTAACAAAAGATTTAACATTCATGTCATCAGAGGCCCAGAAGAATAGAAAGAGGGCAGGGCTAAAAAGAAGTACCAGAGGTTGGAAACTTCCCAAATTTGGCAGAAACTACAAATCCACATGTTTAAGAAGCTGAGAAAACTCTCAAGCAAAGATTACTCAACTAAAGCCACCCTAAGATACACCACAGTCAAACTTCTGAAAACCAAAGATAAAGAATCTTGCAAGCAGTGAGACAGAAGCAGTGCCTTACCTGTAAGGGGAAAACAATTCAAATGACAGTAGATTTCTCAGAGGAAACTGCGGAGGCCAAAGTGAAGCAACACATTTTCCAAGTGCTCAAAGAAAAGAATCGTTAACACAAAATCTTATTATATTCAGTGAAGATACCATTCGGTAACAAAGAGGAAATCAGTATATCCTCAGATAAAGGAAAGCAAGAGAACCTGTCAACCAGCCTTACCTTAAAAGAATTGCTAAAGGAATTTCTGTAAACAGAATAGAAGTGGCAAAAGAAGGAATCTTGGAACACCAGAGAAGAAGATGAATGGACATGGGAGGCACACATATGAGTAAACACAATAGACTTGCCTTCTCCATTAGAGATTTCTAAATTATGTTCGATAGTTGCAGCAAAAATTTTAACATTGTTTGATATAGTTCTCAACCTATCTAGAGGAAATATTTAAGACAATTATAAATGGAGAATGGTAAAGAAAAATAAAGAGTAATAAAGTGGCCATACGTCACACAAACTAGTAAATGTTGATGTCAGTAGACGGAGATAAACTATGCATATACAATGTGATACCTAGAGCAACCCACAAAAATAGTATTATCCAAAGAAATGCACTCAAAAAGACTACAGATAAATACAAATGGAGTTCTAAAAAATGTTCAAGTGACCCCCAGGAAGGTAAGAAAGCAAAAACAGGGAGGTGAAAAACAGAGTAAAGGAACAGACAAGGCACATAACGGCAGACTTAAGCCCTGAGATATAAATAATTATAGTAAGTGTAAGTGGTCTACATATGCCAATTAAAAGGCAAAAAGTGGCAAAGTGGATTTAAAAACATGACCCAACTATAAGCAGGCTATAAAAATCTCCAAATATAATGATGTAGGCAAGTTGAGAACAAAAGAATAAATGGGTAGACCATGAAAACATTAATCACATGAAAGAGTGGCCACATTAGTATGAATTCAAGTAGACTTCACTGCAAAGAATATTACTAGAGCCAGAGAAGGACATTCTATTGATAAGAGAGTCAATCTACAAGAAGACATAGCAATCCTAAATGTGTGTGCACCAACCAACAGAGCAGCAAAATATGTGAAGCAAAACCGATGCGATTGGGAGGACAAAAAACCAAATCCATTGTTATTCCGGGATACTTCAACATCCCTTGCTCAATAATCAACAGAATACCTGGAGAGCAAATTGGCAAAGATGTAGGATTCAACAGAAGTTTCTTTTTTTTTTTAATTTTTTTTTTTAACATTTATTTATTTTTGAGACCGAGAGAGACAGAGCATGAACAGGGGAGGGTCAGAGAGAGGGAGGCACAGAATCTGAAACAGGCTCCAGGCTCTGAGCTGTCAGCACAGAGCCCGACGCGGGGCTCGAACTCACGGACCGTGAGATCATGACCTGAGCCGAAGTCGGACTCAACGGAAGTTTCAACCAATAGGATCTGACTGCCATTTAGAGAGCACTCCACCCAACGATAGCAGAAAATATATTCTTTTCAAGCGTCTAAGGAGCATATAGCAAGATAAACCACATCCTAGTCTATTAAACCGAAACAAAATAAACTCTCAAAAGTCCTTGTTAAAAGGATGAAAATATAAACTACGGAGTGGGAGGAAATATTTGTAAATTATCTATTTGTGATATAACTTGGATCCAAAATATATAAAGAATTCTCAAACTTACTATAAACTGGCCAAAAAAGCCAATTTAAAAATGGGCAATATATTTGAACAGACAACTTGGCAAATAAAATATCAAATGCCAAATAAGCACATGAAAAAGTTCTCAATACTATTAGTCACTAGAGAAACGCAAATTAAATTATATAGAAATATCACTTACACACATATTCGAAAGGCGAAAGTGAAAGCTGTCTGGCCGTACCAAGTGTTGGCGAGGATGCAGAAAACCTAGAACTCTCACACCAGACTGGTGGGAATGCAAAGTGGTACAAACATTTTGGAAGACAGGTTCAACTGTTTGCTAAAAAAGTTAAACACACGCCTAACATGTGATTCAGCCATTCTGTTCCTGGGTATTTACCCAAGATAAATGAAAGTGCCTAAGCATACAAAGACCTGTTTATGAATGCCCATAGCAGCTTTATTTTTAATAACCCCAAAGTGGAAACAATCCAAATGTCCATCAACAGGTAAATGGACGAACTGTTATCAAGTGATCACACAGCAACAAAAAGGAGTAAAATATTGATGCACATTTCAAATGGATTGATATCAAAATGATTTTGCTGCATAAAATAAGCCAGCCAAGCAAGAATTTATAATGTATGGTTCTATTTATATAAAATCCTAGAAAATGCAAAAGCAGACCAGTGCTTGTCTGGGGATTGGGGTGAGGGACAGATGGGGAGAGATGGGAAGGAGGGATTACAAAGGAACATAAGCAAATTGGCAGGTGATGAATATGTTCTTTACCTTGATGGGAGGGATGGTTTCATGGGTCTGTACATATGTCAAAGTTTATCGTACTATATGCTTTAAATGTGCACAGTTCATTACAGGACAATTATAAAAAATACACCTGTTAAAACAAAGTCTATGCTAATAAAAGTTTGACCGTTGGTCACAATTATTACAGAACTCTTTACCTCAAGTAGTATTTGTTGAGCATATATCTAATGCAATCAGTTATAATCAAACCACAAAATAACAGTAATGTAAAAAATCTCTTCCAAAGTCATCAAAGTTAATTGTAACATTTGACTGGTTTGAAGGAGTTCAGACAATTATCAAAAGATAATTCAAAAATACTCTTTTCTAAGAAAGCATAGAGAGTTTTAATTTGGGGATATAATGGTTATTGCAAATTTGTTATAATGAAAGAGGATAAATAGAAACAATTTTTTAATGAGGGAATGAAGGCTCCAAAATTATAACTCTCTATTTAAAATAGACTTTGGCTTACAAACCCTTTAACTGCACTCAACCTTTGAGATAAATACTTATCCCATAAAGTAAAAGGATATGTAGAACAAGGTGGTCAAACTGACCCAGAGCAGCAGCCAATGTCAATTAACATTATTGAAAATGTTTGTGCAGTTTTTTTCAAAGCTGTTGTCCTTTCCTTAGTTAAAACTTTATTTTTTTAAAAATTCATTCACTAGATCCCAAAGTCCTACCCTATGAGTAGGTGGATTTATTCATGCAGGTACTGAGTTGCTTGTGAAATCTGCCCTGCTTGCTCACACCATAATAAGGTTTTTCCGAGGTCATATTATTACCTCTAATAACAGCATCAATACAATTTATAATGCTGATTTTTCTTCATGCTGAAGCACTGCATGTGTAGCCCTGAAACTGTGCACTGGCTGATTTTGCCTGGTTCCGCCTGGGTTTTTTAATCAGCTAAGAGAGAAGGGTTTTCTCTAAATCCATAGCTATTACAAGATAAACCACGCCTAGCTCTGTGGGTAGTGTCATTGACTTACTATGCAGCAGTGATAAGCAGATGAACATTCCTCCAGACCCAGTCTAAAGCACAGGCAACTAAATCTTAAACTAAGATAGTATCTATGGAAAGAAAGAGGGTGGATCCTTATTGTAGTGTGGAAACAAAAGCAGAAGTTGACTCACTCGAGTGTGCTCATCCTCTAGACATGCTAGGACCTCAGAGCCTGGTAGAGGAAAAGAGAAGAAATCTGGGAACGGCCAGGCTCAAGACGAGGGCACCAAGATTGTAAAATAGGACTGGCCCTTAATGGGGTCCTGGAGCAGCCATCGACATAATATCAGGTGAAAAAGATGTGGCATAGGGCAGCATCTATATCTACGTGGAAGCCTTGGGGCAGAAACAGCTGCCCCAGAAACTAGGGTCTGTGGGCCTGATCTGGCTTGTCATCTGTTTTTGTAAATAAAGTTTTATTAGGACATGTCTGTTCACGCTACAGTGGTAGAATTGATACACTGTAGGGTGTACAAAGCCAAAACGTTTTATATCTGACCCTTTAACAGAAAATGTTTGGTAACTCCTGTCCTACCGGAGGATGAGGGTTGGAGTCAGCATTGTGGTCCCAGCTGCCATGTTTGGTTTGAAGACACATCCTAGGTGTGGGCTGAGGGAAAAGAGGGAAAAGAGGGAAAAGATAAGGTATAGGCTGGATGTCAAAACCATAACTGAATGCTCTAGAGTTCAGTACCTCAGGTACAGGCAGAAACCAAGGCAAAATTTCATTCCTATTGACAGGACAAACACGGTGGGAATTAAGTCAAGAATGAGGTTCGGTAGAATTGTGGGATTCAAGCTTACCTCAGTTATGGAAAATACCAAGTCTAGGACAGTGAGTCCAATTTTAGTGACCGGCTGGTGGTTGTGAACCAATGGTCAGTTTTAAGTGCTCAACGCTCACCAGAGCTGGAAGGCAGAGGCTGCCGCAGAAAGAAGGAACTATCAAGTCCAAATAATTTGGATCTTTCTTCTAGAAAATAGGCGTATGGTGTCATCCTCTCTATTTCCTCTTAAGTATGGTAGCTTGTCACCTCATCAACCCAAGGTGATGAGATTGAAATGTCTCCTGGGTCGGGTAACCAGGTTTAGCAAATAAAAATACAGGACGCTGAGTTTAACTTGAATTTCAGATAAACAATGAAAACGATTTAATATTAGTATGTCTGGCACATAGCATTTGACACATTTATGATAAAAATTCTTTATTTGGAATTTAAATTTAACCGGAATCCTGCATTTTGTCTGGTAACTTCATTCCTAGGACACTGGCCACCTTTGTTATAAATCGTGACTAAACAAACAATGTTTTGACTTCTGGGACAGCAAGAAATTTCTAGTCCTTTGGTTTCTCTTCTAGTCTTTTTTTTTTTCCCCCTTCCCCCTCTCTCCACATACAGACTTCTTCTTTCTCACCTCTTTCCAGTTCCTATGACTTCCTTTCAAGGGCTGTCTGGCAGAAAGGACCAATGACATGTACCCACACTTCCAAGAATTATAATATGGCTTCAACTGCCATTGATTAAACCAAAAACAAGGCTGAAAACTGAGAAAGAAGAAGTCAATCTTCTTAATGTGACTCACAGGAAGGAAACCTGGTGAGCAGACAGTTGGATGATAGGCTTCTGACTCACAGAAAATTTCTTTGCTAAAGATTTGTAGACATCTATCACCGTTAGTTTGCCATTGACAAACCACTAACATTTCCCTAGGAGCACACAGAGCCTTGGTTTGAAAAAAACAAAACAAAACAAAACAAAACAAAACAAAACAAAACAAAAACACCTGGGTTTAGATTAACTGCTGGGCACTCGACAGTTCCAAACATTGGATTAAAGTGGGCATTCGGGGTATTTACAGAAAGCCTCAGGTAAAAAACAGAAGGCTCCAGGAGGGCCACGCTCAGGCTTGTGGTTTTAAAGCATTACGCCAGCGTTGTGCTCGGTGAAGATGTTCTTAGGAGAGATTCAGGAGAAGTCATGTCTGTGTGACTTGTCCCATGCTGCAGTCAGTGGAGAAGCCTCACCTCCAGTGAAGAGGATGTGGGCTGAGATTATTATTAGTCTCAGTGCTGGCTTTAAGAGCTTAGGTATTTTGTAAGATATGTCCAAAAGATTAAACTGGTGTGATTTTGCCATCCCCCCCATCGATCATCTCTCTAGCAACACTTTCACACGGTAGTGGTGTTGGAGGTGCCCGTTTGGGCCTCCCTTCAAGAAAGCACTGGCCGTTCAGCTGTAAGGTGTGCAGTCAGCTTACAGCCTCCAGATATTAGCATCTTAGCCTCTGCTTCGTCTTTTGAGCTGGGGCAGCCCCCAGCTAATGGCTGAGCCACAGCCAGTGATAGGCCTGGCCGTTTCTTTTCAATGTGAGATTCCTCTACTGAGTGATCTGTGTTCTGGAATCCCCCACTGCACTGGCCAAAGCTTAGAGCGGTCTGAGGCTGTGCCTGTCCAATCTTGCTTTCTCCATCTTCTATCTTCACAAGTGTCACTCCCCGATAAATCTCTTACATTCTTAATTCTGTCCTAAGTGTCTGCTTCTCGGGGCGCACTTGACACAGCCATCAGGGCCCCAAGGAAGTGGGCAGGCCAGGTGCCAATCTAGCAAAGGAAAAGATATTTTGAGGGCAACATTCTTACCAGAAAGGAAGGCATGGGGAAAGGCCTACTCTTTCCTGCCCAGGACGGTACAGAAATGAGAAGAGTTGTGGGGGCAGGGTAAGACCTTCACATACTTGGGTGCCTCACCTCCTCCTTGGGGCCAAGCCTTGTTGGGGAGGGAACCATGGATGCATTCAGAAAGGTATGGGGAGACTAATACCATTGGGGCAAGTGAACTATGTCCCCCATATAACCTGGAGGAGGCTGGAAGCGTCTACCGGAAGCCCCACATTTTTCATGGCTTGAGTAGGACACGGCAGCGTTAGAAGATGGAGGGAACTTGGTAGTCAGCGATGTGATATATCCTTGCGTTACCACGTGCCCTGCTGAAGGTCAGGGATGGTTGGCAATGCAGAAGCCTGAGGTTTGGAAATGGAGGCCAGTGAGATCAAGCAGTTTGATTTCTGGGAGGAAGGGCAGCATCAATGTCCCGTGACTACAGATGCCATACCATGCCAATAAACAAACTAGACCAGGGGCAACTGAGGATACTAGCTGGGTCCAGAAACCCAGCAGGTGAGGCCACCAAGACCAGAGTTCGCCATGCTTATTCCCATACCCATAGACACATAGTAAGGACGCCTCCATCAACCAGAGGCTCAGGTGCTATGTCGGAAGACCAGGGGATAGTGGAAGAGGCCAAGATATGCTGACTGAGTGTGTAAGTCCAGGCTTTTCCTCCAAGTTCTATGTGGTTGGGAGGGGGCAAAGGTTTGATCAGTGGTAAAAAAACAAAGGAGCTGCATGTTTTTCCATGTCTGAGTGTGTCAGAATCAATTGGTGACCCCATTGCCCTTGAATAAAAACATTTTACGTTTTGAATGTTAGCCCAAGCAATGGAGTTAAGGAGAGGTCAGGCTTAGATCTCCTAAGTCATAGCTGAACAGCAACTTCCTGCAGAGAAACCTCCACGGGTTGGATAAATTACAGATTTGTGTATGGTGACTGTTGGGCTGCTCTCTGGACCGCATTTTTCAAAGGATGGGAGATAAACCACTGGTGATAGCCAGGGTGATTTTAGGTTGTGTGTAAACACCATCAATTAGCACTGAATCACACCCAAGTATCCCATTTTCAACTTCTCCAATTTTTCGGCCCTTCTAATCACATAAGAGCAAGTTTTGGCGGTAGCCTTGTCTCTGACCTCATGAGCACTTTCCAGTTCCCATCTTTAACAAAGTGAGAGCAGGCGTCAGACTCAGAGTATTGGTGGCCTTCCATTCCCAGTCCATTCTGCATGAGACAGCCACCAGGACCCTTCAACAGAAGTCAAACAGTGCCCCTTCTCTGCTTAAGACCCACCAATACCTCCTCATTTAACTCACAGAGAAAGTCCCAATCCCTTCAGTGGTGCCGAGGCCCGACTTGAACTGACACTTTACGCTACAGCCCCATCCTCTTTCTTCCACTCACTTCCTTCCCTTCCTTGCAGTGGCCTCCTGTTGGTCTCGAGTATTCTTTCCCCATCACAGCACAGTTCACATCTCTATCTGTCAGGACTTGACTCAGATCCCCCTGGTTATTATTATCCTAGATGGCAAATCTCTTCTCCTCGCCCATCCTTTTCTGCTTTTTGCATGCGCACGCACGATATTATTTCACTTACTGGAATGTTTTTGGGTAATTTTGTCATTTGGTAATAAATTTGTCATTCTTATTTCCTGCCTTTGTCACCTGAATGTGAGTCCACGCGGGCAGAATTTCTGTCTATTGTGTTTACTGCTGTATCCCCAGGCCTAAAACAGAGCCTGGTATATAGCGAATTCTCATACATACTAATTGAATACATGAGTTCTCAGCTTGCTCCTACTAGTTATCGTCAATATCATGTCTTCCCTTTCTCAGTGCCTTCCTTTTTAATTCTCTTTCCTTTCCTGGCAAAGCAAATGCAAACAAAACAACAACAGCAACGACAACAACAAAAGCCCGCTAGATGCTATCATTCATGGAAATTCTGATACGTATTTACATATATATTTATGTTACAGATCTTCCTAAACTTACAGTGAGATTCCGTCCTAATAAACGCATCATAAATTGAAAATATCATAAGTCAAAAATGCATGTAACACCCCTGACCTACCGAACATCATAGCTTAGCCCACCCTACCTTAAATGTGCTCAGAATACATACCTTAGCCTACAGTTGGGCAAAATCATCTAAGGCAAGGCCCACTTGATACTAAAGTGTCGGCTGGCTCCCTTGTGTAACTTATGAGTACTGTACTGAAAGTGACACACAGAAGGGCTGTGTGGGTGCAGGCTGGTTGTGAGCTTGACCCCCGCGATCGTGCGTCTGGCAGGGAGCTGAGGCTTGTTACTTCTGCCCAGCGTCACCAGAGAGGATCATACTGCGTATCATTAGCCTGGGGAAAGATCCAAATTCAGAAGTCCAAGTACGGTTTCTACTCAGTGTGCATTATTTGGGCACATTATAAAGTCGGACACCACTGAGTCAAAGCATCATAAGTCAGGACTGTCTGTCCATTTTCCTTCTAGATGCAAGATTTGGCTTGTAGAACGTCAAGGGAAGAGAATGTGGAACATTCTTGGCCTAGCTGGTCTCTCTTATCCCCCTGGCTCCCATACCTCTTCTCTCCCTCCTGGCTGCCCCCTGCCTTTCTCCTGGTCAGTGATCCACGTGGTGAGCTCTTTGCTTCAGCAGATTGCAAATCTGGTCAGGGAAGGCTGGAGCCCTGGGCTGGGTGTCCCGACTTCCCCACGCCGCCTGGCTGTGTGGCCCAAGAAACACGTGCCAGGCTGGTTCTTCTGGGGCCGCGCCTCAGCGTCGCTGTTGTGCTAGACTGAAGCACAAACATGAACCTAGAACCCTGGAAGGGAGAGTGCGTCCTGGGAAGCTACCGCAGGCCCGGCTCCACCCAGCTGGCTGACTCCCATTGTTTCCCCTCACCACAGCACCGTGTCCGTGTTGTCAAGGAGATACGCAGGAACATTCCGATGGGAAAGAAACTCTTCAGAGTGTGGGTGGCAGCAGACAGGCAGTCATCGAGGACAACACCCTGATCCTTGGCTCCGCCCCTCCTCCCACCCCCCAGAAGGAGCCACACAAGGGGCTGGAATTCGAGGGGCTGACTTTGGAATTCAAACCCGGAGCTGGGCCCACACATACCCCTCGGTTCTCGGTGCCCCCTTGAGAAGGAGGTTCCTGCTGCTGGATTTGTGGACTTCTCCAAGCCTTGGGGGTGGATTTGCGTTTTAAGAAGACTCCTGGGTTTCTTCAAGGTTCAGGGAGATTAGTGGCTGAGCTGTTCTGCTCTCCTATGGATGTAAGGCTGTGCTAGGGCCCTTGATCACCACGGAGGCCCTGGGAAAACGGAAGGAGAGAGGCCAGGGCAAAGCCCCAGGGCCTGGGATTCCTCCTGTGAGTTCACGGCCTTCAATAGAGCAAGGTGCACTGCGTGGAGACATCCACACCAAACTCCGAGAAGGAGCACTGCCGTCCAGCCTCTAACTCTCATGACGAGCTGCCCCGTTTCTACATGCCAACCCCTGAGTCACGGATCCAGTTTGACGAGCCTTTGGGAGCACACAGTAATGACATAACAATGTCACTAAGCACACCTAGTGCTCGCATCTTTCCAGAGCTTGTGTCCGTTCTCGTAATCCTCTGCACGGGAAGAGGGCTTTATTTTCCCTGCTTTGAGGACGAGAAGATGGAGGTGGAACAAGCTTCTGCAACCACAAAGTAGAAAGACAAGCATTGCAAGCCCGGGTCTCATGATCTAAATGTGGGGTGTTTCCCAGTCCCTCCCGGTAGATGAGTTCCTTAAAAACGAGCTGCACGAGTCTGACGCCTAAAACCACAGGGCTTACTGATGTGGCTGCAAACTGCTGCTCTGCTCGGCCAGAGAGAGAAAAGCCAAGTAGAAGAGGAACCACACTGCCCTGGAGGACATTAGCATGTCTCACACATGCCGAATATTTACATGTATTCCCCCCACGGTCTCTATGGCAACCGGCAGAGGTACAGAAATGCTTGGTTGCTATTTGTAAGAAGACAAGACGAGGGTGCTCCAAAGTCCTCTTTCCCCCAGCGAGCAGGGCTATTTCCATCCACCGGCTTCATGACTCTCCCAGCAGCCACTTGGCATGAAGATCTCCAACGGCAGGGAGCCAGTGAATGGAGCCAACAGGCGTGTGGACCTTACATGATGGAAGGACCTCATCTCCCGCTCCCTCTTCCAGGCAATTATGCACAGAGTCAGGAAGGGATTTAGTTATTAAGAAGTCTCAATGGTGAGGAGCTGAGAGTTTGTGGTTTCCAGTTTTCAACCACAACACTCAAGGCGTGTCTCCATTTTTCTTATGGTTTCCAGGGCATACCATTATCTAATTCTCCCGGAAGAGTCGACATGGCTTTACGATGCATGTATATTGCTGATGTGCACTGAGGCTCCGAGCCAACAGGCAACCTCTTTCTCAGAAACCTCCCTCCTCGGACCTCTGTCCCACATCGTGCCTTGAAATTGCCCCCTCCACCCTTTCTGCCACAAACGCTGCATGGAAATCTGTGGATGGGAATGAGGTCTGCGTGGCCACGACTGAAACTGTAATTCAGCTCCACATAACGTGCGACAGAATAACTCTCAGCACACCGGTTTGTGACTCGTACGACTTCTGTGGCGTTTGTCAGTGCCTTGCGTGTCGAAAACACCATTCTGCGTGCTTTGGGGAAAACAAGGATAAAGATGACTCCCCCAAATCTTACAAGCTAGTTTAGCTAGGCTCATACACAGCATTGAACAAAGCATTACACCCTCCACATGGGACTGGCACATCTATCAAAGCCCATAGGAGAAAGAAAGCCCCTCTGCAAATGTCCCAGGGGAGGCTGGATTCAAGGGCAAGGAGCTGGTGCTGTCATCTGAGACTTGTGCTCAGGAGACCTTGCTTGAGTCTAACACAAGGCATTGCTATAGTCTTGCGTTTCTTCATTCATCTTTGAATCTGTGTTTTGTAAGTGAAGTTTGATGGGACAGTGAAGCTCAGATCACTGGCGATCCTGCCCCGTGCCCCCACCTCCTAGTGCCCCAGACCTCACCCAAATGCCTTGTCCCCACCACCATTCCATGAGTGCTGCCACCTTCACCCAGGGTGGCTTGCCAGGCCTTGTCTGCGGGCAGGATACCCCATGCTCCCATCTGCTCCCAGTAGGAGACCTAGGAGCAGATTCAGCGGGGGACGCGTTGGGGCATGCACCCCACGACATCTTGGGGGAGAGCATGGCAGTGCTGTCCCTGCCCTGGGCTGACAGTGCCATGGTGCATTTGACATGGTAGGGTCTTCTCATCTACCCCAATCTGTGTACGCTGGAGGCTAAAATCCTCTGGGGGGCGGGGGGTGGGTTGAGGCGGCAGGAAAGGGGAAGGGGAGATTCTCCACTTGCCTGCTGTATGTTCACCTTGCTCTTGAACACCACAATTGTGTAGCCGGATGAAACATACTCCAGTGACTCCCCATATACAGGTCGAAGCAGGTCTTGAATAGCTGTCATGAATAAAGCCAATCCTGACTTCCTACCAGTTCAATTACAGCAAATAACATTCTGTTCCCCAGAACCCATTGAAACCATAAACATACCAAAACTAATTATGAAAGCGAGGCGTGAGTACTATGAGGTCACCTCCTAAGTACATTTAAGACATTTATTTGATCTATGTAATATATCAATACAATCATGATCTTACTCTATGTTTATGCATAAAACGAGTTCCACGTCCTAAGCTCTTACAAGCATTTGTTTATTATGGAAAATCAAGCACGGTGTAAAATTTACACCGAACGCGTGCCTTGTGGGAGACCTTCTTGCAAAGACTGGACTGACTGAAGCTTTGTTCTCTCAACTTGGGCAGACATTTTAAGTGTTGAAAAGTGTCACTTTGATGATGATTTCTTTCAGCGCTTCCTTTGGAAAGGAAGAGTTACAAATAACAAGGCAGAGCATCAGATTCCCCTCAGAGGTATATTTTTAGCGAAATAACACCTTGTAAATTTTCCTCTTGTGCTCAACAGCGAGGCGGCTGCATAGAAAGTCTGTCCAAGCTGACACATGTTCACTGGGAGTCTGCCATAATTTGAGCCCGACCCTGGGCTGTGGGCAACATGGGGGGGGGGTGGCGTAGAGATAAATAAAAGGGTCCCTGCCTCTAAGAAGTGTATCAGCTGAGGAAGAGACATCAATTTGTAGAAGGGAGCTGGCCAAAACCTTAAGTCTTTTCATAGCGGCTCCCTTCACCCGGAACACCATATTGTCAGTAGACATTTCTCTTGGAAAGGCACTGTCTTGGGTCAACATGGAGACGACCCTGTGGAAGACCCTGGAAAAATTAGCCGTAAGTAACCAATATTATTGAGGGCTTGCTACATGGGAGGCACCAAGCCACAGTCCAGGAATATAATCTCTGTTTTCAAGGTGTCACGGTAAATTAGAGGAGACGTGTGTGTAAGCAAATGACAAAATAAGGTATGCATTGAAACTGGGCATGGGAAAGTGACGGTCAAAAGTTACCTAACCTTAAATTGCATCTCTGACTAGCTGGCTCACTATAGTTAAGCCCTGTAACTTCTCTGGGCTCTGGTGTATTTGTAAGTGGGTTTGTGGCTGAGGGGAGAGAGCTCATCTATCTGGTTTCCAAGCTGCCTTTCTTTATTCCAATTGCCCGTCTCTTTGAACCTCCTAGAAATAATCTGCGCTCCATAGGCAAGATTCTCCTTGACCTGTGTTATCAGTTTTCTAGGGCTGCCGTGACAAAGTACCACAGACTGAGGGGTCTAAACAACAGAAATTTATTGTCGCAGAGTTCTAGAGGCTGGAAGCCTGAGATCAAGATGTCGGTAGGTTGGTTCCTTCTGAGAGCTGTGATAGCGTCTGTTCCATGCTTCTGCCCTAGTTTCTGATGGTTTGCTGGCAATGTTTGATATCCCCTGGTTTATACAGCTCTGTGTTCATGTTCATATGGTGTTTCCCTGGGTGAATCTATGTGCAAATTTCTTTTTTTTTTTTTTAAACGTATACCAGCTTCTTGGTATCCTCGGTCCATCCCTATTCAATATGATAAATCTTCTTCATTTCAGTTGCCAGCTCTAATCAGTTGGAGTGATTACCTGGAAAGTTGCACAGAAAAGGGTTGTGAATTAACATCCAAGATTAATGCGAAAGGTGATTGGAATTGGTTTGGATTTTTTAATGGGTACCGGACATAAGGAATAGGGAGGTTTATCGTGTATCTGCTCACCCAACGAGCAGAAGGCTTTAAAATCCTGCTGCTCATTCCTAAAGGAGGGATCTCCCCAAAGAGTGAAAAAACTGCAAATAACTGCTTTTTTTTTTAGATCTCTCCAATTGAGATGATCCCCAAAAGGTGGTTGCCCATTTACAGTCTTGATGCATTCAATAATCCTTGTAGGGCTGTTCAGGCTAGCCCGGGAGAATGATCAGATCTTCAGTAGGACTCAGCTAGTCCACAATAGGCGTGAAGGGAGTTAAACCTTCAGAAAGGCGTAATCAGTCTATACTTCCTGAATGTCTTCCCTGTTGAAACTGAGAATTTGCTTTGGCTAAAGAGTTGCTGCTGGAACCAGATAGCTTCTGGAGGCACCAAAAATGAATCCTCACTCCCACTCTTGACACCTACCACATCCAAACCACCAGATGATGACAGCTGCTGTAGAAATCTAAGCAAGTGGAGTGATGCCCAGCTTGGTACAAGAGCCAAGTGATGGGGAGTGACAGGAAGTTGGTTGTCTGTGTCATTGTGGATACAAAGGAAGTACTTTCAGGACACAGAGGGGAAGTGTCTGGGGACCCTAAAGCCAGCTTTGACTATCCAAGGATGTCCTTTGTTTTTGCTTCATCTCGTAAGGTCCTTGAGGAAAATCTAGCAGACTGACCAAAGCCAAAGCCCGTTCAACACAGAGAGCATTTCAACTGAGGCTTTTGATCCTAAGACATTCAACCGAATTACGACTATCATTGATTTGAAACTTTTCCCATCATGAAAGGGAATCAGGCTCACATCCAGGCACTGTTTCAAATGTTTCCCACTGGTGAAAGCCACATCCTCTTCCATGGTATGGTAGATAGATTGCATTCATGGCCCATTTTCATGCCTCCCTGCATCTACCCCTTTAGTAGTATCCTCTTACACTAATTCTTGGTTTGGTCATGTAATCAACTTTGACCCCAACAGAGGCTTGAAAAACACTAGTCCATTTCTGCCTACCCTCTGTGACCCTGGCCCTCCTCATGAGAACATTCTCAGGCTAGTCTGCTAGAAGTAAGTCAGGAACACATGGAAGAGAGCCAAGTCGTCCTGTCATCTTAGACTGGGCATCCCCAGTCACCTAACAAACTGACCACAGCCACATAGGTGAGCCCAGCTGGCATCAGTCAAGCTGAACCCAGACCAGGAGAACCGCCCAGCTGACCTGTAGACTTGTGAGAAATAAGGAATGGTTGTTACTTTAAGCCACTAAATTTGGGACTGGTTTGTTATGTAGCAATAACTAACTGCTACATATGATCTCCCACATGTAGGGCTAAAGAGGGAGAATAAAAGATTATGTATAAGCTGTGGTGTCCACCGCTAAAATTCAGTCGTGACTAGGAAACTCTGAGGAGCTGACAGGGCAGGTCTAGTAGAAGGTTATTTGCATGAGGTGCCTCCCAGGAGAGAACTCATCCCAAGGGAAGAACAAGTCAAGCAGAGAAGCTTGGGCTGGGAACAAAGACTTAGTCATCAGAGGCTGAGAAAATCCACCCTAGTGTCTATTATTCTAATGGGTCTTTTGGCTTAAACTCAATGAAGTCTTGTCTGACTTTTATGGTGGAGGGTACAGGAAGAGTATGGGCAAAAGGTATCTCCCGAACAGCCCTGTAGGACACTGGAGTACAAGTTCCCCAGCTTTGGGATCAGTGTGGAAAATTGTAGGGCTAAAGCAGCAAGAGGGGATCTATGTGAACGAAACACAGCTTTGGTACCCAGAAGACTCCAGCTTTGGTAACCAGAAGACTCCAGCACCTCCATCAAAGATAGGGCATCCAGAAGAAGACTGAGCTACCTCTGTCTAAATAGCTACCTTAATTCACTGCTTCATCCATTTATGCATTCAACCAACATGGGGGGCTATTCAGACTATATCAATTAAGTTACATTGAGGGGAGACAAATGCATTCAAAAGTTAGGGTCTCTCCCGGTAAGGAACACAGAGACTGATTTATATTTAAAACCAGATCTTATCTCGTGTGCTCTGATTGATTTGTATCGACTGCTGAGAGCACTCTCTTGAGCATTTGAGGGGTCACATCCTGATTCCAAGGAGTGCTGTGATTGACTAGCAATGTCTGCTTTGGCCACATATTTGTCATCCCGGAGGTTGGTCTAGTTTTACATCCTGGCTCCATAGTAGCATTTAGTTATAGACCCATGAACTAGGCCTCTTGCATGTATTAGATGTAAAAGCCATCTCCCACCCCCTGTTTCCACCTTGGCTGGGTGACAAGGGGCTGGACGTATACTGAGAAAGGTGGTTCTGAGCATTTTTTTTTAATGACAAAAGGGCATGATAATTTCTCTCATCTGTTTGTACTCCTCCCCTGTAAGTCAGAGACGTAGTCCTCAAAGCGGGGATGGAGTGGAGTGGGGTATGGAGCCCAAACCTATGCTCCATGGTGACAAAAATTGTCCCACCTTCCTCCAGCAGAGGATAATGAGTTTGAAGATGTCAGGGACAATAACCCGGCCTCAAAAATAAGCACTAAAATATTATCAGCCCGTACTGACTTGGCGTCGTATGAGCAACAAAATAAAGAAAATCCCACCAGTCAGGTTTCTTGTATTTACTGGGTATGAATGTGGATGATCTGCTGACAGCCTTAGGGAGCCTGCAGGACCAGTAGGGTGCCAGGCAGAGCTCCCAGCGGGCATTTAACGAACACCGTGGAGGGGTCCTCAGTCGCTCAACCGAGGAGCTCAGCCGGGATTTGGGTGCACAGTCCTTGGGCGACTGCAGGGGAGAGAAAAAGCTCAAATTCACTGAACCAAGTTCACTGTTCCTAGATGGCTTTATGAGCCACCTAGAACTCGAAAGGCTGAGTACGTAATAAGAGCGTAATCGGATACGGCTTCCATAAATGGCACGGCCTGTTCTCAAATCTTTGTTCTGCCATTCTCTAATGGTGTCACTCTGGGTAAATATCTTAACCCTTTTTTGTCTGAAAAATAAGGATAATAATAGTACCCATCTTAGGGTTTTTATTCAAATAGAATGAATATGGGAGGTGCTCAACAGAATGGCTGGCGTATGGTAAGTACTCAATAAATGAGAGCCAGAATCATCAGCGATTAAGTTCCGGACTCTTGGGTGTATCTCCCGCACCCCTTTTATGTCTTTTCCTTTCTACCCACAAGTGGTATCGCGTTCCAACTCCACGTAGCCAGAAGCTCCGGGCCCGCCTGGGGACCCCGGGTCTCCCCTCTTCTTCTCCCCAGGCTTGCCCTAGGGTGTCTTGCCAACACAGGCCATGTGGCGGTGTGCAAGTTTCCAAAAGGAGACGCTGTCTGTCAGCGGCCCAGTTCTCACTTCCAAGTCTCTTTTGGCACGTGTCGCTCCAGACAAAGCCGTGTGTATGTGAGGCTCAGGCCACTGTGACACTGCATAATGAGAGGGACGGGCAGGGAAGGAAGAGACAGAGCTCCTGCTTCCGCCAAAGCCAGTTGGCACCTTGGAAGCCGCAGTGCCTCTGGCCAGGGACTGTTTACACTCGCTGAGGACAGCACCTGCTGCTCAGAGGGGCATTCCAACACCTGAAACCGCAGGACCCAAGCAGAGCCACACCTGCCGGACAGCTGGGCCACGGTGATCTGGTCACCTGGCACGGACAGGGTGTTGGGTGTGGGGAACAAGTTTTAGAGAGAAGGATCCTGGGAGAGGGAGGTCGGAAAGATGGCTTCTGGTTCTTCCTCTCTGGGCTTCAGTTTCCTTTGCTGTTGAGGAAAACAAGATGAAGAAACAGAGCGTCCGGCCCATTGGGTGGCGGAGCGGGGAAAGCACAGGGTTTGATGGACAAGTGTTCTGCTCCAACACGTGCCTCCGCTGCCTTCCGCCTACATAGTCTTGGACAAGTCCCACAGTCTCTCTGAGTAGGCCTCAACTTCCGTGTCTGTAAAATGGGCACAGTCACGAGGTTGATGGGAGGAACACATGGGATAATGCATGCCTCGGCCTTTTAAAGGAGGCAATTATGTACACAAATACTTCTTTTAAAAAAAATTTTTTTTTTAATGTTCATCTCTCTTTGAGAGAGACAGAGACAGAATGCGAGTGGGATAGGGGCAGAGAGAGAGGGAGACACAGAATCCGAAGCGGGCTCCAGGCTCCGAGCCATCAGCACAGAGCCCAACGCGGGGCCCCACCAACGCTTCTTTTGCTTATTTGTCTTTCTCTCTGTGCCTCCTTTGTTCTCTGTCCTGCCTCCTTCCCACCTCTCATTTATTTCCTTTTTTCCTCCATAATTTACCTTCAGCTAGGGATTTTCAAGACGTTTCGGTCAACATGCCCTTAGCAACCAAAAAGAATAAAAAAGTTAAGCCTACAGTGCTCCACACAAGTGTGAAATTTCATGGACGTTGGCTGGCGAGCCTTTGTTTTGGCTCCATGATCCATCCATGGGTAGCAGTTACAGTTCTTGCTTGAAAACAGCAGAGGCCGTTCCTGCAAGCTCAGGCAGAACAGGACATTTAAGGGCAACTGTGGATTTTAAAGGAGAACCAGAAAGTCGTGCTCTCCACGCACAGGAACCATGCCCAAATCATCCGGCAGGGGCTGCCCCAGCGAATCCCCAGGGGCATCAGGCTTGAACACAAATGCCACAGCTCATTCCAGATGGGTCTCCTCACTCTGATCCCACTGGAGATGATACCGGAGACCCAGCACTACTGCATGTGGAAAACGACGCTTCTGCCACCATGGTGCCAAAATGTGGAATCCTCCAGGGCCCCTCTCTTGGAGGGCTTTCTGCCAAGCTGAATGTATCTGCCTGGCATCACCTAAGACACAGCCCCTAGCCTAGCTACAAGGGAAAGTGGAAGAGTGAATCCCAGCAGGACTCACAATAGAAGACATTTTCCCAATAGAGAAAGACTTTCAGAACATACGATATGGTCATCAATAGGCCTCATTGATATATTCTATACTTTTTTTTTTACTTTTTAAAAAACTTTTTATTTATCTTTGAGAGAGAGAGAGAGAGAGAGTGAGCAAGGGAGGAGCAGAGAGACGGAGACACAGAATCTGAAGCAGGCTCCAGGCTCTGAGCCATCAGCACAGAGCCTGACGCGGGGCTCGAACCCATGGACTGCGAGATCGTGACCTGAGCCGAAGTTGGATGCTTAACCGACTGAGCCACCCAGGCGCCCCGATACATTATATACTTTACCGTTATTTTTTAAACTACCAACCTGCAAGTGAAAAGAATGTTCCAGAAACATATGCTCTGTTTTCCTAAACTTCGTGAACCTGTCATGGTGCATGGAATTCCAGGGGACAGTTACTCCAGATTGAGAAGCCAGGCCTGGGCCCTCCAGACGCATTGCCCAGCCTCATCAAGTGTATCTGGGGTTAAAGATGAATCATCATCCCCCAAAAGAGAGCACGGTTTCCATCTCCTAAAAGTGGAAGCACATTTGAGACATTTTGAATAATGCCAGCTACGTAACTGTCCTGTTGGGCCAACGGATCTGACTTGTCTTAACTGTCTCAATCCCACTGCGTGGATCATCTAATGTTTCAATTGATATTGGTTTTTGTGGCTTCCTTCCAACCACCTTTTCCTGGGCAGGCTTACATCCTCTCTAGTGAAGATAACACAGGCCCATGCAGCACATCTTATGTTCAGTTTTGTTTACAGTAAGGCATTTCTCTTCTGTCCATGATTCCTCCTAGAATTGGAACCCATTGGGAGAAAGTCACAAAAGGGCTGGCATTCTTCTGGGAACTCTGACTTTTCTTCCTTAGGCGTTCTAAAGTTTCATCATCTTCATTAACAGAAAGCCCCAAGGCCATAGTTGAATCCCAGAGGGAAACAAAACATAAATCAAATTTCCCTGTGGCTGAAGGTGATAGGGTCGGCGCCGGGAAGGTTAACATCTTTTCTGCAAAATACAGGCTAACATTCTCCTTAAAGCAAGGTCCTGTCATTGTTTGGAACTGATTCTCTCTTGCAAACTCTCTCCAGGGAGTGGACTCTGAAGTCACTGGCCAGATTTCAAATACGTACACGCAGAATGAGAGATATTTTTCCAGTTGGTCACTAGAAATAGAACCCAGGCAAGAGCCCTAAAATTGGAAAGTACATTTCATTGCAGTTTTCCCCCTAAAAATAGAAAGTTAACTTTGTCGTGCAAGAGGCAGGACTTGGGGCCCTAGCCCAGAATGGCAGGAAAGCTACCTGGCTGGCAGGCCATCAGGGTCTTAACTCGGTGAGATCTTGCTTCCCCCATTTGTGGGGGAGTCCGATCTCCTGAGAGGTGACATCAAGACCCTGAGCATGGCCCTCCTGGTGCCCAGCCCTGCTGTATTCCACACGAAAGGTATGATCCTTTCTGTCTTTCATAATCCTGCCCGGACCAGCATGCAAGGTTGGTTGGCAAAGCTTGCTTTTGGCACAGGTCTGGGGTCATTAGTGCTATGTGTACGAGCTCCAAGAAAAACCAATGTTTTGGAAGAGCCAGTAGATAGGTACTTAAGGTGGTGCCTGTGTATTTGCTGAATGGACAAGGATATGGGTGTGTATATTTTCACCTGGATTTTAAACGTGACTCATGCTTCCCGAGAGCACACCAGACAGGATGGCAAAAATGGAATGCAGGTGACAGCGAGAAGTCACCTTTCACTGGTCTCGCCGGCTACTATATCCTTCAGCTCTTCTCAAAGTGTCACTAAAGTATTTCTGAGCTCTCTTAGTGTTTTATTAAACGCTCTCATAAATGAGCCCTTGTCACTTCCATTTGGGGGCTGCTCGTGTCCTCTTGTCCACCTCTGACCTCTCCCACTGGAGTCCTGTGTCCATGATTCTTCAGCCAACAGGCACTGGAAGGACATACATGCCCAGGACCTTCTCCGTGCACTCAAGGCCACCGCTCAACTCATAGTACCTACAAATCTTTGCTGCTCGAGTTTTTCTCGTAGCTTGTCTCTCCCCAGATCTCTTACATTAAGTCCATATGGAGTCGGGCTCACTAATATAGCCAAGTGACATCACCATTACTGGGTCCAGAATCATCCCGCCCTTCCCACAATGAATGCTTTGTTATCAGGCCAAGCTTCTCTGCTGACATTCTCTCTCCCTAGGGTTCCTGGCCCAGCTCTGCTGCTAACTTGCTGACTGATCTTGGGCAAAGTGTTTAACCTCTCTGTGTTTCAATCCACTCTGCTCTAAAATATAGGAGATGCACCAGCTGGTTTCTATAGTCCCACCTTCTCCTGCGTTTGATGACTTTTGGAGGCACAGTGCCTTATCAACCAATACACAAGAAGGTATTACATACCACCATGTGCTAAACACTGTCCAGATGCCCTGTAAATAAGGAATTACTATTTTCTTTCTTCTGTCTGACAAGAAACAGACCTCTCTGATTGCCACTGTCCTTAAAACCCTCCAATGGCTTCCCGTCATACTTAGAAAAACTCCAGACTCGGTGGCATCCTACCTTGGTGACATCACCCCATACTTCTTTCGCTCTGGTTTAATATATTCCATATGCACCAGCCTTCGTTCTCTCCCTGGAACATGCCGCATCCTTCACCCCCTGGCTTTTGCAAGTGCTCACTGTCCTATCTGGACTGCTTTTCTCCAAGACCACCCATGATTGGCCGTTATTATTATTATTATTATTATTTGGGTCCCCAGGGTGTTTAACATCCTTCCCCCTCCTCCCAGCTTGTCCTATTCCAGGGCTTGGCAAATTATGGTCAGAGGCTCAGATCTGCTCAGACCCATTTATTTACATGCTGCTTGTGGCTGCCTTTGTGCTACAAGAGCAGAGCTGAGTACTATTTATGAGAGGTAGCAGCAGAGACCAGATGGCCCGCAAAGCTGAAACTATCGTCTGACCCTTGAAGGGGAAGTTCACCAGCCCCTGTCTATCCCATAGACTCTTTTCTTCACAGCACCTAGCAGTATCTGAATGGATGAGTCAGTCTCCTTCCTCGTTTTTCTGTTCTTCTGCCTCCACTAGACAGATGTAAGTGCCATGCAAGCCGATAGACTCATCTGTCTTATCTGGGTACTGTTCTCATCCCTTCAGTAGCTCGGAGCAGAGGACTGTAGTTGACTCCCTGGGTGCTGTCCTCAGTTCTTAACACAGAGCCTGCCACTGAGCGAATAAATAATGGTAGCTCAGCTGGATGTAGGTCTATTTCCTTTTGCTTTATTGCAGCAACAGTGAAGTTTAGCATGAGACCTACAGTAAGTCCCACCACCTCCATGGTCACTTCCGTGCCCCCATTACCAACTGCTAAGCTCCTCTCTGCTCCCACCTCTTGCCACCGTTATCCCTGTCTTATTCTGCTCTGACACTTCTGGCGGCCAGTGTCTGCTTACCTTTCACTCTTCTTATGTTTTGAGCCCAGCTCTTGCCCTTGGGAAGCCAGCAGTCAGCAGCCCTCCAGGGAACAGCTCATTGCTAGGAGGTCAACCAATGGACAGCACTGAATTCCGGTCAGATATTTCAAGGTGGGGCTGAGATGTGATGGGCTCGCAAACTCAACGCATGTTTGAGAGGGCTTCATACCTTCCCAAGTTGAGCTTTTCTATTTGGGGCTATTTGAAAAAGGAATCCAGGATCTAAGGGAGTGGAACTCAAATGCCAGGAGAAGTCTGGATCTCAGGAGCTCTGGAGGTCAGATGTGGAGACACTCTTGAGAATCATTCAGTGCTTGCTGAATTCCTCCACCAAAGCCCACGTGGTGACATGTGAGAATGATCATGTCCCCAGCACAGAATGGGGGGGGGGTGGCACTTAAACTTCACCTCCCTAAATGCACAGTATCTCAACAACACAATTAGAAACGTTGTGCTCGATTTCATAATGCATGTTAAAGAAATAATGATTTGTTTCTCAAACCTTCAAGCAAAACTCAAGACCCACATCCCACCATAGTTGGAGCCAACCCTAGCGCTCTCCTGCCTGTGTCCCCAACCCCACTGGTACTAAGACAGTTGGGCAAGCATGGAAACTAAAACTCCTTTATAGATGAGAAGGATTGACAGAGGTGGTGATAAAAGTGGAGTCTCCTGACATTTAGGCCAACTCCGTTCTTACCTTCTTGAGAGGATGGCATGTGCTGAAAGGTCCCCATCTGCCCCTTCACATCCACCTGCCACCCTGGTCCACATGCTCTGTAGTTCTGGAGGCTGACGTGTGTGCACATCAGCAGCCTCTCTTGCCCTCTGACATCTGGTCGATGGCACGTGGCAGACGAGGGCAGGGGGGTGGAGAGCGGGTAAGAGCGTGCTCAGAGTGTTTACTCCCCAGCTCCCTGCCAACCAGACCTCCACAACAGCTGTGCTCCTCTACAGAAACCAGCTCTCCCTTACGGCTTGAGGCCCCACTAGGTTCTGGGAACCACTCCATTCCTGTCCTCCTCCGATGCAGGAGTGGTGGTGGCTTTCTCGTTAGTCACGCCCAGAGTGTTTTAGTATCCCAGCCACACGTTTGTGAACAGTACCCTCTTGAATTCTCTTCAGTCCCCTTAGTCAGAGTGCTGTCTGTTTTGTGCCAGGACACTGATAGTAAACGGTACCAGAAGTGGCCCAAGAAAACAGCCCTTCAAAACGGGAATCTGGGATTGGGTTGCTAAGACATTTATTAAGCACACATGCAACTATCTTGTGAGTGGAGGGGCACTGTTTATTGTGGTTTGCTGTGGTCTTAGGAATACTTGATCGTTTCCGCTATGGCAGGTGATGCAATGGGTATTGTTTTGAGATCAATGGCTGTGGTTTTAGTCCCTTAGGTGACAAGGATGATTATAAAGATTATGGTGCAGGCAGGCTATCTCTGGAGACCCTAAAAGAGTATACACGATGAAAAGGGCAAGTTAGAAGCTTTGAATATTCAACTGAGAATGCAGGTGGAAAATCAGCAAGCAGGGGCACCTGGGTGGCTCAGTCAGTTGAATGTCCAGCTTCGGCTCAGGTCATGATCTCACGATTTGTGAGTTTGAGCCCCGCATTGGGCTTGCTGCTGTCAGTGCAAAGCCCGCTTCGGATCCTCTGTGCCCCCTCTCTCTGCCTCTCCCCTGCTCATGCTTTGTCTCTCAAAAATAAATTTAAAAAAAGAAAGAAAGAAAATCAGCCAGTTGTGTGGTCTGAAAGGCACAAGTACTCTGCATGAGCAAGTGTCTCAGATCCCAATGGCATTTAGTCCTTCTCCTTGTAGCCATATGGATGCCTTCATGGAAATTTGTCATGGTTAGTTAAAGAAGAAGAGACAATAATGGATCAAGTTTATGGATGGGTCTGCATGGGATCCTGGCACCAACAGAAGTGGATGGCCACTATTACAGACACAGTCAGGGGTGTCCCTAAGAGACAGCGGTGATGGGAAATGCTCTGAGTAGAACTTCTGATGGGCTGGGGACTTGGAAAGAGAAGAACTGAAAGACTAATGACAAGGAGGTTGGGGAGAGGTATGGGGATGGCTCTCTGGGAAGAGGCAAACAGTGGGAGGATATCTGTGTCCTCTATACATACTCACCAAGGGCATTTACTGCGGATGGGGCTCCCAATAATCAAATGGACAAGGTGATCTGTCTGAAGGATATCAGTCTCTTCTAGATGACTCTGTGCTTGCTCCATGTGAGAAACAGTCATGGCAGTAGGAGTGGGTGGCAATGTGGGCCCAACAACATAAATGTTCCCTTACCAAGGCTCATATAGCTATCACCATTGCCAAGACCACTCTGCCCCAAAAAGAAACAACTATAAGCCTGTAATGTGTTTCCATTCCCCAGGGACCAGCCTGGTAGCAAGATGATTAGCAAGATGAGTCCCTTTTATTGAAGGCAGGCTTTTGTCCTCATAGGAAAAGACACCCATTTCATTTACAGAATTTTCTTTCCTTACCCTCAGTGCTGTGTAGCATTATCTTTTGGGGTGGTATAGAGAGCTTTATTTGCTAGAGTGGTGTTCCATACGACATTGACTCCAAGTAAGGGAATCATTTTGTAACAATAGTACAGCATGGGGTTCATGACTACAGAATTTACTGATGTTTCCATATACCCCAACAACCAGAAGAAGTTGGCTGGATGTATTAGTTATCTATTGCTACTTAACAAATTACCTCAAAACTTCACATCCTAAAGCAGCAAATATTAACTCCCAGTTTCCAGATGTCAGGACCATGGGCATGGTTTCTCTGGGTACTTAGAGCCCCTCACAAAGTTAGAAGCCAGATATTGACCAAGACTGTAATCATCTCAAGACTTGACTAGGGTTGGAGTCACTCACCCACATGGCTGTTGGCAGGCTGCAGGTCCTGGCTGGCTATTGGCCGCAGAAATCTGCTTCTTGCCATGTGAACCTCCCCCAGAGAGCCGCTCACAACAGAACAGCCGGATTCCATCAGAACAAGCCAACAAGAAAGCAGGAGGAAGTGAGGAAGACAGAAACCAGAGTCTTTTTGTAACTCAATCTTAGAAGTGACATCCCATCCCTTGTGCTATATTCTATTCATTGGAAGCAGGTCACCAGGTCCAGCACACATTCAAGGGGAAGAGAATACACGGGGACATGAATACCTGGAAGCAGGGATCATCGGGAGGCATCTTAAAGACTGCCTATCACCCTGGGAGTAATAGTAAGACAGCCTGCAGAAGCCTCAGTTACAGATCTATCTGTCAGGCACTACCCTGTGAGGTTAGGGTGCTGTCCCACAATCTGCAGCATATGACAAATAGTGAACATATGGTACCATTGCCCCACCTGGAGAATGCACAGATTTGGAAAACCAGGGTTGGTGGTAAAAATGCCCCCTCTCATTGTTACAAGAAATAACCTTCCTAGAAAAAAAAATGTTGCCTCCTTTCCCTGTGTCTGTGAGCTTAATAAGATTGGAGGTCCTAGTGCCCGAAGGTAGAATGCTTCCCCCAGGGACCACAGCTATTGTTCTAATGAATTATCAGCTGAGCTTGCTGCTGGCCATCATGGGAACCTCATATACCTGAACCGAAAGAGAAGAGAATCACTGTATTAATAAGGAAAAATTGGCATGCTGCTACCCAATGGGGCCAAGAATGACTATGGTTAGAATTTGGGGGGATTCCAAACAGAGGAGACCAGGGGCATCTCCTGGTACCCTTTGCCTTTTAGTCCTGATCATGGGATAACTGTGGCATGCAAATGAAGAGAGCTGCCCTCAGGACTCAGATCTTGTGGCAATGAAGGTTTGGGTCATCAAAGGTAAAGGATTTCATCCAAACATGGTGCTGGCAGAGGGCATAGAAAGCGTAGAATGGGTGGTAGAAGGAAACTATAGTTATTACCTTAGACCTAACGGCTAGGTATAGAATTGGGATCTGTAGAAGCCTATTTTATATCAATTATTTCTTTGCCTCTGCTTTCCTCCATGACCTCATAAGAAAAGCTCTGGTGGGGGGCTAAAGTTTTAGATCTCAGGTGACAGTGTGATAGAATTCATCACCCTGAAACAATACAATCATTGAGGGACTTTGAAGATGCTGAGAGACAACAGGGGTGGGCTGAGATGAATAGTTTCTATTTGCTTCTCCAAATTCACTATACCATTCTCCATCTGTCTCTGTGCCCTGTGAGACTGATCGCTACAGAACACATCAACTGGGTTTTCTCACCTCTGGCTTCCAAGAGGCCCTGGAAGGACATGGTAGGATGGAAAGAAGCAAATGTCATAATTTATTCCCCAAGTTCCCTTCATGCCAAGTTGCGGACTGGTGGTGGTTGTGGTTCTCCACACAAGATTGGCTTTCTGTGTTTTAGTTTGAGTTCCCTTGAAAGCAGCCCCTGAGAAAAGAACTTGAGTGTCAGTGGTTTACTTGGGAGTTGGTCCCAGACAGTAGAAGGGAGGGAGAAAAGCCAATAAAGTTTTTATTAATAATCTAGTTACTTCCATGGGCAACTGGGGCTCAGTCACTTTGAGGACTCTCTGAGGAACTGTTAGCATGTGCCTCAGAATGACTACCACAGAGGCCAAGGACTTTGGTGGTTTATCCATTGAAGCCTATTCATTACTGATTGAAATTGCTCCTGGAAACACAAACTCCTTGAATTTCTGTGTTGTACCTGTGTTGGCTAAGTGACCTCTTGCACCTTGGAGAAAGCCCAAAGCAACAAAGAAGAAAAATTCTTTGAATAGCCTCTGCTCTTGATCTGGGACCCTGGTAAAGTGCATGGAACTGCCCAGCATGCGGTGCTAAAGCCTGGTGGACTGAGTGTGTGTGGTATAGTATGTCATCAGCCTTCTTGCTCTCACAGCTATAGGAGCTGGGCTGGCTTCTTCCCTTTCCCCCTTCAGACCTAATCAACCTAACACCTTCTTGTGCCCTAGGGTACTTCATTATCACTTGTCTGTTTCCACCAAGGAGATCTACACCTTTCTAAATAGCCCTTCCTTAAACTCTCTTCAATCATCCTTTGGAGTGGCCATCTGTTTTGTGCCAAAACTCTAGCAGGTAGAATGAATGAGTCTCCAGAGGCGAACATATAATGAGCTAAAATGCAGACAACTAGTCTAGACAAGGTCTAGTATTTCTGCAGCCACCCACCCTGCACATATCAGTTCCTCACTGAAATGTTCAGAGCTACTGAATCCCATTTTCTGACCCCTCCAAACCCAGAGACTCTGGGAAAAGATTTTTCATAACAAGAAAGTACATGCTTCCTTTCAGAACTAGCATGCAAATTCATTATTTAAAAAAAAAAAATCTGTATGACTTTGAAATATCTGAAGAGTAGAATTGTTAAGGAAAAGAAAATTATACAATGTTTAGTGGCCTAAAAGTAGCCAAATGGACATCTATTGCCCCATTTGACTGCCCAGCACCTCAACCTCTTTGCTGTATTTGGAGAATTTCCCATCTTGTGACTCTCGGTGGAAGGGAGAGACTACTTCCCAGGCTCCTTTGCAGCAAAGGCAATTGTATGTGACCTGGGCTCTTCCAAGCAGACTCACTTATACCAGGCTGACTGGCTTGCTTGCTTTCTCTTTCTTTCTTTCTTTCTTTCTTTCTTTCTTTCTTTCTTTCTTTCTTTCTTTCTCTTCCTTTCTTTTTTCTCTTTCTTTCTCTTGCTCTTTCTTTTTCTTTCTTTCTTTTTTTTGCTGTCCTGGCCAGAATCAGTTTCTTTACTTTGCAAATAAGTACCCTGAAGTAAGAGGGAAGTTTTCATTGATAGCTCTTTGCAGGTATGTAATGCCTTATGAAAATAATTATTAGATTTAGTAGTGGAACTGATGAGAGTAAAACAAATATGAATCACTAAATTTTAGTCCTGAAACCACTAAAAAAATCAAACATCTGTGGCTCTAGTTAACATGTAACTTTATTTAAAAAAAAAAAAGCAAAACTTACCTTTCTTTTTAAAAAAGCACAAAACAAATAGTGGTAGTAATGCTACGTCAAAGTTGTCCGTTCTACTCAATTTCAAAAGCTTTATTATCACTAGAATCATTTACAGTATATGCGTGCCTGGGGGTATGTGTATGTATATAGGCATGTGTATGTATCACAAATATGAACTTATGGGATAGTGAGGTCTGTCTGTGTGGAAGATGGTAGGAAAGTGTTCCACTTAGATCACTAATAAGGGGTTCTATTTTCCTTTTCTGGGAAAAGGGGAAGCTCCAGGTGATTGAGGAGTCACAAAGTGTCATCAGACTTCTTTACTTCAGCTACCATTTATTTTGTGCCTCCTTGAGATACCAAATCTGATTCTCCCACTTCCCCTCTAAATTCAATGAGTATACGTGTGTGTGTTGATATTTAGTTCATTCCTTCTGCCAAGACACTCCTTCCTCCATCTCTTGAGTTCTACTCATAGTCACAGGTGTCTGGAAGTCTTCTCTCTTCTAGAAATGTCCTATAACTAAAGGATAAAAATAAAGAGAGGTCTACATGGGGCCATGTCTATACAAGGTGCTCAATAAATATTTGCTTCTACATGCTAGCTCAAACCCGAGGATTAAATCCTCCCTTGTCCAAACATTCTTTCCTTTTCTTGTTCTTACCTAGGTTGGACTGAACAATGAAGCAAACTCAGTCTGAACCTATTGAAACACAAAGTAAGCAGGGCCACCTTATCAAGTATAAAGGCCTGCATGTCTTTGTTTTCAATTCAATCATACCCTCAACTATTAGTGACTAATGTTTGCTAGGTATGATACCAGTGATGGTTGTTGTTACTGATGCGGATTTACAAGTCTACACCAGTGGTTCTCAGAGTGTGTGATCCCTGAACCAGTAGCATCCGCCTCATGGGGCAACGCATTAGAAATGAAAATTCCCAGGGGCGCCTGGGTGGTTCAGTAGGTGAAGCGTCTGACTTTGGCTCAGGTCATGATCTCGTGGTTAGTGAGTTCGAGCCCCCCATCAGGCACTGCGCGGACAGCTCGGAGCCTGGAGCCTGCTTCAGATCCTGTGCTCCCCCTCTCTCTGCCCCTTCCATGTTCATGCTCTGTCTCTCTCTGTCTCTCAATAATAAATAAATGTTAAAAAAAAAAAAAAAAAGAAAGAAAGAAATGAAAATTCCCAGGTTGCACCCCAGCTCTGCCAAATCAGAAACTTGGGGAGGGGAGTGTGGAGCCCAGAAGGCCATGTCTAAACAAGTATCTCACGTTTTCTGATGCACACTCAAGTTTGAGAACTCTTGTTCTACGACTGTGGCTCTTAACTCTGGCTGTCCTTTAGAATCAGCCGGGCTGCTCTTTCAAAAAGAGCAAAGTCTGAGTGCCTCCACCAACAAATTGAATCACAGCCTCTTGGGGTGAGGCCCAACCACTGGGAGATTTTAAAAGCTCACCAGTTACTTCTGTTGAGAACCATCGATGGAAACACCCACATTCAGAAGAGTCATGGATTGTAAGTAGCTCTAATACAAAGTAAACCATGGCAGCATTTTAGCACACCGATGCACAAAAAAAATGCTACTGATAAGTAAAGAGTAATCTACAAATAATGCTGGCTGTTATAACAGATAAACTTCCAAAGTCCTGGTTTGGTACCATTACATTGATTTCTTGCCTGTAACAGCCTAGAGCAGACCTGCAGGTCTCTGTGTCATGTAGCCACTCAAGAGGCCCAAGTTCCTTCCATCTGTGGCTCCATCCTCTAAATCTTTGGAGCTAGGGGCGCCTGCATGGCTCAGTCGGTTGAGCGTCCAACTTTGGCTCAGGTCATGATCTCACAGTTCGTGAGTTCGGGCCCCGCATCGGGCTCTGTGCTGACAGCTCAGAGCCTGGAGCCTCCCTCGGATTCTGTGTCTCCCTCTCTCTCTGCCCCTCCCCCACACGTGCTCTGTCTCTCTCTGCCTCTCAAAAATAAAGAAAACTAATAAAAAAAATTTTTTTTAATCTTTGGAGCTCTTCCCATTCAGCTGGCTGATGAGCAAGGGGAGTGAGGATCTCAGTTTGTGTGGCCCCCAAACTTCATGGGTGGGTGTGAACCCAGAAAGGAGAAACCAAGAGGGCATTAGCAGGCAGCCTGTTCCATCACCTGTGATTTTCTTCGAATGACTGTCAACATACAGCTTGAATTGATGAAGCCATGGCTGCCAGGACTGGGCAGAAAGAGGGAAACACTGCGAACTCCTCCAGCTGGGAGGGAGTGAAGGGAAAGCAAAAGTGGGGCTGAGTGGGGCAAAGCCAGGCCTTGCTTCTCCAAGGGCACTTCAGAGCGCCTCCACCCCGAACCCAGGGGACAGGCTACTGACGGCCAAGGAGGCCTTGAACTCCAAGTTGGGAAACAGATGGGCTTTGCATTCTTATTTTTAGTATATGGACTTCCTGTGCTTTTCAAAAAGAAGAAAGATGAAGGCGTTATATAGTTGGATATTTAAGCTGGATAACTTGGATACAGAAAAAGTCAAATGTTTTTTGGGATGTAGTGAAAATAGCGGGTTTTTAGGAGAGAGTCACAATAAAGGAAAGAGGAGGAGGAGGAGAGGAGACTGTCAGAACCCTCCAGAAGTCATGGAGAAAGTAACTGTGCAAGTCTAGAAATAACTGAAATGTTTAAGATAGGAAAATAACCTGACAAATATGTCTGTGAATGTTTCCATATACACACTTACGTACATTCAGTCAAACTCTCTATATGTTGTGGGATGTGCCGTTTCTCAGCTGTGCCAATCACTTGGCATCAGAATCTGCCAGAGCATTTACATGAATTGACTTCTGGGTCATGTAATGGCAAGTTGAGGGCAGCCATGATGGGCTGTGTGTGGGTGGTGAGCTGTGGGTGGTGAGGGAAAGGCAATGGTTCTATCGCTATTTACAAAGCTTTCAGTATTTTAGGCAAACCACATTAAGAGCTGACTTTTCAAAGATGTTTCGACACAGGTTTCAAAATTGGCCAGAGAGAATGGTTCCTAGGTCTAAGGCAAGTTAGCTACATCTTCTAGAATCAGAATTACGGTGTTCTTTCATTCATTGATTCAAGGAAAGCGTATAAAGAAGCTAATGTTTGCCAGAAATTGGCACGCTCTGGGGAATGCGCTAGTGATTAACAAAGAGTGGTGGACCCTGCCTTCCCTGAGCTTGCAGTCTGGTGGGGAGTGTTTGAGTAACCAGGTCTCACAGAGCAGCGTGATAAGTCCTTTGTGGCGTCTTACAGGATGCCCAAGTTGGCACTGACCTAGTCTTTGGAAGAAAGGGTATATTGGTTATAATTGTGCTTGTCTACAAATAAGAGACTCCACTCCCCTCATCTGAACCTGTCTTCAGCGGGAAGAAAAACAGTGGCTTTAACAACTGGGAAGGTTATATTTCTAGAAGTAGGTGGTCCAGGGTTATATGGCAGCTCCAAGATGCCACCAGGGCTTTGCTCAGTCATTCTTAGCACATGGATCTTGTCCTCATGGTTCCAAAATGGCTCTTAAAGTTCCAGCATCAATTCTACATGCCAGGCAGTAAGAAGAGGGCAGATGGCAAAATGCCAGAAGAACCTGTTGGGTGTTTTCCAGAATCTCAATCCAACACCTTCTTATCTTTTTGGCCACAGCTGTGTCCCATGGCTATTCCAGACACAGGGGTGATAAGAAATGTAGCTTTGGGCTTTGTCAGTTCAGACTAACCTGGACTTCTGTCAGTCAAGCAGAAGGCAAAATGACGATGGGGCATCAATTACAACCATTTGTCCCAGGGGCAGTGTAGATGGACAAAGAGAGCATCACGTTCCTCGGCACTGGGTTGATGCCTGTGTTAGCTTTTGCGGTTATAGTGATCACAGCACGGTGGGGGAAAGCCTGAAATCACTTCCCCCTCAGTCCTGCCATTTCAGGCAGAACCACCTCGAAACATGCCAGGTGTGCTCAATGTCAGGATGCAGTGGTGAGCCAGAAAAATCCCTCCCCCGCAGGGACATCACACTTAGTGAAGGAGTCAGAAAACACAACCCTTCTTAGTTAAAACGTTTCACTGGTTTTTCACATCATATTAATTCCTCCCAGCAAACTCGAAGGTAAAGCAAGTGTGTGGTCGCATCACATGGATACAGAAAACAGAAGGCCGGAGAGGGTAGAAATTTGCCCAGGGCCAGACTGCTGGTTAAGGAGAAAGATTGGACTAGGGTCCAGGGTGACCACTTCCCGGAAGAGCGCTCTGTCCCCTCCAGAGTCATGTCCTGCCCGGGGTGTGGCGACCTCACAGCCGCAGGGGTCGAGCAGCAGTGAGCTGAAGCATATCCCTCGGGTGGCGGGGAGGAACAGAGAGGAAGACACGCTGGGTGGCAGGCGTCAGAGCAGTAACACGTGTCATCTACTTGAGAGCCGATTAGGCCTCACTGCCTACTCTCTCCTGTTCTCACAAGAGCCAACAGTGGTGTTTTTCCCCATGATCAGAGGCTTCAGGAAGGAATTCCCAGGGCAAGACCTGTGGGGGTGGCACCTCCCTGGACTAGTTCTCTTTTTTCTTAGGCAAACCCTTCTGGTTACTGTGAATGGCCTGGGAAGGTTGGTTGGCCTTATTACTGTCCCTTCTCGCTCTCCTGGGGCCTCCTTGGCCGTCAGTAGCCTGTCCACTGGGTTTAGGGTGGAGTCGCTCTGAAGAGCCCTTTGAGAAGCGAGGCCTGGCCTTGCCCCCCCCCCACACACACCCCCACTTCCGCTTTCCCTTCATTCCCTCCCAGGAAGAAGGTTTCCCTCTTCCTGCCCAGTCCTGGCAGCCATGGCTTCAATGTCAGATGCCACAAGGAAGTTTTATGCTTCCCCCATGGACCTACGCCTGGGTCCTAGGCTTGGTACCATGCTGGGTCCTCAAGGAGGCTCACGAAGGTGGCTGTGTGGACCGGGTGTTCTGGGCTGTGTCTTTCCACCAGTGTTTCTGCTGCCAGCAACGGTCTTTATGTCTTTTTCCTCTCTCCCCTTGACCATGAGATCCTTACGCCCTCCAGCTCTCAGACGGCACCTGGCACTCAGCAGGCCCTCAATAGGTATTGGGTGAATCAAGGACACATTATGGCACAGAGGTTATAGAAGCGTGTGGAAAAAGCCTTTGCCACACTCTTGAGGTCACTTATGCTAAAGTAGCTGCCGGATGGGAGAGAAATGGTCCATGGGTAGGTCACATGCGTTGAGCACTTAACATACGCCAGGCACCATTCCAGGCTTCTCTGCGTGCGTTACCCCAGCGGGTGTTCACAATAACCCTAGGAGACAGGCGCTCGCCCCGGTTTGCTCATTAGGTAACAGAGGCGCAGAAAAGCGACATGCCCACAGCCCCACAGCCAGGAGGAGGTGGAGGGATTCTGGCGGTGGAGCTCGAGCCACTGACCCTTTACCACACACGCTGCATCTTCAGGCGCCCGCTCGCACCCTCCCTGCCGTACAAGAGCCTGGATGTAGCATGGGCAAGATATCCTCATGTGAATCAATCCGACAAAAAAGCAAGACACAGCCTGCCCCAGCCCTTAACACTCAATCCGTGTCCAAGTGCTAACGTGGGGGTGAGAGGAGGGAAGAAGCACTGAGAAGTGGAGCAGGGGAAGGGCCTGGAAAGCCTTCCGCAGAAAAGGTGTGTCCTTATCCAGCCTGGGAGGGCCCAGAAGGGCAGGCCCAGCACTCCCAGCTGACGCACATGGGCGGTCCCTGAGCCATCTTTCCAAGACGTGGCAAGGAGCAGCGGCTGGCCGAGACCCAAAGCCAAGGTGGGAGAGTGGCCTCCAACTTCCAACCCCTGGAGGAGGAAGGTGATTCCTGTTCATCAATCAAGGGTCGACGGAGATCAGATCTTAATAAGACACTGCTTTGCCTTTTGGAGCAGGGCGGTTGTTTGTCTCCTACTCCAAGAGAGCTAGGAAACAGGAACCGTCTGCATAGGGCTTGATATCACCCACAAATGTCACCCCTCCATTCCGGCACTGCCACGTGCTCTGACACCATCAGGGAGAGATCTGGAAATGTTATCCCTTCCTCTTCTTCAAGATTAAAAGAGTTGACACAGCCATAGAGCTTGACAGGTGGCTAAAAGCGTGAGGTCCCTCATCGCAAGTCAGAGCTCCCGGTCTGCCTGGGAAGCATGAGGGACCCTGTAAGTCGTTGTTCAAGTGCCTGAGTGATGAGGCTGTTGGAATCCCACCTCTGACCAGCTGTGAAACCCTAGACAACTCAACCTCCAGTTGCCTCAGCTTTATTTGCTTATAAGTGGGGTGATGACAGCACTCATCTCGTAGGATTGTTAGGATTGAAGAAGTAACTAACGTGATTAGAACCATGCCTGGCCTGTAAGTGTTATGCTGGTCCCATGTTACAGGTGAGGGAAACTGAGGCTTGGAGAGAAGAAGGGCTCTTCCCCAGGCCACACAGCCAGTTGGTGGCAGAATTGAAGATCTGATCTCTGTGACATGATCTTCCAGCTTTGAGGAGCCTGATGAGCCCCAGTGAGGAGGGACCCTCCTCCTTCCCCATCTTCCCCGAACAGTGATGCTCCTTGCCGTTTGGACAGGACAAACAGGTACCTGGAAGAGAGGAGTAAAAAGAAGATGATGCGAAAAGAGATCAAGGCTTGTTAACACTCTGCCATGCACCAGACCGTCAGACTGGGACTCGGAAAACTTATTTCTGTAAAGAGCCAGCTAGTAACAGTTGAGTCCTTGGGGGCCCTCTGGTCTCTGTCGCGACTACTCACCTCCACAGGGGCAGCCACAGGGAATATATAAATAAAAGGGCATAGCTGTGTTCCAATAAACTTTATTTCTGGACTCTGAAATTTGAATTTCATATAATTTCCATGTAATGTGAAATAGCACTCTTTTTATTTTTTACAGCCATTTAGAAATATTTTTTAAAAATCCTTTATAGCTGAAGGGCTGTATAAAGAAAAGCGGCAGGCCAGGTGCCTGAGGGCAGTAGCCTGCTGACCCCAGATCTAGAGGTTAGAGTCAATCAACCCTGACCACAGCTTCGAGATTCATGTTACACACGAGGAAACTGAAGCCTGGAGGGGGATGGGGCGCAGGGGGTCACTGGCCCAGGTGACAGGGGAGTGGAGAGCAGAGCCGAGATTCAGGTCCTCTGCTCTGTCCCTCTGCTCCATGATGCCCTCGGAGCTGGTGGCTTGGGTTCCCTCTGCATTTTGTCACCACCATATGAAGACGTTGTAAGACCCACCCTTCTGGGACATGAGAAGCTGTCCTAATGGAGGTGCCTATGTGATGGCCCTTTGGGGAAGCAGCATCTACCAGCCAATGTTTAGACAGGTTCTAGCCAGGGCACCAGACAGGTGCCATAGTCCTGACTTTGTATGCAGCATGGGACAATGCTTCTGTCTAAATAAACTCTCTCTGGGTGCTTGGGTGGCTCAGTCGGTTAAGTGTCCAGCTTCAGCTCAGGTCGTGATCTTGCGGTCCATGAGTTCAAGCCCCGTGTCGGGCTCTGTGCTGACAGCTCAGAGCTTGGAGCCTGCTTCGGATTCTGTGTCTCCCTCTCTCTCTCTCTGCCCCTCCTCCACTTGAGCTCTCTCTCCCTCTCTCAAAAATAAATAAACATTAAAAAAAATTTTTAAACAAGCCCTCTCTGAGCTCTGTGGCCCTGGTGATGAGGCTCACCGTTTCAGGGCTCACTGTTCTCACTGTACAAGAAAGACGGGAGGTCCACATGGTGGGTAGACATTATGGAATAATCCAGAAAAGTGGTTAGGGCTTCGGGACATCAGAGTGGGCAAGTGGCAGAGAACATGAGTGAGATGTGCGTGTCTAAAAGGTGAAAACTGGACCAGGAGGTTTCCTGGCGGGTGTGGCCTGGGACGGGGAGAGTCCCCAGAGGGCCACCTGGCCTTTCTTCCCAGGCTCTTCCCCATTCTCCACATGTCAGACCCCAGGCTGGCCTCTGCCTCATACCTCCAGACACGCTTGGCTGAGCCAGATGTGAGGCTGGGGTCAGGCGTCGCCCCCTCCCCTCGGGGCACACCGGAGACCCAGGAGTGCCCCGAACCCACACTGCTGCTCCCAGACTCCAGCAAAACCACAGCTGGGGCCGCCTGTCCTCAGGTCTGAGCTTGTCGAGGATTCACCGGAAAGGAAAATGCCACACCTTGTGCAATGGGTGCAGGCTGTTTGGGAGCCTCTGCTAAGCCCGGCCGAGGGAGGGCGACCGGGGACCCCGGTGTCTGTCTATTTATTTTGTGTCTTTTTAAACTTGTTGTTACGGAAATAAACCCTCTCAAAGTGGAAAGTTTAGAAAATACGAGTAAGACCAAAGAAGGGACAAATGCAAACCACCCATAACCATGCCCTCCCAGAAGTAAGTTTGTTTTACTTCTCCTTCTGGTCTTTTCTGCGTACACATGTGTGTGCGAGCTCCTTATCCAGATGGGATCGTAGGAGAAATTCTGCTTGGAGACTCTGTTTCTTCTTCGTTTCATACTGTAGGGAGGGTGAGCACGTTTCCACAGCAAATACATTTTTCGTTGCCGTCATTTTTGCCCGACGTCTGTTTTTGGCAACTCCCCTTCCGAAGGTGGATAAGCCCATGGATTGGGGTCGCAGGTCCCAACCGGATCACAAGATCCAGCCCTTTTTAGGGAAGAATGCTGGGGCTGGGCTCTGTGGTTTTGAGTAATGGAAAAGCCCCAGGCTCACGATTCGCAGCAAGAGCTCCTGCCCCAGCCCCACCCTGACTCATAGAACTGTCTTCGACTAGTCACTTCACCCCTCTGGGCCTCAGTTTCTTTACCCATAAAACGGGACGGTTGGATTAAGGGCTTGGCCAGCTCTAATGCTCCATGACTAAGCACTTGTAGACTTACAGGATTCCAGAAGCCTCTGAAAAATGTTAGCTGCTGAGAGGAAGTTGCTTCTCCCCTAGCCCTCGGCTAGCCAAGTGGAGGGTCATGGCCCAGAAGATCTGAAAACCCCCCGTGGAGTAGCCAGGGACTACGGGTGCCAGGGTCTCCGGGGGCTGCTGGGCTCTGTCCACCTTCCTGCCTCCTCCTCCCCAGTGTGGAGAGGGCAGCGGCTGCTCCAGGGCCGGCACTGACCCCACAGCCCCACTGCTCCGAGGTCATGGTAGGAAAAGCCGGAACCAGTGGCCACCAGCTGTCTGTTACATTTGGAAACACAAACGATGTGTCTGGGCAAAAAGCACGGCCAGTGCTGGAGCCACCCTTGGAGCTGGTGGGATCTGGGAAGAGCCTAGGAGAAGCCTCCTGGGGTGGGCAGCCCTTCTCCACCCCTTCGTCCTATCACCCACCCCCGCCCCACTGGCCCTTCTCCTGGCCCTCCTCTGCTCCTGGAGCAGCCACTGGCTTTGGTCCATCTGGTTTGGAGAGAGCCTGCCGTGAAAGTTGGAAGTCAAGGCGGCTGCTATGTGGAGGCTTCAAAGGGGCAAGAACGTTGTGAAATATAAGCGGCAGAATCCCTCCTCCCGGAGGCGTGGACTTGTTTCCTTCCACATTCTCTTGCAGAAATCATCATCCTAACAACAATCATAGCAATGCCACTACGGGGTAAAAAGTATTGCTATACGCTAGGCACTGAGCCCCATGTTTCACGAGCTTGTGTCATCTTCAGTCCCCACGAGACAGCTCCCCGGGGTGAGGTCCAGCTATTACTGTCCCCATTTTACAGATGAGGACAGTGAAGCTCAGAGGTTAAGCACTTTGCCCAAGGCACACCCCTCCCCCCCCCCCCACCCCCCCAACCCCCCACCCCCGGGCCTAATGAGTTACAGGACTGCAACCAGACTCAGGACTCTCTGCACTTGAACTTGTTCGGTTAATAATACTCCACCCTTCCACCTCCTCCAATTTCCTGCCCCCGGTGGTCGGGACCCTCCCGTAGCAATTTCAGCTTGTTCAATATGCAGACATTCCCAGAGACCTCAAATTCTATTGGTCCCCGCATCACGTGCCAGGTCCCCCACCAGGCGTGTGCCCCAAACGTGTAAGGCTTGGTCCCCAGGCCGGAAGTGTACCGTTTCCTCGATGAGACAAGGGATATAGATCCTGTGCTCCTAGGGTGCATGTGTCTTTCCCATGGAGTCCTGGAAAGAGTGCATGCTTTTGAGCTATGTGCCCACTGCAGTTTGAACGCTGCCTCTGCCATTTACCAGCTGTGTGACTCTGGGCAAGTCTCCTACCCTTTCTGTGCTTCGGGTTGCTCATCTGTACAACAGAGATAATACTATCCCTTTTATATGTTGACTCTTAAGGATTAAAGGGAATGCTTATAAAGTACTGTCACAAAGTATGATGCTTAATAAATGTTAGCTACTGATTTGATGACTGAAAGCATACGGTCCTGAGTTAGATGGTCTGGGTCTGATCCCACCTTATCTCCTTATCAGTTATGTATGTGACCTTGGGTTGTTTAGTTTTACCGTTCCGAGCCTCAGTTTCCTCCTCTGCAAAATGGGGATAATTTGGGGATCATTGTAAGGAATAAGTGAATACACACATATATCAGAGCAACAAATACTAAGTCTCTACTATGTGCCTGATATATATTAATTGCCCGATATATACTAAATTTACTATTAACTATCATCATTTTGTCACTATAGGCATCATTTTCGTACTATTATCATTGCTATTAGTCATGCATCTGATTTATGGATTCAAAATTATCTCACTGCCTCTCCTAGATGATCATATTTCTATTCATGGCACTACATGTTTAAGTCATTAATTCACAACGTCAGAATCATTTTTAATTTTTCTTTCCCCATCTACAATCATCCTGTCTTGTCTGGAATGTGTCTTCCATTAAAATTCTCTTTTCTGTTCCCACTGGCATCATACCCTTACCAGTTATTTATACCTGATGTGAATGATTGTGGCAGCTTCATTCTTGGGAGTCATTTTTGATGTGTAGAGAAGGAAAAGATATGATGGCAGTGAACACCTACTCTTCCACATCTGCTCTCCTCTGTTTTATTATTTCTGATAGAAACATCTAAATAATTTCACCTTGAACGCAGTTCTGTTTACTCCCCTGCAGAAAAAAGCTCCCATGCCTTTTATTATGCACACAGATTTTTGAGGCCAAGATTCACCACTTTTCAGTCTGGCCCAAGCCTACTAGAGGGGAACCATCGTGGCTGACTTCCTCCTACCTTGCACTTGGCTCAAGCAATTATTTTTATTCAATTCATGTTAGTTCTCTTGTCACTGACTGGCTCAGGAATGGGCAGTCCTAAGCCATTTTACATCAATGAGATCTGAGAAGAGGTTTGCTCAGGTCAAACAATTTTTTTTTTCTTTCTGTCTTTCAACATGAACAACCTATGCCCTGGATGTTGCTGGCAGCCATCTTGCAACCATGAGGATGACCACCATGAGGGCAGCATGAACACAGAGCAAAGCAGACCCAAGAGAAGAACAGAGAAACAGACACGGAGCCCTGATCAAACGGCTCTTGGAGTTCCCCTGCCTCTCTGGAACTCCAGCTATGAAATAGAATTTCTTACTACCTACGCCTGTTTGAGACATAGTTTTATTACTTGCAGCTCAAAGAATCCTAACTGATTCTCACCTTTGCAGCTTTATCTCCAGCCATACAGAATAACCTGCCTGTTCTGAAATTTTCCAACACCTTTGGTGACTTTGCCCGTTCTTGTCTTCCCCTGGAACACATTCCCCGGACTCTACTTTTTTTTTTTTTTTAATTTTTTTTAACGTTTATTTATTTTTGAGACAGAGAGAGACACAGCATGAACGGGGGAGGGGCAGAGAGAGAGGGAGACACAGAATCGGAAGCAGGCTCCAGGCTCTGAGCCATCAGCCCAGAGCCCGACGCGGGGCTCGAACTCACGGACTGCGAGATCGTGACCTGAGCTGAAGTCGGATGCTTAACCGACTGAGCCACCCAGGCGCCCCTCCCAGACTCTACTTGTTAGGGTCTTTTGCACTCTTCGAGGTCCGAATTCAAATGCACCAATGCATCCTCACTCACATTCAGGAAGACTGCTCTCCCATCTGAATCTCCAAGACGTTTTGTTTTTGCCTGCAAGCTCCAGAACACTCAGATTTACAGAAAGTTCATTTGCCTTCTTCACTGGGCTGCAGATTCCAGGAAGGCTGTTTCCCTTTTATTATCTCTGAATCTTTTAGTCCGGAACCCGGTATGCTTAGTTGATAATTGTTGCACGAAGATGTGGAATTCAATACAAACGACAACCAAATCTCAAATGATAGTAACAAAAATAATCAGTGTTTTGTAAGACAGAAAGGGATAGGATCTCTATGGGCTGAGCAGTAAGGAAAGGAATCTTAGGTCCTGAGATATGTGTGCCCCCAGTGGACGGGTAGAATTTGAACAGGCAGGGCTGGCAGGAATTCCTCCTTGGAAAGGGCCAAGCAGGTGCAAATGATCTGTTTTTCAGTTCCTCCCATCACTGCAGTATGTTGTTGTTGTTTTTTTTTAAATATAATTTACTGTCAAATTGGTTTCCATACAACACCCAGTGCTCATCCCAACAAGTGCCCTCCTCCATGCCCATCACCCACTCTCTCCTCTCCCCCACGCCCCCCATCAACCCTTAGGCTGTTCTCAGTCCTTAAGAGTCTCTTATGATTTGACAGGCTCTCTGTACCTGTTGGGAAATGCGGTCTCAGTAATGAAATTCCTGTAGGTGGAAGAAGAGGAAAATAGGTTTTGTTCGAGTAGAAATGACATCTTCACTTTTTTATGATTAAAAGTGTCAGTTGGGAATGGGCTGCGAGTATCTTGAAATGGCTCTTTATTAGCCCAACCCAGTACGGGGGTGCTGGGAACAGCGAAGGGATGGTTCATCTATCACCAGCCTTCCTTCGGGTGTGCAGGCACTCCCTCTGTTTCAGTGGGCTTAAGTGTTCTAGGTTGTTATAAGAGGGGTTGTCTTCATAAGGTACTATGACAGACACATAGGTATGTATGCGCCAACTAGCTTGTTTTCTTTTCGGCCACACAAGACCATAGAGACCATCTGCGGACTTGTTGCATCCAAGTGTGACCGTGCCTTGCCAGTGTTGCAGTGTGACCGTGCCTTGCCAGTAGGACGCGGGTGGCACTGATGGATGCCACTTCCAAGCCTGGATCCTAAAACAGCCCATGCATGCAATTTCCCTGCTCTCTCTTAGCTTGCCATCTGGCCGAACGCAGAGCTCCCGCTCCAGGAGAAGACTGACGAGGGCTTAGGGCACGGCAAAGCCACCAGATGGAAGAAACCCGGATCCCTGAGTCACAGCTTGGAGGAGAACTGCACGAGGTTGCTGATCAGCCAAAAACATCCTCATTGAACCTTGTATAAAAAAAAAAAAAAAAAAAAAAAAAGAAAGAAAGAAAGCTCTACTGTGTTAAGCCACTAAAATATTGGAGTTTTTTTTTTTGCTGGTTCGTCAACCTTGCCTAACATGGATGGTGGAGAGAGGCGTTAGCGAAATCTCTGGGCATAGGCAGATGGCAGTTCCACCAAGATGACCAGTAAGGAACCGGAAGGAGGTCTTTACCGGTGGCCAGGAGGAAGACAGCTAATAGAGGCCCTCACTACCAGAAAGGTTCAGTGTTCACTCAACTGGCAAGGGGTGGTTTGTCCAGCTTCCTAAGGTTGGCTGCAGATGGTCCTTGCTGGGCAGAGGCTGGGCAGTCTCTGGAGGCAGACTCAGCTCCTACTCTTGGGGTCCAGTTACATGATGATCCTTCATTCAGGCCCCATGAACCTCTTCCTTCATAATATCCCTCCCACTCTCCTCCCTCTTCTGCCTTTAACTGCGGTAGATATTACCAAACCGCCATCCACAAAAAATAAGGCCATTTGAAGTCCCATCAACTGTTTAAAAGGTGGGGGTAAGTGCTTATATCTCTATGTACTATCCAGCCCTGCGTATTATCAACCCAGAGGAGGGCACTTGTTGGCATGAGCACTGGGTGTTGTATGGAAACCAATTTGACAATAAATTATATTGAAAACAATTTCTTTTTTCATTTTTTATTGGGGCGCCTGGGTGGCTCAGTCGGTTAAGCGTCTGACTGTGGTTCAGGTCATATTCTTGTGGTTCATGGGTTTGAGCCCCTCATGGAGCTCTGTGCTGACAGCCCAGAGCCTGGAACCCGCTTCACATGCTGTGTCTCCCTCTCTCTGTCCCTCCCCTGCTCATGCTCTCTGTCTCTCTCAAAAATAAATAAACATTTAAAAAATGTTTTCAAATAGAAAACTTTTATTGTGGTAAAAAAAATGCATAACACAAATTTTGGCATCTTAACCATTTCTAAGTGTATGTGGTACAGGGGCATTAAATGCGTACACGTTGACCTGCAACCGATCTCTAGAAGTTTTCTTTCTTGCAAAACTGAAATTCTTACCCACTGAACAACCCCCCATTTCTCCTACCCTACCAACCACCATTGTACTTTCTGTTTCTAGGAATTTGACGAGTCTAGAAACCTCACCTAGGTGGAATATTACAGTGCTTGTCTTCCTGTGACTAGCTTATTTCGCTTAGCATGATGTCCTCCAGGTTCATTCATGTTGTAGCATGTGTCAGCTTTCCTTTCTTTTGAGGACGGAATGATGCCACATTGTGCGCCTTCATTTATTTGTCCATGAAAATGTGTGTTGCTTCCGCCTTTTAGCTCTTGTAAATGATGCCGCTATGAACGCGGGTGCGCAAATCTCTCTTCAAAATTCTGCTTTCAATTCTTTGGTCTAGACACGCACAAGTGGGATTGCTAGCTCACGTGGCAATTCCATTTTGAATTTCTGGAGGGATCACCATACTGTTTTCCATAATGGCTGCACCGTTTCACCTTCCCAGCCCCAGGGCACAAGGATGACAGCGTCTCCACACCCTTGCCGGAGCTTGAGATAGTAGCCATCCTAATGGTTGTGAGGTGACATTTCACTGGAGTTTTTAATTTGCGTTTCCCTAATAATGAGTGGCATTGAGCATCTTTTCATGTTTGTTGGTTCAGTCTGCTTCAGTTTGTTATTTACATTTTTTTTTCATTATTTTTGGAGATCAAAGAGGAACTCTTACCACCATGATGAGATGTTTCCACTCTCCAGGCTCGCAAGGACGATCCCAGCTTTGCAAACAACAGTTGAAGTCGGGAAGGAGTTGCACCCCAGGCGTGGTAGGAGAGACTCACGTTCCGCTCACCATGCTCGTCGCATGCCAGGTTTACACAGCACTCTCTAAAGTCACACACGCCGTTTCAATCATCACAGCAGCCTTGCAAGGTGCAGAAGGCAGAGGAGGAAATTGAGGTTCAGACATGAGAACACAGAAATAGAAGGAGACTGGTTCTTTAAAATCTCAACCACTGAAACAGATGCCTAGTGATGCGCAGTAGACATAGCTGGCTGCCCGCCTGACATCTGTTGTCCCCTTTCCCTTGTGTCAGAGCCCCGGGTTTCTCAGTGTGTCCACCCTCTCTAGCTATGAACAGGGCTAAGACAATAATGGGGGCTTCATCCTCTCGCGTAGAGATTGGTTTAGTAAGGGCCGGTGCAGTGTGAGGAGTATTTTAGGGAAGAGTTCCTCATTTAAAACGTAAAACAAAGACTGCATGGTCCCTTTTCTTTTTCTGGATGAGGTAATTCCTGGATGGGATGACTAGGTACAGCGTGTACCAGAGGACCACGAGCAGGACCAGTCTTAGGAGGAAGTCAAGGGGCAGCAGGCAGAGCAGAAAAAGAGAAAGAACGTGAGTTCGATATCACTGAGTAATATTGCTAACACCACCTTCTTGTGATGGGAAATAATAAATCTCTATTGCCTGAGCCAATTTGAACTGGGATTTTTGCTTTTTGTTTGGGAGTTTTTGTTGCTGCTGTTGTTGTTACTGACGTAACCCTATTACGTGATGGATGGAATTATAAATTGACAGAAAGGCAATGTGACAACATGATTCAAGAGCCATCAATGCCAGGGGTACGTGGGTGGCTCAGTCGGTTAAGTGTCTGACTCTTGGTATAGGCTCAGGTCATAATCTCACGGTTCGTGGGTTTGAGCCCCACGTCGGGCTCTGTGTCAATGGCGTGGAGCCTGCTTGGGAGTCTCTCTCTGTCTGCCCCTCCCCTGCTTGCACTCTCTGTCTCTCAAAGCAAATAAATAAACATTAAAAAAAAAATTAAAGAGCCATCAAGGTCAGAGCTCCACCCCTATCTCGGGGGTGCCAGCTGTGGGTCAACACTGTCCTAGGGACAAAGACTATTCTGGGGGGTCATGGGGAAGGCGAAGAGAGGAGAAGGGAAAGAGTGGGTGTACCTGTAGCTGTGAGAGGTCCAAATGGTAAGACTGCACCTGTCATCATCATGTCCAGCGGGCCAGTATGGGATCACATACTGGGTCCAAAAAGAAACCTACTGTTCCCTGGCCTGACATTTCCATGCCGAGAAACTGCAGCTAAAAACACCCCTGGCCTCTCTGACCATCCTTTGCACTCTCTTTTCTGACAGTAAGTTTGGAAAAAGACCAAATGTTCTCCATGGGACTCCTCCCCCTCCGTCACTTTCAGATGCACCTGCCTGCAGCGGGGTCCCTTCTAGGCCCATCAGCTCCCTGGCAAGTGCCAGAAGCCTGAAGGCTATTTTGAGGGGGGAAACGCTTCACGTTCATTTATGTGGCTGCCTATTTAGCCCTTATTCTTTTCTTCAGCTGCTCCTGCGAATAAAGCTGTTATCCTCACCTCCATCTACCTGACTCCTGAGTGTACTTCCTCTTTGATTCTGAACTCAGGAAGGAAGGCGAAAGGCACCATTCATTGGACCCCTATACCTTGACCCCAAACACAAAATTAACAAGTAGTTAACTCAATACAAAAGCTCACATCACCTCTACTAGTCTCCTGCTCCCATATAATTATACGTCCTGCAGGATGGGGAAGGGGTCGTTTTAACATACCTGCGGTCATCTGGGACCAGTGTCCGAAAAAGGCTTTGGAAGAGCCTTGAAAGAGATCAAGTGAGGGCTGAGATTTGACCAAAGTCTCAGACTCAGGACGGACACATTTGTGAGAGGTATCAGTAAAGCAAGAAGAGCTGAAGTAATTTGACTCGTCGGGTTATGGGGCAAACCGGTTTGAGTTTGCCTCTAGAAACATTTTCACTTTCAGCCACATGGGGTTGAGTCAGCTTAGTCTAAAGGAACAGAAAAACAGCGTGAGTGCGAGGATAGTAACAGCAGCCATGGGATGCGTCCTAGTAACAGCCCAAACGTATGGAATCTACGGTATTTTATTTAATTCAGTCCTCACTGCGACCACACGGATTAGGGACTCTATTTGCCCTCTTTCACTTTGGAGGAAATTGAGACTTAGAAAGAAAGTTGGTCCAAGGTTACACAGCTAGCAAGTGCCAAACCTGTGTTTTTAACCCTACGGGGACTCCACGCTTCATACTAACTCCATATTGCGATCAAACTCTTCCAACCATTTTCATTTCTGATGACTTTTTGAGGCAATAATTCAAGGAAAGCAAAACATTACATGCATACACATTTCCACTAAAATGTTCTATATAAGTGTGACCAGAGGAAGCAACTGAAATGTATATCAGCAAGGAAGTATTTTAATATATTAAGCTGTATCCAGTCAATGAAATGCTGGACATCATTTTATTTGCCTTTTTTTTTTTAAGTTTATTTATTTTTGAAAGAGAGACAAGGGGAGGGGCAGAGAGAGAGGGAGAGAGAGAGAGAATCCCAAGCAGGCTCCTACATGGAGCTCAAACTCATGAACTGGGAGATTGTGACCTGAGCCGAAATCAAGAGCCAGACGCTTAACCGACGGAGCCACCCAGGTGCCCCTGGACATAATTTTAAAATAGTAATTCTGGAATCTACGTTGAAAAATGAGCATGACAGAATAAACGGTAAGGGAGCAAAGCAGAAGGGAAAAGCAGGAGGGAAAACGTTGCATCTACCATCATGGCAATAGTTAGAAAAAAACTCAACCTGGCCATCCATGATCCAAAACTGAAAGGAAAATAGGCAAGAGCCAAATAAGTTTTAATAGTGAGTGGAGTCTAGGTTGATTTCTCCCTCTTCTTTCTTCTTTCTTCCTTCTTCCTACTTCCTTCTTCTTCTTCTTCTTCTTTTTAGTATTTTCAACGCTGTAGAGGCCCTACCATGTCAAGAAACAGAACATATCTGCATGGGACACTGTAGTTAGAAGCATGTGTTTGCATACCAGCTAACTTGCTGGTGGGGAGAGGGGTTACTGGGCATACTGGAGGGAGCTTAATGTGTGGCTCGGCCTCCATTAACCTGCAGATATCTCTCTGACCTTGAGAAGACTGTATCTGGATTCTCCTCCTCTCCTGCCCTAGGTCCCCTTTACCTTGAAGCAGACCCTGAGGTCACGAGTGCAGGTTTCTATAAGCATCTCACAAGGGTAGGAAACTTTGGCCCTGACTCCAGACAGCTTGAATCCCGAAGCTCCACAGAGTGGGGAGGTTCTCTGGAATTTTCCCGCGGTGCTGGTGACGTCACCAAGACGTGGGCAGAGAAGTGTGCGGGCCGGGACAGGCGGGGAAGCGAAGAGGAATACACCATAAACTTTTCTAGAGGAAATGAGATGCAAATTAGTAGAGAGAGAAACAAATGCTGAGGTGCTAGATGATGGAGAGAGACCTTCTCAGATGGTTAAGACAGGAAAAAGCAGTCCATGGCAACCCTCTGTACAATAGAATGAACAAGGGCTTTGACACGAGGCCAGGCTCCATCGCTGGCTCCACTGCTGTGTGACTGTGGGCAAACCACTTCACCTCTCTGATCCTCAGATTTTCTATCTGTAAGTGACTGTAGCCATTCCAAAAACACAGAGTTCTGTGAGAGGTCCTGAATAAGCCCTTCTCCTGATAACATAACTGGTACTTCCCTTGTTCTCTGTAGATATGGGGCTCTGTAACCACTGAGACAGCAAAACATTCCCTGTGCCCTCCACGCCCATCCCATGCAATAGCTTCTTGTCATTCTGTCTTTCTCTCAAATAAGGGACCAGAGAAGCCTGTCACTGCTTCGTTAGAGGAAGAGAAAGGGGTGTGAAACAAAGATGTCCTGGGGGCTGCACCCCAGAGCCCTCCTTGTGCTCTGAGGGTGAGTTTCCAGATTGCGTGTGATGAGAATGGAAACATGAGAGGTCTAAGTGAGGCCACTGGGGACTGACACTCCGTGGGTGGGGACGAAAAAGGGACAAACCCTGGCTAGAGGGGGTGGCAGATGGGCAGACCAACGTGAGGGGAGAGAGCGCAAAGTTGTAAGGAAGAGAATATTTGTGGCTGGCGGGAGGGGAAGCCAGTCGAGAGACAGGGATGAGGGGAAGCTAGGGAGGCTGAGCCTTGTGAGGAGGGCAGGGGGGAAGAGAAAGGAGACACATCAGGAGGAAAACATAAAGAAGGTAGAGGGGGTGCCTGGCTGGATCAGTCAGTGGAGCGACTGACTCTTGGTTTCAGCTCAGGTCATGATCTTGCAGTTTGTGGGATCTAGCCCCACATCCGGCTCTGCGCTAACAGAGCTCTCTCTCTGCCCTTCCCTTACTTGCGCCCTCTCTCACTCTCAAAATAAATAAACTCAAAAAAAAAAAAGGAAAGTAGAGAGAATAGGAGCTGAGAGAGACCAAAAGCATCTGTGAAACTGATAGAATTCCCATCAGCCCTCTGCCTCCTGCCCACATCACCCCCTGCACCCCCGCACAGCACTGGTAACTCTGAACACAACCTTAAGGGGAGCAGCCATCAGCCACTGGACATGGGGCTATTTCTCTGCAAGATGAGGCGACAGAAGTGCCATTGTTGGTTGACTTATCTCTGGAGAAACATGGCCTCCGTCTTGGGGGGGGGTCCCTCTGCCCCACAAGCCTGGGCCAGAATAAATACAGTTCTCCATCCTTGAACAAGGCAAGCCATGGCTTGAACATGACATTGCTGGTGTAGCCCCATCTGGGCTGGGAAAGAGGACTGCTTCTGAGAAGGCCAGCTTAGGTACAATTGGGATGCAAGCCAAATATGTCTTAGGTACATCCTCTCGTTCTGGGGTTTCCCTCTGGCTTTTCCGGAGGGCTCAGAGTTTCCATGCCTTTGCTTACATCTTTGGTCACTGGGCCAAACTCGCTGGTGAGGAATGGTCTTCTAGATACTGACCCAGGGGCTAAAGCGACCAAGAAGACTTCAACAGTTCCGAGGCTAGACATGGAGCCTCAGCTGCGTGGCAGAAGGGGGGACTGATGGAAACTTCTCCGGATGATGTCGTATGGTGGCCCTGCCTCCTGCTGCCCAGATTTTGTCGTCCTCCCCCACATCACTTTTCAGAGGCCACCTGACAGAGCCACTTACAGCACTTGTAAGACCAGGCCAGATCCCCCCTCAGTCCCATTTCCCACAGGACTGGGGTACGTGAGGATGGGCGGCACTTCCTTTCCAATTCTACTGCAGGCAGAACGGGTCCACCCAGTGTGTGGTGGAGACTGCCCTCAGGACCAGGGTGTTTCCTTGGAGATGATGTCACAGCTACTCAGCATGTGTGTGTGTGTGCGTGCACGTGTGTGCACATGCACCTGAATACCCCTTTATGTTCATTGCATCTTAATATATTTTTAAAATAAGATTTTTTGGGGGCGCCTGGGTGGCTCAGTTGGTTAAGCGGCCGACTTCGGCTCAGGTCATGATCTCGTGGTCCGGGAGTTCGAGCCCCGCGTCGGGCTCTGTGCTGACAGCTCAGAGCCTGGAGCCTGTTTCAGATTCTGTGTCTCCCTCTCTCTGACCCTCCCCTGTTCATGCTCTGTCTCTCCCTGTCTCAAAAATAAATAAAACTTTTTAAAAAAATTTAAAAAATAAAATAAAATAAGATTATTTGATTCAAAAGTGTGAATATATACGTATATATTATATATGTATGTGTTTTATATATATATCATTATTGCTGATTTTGAATTTTCTTCATTAGTGGTTTATATATATTAAAATTTTATAGTATATAATATATTATAAAATATAGACATATATTTTAATATATATAAACCACTAGTGGAGAAAATTCAAAATCACCAATAATGTAATGACAGTATTGTGGTTTATGTTATTTCAAAGAGCCCTTATCTTTTAGAGACACATAATGAGCAATCTACCGATAAAAAGATACGATGTCTGGTATTTGTTCAAAATAATCAGGTGGTGAGGAAGGAAGTAGGAGGTGCAGATAGGCAGAATGGGTCATGAGTTGGTAATTGTTGAAACCGGGTGATGGGTATGTGGGAATTTATCATACTCCTTTTTTTTAAAAAAGGGAGGTGTCTGTGGTCAAATAGTATTGGGGAAAACTGCGTACTATGGCCCCCTCTTGGAAACTTACAGTGCATCTTGGTGCTATATTTTATATCGCTGGAGAATAGGGACCATATGAGTGTGTTGAGAACCCATCCACAGAGCCTCGCATGGTGCCTAATGCTACCAAACACTTAAGAAATGGTTGATGCGTGAAAAAAAAACCAAGGAAGGGTGCTTAAAGTAGGGACACCTGTTCACCTCTTTTAACCTAGTGTTTCCCAAATGTATTTGTTTATGAAAAGTCTGTGATTGAAGAGCACCTTTATATTAAAATCCTTTGAAATTAGTATTTGGGGACATGATCTCAGAGCAGGTTATAAATAGTATTAAAACTGGGCTCCCAAGGTTCCAGTGAGTTGGTAAAGAAAGCCACCGGTTTATAGTCCAGGACTACATGGGCCATTTCCCGCCTATAAACTGTGTTCAAGTTCCCAGATGGCTGGTCTTGGAATCAAACCCATGCTGGCAGTCCATTCTCTTTCTTTTTGCCCCAAACCTTCTCCCGATGTCTTCAATTGGACTAACCCAGTATTCAAGTGGAAAACAAGAAGAAAAGTGAACAGGATACTTGGAAGGTGTAGGAATGCTCAATGAGTGGAGCCAGTCTCCTTTCTCGTGGTTGTGGCATCGTAGGCGAAGTAAGCCTAGGGGAAAAGTGAAGAAACAGATAAAAACCTGGACATCTCCTTGAGGAGGTCTAAATCAGGAGAAGGAATGCAGGAAAGGATTCAGCAGAAGAGCCAGGGATGGATTCACCTCCCCTTTCACCCCCTTTCCACTGGACTCACAGATGGACTCCATTGCCCAGGGATGGCTAGAACCCATTCAATGAGACATGGATGGAAGCGATGGTCCCATACCAGGCCTGGCTCATAACCACCCCACCACTACCACCACCAGACAGTGCTCCTACATGCTCCTTTTCCTTCCACTGATGGAATGGGAATGGCCCCAGCAGCGTTGAGAATTGCGGAGCCTCCATTAACATGAATCTTCCATCGTCCCCAACATCTTACCTATCCAAAAACCCTCGTAAGTGTTAGATGACTCAAAAATAAATCTCTATGTATTTGAGCCATTATATATGTGTTGCTGAGTTAATTTGTCACTAGCTAAAATTAGGCCACAAAATACGGAAAGAGAAAGCCATCTGAAAGGTAGAATGAAAAATGGGCTAGGGCAGTACCTGTAAAGCCAAGAAAGGACAGAATTTAAACTTGAGACATGCGGAGGTTGGCTGGGGGATGATGAGCTTTTGAGGATAATTTTTCTCTTTGATGAAAGGAGAGAACCATATGATGAAAGATCCTTTTCTTCTTGCCTACCTCCTTTCTTCAGCTTTGGACACCGTCAAATGAGGATTTAATGCCGGGATCTTCGGTAACTATTTTGTGACATGAGGCAAACCGCATTGAGAATGGAAGCTGGCATGTTAACAGTGGTACAGAAAGATGAACAGATTTTATGTCTATAACACTATCATTGAGCCACTGAACGAACTCTGGAACTACTTTTTTTCTGTACTTTTTGTTAATAAAAAAATAATAAAGGCTTTCTTTTAAAAAAAATAACGGTAACTTCAATTTTTTGGACCTGCTCTATTCCAAAACCTATGTTAAGCTAAATAGATGCATTGTTACACTGTGTACTTTAATTTTCACAATAATAATATACAGCATTAAATGAGTAACTTAAGCTCTAAGAGGTTGAGTAAATTGTCCAAGGTTACATAGCAAATGTGATATTGCATCCAAAGTAATAAGTTAAAAGAGCCAGACAAGTGCAAAGACCCTATTGCAAACTGGTGGATGGGGTTGGACCAGGAAAAGAAAAGCATTTAGTGGGTTTGGAGAGGGTACAATGGAGCTGGAGGGTGACTTTCTAACAAGACCATCTATTAAGATCACTCAGGTACCCTTGTCTATAGAGCTTTTTGGGAATATACCTGGTCAATGTCACCCCTTTCTGAAGTCCTTTTTTATTTACTACTCCTCAGCCAGTTCATTACAAAAATGCATCGGAGGGTGACTAGACTTTCTTTAACGTGGACTTACATGTTAGATTTTTACTGCTTACTTAGATTCTCCTCCACATATAGGCACATGGGAGAATTACCCTCTCTCAGCTCGCTTACAATTAGATGGGGTCATGTGACTAGTTTTAGCCGATGGGGTGTAAGCAGAAACGGCATGAATTATTTCTGAGCCAAAGCATTTAGTCACTGGTAAGAGATCCTTTACTGTTCTGTTTCCCTGATGCAGCCATTCTGTTAAAATGCAGGTGCCATAAAATCAAACCACACAGAATCACTGAGCTACTGCATGGAAGACAGCCGCTTTGAAGAATTGCCTGGACCTACAGTAGACTTAGTATGACAAGAAGTCACTTGGACGATCGCCTAATCCACTGAGATTTTAGTGATGTGGCCACTGCAGCATAACCTGGGATGTAACCTGACTAGTGCAACTTAATATTCCATCCTTCTCAGAGATGGTAAATATTGATCACGAGTGTTACCATTGCCTCATCTATTCTATATATTCTTAAGCCATCACTGAACTCTTCCCCACTGAGCTGTAAGGCTTCTGAATCTTTCTCATCACAGTGACCTAAGCAGTCACTACCAGTTCACCAGAGCTGGAGAGTCAAGGAAAACCCACCCAAATCCTTCTGAAATCAGCACAAAATCCTGACTTCCTACTGTGGCCTGCAAGGCCACCTAAGAGCTAAAGCTGACCCTCCTTCACTTTCTCGCTCGCCCACTCAGCTCCAGCCCCACTGGCCTTTTCTGTTCTTCAAACATACCAAGAATATTCTCATCTCAAACCTTTACATTTGCTCTGCCTTCTTTTTCGGAAGTGCTTCTCTAATGTTTTATACGGCTCAACTGTTACCTCTTCAGACAGACTTTCCCTTCTACCTTATTAAATTTACCCTGCACCCTCCCCCAATGTCCTCAGTAATAACAAAACACTGGTGTCTCTCTCTCTCTCTCTCTCTCTCTCTCTCTCTCTCTTTCCTGCTGTATTCCCAGTATTTAGAGTAGTACTTGATGCAAATAAGTGATTGGCCAACCCTGATCTAGACCATAATCATTTTGGGGAGAGAGGGTGGGTCTAGTTCCCCTTTGGTTTTTCCTTAGTGCTGAATCCATGTAATACGTACTGGAGATGTCCATTAAATTCCTGGCTGATGGTTAGAAGACTTTCTTTTCCCTTCCTATCATGGTGGGCTCATGTCTGTGCCCTTTTGTCCTCCCTCTACCACTCACACACTCTCCTTCCCCTTCCCTCACCACAACCTCCCCCAATTAAGTACAAGTTTCTTTCTCACCCACACAACGTCTTCTACAGTCACAGTCTACTGTGGCTGAGAAACAGTATCCAGCAATAAAACGGGTCTTGGCCCGGCCTCACATCCAAGTTCACTACCTATAACCTTTTCTGCAGGAGTTAACACCGAGACCCATCCAGACTTGGCTAGAGTGTTAGGCCTGTGCATTGGAGCCCAGAAGTTTTACCCGCTGGGTGTTTTGAAGAGAAGCAGCTGTTACCATTTGCCAGCTGAAGGGTTTTGCTTTTGAAATAGTCTATGAGGCGTGTTCAGGCAGAAAGGAGCGTTCTGGAGAAGGCCTGGGAAGGCCTGCCACTCATTTGGAGGGCCACACAACTGTGGGCAAACCATCAGGGATGTCTGGTTTCAGTAACAGTGCAGGAGAAATCATTGCATTCTTTGGGTATAATTGGATGCTAAGGGGGAGGGTTTGTAGGTGAGGTTAGGTAGTGAAAAAGAACATGGAATGCAGAATCACAGGACCTGAGATTAGAGCCAGAAGTCCTGAGTGAGAATGAGCAGTCTCTATCCTCCACCTTAGCAACCTTCCCTACTCTAACAACAACCCCTACTCTAACAACAGTTTCTAAAGGCATCTTCCCTCTAAAAAGACATTTATTGGAATAAAACTCAGTGAAAACGAGTTCAAACTCCAATTGGCTTAGCATTTTTGCTAGATCCAGAATCAGAAAGGGGTCGAGATGTTCTGTCCCTGCATCTTGTAATGGCAAGAAAGAGCTCCCTCAAGTAAAATAAAGAGGCTTGGGACAAGTCACCCAACCTTTCCAAGCCTGTTACTTCATCTGTAAAGGAGGAGTGAACTTTTCATAGGGTTGTTGCGGTAATTAAATAACATTGGCATACGTACTAAGTACCGGTGGTAGTGACCATGGTGGTAATTGTGGTGATGATGGCGGGGGTTCTGGCGGTGGTGGTGATGGTGGCAGTGACAATGGCATTGGTGGCGGTGACAATGGCATTGGTGGCATTGGTGGCGATACCAGCAGCAGTGGAGTGATGAGAATGAATTATGACAGAACTAAGAATGTTTAAATTGTGCTCAGCACACAGTAGTCACATAGTGAAGGAACAAAGGGAACAATTTTCAGGCAACCCAGGGACATTAGTCACCGTTTATACGCCAACTATGAATACGGCCAGCACGAATCGTGCTTAGATGTTCATCAATGCCATTCCCTTCCAGCCTTCCAGTAGACGTTTAGCTACCAATTCGTATGAAACGGAAAGAAAATGAATAAAGATTTTAGTTGCTCTATGAACTTAAAAGGAATACAACTGCATTTCTCTTAAACAATAATAGCGTATACGGTAGAGACTGTCTTACTTCTCTCACTTCAGTCTCTCACTTCCCCCCAGCTAGCCTTCCGCATAAAGCCACACACCATTAATTCAAATTTCACCTTCAAAAATTCACATTTCTAAATTAACTACCATTGAACTGTGGGCTTTGACCTATCGGCATACTGTTTTAACTTTCAAAGGTCTGCATCACAGCTGCAACTGACATGGATGTATCCGGAATCAAGAGGCATCCGGTCTCCTTGGCATTTCTAGGGGCAGTGGCCACACTGGCTATTTTATTTACCGTCCTTTGAAAGCCTTAGTAATGCTAAAAGCTCAGCACTGTAATCATACTTGGTTAGCTCGAGACTAATTAGTCATTCGATGCCATTTATTTGTCATGAAGATTGCTTTCCAAATTACCAGTTTATTTAGCCTTCACTAATAATTATTTCACAAGGGCTTTTTCACCACTGTTCATTTGCATGTGTAGAATTTACTCATTGAGAATGAACTAAAGATGGTTTTTTTTTTTTTTTTTTTTTTAGTTAAAGTTGAACTGGAATGGTGTTTGATTTACTCTGCCAGATCGCTCCTTCTGTGGTAAGCAGCCCCGTGTAGGAATTCAATGTTGTCCCTTTAAAAGCGTCTGGTGGCCTGCTGTGTTTATAATCCTCAAATCCCATGATTCAGTCCCACCTCCCCGCCTTGCTCCACACACTCCTGCTCACATTTGGTTTAGATTTGACTTTTTCTTTGCTTAGGAAGAACAAGATTTTTTTACTAGTCAGAAGCCAGCAGGCCCCCAAATTCAGGAAAAATAAACATACGAATCCTAGTCTGCTAGAGTGAACCATGCTCAAATTCCACCAGGTCTGAAAACGGTCACCCAGATCGGACGCCGCGGCTTGCACTTGTCTAGAAAGCGTCAGCTTGTCCAAATGCTGCTATCTATTGGCTCCTGTAATTCCCAAAGTCACCCTGTAAAGTATCTCGGGAGGAAAAAGAACAGGCCATTCTTTATTGGGAAAGGTATATATGTCAGAGACAGGGAATAGTCAGGAACTGAGAGTCTCGTAATGACAGCGTCTAAGACAGACATGTCCCTGTCCTCAGGTAGCTTAGCGGTTGGTGGATCACTGAGCCCTACCAGGAGGCCGGCCCCCCAGTAGAGTCCTGATGCCTTCTTTCACTTACTATTCACAACAGACTGTGAGAAAGGTCTTATGAACCTCATGTGGTAGATGAAATAACCCAAACTCCCAGAGGTTAAGTGACCCAAGTAAACTCACCGGGCTGATAAGGGGGTGAGCCACTGCTCAGACCTGGGCTTCCTCGGTCCAAGGCTGCCAGTCGTGTCCTGGACCCTGACCTAGTAGTGTAACCTCATGTTAAGTCAGATCAATTCAAGCTCTCTCTTCCAGTTTCCCACATCCCCTGGTTTCACTTAGAAAGGTAATTGGTGCAACACACAACAGATACTGAACATCTAAAATCAGTAACTTTAAGGACCTAAGCGTTATACAGTCTCAAAAAAAGAGCATGGGAATGTCTTTGTGAGACAGTGGTATGGCCAGTGTAGGGGGGAGGGGGTGGGGGGCGGGGAGTGTGGGGTGGAAAGACGGTGAGAGGGTGAGCGCAAAGAGGTGATCCAGGAATTCCCAAAGGTTGGTCCTGACTCAGTGAATTGTCAGGTCAGTTTGAAATGACTCACTTGTGGCATGGGGCAAACAACCTCAGTCAGTCCCTCACTAAACTGTCGGGAAGCAGGCAGGCAAAATATTTCCTCCTGGAAGAATTTGCATGGCCCCCTAACCTTTGTGAGGCACCTTCCCACTCCGTGCTTCATCTGCCGATTGTTACAACTTGCACATATGCAGCAGGGAACCAGGCTTCGTTGGAGATGGCCTCGTTGAGTGGTTTTTATATAACTTTTTCAAAGTAAAGTCCTTTGTGGAAATGAAGACTCCCACAGTCCTCTAAGGTTATCAAACTGATAAGCTTGGAACTTTTGTGCTTGGAATGGGGTCAGGGTGGGGGGAGGCACAGCCCCCGCTTAAGCCTTTGCTTTGATCTCTGTGTCTGTCTCTGAGGGTCTCCAGGAACCTGCAAGTTCTATGAAACGCGGTAAGACAATGTAAACACATCGTGGCAGTGAATACCATCCCATTTCACTCCCCTCTTGCAACAAGGCCCTGGAAGTAATGGGAGATCTGCGAGGTCACTCCTGGGCCAGTGCCCTTTCCAGGGAACTCACTAGGCCTGGCTTCTCAGGTGATTAAAGTCTGAAGATCTTCTTGGGGGGGGGGGGGGCAGCCTGCCCCCATGTGTTTCAGGAAGGCGGTGCCTCTTGGGGACAGACAACTCTGCCACTACGGGCAGCATTTTTCAAAGCGCCTGCTTTTCCGATAGGGGTCAGAGGCACCGTTCTCTTTCCAGCTGGCACCCCCCCTCCCCCGCCCCCTTCCCCCCTGAATCTTGAAACTGGCCACTGGTGGCTGGGGAGCAGGTCCCTGAGAATGCAGGAGGAGCAGCCTACACTCAAGCAGGCTCTCCCCAACTTGAACCCTTACACTGAACTGGAAAGCCTTTGTTATTGGCTGCGTGTTTGTCTCCCCCAAATTCATATTTTGGACTCTTAACCCCCAGTGTGATGGTATTTGGGGGTGGGGACTTTGGGAGGTAATTAGGTCAGGAGGGTGGAGCCCTTATGAAAGGGATTAGTGCCTTGATAAGAAGGACCCACCAGCAAGCTTGGTCCCTCCCCCACCCCATCTCAGTCTCCGTCTCTGTTTCTCTCTCCCTCTCCCTGCCTCTCTCCCTCTCTTCTCTTCCTTCCCTCTCCCTCTCCTTTCCTCCCTCTCTCTCCCTTCCTCTCTCTCTGTCTGTCTCTCTCCCTCCCTATCTGTCTGCCTCCTTCTCAGTCTCTGTCTCTCTCCCCCGCTTCATGTAAGGATAGAAGACAGCCCTCTGCAAACCCAGAAGACTGTTCTCAGCAGAACCCAGCCATGCTGGCGCCCTGATGTGGGACTTCCCAGCCTCCTGAACTGTGACAAATAAATCTCTGCTGCGTAAGCCATCCAGCCTGTGATGCTCAGTTCTGGCAGCCCAAGCTGACCAAGACGGTGGTGATAGCCACACAATTCTGTGAATGTGCTGAGGGCCACTGTATGGCTGCAATGGTAAATGTTAGGACATGTGTATTTTAGCACGATAATAATAACAACAACAATAACAGCAGCAAGAACAACAATAATAAGGAAAGTTCTATGGCTCACTATTTCCTAGGGGTCAAGTTCAAACTTCGTGGCGTAGTCTATGACCTGAGCTGGCGGGTGGGGGGGAGGGGGGGTCCTGTTTACCTCTCTGGCCTCCCTTCTTGCTGTCCTCCCTCAATATCTTCATCTAATTGAACATGCAAGCCGCTCTATGACATTGCCTGAACAAGTCATGTGCTTTCACTTTTCCCTGCTTAGTCACAATTTTGCTTTTAGTCATGATAGCAAACACATTTACGGAGCTTACTATATGCGTATATATATATACATATACATATATCTAGTGCTTAATATATGCAGGACTTTTGAGTCATTTACTGCTCACCAATCCTATGGAAAGGACACTGATATTAACCCCATGTTAGATGTGAGAAGAACCGAGGACTAGAGGCTAATTTACTTGCTTAAGGTTGCACAACGCAATGTACGAGGCCAGGCGTCCTGGTTCCTAAATCCTTGCAATTAATTACTACAGAGTAATGCTGTTGCTGGATGTCTTGTGCCCTTGCCCTTTCTTCTGAAGAATCCCTCCTCCTCCTTCAAGACCTCAAATATCACCTCCCTTGTGAAGGCCCCCTGGTCTGGTGTTCCCCAGGAAAGGGTGCAGTGCTCTGCGGGCTCTCTTCTCTCAGATGGATAGCAAGATGGCTATCCATAGCGATCTTCTGCCGTGGATATTGTCACCCATATTTCACAGCACATTTCTTATTGTGTGGTGACAGCCGGCTGGTGAGTCTGATTCCCCGCGAGAGTGTGAGGCCCCTGAAGATAGATAGGGCAGATCCTTTCCATCTTGATACTCTTGAGCGCTCGCTACAGGCTTGATGAATAAGGAAAGCTGCATGCACTTTCTCTCAATTTTTCAATTTCTTTCAACAAATAACAAAATCAAAAGGGAATTCCTTTGGCTCGGGAATTCTAGCCTGGCAAGAATTCAGTCCCACAGTCCCTGACAGCCATTACCATTTTCTATGTACCCCACCAGGCGAGAAGCCCATTCAGATACACTTTCAGTGGTCCACATTAACAATAAACACCGCTTTTGCTTTTCAAATGTCAAATCACTGGATGTTACAGGTAGATATGAGATTATAATGCAAAGTATGATTTTTCTTTTTTTTAAATTTTTTAAATGTTTTGTTTATTTTTGACACAGAGAGAGATAGAGCATGAGTGGGGGAGGGGCAGAGAAAGAGAGGGAGACACAGAATCCGAAGCAGGCTCCAGGCTCTGAGCTGTCAGCACAGAGCCCGACGCGGGGCTTGAACCCACGAACTGTGAGATCATGACCTGAGCCGAAGTCGGACGCTCAACCAACTGAGCCACCCAGGCGCCCCTCAAAGTATGATTTTTCTAACTCGAAATCCCTCCGGGGACCATCTTCCTCCCCTTTCTGAGATGTATTGGGGAGGACAGATAGGGGCAAGTGGATTAATGTTTGCTTAGCTAGGAGTATAAATAGGAGCGAGAGAGAGTGGGTGGATATTTGGTGGATGAGAGGGTAGATAAAATGGCGAATGGAGAAGTGGATGATGGGCACTGGATAGATACACTGAAGCACAAATGTGGCTGGCTGGCTGGCTGGCTGGCTGGAGAGGAGGACAGTATACAGATGGATGGATGTAGGGTTATGAAGAGGTGTGGAAAAGTGTATGGGAAGGTGGAGGAGAAGTTGTATGGGAGCGTCATTGGAAGAATAAGTGGGAGATGGATGGCTAGAAGAAAGGATGTGCCGTTGGACAAGTGGATGGAAGGGGGTGGGAAAGATGCAACAGCCCTGTAGGATGTGAGCAAAGATGGGTAGAAGATGAATGGGCAAGGTGGAACGATGTTTGGGAGGATGAATGAATACAGGTGACTGGATGGATGAATGAGTGGATGGGTCCAGGTGCCAGCCTGGGACTGGAAGATGACACATGGGTTGGAGGAGGGAAATGGCAGTCCCCTGGCTGGCCATCCTTAGCTTTCTCTGAGCCGCCCTGGTTAGAAGGAAAACTCCACTTCGCTTCTCTTTCAGGGGAACAAGAGTGCGCTCGTCCTCTTCCCCTGGGAAGAATCACAAGCTCCCCACCCCTCCTTGCCACCGTGAGCTGGGGAGCTCCACTACCCAGTGCCGGACCTCGCCCCCATCCCATCTCCTGTCCCAGAATATCCAGCCCGCCGGTGAAATCCGAGAGATCACTCTCCAGCCCCATTCACAGAGAAACCTAGCGGAGAGGAGGGGTCGGAGGCTCAACCCAACCGGGCTAAGGTTTCAGGACGGGCCATCCCCTGGCCCGTCCAGAGGCCGCCCTTCCAGCGGGCCGGGAGAGGAAACCGGTGCGTCCCGGGGCTCACGGGCACCCCCGGGGCCCCCGCGGCGCCCGTTAAGGCCGCCCGCGTTTACGGTCTCTGCGCGGCTCGGGGCGCGGGGCGGGGGCGGAAGGGCCAGCGCAGGCGAGGGCTGCTGCGTCTTTAAACCTCTGCGGGCTGCTTAGTCACAGCCCCCTCGCTTGGGTGTGTCCTGCCCTCGCTCCCTCCCTCCCTCTTAGGTCACTCTTTCAGCCCTTGAATAAAAACTGCACCCAACTTCCCAGGCGCCCTCATTGCCCAGCCGGACCCCAGCCCCCGATAGGCTCGGGCCGCCCAGCTCGCCCCGTGCTCCGCCGGCCCCCGCCCAGCGCACCGGACCCCACCCCCGGCGCCCCGCGCTCGCCCCCTCGGTTCGCTCTCACCATGGACAAGTTTTGGTGGCGCCTAGCCTGGGGACTGTGCCTCTCGCAGTTGAGCCTGGCGCAGATCGGTGAGTGCCTCGGGGGCAGCGGGAGGGAGTGGCCCGGGCGGCCGGGACGGACCCTGCAGCCACCTGGCTGAGTGGGCCCCCGGGGACGGGCGGCCAGCGGGCGGCCAGCGGCGTGGACTTGGTGAAGGAGAGCGGGGCGAGGATTTGCGCTAAGCTCTCGGAGTGTGGGTTGGTGCGAAGCACCGTTTTGTTGAAAGGAAAAGAGAAAGAGCGAAGAAAGTTGGCCGGGCCGGCTGCCGGCGCGCAGTTTTGGGTGAGGTCGCGGGTGCCGGAGCACAAGGCAGAAAGTAACTGTACTCCAGGGTGCGCGCCCTGTGTCTGGACCAACGGGCTCCTGTGCCCAAGGGCGCTGGAAGCCTGGCTGGGCTGTCCCCGGGCAGGGCAGGGCTAGGCGGGGCAGGGGCCGGGGCTACTGACCAGGTGGCCACAGAGGTGTTGGTGTGAGAGCTGGTGGCAATGAGCCTTCCAGAAAGGGGTGCCGGCGCCCTGCGGCTCCCCACCCCGCCTGGGTTCCAAAGCTCTTACAGTTGGCTCCAGTCACTGACTAGCGCTTGTGGGAACTTGAACCAGCTCTGTGAGGTTCTGGGTTTCCACGAGGTGCCAGCCTGGGGCAGGGAGTGTGAGGTGGAAAAGCAATGACTGAACCAGCTACTCAAACCTCCTGCTCCTGCCAATCAGTTAGGGGAAATCCAGACAGTAAGGTGGCTCATATTCCCAGCCTGGCAGCCTCAGAACAGGGAGGGGGGGAAGCCTGGGCATCAGGGTCGTGTTAGGGACCCTGGACCTGGGGCTGCCGATACCCCCGTCCAAACAGGGGCTGTATCTTTCAGTGGCTGTGGAGTGGGTGTCGGCATGTGAGGTAGTCTGGTGAGACCGAACTCCAAGCGTTCCTTCCCTTTGTCTATATATGTACAGATAATTACATGGCTGATTTGCTTATTGCTAGCAAAATTAATTCTTCTTTTAAGAAGTGCCAGCTGGGTCATTAAGACAGCTCAGCCTATGGTTAATTCTGCTCGGCAAGTATTTATTAAACCCAGCTCTGGGGGGTACCAAGAAAGTAAAGATACAGTCTTACCTGGATCCTGCAGACTGGGAATAAGTGGGGATCAAAGATTCAGATTCCTGAAACACAAAGAATAATAATGATAATAATCATAATAATAGAAGAAATGACAGCACCAGCCAGCATTTTACTGCACGCTTTCACTGTGCCGGGCACTGTGCTCAATGTTTACAAGTGTTGCCTTATTTTGCCCTCACGGTGGCCCAGCGAGAAGCGTCCTGTTACTAGCCCGGCTTCAGGAGGGAAACAAACCGAGACTCAGAGAGGTTAAGTAACTTGCCAGTTCTCACACAGCCAGAAGGATTGGTGCACATGTGAACCCAGGCCCATTAGTCTGTGTTTAGTGGGAGTACGTTAGACTGTATGTATGGCACGGGCATACTTGGAAAGAGTCTGGGGATGGAGGGTTGAGGTGGACCCGAGGCCATCGGAGGCTTCCAAGGCGACCTGAGCTCCAACAAGTCCTTGAAAAGCAAAAACACTTGGGACGCCAGAGAAGAGAAAACCTGGAGTGCAGAAAGAGCCCTGGCCTTCTCTGAGACCTCCAGGGAACTTTATTTGTACATTACCTTCTGGTGATGTCTTCTGCTTTGTTTCTGAGGATTCTGACTCCTGACTCCTTCCAACCTGCCTCCCTGATTCTTCTTAAGGGTCGCATCCCCAAATATTTGACACCATCCTGACCCAGAGACCATGGGTTCACTCCTGCTCCACGTTTTCATGCTCCTTTTGGGAAGCGTCATTTGGAGGAAGCACAAAAAAGTGCCAGTGGCAGTAACTGCCTGGGCCTTGACTTTCATGGGCTTGTAACGTTGTTTGGAAGGAACTGAGACTTGGAAGGGAGATGCGACATCACAGCAGCTTGGCTGGGCAGGCAGAGAGGGGAAGGAGGCAGAGGAGGGGGAGGAGAGGCAGTACTTTTGCCCCAGGATCCCAGTTGGGGGTGGGGGACCTCCAGAAGACAATGAGGAAACTTTGGAAAGGAGCAAGGCTTTGGGCAGGAAGAAAGGGTCCGTCCTTCATATCCGGAAGCAAAAAGTAGAGAAATGGCCAGATGAAATTAAGCAACACTGGACAAGAAATTAAGTTGGAGGACACCGTGAATTAGGTGTCATATGCAGGAAGTAGAAAGTGGCCCTGGGTAGAGGACAAGTGGGATGAGCCCTCCCACGTCTGGTGTCTCTTTTCCCCTGTGGGCCAGAGGTCACTGCTGGGGAATTGCGCCCCTGGTGTTGAGAAAGAGCGGTACATCAGAGAGCTCTTGGGGGTGACAAGTGCCCTTCTGCTCCCTGGGAGTATTAGAGACCCCTCTTCCTGGGAGTTAGGGCTTTGGCTGTGTTTTCCCAGGGGGAGAAGCAAGAAATCCATCACTACTGAGGTTAGCATCAATTAATTCAGTTATTCCCCAGATACCCATTGGACATCTCATTTCCTGCCAAGGCGCCGTGCCAAGTAGGTGTGTGTGAGGCTGGCGGCCAGTAAGAAATGGTTCCATTTTCTTCCAAATTGCCCCACGCAGAAGCAGCATGGGCAGCATGAAATTCTTAAGTTATGACAGATCCCCTTCCATTCATTCAAAAAGTATTTCTTGACTCATTGTCATAGACTCACCAATGGGGACTCCAAGGACCATTTAGAAAAACCCTTCTTTTTCCCATGGAGGAAGCAGACCCTGAATAGGAGGGAGGAGTGACTTTCTCTCTCGCAGCAGACTTAGGGCTGGACATCTTCCATCCACGGGGCTCTGAAATACCCCCATCACCAAGGACTCCACCTCTGTCCCTGGGGTGAGCCTAACACTGGTTTCACACCCTAAATGCTACCTTCCACATTCACTACAATTTTTTATTTTCCTCTATAATATACACGGTTTGAGCTTAAGATAAAGAATAATGGTATATATTTCTTACCACAAAACAAAAGTGCTTCTCGAGGAAGAGGCTCTGTACTGTCCTAGGGCCTCTAGGGCCTCCTTGGAGGATGGCTAAATCCCTCAGAGTTAAGAGCACCCCTGTTGTAAAAGCCTGACGCTCCTATTGCAAAGTGGGGTTCTAAGTCCCAGGAAATGCATTTACTGAGCACTGGCTTTGTGCTAGGCATTCTGCCAGGGGGTTTGAATAGATTATTCTATGGAAGCCTCATGACGTGCTAAATATGTTTAGTTAACCCCATTTTCTAGATCAGGAAACTGAGACTCAGGGAGGTGTTATGACTTGCCCAAGGACACACAGCTAGTAAATGGTGGAGCTGGGATTTCCCATTGTCTAACACCCCCCCCCCCCACCCCGTGTTGGACTCCAATGCTAACGCCCCTTTGATTCACTGCTTTGGAAATTGCATGCGTATGTCGTTCCCATATCCTCCCCATCCCTTGTGACCAGCTAACATGAAGCCTGGTGTGAATGGCTTTCTCGCTCCGCCTGGCAGGCTGTGGACTCCTGGCTGCTCTACCCTGCCCTACCCTGGACTGTCTCTCCCTAGGCTTGGCCACAGCTGTCAAGAGATGCCAACCTAGTTATTTGTGACTAAAATAAGTCAATTCCCTTATCAGCGTCCAGCTGCCCTTCTAGACATGCTCTCATTTGCAGGCTTGGAAAAAAGGGAGAGGCTGTTCCTTGTCTAAGAGACAAGTTAGGGCAATGTCCTCTGCCTGAAAATGAAAAAAGAGGGCCTGCCTGCGGAAGCCCTCACCCCAACTCTGCCAGCATTTTGGATGCGTTGACCCAGAAAGCCCCTCCTCACATGCTCTCTGGAAACCTTCAGTGTTTGTTTAGCAGACTGTACGTGCCCCAGAGAGGGAAAGTCTTGAGGACCCGGGTGGCAGGCTGACATGGGTTTCTACAAAAGTCAAGGATCTTAAACTGAAAGGCAGAGTGGAGCAGTCTCCCAGGTGGGATTTGAGATCAGTTTGCAGTGTCCAGGCTGATGGTTCCAAGCTGGGGTTCCCTGACAGAGTAGAGGTGGGCTGGTGCTGTATCTCCCCATCACTAGGTCCTGGCTAGGGCTGGGTCTGGGCTGGGGCTGGGGCTGGGGCTGGGCTGGGTCTGGGCTGGGGTTGGGGCTGTGCTGAGGCTGAGGGCTGGGCTGGGGCTGAGGCTGGGCTGGGTCTGGGCTGGGGTTGGGGCTGTGCTGAGGCTGAGGGCTGGGCTGGGGCTGAGGCTGGGCTGGGGCTGGGGCTGGGGCTGGGGCTGAGGCTGGGCTGGGGCTAGGGCTGGGGCTGGGGCTGGGGCTAGGGCTGGGGCTGGGGCTGAGTCTGGGGCTGGGCTGGGTCTGGCCTGGGGTTGGGGCTGTGCTGAGGCTGAGGGCTGGGCTGGGGCTGATGCTGGGCTGGGGCTGGGGCTGGGGCTGGGGCTGGGGCTGGGGCTGGGGCTGGGGCTAGGTCTGGGGCTGGGCTGTGCTGGGGCTGAGTCTGGGGCTGGGCTCGGTCTGGGCTGGGGTTGGGGCTGTGCTGAGGCTGAGGGCTGGGCTGGGGCTGAGGCTGGGTTGGGGCTTGGGCTCAGCTAGGGCTGAGCTGTGTTTCCCCAGCACCTCTGTTTCAGCCAACTCCACCCAGAGTCTAAAAAGGAAGTGACTCTTGTGAAAGAAGAGATGAAGCAGGTGGCAGATGCTGACAGACAAAGCATGTTTCTCAAAGGGGATCTTTTTTGCTTCAGAAAGAAATTCTGGGGGATTGCACAGTGAGAAGCAGATGAGTCAATTTCCTTTGTGTCCCTGCTTGAATGGGAAGCACACTAGTGTTCTTTAGAATCATCAGGGTAGACTAGTGCCTCCTACCTTAAATTCAAACCCCACTTTTCACCCGCTGAGCAAGTTGAGATATTTTCTTTAAAAAATGTGCTCTCCCAGGGGCACCTGGGTGGCTCAGTCGGTTAAGCGTCTGACTTTGGCTCAGGTCACGATCTCGCGGTTTGTGGGTTCAAGCCCTGCTTCGGGCTCTGTGCTGACACCTCGGAGCCTGGAGCCTGCTTCGGATTCTGTGTCTCCCTCTCTCTCTGCCCCTCCCCTGCTCATGCTCTGACTCTGTCTTTCAATAATAAATAAACGTAAAAAAATTTTTTTAAAGTGTACTCCCCCAAAGCTGGCCATCAAGGGTTTGGGAAGCCAGACCAATCCGGCAGAGTTAGGAAGGGGTGTTTCCTAGTCTGTGGTTGTGGAATCTGGCTTGGCGTGGATAAAGTGATGGTGCATGCCAAATTTTCTAGGATAGTCAGGATTTCAAATGTGCAAATGTTCTACCAGTTGACGCATGGTGTATATTTTGACGAAGTGTCTATATACTTTTCTACCAATAAATGTATAGCTTCATGTGATTAGAAGTCAAAAACTTCGCAAGCATCTTACATAAATGAATTCACATCCTTACAACTCCTTAATCGAGTGCCTGATTACATTGATGTCTGTTTCCAAAAATGTGTGCTTTGGAGAGAAATATTTAATATTCCTCTGCTCGGGGCGCCTGGGTGGCTCAGTCAGTTGAGCGGCCGACTTCGGCTCAGGTCACGATCTCGCGGTCTGTGAGTTCGAGCCCCGCGTCGGGCTCTGTGCTGACAGCTCGGAGCCTGGAGCCTGTTTCCGATTCTGTGTCTCCCTCTCTCTGACCCTCCCCCATTCATGCTCTGTCTCTCTCTGTCTCAAAAATAAATAAACGTTAAAAAAAAATTTTTTTTTAAATATTCCTCTGCTCTACACTTCTTGATCTCTCCAATATGTGAAGTACCAAGACAAGCTATATATTTGACCCTTGCTTGCTAGATGTGGGCATGCATCCATTGTGGGTGTGCTTCTAAGTATGTATGTGTCGGAGCCCATGTGTCTACACGTAACGTGAATATTGCTGGTCCGTCCTTAAGAATTGATCAGGTGTTTTCTGTGGGTCCCACACTATGCTGGGTACTACAGAGGAATTACGTGTCTGAGGCTGGCACTTACAGCCAAGAACCTCGGGGTGCTACAGATAAAGCATATAGCACTGATCGATAGCCGGGCCATTTTAGACTGTGAGGCTAACAGCATTTCTGAGCTGAGACCGAAATGCTGAGCTGAGCAAAGGAGACTGGAAGAATCCATGGAGGAGAGGAAGTGGCAATAGGGACAAGATAGGATTTGAATACGTGAAAAAAACAGAATGAAAAAGGTGTGTGTATTTCTGTTACCCTGCTATTAATTTACCTGCTCTCTAATATGTTAGTCAACTAGACAGTGTATTCAGCAAACGTCTACCCCATGCCTCCTCGGTGCACCAGGTAGTTTAGGCACTGGGGGGGCCCATTGTCAGAAGGCCACAGTTCCTCACCCCTGACTAGCTAGCTCACGGTGTATGTAGTATTATATGGTTTCCTAGCTAATGGGCGACCGTGTATCTCTGGCTTCCACATGCTGGATTCTGGTAGTGCACCTGCCCTCCCGGAGTTGTGACAACCAAAAATGCCTCCAGGCTTTGCCAAATTGGTGGTGGTGGTGGGTAGAGCCATCCCACGTTGAGAATCTGGTGTCATAAGATGGCAGCCATTCCAGTAACCTCACCTCTGATTATGTGGTATCTGGTTCTCATAGGGCCCCAGTTAATTAGCCTTAAAACCCCACGATAAAACCATGCAGGGAGGCCTTTTTATCTTTTGGGGCCACACTTCTAAAAAAGGGGAAAACCCAAAACCATCCTATCTTCTATTACCCGTCCTCTTCAGCACCGTGGGAGCCCTCTGACATCAGGGATTGTATAACATTCTTTCTTTTTCTTTCTTTCTTCCTTCCTTCCTTCCTTCCTTCCTTCCTTCCTTCCTTCCTTTCTCTTTCTTTCTTTCTTTCTTCCTTTCTTTCTTTCTCTTTCTTTCTTTCTTTCTCTTTCTTTCTTTCTCTTTCTTTCTTTTTCTTTCTTTCTTTCTTCCTTCCTTCCTTCCTTTCTTTCTTTTTCTTTCTTTCTTTCTTTCTTTCTTTCTTTCTTTCTTTCTTTTTCTTTTCTTTCTTTCTTTTCTTTGGTGGTCCCAGATCCGAGGGTTGGTCCTAGCTACTGGTAACTGTTGAACTGAAATGAATATCCAGATATAGAAATAACTTTGTCTTGTGTACAGAAGCATGCCGGACAACATGCATAGGATGCAAATACATCTGTGTGTTTATGGTAACAGTGGAGATGGCTGTTTTGCTCAGGGCAGGGCGGAGAAGGGCGCTTGGCCAGTCAGCTGCCCACCACGGGGTTCTTATTTGGTCTGCCCCAAACAGGGAGATCACCCGTCTGTTTGTGGTTTTGGTGGCTGCTTGCTGTGGCTGGGTACGTCTGTCTGAGGACAGGGTTACTAGATTCTTGGGCCAAGAAGGGAGTGGGAGCCAGGCAGATGATGACTCCAACCCCTAAATTTAAGCCTCAAAATAAAACACTCCCCAGCAGCAGCCCACTTGGAGGTCCGGTTATTTTGGAGATGCTACTCCGAGGTTGGATTCCTTGAGCACCCTCCTGACCCCCCTGCTTCTGGAAGGTGAAGGTGGTGGCAGCTGGAAGAGAAGCTGAAGAGCTTCACAGAAGATTCTTGCCTTCTCTGTGGGTCTCCTGCAGCCCCTGAAGGGGCAAGCCTTCTGATGGGGAAGCCCGATGTCTGATGGGAAAGCCACACTGGAAATAGCAAACCGTGCCTCCTCGCCATAGAGCTCGCCAAGTCTGGAGTTGCCCACACCTGGGACAGGTCCTGCCTACCCAGGGATCGTCTGCCCAGTGAGACTCAGACATGGGGGAGGCAAGCGAGGAACGAGGGGAGGGTGTCGTGGGGGAAAAGAACATCCCGAAGCCAGACCTTCCCGAGTGCTGTGCACTGGCTGCCTGGGTGTGTCCACCCAAGGCAAGTGGCCCTCCTAAGTGCAAGTGTGGGCAGACAGGTCCTAGGTGGGTGGGGAGGGCTGAGTCACCGAGGAGGTGATTTGCAAAACTCAGGCCCCAAAACTCTTCCTCGAATCTGCAGCACTTGAGAGTATAGGTTAACTGCAAAACTCCAGCCGGGAGAGACTATTCCCATTTGCTCTGGTGTCATTGCCAGGGTCCTCTGGAGGTGCCTCTAAGTTCGTCTTTCTTCCCCACAACCTTTCTTGACAGTTAGAGAGAGCTCTTGTACCTTCTGCACTGGTTTCTTTGCAGTGCGTTGTATAGTTCTGAGATAACGATCACCACAATTAGTAACAATAGTAAATACGAACTGAGCGCTAGCCATGTGCCCGCACCGGGACCTTCTGTTTCCTATATACTCACCTTGTTTAATCCGTACGCCAACCTTATGAAGTGGTGCTGGTATTATCCCTCTTTTAAGCCATAGGGAATTTGAGTAATTTGTCCACGGCTACAGAGCTGGTAAGTGATGGAGCTGAGATTCGAACCTAGGGGGTCTGGCTACTGGGCCCAAGCTCTCAGTCACGGCATTACTGCGCTTCTCTTAGTACACGAAAATGTCAGGGCCCCCAGAAACCCGGATGGCGATAACTGGTAGTGCTCTGGTTGTTTTCATACACTCCATTCGGGAGTCAGGTGTGGGTTGGGCCACAGCGTCCACACAGCTAGCTTTGCCCTCCCCTTCGTATACATGATATCAGAAGAAGGGGCTGCAATTGCAAATACGAAGAAGAAGAAGTGGCCATGGAAAGTTCTCCCCATTCGTACTCTGAGCGACTCGTTCATTCCAATTCCTGCATAGAAGTTCTTCTCTCCTCTATATGGTGGGGAGTTAGGGAGGGGATAGGATCGACAGGGATGATGGGTTGAGTTATTTGTTCATTATCACTTCATTACGTGTCCCCCGGATGAAAGGCAAAGGTTGCTTCTTGGTGCTTCCCCACCATCTAGGACTTCGGCTCCCGAAGGGACAAAGCTGGAAAAGGAGTCAGTCAAATAACAGGAACGTGTTTGCCCTCAGTGCAAGGGTCCTTGGCCCGGGGCCTTCTCTCTACCAGCTAGAATTGATGAGGGAAGGAGGCAGCTCAGAGAGGAATCGGGAATCAGGCTGCACTCACCCTGCATGGGGAGGTGGGGGAGAGGGGCAGGGTTTCCTCTGGGTGCTTCGCCTGAGAAACAAGCCACCCAAAGAAAGCTGGAGGCAAAGCCCCCTGGGGACGTCTGACGCGGTCTGTAAGAAGGGACCTGTGCGTTCGGCCTGAGCTCGGAGGTTCATCAGATTCCTTACTTGTTTGAGTGTCACTTGAGCAGGTCTGCAATGCCTTCCATGACACCAGTCGTGGATCTGGGCAGCACCTTTTTCCACCTCCTCTCTCAGAGAGCAGCTGGCGAGCCATCGGGGTGATGACAGTAAAGCATCTTCCCCAGTGCTCATCATTGTGCAACTTGAGATGCCCGGGAGAAACCAACACTTTCATGTGACCGGTACCTGGTCTCCTGCCTCCGATCTAGAAGGTGGTTTCTGCCCAGGCCCCTGCCCCCAGTCTTTACACACTCCAAAAGTAATAAACGAGGAACTGCCATCTGCCAGTCACAAACGCTGGCATTGCTGAGCGTGAGGTTCGAGAAGCAGAGTCCAGAAGAGCTGCACACTATCTTACAGCCTGCAGGGGACCGGTGGATGTCACTGAGTCAGGCCCACAGCCACCGGCTTGTCGCACGGTCACGTTTTCCTGCAAAGGGAAGGGCACGGGTTCGGGTACCTACAAGAGTGCTGTTCGCACAGAGGTAGACCAGACTTGAAGAGGGAATCGGCACTGTCCTAGAAGTCTTTTGTGCAGAAGTTCATCTTTGAGTGGATCTTCTGTCGAGGACAAGTTGTCTTCCTAGTGTCAGCCTTGGAGGTCAGGTACATCCCTCCAGACTTCCCAGAGTGACTTTTACTCTTCTCTGTTGTCTTGTTCCTCCCTGATAACTCACGAAAACCCCACAAGCGTATCTCCATCTAAAAGAAAGAAGTGCAAGGGATGCCTCTGAGCTGTGTACGGCCATCTGTTGTCTTTCACTGCTGAACATATAAGCTCGTTACAGAAAAGCTCATGCTTTATGTACATTATATACATTTTTGTATTGCTGTCGTCCCCAGCTGTCGGTTCTGCAATTAATGTAGATGCTCAATAAATGTTCAATGGCTGGGGCACCTGGGTGGCTCAGTCGGTTGAGCGTCTGACTTTGGCTCAGGTCGTGATCTTGTGGTTCATTAGTTTGAGCCTCGCATCGAGCTCTCTGCTGTCAGCTTGGAGCCCACTTTGGATCCTCTGCCCATCGCCAACTCTGTACCTCCCCTGCTCACACTGTCTCTCTCTCTCTCTCTCTCAAAAAAAAAAAAATATATATATATATATTGGATGACTGACTGAATGAATGAAATTTCTAGATTTGGCAAAGTAATCTTTCTCATTTACCTTCAGTGATTTGTATAGGTTGCGACTAATTCTTTTTCATCCTTTTTTTTTTCTTTCTGGTCTATAGAAAACTTTTCGTTTGACTTTTTCTAGTGTCCCTTGTAGTGATCCTCAAACCTCCTTGAAATTGTTTTTCTCTGCATTCTCCCTCATTTGAGTGTATCTTTCTTGAAGTCTGATATGTCAGGCAAGGCAGGGGAGGTTCCCAGCTCATTAGGTTTTGTACAGTAGGACAGGGATCTTGATTTCCTATACATCTGTCTGCTGCTATGCTCCAGCCCTCCCTTCCAAATCTGGTCTCAAGTATGAAAAACCCCAAGCCTCAAAATCATGTTCTCGGTGACACTTAGGGAAAAGATGTTGGCTTTTGGCCACTCTGTTAAAAGAAAAAAGGGAGTTGTTTCTTTCAGTGGTTGAAAAGCCTTCCATTCCAAAGACCACTTGGGCCAGACCAGAGGTTTACTGTGGTGCAATGGAAATGGAGTTTGGCTTTGGAGGAGTCCCGTGTAGAAGGAGTAAGAGCTGTGAAAAGAGACAGACCTCAGGTTGATTCCCCCCTTTGCCACTTTAGGGTGGCGTGAGCTCAGGCAGTGCACGTGTTAAGTGTCTAGAACAATGTTTAGCATGTGGTTTCTAGAGCTAAGTGTCTGGTGCATAGAGGTGCCTCGAAAATAAAAATGGCTATTATATTATTATGTTCCAGTTTGCTGAACAAATCATTTCACCCCTGTTTACCTTTAATTTTCCATGCCTAAAATGAGAGGGCTGGATTCGAGTTGATCTATAAAGTCCTTTGCAGGCCTCATGATCTATAAATCCACCTCTCCGTGGGCCACGAACACCTAAGCCTCATAAAACTTAATGGAAAGAATAACACGACTATAATGCAGTGCCAAAAAAATAAAAATAAAAAAAAGTGATGCCTGGTTTGTATTAAATGTCAGCAGTGAATTATTAATCCATGCCAGCAACAAGTCTATTCATCCAGTGACACTCTGAACCTCAGGGGGCAAGCGTGGCTCTCGGGAACAAGGTGCCTTGTTCAGAGGATTCCACTGGTTCCTCTCAGTCACTTGGGAATGGGCACATGAAGAAGCTTGGGCCAGAGAAGTTAGGAACATGTCTTAGTCACACAGCTAAAGATACAGGAAGCCAGTCCTGGGATTACCTGCAGGATCTGAATGCAATACCCTTTACCTTAAACTGTAGTTAAAAAACAAAACAAAACAAAACAAAACAAACCATTGTGTCAAGTGACCAGAAAATCTAACTCATGAAGAAGAGGAAAGATTATGTCCTTCACTCTCTAAGTTCCATGAGTAACTTGGATTTCTCAGCCTTCCTCAAGGGAATGCTATAACGTGTTGGTGCAAAACAAACCATAATATTCAGCCAAAGCAATGCGTAGAGGGTGAGCTATAGTAGCCTATGGAAAATAACTAGGGTGGCAATGGGGGTCTTAAAAAAAAGAGCAAACAAAACATAATATATATGTGTGTGTGTGTGTGTGTGTGTGTGTGTGTACACACACACACACACATATATATATATATATATATATATATATATATCTCCACACAAACATACATACATACACACACAAGGCATGGGGCAAGGCAGACTTTTGAGATGGCAAGTTGCTGCTTCTACTGATAACTTTCCAGATTCCTGCTAAGATATTTATTTCTTTTTCATAAAGCCAGAGAAGCCCTTTTGCTTAGGAAAAGAAAAAAAAAGGAAGGAAGGAAGGAAGGAAGGAAGGAAGGAAGGAAGGAAGGAAGGAGAAAAGAGGGAGGGGGGAAGGGAGGAAGGAAGGAAGAAGTAGTGAAGAAAAGGAAAAAAGGAGGTCATAAAGATAGCACTACTTAGGAGCTTGCCAAAGTGGGTCAGAGACTAAATGCCCTGTCAGGGTTCTGACCTTCTGTCAGTCACTTAAAGTCCTTACTGAGATCACATCCATCCTGGGTGTGCCCATTTCACATCCATCTGGAATCCGCCCACCAGAAGCTGAAATAAAATGCCAGATGGGTTCCGATCTCTTGTCATACGCAGTGCCCTCAATTATTGCTTGGTCATCTGTGGCCAAGATGCCATAGCCAATCCCATAGACACAATTCTAGGAGAAGTGACAACCGCACGCAGCCAGTGGAGGTTTGGCGTTTCTCCCTCTTAGTCACAGGACTGTGGGCACCACTTGCCTTACGGTTTGCCTGTTTCCCCAGTTGTAAAATGGTGATAAACTCGCTAAATCAATCCACTAAAACATGTGGTGTCATTGGCGCCATGAAAAGAAGTGAGGGGGGGGTGGAAGATCTAGTTTCTGTCCTCACAGAGCTTATTACAGTTTTGAGGGAGAAAAGCCAAACAGATGAAAGAACTCTACAAGACGATGTATCTTCAAGCACTAGAAGATGACTCTCTGTGAGTGGTGAGTGTGCAGGCTTCATGGAAGAAGTGGGATTTGATGATGAAGTGGATGAGTGTGTGGAAGAAAATGGACAGAGAGAGGAGAGAATAGGCAACCCACTGAAGTGCAAAGCTTGAGCTGAAAGTTTCAAGTGGGGGCAAATACATCTGGCTTGATGGGGTCAGGAGAGGGCTCAGCCTGCCAGAATAAGAGAGGCCAAGCTGAGGAACACCGAGGGATGGCGCTGGACAGCTTCCAGGTGATCAAGTGTCAGTGGCACCATCTGCAAGATCCAATTCTGCCCCCGGGAAGTTCTCACGACGCCCTCTTCAGAGGCCGCTAGACAGAGTTCAGAAGTGGGGCAGTCCCAGCACTACTTGGGATAAAACTTCAGCAGCTTTGACTGTGTTGGAGAGTGGCAATTGAAGAGAATCCTAAGCAAGCCCTACAGTACCAACAGCAAATAGATTTCAGCTCACATACCATTTCCCATTGGTTATTAGAGGCTACCTGGAGGGCTGTGCTCAAGAGCTAAAGCTTGACTCAGCCTCAGATGGTGCTGTGATCCATTAGTGCTGTCTGCCACAGGGTACTGTGATCCATTAGTGATGTCTGCCACAGGCACGTTATGGAAGGCTCAACCCCTGTCTCACAGGGATAACATTACAGTAGAGCAGCAGGCTTTTCTAGTTTTCCATTCTGATGGCTGCATGTCACTGGGACTTTACCCACTCAAGTCTAGTCAGCAAGTCTTTCTGTAGACTCCACCTCCTTCCAGAAGAGTATAAATGCAGTCTCTTACCCAGAAGAGTTGAGTGACTTGAGCCTTCTCTCAAGATTCATTTGCACTGCTTTCCCGTCACCCCAAGTGAAGTTAGATGCTGAGAGCCAGGAATCTCCTCTGTTTGAACCAGAGCCAGACTCCTTGGCAAAAGGCCCCTTCTCCACATCAGCTTCTCCATCTGCAAACTGAGAAGACAAAAATGATGCCTCACCCATGGGGGTGATAGGAGGAATAACTAGCTAATGTGAGTAAAGGCTTTGAAGATCAAAGGGTTGTAGGCACACGTTAATTACAACTTTTATCAGCCCTGGAGCCTCTGCATTCTCAGCTGCCACTTGGGGCTCTTCTGTGCCTCTTCTATGCCTCCCAAATGCAAACAGCAACAGCATTCCAGAGACTGGCCCCTCTGGGTCCTGCTTGTAAGATCCAAGTCAAGAAGGCTGGATTCTGAACTCCGGGCGGGCAAGCCCACCCTGGGCCACTCAAGTTTCCCACTACTCATGCCCAAGGGAGAAAGCAAGCTTACTGCCTGGGCAGGTACCATGAGATAGAACCAAGGTATAAACAAAAGGCTCCACCAAGAGTCACCTAGAAATAGCCCCCGGGTGAGATTAGGACACTCTGCTCTAATTCCCACCATGTCAAAGCCTAATTGTGTGACCTTGGGCTACTGGCTTTATCTGTCTAATGCTTCACTATACTGTGTGAACCACCGGGGGATAATAATCCCTCTGCCTCCCCTGGCCCTCTCCACCTTTGCCTGCTGGTGTGAAAGTGTTTTGTGCTGGTAGGCAGGAGCACGTGATATAGAACTACAAGGTCCTATTATTACCGGAGGTAACTTTCGCCTCTATCTCTGTCTCCCGTTGCTGGTTGACCCCAATCATTGAAATTGTATTCTTTGGAATGTTCACCAGTCTCTTCAGAGCTTCTGTCCCCTCCTGGGCAGGGCTTATCTAGGAGGACGTGGTATGTGCTCAGGCTTCTCGGTTGTGCCATTTTCTGAGGCCTGCAGAGGCAGTCAAACTGGCAGGAGACGGGGCGGTGCCCTGTTAAGTTGAATCACAACGCTCCTACTAGGGTAACTCGGTAAAAGTACCAGAGGCAGGGGTAGGAGGGTTTTCAGATGCTTTGCTAGGGCTTAGAAAGTGCCAGCTGGCCTGGGCCCCCATAGCAGCAACAAAATATGGATCCAAAGAGGGAGACGAGGAGAAAGGGAGAAAGGACCCTACGTTATCCTGCGCTAGTGACAAAAAGCCAAGGATGATGGCGTGTCAAAATGGGAAAGGATGCTGGACATTATGTGGCCCACTCATTTATTGGACAGGTGAGGGAAAGACGTCTCAAAGATTCTGCAAGTGACTTGCCCAAGGTCATGTAACTAGTTAGAGTCAAATCCCTGGCCTTCTGATTCTCAGTCTAGTACCCTTTCCATTTCGTACTTTGAGATGATAGAGGAAAGGCACTAGACAAGAGGACGCTGGCTAACCAGGGCCAGCAGACTAGCAGGACAAAGAGAGGAAGCGGAAAGGGTATTGGGTTTTTTAACACAATGGAACATAGTGTAGGTGTTTACACTCCACCGGAGCCTTTATTGTTCTTGGACCTGGTTTCCTGTGCCATACCTTGTATACCCATATTTGGTGTTCATCTTAATCCTTTTTGACTTAATGAGCACTTGGAAACCAGAAAGCCCAGTGCAACCTGGCCTGGCTTTTGCCCAGCCTCTCTGAGCAATTCTGTGAGCTGAGTCAATAATCAGTGGTTTTCAAACGATTCATTTGTTCCCTCGACACATGTTTATTGAACCATACTATGTGCCAAGCGCTCTACCAGGCACTGGGGATACAGGTTTAAACAAGGGAGACACGGTTTCTACTCTCACGGAACTTACAGTCTGTCTGGGAAGACGGAGAGCAAACAGGTGGGTTTTCCCGCATTGAATGGCAGTTGTGGCGAATGCTGTGCTGGAGAAGCACGGGGTCGCTGAGAGCATGTAACAGGGAGGCCTCCTCTGATCTGGAACATCAAGGGAGATCTCTGAAGCCCAGTGGTATGAATAGCAGTAACTATGCTCACAGGATGTCCCCAGTTCCTTGGAGGCCCTGTTTGTTGAGCTTCTCAACCCCAACAGTGCTCAGGACCAAGAAGCAGCCTGGTGGCTGGGTCCAAAACCCCTTCAGCCACCCCAGCCAAGGAAGCCCCTCCTCTGGCTGTCTCACACTTGGCTCACTGAGTAAGAGAGCAAGGAAAGGAAGTTCTACTCCTCAAAATTCTGAAAGCGACTGATTTTATCGTGTCTGTCCTGAAATGGACAGTGGTAAAAAGAGAACCATGGCACTCTCCAAGCTGAGTGAGACTTCGATGATGATGATGATGATGATGATTATCTTAATGAACGAGACCTTTAGAAGTATGTGTTGGGGGAGGCAAAGTAACCCAAACTCTGGGAACCAAAAAGTGTCTTATGATGCCGGAGTTATTTTAAGCCACGGGAAAAAAATTCATAATTTACTTAGGAATCTTGAATGTTAAGCCTTGGTTTAGGGTCAGACCTCATTGATTTTATTGCAAGTTTCTCAGGGGGTTTTTTGTTTGTTTGTTTTTGTTTTGTTTTGCCTTGTTTTTGAGCACCTTGTTGATCGGAGCTGGGGCCCGGGGTCTGGTTCGTGTGAGCACAGGAGGTCGTTTGCAGGATGGCTCCCAGCAGCCACACGGGTGCCTCTGTTGGGTCCAGGCAGCGGGAACAGGCAAGAACCCTGGGCGCAGATGTCCAACACATGGCTGAAAGGCCCCAGACTCCTTTATCTCCTTTGTTGCTGGGAACTACTTGGAGATGATGTGTCCCCCGTGTAACTGCTGTCTGTCACACGTGTCTTGGTATACCCGTATCGGTGCAAGCCAGCCGAATATCTCTGTAACAGAACAATGGAACAGAAACCCTCGTAAAATGTTATCTTGCACAACAGAAATATGGAGGCCGGATGATTTTAGGAGCTCGGTGATGTTATCAAAGACCCAGTTTTCTTCCAACTTCCCACTCTGCCATGCCCATTGTCTGCCTGCAGGTTAGCCCTCTTCATAGTCTGAAATGGACTGCCAAAGTTCCAAGCATCCTGTGAGAAAAATAACAGTACCTAGCAGCAGAAGGAGGAATGCCTATTCACGAATGTCTCTCCCCCAAAGTTGGAGGAACGGCTCTTCCAGAAGTCCTCACTTCCCTTTCCTTTTCATTGGAAGAATGGGGTCACATGCTGAGACAGAACCAGGCACTGGCCAGGAGAACTCTGACCACCCTGCTTTGCTTAGACCAGTCATGATTCGCCCGCTGGAGCTGGGAGTTGGGGCCTCACACCCCCTGAAGCACGAGTTTGGGATTTTGAACAAAACCAAGATTCGATTAGGAGAACTTTGTTGCATTAGTAACAATGTCTGTTAACAATGAGTAAGGCCCCGGAGGGCGTCCACCCATCTGGTAGAGTTGTGGTCAGAGACTGTATCTACAGTAAAGGAAAAAAAAGCAAAGCTAAGTTCTTGTGTTCCTAAGACACACCCTCCATCTTTTCGTGAGAAGACACGCCTAATGGATAGAGTTCACATGGGGGACACACTGCATTTTGAGACTTTGTGGCTTATACTCAATCATAAAGAGCTGCGACTTTATCCTGTTTTCTCTCCCCGCAAAAAGCGTATCAGGGAATAACCTTAAATCTGTCGTAATTTACGAGAAACAGTCAATCGTTTGTGCGCTTGAGCCCTTTATTATTAGAAACTCATTACTGCAACCTATCTCATCACTGCTGGAGCTGCATCATGCATGAGGACCACGAATCTGCAGTGATCCATTTAGAAAGAATTACCATGACCTTGAATGAATATCTCTTCCTGTAAATTATGAGATGATCATCCCCAAGGGAGATAGCTAGCTTCTCGTTTCTATAACTAGAGTGTTTTAATGTGTGTGAAGGGCCTTCAGCTCCATTATATAATCCAGCCCTTACATTAACTTCATGGTTAGCATTATTACCCTCCTGGATAGACGACAAGTGTAATGACTTTCTTAAGGTCATACGGTTAATTAATGCAGCTTTGGGATTTGAACCCTAGTTTTCCAGTCCCGAAGATGATGTCCGTGTCACCGCACTGTGTTGGCTTCCAGTGGACCTGACTGACTTCCTTTCGAGGAATCTGAAATTGACTTTTTAATTTTATATTAATAATTGCTCTTTCATAAGCAGGAAAGCACCTTCCTGATAATTTCTTCGAGTCTGAAGTTCAAGGGTCTAACATCTTAACATTTTAATAAGCCCAAAGATGAACGGGAGGGTTTTCTGGGACAGTACCCTGCCTCCATGCAGCTAGCTCATGAATCTAGTAAGTAGTATGTGGGGAGAAACTTTGGGATTTTGTTTTGTTTGTTTGTTTGTCTGTTTTCACCTAAATATCATTAAAGGATTTATGATGACTGCATCCAGGAAAGAGAAGCCCAAGAGATGTTTAATGCAGACCTCGAGGAGGGGTCTGCTTGTTTTGGGTATCTAATGACGAAAGAGCTGGAGGAAACGGATTCTATTAAACCAGAATGATTTGTGGTTTATTCCGAGGGTGAAGTTTCTGACCATGAGGCTTGCTGAGCATTTGACTGGCTGGCTAGTTCCCAACCTACCTTCAGTTCTCAGCTGAAACGGCATTTCCTTAGAGAGACATCCCTTGGGGACAGCAAAGGCCTTGGGGAAGAAAGGCTTCCCATTGGACTAATTACTCAGCACCTTGTACTTCTGTTATAACATTTTCCGTGCTGTGCTGTTGACGTGTTTAATATCTGTCTTCTTCTATGAGCCATCACCTCCCCTGGGACAGTGACCTGGCCTACCTTACTCAATGCCCGGGTCCAAGGGCTCAGCACACAGGGGCTGAATGAAACCCTGTTGAATGAATGAAGGTGAGACTGGAATTCTCTTTCCTGAAGGCCTGTGTCCACTTCAGTGTTGGGGTGGTTCTGTGGGATTGTAGTTTACCATCGTGGATTCAGGCTGTGATCTCTAAATTCAACCAACAGCACTTTATCTGTCTGTCTGTCTGTCTGTCTGTCTATCTACCATCTATATACCTACCTATTATCTTTGTATCTATCTATGTATCTATCTACCTATTTACCTACCTACCTATCTGTGTATCTATCTATCCATTTATGTATCTGTCACTTTATCTATCTATCTATCTATCTATCTATCATCTATTGAATCATCTTTCTATCAGAATAAGAGACAAGCGCTTAAAAGCAAAAGAGGGTCAGCAAGCAAGCCACATTTCTCACTCTCTCCTTCTTCATGGTGCACACCACCCAATTCCCACCTCCCCTCCTTATTAGTTGGCATCATCTAAAAAACAGCGTCTCCCATGACTTTCTGCAAGGGCACCAAAGGGAAGCTGAAGAGGTGCAATGCCTGACCACTCAAGACGGATGTGAAAGACAAGGAGGAAACATTTTCTGTTTCGGTAGAGGAAAAATGAGGCAAGGTTTGGGGGAAGCATGCCCTGGGTCCTCTACACTCTTCTTGCTGGGGGCACAAGGAAGGACCTCCCATGGCTCCCTCTGGGACATATTTGGGGCAGCTCTCTCTTCTTTCAAACAAGTGTCCCCATATAAGCCCCAGTGTTCCTTTAGGACTGTTTCTCAGGAAACAGGAAATGTACCCTATTATCTCTTTGAGCTTCCTGTTCTTTATGTTGTTTGGAAGGCAAAAGTCAACAATCACTTCTGCATTGTTTGCTTTGTTAAAAACTGGAGAATTAATTGGGTTTCTTCTCCAAAGGAGCTTCCCATACCCTCTGGAAGGCTTTCAGAAACCAGCCTCTCTTCCAATAAGCCAGTAGGGAACGGTGTCTCTTAAAGCCAGGTTTCCTACCTGCTTCTAAAGGGCTGGCTTTGATACAGTTCAGTGCCCAGGGCAAGCGCAGGCTGCCAGGGACGTACAAGGGGAATTTGAGTCTGGTGTCCGGAAACTCAGAAGGCAGTGTGGGTGCTAGAGTTAGGCCTCGGTTGGAATCCTACCGTTCATCAATTATGTGGCCTTAAACAATTTACATAACGTCCCTAAGCCTCAGGTTTCTCATCCCTAAATTAGAGTAATAATACCTACTTGTCCGGTGGTGTTAAGGATGAATGGGATCATTTGCATGAAGCCCTTGACAGAATGACTGGCGTGGAGGAAGCATTCATCAGTAATCATTGTGATCACTGTGATTATTAGACCCGGGACCTCTCCCCCATTCAGCTCTGACTTCATTTCTGCTGCACCTGAGAAATGCTTCCCGCTGCCTTTGGAAGGTTTTCATTCCATTTCTGGGCAAAACATTAGCCAATGGACTAAGATTGAATTTGGTGAGGAGGGCGTCCCAGAGTGCTGACACCAGCATGTGCTTACTGGAACGATTGCTGCCAACCAGATAGAGAAGCCTGGGATGTTCCGGGAACCTTGGCCAGCGTGGTGGCTGGTGAAAGCGAATGGGGAAATGCACCGCAGGTCTTGTCTTGTCTTGCCAAATGACGGTCGGTCTCCTGGGCTGCTTGTCTCAGCAGGACCAGCCTCTTCCTGCCTTTGGTCCTGGGAGTTGGTGGTGGGGCCGGCGGAGGAGATGGTATTTTCCTCCCTCTCAGGTAGAAGTGTTTCTTTACAGCGCTGTTCTCCAGCCTCACGGTATGGAAGGGCCCTGAGGGACAGTTTAATGCGGTAGCTTCCTTCTCATTCTGGAAATTTTGGAGTTTCCCAGAGCCCACTTCCTCCCCAGAAGCCCAAGCTTGGAATTTCCTGGTCGTGGATGAGGGGCCAGCTTCCGAGTGCATAAAGGGCCCAGCCATCAGTCACTGGGGGGGTTCAATTCTCTCATCTCCAAAAAGACCATTAATTGCCTTTACCTGCTTAATTCTGCTAGGTTCCAAAGAAGGGAAAATCTGGCCACTCCCAGCCACATGTCAGAAGTGGCTAAGGATTTTGCACCTTTTAACGGGAGTGTTGGCACTTTTCTTGGATTCTAATTTTTGCTTTTAATTTCACGAGAGTGTGGCTGTGGACTGTTGTCCAGGCTGAAACGGAAGACTGTTGAAGCACAAATGGTTTTTCCTGGTGTAAAGATATCAGAAATGAGAACCTGGGGATGCCCGTGGTATGAGGGAGAGCTAAGGCCAGTCGTTCAAGATTTATCTCCCTGTGGGAGAAGGAAAAAGCTTGACATTTACTAAGCACCTATTATGAAACAAACCCAATGCTGCCGCCTCATGTATATTTATGATCTAACTCCCATAAACTCCTCTTTGAGGTACATACACAGCCGGTATCCACCGAATAAATGATTGAATTTCATCAGAGCCATTTTACAGGCTGAGAAACTGAGGCTCATAAAAGTGAAGGAACTTGCCAAAAGATGGCTCAGCTCTCATGTGGTGGGGCTGGAATTCAATTCGGGGCTCCCCTCTCCCTTTTAACATCACACCGCGAGCTTCCATTCAGCTTTATAGGGCGTTAATCCTGTTCTTCCATCCCCAGATGCAGAGGTCTTGAAAATTCAAAGCATCTCCTTTTCCTGAGAGTCTGGATTTTTCTGGCTGCTTGCAAACGAAGGGCTTGCAAACGAATTCTAAACGAAACAGTTTAGAATTGCCGGGAGTTATCTTCGGGAAAGGAGGTGGTGGGAACTGCTCTCCCTTCCCTCTTGGTAGGGGCAGGGGGACCTCCAAGACCACAGAAGATGGGGGAGTCGGTTGCGGGCTGGGGTCTGGCTTCCTACTAGCGTAGGTGGAGGCGGCCGAGAGCAGTGTCTTACTTGAGGATTGTCTCACAACTGAAGAATGGTTTGACTTGGCCCGTGATGCTGAAATTCACTGTAGGGAGCACTGGGGCTGTTTGTAGTAATTTAGGAGGAGCATCTCTAAGGAAATCAGTAATTCTGCCGTGTTTCCCTTAATTGAAACCATTCTTTCCCTCCAGCTTCGATGGGTCAGGTTCTAATCTCTGTGTGCTGGAAGGCGTTTATTTGGCGTAATCTGAGAGCGGGATGCCGGCGACACTCTCTTGTTGTGTCTATTGTCTCTTTCTGCTGGCCGTGCACCCTGCCTGCCGTATTTGTCACACCACCGCTGCCTGGATTCCAGAGCACGATGCCACAGTCGTGCAGGCAGGAGGGAGCCGCTTACGTTCCTGGAAGGTGCTTGGGGGAGCAAGTTAGAAAGAAGCGTAGACTTCTCCTCCTCGGGACAGGGGTTTGGGTCAGCTGGGGATCTAGAGGCCACCAAGCCCAGCTTCTTCCTGGTCTGATGAAGAAACTGAAGCCCAGGGAGATAAAGTGACTTCTCCAAGGAGACTGACAGCTTGTCGGGAAGAAGCCTGGCTCTAGGCTCCAGGTCACAGGACTCTTAGACTAATGCTTCTCCCCTTAAACCAAAGAAACGTTTATTGGACACCATACTATATGTCAGACACTGGGGATATGAAGATGAACAGGTGTCATCCCAATGGAACCCACTTTGATATCCCTCGAGGCAGGCTCCTTCCTCGGATGATGTTTAACAAATAGACGATCTATCAGACAGCACGCAATTATGTAGAGTACGAGCTACATCTCTGGACAATCAGGCTTGTGGCTCCTGATTAAGTGGAGGGCTTGAGTGGCTGTTACCAAGGACACGGTGGGCAGCTGGCCAGTTAATCAAGAATTCAGTCAGAGTACACGGCCCTTCATATTTGCGCTGTCTTAAATAACACTTTAATCTTTGCGGTGACTGGCTCACATTGACCAAGTACCGGGTACTTGGCTCGGCGCCAGCTTCTTTGCTAAGTGTCTCAGAGACTTTTCTTCATTTAATCTTTAAAAGCCCCCCCATGAGGTAGGCATTGCCTTCATTCTACTAGCGAAGAAACGGAGGTTTACAGGTTAAGAAAACATGGCGGGCCTAACATTCCTCAAGAGCCCACGCTGGCTCTTGGAGCCAGGCCTTTCCGAGGTGAAAGGCTTTGAGCATGGCCACCACGCCATCGTACAGGACCGCGGGGTAAGGTGCCCCAGCACGGGTTCCCAGGAACTGTACAGGGAGGGATGCCCAAGATGCTGGCCGGCCAGGAGGTCTCAGCAGTGTCAGACGGCTTGTGGGTAGGCGTCTCACAGCTGCGCCGGGACGGGCTGCACCATCATTTCATTTGATTTGCCTCCATGAAGTTGAGGCCAGGCCCCGGGAGGGACAGGTGCAGTCCACTCCCAGCAGCTCTGTACCCCAACAGAGCTCTTATCCCAGAAACCAGACCATTCGGTTGCCAACGTCTTTGCCTTCCAAGGTTCCCTTGTGTACCTGACTAAGCCCAAATCCTGGGGATCCTGGAGGCGAAGACGAATTCCAAAGACGAATTTCATCTGGGTGAGGAGGGGGGACAATTTCCTTTTGCTGGGTATCTGGTCACACCGAAAGCCCCATAACAAATGAGTAAAATATGTCCATAAGTTTACAGAAAAGCATCAGATGGCACAGACTTCCTGACAAAGCAGCCCCCATCATTCTCTATCATAGAACCCCTTTTCGTTGCCTATGAACCTCTCTTTGTACCTGAAATTGCCTTGTGGCTATATTAATCATTTACCTGTATAGTGTCTGCCTCCCCACTCTAGAAGGTAAGCTCTTTGATAGGAGGAACCTTTTATGTCTCCCTAGCTCCCAGGCGTCCTATCTGGTACATAACGCTTGTCTCTTCTAGAAGGCGTTTTGAAAGGACACCTTGCACCGTGGCCTGGGGATACTAATGGTGATGTGGGAGGTCGGGATTTCATAGGAAGAGGCTCAGTTGTCCTCACTCTGATGTTTTCAGAGCACTTCTCAAATGTCCACCGTGAAAGGAACTCAGGCCTTCACCAGGTCTGGTCTCCTGCCGTGTCCGATGGCCATTTATTTTCAGGAAAATCAAGTCTTATTACCTTTGGCAACTTCCCAGAAGGGTCATTTGTTACTTCCTCCACTTTCAAGCCTCCTGGATCTGTGCATGGGCCACGTTCCTTAAAAGCAGGAAGTTGTGTTTGGCCCATCACAGCTGAACATGAAATGGTAAAGATTTTGGTCCAAACCCCCTGGCTTGAGTCAGATTTAAAAGCTTGTCAGAAATAAGTTCTCTGGAGCCTGGCATTCAAGGCTGGCATCTGTTATCCCAGTTGAGATTTCACAGATTGAAAGCCCAGGAAGGGATGTGAATTACAAGCCATTAACTCACAGGGCAATCGCGACGGTACCGATCCTGGAAATCTTTTGGCCCAGATTTTAAAAAAAAATATGCCCACAGTCCAGCCTCTCCTGTCATAGGGCTTCTGCTTTGGAACATTTGAGTTACTCTTAAAACCACCTGAAGAATAAATAGTAGTAGGCTTCTTGGACTGGGAAGGAGAGTCTCCCTCTTGTGTGCACGCACATGCACACAGCCACCTACACGTCCCTCTTCTCTTCAGCACCTGAGAGACAGAGACAGAGAGAATGAGAAAAGAGAGAGTTTGAGTTATGAAAATGTGAACCGATGATTTCTGAGGCCTCCGAATTCGAAACCGGTGGAAATCATAACCGTCCTTAGCCACTCACAAGACTTGTGTTTGCAGATAAATACTTTTCTGGCTACATCTCTTCCCTGCTGATGTGCTTGAAGAATGAGGGTGATCGAGACACATGATTCTTATTCTGTCTCAGTCCACCGTCGGTCAGGATTGGTTGTAAGTGAATTATAAGAACAGGGCTATTGGCAGCCCAGTGCCACGGCCTACAGATGCCTTTCCTTTCTCATAAATTGCAGCAAACGCCCGGCTATTCCTGGAAAAACTTGCATGCTCACTCAGTCGCATTCGGGTAAGATTTTTCGAGTGACAGGGAAAGAGGCCACTGGAGACTGCAAGGCGCCTGGTGCCCATCGGAATATGATTGGCATCGTCCCTCCTGTGGATTGCAGTGGTGCCGTGGGGGTGCTGTGGGGCAAGGAGGTTAAAGCATATCAGTCTAAGGGGTATCTGGACCAGACGCCCTCCATCATGGGAAGGAATCCAATCTGTCCATCAAGCTTGTCCTCTGCCTGTGGCCCGGAGATGGTCAACTCTGTCTAGGGCACAGGCTTCCTAAGTCCCAGGGCAGGACCGATTTTTCTGTGGAATTTTCCCCGTCCCATTTGGTCCGTTGGTAACCCTCTTGGAGGAGCCAGTAGCCCTCACCCACCAGCTCTATTTGCATGGCGCTAGCAAATATTAACCCAGTGGCGCTCAAACCCTCTGGCAAGAGGTATTATCCTGAAACTCTCCTGGAACTTCCTGAAGTTAAGCAGCGAGAGAGGCATTTGTGAGGCCGCTAAGAGAGAAGGGACCCGGCTACCTGGTCCTCTGCCCGTACGGCCGCGGACAGGTTTCTTAACCCCTCTGAACCTCAGCTGTCTCATCTGCAATATGGTTTGAGGCTAATAATAGCACGTGTCGCGTATATTTATTGCGGGGGTTAAATGGGACAATCAGTGTGAAGCTTCTAGCACAGATCCCAGCACACAGTAGGTGCTAAATTAGTGTTAATATTACCGGGTCGGCCAGCCAGAGGCTCCACAGTGGGAGCTGTAGGATCTTGAGTGTCCCAGTCACACCCCAAAGTGCACTTGCATTTCAAGCCCCTGGTGTGGCAATCTTTGTGCCCCAAGAAGAGAGGTGTGGCTTTGGTGAACGGCCTTGACTGACTCACGTCGGAGACCAGGTGTCATTCCCCGGGCTTGACTCCTGCCCTGCCACTTCCACGGTGGGATGTTGGGTCAGTTGTGCTCTGAACCTCACTATTTCATCTGCAAACTGGGGGTGATAACTTGACCTCTCAAAGGTGCTCCGGGGGATCACGTGTGTACAATCTCTTACGGCCCCTGGACTAGTGTCTGACTCAGAGTAGCAGCTCTATAAACTCCAGAGCCTTTCCTTTATCACTGGAGAAGATGCTAAAAGAGATAGGCCAGAGGAAGTAAAATCAAAGTTGGAGGTACACTGGCCTTGTGCGGTAATGTTGGACCCCGTGGGCCTAGCGGCGGCCTTGTTCCCCTCCATCTGGATGCTTCCATCGTGAAGGACAACCGTCTCACCTCAGCGTCTGACTCTATAAATCTTGCCAAGTGCACTGTTACCCAGCCCTGCCCCTCTAGAATAGGATTAGAAATTCAGACTTTGTTGCCTCCTCACCATAGGGGAGCACTAGGGACAGTCTTCATGGAGAATTTTAAATTGCAAGGTAATTTTATTCTTGAGACGGAGGGAGGAAATACAAAAATAATCACGCTAAGCCTGTATCCCTTGTAAAGCATTTTTACACATTTGCATTTCACTTGGGCTGCAGCCTGTGAGCTGTGAGCCCTGTGCTAAGTACTTAACGCCCCGACTCTGTTTCCATAGCTATCACGAGGAGCGACTAACCGTCTTAAGGCTCCAAATGCTTTGGAGCCCCTGGCACGTTGCAGGCCCTGCTAAGTGGTTATCGTTGCCATGACTGGCCTGTACTGCGCTGGTTTCCAGAGTGTTCCACTGAGCCTCCCAGAAAGCACGGTGTGGGGTGTCAGGGCCATTGGTGGGGTGGGGTGGGGGCTGGGCAAGAACGAGGGCCTAGGGTCTGCCCCTCCTCTCTTCACTCCAGCTCCCACTGGGACACCTCTGCTGTCACCCGTCCTAAATATTGTGATTCTGCCTCGAACAGCGTGGTAGGGGGCGGTCTGAAAACCGTCACCCTACTCCCCGAGCACTCACCTTTCCCCTTTGCTCGATGACAACCCAAGATGCAAAGGACAGCTCCACAGATAACGGGGGAGGGGGGAACGAGGAGACCTTGGAAACCTGAGCTTAGGTCTGGGTTTTATTCAAACTCTGTAGAACTTTGAGTCTCTGGATCTCTTGCTCCTTGGTTTCTTCATCTGTAAAATGGGTCCACGGTATCTACCCGCTGGGCCTCGCAGGGCTGCTTTGGGATGTGGAAATGCTTCGTAACGGGAGAAGGAAACCACCCACGTGGCCAGATTATGGAGGCTTGCTTACGCTTTGATCTGTCTGCTCTGCCGGGCTTGCAGCCCAAATGTGGTCTTAATTAATATCGGATTTTTGAGAAGCTATCTGAGAGTTGAATACTCTCCCAGGTGTGCGTATCACTCCTCCCCCTCTCCTCCCACAAGCGCCAAGTATTCCCTAACTGTTTATTTCGTCCTGGGAGGTAAGAAGGCGAGGTGTGAAGCTGGGGGCTAGAGTGAATTGCTCAAGGTCACGCGGCTTATAATTAACAGGACTGAGGCTGGAACCAGTTCCTTCTCCCAGATGGGGGCCCCTCCAGCATGTCAGTGACCAACTAACCACCCTGAAATGCAGCTGCCACCTGTGAGCGACAGCCTCAGTCTGTCTCGGCGTTCGTTGGAGTACTTCCCTCGGACTAAATAAGGTCAGCCCGTTCTTCAAAGCACAGGCGACAGACCTGAGCAAAAGCTGTACAAGAATGAGGTGATGTCGCCGGAATTGTCACTGCACCAGGAAAAACCGATCTAGTTACCAAAGCGGGACCCCCCTTTTTTTTCCTACTGACAACAGGAAAAGCCCCATGTGGGCCCCTGAGATGCTTTTTCATTTCATTTACCACATCCTGGGTTTGTGCTAGTCAAATCTGCTAAACTGATATGATCAAAAAAGAAGAAAACACAGGTTTCAAGGCCAGACCTGAGTGTTTCCTGATCGCCATGGCAACGCGCAGGTGTACACACTGTGGTTTCTTTCTTTCTCTCTTCCCGGAGACTCGCTCACCAAAAACCACTTGACCTTCCAGAGATGTATAGTGAGATGACGGTTCTGGGGCACACACTGTCCTTTGCTGGAAAGACTCTGTTGGATCCAGGGTTGGGTGGGAACCTAAACAGGCTTCCTCCACCCCCCACCCCCACCCCCCCGCTTCCCCTGTTCCCATCACCCCACGAGGAGGTAGGGGTGGGGTCTTTCTTCAGACTGGGGCAACAACCCAAGAGCTCCATTGGGTCAGTCAGGGTGGTGGCTGAGAGATCCTTTTGGACTCTCCTCTGACAGAGTGGATGTAATGGGCCCCCGTCGGTTCAGTGTTGGCTGCCATGATGGGCTCGATGTTCCATGGACAAGAGGCTGAAAGGTCAGGGGGTACAGCCAGGCGCCAAGAAGTTGGGGTGCGTTTCCTTTCTGAGTGCCAAGAGGTGCACAGCTCAGTTGAAAGCAACCCAGGACACATTCTGGAGGAAATTCTCTGGGTATGATGGTGTATGACTATTTTCTCTGCTCATTAAACCCTCACCCACCTCCGGGGCAATTCCGGGAGAGACTGAGTCACCCAAGACTCATGGTCTGCCCTGGGCGGCCAAAGGCGATTCGGCCACTGAGTGTGATTTTGGCCTCATTCAGAAATGGATCCTGAACAATAGATCCTTTCACCAGGCGCCCATCACATGGGCGTCAGGGGATGGGGGAGAGTGACGTGGGGGCAACAGGAAGCCTGCCAGCTTTCTGGCCTGGCGGGCCTGAGTGGCAGCAGGGGCTCTCACAGCTAGGAGAGTCCTGGATGGAAACTCGTGGGCTTTGAAGACATCAAACCGTCAAAGAAATGAAGAACAGAATGGTTTCTTCGTGTCCCATTAAGACAGTGGGTTGTGGCTTCATTGGGAACGGCTTGCTCAGGCCTCTTATAAAACCAATTCAGGAGTAAGAGCACTGGACTAGGAGTCAGGAATCTAGCAGTTATGGACCCCGGGGGCCCGCTTTTCTCACAGCTGGCTGGGAGACCCTGCTCAGCCATTCTGGATTTTGTTTGCTCTTGGTTAGAAGCTGTCTGTTGCCCCACCTGGCTTTAAACATAGATGATCCAATGAGCCATAATGCTTTCAAAAAAAATTGGCCTTTTCTAGCCCTGCTTCTATCAGAGTCAGTTCAGTTGGGTTTGTGAGTTGTGTCATCTTTTTTTAGACACGAGCTCAGCCAATCAGAGGACAGAAACAGAATCCTGGCTCTTTCATGATAAACACTCTGAAAATGCAGCCGCCACTGCCCGGAGGCTTGCATGCCACTTACTCCCAGGAGCTCCATGGAAGTGGCTGCCATCGGCCTGCAGGGCCATGCTCCTGCTTGATTGGCCTGGCATTTTCGTTTGGTCGGTTGAGATTTCTGGGCTGGGCAGAAGACATCCTCGAAATGTTACCAGGACAGCCTGTGGTCTGGTGTCCCAGCCCTGGGCCAACCCTGAGTCCCAAGATCCTCTCTTCATTTGCCCCGCCTGGTGGACCAGAGGCTGTAAAAGGCAAGGGAAGCCTGAGGCTATGGCTCGGGTTGGATTCTCAGCTCCCAGGGGTTTCATGGGGCAAGCACAGGTAGAATCAGAAAGAGGTGAGCGGCCCACGGTTGGGGAAATCCAGTGAACATGGAGACCTCCGAATCTTCTCCCCGGGGAGAGCGTGGACATTCCATTAGGGAGGGCTTCCCCGGAAGCTTTACCAGGTTCTTGAGCCAAGGGCCCTGAATGAAGGGACCTCTGATCTTATAATAATATTCCATAAGCTCAAATTCCTCTTTCCAGAGCTCTCTTTTAGGGCTCACCTCTCCGCACTTTAAAGACCACACAGAAGACAGGTGGCTTCCCGTAGTCAGAGCGTCTGGCCCCTGCACAGGATGCCAGTCACACCTCAGTGTAATCAACTGGACCGCCCAGTCTGAAACCAAGCCCCTGCTTATGAGCTCCGGCTACTCGCGTCTTCTCAATGAATCAGTTACCTCCTGCCTAAAATGGGGATAGTGATGGTGCCAACCACATAGGATTGTGGCGAGAATTACATGAATTCTGAGGTGTAAATGCTGAAAACCTCGCACGCCGGCCCGCTGCTGGCAGTTCTCTGCATGGCCGTGGGAACTGCACCAGGCATCGGGTCCCAGCAACTGGCCCTATTCCCGACTTCAAGAAAAAGCAACTTCCCCAGACACATAGCCAACTCTGGGACCAAATCAGTAGAAAAAAAATCCTATTCTGCCTTTGGTTTGTAGAACCAAGAGTCTCTGGGCACAGGATGACTGTGTGTCGCCTTCACCTGGGACACAGAAGGGCCGTCACCCTCTCTCGGGAGACCTGACCCCAGAACTGGCCCTATGACAAGGATGCCCATTGTAGACAAAACTTAGACAAAGCCAGCTCCAAAACTGAAAGTTGGTCTCTTGAAACATTTGCTTCTGGGGAAAACAGCAAAGGTTCTCAGAAGCAGATGCTTCGGGTTAAAGACATTTTAAGTGTCCAACAGGGAATTCTCAACAGGGCCCAGCTGGTGAGTCTTGAGATGTCATGTGGGGGATGGACTTGAGAGCTCTTCGTTTTTGCACCTCACGAGTCTCCTTGTCCTGAGTGGTGTTGAGGGTAGGACAGAGCATCCACTCATTCATTCATTCATTCATTCATTTGTTCAACATGAGCCTACTCTGTGCAGTGTTGTGCTGGGTACTGGGGACACAGTGATGAGGGAGAGATACAGTCCCTACTGTCATAAAGAAGTTCCAAAATTCTAGAATCTTGGAATCTCTCATTACTGAAGAGACCCTGAAGATAATAGTTTCTTGTTATTCTTTACCTGTTGATGTCATATAGACTTCTCTGAGAAACTAATGGAACCTAGGGATGCTGTCCCACCCAAAACCCTCCACACACACACACACACACACACACACACACACACACATGCACATACTTGCACACACAGATACATATACACACATAGGCTTGCACACGATTTCGCAGGTTTATAGACACTCCCCCCCCCCCCCGCCCCCAAAGACCAGCTGGTGGATCTGGATGGAAAACCTCTTGTCACTCAGCTCTATCGCTGGTCAGCTGTGTGACCACCCCAGTTCCCACTCACCCCTCAGGAAGTGGATGTGTGGAGGACAGCAAGCTAGGGAAACATTACACAGTGCTCGACTCAGCAGATGGGGTGATGTTTCTACCACTTGGGGAGAGACTGGGGCAAACCAAGAAGCTATTCGTCTCCAGCCTTGCCGTTTCATTTGGCAAGCTTTTGTTTGACATGTGTTGGGCCGATTTTACTAGACAGACCTATTTTCCTTGATCTGTGGCTTAGTGGAAAATATAGGTAAGATTAATGGTGTTAGGGGTCAGCTAGGATTTACGCCAAGAATGGATGTATCCCAGAACCCTGCCTCATTGGCAGTATAGCACAGAGGTCGGATCCCTGCCTTTCTCACCTCGATGACCGGGGGCAAGTTATTGAACCTATTTGTGCCTCAGTTTCCTTGTCTCTAAAACGGGGTTAGCAATAGTGCCTCCTTCATAGCATTTTTTCGAGAATTAAATTGGCTGAAGTAGATAAGCCCTTAATAGGTATGCCATACCATTGAGTCTAATTAAGTCCAAACACCGTATCAAACCCTGAAGGGTTGGGATCTTCAACCCATCGAGGAGAAGACTGAGTGTCAGAGAGGAGAAAGAACTACCTAGCCTTATAACCTGGAATGAGTGACCATGTCAGGATTTGAACCCAGCTGTGGGAGGGTCCTCAATAAGCTGAACTACCAACCCGCATGTGAGTCTGGTGCCAGGGAGTACGTTAGACAAGAAGAGCACTCCTACCTCTTCCCCTGTGGCAACGAGATCCCTGGGTGCTGGACTCCATGACCTCTCTGACCCTCCTATAGTAACAAGGGTTCTGACGGCCCGGGTGGCATTTCTCCCTCCAGAGAGACTCCTCCCTGAATCTGGAAGTGGCCTTGAACAGTAACCGTTGCCCGTTGGGTCTCTCAGAGGGAGGGACTTGGGACAGTTTACTTATTACATGACACAGGAAATTTATTGGAGACCAGCGGCCTCAACGGAAAACATTCTTGACTGATTTTCAGTTGGAAACGTTTGAGAGATAAAATTGGCCACTCAAGTGTTAGCCTTTTGAGTCACAACAGATCCCTAATCACAGAAGTCTCTGTTTTTCGGGAGAGATGCGCACACATCTGGGAAGGCCTGCTTCTCTGCAGGGGTTCGTGTTTCTGGTGTGGGTTAAATGCCACTGCCGCCGATGCTGGAGCCCCATCGGGTGATCTGTGGTCCGTGGCTACTCACAGCTCAGCCTTGCTCTTAACTTCACTTAAACCTTGGAAATATTCTCAGCTATGCACTGGGAATCATAGTTGGGAGGTCATAACAAGTTACCTAAATCAGGGTAGGGAGTAGTAGCCTGTTGATTAAGTCCATAGGTGCCTGGTACCAGACTAGCTGGATTTGAATCCCAGCTCCGTCATCACTAGCTCTGGGAACCTGGCCATGTTTCCTCCCTTCTCTGTACCTCAGCTTCTGTATCTGGAAAGTGGGGATAATAATATCACCTACCTCGTAGGGCTGGGGGTTTTTTGTTTGTTTTTTCAATCTTTTTTAACATTCATTTATTATTGGGAGACAGAGCGTGAGCAGGGGAGGGGCAGAGGGAGAGGGAGACAACAGAATCAGAAGCAGTCTCCAGGCTCCGAGCAAGCGGTCAGCACAGAGCCCGACGCGGGGCTCGAACCCACAAACCACGAGATGGTGACCTGAGCCGAAGTCGGACGCTCGACCGACGGAGCCACCCAGGCACCCCTTGTAGGGCTGTTTTAAGGACAAAATGAGTTCGTGCTTGTAAAGTGTTTAGAGGAGCGTCTGGCATATGTCTAAGTGCACAATGCATGTTTGCTACTGTCCTTGCTGTCGGTATTATCGGTATCCTTTGGAGTCATAATTTGGGTTTGCATAAGTGTTAAGGAAGCCTGTTGGAAAGTCTTCATCAATCATTAAAGGATACACAGCCCTGACAGGTTAGTCCCTTTAAGGCAAGAGGGACCCAGAGGAGAAGAACTATAAGCCCTCATGGGGATAGTTGGCTTGAAGTGAAGTTTCGGGCACCGTCTCTGCAATCCCTAGGTGGCTAAAATCCATCAGGATTAGCAGCTGGACCTTGTCTGTTAGATTAAGGTAAATGGAAGCCGTGAAACTTCTAGTCTGCACAGAATTTCTTCTCTCGGCAGCCCTTTGCTGATCCCTGCTGTGTGGCAGGCCGGTGGACGCCTCCCAGTCGAGGACCACCGAAGGCTGAGTTTACCTGTTTCTTCCTGTCTTGGCTGGAAGGACAGACGCACAAAACCACCTGAACCCCCTGCTCTCCGCCGTGCGGACACACACAGCGCATGCGTGTGTTGTCTGGAAGGTCGGGTCGGCAGCCGCATGCGGAACTCAAGGCATTTTATTCAAAAGTCTCAGTTCCTTTTGCATTTGCATGTTCTGGATGCCAGGTGGCAAACTAGAATTAATTTTAATACAACAGAAACTGCCATTCAGCTCCAAACCACCATCCTTGGTGGTTTATTTTTAACCCGGGAGTGTCACGGGCCACCTGGCCAAGTGCTGCCAGGCAGTCGCCCCTCCTGCCGTCTGCTGAAGCCTCCCCCAGCAGCCTCACCTCCAAGGAGTTGGTTGGGAGGCTGTGTTTTACTTTTGTAGGCTGCCGGAAGGGCTGTCACCCCAGCTTCCCCGGTGCGAACGTTGGCTGACAAAGGCCAAAGCTGAAAATGTCAGTGAGAACAAACAATATTTCAAAAGGGCCTTGTGCATTTCCCTCCTCTGTCTTGCCTCATCAGCCAAGTGTTGTGCGAGTGGCTCCAGAAGGACGCCAGTCGACCCAGGAAGGAATTAATCACGCAAAAACACATTTCTCCAGTCCACTTAGTTCTGATGCTATTAAGCAGCACCTACGTGCTAATGATACGGAGAGAGAGAGAGAGAGAGAGAGAGAGAGAGAGAGAAGCAATTGATACCGGTGGATGTCTTTTCAAAGCTCCATTTCTTGTTTCTTCTTTTAGTATTTTCGGGCTCAGGAAGGCTCATACAGAAATGTTATGGTTCCAGACACTGTTCACCGGTGGTTAGCACCTGCTTCCTGCTCAGAAAGGAGAAAGCGCTTCCTGTCCATCCAGCTCAGTAACACTGATCCTATCTTAGTCCTTACGTAGTCGTCGTTTAGGCGTGCCTCTCCCCCTTAGAGCGCAGATTCGCTCTGGTGACACAAAGGAATCCCAGGGCACACAGCGAAGCGGTTTGGAGGGTGGGTTTGGGTGACACAGACCTGAGCTGGGACTCCAGCCCTGCCGTGTAATAGCTGGGCGACTTTGGGAAGGTGTTTCCATTTCCTGAGCTTCGGTTTCTTCGCCTATAAACACTACAGACATGCATACAATTCACCTCTCAGGGTCTGAGGAAGATAATGTAACATCGAACCCCAAAGGTGCTGGGGGCGCGGGGGGACTCTGTAGGAACAGGCCTCCCCCCCCCCCCCCCCCACACACACACCCCGACCCTGGGCTCCTGGCTCAGAACTGTAGACCAAAACAACTGAGATTCAGGAAGTCAACTACAGGCTCCAGACAGAAATGCCTGCTTCCTGGGGCCACTTACGTCTCTGAGCCTCAACTTTCTCATGAATGAATGCGCAGAATCTTCTGACCACCTCTGGAGCAGGCCAAGTGAGCGATGGCGTCTGAGTTAAAGTCAGTGTTGTCTGAAGCCACACCTGGCCCCTGACTAACGATGTGGTGCCTGGCCTGGCACGCGGGCCACCATGCAGTAGGCCCAGAGGAAGGTAAGCTTCCTCAGGAAAGGACAGCCCTCGAGGCTCAAGGAAGTACGCTTCACCAGGACAGCTACAATGACTTAACCTTTCCGCGTTGGAGTTTACTGAAGTGCAGACCGGGGATAATAACAGTCCTAGAAAAATAATGAGTTTTCCCCTAAGGGGATAGAAGCCTTCTGAGATAGTTACACAGGATCGGGTAGAATCACATAAATTTTCAACTCCTTCTTGAGATTTTAGGTTCACGTCTGCAAAATGCACAGAAGCTCTTGGGTTAAATAATTCTTTAAGCAGCTGGTAGCCATTGGGCCTCTATTCTGAATGCCACTGACTCTTGGGAGCCAGCAACGGATCTCGGCTCTATCTGTCAACATGTTGAAAGTGTGTTTCTTAGGAAATTTTAATGAGTCATTTATTCATTCAGTAAATATTGGTTGAACATCTACTCTCTGGCACACCGTTGTGAGAATTAGAGAAACACTATAAACAGGGAAAAGGCCTTGCTTTTTTTGGAGCCTCCATCACAGGAAGGGTAGATGGATAATAATTAAATGCAAAAATAAATAAACAAGTTGCTGTGGAGACACAAAAGCAGGGTGAGTGAGGGAGACACCGTGGGTTGGATGACAGTGTTGAGGGAAGTGAGGGGGTGACGTGAAGCCAAACCAAAAATGCCATGATCTAAGGACAGAACATTCCAGACAGAGGGGGTGGCAGATAAAAGTATTCTAAGGTGGCAAAGGGCTCAGTTCCAAAGGAACTGAAGGCATAAAGTTCCAAAGGAACCTTATGGCTGGAGCAGAGTGAGCTACAAAAGGTTAGAGAGGGAGACAGGAGCCAGCTCGTGTAGGTCTTATCAGCCATGATAAGGACATTTATTCTGGGTCCGACCAGAAGCCATCGAGGTTGTTAAGTTATGGGAACAATAAATACCACATGATTGGGGGGAAATGCTCATAGTATGAGATTAAGTGGAAAAAAAGACCATCAAATCAAAAACTGTATATTTAGTACCATTTTTACTATGTAAGTACATAAGTAGACACACCCTCATGAGTGCACACACACACACACACACACACTCAGAAAACTGAAAGAAGATACAGCAAAATATTTAAAGTGTTGGCGATAGTTGGTGGCCTTGCTTTTCCTTCATTACTTCCCTGAATTTTGTCGGTTTTCTACAAGTTATATGACCTTCATAATCAGAAATAAATCCTGTGCTTTTTAAAAACTTGGTTGTAAAGCAATTGATGGAGAGAAAGTAGAGTGACCCTGCTTTACTATGTCTGATCTCAGCGTTGAGCTGAACGTGTGGGACTTTGGAAGGCCATGTGAATGTGGGAGACTCTGGCCAGTAGAGGTTTTTTAAGTGAGTCTTTTTTTTAAGTTTATTTATTTTGAGAGAGAGAGAGAGAGAGAGAGAGAACCCCAAGCAGGCTCCACACCTTCAGCGCAGAGCCCGACGTGGGGTTCAAAGCCACAAGCCATGAGATCGTGACCTGAGCCAAAACCAAGAGTCGGATGCTTAACCGACTGAGCCACCCAGGCGCCCCTTAAATGAGTCTTTTTAATGAATCTACCCTAAAACAAACTTCTTACCCTTCGCAGTAATGTATGCAGAAGTATCTAACATTTCTGTTTCATCCACAGATTTGAATATAACCTGCCGATACGCGGGTGTGTTCCACGTGGAGAAAAACGGTCGCTACAGCATCTCGAAGACGGAGGCTGCTGACCTCTGCAAGGCTTTCAACAGCACCCTGCCCACCATTGCCGAGATGGAGGCAGCCCTGAGCATCGGGTTTGAGACCTGCAGGTGAGAGGCGAGAGGGGGCGGGGCTTAGAACCCAGAGGCTCCTCCCTGACGGCTGATGGATGGTTGTCTGAAGGTCGGCCCCACCCATTAATTTGGGCAACTCAACCTGGAACCTGTAGGACAACTGGAATTGAAAGCCGGCTAAAGACACCTTTGTGAATCATAGTGGGGTTGCCCGGAGGAGGCCATTAAAGGTCAAGGGTTGGAATCCTCTTGCCTAAAGTGCTTCCACAGCGCTCTCCCGGCTTTGAAGAAGCGTGCAATATCATTGTCGGAACCACAAGAAAACGCAAACCAAATAACAGTGTTTAAAATAAATACGTGCCTGGTGGAGTCTTGGCTCTGCAGACGTGGCTCAAAGCAGAGTTTCCAAACAACTCCCTCTCTCTGTCTCTCTGTCTCTCTCTCTCTCTTTTTCTCTCTCTTTTTCTCTCTCTGTGTCTCTCCGTCTCCCCTTTGTTTTTTCCTCTTCTGTGTTGCTCTGGTTTGAGACTGTAAACGAAAGAGCATGACGATTATTAAGATAGATTATTACACGTGATTGGGAAGTGTTCAGAGGGACCCAGAAGGCCTCCGGAGAGACCTTGTGCGGGACATCACCGCGCTCCATGGACCCTTCTGCTGCAGGACGGTCACAGCAGGCAGTGGCCTTCTGCTTCTGAGTTTCCAATGGCCCTGTGGCGAGTGGTACACATTGAAAGCTAGCAGCGGTGACAACCACGGTGAAGTGGTTTGGTCTGGTTTGTTTTCACTAGAAGAGTTCTGGGTAATCCGAACAACCGCTCTGAAGTCTCCACCCAGCCGGCAGCTTCCCCCTGTTTTTGCAATGTATGTCATTAGGTAACACACTTCCTCTTTCTCATTATACACACACGTACAAACACAGGCTGCTTTTTAAAAGTCAAGCTGCGGGGCACCTGGGTGGCGCAGTCGGTTAAGCGGCCGACTTCAGCCAGGTCACGATCTCACAGTCCGTGAGTTCGAGCCCCGCGTCGGGCTCTGGGCTGATGGCTCGGAGCCTGGAGCCTGTTTCCGATTCTGTGTCTCCCTCTCTCTCTGCCCCTCCCCCGTTCATGCTCTGTCTCTCTCTGTCCCAGAAATAAATAAAAAACGTTAAAAAAAAAATTAAAAGTCAAGCTGCAGGGGCGCCTGGGTGGCTTGGTTGGTTAAGCGTCCGACTTCGGCTCAGGTCATGATCTCACGGTCCGTGAGTTCGAGCCCCGTGTCGGGCTCTGTGCTGACAGCTCAGAGCCTGGAGCCTGTTTCAGATTCTGTGTCTCCCTCTCTCTCTGCCCCTCCCCTGTTCATGCTCTGTCTCTCTCTGTCTCAAAAATAAATAAATGTTTAAAAAAAATTAAAAATAAATAAATAAATAAATAAAAGTCAAGCTGCAGACATCTTTATCCAAGCCATGAGATGTGAGTTAAGTACGCCTGTCCACATCCTTGGCTACTGTCCACATCCTTGGCTACAGGGTAACGCCCACATTAGGAGTGGGAGCCCAGACTCTCCTGTTGAAAAGGAAAAGGAAAGTCTTGACTCCAAAACTGCACCGATAAGGTAGCCACTCACCACGTGTGGCGGGCTCACTGCAATTCAATAAAATTGAACCCTGGTGCTTCAGCGGCTCTGTCGACATTCAAGTGCTCAGCTAGGACGGATGACTGGCACCTGCTCTATTGGGCAACACAGATGATAGAACATTTCCATTATCGCAGACAGTGCTACGGAGCAGTACTGCTCTGACAGAAAGGGCAGATGTGCACAGACATCTGCGTGTGCTCTGAGCGAGGTCTGGGAGAATGGGAAAGCGGAGGAAGGAAGAAGCTTTGCTGACTCCCAAACCCCAGCTGTAGGCTGCAATGAAGGAAGGCCAATTAGCAGATCCATTTATTCTGTTCCCCCAGGCTAATTGTTTAAATACAGCCCTGGCTAGGCCAGTAGCCTAAAAAAGTAGACTTACGAAGCTGAATTTTGATTGTGAAATACAGGCAAGACATACTTAGGAAACACAGAACTATTCCCATCTGCTGAAAAGAGGGAGGTTCTTCCCACTCCCACTGGCGAACTGTTGCGCACTTAGGGGTTGGGCGCCCTGCTCCCCACTCGCCCACGTCCCCTCAATGCTCAGACTGCACCCTGGGTCGATCCTATTACTCCAGTGTCTGGATGAAGCCACTGAGGCTGGGAGAAGTGCCGAGGCTCAAGAAGTGGCCCCAGGGCCACATTGTGGGTGTGGGGAGGAGTCCAGATCCCAGTCCTGCTTCTTCGCCTGAGCGAAGGGCCACAATTCAATGACCCTCCCCAAGGGCGGACTGCAAGGGGGACGGAAGCAAGGTGCATGGATTTGCTGAGCATTTCTTTCCTCCCTGTGAACAGCAACCTGCTGGGGCGGTATACACACATTTAAATTTTAACATCCCAGCTCATGTACGGTGGGATGCATAAAAGTGGCAGTTGGCATGATGTGGCAACAACTCAGGAATAACTTACAAAGGGAATGCAGATTCTAGAATGTCAGTATTACACAGATCTCCTGAATGTGATGGGGTGGGGTGGGGAGTAGGCTCACCAAGGATATTGTTAATTTAAAACAGAAAGAAAGAAAGAAAGAAAGAAAGAAAGAAAGAAAGAAAGAAAGAAGGGAGGGAGGAAGGAAAGAGAGAGGAAAGAAAGAAAGAAAGAAAGAAAGAAAGAAAGAAAGAAAGAAGGGAGGGAGGAAGGAAAGAGAGAGGAAAGAAAGAAAGAAAGAAAGAAAGAAGGGAGGGAGGAAGGAAAGAGGAAAGAAGGAAAGAAAGAAAGAAAGAAAGAAAGAAAGAAAGAAAGAAAGAAAGAAAGAAACAGGGATGCCTGGGTGGCTCAGTCAGTGAAGCATCCGACCTCGGCTCAGGTCATGATCTCACAGTTGGTGAGTTCGAGCCCCGCATGGGGCTCTGCACTGTCAGAACAGAACCTGCTTGGGATCCTCTGTCTCTCTCTCTGCCCCTCCCTTGTGAGCGCTCTCTCTCTCTCTCTCTCTCTCTCTCTCTCTCAAAAATAAATAAACACCCCCCAAAATTTTTTAATTAAAAATAAAAAAGAAAGAAAAAGAAAAACCAAAGGGGCCTAAGAAACCTATCCTTCCACCCAGAGCAGGTATTAAATGTTGCAAAACACATTTCCATAATTTCGCTCCGGTAGCTATGAATCAGATATCTGCCACAGGACAGGTGGCAAGTCTCATAGGCTCCCATAAAACCTTAGCAGCCGCTCTCTTCTGTGTGCCCCGCCCTGATTAGTAGCCTTTCCCAGATATATGGAAACTTGTTAACATTTAATTGCTCTCCCTCTGCCCACCAAGCTCAGGAGTCTTTGGAGAAACCAGTCTGTCCTTTCAGATGGGGAATTAGTCATGCACTACAGTTGCAACATAGATGTAATGAGCTCTATGTGCTTAGACATTTCAAATTCATGGCCATTTCCGTGGGTCTTGCAGGGCTATGCGCTATGTGCTGTTGCCTCTGGCAGGAAAGATTAAAAGGATCTACGCTGCGCGTTTTAGCCAGCATTGCAGTTTCAGAAACTTGCTGGATTTAACTTCACCCTCTTTGTCCTACCCCACACCCCCACCCCCACCGCCACCCTCTTCTCAGCCCACATCTCATTTTGAGGCATTTTCCCTTCCGGACAGATTGTGTAGTGAGTATTCAGCTTCTGCGATGCGGATCCAAGAGGCCCGGGTGCTGTCTGTTGTATCCAAAGGGGCCTCCAGCTCTGACCTGCTCCCCTGCTCCTGGAAACATCCTGGTAGGGGCAGAGGGGCCTTATGCACTTCTCTGACTGTGCTGCCTCTGGAAAATTCCCGAGCTAAATGAGGCACCGCTATCTACTTACTTAATCACTATTACTCCCATTTTAATGACAGTCAATTTACTTCCACTGGCAATGAAATTATGCCTGGGATGCTCGTGAGGCAAAATGTACTGTGTTCCCAGCATCTAAACAGGGCTTTGTGTTTGCAGTAATGGAGTCTGGAACAAGGGAATCACAGGATAAGGTGAGGCGGGGAAGGAAGGGGTGGGGGTGGGGGAAATAGGCAGTTTTGACATTCGCGGGCTGATGCGAAGAGCCACCTCGTCCCATCCTTTGGGGGCTGGTGATTTGATGTGTTTCCTGGAAAATGGGAAGGTGATGGAGAGCCAGAGTGGAACTCACATCAGAAAGTGGTTGTTCTTCCCTCTTCCGCGACTCCGGCTTCCCTCCGCCTGTTGGAAGGAACTTGCTGCTGCTGCCCACAGATTTTATCTGAAAACAGGTTTTTCCTTCCTGCCTTTTTCTTTTTTAAAGCTCTGTATAGAGCTCTAAATAAAATCAGCGGAGTCGATCCCCTCCATTCTCCCTCTGCTGTTGTTTTTGGATTTCGTACAACACAGTCGTTGAAACGTCTGCCGTCCCCAGGGGTGAATTGAACGAGGCGGCGCAGCGTGTGAGATGTCACGTGATGGTGTGTTCTGAAACCCTCATCGCCGCCTTGCAGGTGGATGACCTCTTGCTTGTCTCTTGCAGGTACGGGTTCATAGAAGGTCACGTGGTGATCCCCCGTATTCACCCCAACTCCATCTGTGCCGCGAACAACACCGGGGTGTACATCCTCACATCCAACACCTCCCAGTATGACACGTACTGCTTTAATGCTTCAGGTTGGTTCCGGGTGGATCGTGTCTGCGCTTGGGGTTGCTTCGGGCGTGCGGGCCTTCGGCAGTGTAGCTGACAGTAATTCAGTCTTGGCTGAAGTGGGGGCGGGGGGTTCATGTGGCTTCCCCTCACATAACAGATGCTCACTGAGTATCTCCACAGCAGAGACAAGATGCCTATCTCCAGGGTGCTGACTTTCTAGGCAGGGAGGCCAACAGGAAACAGAGAGATAGTAAATACCTTAAGTGATGGGAAAGAGTGGCGAGTGCTCTAAAAAGGAAAGCAGAGCGGGAAGCTTCAGAGTGCTAGGGGAGCTTTGGTCTGAGAAGGTGGCCAGGGAAGGTGCCTGTGAGGAGGTGCATTTGGGGGAGCCCCAGCTGGAGTCAGGGAGGAAAGCCAGGGGCAGGAGGGACAGCCAGTGCAAAGGCAGGTGTCGGGGAGCATGGTGGCTTATTCTGAGGATGCCAAGGTGGCCAGGGTGGATAAAGCCCCACTAGCAGAAGCGAGAATGCCAAGGAATGAAGTCAGAGGGGTAGACAGGGGCCAGATCACAGAGGGCCCTGTAGGCCATGATAGAGAATGTGGATTTTACTAGGTTCACGTGATGGAAAGTCATTGCGGGGTTTTGAATAAAGAAGTGACATGAATCTAATGAGAGCGTTGGTGTATGAGCCAAATGGCTTAGCTCAGAGGTATTTATTATATGTTGGGGCTGTAGAGAAAGCTGGGAGGATATACTGTAAGCCTTTGACCTTCTTGAGTTTCCTTTCCCAACAATTGAGAGCCTGACAACTGGAGAATAAGAGCGCCAAGCTACGACGTGCATGCTGGGCTGCTGGCCAGGCCCCTCTCCCTGTCTAAGGGACCTCCTTCCAACCACTGGCCTAGAAACATGCTCATAAGTCTAATTCAGGCTCCAGCAAAATTCAAGAATTCCATGCATCGTGAATCTTCAGCATCTTTTGAGAAGGGTCAAAAACGTAAATGTCAAATTTTGAATGCCGACAATCAAACATTGATCGATTACTTACTTCTCAGACTGGGCCTTCTGTCCCTTAGGAAGGTTTTAGATTGTGTGAAAGGAAGATGGAACCACAAGACAAACCCGATAAACACGTCTTCCTGGCATATCGGTTCTCCTTAAAGATGGGAAGGAGGGCTTAGTTAAATTAGCTGGACAGTGATTAAAGACAGTATCTGTCGGAGACAAATACAGATTATTATACGATGACTGAAGATGTTGTTTGCATGAGACAAACACAGATGTCATATATGGTAGTAGAATATCAAATCTGCATGGATTTTTAAGTGCAAGTGGAAACATCAAAATAATTGTGAGATTACATCAGTAGCTTTCACTCTCCGGCCACCCACTGTGGCATGACCAGTCAGCATCCGAGTGGGAAGTCGAAGGAGAAGTCTAGACTTTAGGAGAAAGAGAAAGTTTCAGGGTTGAATAGTTGAAATGGAGTGTGTGAAGCCAGTAAAATTATGTCAAATACATGCAGGTCCCTAAGCCTGTGGGAGGGACACTCAAAACACAGAGGAGAAGACCGCAGAGTGTTTGCTCTGCCCTGGTATATGAGCGAAGGGTGCGAATGAAGTTCAACCAAAAAGAGGAGAGTCCAAATGAGGCTAAACAGTACATGGCCCATACCCCGTTCCCACACTCAAGCCCACACCGTCCGTCTGATGACACGATGGTGAGAAAACCCACGTGCAAATAAAGGAGAAATAGACACAAAGCCACATGTGGCCTAGCTAGCTTATTTTATTGCCAGAGGTCAGAGGAGGGCTTTGGGAAGACGTGTTTTAGACGAAGGGGTTGGTCACATGGGACAGGGCTGGCATGGGACTATGCAGTCCAGAGTCTCTGGGTCCTGCCTGTTTCTTCTCCCACCGAATCTTGTCAAGTGAGTGTATGCCATAGATTATGTTGTTGTGTATCCACATTGTCTCACCTGTTTGACGAGTTAGTATCGCTTGCTGGAAAGAACCTGAACTCAAAAAGCTAGAAGCTCTCACTGTTTTATTGCCTGGAATTGCAGCCATCTAGACAAGTTACTACGGAGACTTCTCTCCCTGCCCTTATTTTTGCCTGTAAGGATGGGCCTATCCTCAGAGAAGGGAGTGAACAGTACTAATCAACTTTCCTCTTCTTTGCGGGGGAGGCGGTAGTCCAGCTGAAAAGTTGGAGAAGTTCAGGGAGTGTGTGCATACGAAAATGGTTGTGGCAAAGTAGTCAAGGTTAAGGGGAAGATTTCCTCTTCTCTTATCCAAATTTACCTAATGTAGATAGGCTGCTTTTATACGTTTTTCTTTAAGTTTTTGGTTGTTGTTTTGTTTTAAAATGTTTATTTATTTTGAGAGAGAGAGAGAGAGAGAGAGAGAGCATGAGTTGGGGAGGGACAGAGAAAGAGGGAGACAGACAATCTCAAGCAAGCTCCAAGCTGTCAGCACAGAGCCCGATGTGGGGCTCGATCCCACAAACCTCGAGATCATGACCCGAGCTGAAATCAAGAGTGGGACACTTCACCGAATGAGCTACCCAGGTGGCCCAGTTTTCCTTTAAATTTTAAAAACAGTATTTATCGATCAACTATCTGTACCCAGTACTCTGCTGGGCAAGTCGAGTGAAAAAGAAACAGTGGCCATATTTCTTGTCTTGGGAGGTTATTTCGTTGAAGCGATGAAACAAAAAAAAAAAAGAAGAAGCTGGAGAAGATTGTATATCTCAGGAGAAAGTCTAAATGTCTTGGTTTAGAGTCAGATGAAAGAAGTGCTAAGGGGACTATGGGTCTTGATAACCTTCTGTTCTATGCAGGGATCTCATTGGAAAGGTCCTTGAATCCAGCTTAGCTGGAGAGTTGCCAGCAGCTAGTCAAGACCCAACGATGTGATCCCCCACAAGACCCTTTTGGTCTACAGGGACCAAATCCAGCTCAATCTTAGCAGATCGCTTCCGTGTGCTTACAGTTTCAGCAGTAGTTTTGTAAAAGATGGCCTGTGGGTTACAAATGAAAATAAGGCAGACCCTGGGAAGGCTCCATGATTTTTATTTTTATTGCCTTCTCTCTCAGGAAGGCCCAGCACAAGCATGGTGACTTTTGTGTTAACAGCCCAGAGAACTGACTTGAGTTGGTCCATGCTTTAAGTTTGCCTCCAGTAAAACACCCCATTCTTTTCTGAAGGAGGGATTTAGGAGAAGAGTCTACATTCCTCTGTCTCTTCGCTCTTTCATCCATTCGACAAGTACTTATTGGATATCTAGAGTATATCAGGCATTGAGGAAGATGTCTTTCTACCTGGCACTGAGTCATTGGCCGGATGGAATGATTAACATTTCTCTTGGCTGTTTTGCTGCAGTGGAGGCAAAGTTTAGAGAGGCAGCCCACCAGGAAGCCCACCCCAGAGTCTTTCTAACGACCCCTTGGGTTCAGGAAAGGCTCACCAGGCCTGATTCTCCCAGCAGTGCAGTGCTCATTAAACAGAATAAAAAACTGTCAGTGACGCTCTGGTGTCTGACAGGGGAGCGTGAAGGTATTAATTGCACATTTGGGTCACCATTCATCCTAGTGTGCTCGGCAGATTTGATATTCTTTATAAAAGTTAAGGTGAACTGGAGCATGAAGAGGCTCCGTTTGAACAAATGCTCTAATGATTTACCAAACTGTCTTGGTGTTTTTTTACATCGTGCCCCGGTCTATTACAACCCAACTCCTAGAAGTTCCTTCCCAGGGCAGTGCTGTTGTGTTTGAATTTGAGGAACGTCGTTCCATCCCTGTCATTAAGAGGTCATAATCCAAGGCTGTTTTCCGGATTTGTGCAAGTGACAGTACCAGAAGCATCCGTGGGGCACCTGGGTGGCTCCATCAGTGGACTGCCTGACTCTTGCTTTCGGCTCTGGTCATGATCCCAGAGTCATGGGATCGAGCCTCGTATCAGGCTCCATGCTGAGCATGGAGCCTGTTTAAGCTTCTCTCTCTCTCTCTCTCTCTCTGTCTCTCTTTCTGCCCCCTCCCCCACTTGAGTGCTACCTCCCTCCCTCCCTCCCTCCTGGCTTCCGTCCCTCCCTCTCTCTCTCTCTCTCTCTCTCTAATAAAATAAATAAATAAATAAATTTTTGAAAATTAAAAAAAAGAAGCATCTCACAGGTCAGGCCAGTTTCTGGTGGCATTACCACAACAGACAGGGTAGATACTCTTCAAGATCTCCCAGGTTGGCTATCTGTCCCGATTTTCAGATGAGGAAATCCTTGGGAAGATTATTTGAAAGCTGTAAAAATCTAAAGAAGTATTGTTATTGTCCCCCATGACCTTGTGAATTCCTCAAAAGCAGAGACAGGAACGTGTTCATCTTTTTGCTCTTTTTAAAAAACCCGTCACGTGAGTAATGTTTAAAATGAATAAACGAACTGATATTTCTAAAACTTTTTTAAAAATATTTCTTACGGCGTTGCCATTCAGGGTTTATCTAAACATTTCTTGACCTGTTTATAACGGCAGTCCATTTGGAGGGTTAACATCTTAGGTGTGTTTCCTGGAAGAATGGGCCTGTGAGAAATTACCTTGGTATTTCCTCTTTCGTTCATTCAACAAATATTTATTAAGTGCCTTTCTGACCGATCACACATAAATGTTCTGCCCAAGATAGCTAAGGTCACTACTCATCGTGTAGAACTTACATATTTCTATGGAGCAGGGGTTAGGAGTTGGGAGATGTGCCCTGAACAACCATCAGGTAAAATGAACAAGATAATCTGCGAGAGAAGAATCCAGAAGAGCTGCAAGCAAATGTGTGATGGTGGTGTATGTAGGGGTTTGGTAAAGGGCTGGCTGACATTGGACAGTGAGGAACAGCCTTACTGAGGAGGTGACTTTCTCTGAGACTCTCTTCTGAGAAATCTTTTACTTAGCCTTTACAAGAATGGCTTTTCCTAAAACCTGTTTTGTTTTGTTTTTTTCCAGTTGAACATACAAAGGCATCCCCTTTACCTGTAGGAAAAGATGCTTCTGGGGGTTGGGAAGCAACCAAACCTTGTTTTGGTCAACTTATGTTTCTGTCCAATGTTATGAGTACCCATTAATTTATGGCAGAACACTTAAAATATTTATAACAGCCTTCCTAGTGATAGCAGTCTTCCTACCTCCATCCATCCATCCATTCATCCATCCATCCACCCGTCCCTTTCTTTGTCTTTTCTAAGAAGCAACTCTAGGGAGAAACCAACCTAACAAATAAGCTGCCATTTTGGGCACAGGTGCATGCGTGCACACACACACACACACACACACACACACACAGTATAAAAGCTATAATTCACAAATGGATCCAAACTTCCTACAATAGCACAGCCAGTTCAAAGTTCTCTGAGTTTTTAGAGCTCAATACAAAGTCTAGTTACCAAATAGAGCATTTGGGCATAAATGGAACAGCTGGTTAAGGCATTCTTCGATCTTGTTTTTTTAGGGCTTGGGTATGCAGGGTGGAATTTTCAGTGGGCTTTACACAGTGTTCTCAAAGAGCTACTTAGTAATGTCTCTAGGTGGTTAGGAGTATCCAAGGTACAGTCAGAAATCTTTATTCCTGAAGAAGAGGGGAAAGTAGAAGATAAGATGGAGGACAAAGGAAAAGAAGCCAGGGTGCCCGGGTGGGATATGGCAGCACAGTGGTCTCAGGAAATAGTCTGGGCACCTAGACCAATGGTGGACAACCTAGCTCATTAGCTATATGTTGAGAAGAAGTCTAGACAGAGTAGGCACTTAAGGATCCAGCTAAGTTAATCAACACATCTGGGCATCAAGAAGCCACTAAAGATTCATTTGTTTTGGAATATTTTTTTTTGTTTTAAAACTTTTTTTTAACTTATTTTTTATTTTTTTAAATTTACATCCAAATTAGCATATAGTGCAACAATGATTTCAGGAGTAGATTCTATCAGGTAAATTCTTGGTGCTTATTTTAATGTATGTATCCTCATGCTGGTCACGTTTGATTATATTGGTCTGTCCTGTGTTTCCATCATTTCTATAGAGTATTGGGATCGCATATGATTTTTTCATTATAGTTCACACTTCTTTATTAAAAAATGTTTTTACAGGGGCGCCTGGGTGGCGCAGTCGGTTAAGCGTCCGACTTCAGCCAGGTCACGATCTCGCGGTTCGTGAGTTCGAGCCCCGCGTCAGGCTCTGGGCTGATGGCTCGGAGCCTGGAGCCTGCTTCCGATTCTGTGTCTCCCTCTCTCTCTGCCCCTCCCCCGTTCATGCTCTGTCTCTCTCTGTCCCAAAAATAAATAAAAAACATTGAAAAAAAAAATTTAAAAAAAAATGTTTTTACACTGTTCCCATATTACTTTTATTTATTTATATGTTTATTTATTTTGAGAGAAAGTGCATGTGCGGGAGGGGCAGAGAGGGAGGGAGAGAGAGGATCCTAAGCAGGCTTCGTGCATCAGTGCAGAGCCCGACACGGGACTCCATCCCACAAACTGTGAGATCATGACCTGAGTTGAGATCAATGCTTAACCAACTGAGCCACCCCAGCAACCCTCCCCCCGACATTACTTCTATAATAACACACTTAAGAAGTAATTTCTAATCGATGCCTCATTCCAGAAGGGCATGTCTATCTTATCTACCATAATATCCCCGGCCTTCCGCAACACTTGATGGAGAACATACATGTGTGTTTGTTTAATGAATGAATCTGTTAGGGTGGAAAGAGGAATAAGTAAGCTTCCCAAAATGTATGAAGGTAAATAAAAATGGAAAATGCATCACAAAGGTCAGGGAAGTTCCTAGGAAACTTAATCAAGTTTCAGAAAAAGAAAATTATTTAGTTCACTTATACGCGAAATCTAAAAACCAAACGAACACGCAAACAGAAACGGACTCGTAAATACAGAGAACAAATTGATGGTTGCCAGAGGGGAGAAGGGTGGGGGATGGGTGGGGGATGGGTGAAACAGGTGAAGGGGAATTAAGAGGTACAAACTTCCAGTTCTAAAATAAGTAAGTCATGGTGATGAAAAGTATGGTATAGGGTATGGTACATTTCCATAATAAAAAAAAGAAAACCATTTCAGAAAATGTTTAATAAAACCCCATACTAACCAACAGAAATCAGTTCTGCTCATAGTTTTTACTGTTCTCATGCCTTTTTTCTTTGCTACCCCACAGCTCCACCTGGAGAAGATTGTACGTCGGTCACACACCTGCCCAATGCCTTTGAAGGACCAATTACCATAAGTACGTATCTCTTCGAACCTTCATTGAGTTTCTCCATTCTTGGGAAAGGGATCAGATGCATTTTCTGTGTTTCACATTTGAGCAGAATAGTTGTTTCCCTCAGCCAGGGACACTGGCTGTGATTCACTGGCCCTTCCCCTTCTCCCGCAGTGGCTTGAAACTACAACTTGGTTGACCCCGACACACTGTTCCTCAAACTGCAGTCATTCGAAAACCACTTTCTTTTTGACGCCTCTGTGTACACAGAACAATCATTCCCTTGATATTTTGCGTTTAATTGGTCCATTCTTTTCTACTTAAACTATGTTCATTTCAAAAAAAATGCCTGAAAATGGAAAACCCAATTCTTGGTCATAAGTAGAAGGTATCCTTAAACATATACTTAAAATGTGGGACAAATTAGGTTGCGTTCTTAAATTCTAGCTGCTGAAGGTTCTGAGTCTGAGCTGTGTTCTTTCTCATAGAAGGGGATTAGTAAGTCTTAGAGGGAGAGGCATTCCAGCCCCCTCAATTTTGTTTAATGGTAGTATTGAAAGATAATTATAAAGGGCATAGATTTCCTGATAGGGGTTTCAACATTATTTATACCACACCCACCTAAACTCATCTTGATTACCCCAAGAAGTAGGCATCTGGCATTGTATGAGAACAGAAAATCTCAACCAAAATTTTCAGAGCGGTCAGCTTATTAACCCTGACCTTCTGGCCTCTGAACCTCATTTTTTGGGGGAAGTGTCATAATGTTGAGGTGGCCTGGTTTCTGCCTCCTAAGGACCAGACCCCTCAGCGTACAAGGGAACAGTGGTGGCAGTGGCAGAGGGCTGAGAATTCTTCCTGGCCGTGCCCATCCAGCCCCGCACTGTTATATAAAAAATTGTCCCTGACCTGTGCCTCAGGGAAGGAAAGGGAGGCCCTCACGTTGAGATGTGCTGTCTCAGTCAGGCTTGGTCTAGTTCCTTACCACCTGGGTGATCTTAAAGGAAGGACTTACTGTCTCTGAGCCTCAGTCTTCTCATCTGGATAATGGAACAACAGGTGAGATTTGAAAAGAAAGTGAAGAAAGGCAATATGTCTAATGTGTGCTTGGCCCATAGTCACGTTCAATAAACGTCCCACTTCCTCGGTGCTCACCAATGCCTTTCAAAGTCCAGACCTATCCGAGTTGCGTCATATTTTCTGATCAAATCTTCATTTCCAGAGATTATCGGGCTGTTCGAGACTTTGGAATATTTTTTAATGTATGTTTTACTAATAGTTCCACTTGGGCAAGCCAGATAGGTGGACACAAGGAATATTTAGTCCAGTGCAATATAGCAGAAAATCATTTCAGCTAAATGCACACTTGTGCGGTGAGTGGGCCAGACTTGACAAAGGCAGCCAGTCTTTTTCAGGGGAACAATGAAGGAAATCATTCTTGCTTTTTCTCCTCCTGTCTATTCTAGGCATTGCCTTGTTGAAATCAAAGAATTTTGAGCTTTATATGCCTCTGTGCTTCTCAAATTCAAGTTTGAATTTTACAGAGGACGGGCAAGGGCTCTGTCACTGTTGAGGCATGCTGATGTCTTAACCAGAGTAGGGGTTCATGAAGACTGACAACATTCGCCCCTTCGAAAGAAGGGGGCATTGATTCTTCATGGATTTGCAAATATATATTCCCTGTTGAGACTACTAACCTCTTTGCTCCTGCTTCCAGTCCTTTCTAGAAATAGTTGGAATCAATAGCAACAAATTTTACATGTCCTTGAGAAGGGAGAATAGGAACCAGTGGGGAAATTATCATTTTTTTGAGACCAGCTAAATTTTGGATACTATGCTAAGCACTTTACATACAGTGCATCATATAGTGCTCGTAACAGAAGGTAGTACTTTTCCCATTTTACAAATGACAGAAGTGAAATGAAGCCCTGTACCAGCTTTGTCAAGAGGCACACAAAGCTGGGATTCAAACATGGACACGTCCAAACACACCCTCTTTCTCCCGCCCCATTTCTAAGAGGTGGGGGTGGGCAGGGGAGGGTACACTTTCTTAGTGCATCACCTACTCCCCCCACCCATCTAGCTAGGTAGTTAAGTATTGTTTTGCTTCGTCACAAAGAAAAATAGCTTTGAAGTCACTGTCTTACATGATAATCCACAGTCTTGCTTAAACTCAGAAAATGTCGGCTGTCAAGCTCTGAGAGTGCCTTCTCTTTCTCCCAGCCATTGTTAACCGTGATGGCACCCGCTACACCCAGACGGGTGAATACAGAACTAACCCTGAAGACATCTACCCCAGCAACCCCACTGACGATGACGTGAGCAGTGGATCGTCCAGTGAAAGAAGCACTTCGGGAGGCTACAGCATTTTCCACACCCACCTTCCAACTGCCTACCCGACCCAGGACCAAGACAGTCCCGGGGTGTCCGACAACCCAGAGAATCCCCCCATTACCAGTAAGGAGAATGAATCACTGTGCTTTCCGATGGCGATTTGTTTGCAGAAACGTCTCTGGTCTTCCTGAGTGACGGGCACTCACTTGTGTGTCGACTGTCTCCTGTCTCTAGAAGTTGGTGACCTCATGTGGGGAGGTGGGCTATTACGGTTGTCAGTGCCCTGTATGCATCGGCTGCTACCGCCTGTAGTTTTTGTCCATCCGCTTCTCTGTTTTGCTTACCTTGGGAGAAGTAGTGCCATTTTGGAAGTCTTTTTAGAAGAGTTTTTCTTGTTCTCTTGTCTCAGGGACGTGGTGACAACTCAAGCATGACACGGAAGCTGTTTTTACTTTTACATGTTTCTTTCTTGTTCTTATCCACCTTTGGATAAGATTGTTTTCATACAGCTGGGATCGTAATGCATGCATACCAGTCCATGCGTTTTTCTCAACCGAACCTTACATTTTTGTGTTTTAACTTGATTCATGCTGTTTTATTGATGGCGTGAGATTCAGTCACCTTCATCACCCATGATTTACTAAACAGTCCCTTTGTTTTGGGTTTAAGGAAGCATATCTGAAGGAGTTATCTGATCAAATTAAATCTGCTTAAAAGTTGTATATCCCAGCCTGTAGGGGAAGGCTGTTAATACTTGCTTGGATATGTGGGTAATTCATCACGTTAGGACTGCGAGAGTGGAAATATGTAAACATTGTGTTCGATCTCATTGAGGGTTTTTTGTTTTTTGGGGTTTTTTTTTTTTTTTGCCCTTTGTGCCCACTTTCACTGGAAAGTATTTGCATCGCCCTCTCATCTCCTTCTTTGCTTTTTCCCTATGGTTTGTTTTAAAACAGGTTTTCAGATTGGCCGCGTTCCTTCTGCGGAGGATTACTCAAACTGAAACAGGGTCTCTGCCTCTCGGGCAGCTTTCCCAGTATGGTGTGGATTTTTCTTTCTTCCTGTCTATGGCTCTGGAGGGCTGGAGCTCTGGTCTCCAAAGAGTGTGCCAGAAGTTCACTGCTTTGCCAATGCTCAAGATAGGGCCCTTTTCGGTGCCTCGTCCCCCCAGAAGCCAGGGCCACCTTCAGAGCACGGTGACTTCATGTAAGGTTACTTGCTCAACAGCGTTTTAAATTCCTGTGAGCAGCTGGCTGAGGGTGCGGAACAAATAGGCGTGAGGTCTGCTTGTTCTTTGCAGATCCTTTGCAGCCTTTCAGGAAGTGGATGTTTTCAACCTGCCCGTGCTTTCCCAGATTACTGGCTCTCTGAGGATTGTGTCTCCTCATTGTCTGTCATCCCATGGATGACCCTTCTTGGGAGGGGCTTCGGCAAACCAAGCAGGCAGTGCTATTGGCTGCTTGCTACTTCTTGAGCGCCCTGCCTTGGTAAAGTAACCCCGCTGAAGTTGCCTATCATCCGGGCACGCGATTTTGTCAGACGTCGGCGAACGTAACAATTAGTGGTCTCAGCAAGAGGCAAATCAAGTCTACTCTAAGGTACTATTTCCCACCGAAGAAGAAAATCATGACAAAATGTATCTTTTAGGAACTAGATGAAATTCACAGTCAAGCCATTATTAGCTTATGCAAAATAGTGAGTATTTCACGTGTGCTTTGGAAAGGCAACGGGGTCATTTTATGGACAGTCGTAGCACATCTTTAATTTTTTTTTTTTTTACCGTTTATTTATTTTTGAGAGAGAGAGAGAGAGAGAGGGAGGGAGCGCACAACCAGGGGAGGGGCAGAGAGAAGGAGAGAGAGGACCCCAAGCAGGCTCTACACTGACAGTGTGGAGCCTGATGCGGAGCTCAAACCCACAAACCGGGAGATCACGACCTGAGCGGAAGTCGGATGCTCAATCGACCGAGCCACCCAGGCGGCCCGCACACTGTTTAAAGGATTGCACATTTCCTGCTCAGGTTAGTTAGTCAGAAAACATATTTTGAGGACCTACTATGTACCAAGTCTGTGCTAATGCTTGGGATCCAGTGGTGAATACCATTAGAAAGTGATACTGAAGGGAGATAAGGATTAGTAAGCTAGTAACCAATATTTACTAAGTATTAAGCAATATTTGAGGTCTTCTCTGTGCCAAATGCTGCTCCAGTTACTCGGAACCCAGAGCTGGACTGACTTTCTTGGAGCCCAGCTACTGTTCAGAAATCAAGGAGAAGGAATGCTTTGAGACTTAACGAAAACATAGGATTTGGGTTGAGAAAAGAAGTGTTCTTCCCTCTTTTCAGAGCACTTAGCTAAGTTTTTCTTAGTAGTTCAGTAAGAGAAAGATTCATTTATCCAACAGAATGGCTCTCAGGTTAGAGTCACTGAAGTGCTACAGCATCCAAAAAGGCCAGTGGAAGCTCCAGATAAATCCATCTGTGCAAAGAAGGGTATCCAAGAAAACAATCAGGTAAAAACTTGAAAGCAGTCCATGTTAGAAAAAGTTACCAGTGGTAAGTTCCTGGATAGACCCCATTATCTGAGGCCAGTGAGGAGATTCCCAAAGCTTCATGACTGTTGGACCAAAAAGGTAGAGCTTGGAGGGAGGGAGTGACAGCAAATCCTCTGTAATGGGTACATGAGGTCAGATGTCCAGAGGAGGTTGGGCTGAGGACAGAGAAGCACGTCTTTAGCTTGGCTGGCTCATTCCTTCCTTAAGGGTCCCTAGTGGGAGGCTGTAGGGAAAGCCAACCAGAACAACCATCTGGAGAGGCTTTGATTTCCATCAGGCTTTTTATTACAAATGTGATTTTTGGAAGAGCCTTCCTGGAGGCATGTTGTCAGCCTCTTTTCTATTGGTGGTCTGGCATTCTCTGGAATCCAGAAACCTAAACCAACTCAGGAAGCAGCCTCTTACCTTGGAACACTCGATTTCCTCATCTTCTGGGTAGCAAAGAAATATATACATATATATATATATATGTAAAAAAAAATTTTTTTTTTGGTCTGGCATGGGCTACTTGGGTTGGGAAAATTGGAAACTCTGATGGCTCTGACTCCTTTCAGGAAATTAGAAGTATTCCTATTTCTATCTTGCTCTTGTTTATTTGCTTCCTGTCGGTCTCTTCGTGGTCTTTTATACGGTGAAAGTGGCAGAAGGTCTCCATATTTAAAAAGGTTTCTGAGGGCAGAATGAGGTGCCTGAGAATTTTTCAGGGGGATGCTCAGGTTTATCTGGTGAAATTGGCTCCTATTCTCTCTACTCTGTGCCAATGTGTCTTTTGTAGCACAGAGCATATTGCACAGGTTGTTGACGTTTTCTGAATACAGAGTCAAAGTTTTTTACCTGGAATTAATGGGCTTCCCATAGGTTCAGTGATGGGTTATAAGGTGTTCAAGAGCTACCTGAAATAATATGCAAAATTTTGAGAATGTGTATCTGTTGGATCACTTTTTTGAGGACAGGAGTCATAACTTATATCAGATTTTCAAAACAGTATTTAACTTGAAATGGCTTTTAAAGATCTCGAGTGGTTTAGCTGTTTATCCTGATGATCTTTGCTGTTCTTCTTCTACAGGGAAACATTCTCTTTTTTTATGTGTATTTATTTTTGAAAGAGAGACAGAGTGTGAGCTGGGGAGAGGCAGAGAGAGGGAGACAGCATCTGAAGCAGGCTCCAGGCTCTGAGCTGTCAGCACAGAGCCCGACACAGGGCTCCAACTCAAACCATGAGATCATGACCTGAGCCGAAATTAAGAGATGCTCAACCAACTGAGCCACTCAGGTGCCCCTGCAGGGAAACATTCTAGACTCAAGCCCCACTTGAGAGTCAAATGGGAGATTTCAAATTGCACAATATTACTGGTCGTCCTTTCTCTAATTTGAATAGAGTCCAGAATTTCTCTAACTTGGGCAGTCTTGTTTCTTTTCTGGAAACACATTCTGAATTAGAACTAAAAGTGACAGGAAGTGATAAATGGACACTCAACAAAGCTTCATCTGATTTCAACATTTTGAACACACACCCTTTGCAAAGCTCCTCCTGCTCAAGCATAAAGCTTGACTTGAAGTTAATGAGTGTGGGCGGAACTTTGAAATGGCAGTTGTCATCAGAAGCTACCTGCATAAAGTGATAGACCCAAGAGATTACAAACAAGCATCTCTAAAGACACTCCAAAAATAAATGAACGAAAGCAACTTTATGAAATGCTGCATCGAAGATCTTCAGTTCATGGCTGGGTCGCCCTATCAAGTAAAATAACATCTCTTTTCCTTCACCGGTTATTAAGTTCCTACTTGGTTTTGCTCTGAGCCTGTGTTCAGAGGGTTCCATTTGAGAAATGAGTACCACTGAATTGATACCCGTGCAGAATTTGCATTTCTGGGGGCTCCTGGGTGGCTCAGTCGGTTAAGCGTCCGACTTCGGCTCAGCTCATGATCTCACGGTTCGTAGGTCCGAGCCCCGCGTCGGGCTCTGTGCTGACAGCTCGGAGCCTGGAGCCTGCTTCGGATTCTGTGTCTCCCCCTCTCTCTGCCCCTCCCCTGCTTGCACTTGTCTCTCTCTCTCTCTCTCTCAAAACTAAATAAACGTTAAAAATTTTTTTTTAAAAAAAGAACTTGTATTTCTGATGTTGCTCTAAGATTCTAAGAGACGTTAGAAGACTGGAGAGATAAAAGCAGGCCTTAATCTTTCTTTGGTAATCTCCGCTCTGTAATAGATACCGACTTTCTATGTATGTAGAATTGGGAGTAAAGGTTTTGTGGAAAGATCTCACTAAATGGTATTTTCATAATTGATCCAGTTACTTCAACTGTGCACTCAAACAGCCACGCAGCAGTTCAGGAGCAAACTAATTGGATGTGGTCCTTGTTGGGTAACTCACAGCCTAAGACTCAGGATCACACAGCAGCTGCAACAACAGGTAAACTGTTATGTCTTCTGTTTCTCCATTGCCCTCAATGCCAAGTTTTTCCAGGTCGAGGAGAAGGACACCCATGATCCTGGAGAAATTTCCCACCCATGTTCCATCTCCTCCTCAGGGAGGGAGGATCCTCCTTAGAGGATCTGGTACGGACCAGAGGGCCTGTGAATCTGGGGATACAAGTGGACACTCTTATGTGTTCTTTCTATTTGTTTTCCTTTTGGCCACACGCCCATCGAATCAGAATTATTTTTCCTTCCGAAGCTTCAGTTAGGAGATTCATTCAGAACGTATCCTCTTGAAAAGAAGTCTATTACAGAGTGCACACTCCTACCTTCTGCCGATCTCATCATCACGGCCAGTGATAACAGAGGGAAATGCTGATTTATGGGTGCAAACTGTCACCCCTGTGCACTGGGGTGCACATCTAAATCCTCAGCTGTAAAGTGGAGGAAGTAACCTGTTGCTTTCTGTCGGAATCTAGGCCTCTGACCAGTCCCCTGGACGTTTGACTAAGTCTAAATCCTTGCAAAGTATTCTGAATTGAGAGCTTGTGTGGGAAGAGATTCCAAGTCTATAACAATGGGAGATTACAAGCATATCTTCCTTTATTAACTTTTGCTGATGGATGATATGACCGTATTTCAAAATCACTGGGCGTTCTTTCTGCAGAAGGAGGGTAGTAAAAATTGTCCTCTACCCTTGCTTGGCTTATAAACACATAGAGTAAACCGTATTTTTTATCTCGACAAATACTTCTGTAAGGAAAATAGTGTTGATGTTATGTTGTGATTACATGTTACAGTGGTTAAGGTAATGCTGGAGGGGGTGTGCAGAATAAAGCATATGCTGTTCTTAAATGTTGGCAATGTTTATCTTCATAGAACAAACATTGTGAAGGAAAAGGTCTTCCTTGTCAGTTCTTCACCTTGGGCCATTTCTGGGCTTTCTTAATAGCTGAAAAAAAAAGATATCTAATCACCTTGCTTTTGTATTTGGGGATTTGATGATGGTTTCAGCCTCTCTGCCTGAGCCGTTTTTCAGCTTTTTATCTGAAGAATATGAAATATTCTTCCGGTGGACATTATGGTTGCAGAAATAGCCGTCTTGGGAAGTTTCAAACCAGGACTCTTATTTCTGATTTTGTCAGTGAGATCATTGGTTCACTTTGTTTGTGCCTGTCTTTCCTGATTGATTACCTTCCTTTCACAAATGGACTCAAAATGTCACGTTCTGCTCTGCAAAATACGATGGTGGCATAAAAAGTGGCCATGGGCAAAATTGCTAGCGGATCTGGACGCTAAATGGAAAAAGATGGAAAGGCATCTTTTTGCATTTTCCCCTTCATGTGGGATCCTTCTGTGCGTTGGGGATTGCTGGGGTTACGTGTCTCGGATTGCTGGTAAAAATATCATACCCTAAATTCATGGAGAATGATATTGGTTGGCCAAGATAGAGTGTGTGGAAGATGATGGGCTCAGACTCTGGAGAGCTTGGTTTCGGAATCATAGACTCTCAGATTTGGAGAGGATCTTCAATAGTTTCACTCAAGCAACGCTTCTAATCATTTGATCTGCACAATTTTCCTGCTAAGCGATCTTTCTGACCGTGGGGAACACAATACTTTATGAAGAAGTTCATCGTTGGATAGTTCAGATTGTAACCTTTTTACATCCAACATTTGGAAGAAAAGTCGTCCCCTGCAATTCTTGCTGCGGGTCCTCGTTTGGCCTTTTGGGACCACAGACAAAAATTTAACCCCTCTGTGGTGTTATAGTTTTTCAAAATGCAAAGACCGCTGTCACGCTCTTTTTGAGACCTCTCATTTGGCCTTTCTGACACCACACAAGGCAAGGTCTGTCCAGCACAGTTTTTTCCTCTTTAAGATGAGGATCATTACCCGGATGATATTTAAGGTCTTTCCATTTCTGACATTCTATGACCTGCAGTATGGGCCTCTAAAATAAGTGGAACTCCTGTGTGCTTTTCCTGTTTCTTGCCTCCATGTATATTACGTATAGATGACTCTCTTGAGTAGTGAAAGAGTAAAAGCGTATTCAGGGCTACTTCTTAGGAACTGATAATTAACCTTTCAACCATCAATTCAATTATGGTTACAACAGCTTTGATGAGTTCTAGTGGCACGACTTCCAAAACAGCAACCAAGAGGCGAGAAGCCCAGGATTGGCTTTCATGGTGGTTTCAGCCATCAGAGTCCGAGAATCCTCTTCACACAACAACGATAATGGCTGGTAATGAGTTGTTATTATCTCATTTCATAAGATCTCTTGACAGTTCTTGAAAGACAGATCTCCTTCTCTGAGACAGATCTCATTTCATAACTATCTCTTGATAGTTCATTGACCTCAGGGATACTAAGTCTAAAGTCCATTCTGGCTTCACAAATGTTTTGGATGACTTTTGAAGGATCATGAGCTCTGAGATCCGTGTTTGATTTTATAGTATTCATAAGCAGATTTCTTCTTTCTACTCTATGGAATTAATACAGCCCTGGAGGAGGCTAATAAGAGCATGGTGAAAGGGGATCAGGTCTCTCTTGATGACAGAACTGAAGGTTGGCCCTGAAAGATATTCTACAATGACAAAAGTCATTAAAACTTCTTGACTTTCCATGGGAAAATAAAATAGTGTAGCTAGAACTAGAAAAATATAGAAAATATCCATCAGTGGAACTATTCTTGGGGTAGACACTGATTGTAAGAAAACACAAATGTTCGCTCCAAAAGATAGCATGAATCTCATTCAAAATATAAGAAGCCCTTTTTCAGTAAAGAGGCATCTTCTACAGCAACCAGTAAGAGGAGGCAGAGGGTTTGGTTTCCATCTTCTTTCCTGTGATGCATCCCAAAGGGAAAACATGAGAATTTCTCAAAATCTTGGCTCCAGTCCATTTTAGTCAACCCTTTTGGTTGACTAATAGTTGCCAGGCATGATTTCTCTTTTAATTGATTCCTTTTTTTTTTTTTTAATGTATGCTGCAGTGTTGTTGGGAATGGTAATTCAGCTTTCCTTTGCATTCAAAGCTAGGGTGATGTGATGCTCTACAAGGTCAAAAATGAATTAACAAATCGTGAATACAACTATGGGATTGTAAAAATGATTGACAAGTGTTTAGATTCCAAAATTCTTCTGCAGGTGGCTGGACAAAAGAAAGAGGCATGTGTGAAACCTTTCCATTCTATTCTTGACACCCTAGTTTTGATGGCACATGCTTAATTAATAAGTTAACAATCTGAAAGCAGGGAGGGGGGAGTGTTTACTGGCCTTTTTTTCTTTTGTGTCTTTGGTGGGATTATGTCCATATGTATTCTTTTAACTTCCTTAAAGAGATCATTCAGTTGTAAAGGTCATAACTGGTTGTTTTTAAACCTATGCATTAGCTTCAGAGACCAGGATGCAAGAATTTGGGGATACACACGTTAGATGTCTCACTCTGCTCTTACAATGTTGGGAATTCCATTATACATTCTGTGCCTGATTTTCTTCCTCTGTCAAATGGGTTGTTTGGCATCCAGTCCAGCCACTAACATAAGTCACCACAACAGGTACGGATTCAAATATCATCTCAGCAGGCTGGGAACCAACTGAAGAAAACGAAGATGAAAGAGACAAACACCCCAGTTATTCTGGATCAGGCATTGATGATGATGAAGATTTTATCTCCAGTACCAGTAAGGATAATCAATTACGGTAGAACCATTTATGCGAGGCTTACTGATTAACCTGAGTGGTGCCCAAGCGGGTCCATCTTGGAAAATAGTTAATGTGGAAAATGAGCATAAACCCGTGACTGATCACACTTTAGTTATACCTTGATAAGATTATGAAGGAAGAAAAATGATTTCTTCTAATGGAAGCCCAAACATATTTGGAAGAGCAATGGGGCAAATAGCTTTTATAAAATTCCTAATGCCTTGGGTTCTTTCTGTTTTGGTTTATCTATTTAGAATTAGAATTGATTCAATTCTAAATTGAAGACTTAGACGGCCCTAGAAAGGCTTAAACGTTGGGAACCGGCATTCAAGAATGGTAATCAAAACTTGGTTGAAATCAAGGGAGCACATCTGGTTTTAACAAATGAATAGGGCACCAACAGGAGAGAAAGACATTGAAGGGGAGGACAAGTGTCAGCTGAGCTTTAACAAAGCAGCGCCCAACTGTTAAAAACAATTGTGTTTCAGTAGTGAAACCACTGCATAATAGTATCCACATTTGTGACAGTTGTAAAACTTTTTGGGACCAGAGATGGCAATTGAGCTGAAAAGCATCCTTAGAAAAAAACAGGCAACGATCAGTCTAATATTCCATCAGATGACGGGGTTTCCTCGACATATCTGTAATGATCTAAGATATTGCTGAACAGAGATGAGAATTCTGAACCTGTCCTTAGAGAAGGTGTACCTTTGCCATGAACTCTCCCAGGTCACTGAAGTTCTGTCTGTCCTATTGAAACCTGAGAGTACTATCCCCAAGTGGATAGCACCCAGGAAGTGAGGGGCCCAAACAATGGCTTGGGCCCTGAGGCATCTGAGTATATGTATGGCATTGAAAGCCACAAATACTCAAGAGAAATAGAGAATACTCAAGAGAACGAGATGCTTGTAAGTGGTGTATTCTTTAGCCCGGACACCTCTGCAGAGCTTGGTCTATAAAACAAGGCAACTCTTTTTAATGACTTCAGAAAGAAAAGCAAATAACCAAGACCACGAGAACTTTATTTACTATTACACTGTATTCTGGGTTCAGGAAGTGGGCCCATCTTCCAGGTGGGGCCATCAGTAAAGATATGGACTTGATACTTCAGAAACTCAGCTTTCTTGGGTGGTAACCCAAACCGATCAACCAGAAAAATAAACTGTGTGATCAAGCTCCTGGGGGAAACTTGCCTGGGTATTTTTCATCTCTGTGGCATATTTTCCAATTTCAGTTCCCCTTTCTACTTGGCACCTGTGCATACAATTCTGCAGGCTGCCCTCTTTCTACTGTAGGGGTGTGTCAGCTGCCGCTTGTTTCATGCTTCTGGGGAATGTGGATAATGATTCGAAACCTGACGTGCTTAACTTGCGAAGTAAGGGCTGATAGCATTACAGTTCTGAAAAGAATTTTGTATCAGTGGAGTATGGAAATTAAGTTTGAAAGAGTTAGGGTGGATTTGCAAGTCGTATTTTCACAAAAGCAATATATCCCGATTTTGTCATGATCCTTCTGTCAGGTGCCGTCCCCTATCCCAGCTCTATCGTCTTGGGTGACAGTATGAGGCTGCTGGTGGAAGTTTGCCTTTTTTTTTTCTTTTTCCGGGGAGCTGCTGTGATGGCGGTTGGTTACCTACGGTGCTTTTGTACTGAATGTGCGAATCTCGTTTTTCCTTCATTGGCTGGGAATGGCTTGCTCATGAAATGCTTTGCCTGTGATGAGAATACCGTAGGTGTTTGTAACTATTCAGAAATGGATAGCTAAATCCTATGCTTGCTACAGGGAGACGTTCTTTCTTAGAATCGTCTGTAGGAAATCCGTGGCTGCTTACGGTGTTCCTTTCCCCACCAGAACTACTAATGAAAGAAAGTGATCATCGTGGTATAATTTTCGGGTATCTCCCTCGTCAGCCTGAGGCTCTACATGTAATGCACTTGCCAATGATACCAATTCCTTGGGCTTTCAAGTGCACAGGGCTGTTACAGACTGCATGGATGGGCAAAGCTCTGACGTTTTTGGGTCTCCTCGGTGGAGGGCTGGTGTTTGCAAAACTGTTCTTTCTTCTGCTGCAGCTTCTTGGGCTGCTTTCTCCGGAAAATCTCATGTTCTGACCCGAGCGTATTCTATGACAGAATGCAGAGGACACTGAGCTGCTTAACACGGTGGCTGAATCAAGCTGAAGTGACTGTCTGCTTTCCCTCCGTTTCCACTCAACCATCTATGCAACCTGCTATAGATGATTCACTGCATAGACTAAAGAAGGGAGACATGTACAGAACAAGTGGTGGAGGCTCGAGAAATAACATTTTCCTAATTGCTTCAATCATCGTTATCACAGTTTCAACCACACCACGGCTTTTTAACCACCCAAAACAGAACCAGGATCGGACCCAATGGAGCCCAGGCGAATCGAATCCAGGAGTGTTACTTCAGACAACTGCGAGGATGACTGGTAATGGGTTATGCATACTTAATTAAGGACTTTTTTTCCCTCAAAGTCCGTGATGCTGCAAAGGTCAATCATCAGGACACAGCGGGAAATGTAGTTAATATCTCATCACAAATTCTCAACTTTGGCGAGGAGACTCAGTTCGACCTAGGAGCCACTTACCAATCATACCATCTGGGCTCGAGATGCTTTATTATACAAATGAACCCATTAAAATGGTTTATGACGCTGCCCTTGACAAAGTGGTCAGAGTAAAATAAGAGGTAATCATTAAGAAATTTCATGCCCATCGATTTTCTCTTGGGAGAGATTGGTGGAGCCGCTCGACAGTATTGAGCATAGATGCTCAGCGATGCTGTTGAGGCCGGGCGCTATTAGATAGCATGCATTTTAGTGCAAGAACAGAACATCAAAGGTTGCTTGATAAAAAGTCACAGTGTATGTAACCATCGTCACGGCAGATGTGGACAGAAGCAGCACCATTGCTAATGGAGAAAGCTGGACCCGCGAACCCCACTCTCCTCTCATTCACCATGAGCGTCATGATGAAGAGGAGACCCAGCATTCGACGAGCCCAAGTAAGGAGGATGGTGGTCAGCAGTCCTGATTTAGATGAGTCTGCGAAGTCATTTCGCAGAATAGGGAAGACTCTTTTGTTAGACGTTAGCCACATCTTCTATTTCCACGCAGTAATTTCTTTTAGCCACAGAGCATGAAAAGCCGTCAAATCTATACACAAGTTTTAGAAACTGGAAGAAAAATGCTGACTTGTCAGGTTGCCTGAAAGGCCAAAATGTTGAAAAAGTTAAAAATGGTTTTGAAATGTGCATAACGTACCTGAGATAGGTTGTGTGTGTGTGTGTGTGTGTGTGTGTGTGTGTGTGTGTTAGAGATTCCTAAAGGTTCCGTTTGGTGATGTGTGTGTGTTTATGGAAATGTGTGATGAAGAGTGTATCTTTCCGTGCTGAGCAGAGGGGTCTGTAAAGAAAGCTTGACAAGTGCAGCGGTCTTTGGAATCCGTATCATCTGTGAAGATCTTTTTTTTTTTTTTTTTTTTTTTTATTTTTTTTTTATTTTTTATTTTTGGGACAGAGAGAGACAGAGCATGAACGGGGGAGGGGCAGAGAGAGAGGGAGACACAGAATCGGAAACAGGCTCCAGGCTCCGAGCCATCAGCCGAGCCTGACGCGGGGCTCGAACTCACGGACCGCGAGATCGTGACCTGGCTGAAGTCGGACGCTTAACCGACTGCGCCACCCAGGCACCCCATGTGAAGATCTTTGATGAATCTGGTTTCTTTCTTTTTTTTTTTTTACATTTTGTTCCTCACTCCACTGTAGAAAGGCATCCCTTGTACCCTTGGAGGGAAGGTCAGTAGCTCATACAGACTGTATTTGAATGTCTGTGACTGCTCTTTTTCTGTTTTTAAGCCCAGAGTATCTTGGGGGGAAGCTTTGACGCTGTTACTTCTATTTATGTGCAAACATCTCAGGTTTTCCAAAACAATCTCAAGTACCACTACTGGTCTGTGAGGATAAGACAAAAAAAGTAAGAAGTATATCCTCTTTTGTCTCTCTGTCTTGGAGCCATGCCTATCATGTTTCGAACAAAAGAAGCTTTAATTCAGGATAACAGCTTGTAGCATCTTGAAAACTGCAGTTCAACTGTCATTCTCTTAGCCTTGGATACTCCGAACACAAAAATGTCAGAAACAGCCACTTAGAACCCAAAGGGCAAAGCTATAGTTTGAGGGATGTCTTCAGACAACACAAGAAACATTTCAGACACCCACTAGGACATAGGTTTTAAGTCCTGGCCATTGTACTGAATATGCCCAACAGGCCTGCCTCTCATTACTTTTCCCAGTGGATTTTATTTTCGTGTGAGGATTACGAGCCGAGTTAACAAGAGTCTTCTGATAGAAGAAGGAAATGAGAAGCAGACGTCTCTTCAGAATGGGATTCCCTTCCAATCCCCTTTTGGAAGCGAAGAGTATATCTTAGAATTGAAGGCAGTTTGTACTTAAAAATTTTCGCAGAAAGCTACTTAAGAGGTTTGGAATTAATGAGACCATTGTCGAAAGGTGGTGATGGGGGGCGGGGGAGAAGAGGGGACATCATGCCTGGCGCGTAGTTGAAAAACCAGATGGAACAGAACCTAACAGAGGGAAAGGGAAAGGAGTAACCATGCTAGCAGTTCTCTTATCAGTACTTGCAAAACATAAAGAGATTCTGGTTGGTGACCTCGGGGCTTTATCAAAGAACATTACAACTTCTAGAAGAGAGTCAACCTTCGTATTTTATGATGGAAATCCTATACTCTGCTAATCCATATGTTAAAAACAGCAGGGGTTACTGGGTATTTAAAGGATCATTATGTGTATAAAGACAGTGCTAGAGTAGTGTATATGTGTGTGTGTGTGTGTGTGTGTGTGTGTGCATACGTGCGTGCGTGTCCGTATGTGTGCACACAGGCGTACATTTTGCTTTTTCTTTCTTTTCTAAAACATTTTGAATGGGCGGTTTGTGTTTGGGTTGATGTTCCCATTTTTTGTTTTTCCTAACGCTCCATGGTTTTCCTAACTTCATTATTTGTCAGGAGGTAGTGATTTAGTCAGTGGGAGGTAAAACCGAAGACTTGGGGGCGTCTTTTTTCCTCCCTCTGGATAACGAGTTAACCCCAGGAATGTTTTGGCCAACGCAAAGGTAAAATGAGGACACAAGTTTTAGTTTTTTAAAGGTTTTTCTTATTATCAAATCATACATATCATTTTCTAAAATTATGAAATACAACCAGTCTTGCCGGTTGCCAAATATACTTTGGCTTGGCGAGTTTATAGACTCTCATTTTCTTGAGGAATGAAACATTTGCTATTCGTTGCTATACATGAAAACGACAGTGGCTTTGGCACCCTGATACGTTTTATTCCATTCATTTTATTCTTTTTAAAACTGAACAATTACAACACTGAGAGGTTGGCATTTTTACCCTGTCACACATTGTTTATATAATGCCAAACACTGGCTAGAATAGTTTTCTTTCATTGACTTACTTTTGGTAAAAAGCAATTTTGGCAATCTTAGATGCCACGTAGACATAACGTCGTAACGTGCCGGTGCAGCAGCACCCGGTCATTGTCAACATCTTTTGTGCTGGCAAATCCGCTCCTGGTGCATTTCCAGGGCATGTGATCGTGAGTTATGTGACCACCATTTGAGAAGTCCTCCCCCTAGGCTGATCTTGTCATCAGCTGGTATATAACATATTCCTCCCTCCAAAATCACTGCAGCAAAGAGGTTAATTCTTTGAACACACGGTTCTCTCCAAGGATATGTGAGGCTGTGGACAACAGTAAATTAAGAATCATACTGGGAATTCATGGACTGTGGCCTAGTCCTGACTTGGTGCAAATCTGGCTACAGGATTTTGAGCAAGACTACTTTGGGTCTTAGTTTTCCTATCTGAAAAATTGAAGGATTGCACCGTTGATTTCTTTTTTTTAAATACAATTTATCGTCAAATTGGCTTCCATACAACACCCAGTGCTCATTGATTCAACACCCCTTTCAGAATATGAGCGCTCTCACTCCTTGCTGCTTCCCTTTTCTATCTTTTCTCCCATGTGTATGTGGCCTGAAAGTAGAAAGCTGTGTGTCGGTAAGGAAACTGAACAATAAAGGCTCACAACTGACATCTTCTCACAGCCCAGGAAATCCCTAGTCGTACAATGGAAGAAACAGCTACCCAGAAAGAGCAGTGGGTTGAGAGCGGATGGCATGGGGCATATCCCCAATCATCCAAAAGAAGACTCTCATTCAACAACAGGGACAGCTGGTAATGGATTGTTTAATAAGGAAGCTTGGGTGGAAGTTTCCTTGTGGGTTAAATGCTGAGCGCTGAGGACATGGAACAGAAAGACATTGAAGGAATTGTCACAAGATGTTAAGATTCTTTAATAAGTTATGATGTGGTCAACACAGAGCCAATCCTTAGATGCTCATAACAAATCACCGAAGAAGGAGTAGATACAGCGTACAAAGGAGACATAGAGAATATGCCCTTTTTGTATATCACTTTCAGATCCAGTTTGGGGCATCCCCTAGTGAGATTGGGGCAGAGACTCTGATCTTATCAAATGCTCCCTTTTGTTTTGTAAAGGAATCTACAACGTGGCTTTTTGAAACACTGGGCATGTCAGAAAGCCCTTGGTCCGAACCCCAGTGTTGGAAGAAATGGAGCCAGATGGTTTGAGGAAAATACCTGTCTGATGTCATTTAGCACTTTTGTCATGTCTATCTGGAGCTTTCTCTTTGAATTCGCAGTGCTTTTTTCTGAGCTTTACCAAAAACGCACCTTCTCTAGTCCAGAATCGTGGGATCGTGGAAATCGGGCTCGAGTCGTGTCGTCATCTCTAAGTGATGCCAGATAACTTGACTCCGCAGGCTCCTATGCACGATTCTTGGTGTGGCAGAAACATGGAATGCCAGTGTGTGAAAGCCTCTGAATGCATACCTGGCTGAGCAGTGGATTCAGTGACTGGCTATGGCATGTGGTTGTTGCTGAGGGGCCACTGTTGTACTCTTCTCTACCCATATATCTCTGCTGGCTCAGAATGAAGCAGTGGCATGTGCTGAATTCTTATGTGTCGCTTGTGCTGTGGATCCCATTGTTAGAAGGTAACGCTTCTAACGGGTTCCATTCATGCTTTTGAGATGAATGGCATTTACTTTCATGTTTATCTTGTGGGTGGCTGTTACCTGATTCCTTCTCTAAATCACTACCAGCCTAATGTGCATTTCACCGGGATGTGGTTGTCTTGGAATGACATCATGTGCTTAGACTTCCTCCTTTAGGGGATGGGGGCAACAGGGCATGTGGTTCAAGAACTACTTCTTCGTCTTTGCTTGACATCTGTAAGTCATCCTGTATTCCCTGCAGGAGTCATTAATGATTTTGCGCCGTCTAGTTCACCTGCTGACTGCTGAGTACATGAACATGAACAAACCCATACCTGCCAAAACATTCTGTGCTTACACTTCTCCTCCCTCTATACCAGGAAGATGAGTTCATTGTCTTGTCTAGAGACTAAAGTCTTTTTAAAATTATCAGTGTATCCCTGGCCCAATGTCAACTAACACTTTGACAATTGCTTGAACTACATGGTCACAACAGCCCCGGCCCATGACAGCCATCCAGACCAAAGAATGACAACGCAGAGTCAAGAGGACAGCTCCTGGACTTACTTCTTCGACCCAATCTCACATCCAATGGGACGAGGTCATCAAACAGAAAGATGGATGGGTAATAGCCTCTGAGCTTTTATATATATATATTATGTTTTTGAAAGCCACCAAATGGCTATTTAACTAGAAATGTGCCCTTGATTTTAAAGCAGTCTACTTCCTAAGGAACTTGAAGTTGCTTCAAAAGTTAGGTTTCTATGTGGGAGTGATATGTACATTCATCTGAATGGGAGTTCCTGGGCTGAGACTGAAGAATTCAGACAGAGGGGGTCAAAGATCCTAAGAGGGTGAGAGTGGAGGTTATTTTCTCTGAAGAAGGAGCAGTCTCAACATTTGTTTTCCATTTCCTTTTAAGTGCAGTGTTCTAAAAAGAGTGAAGTGATTGAATTCAGTGACTATTTTCCTTGTAGACCCAAAGATGTAACTTGTCTTTGGTAGAGAAATCTTAGAGGTCAAAAATTGGTGAGTACTCATTTCAAAAAAGTAACTAAAAAGTTCAGAAAACTTTCTTATTCAGTCTTGCCACATTTAGAGAGAAATACGGTACCCAGTGACTTAGGCTTTAGACCACTCTTGGCTCTCAATAAATGTTTACAAATTTAACAAGTAGGCAACTTTTAGACAGGATGGAATCCCTGTTTTCTTAAATACCATTTTGTACTTACCTATAAGTGGTTAAAAACAGAAATGAGAGAGAGAGAGAGAGTAAAAAAGATACGAATTGCAGTTCTGCAAGAATGGAAGACTATGATTTTATTTGACCAATTTTTATATTCAAAAAGAATTCTTTCTTTATCAGAACAGATGACAGCTTTCCTGAGAGAATCTGCAGGACTTGGCTGCAGGTGGTATCCCTTTTTTTCTCAGTCATTACTAAGCTGAAGATTCCATGTTCCTTACCGTACCCATGAGTTGAGCTACTCAATTTTTTAAAAATTATTCAGTAAGATATCTTGATCCCAGGGATATAACATTCCAAAAAGAGAGATAGACAGGAAGACTCAATAAAGGAATGTGAATTTTTGGTCATAGCATGGAATATATTATCTGGATCCAAACTGCCAAAAGCATACATAACACAAACTATTGAAATGGGGACTAAGAACATGACGATGATGTCTCTTGATAGTGAGTTGAACAAAATTATCTCTAAAATGAATTCCACAGTCTCCGTGGCTTCATTTCTTTAAAACATCCTATACTGTACCCAAATATTAATGATCAGATATCCCTTAAGCTATAATTGTATTACATTTCTGCTGATGTGCAATGCAATATAGACACCCAGTGATGCCTGGGTCCATGCTCTTAAAGAACTTAAAATTTAGCTAGGGAAGGAAAACATTTGTCACCAAAATATATCTAACAATACTAGACAATAAGCAAATAGATGCCAAATGAATGTTGCCAACAATAAACACAAAAATCCAGAGGACCCTCTAGAGAGTGTCAGAGAAATGTAGATCAGACTTAGTTTTTCAAAGATGGAAAAACATGGAGAGGCAGAGAAAGGAAGTCAGGGAAAGGTGTTTTGTTTTGTATTGTTTTGTTTTGTTTTTTAGGAAGGATACTCATGTAAGGAGAAACATAAAGAAAGGGAAACCAAGGAATGAGTTTCTCAGAGTTACTGGGTCCATTTGTCATAAAGGAAGATGAGTTTGAATGGCTAGGTTGTGGCCGTTGGGTTGAGTGGGTCAAGGCTACATGCAAACCCAGCACACATATTTATGCACATGGCAGCTGGAGGCTCTGGTCTATCCACGGTGGGAACCAAGCCAGTAAAGCAGCTTCAGAATCAATTATCCACTGATGAATAGAAAGAAAGTCCATTGAGTTAGACATGCAAAGGGCAATACAATTGGCTTCAACCATAGAACGGTGCGATACATCTTGAACGATGCTACTTACAGAAGGGGAAGACGATGAACAAGTGTGTCTAGAGACTTTCAACAGACAGGACTCTTTCTGGGAAAATATCCATTTGGGATTTCATTTTGGGTTAGCTCGCCTTTCCTCTTTTTGGAGACCTGGGATAGTACAGTTAGCCACGTCTTGTCCTACAAAGATCTTGATTCTCTTTTCTTGTAGTAAAGGCCACAGGGTGAATGTGAAGGCCCAGTATTCCAGTGTTTCCCACTGGAGTCATCTGGACCTGGTCAAATCTCTCCAGATGCAGCAGTGTGGGGGTACTTTGAGCCGGAGAGCCAGCAACAGTGATGGTGCTTGTGGGTCGATTGGTGACTCTTTCACTTAGGACTTACCATTTCAGCAGCACTTTGCAACGATTACTGGAAACAGGATATATCAATATGTCGGTGACATTTCTGTACCACTCAACATTGTACATGTTAAGTGCCAAGGACACCTCATACTTGTGTTTACGGGGAGAATGATTCACTGACATGTGCTTCTTTTTTCTTGGCCCTGAATACCTCCTGTGGCCTTCGTGGAGGTAGTATTGGATGATAATTTTATGTGTTATATGCCCATTCACTTTGTGGCGCAAAAGAGGGCCAAAAGAGGGAAGAGGGCTGTAAGAAAAAAACAAAACAACAACAACAAGCTTTTGACCCAAGTGAGGGAGATGTGATAAAATGGTGTCCGAACGAGTGCGTTTTGTCTTTTCTCTACGATCCAGATCACGTGCATCTATAAGGAAGACAATGTGTAGGGAATGGGACCAATCACACGTGGGCTATGTTTCTGCCTTTTTGCGAGGCTTGGGAGGCACATCGTGTTCTCATTTAGAGCCCTGCCAGACCCAGCAAAAGCAAACAAAAATTGTACCTTTCATACACTCAGTCTTTAAGTGAAAGCCACCTGCTTCTTACGATTCTCTTTTGAAGAAGCAATCGTTTCTCCCGGTTCTGCAGGCATCAATCAGTATGAACGTTTTTTCCTTCTTGTCCAGGTTTGAATATAAAAATAGTTTGTCTGTAGACCCTAAACCACCCTCAGGAGGTGGGTTAGTAAATCAGGCAATAACACCGATTTAATTCCCTCAGATACGGACTCCAGCCATAGTACAACACTTCAGCCTTCTGCAGATCCAAACACACATTCGGTGGAAGAGTCGGACAGGACAGGACCTCTTTCCGTGACGACTCGTAAGGACATAACAGCCCCTTTATTGGCCTGTGATCCTGCTTCAGCTCTGGCCCACACTGGCCTGGATACAGAGCTTGTATCCAGTTAGTGCTATGTGGCTTGGCTCAGCCCAGAGGATAAAAGGGTCTCCATTGCCGATATTTTCCTGGCGGGTTCTTTAAATCTGATTTTTCCTTCATTCTTGGTGATTTCCCTACTCAACGGCCTTATCTTAAGGAAAATAAAAAGGTTGGGGGATTCCGCTCAAGTTGATTTTCTGTCTCTAAATAGTTATGCCAGTGACACCCAAGACCGCGGCTAGGACGGTGGTTTCTCTATGTTTCAACCATGTCCTTTGGTTCCCATCTTTCCTCCAGTCAAGGCAGGAGAGGGGTAGGGTTGCTTTCATAGCTGCAAAAAGATCGTTTGGGCCTGGCTAATCAGAGAGAGTAGGGAAATCACCACAGCCCACAGAAGAGGGGCAAGGCATGTTGTTGACAATTAACAAAGGTGACAGGGCCTGGGAACAGAAGAGGAATGTTTGCCAGGACCTCTTCCTACTGGTAAACATCCGGTAGAAGCAATGCTAAACTCCTCAGGAGACTTAATTTCCACTATATGGACAAGGCTATCTTAGAGATCAGCCTGAAATCATTCGCAATTTCTTCACAGAATATGAAAGAAATCCAGAATTAAGAAACTCATTTCACTGCTTGCTACACATAATGGACAGAGTCCTTTTAGGCAAAGGAAAACATCAGCAAGCGTGTGCTGATCACCAAGAACGTATGTAGCACAGTGTTACGTATCAGAGGAGATGGAGATAAGCCTAAGAATGGGCCCCTCCAACGGAGGGTCTTGTATTTCCACTTTATGGCCCTGATGTCTTGTATTCCGATACTGGGATTGGGATTGGGTGAATGTCTTCCTCCTGGTTGTGATGTGTGCTTGGTGGTGGACGTGGCTTATGGATGTGGTTTATGGAATGCCTGCACCTGTAACTCAGAGGTCAGTACCTTTCCTAGAAGGACCCAAAAGAAATCAACTCAAAACAGTCCCAGGTGATCTCAGATATGGGCAACGGTTCAACCTCAAATTGATATATGTCAGTGAAGGTCCTGTGTTTGCCCAGGCAAGCGTTTCCTGGCATTTTAGTGTAGTGATGAGAATCCTCATTCACGGGCGAGATCAAAAACCTAATACTAGATGAAAAATGGTAACTTTAATTTAATATTCTTTAGAAGGTACTGAAGTATTTCTTTGTGTAAATTTGATCCGAGTTACTCGAGCAGGTTATTCTAGATTCTAGAACTTCTTCCTTTTTTTGTCATTAGGGGCAGACTACCTGCCGCTGTCGTATTTATCGCCCTACGGTTGTGCTTCTTGACCCGCAGCTAGGTACTCTTGACCATTTATAGGAGCACTGGAATTCAACCATTCATTTTCCCCTGTCTCTATGTTCCCTGGTTTTCCCAAGCGACTTGGGCCAGGATGTTCCAGGGTGGACAAAGTCTTGGTTCAGGCTTCACCTTGTCACTTTGCCTTTGTTGATGACACTGAAAGAGAAGTTCTTAGGAGCCAGTTAAGGGACAAAACAGAATTCTGTTACACATTCCTCTCAATCAGAAGAGAGTGGCGTGCACAAACTACAGTATTCCTCTGCACCTACCCATCAGGCACTGCGATAGTTAGACCCCTCCTGTCAGCAGATAACAGAGGATGTGTTTCACGGCTCCAAATTAATGCTGGATTCATCCCTCCTTGAAACAGAGCAGAGTAAGACTCAGAGCTTCTCTACATCACATGGAGACTGGGAAGAAGATAAAGACCATCCAGTGACTTCTACTCCAACATCTAGCAGTAAGGATGGTAAAGCCCAGTTGGCTCCAGCTCTTGCTAAAAATCGATAAATTATGGATGTCTTTGCAGTGTCTTTGGTGGAGGCACATCAGTTGACTGCTGCTATGCTGTCACTTCTGATCAGAAGGTGTGGCTGGTGATGGCTCTTTGATTTTTCTGCTTTGTAGACCTCTTAGAAGCTACAGTCTGTACATTGAGTGCAAACCGTATTTCTTTCTTAGTCTTAAAGGTCAGGCTTCTTAAGCTGGGGAATTAGTGGCGTGGTCTTAAAATAACATATTGCTTATATATGGTTTGCAATCGGCGTAAAGGTCTGAATGCTATCACTTTCTATTTCCCTTTCATTGATAACATTATTTTGCCGTTCATCATCTGGACATAAATCCATGGTGCTGGCGACTGAGGAGCAGTGCCCTTATGGCAAAGGAAAGAATAATCAAAGCGTCGGGTCTTTGAAACCTTGCATTTGCTACTCCATTTGCGGGCAGCATGATTTTACTTTTCAGTTCAGTGATGTGTTTTTTCCACTTCACCCGTGGTGGGTCTAACTGAGTAAGAGCTCAAGATTATCTAGTCCCTGAATTGACTTGAAGGCCACAGTTAGTTGTAGTGGCATAAACCTAACTTCGATCATCCGGGCAGGTGTTGCAACGAATGCCCCTTCTAGGTATGGGGATCACCGAAATCTCTTCCGTAGATGTCCAGGTGATGCCAATTGCAAAATATTGCTTCCCTTCGATGGTATAAGGAAGTACATGGTCTTTTGCTCTGTACTCGTGAATAACGAACGGAAAGCTTTTGTAGCATTAGACCATTCTGAAGACAGGCATCTGCTGGGTGGCGGCCTCACAAATGTGGGTTTACCATTGATTCCGCCTCCACACAGATAGGACAGATGGCAAAGGTGGAAGAAGAAGTGGACGTCTTCCTGAAGACTCAGCTACTTCAGTGGAAAGTTATACTTCTCAGTCCCCAGCCACAAAGGAACTCAGGACACTCATCCCAGTGACCCCTGCTAAGACGGGGGTCCCTGAAGTTACTGAAGTTAATATTGTTGGAGATTCCGACTCTAATGTTGATCGTTTCTTTTCAGGTAACTTGACCATTTGTTATCTGGTTTGATTTTTCTACAGAGAGAAACAACGCGTGCTTGAATACTGCAGGGGACATTTTCTGTGTAGGCCTGTGATTAGGCTGATTTGTGACATGGGGATGGCTTTTATTACAGGTCATGATTCTAATGCAAATAAAGTTAGATTTAGGTTAGATAAATAATGCTTTTATTTGTCAAAGTAATCTCCATTTATTTTTGTGACTTGGTTGTTATGGTAGAATTTCTTTCTTTGCTGCTAATCTCGTGATATACTAATTTGAACCATACAAAATCAATGTTGTTGTAGGTCCAAGTCGTTAAATATTAGCAATTTCATTTGATTCAACTAAGATATGCTACCTGTTTAGTAAGGGTTTACCCAACATGTGAATAATGTCCATATGCTAATGTCTTTGCTCTGAAATTATTATCTCTACTGGTGATGGATTGGCAAATTTTGCTTTCGGTGAAGGGCTTGTAGCCAAACCTACTTATGATTCACACCTCAAACTTTATGAGTTAATCTACTAATTATGAATAGGCACGATTTCTCTTGTTGTAATGGCAAAGAGAGGACTAAAGATGACTTATTCAATTAAGTTGGACCCAGACCCGAAAGGAGCGTGAGACTTCTTTTCTCAAATAACAGTCTCCCCTGCTTCTCCCTCGCTTTGTTCCCCTATTTGCATTAAGAAACTTACACTGAAGAAAAGAGAACTGGAAATACCACCTCTGGCTAACAGACGAGAATTGGAATTGTTCCTCCTTGTGCCCTTCCCACTCATCCATTGAATTATACTAAATATTTGTGATTAAAAAAACATATATATATATATATATATATATATATATATATATGTATATATATATGTATGTATACATATATACATATGTATATGTATATGTATATATGTATACGTATATATATATACATACATATACACACACAAATAAATATATAAATTTATTTATTTATAGCAAGATCTTTCTCTCCTTCCTCTCAAAAAGAATAAATCTTATGAGAACCCAATATATGAAACAGATGGTATCTGTGAGGCTCTGACTGATATGGGGACAGAAGACTCAGAATACCACCTGCTTGGATTCTTTCCTCTGGGCTGCTCACCATAGAGGTTCTGGAAAAACAAAAAACACAACAGTTTTTAAAAATACTGACTTTGGGGATATTGGTATGACAAAGCTCCTTACACCCTTTGGTTCTTTTTTTCACCACGGTTCTGTGCTCAGTTATGAAAACAATCCAAGTAGCACCGTCAGTTTTCTTCCAGAGAAATGAATCTCAGAGCGCTGCCTGGTTTCTCCCGGCAAAATAAGGCCTGTTGGGCAATTGAATGCATTTAAATTTAACATGGCAGTTTTAACGGCAATAGTAGCATAGAAGGGCTAAATAGCCTATTTGCGGGTAAATAAAACTCTTTCTGCAAAATGGATATTCACATACGCTGAGTCCTTCTGTATTCCGTGGTCAAACAGAGTTTTCATGGTTCTCCATGGATTAAATGATTAGTAAGTGATCTGTCATCCTTGGTTTTCTTCCAAACCACTCAGATACAGCTTATTTCTTCCCATACATTTTTCTCAGTCTTTATGCTTAATATTAAGAACTAAAACATTTGCACTTGTGGTCGTGGTGGCGGTGGTGATGGCGGAGATGATGATGGTGGTGGCATTGGGGCTGCTCGTATTGGCGTTTCAGCGAATGCTATTTTCAGGTATTCTAACAAAGAAACAAAGCAATCTGATTTCTCCGTACAATTATACAAGAGATTACAGGTCGCCTATTTCTGCCTTCTCAAATCAAAGACATGGTGATGATCAGATTACCTTAATCTTCATAATGGGTGACTACAGCCACTTTATGAAACCATTGTCCCTTTTGTTATTGCTGTTTGTCTTCTTTTTGCTTTGTTGTTGCTTTGCTTTTTTTTTTTTTTTTTTTAAAGATTCCAGTGTAGTGTTGGAAATGTGTGGGGAAGAGGGAGAAGAGCAGGGGTTCCCATATGCTGAATCCAAGATTTGACCTGTGGATCCAGATTGTAGCAACTCAAAAGCTTGCTTCAATCTAAAGGCCTTTTGCTGATGGATGATTGAGGGGATAGAATTATATTAACTCTTGGTGTTGAAAAATACAGATTTCATTTTTGAAAAATATTGGGTTTTTTGAAACATACTCTAATAACCAGGTCCATATTTTTCACAGGTTAACTATCTTCTTATTCCTTTTTCATTTGTCTTCTGACTTTTTTCTCTAAATAAGCAGCTGAGCTTTCCCTCTGAATCTTTACATAATTCAACACCAAGATCCTTTACTGCACACCAAAACCATTGTCTATTTCCTGCCTCAGAGAAAGCTCTTTAAATGGCTCATGCTCTGAGCCAGAGAGTACATCCATACCCAGTGATCACGTTTGTGTAATTCAAAGCGTATCATCTTCATTTCAAAAACACAGTGTCAAGTTCCAACCTCAGACCTGGGAAGACATCATAATATTTTTGTTAGAGTATTATGGTTATTAGATTTCTATCAAAACCACACTTCCCGTGGTCATCCTGGATGGTCTGTGCTGTCCCAGTTTCTTTACTTTTGATCAGAGCTCTAGCCTCCTCACCAGGGGGTCAAGCGATGAACAGTAATTAGTACCAATGGAGCCGTTCAAGGCTCCTTTGCCATTGCTTTTTGGTGACTCTTAAAAGCCTGAACTTGGTGAGGGGCTGTTCGACAACGCAAAAATGAGGAAGGGCAGATTCCCTGGTTACTGGAACGTATCCCCAGTAATGACCCTTTTCTAATTGCTCCTTACAGAAGACCAAGACTCACCAGTTCACCCCAGTGGGAGGTCCCATACGACTCATGGATCAGAATCAGCTGGTGAGTTTGAGCTACTTGAGTAATTTACTGTTATCATCATTTGAGCCTGCTTAATAAAGTATGAGTCAGTGTCTCAAGAAGAGCGGTTCTCAGACTTCCTTATGCATCACTATCACAGAGAGTGCTTATTAAATCACACTGCTGATGAAAATATTATGGTGTTAGCTACAGTACCCTGTGCGGAGGGTTACGCTGAATGCTTTCCACAGGTTTCATCATTTAGTCTTGAAAACAATGCCCTGCGACAATTGTGGTTATCCCAATTTTAATCGTTATGAAATTGAGTCTCAAATCCCTTAAGCAGCGTCCTCAGTATATGGAGAAGCTGGGATCAAGCCCAGACCGTTCTTACTCCAAAACCCACACTCTTATTAATCTGGTGTAGTGCAATGTTAAATTGAGACCCTACTTGTATTCTTCCTGATCCTTTCACACAGAAGACTCTCCTCCGGCGCCATAGTTCTCAAAGTGCAGTCCCCATCCCTGCGGCATCAGCATCACCAGGGAACTTACTAGAAAGACAAATGCTCAGGCTCTACCTCAGACCTGCTGCATCGGAAACCTTAAGGATGCGTAAAGCAGCGTAACCCCCAGAACAGGGTACCTAGCATTTACTGAGAACGTACTGTGTGCTAGGGACATTGTTCTAAACACTTCACATGTGCTAGGTTGGACCATAGGAAACTGCCCTTTTTTTTAGGTCAACAGCCAAAGAGCCACAGTTTCGTGTGGTTCATCTAATATTACCATATTTCATCATCCTACAAACCCTGTGACTTATGTAAGTACTGTTACCATCCCGTGTTACAGACAAGGACACTAAGACCCAGAGAGGGCAAGTACCATGGCTGGGTTGACATGACTGGTGAGTTGAGCGGTGGAGCCAGCCTTCAAGCCCTGGGGGTCTCATAATGCCTCTATAAGCCCGTTCTGGAGAAAGCACTCCGTAATGACCATAATTACAGCCAGGCGTGTATGATTAAGTGGATACACATTTGCCGTGACTCAGATCCCACCCATGGAAATATTACTCCAGGCAACAGAAGTCTGACATGAGGCAGGTTTACCTGTGACCGAAAATGGTGGGGCCACTGAGAGGTTGTGTGTCCCTGGTATCGTCAGTCCAGGTGATCCATGAAAACCAGGTAAATCCATATGAACCACGGTCTGTCCTTCACGCCTAAGTCGGGGCCACGGTTGCCTCCAGGCCTAAAGGTTCACACACTTAAAGCAGATATGAAGGTGGGTATTTACATGGTGCCTTGGTAATAAGCTTTTATGTAAGAGCACAGGATATAGGGGTTCATTAGAAATGTTTCTAAAATAAAGACAGAAGTCCCAAGGTCTCTAGGTTCCGTGGTTGGGGCACTTAGCAAATTAGCCTTATTAAGTTTCCTTTAAGTTTCCTTCTTAGTAAAAAGGGGACCAGGATACCTGCCTCAGTTACCTCCCAGAGTTCTCGTGAAGAACGTGAGGTATCAGGAAAATGACAAAATCTTGGAAATGATAGGGAGTTATTATTAAAACACATGCTCTCTAAAATTAAGAGGCCCCAGTTACTCCAAGTGTGGTCCTTGGACCAGCCACTGGGACATCAACCTAGGAGCTGGCTGGAAATGCAGAATCCCCAGCCATCCCAGGCCTGCTGCGTCAAGGTCTGCGTTTTAACCAGACCTCCCCCCCATACTGGGTGTGCACTGAAGTTTGAGAAGCTCTGCCCTGGACTGTTCTTCCCACAGTTGAGGCCAGTTGAATGATCTCTGTGCACACGTCTCAGGTTAGCTCTCATCTCCAAATTACAGTGTCAAGTGTCCCTCTTTGCAGAACTGGCTTTCCTAGCTAGCCCTACCCCGGCTGGGTTTGCAGACCTCTAGGGTGCAAGGTGAGGCCTGCTGCATCTCGTCCATCTTCTTTGGCCTTTGCTTGAAGTGAGAAGCAGGTGGGCGGGAGCGGTCTCTTTTTGTCTGACTCCTGCTCCCGGTGTCTATTGTTCAAGTAGGAGGCTTCATCTTGTTGCACACACACCCCGATCTTTCCTTGCTGGGAGCGCTTTTTTTGAAAACCGAAATCAAGAGATTAAGATCCATTAGTGGCCTCCTTTTCAAATATCGAAGGCTGCTGTGAGTCCGAGAAAGACCAGTGAGAGCGTCTGCACCACTTAGATAGATGTTTTTCAAGCCCAAAGATCTCCAGGGTGCATGGCCCACATCCAGTCATGCACAAGTGAAGACCTGCCAGTGACCAAGGACTCTGGGAGGCAGCCGGAAAAAGCACCTTGGACTCCTTCTCAAGTTTGTAAAGTAAGAGGCCACTCTCAAAGTGACATGAGGTATGTTGAATGGCCAGAAGTCTAGTCAGAATTTGTTTTGTTCCATTTCAAGGTTAACAAAAACAGGAGATTGTATAAACAGGAGTCGGCTGCTCTAAAATAACCACCAGCATCGAGATTTCACTGTCCACTCTGCACAGTCTAAAGTTTGACTGTCCTTGGAAATCTTCATGTACTTCAAGCCTGGCCATCTTCATGCGTTGCTTAGCCAAACAGACTGCCCTGATTACTTTTTTGTCTTCCCTCGGTGGACTTTTAGCATTTTGCAGTGGGTTCCCCATTGGTAGGGGGAAATAGTTCATTTTCGTGGGATGTTTTCAAATTTTGTTCTGAAGCAGTGCAGGAGGCATAAAAAACACAAGCAAAAAAAAAAAAAAAAAAAAAAAAAAAAAAAAACCAAAGCATTAACTCAGGTGAGTCTCTTCACAGATGTCTTAGAAGTTTCCTTTAAAGGGGCGCCTGGGTGGCGCAGTCGGTTAAGCGTCCGACTTCAGCCAGGTCACGATCTCGCGGTCCGTGAGTTCAAGCCCCGCATCAGGCTCTGGGCTGATGGCTCGGAGCCTGGAGCCTGTTTCCGATTCTGTGTCTCCCTCTCTCTCTGCCCCTCCCCCGTTCATGCTCTGTCTCTCTCTGTCCCAAAAATAAATAAAAAAAACGTTGAAGAAAAAAAAAAAATTTAAAAAAAAAGAAGTTTCCTTTAAAACATGATGACTCCCTCATTTTGATGAGCCTCCCGTTCGGACTTGTGGATGCTTTGTCTTGCAACACTCCCTTCCAGTTTGAGCTGTTTTGTTTGTTTCCTTGTCGTGTTTTGTAGTGGTAGAAGATATTCATTCTTCTGAAAAGGCATGTTCCAATAACATAATAGCGGGGACTCTACTAGGGTGATTTTTTTCTAGACAGAAAGGGTCATTATCCCCTAAACCCTTATTTTTTTAATATTTATGCTTGTGTCCAGGAAGACACTCACTGCAATTGTTAGATATGCTTCGGAGTTTCTGGAGCATATGAATCCTCTAGGGATCTTGTTAAGATGAAGATTCTAGTTCAGTAGGGGTGAGGCCTGCGATTCTGTATTCCTAGCAAGCTCCCACATGGGACACCTCGGCAGCTGGTGCAGGGACCCCACTTTGAGTAGCAAGGTCCTGAATCAGAACGGAGCCTCTGCACACAATTCCCATCTTTGTGTCCTTCTTTAAACCTCTGTAAATGACGGTGAAGTGGATTTTATTCTCATTCCCATTCTCCGAATGAGAAAACTGAGACTTGGAGAGGGTAGCTTGACTCAGCAGACGTTGCTGGCAAGAGGTGGAGGCAGGACTCGAACCCGGGACTGCCCTGCCCTGGAGCCCAAGCTCTGAAACACTGTGCCGCACCACTGGTGAGAATTCTCCTGTTCTTGATGAAAATAACACTTCCAGACCTCAGCCTTAACCAAACCAACTTTTCTGGGGAGATGTCTTTCGTGTAACACTTTATAAATGTCTGTGGCTTGAATCTATAAATAGCTGCGCAGTGAGCAGATCGTAGAGAGGTTGGCCCTGTGTACTGCTCTGTAAGGAGCTCGTGGTCACGCATTCCAAACTTGGGTTGAGAGGTGTTGTTTCTTCCTCTCAGGACACACAAGTGGAAGTCAAGAAGGTGGGGCGAACACGACCTCCGGTCCTACGCGGAAACCTCAAATTCCAGGTAAGTTTCAATCTGTGAAGCGAAAAAAAAAAAGGGGGGGAGGGGACTAAAACACATTCTTGGGGCACCTGGGTGGCGCAGTCAGCCGAGCGTCCAACTCTAGATTTCTGCTAGGTCATGATCCCAAGGTCGTAGGATCGAGCCCCGAGGGCTCCACGCTCAGCATAAGCCTAAGGTTCTCTCTTCTCTCTCTCCCTCTGACCTTCCTTCACTCACATGTGCACTCTCTCTCTCTAAAAAAATAAATAAATAAATAGAAAAGCATATTCTTTGCAAGCTCAAGGGTGAACAAGAGCACTTGGTAGGAACGAATGAAACTCTCTTTTCTCTGGGACCCGTAAATTGAATGAGCTAATATTCAGACCTGTTCCTGGCCTATCCCAAAGAAGTGACACTTTAGTTACTAATGCTTCCTTCCCAAATGACTGACTCTGTGGACTTTATGCCGTATCCAGGTCCTTCCTATCCCCGCCCAGTTTCCCCTTAATTTCTGGGTTTGGGGTGAAGCGTGCGACTTTCCTCTCACACTGCAGACGGTGAGGAGATATAAGGGCCATGTGTGTGGAGTGGAGTGAAAACATTCTTCTGATCCCCAAACTGCTTTTTCTCGAGGGACAGTCTTTACTGATCCAGACAGAAGAAAGTGTCTAAATGAGTCACATTGCGGGGTGAGGAGGCTGGGACCCCTGGCTCTCCTGACCATCAAGATTTAAGGCACTTGAGGCAAATTCTTGATCTGATTGACTTGGGCTCAAAACCGAGCATTTGGTGGGGTGGGGATGGGGGGATTACAAAGAAGGAACAGTTTTCCTAGGGTTGTAAATTCTCTTTTTAACCTTCCCCTCTTCAGAGGCCTCCAAGCTGAGCCTCCCTCGGGGAAAGGGGAGAGTGTAGGAATCACTTCATCCCCCTGCCTCGGCTTGCCAGAGCCCTCTCTCTGAGCTGGGAGAGGAGCAAATGGAGAGACACGGCGGGCTGCTGGGGATGTGGAGGTGGCGGACGTGCAATTTGCAATATTCTTCCCTGCTCTAGCGAGGGTGAATATGAGGCATCTCAGAGGAAAGACCAGAGAAAAGAACAGAAATGGTATCTCCTGTTGGTCTCCCCACCTCCTGATGCCACCTCCCTCCCCAAAGTCACCTAACCAGGTGGAGGTCCGGCAGAGGCAGTCCTGCCCTGGACATGGGAGGAAAACCAAGACTCTCAAAGACGAATGGATGACCTATGACTTCGCACTCTTCTTGGTTCTTGAGCTCTAGCCCATTGCACAGACACACAACCTACTTGGCAAGGGAATTGATTCAAGTTGTCAAGTCATGTTTTTATCCCATTAAAGCTTGATTTTAAGACCTGTATATAACACTTTAGTGGTCCGCAAGTAATACATGATTACTGGAGACATTTTAGAAAATTCACACCAAAGGACAAAAATATAAATCATTTCTTATCTACCTCACCACCCAGAAATATGGTTACCATTTTCATATATGTCCCTCCCATCATTTAAAAATGTAATTTCTATACAAAAATGTAATTACATCATGCATGCTGTGTAGTAAGTCACCACTCCCAACTGGTTGCTCGTTAAGTTTCCAACGTCATTAAATATCCTTCTCCTGTTATCAGAGCCCATACTATAGTGAGTATACCCTAATTTATGTAACTGATCCCTTACTATTATTTTAGGTCATTTTCAACTTTCACTAATATAAATAACACAGCAGTGAACATCTTCATAACTAATTCCGAGGCGCTGTAAATTCCCGGAAGTGTAACTGTTGGCTCGAAAGTATGCACATTTGGAAGGATGAGTTTTGCCTAATGACCACCACCCCGCCCTGTTGAATGTGCATAAGTTCAGACCTCTGCAGGAATGTCCTTTATCTATCCACTAAGTACATGGTCCCCTTTTGTGTTTCTTCATAAAACGTAAGGTTCTTATATAGGAGAAGAATGTTCCTTTCAAGGGAAACATAAATGTCCTTTAGTCTGCTTAATAATATTGCACCAAAAGCTTTTACAAGTTTCTGCAGGTGATTCTCTGATTTTCTGGAGACACGCCTCTTCTGGAGGAACTTGAAAATTCTGACCAGTGATAAGAGTTTAAAACAAGAGTCCTGTTGGGCAGACGCCTATAGCAGAACTGTTCTAGTATTATCTGCCAGTTGGCAAGGCCGTTTGGCCAGACTCAACCTGTGGTGCTGAGTGTAGTTCTTGTTTGGACCAGATCAATTTATAAAGTGCATTTTTGTTTTTATAAAGTGTATTTCCCAAGCTCACAGGTGTCTTTTGGTTCACTCTCACCAGAATGGCTCATCATCTTGGCCTCCCTCCTGGCCTTGGCTTTGATTCTTGCCGTCTGCATTGCTGTCAATAGTCGAAGAAGGTAAGGGGATCCACCTTGGGGCCTTTGCTTTGAAAGGACGTCACTTAAACGTGGGCTTTACGTGCTTGCTATTCAGAGTGTAGCCCCTGGAACCAGTGGCCTCGACACTCTGGGATCTTGCTAGAAATGCAGAATCTGGGGCCCCACCCAGATGTCTTGTGTCAGAATCTGTGTCTTGACAAGATTCCAGGGATTTGAGTGCAGTTCAAGAAGCCCTGCTTTTGCACATTCTTTAGATAAAACAGACACTGTGATTATTTGGAACATCACTTTTAAACAGTGTGGAATCTTTTGAGGTTCTTAATTTTTCAGGGTTGAACCCTTGGAGATTCCATCTGATGAAAGTTACAAAATATCTCACTGGGAAGGCATAGGAGTATGTACTCATTCATTGATTGATTAAACAATATTTAGTAAATGCATCCACATTGCAAAAATCGCTGTATAAAGATCTAGGAATTGGTCATCTTCTTTAGTCTGTCTGAAGCCCACAGAACCTTCTAGAACCCTTACCTAAAATAGGCATTGGATTTCTATGGGTTTCTTATTGTTTTCATTTGTTGTTGTTGTTGTTTGTAACGATACCGTTTTCTCTTTTCTGGGAACTATAGTTGAAAGGATTTGGGTTATTGCTTAGGAAGAGCTCCCCAACAGTCTATGAAATGATGAAGAATTTTCCTTAAAAAAGTCTGAATAAAGACTGTCAAACAGCATCTGGGCCGTTTGTATAGCCTCAAAGGTCCCTCTCTCTCCCTGCCTCAAGCAAGGCCTATCACGCTGGAAGTTATTTAAATAATACATATATCTGATTTAGCTGTGACCAGGCTCAAGAAGTAACACCACCTAAAGTGAAATGAACGGAAATAGTCATTCTGGCAACAGAGGACATGAATTTTGACAGGGTACACAGTATTCTACAAGTCTAAATTTCCTGCTCAAAATGCTCTAAAGATGCATTATTTTCCCCTGAGCATATGTAGAGGAACATTAAACCTTCTGTAAATGTCCCTTGAGATTGCTTCTTACACGGTATAAGAATCTTATTTCCAAGTAGGGCTACCTTTATTGTGTCACTAGATCATCTAACAGGCCAGAAAATGCCCCTAGCTTGGGGAGAAGATCTGGAGAAAATGCTAGGATGTTTCTTGTTGGCTTTTGTAAAGCAACAAACGGCTAATTCTATTGCCATGTGCAGCCCATGCAGTATCTCTCTCTGAGGAAATCAAATAATGTCACTTTACCCTGGTACGAGTTCATAAAAGTGCTGTATTAAAGCCAAGAACTGTTGCTCTCTGTACCTTTGAGAGAATAATAAAAAAATTACTCATGATGGCCAATTGTATAAGGAACAAACACTAGGCACAGAAATCCGAAAGACCTCCTAGAAGCCTCTCCTGACTAAATGGAAAGAGATTTTGTTTGCTGAATTTGAATAATGTGACTTGAGGGAGCCCTCACAAAGAGTCTTTATTCTCTCCCTCAGCCTTCTTGTTTTCTCCTAGATTACTTTTGCTCAATTAGAGATGAATTTCCCATTGTTGAAAATGAGTCCTTTTGTTCCAGGGCCTAGACTGTACCCCTTCTGCTCACATATACACATATACAGCTTTGCGCATGTCGCCATAGAAACGCTGGCCCCGGATGCCGTCCATGTGGGAAATTCTTCAGAGAAACATCTCAGCTGTCTCTGAGAGCAGCTGGAGTCCGTACAGAGGGGCCGGTTAGCTCATACGTCACTCCCCATCATGTCAGCTGCAAAAAGGGGCCTCACGGCTGCCCTCCCCCTTGTCCCAAGACCGGTAGTCACCCTAGCAACAGGCAAACAGGGACAACGCGGGATCCGGCACAGCGAGTATCTCACCGGGAAAGTAGCTGCTTGGACGCCGTAAATTACTATGTCCTGATTAGATAATCTAAACCAGATTTGCCACGCAGCTAAGAGGGCGGTTAACGGCTGCACGGGCCCCTGAATGTGCACTGCGTTTCTAAAGCCGCAAGCCCATTCCTAATCCTCTTAAAAGGCTGGGGCCTTTCTGCTTTGAACGTTACATTTGAGAGAGATCCAGAATCCTATTTTCATCAAAGAAGGTTTGGTGGAAAGTAAAGACCTGTGACAGGCTTCCATGTATTTAGCAGTCATCTTTCGAGTAGCTCCTCTGACTCCGTGCTGGCGAGGAAGAAGAGAAGACTAAAAGTGGAAAGGGTGCCGTCCCGTCCCAGAGAACCTTAAGGTTTAGCGGCAGTGTTGACTTATTGGATCTGAGTCAGCTGATTGAGAACATACTGCGTGCCAGGCACTGGTGTAGGAATTTTGGTTAAAAGACGGAAGTGGAAAAGCAGTTCGTGACGTTGGCCTGCCAGGGTTGACCGCGGGCCTCCACGACGAAGCGATCTGTGAGTCACGCCTGCCGAAGACGCCGATTTAGGGGTCCTATTATTGCTGTAGCTTTTCCCGCCTCCACGTCCTCTTTCCTTGCTGTTGCTCATGTAACCAGACTTCTTGAATTTCAGCTTTCCAATGGAAATCGTACTTCATTCCATTTCCTTAAGAGCAAACGGTTGTGTTAGGAGTCAGTTGGGTTGGTAGATAGCGGATGGGGCCCAACAGAAGTTAGGTGTCTTTCCCCTAAAGAATTGATTTGACGTGTATGAAGAGGAGAGAAAAAAAAATGAGAGGACCTTATGAGACAAGGTCTCACAAAACAGAAATGATTCAAGGATGTTTGTCTACTGACTGTGCAGAAAAGGCCTTCACCAGCTGTCTGCGTCAGGGGAATAATCATCTTTTCTGTAAACAGTCATATGCCCTCTGCTTAGTAGGTCCCCTCTAGAAAGCTCCATGGTTTAGAAACGCCTTCCTTCTCTCAAGCTACGGGCAAGCTCATTGCAGTGTGTGTCCATCCAATGTCATCCTGTCCTCTGTAACAAAGCTGTCCACTAGAACTTCAGTAGTGATGGAAATGTTCTACATCTGCCCTAACTCACGACCACCAACCACTTGTGGCTCCTAAGCCCTTGACGTGTGGCTAGTTTGACTGAAGAGATGAATTTTTAACTTTGTTTACTTTTAATTGGTTTTGCATTTCAATAGCCACGTGTGGCTAGTGGCCACCATACCGAATGGCACAGCCCTAACACAATGCAAAACAAATCTCTAAATATCTTTAAGGTTTCTCAGGTGGAAGAGACCTAAGAGCAGGTGTGAAGCTACTCCCCTGTAATCTTTCAGGATACATTCCTCCATGCCCTAAATGTGTGCTACCTGGTTTCCCACCCCACCCTCTCCTGGTAAGGCCCCAGTATGGCTCCTTCCGTATCTCGTCGTCACTGTTTGCTCAGCGGATCGATGCCTGAGATTTAAGGAGAAAGAAGATGAAGAGGGATGCGATTCTATAGAGATCTCTGACCTTTGGAGTCAGAAAAATCTAAGTTGCAGATACTCTGTTTCCTGCCGTAACTAGTCGTGTAGCCTCGGACGGTACCCTTGACTTCTTGGACTCCGTCTCTGGTTTTACATAATGAAGAGGTTGGGCTGGGTGACCTCTGAAGTCTCCTCAGCTCTAGTGTTCTTTCTGAAATAACGAAGAAGAATGAAAAACTTAGAGCTTGTCTTTTTAAAGTACTTATTAATGCTTCTGAGTTGGTGAACCGTGAAGATTTTGAGAGCGTGGTGCTCTCAGAGAGGCATAGACTCTCCCGCCCTTTCCCCATACCTCGCCCTGTGCACCTCTTTCATTGGCCGCTTCTGAGTTCTATCCTCTTGTGATAAACTGGTGATGTAGTAAGTTTTAAAAAAAGGACTTATTGATGCCTAGAGCCCCGGATATTGGACTAGTTATTTATGAGAAGCATCCTGTCCTCCTGGAAGAGCCCAGATAACAGAGACACATAAATCCAAAGGGAAAGGGGGGGCAGGACAGACCCAAGCACAATATTTCTGCGCCCTACAGGTCCAGTGTTACCCACTTTTAAAATCAGCTTTGTTTAGTGGCGCCTGGGTGGCTCAGTCGGTTGAGCATCCGACTTCAGCTCAAGTCATGATCTCACAGTTTATGAGTTTGAGTCCCACGTCAGGCTCTGTGCTGCCAGTATAAAGCCTGCTTTGGAGTCTATGTCCCCTGCCCCGCCCCTGCTCTGCCCCTCCCCAGTTTGTTCTCGCCCTCTCTCTCTCTCTCTCTCATACACACACACACACACACACACACACACACAAATAAACATATAAAATAAATAAATAAAATCAGCTTTGTTTAGACTAAATAATATGAATCCCAAACTCCTGCCTGTGCACCGTTTTTTACAATTATTAATCACTTTCCTACAATATTTCATTCAACTTCGAAATCACCCATTAGGTCAGCAAATGGGATTTGGTTTAATGAGACACCTTCCCTCCAAAGAACACCTGAGGTACCATTTGAGAATTTAAAATAATGCAAGCAGAGTTCCACCTTCAGCCTTCTGGGCCATCTTCACAGTAAATATAGTGACCAGGTGGAGGCAGCCAGAAGAAACAAGCAAGACCCAAATTCTTATGTCTCTGGTTATATGAACAGCGACAGCCAGTGCTTCTCGAAAATTTCCTGTGTTCCAGATTCTGTCCTAAGTGCTTATCCAAGGCCTTGGCTTTGTCACCCCATTTAGTAAGAGCAACAAATAATAGCAATAATGGACTCATGTATCAGTGCTGGGCTTTGTTTCAAGGGCTTTCCACAATCCTATGAGATTGGTACTCTTAATAGCCCGATGTTACTGTTAAGAAAACTGAGGCTCAGAGAGGTTAAATGAGCTGTCCCAGGTGACACAGCAATAAGGTCTCAAAATCAAGTCCCTACCCTTGTCCATGTGGACCGCACAAGGCGCAGCCCCACAGATTTGCTCCAAAGTCCAAGCAACCCTCCCTCCGCCCCTCATCAAGCACGCATCATGCCAGAGGAGACAGGATCTACCTCCTGTTGAGGAGGTATAATTTCTATTTCCCCAAATAAGAGATTAAAGTTTATGGCCTTGGCAGTTCTAGAGGGAATGGCCCATGCTCATGAATAATAGACGCTTTGTCTCTACAACTCCAAACATCCAGCGGCAAAGAGAACAATTCCGACTTCATACTGTTTCCAAATCTCCAGATGGTTGGCAGCATGAATAGAGCTGGGCAGAGCCCAGGCTTCTGGTCATAAAGGCGTAGATTTGAATATTGACTCTGTCTGTCTGACTAGCTATGTGACCTCAGGCTAGTTGTTAAACGTCCCTGGACCTCAGTTTCCACTGCTGTGTGACTAGAATAACAGCTGCATTGCGGGATTGTGGTGAGGATTTCATGAAATTACATGTAAACCGCCTGGCATTCAGGAGGTGTCCAATAAATGCTAGCCCATTTCGCCTCTTGCCGGCCCCACTTGTAGTTGTGAGGCTCTGCAACTTGGCTTCCGTCAAGCAATCTGACTTCTAGATGTGCGGCAGGGATCCTGTTACAGGAAAGAGGAAGTATTGCATCAGGGTGGGCGGGGGAGGCAATGCTACAACACCAGGACCCGGGGACACGATCAAGGTCATGCTCTTCCATAGAAGACCTCCTTGCATTCGAATCTTAAGTAATGTTACTGAGAACCCTGGCAGCAACGGTGAACAGCTTGCCTTACATAGTTAAACCTGTGTCCAGGGTTATGGGAAGTTACCCAGTGTTAACCAGTGAAAATCAATACGGCCTTACCCTTGTAGGAAAATGTTGCATTTTTCTCGGTCCGTGCAGTAAGAACCCTGGTAAGCCGTGTCGCCCGGGGAGAGGAAGTAATGGACTTGGTTGAATACCCAAATCAGAATGATGTGTAGTCATCATGTTTGTGTGCATCGAAGTCTGCAGAAGTTGCTAAAGTGCCTAAAAAAAGGCAAATGTTGCCATCGCGTAGGAGGGGGAAGGAGAATTAGAACTCAGGAGTCAGACACAGAAGGGCCGGAATCGCGATTCTTCTATGGCAGAATAACTGGGGCAAGTTAGTGCGTTTTCTGAGCCTAAGGAGCTCTTCACTTGCAATAGGGGAACAGTGCAAAAGGGGAACAATGCTGTGACCGTGGATTCTCAAACTCAGGGGTGCATCAGACCCCTGGCGGGCTTATTAAACCACAGACGTTAAACCCACTCCTGGAGTTCTCTGATTCAGTGCATCGGGGGTCGGGATGAGCATTTGCATTTCTAACAAGCTCCCAGGGGACGCTTTTGCTGCTGGTTTGGGGACTCGCTTTGAGAGGCACGGGACGGTGAGGAGTCAGTAAGACGAAACCTACTGTGACCCTCGAAAATTGTCGTGATGGTGATAGTGGTGACAATAACAATGGTGGTGTGTGTCATAGCACCTTCTCACATGATTTTTTTAAATTACTAGGTGTGGGCAGAAGAAAAAGCTGGTAATCAACAACGGTAATGGAGCGGTGGAGGAGAGAAAGGCAAGTGGACTCAACGGAGAGGCCAGCAAGTCTCAGGAGATGGTGCACTTGGTGAACAAGGAGTCCTCAGTGACCTCCGATCAGTATATGACAGCCGATGAGACGCGGAACCTGCAGAATGTGGACATGAAGATTGGGGTGTAGCACCTACACCGTGGTAACCTGGGAAAGAAATGGCAATTGGAGACACAACCAATTCGAGGAGCTGGGACACTTCACAGATGCAATGTGCTACTGATTGTTTCATTGGGGGATATTTTTTTTTAGTATAAAATTTTCTACTCCTTTTTGTTTTTGTGTTTTTTTTTTAAGTCAGGTCCAATTTATAAAAACAGCATTGCTTTCTGAAATGAGGGCCAAATTAATAAGCCACAAAAATTTAACTGTTCCAGTTCCCACCTAGAAGCCTCCATCCCCTAGGATATGCTATGCATGGCTTCTAACAAAAGCCACCAATACATCTTTCTGATCCCCAGCCTTCCCTCCACTCCCCCACCTAGGCAACAGCCACCTGCCAAGGACATCCCACAGGACTAAGAGGGATTTGTCCCTGGGAGGAAATTTGGATGGGCCCTTATCCCCTCTCCTGCAGCCCATTCCCTGGGAATTTCTTTCCAGCGGGGTAGGGGGTCAGAATGTACTGGTTACACATCCCCTTCTACAGACCTGGAAATTTTTCAGATGCTTCTGGGGAAATACCCAAAAGGTGAAGCTATTTATCTGTAGGAACCTATTTATCTGTTTTTGAAATATTAAACCCTGGATGTCCTTTGATCAGTATGATTCTTTTTTTTTTTTTTTTTTTTTTTTGGTTACTTTTTCAGAGGCATAAAGGGTTTAAGCTGTTCATAATAAACATCTGTACTTCTTCCACCATAACCCTTTGTGCTGTGATCCTTCGGTTTTTTTAACCAGCAAGATCTGGTTCCCAAAAACTCATCAGGAAGATGCGACAAGGTCCTCCTTGAAAGTCTTCATCTCAGAGCCACTAAGCCCCCATTCAGTTTCACTCAACCCAATCTCAACGAACATCAAGGAAGAGAGCGCTATTTTATTTCTGAGGCTTCAAAGACTTTCTCCTGTCCTAGCATTAGAATTAGGAAAGGAGAAGCTTCAGCTGCCTTTATGTGCCAATGGCCATTGTTTTTCTGCCCTGAAAAGGCTGTGAAAAGTGACCTTATGGTGCATGACCTACCATTCGTGGCACCCCATTTCATAGACACCCAAGTGCTGTCCAAAACCAATATGGAAGTACCTTTTGATCTCTTGTAGTTAAAAGAGAAGTCAATGGATATGAAAGAGAGTCCAACAGAGGGTAGCCAACTGATTGGCACAGGGTGGGGAAGAGGGGAGAGAGCTGTGTAGATCCTGTTTGAGTATTTTTATGGCTGTATTTGTTTATACTCTAACAAGCCCGTTGTCTTCCCCTGATGCAGTTGCTACTCAGGGTAAGTCAAGTGCCTGGGAAGTTGCTCAGAAGGTTACAGGTCTTCCTACCATTGGAATCTTAGCACTAGATAGGCAGGTGTCTGACCAAATAAGAGAATAATGGCTTTATCCCTTGCTTGGTGGTCTATATGCATAAGTTGAGAAGGTCCCATTGGTCCTGGAACTTCCAAAGGTGACTTGTAATAGAAGCAATTGTAATCGAAGCAATTGAATCTATAAAGAACTCCTATAAAATGGGACCTCTTACCTTATGCTTCCGTAGAAAGTCATCTGTTGCCAAACTGATGTTTAACTGGCAATGTTTCTAAGACAGAAAGGGAGAGAGAGAGAGAAAAGAAGAAGAGGAAGAAGAAGAAAAGAAGAGGAAGAAGAGGAGGAGGAAGGAGGAGGAAGAGGGAGAGGGAGAGGAAGGAGAAGAAAATAGCTCAGAAAATAAGTCAGGGCTGGACTTCTACATGGCGTGATTATGAAGTATCTAATTTTAAAAGAGATGCCCACTTTGTGCACATTTCCAATTTCTGTTCTCCCTTATCCACCCCCATAACCTCTTCCCAATCATGATCTTTGAAAAGTCCCTTCTTCTATGTGAACATAATTGGTCAGTTCCATATCCAGCTGTCTGGTTTTCTTTTTATTTTCAAGTTGGAAGGAAGGAAATAGACATACAGCCACTCTGTTGTCACGGCCACTAGTGTCCAAGTGCTCCCTGCTTTCCAAGAGCAGAGGCTTCTCTGACAGGTTCACGCCAGCTCTTTAGCCACTCCGGGATCCGGTTCAGGAGAGCTATAGCAGGCTCTTGCCTGTCCCCAGATTCTCTTTGGGGCCATGGATAGTGTGAAAAGGCTCACAGCTAGGGATGATTTTCCTTTTCCAGACATTGCCAACAAATAGGCTAAGATAAGTAATTGTTTTCTATTTCATGTTAGAATCAAATATGACTTTTCCTTTTATTATTGTTGTATTTCTTATTGGATATACTTCTGTGTTTTCAAGATAGGAACTGGATAGATAGGTCTAGAGCTTGCGTCCCTTGGCGGCAGTACCCCTGCAACATTGCCTGAAGTTCGTGGAATAAGAGATAATCTCTCCCATTAAGCTGAGAGCTTAAGATGCAATTTTGCCTATAATTGTAAATCTATTGTGTCTCCTGGGAGCTGCTCTTAACACTGGGTGAAAAATAAAATGGGGCAAAAGACACCTTCATATCCACATTTTGCACATCCTAGCCTGGCAGAATGGGTTCCTCCAGCAGACTCTCTCAAAGTTTTACATTGAGACCATGATGCCACGAATTGATTCCATAGCCAATGTTTGTTTAGTCAATGCTGGTACCGCAGAGGAGTGGGAGAAAGGAGTCTCTGACTTTTCTAGAAATGTCGCGTATACTTAAGAATAAGAATGACGTGGTCCATGCGACTTCATGTAATGGGTATGCCCTTTTATAAGCCATTTGTGTTGCATTTTTAAAGGCTAGCTCATTGTTCATGCATGTACGGTGACCATTGTTACTTTGATTTTTCACAGCACATCCTTCCTCTGATTTTTGTATATTTATTGATGGACAAGTGGTAACGAGGAAAGCATGATATGTATATTGTCCAGTTGAAAGCACTTATTGGAAAATACTAAAAGGCTACTATTAAAAGGCTAAAGGAAATGGACTCAGGAGTCTCTGATTTAAAGGGAATGGACATCTGGGAGGGGCAAAGGTATGATTATCTGGCGGTCTGGGTAATTGAGAACCATGAGGTTGAAAGTTGTGAAGTTCCTGAAGCTGTACACTCATTTGATGGTTTCTAAAAATAAAAATCAGTCACGTGGACTTCTAGCACGTGAGGGTCTTCTTTTGGAGAAAGTTTAATTTTCTATAGTAAGTGTGTGGTTCGCATAGCTCACAGTAAAGATATCGTGAAGTGTTCTTTAAAAAGCTGAGATCTACTCCTGGATTTCCAGATAGACTAGTGAACATACCTCCATTCTCTCATGCAGGCCTCTGAAAAGACAATGAAGAGATATCCCAAAGTAAGCCAGTGGGATCAAAGAGAATGGAAGAAGAGACCATAGGGAAAAACAATTTGAAGCTGGAAAGTGATAGCTCATTAGTAACTGCGCAAATTTGGAGAAGGAGAATCCTAAGCCAGCAGTGGGAAAGTTAAGAGACGAGATTTGTGAAGCAGAACTCCTCTCCCCGGACAAAGTCTCAGAAATTGGCAGCATTAGCTACCTCTGGAATGTGCTAGAGAAGATGGGGCTAAAATTAGGAGGATGGGTTTAAAGTCTATTCAAGAATGCAGTTAGGACCCCAGATCTCCCTCTTCACTCGAAGGGCCTGAGTGACGATTTTTTCCCAATCCCAACCGATGACCGGAAGGCTATTCTCTGAAGAGAGCAAAGTCTCTGAGGGGCAACAAGGCATATCCAGTTGACATTAGAATACCACATTGAGATGCGAAAACACATAGAAAGAATGTTGAGACCCCCCAGCCTTCTCTCCCAGCTTGGCTTCCAGACCAGCAGACAATCATGTATCCATCAGACAGAAGTTCAGTCTTCCTGGGGAATCCGATAAGCCTGAGAGAAAACTCTACAGACGCCAACATGAGCGTTCCCACAAGGAAATGGCTCAGCAAAGCAAGCTACACTGAAGAGCACATCTGAAGCCACGCCAGGCACATAGGGCTTTTAGCTTCCTATGGCTTCTTACACATCAGAAGTAGAGATAATTCACAGAGAAGAAAACTTTAAGAAACGTCATTAATAACCTCCTTAAGGTAAGAGTAGAGAGTGTCTCGAGAACACAATGCTAGGGTAAAAAGAAACACTGAGGGAATGCCTACAAAAAAGGAGCTCTTTAAACTCAAAAGTACAAATTAAGAACTAACCTCAAGAGAAGGTTTGGAAAATAACGTTGAAAAAAATATCCCAGAAAACAGAGAAAGGCAAAGCAAAGGAAACAGGAGAAAAGATAAAAATAGAGAACCATTCTAGGAAATCTAATATGCAAATAATAGGAGTTGCAGAAAGAGAAAACAGAAAATGAAGAGGAAGAATTGGGTTTTTTAAAAGTTTTATTTATTTATTTTGAGAGAGAGAGAGCGAGTACAAGCGAGGGAGGGGCAGAGAGAGAGGGAGCAAGAGAATCCCAAGCAGGCTCTGCACCGGCAGCACAGAGCCTGATGCAGGGCTTGAACCCACAAACTCTGAGCCAAAACCAAGAGTCAGATGCACCGACTGAGCCACCCAGGCACCCCAAAGAGGAGAAATTCATTCAAGAATAAATCAAGGTTTCCCAGAGTTGAAAAACATGAATATCCAGATTCAAAGGACCAAGTAAGTGCTTGGTACAATGGATGAAAACAGACCCACACTAAAGCACATCATCTTAAAAATTCATCACAGTTGGGACAAAGAGATTATTCTACAAGCTTCTAGAGAGGGGAAATTGAGAATATAGAGGATTAAGAAGAATAGAATCAGGCTTCTCAACAGCCCCATAGAAGACTAGAAACAGTGCCCTCAAAATTCTGAGAGAAATATTCCCCAGCTAGAACTGTAATTTAGATAAACCACAAATTAAGTGAAAGGGTAGAATGAAGGCGTTTCAAATATGCATTGTCTCCAAACCAGTTCACCCATTTTCAGGCAACTCCCACAGGATGTACTCCATCAAAACAAGGGACTTACCAAGAAAGAGGAAGGCATGAGATTCAGAAAGCAAAGCAAAGGGAATTTTTTCCCAAAATGATGAAAAAGGGAGATCCCAATGGAAGGGAACAGTCCGTTCAAAGCAAAGTACTGACAATGAATGAAACAACAGAGGCTTCATGGACCTGTATGTAATTAAGAAGAAAATCACATTTTTGGTTATAGCGGTTAGCGACTGGGGCGTTAAAAACCACTCCAAAATGCAGTAACTTAAAATAGCAAACATTCGTCGTTTCTCATGAGTCTGTTCCTTGACTGGGTGCTTCTTGCTGACCCGGGAAGAGCTCAGGTGAGCTCGATTGTACTCACACACGTGTCTGGCGTTAACAAACAGGTCAGCTGGCATCTTTGATGGCTTCATCTGGGATGGCTGGGAAGATGGGGCGAGTCTCTTCCTCAGATGGCCCCAGTTGCCTCATCCAGGCTCAGCGGGGATCCAAGTGATGGTAGCTGCCCGCAAGTCTTCTTGAGGCCTAGACCCAGAACTGGCCATCATTCCGCCATATACTATTGCCCAAACAGATCACAAGAGCTGCCCACACTTAAAGGATGGGAAATAGATCTTCTCCCTTATGGGGAGGCATTGCAAAGTCACACTGCAAAAAGGGTGGTTACCAGCAGGCCAATGATCGGGGTCATTCGTGTAATCAATCTCTGACTGATAGGTTGAAAGATTCTTGTGCTTGAGGGCACCTCTTATGTTGTTTATGCTTAAGTACACACACCATTTTGGCGATGTTGGCAACAGCATTAATTTAGAAAGCCATAAACAGCTTCATAAATGCCATGGTTATTGGAAGAAGAAGGAGCAGGATCCTGGGGAGATACACGTTCCAGAGATTGCCTGCTACAGTAGAAAGAGCGTGAGCTTTGGAATCAGAAGAACCTGGATTTTAAGACTGACTCTACCACTTAACTGTGCAACCCTGTTCACGCCTCTTAAATAATTTGAGTCTTAGGGGCACCTGGGTGGCTCAGTCAGTTAAGCATCTGCCTCTTGATGTTGGCTCACACCGCGATCTAGTGGTTCGTGAGTTCGAGCCCCGAGTCAGGCTCTGCGATGACAGTGTGGAACCTGCTTGGGATTCTCTCTCTCTCCCTCTCTCTCTGCCCCTCCTCTGCTTGTGCTCGCTCTCTCTTTCTCTCTCTCAAAAATAAATACACATTAAATAATTCGAGTTTTGATTTGCTTATCTGTGAAAGAAGGACAACAAAACCTTCATAGGGCCACAATAAGGATTAAATGAGGTAATAATATTACATGGCAACGTCTGTTAGATATCAGGTCCTCGAAAATAATAATTCTTAAGTGAATATAAATTCATATCCCTCATGCATGCAGTAGTTACTTCTCTCTTCACCATCCCCTCCAGTTTCCAGAATGCTAATCAGCTTTTAAGCTATTAACTTAGGGTGCCTGGAACCAGAATATATCGGAATCCAAGGCTCTTTGATTTTAACAGAAAGGTATTTTTTTGCTTTCAGGGCAAGACTAAAGAGCAAGGGATCCAGGAAGCAGATTAGCTGGCACCCCTGGATGAAATCTTGGCCATTCGAGCTGTGGCTGTGGATTGACCAAAGTTGTGGCTCCACCCACGACTTTGATCAAGATTTCCAGAAAGTTGCCTCACCACACCCCTACCCAGGCTGAGTCCACTCCCCCTCGCACTGCCATCTGTTTACCTTGTCCACATGTCATTGAAGCAGGTCTTCCTCTGCCACTTAATTGGCCCATGGGCCTGTCTTTTCCACAAGACAGTGAGCCTGAGGGCAGGATTTGGGTTCTGTATCTCCAGTGCACTGCAGAAGGCCCAGATCAATAATGGCCTCAAAAGTTACCCTCTACTGAACACTTACAGATACCTACAGACACCTTTGGGTCTTTCCTATAACCCATAAAGGAGAATTATCCTATTTTTAATAGATGAGGCACCTGGGGATACAGAGAAGTTCATTACTGTCCCTAAGATATACAAGTAGAAAGTCGTAAAGCCTGGAATGGAGCTCAGCTCTGTCCAGAACCTCTGACCTAACATTTGGTAAATCGAGCATCAGTGTTAAGAGGTTGTCTCCACATACTGTAAACCAGGTCAGCATGCCCTCGTTCTCTGTGCCTGGTGGGACTGACCGAGGCTTCCAGAAACCACAGGAAGGGCTGGGGAATGAGTAAGTGCGGATACATTCACTACTCAGGCCATATTGGTGATATAATAAATTCAGGAAACTGTAAACAACCTCAGAGATGCTGCCATGTTTACTGGAAGGAGAAGAAGCAGGCCACCTGTAGATATGATTTTTGCCGTGCTGCCTGGGCAAGGGGTCAGGGGAGTAGGAAGTCTGGCTGCTTTTTTCTCCATAACCAGCACCCTGGCCTCCAGCCCCGTTCCTTGCCTGTGTTGACATCTGGTCTTCAACACCGGTAGTATGCCCATCAGGGCTCCCCATAACTCGCCTCCTCAATCCACCCCCTCAGGCTTCCAGACTGCTTGCCTCATCATGTGATGACTACTGTTTTCCAGAAATCCAGTCCAAACCACTTCCTCTTTCCTCACTCCTTACAGAAGAATGGCAAGAACCTCAGGAAAGGCAGCTAAAGTTTAGCTAGCAAATGGTGGTCTCTAAAATAAAATCCTGAGTACAAATTTAACCCTGCCACTTACTCCCTATAGGACCTTGCATAAGTTTTTGAATGGCTCTGTGCCTCAGTTTCCTTACCTGTAAAATGGGAATTATAATTACTACCAGAAAGACTGACGAGCGATTAAATGAGACGATGTGCGTAAAAATGCGTGGATACAGGTACACACAGGTTTTCTCCCTCCTTCTTGCCACCTTCAACCTTTTCCTTGTGTGAATACAGAGGAGGGACCTAGAAAGAATGCAAACCATGGCGTGGGGGCAGTCAGGGTATTCTGAGAATTTCTGAGCCCTTCTCACCCTTCCAAGGATTGGGGTCCTAAAAACCCTCCCACTCTGAGATTCCCAAACAGCTATTGGAAAGAAAAGAAGTTCCCCCTCCTGTTGCCTGGGGAACACGCAGGTTTATTGCCAACATCTCACTACACAAAGACCCTGACGGGGCGGGGCTTCTGAGTGGCTTCTAGATGAGGAGAGAGAGGAGATGGGGTTGGAATTCTAGGGGCCTGGCTCCAGAGAGCCCAGGCCCACGCCTTGGGAACCCTTCCATGGAGAAGTGGAGAGGCAGGTTTTCATCACTAAAGACTTACGGGCAATCACACACTTCAGGCGAGGTTAGTAGAGTTCGAAAAGAGCTTGTGCTCTTTATTTTCTCCTCCTCCAAAGATTCTTTAAATCTCATTAAGAAATGAAGAAAGAGGGGCGCCTGGGTGGCGCAGTCGGTTAAGCGTCCGACTTCAGCCAGGTCACGATCTCGCGGTCCGTGAGTTCAAGCCCCGCGTCAGGCTCTGGGCTGACGGCTCGGAGCCTGGAGCCTGTTTCCGATTCTGTGTCTCCCTCTCTCTCTGCCCCTCCCCCGTTCATGCTCTGTCTCTCTCTGTCCCAAAAATAAATAAAAAACGTTGAAAAAAATTAAAAAAAAAAAAAAGAAATGAAGAAAGAAGTATCAGGAAAAAGCTATCGGAAGGATACAAATAGAATTAAAGATAAAAAATTACAAGGAAGAGCAAGCAAATGTAGTGGAAGAAAGTTCTTAGGCCTTTCTGCATACAGCAAATAGAGGGATCCTGATAGGTATGAAGTCATCCCAAACGAATCTCAATAAGGAGAGCACCTCTCCTCTCATTCCCGGTGAGGTTTGCGGGGCAGGTAGGATTGGCCACAATTGGCCTCCCTTCTCTTTCACCCTCTGAAGCCAGTTTCACTGGGTGCTGGGACACGGCACCTTCAGAGCCACAAGGTCTGGCCTGGGCTACAGAGCCACCGGAAACGCTGGGCTCTGTCTTAGGGCGGCACCAGGCTGGGACATCTTTCAACGGGCACAGACTCCCTGACCCTCTGTTGTAGATCACTTTCTCCTTCGGCAGAATGTAGAGCTTTGTGTAAAAGCTAATCAAGAAAAGTCCTATGTGTTCGTTTGGTGAGCCAAAGATGGGATCAATGGGAATCTTCCCATCTAGGTTCACGTCCTTTCGGAAATTATTTTCCCTGTTAACCATCTTGCTGGCCTTCTCTGGCCTGTTGATAATGCGCCCCCTTGTGGACTTGCCAGAACATTCCATGTGGAAATTGGGTCCTGCCCCTGACTTCTGTCCTTGACTCCTCAGAATAAAACCAGAAAGAAGAGGGTGAAGGTGGGTGTCCTCGCACTAAAGGCTGACATAGGGCAGAGTGGGAGGGAAAGTGGGTTGCCTGTATGGTGTGACAAAGGATCAGGGTACAACTGATGGTCCCCAAACTCCTTTTAGTCCATGTCTTGTGTTTTGAAAAGGATTCAAAGATCATAAAGAGAAGGAACCAGTACTTGGTTGCCATTTAATCATGATCCCGAATACCTCCTGCACGCTGGACAGCGTGCTGTGTACCGAAACATACACCCTTGTCCGAGAGACACACACAGTGTCTTGGAAAACGCCATGGCGGGCGTGCGGAGGAGGGTCTCTATCTGTGATGGCTGACACTGTTTGCTGTCTCCCAGACACCATTTAAAACATGCTGTGCATCATAACCCAATTAAGTTATTTAACCTCCCTGTGCTTAAATAGACCATAGTCCACAGCCCGTAGACTTACCAAAACCAACAGAATTAACAGCTTAGGTTTTAGAGCAGTGCCTGGCACCGAGCACTCCAGAAGCATGTGCTGCAATAGGAAAACTGAAATAAGATTCAGGAGAACCCTATGGGACAAAGCACTTTATTACTTTTATTTTACAGATGGGAAAACTAAGGCACAGGGAGCATAGTCCCTCAGTAAGTGGCAGAGACAGGATGCCAACGTGAACAGCGTAGATCTGTCACACTGGTCTCTTAACCCCTCCATCACGCTGCTTCCGCTCCAACATACCCATCCTTGTACCGGAAACAAGTTTCGTTACAGCTCCTAGAGAAGGCTGGCTGGCATTAGCACCGATGAGCCATTCACTGACTTTCAAAATCATCCGGGGCTTTAAAACGGTTTATGCCTATTTGTTGGTTCTAAACACAGCACATATTAAGTTGTCTGGTGTTTGGGGAAAAGCTCAATCCTATGCCAGCTTTTGGCTCTCGATTTGATTTGGAATTATTCCTTTGGCTAAAGAAATTTGCTGAAAGAATCTAGGGTTACTCAAAGAAGACGCTGGCTTATTTGGTGTCTTTTATTGTTCCTTAAAAGGAATTTAACATTAAAAACACACAAGTAATAGTCTACTCCATTTCTATAGAAAGGTAAACAGACAACCAAACGTCTGTTTTTTGCAAAATTCTTTATTCCCAGAAGTTTTATGCTGGAAATGTTTTCTCTTCCAAAAAGTAGCCTCTAAGCTTGTTGACCAGTTACACAAATGAGTTAAATTTCAAATCGTATCAGCCTGATGGATAAACTGATTTCCTTCTGCCTCCAGAAATTAGGGAAACGTGATTTGAACAAGATACGCTTTATTGTCCAATAAAAGTAAGGTGTCTGGTAAATTACCTCAGCGGCAAGGCGGGTGTGAATGCTCTTCAGGCATATTAAGTCCAGGGTATTCCTTCTGCTAGAACTGTCAAGATGAGTGGAAGAAAATGGTATTTGTTATTTAGGTCAGGGCAGGGGTTTCTGAAAGAAACTCATTCCGGAAATGATGAGATATGTTTGATTTTAAGTAATCGAGGGGAAACCCAGCCACCACCCAGGGTGGCAATTTCTCACCAAGATTTTCCTCCCATCCCTCCCGTTCTCAAAGACAAGGGCTCACTTCTGAGGAATCCAGAGGGCATGGCGACAGACCCCATCATTCTCTGTGGAACAACTGTAACTTGAAAGAGGAGAAAAGTAATTGACATCCAACACGGAAGGTTGGGAAAGCTGAGGGAGGTAGAAGGAGCCAAAAGGGGCAGAGATTTGACTATTTCTGTGGGCAGGGCTGGTGGGTACTGAGAGAAAGTGCTGTAGGGATATCAGAAATAGATGGGGTTCAGATGGGATTCGTGGAGGAGAGATAAGGAACAGGAATGAAAAGGAGGTAAAGAGAAAAATCTTGGAAAGGCGTATCTTTCATTGCCCACCCCAGAAGGAAACCTCTCTCTCTCTCTCACACACACACACACGCACACACGAACACGGGCTTATATGCTTGTATGGTTGTATGGTTTGGGGATAACGTAGGTAGATCAGGTCCACAATGCCTGGTCTCCCTCTCCCCACTTCATTCATATAATTTTGTAAGATTTTGGGGGGGGCACCTGGGTGGCTCAGTCGGTTGAGCATCTGACTCTTGACTTTGGCTCAGCTCATGATCCCAGGGTTGTGGGATTCAGCCCCATGTCTGACTCTGCACTGAGCGTGGAGCCTGCTTAAGTTTCCCTCTCTCCCTCTGCGCCCCTTCCCCCCGCTCTCGCTTTCTAAACGAACAAACAAAACCCACAATTATGTAGGGCTTCCAAATAATCAGTAGCGGAATATGACGCCTTCATAATAAACGTCATGTCTCCTGCAGTGTCCTCTGCACCTAGAAGAATGCCTGGTGCCTAATAGCTGCTCAAGGATATATGCTGAATAAAGGCACAGATGAACCATAGGAAGAGGCACGTCTTATACGACGGAAGAAGAGGAACCTGATTCACTGCTTACATTTTGGAGGCTTTTCCAGAGTATCTGAATGAGGACATGATGGCTCATTACTTCCAATCCAAGTCACAACCTAGAATTGAGCTGGGAATATATTCCCCAGGCCAGCTGCTAAAGAGTTAGAAAAATGTCACCAAGATGTCAGAGTGGACCGAGCCAGTTAGCAGAGCAACGGTATTACATATGAGAGTTTCTTATGCAACGGCCTATTTAAGTGAGGGATGTATACAAGGCAGCTTCATGCTGGCTTGACTCTGCCCCTTGGGAAGGGGTGTAAGTGTGGTTGCTCCATTCGAGAACGGATATTCCATCTCAGACTTTCAGTTAAAGTCAACGGATTGAACATACTCCTTTGTTTTCCTTCCTAAGACTTGCTCAAATGGTAGCAGGTGTAGTGAAAGAGTATAGACCTATGGGGGCGCCCGGGTGGCTCAGTCGGCTGAGCGTCCGACTTCGGCTCTGGTCACAATCTCACGGTTCCTGAGTTCGAGCCCCACTTCAGGCTCTGTGCTGTCAGTGCAGAGCCGGCTTCGGATCCTCTTTCCCCCTCGCTCTCTGCCCCTTCCCTGCCTGCATTCTCTCTCTCTCAAAAATAAACAAACATGAAAAAAAGACTAGAGACCTGTAAATACAGAAAGAATGGAGGAAGAAGGCACATGAGCAGAAAAAGAGATTTCAATAGGTTCTGGAAGACAGAAAGTAAACGATAGAGGGGTGACTGGGTGGCTCTGTCGGTTAAATGTCTGACTCTCAGCTCAGGCCACGATCTCAAGGTTCCTGAGATTGAGCGTCGCTTAGGGCTCTGAGCTGGCAGTGCGGATCCTGCCTGGGATTCTTTCCCTCTCTCCCTGCCCCTCCCCCGCCCTCTCAAAACAAATAAACTTTAAAATGAGAGAGAGAGAAATAAATGGTAAAGGGATTCCTGGTTTAGCCGGTGTGGAAAGCTATAACCCAGTGTGCGTGCAGAGTGAGGATCTCGAAGCGTTCCCGCAGAACCCATCTTCCGTAGGAGATGCCTGTGTCCTGGGTCAGCGAGTGGACAGAGGGGAGGTAAGAAGCAAAAACGCATGACTGAAGCTGGAGCTAGACAAGCTGGGTCCAAAGGACCCTCTTGCCCGGGACTTTGAATCTTGAGACAATGGCACTCAGATGGGTGAGAGGCGGAGAGAGATTCTCAGCGGTGGGAACGTGGCAGCTATGTCCGGGGACAGAGCTGGTGAAGAGCTGCTATGGGGCAGCGTCCTTGCCAAATTAATCTGCCTCCCAGCCTCCAAATGCCCAAGAGACAAATACAGGAGGGATGTCTTTTCCTCCCTGATTTTTAATAGCTGAGTAGACATTATGCCTGTGGGCATCTTACTTAACATATTTGGGCCTCAGTTTCCTCATCTGTGAAATGGGCTTATTGCACCCCCACTAAGCTGCATAAGCATTTCCCCACAGCAAGACCCCGGCCGGACAAAGGAAAGTCCAATTACCTGACTCATCTCTTCAGAGGACAACTAGAGTCCCATTCCTTGGGGGCAAAAACAAAATCAGAACATCAGTTTGGGGTTATTTTTTTAATCAATCAATTCAACATTTTAGCTTTCAATGACACAACTGTTTAGGGAAAAAAAAAATCTCACTTCTAATTTGAAACTGGTGCAGAAAAAAATATTTTTTTTTTTTGTCATTCTAAACTGTCCAGCGTCAATCTTAGAAAAACAACTCTTACAGTGTATCGGCTGAGACTCCCTTGATCTATGCTGTCTTTTCCTCCACCCTGCCTTCAGAAGCCTCTCTGGTGATTGAGTCCCCTTTCTTCAGGACAGGTAAAACATATATCGTTCCCATAGGCATCATTGGATAGATACTGGCTCGTAAGATGTGTTTCATTTTGCTTCCAAATGAGGCTACGACAAAGAGGAAACATCTAAGCTGAGACCCCAGAGTAGGAGATAAATTTCCCTAATGTAGCAGGTGGTTGTTTGCAGTAAAAACAACCGCAAATTCTCTATGGCCCCAAATGGCAAAGTCTATTGCTTACTCGTGCTATATGCCCATCATGAGTCCCAACAGGCTCTGTCATCACAGCCACTCAGAGACCACGACTGACGGTGCGGTCACCATATCAGGTATTTTCATTACTTGCCAGAAGGAAAGAGAGATTCTAGAAATGTGAACACTTGTAGAGCTGGAAGAGGCAACTACTTCTCAACCCCAAACAGGGAAAGATAAAGTACAGATGTATTGTGTGCGCTGTCTCAGAAGCAAAATCAATTTGAGTATATGGTCATCGTACCTCTTGCTAAAACCTCTGCAGGAACTAATATGGCATCCAGCATATTCTTTCATTAAAAAAAAAAAGAAAGAAAGTGACTCAGAGAAAAAGAAATCTAAGGCTATGGCTCTCTGCCTCAAGCCTGATTGGCTCAAGGTACCCACAATTATGAGAAAGGGATGTGTTTCTAGAAGGGCTGAGGGTGTGGCTGTTGGCATCAGAGGCTGATTAGAGTCAAACTTATGAAAGCCGGGGAAGATGTTAAGAGTCATGATGCCAAAGACACTACAGACCTCAACTAGAACAACTCTGTGACTGAGGAAGACTTGAAGGAGCCCTGAAGCCTAACTTTCTATGAGCAAAAAGCAGATGATGTTGCTAGAGGAGAGATTATTCCTATATGCTCTCTTCACATGCAGCAACAGAGCATAATGGAAAAGGAGGGGCTTCCTAGGAGGTGGGATGAAATACCACGGGGGGAAAATGGACTGGGGAAGCCCTTTCAGGGAGCCTGATTAGGACATAATCAAGAAATTTTCCTTATTTAGAGTGTAGGGGGCCCTCTAATGTCTGCCCACCAGGATTTCTGACATGCTACGGCTCAATGACTGAAGCCTTCCATCTGTCCCCTTTCCAGATCGGATATTATGGCGATGAATCGGTCCTTATTCTGCCATTGGAGCATGTGTATGTGAGGAGGGAGGGGAAGGGGAGGGGATGCAGTGAATTGCATTTCGTTTTCACCACTTTCTGGGCCAACAGGAGCCACGTCTGAACCATATATAGAAACTCCCACGTGGTACTCTGAGATCCTGAGTGGTACTCTGAGACTTTGAGTCTGATGCCGTGAATGAAGGAGACTTTGTGGAGTTCCCCTTGGGGAGGAGGTCGGAGTCCATTTTGCATTTGTCAAACAGCAGTTTGTTAGCACACGTGTTTCTGGATCTCGTCCATCCTGAGTACGGAGGTGGGATTCCATTTCGTTCTCCCTTGAAGCCACAGGGGACCACGTGACTACGTCCGATCAATGAGTTGTAAGCTGAGGTGACATTTGACTGCTTGTGTGGAGGACCTCCCTAGAGCTCTCTTTCCCTATGGCATGGCAACCAACCTGTTTAAGGTAGTAGCTGCTTTAGCATCTCGGGTTCCTGGGGAGGTACAATGAGCAGAATGACCACTGCAGACCAGAGGTAGAACTATGCTATAAGCCGACTATGCTATGAGCCACTGAGAGTGCCTCACTCTTGACTGATCAGCCTTGACGCTCGAGATGACACCCACTGTCCTGCTGACTTAGCAAATATTTTAAGGGAGAGAATAATCTGTTCTGACGAGCTGGGCCAACTATTATAGGTGCATTTTGGGGGCTCCAGGTATCCATGGAGATCTTCTCTTTACCAAACATGGTTTTCATGACTCCGAAGAGCACCTAAGTAGGTGATACAGGACCATATGGGATGACAAGCATGACCAATTTTGATTGAATGCCCTGAAGTCTCATGCATGATTAGGCTTCGGGATTAGACATCAAGGAGTATTATACCAAGCATAGGGGTTCAAATGCCGTTAAACATTGATAACATAGCAATATATTCTGCTGGGTTATTCGGGAAAACAGAGCCAGTATATTACAAAGACCTCCAGACCAGCTTTTCCTTTGGTGTACGTGTTTCTGAATATGAATTGCATTATCTGCAAAATTAAGGAAGGGGGCGTAGTGGTGATAATACCTACCTCACAGAATTCTCGTGAGTACAATACGACCTCATGTACATAAGAGCCTGCCACATGGTAGGCATGTGTGGAACAAAAGCTTCAGTTGTTGCTGTTGGTTCTTTGCCTAGATCCCCTTCTTGGGTTGGCACATCTATCCCCTAACTGTGCTCTTGACAACTAAGAACTCACAGCTGCCCTCCTTCTCTAGAGAATCGTTCTCGGTAGATGGGAGCTGCCTTATCCTGGAGATTATAACTCTCTCCCGTCAGTAGCCTACAACCAAAGACTGACAGGTGTGGGTGCTCAAAGACAGGTTTCCTTTCTTCAAGGATAACTCACGGTCAGAGTTTCTCTGAGACTAACTTCTTGCTCAGCTTTCTCTTCCCTATCCTCTTTCCCTCAATTCTTTATAAGGTTTTGTAATAAGCACTTCACTCAAAAAAAAAATCATGTGAACTCGGATCCTGTCTCAGGTTCTGCTTCTAGGGATCCCACCTAAGACTGTAGCTACTATTAGTCATAAATAGAAGGCTCCTAAGATTATGGCTATGTCCCAAAGTTGCTGAAAAGTGTAGGAAAAGTGTAGGAGGGCGCCATTTTGAGATGATTCGAGCTCCCGAAACCATGAAGCTCCAAAAAGTTTCTCCCAAGTTCTATTCTTGAAACTGTTGAGGGAGAGAACAAATGTCATTTGTGAAAGAAGACAAGGCAAAGGAGAAAGGGATGATGGGAAGGAAAGCTGCTGAGAATAGACCAGCCAAGGGAGTTCTGTAGGGTTGGGCACATTCCACAGAAATGGCCTTTCTCATGACACTAAGCTCTACTAGTATATGCAATTCTGTGAGCTAGGGACTCCCCAAGGGGCTTCTCCAGTGAAGAAAGAAATGATTTGTTCCTGGATGTCCTGTTTCCCATTTGGAAGAGCCAACTGGGCCTCCCATCCTGGTGAGAGGCCACTTTAGCCAGGCTGAGACTCACTTCCTTTCCCTGAAGAAATCTAGTGTGTTTCCCCATGGCCAAGAATCACAGCTTTGGTAAGTAATAGAAGAAAGTATTAGAGGGCCATCTGGAATGTAAGATAGGACAGGCTCGTGATGTCCACAAAGCTTCTCTAGGAGTAAATAGAGAATAATCTCTTGCATTTGTCAAACAGGGTGCACCAAATATTGGATGAGCAGAGACGTGGACTATGGTAATTTACTAGCACACATGCTTCTGGATCTCGTCCATCCTGAGAAAGGAAGTGGGATTGCATTTCGTTCTCCCTTGAAGCCGCAGGGGGACCACGTGGCTACTTCGGATCAATGAGTTGCAAGCTGAGGTGACATTGGACTGCTGGTGTGGAGGACCTCCCTAGAGCTCTCTTTCCCTCTGGCAGAAAAGGCTGAAGAAAGGAGTAACGGCTGGGGTCAGAGAGGACATGGTCTATGAAAAAAGCTCAGATTTGTGGAAGACCAGCTCTGAGTTCTGGGTTATACGCTTATGTCCATATGATATGGTTGGGAAAGAGGCCAGAGTGGGAAAGAGGAAGCATGAACTTTGAATAGCTTAGTCACTAGGAAGTTGTTATTGATAATGTTAAGGGTGGCCATCCTCATGATGATGATGATGGTGAGTGATAGTGATAGCTTTCATTGACTGAACCCTTACAATCCATTGGTCCATAGCTAGAAGAGATATAGAACCAGGGTTTAACTTCGGTTTGCCATTGTGTCACCCCTAGTTCATTTTCCGTTAGGGTGGCATTTCCCTCATCTGCAAAAAGGCAGGACTATACTTCCAATAGTCCCCCTCCGAGGACCTTTCTGGCCTTATAGTCTGGCACGATCTCTATCCTCTTCGCCAAGATGAGAGGAAGGTTTGGGATGTGCAGAGGAGCAACCGGAGAAGGGACACTGTGTTCCAGCCGAAATTTTCACTCAGATGAAGGCAGTGTGGAAATTCTGGGGCCCCTTCCTCTGTGAACAGTATGTTACCCAGGCCTGGAACACGTCTGAGAAGTGACAGAGGCCGTTGGAGAATTCCGGGAGAACCAGGTCGTGCAACAAAAAGAGTCTACCACAGACAACTGCAGTTCTGTATTTGCCCTTTTTTTCCTTAACTGGAGGCCCCTAGATTTTTCCAGACAATATTTGGAAGGCTAACATCTGATTACCCCAAGTCACCAACAAAAATATATTTCAGGGTTTTGTGTATTCATTCTGACCTGATAAAGAGGGAGCGGGGGAGGGGGGGGGAAGGTCACAATAATGATTTATATGTCTGATTTCTGGAATTCGTAAGCATTTAAAGTCATTGCTTTTCAATGTTTGAGAGCAAGAACAGTATTCACATTGGATGATTTTCCTCTCTTTATACGGTTTTTGGACAAGTGGTGTGGACCCAACCAATGCTCCTGAATTTAAGGCTGACTCCCAGATTCAGTCTTTCTTACAAGGACATGGGACTTAAATATGGCCTCTCACTGCCTCAGTGGGTGGGCGAATGAACTGAACTTTAAAAACTACCAGGAAGAAAAGTATGAAGCTACAAAATTTGCATTTTTTCCAGGGACTCCACATTCTTCTATTCTTGCACAGCCCATGTCATATGTGTGGGCATCTCCACCCATGCCTTCCTGTCCTCATGAAAGCTTCCCTGGAGGTGCTTGAACCCTCTGTCACCTGTGAATCTTTGAAACACAGGGTCCTGGCTTCCTGTTTATGTCTCTGTGCCTGGAAGAAGAGGTGCCCCGGGGGTTCGGTGCCTCAGGTGACGGCCACACAGCTCATCCTTTTCAGAGCCACTGCCCTTTATGATACTGTAATCCTCCTTTAGTAGCTAAAGGGGCTGCTAGTGGTTCTGGGAGTAGGTGGAGAGTTTTCTTGTGACTTCCTGGAACGTCTTTTGTCAGACAACTGTCCGCATCACAGCACACGGCCTGCTGGGTGGAGGGAGAGGGGCCTAGAGCCTTATGCATCAGGAAGAGACAAGACTCAGTGGGTCCTGTCTGGCTGCCATCGGAGCCGTGTTCAGAGGCCGTATGGTGTGAGTCTGAGGAAAGAACGCCTCAGCTTTCAATTGAAATTCCCTTCCGAAAAATGCTCCGGTTTCATTTGCCTCAGTCTTCCCGCTAGAGAGATGGGCTTCATTAAACAGCCAGCGGTGTGCGGATTATCAGGGGTTTCAGTAGTGGTCCACATGAGGGCCCACTGAAGGAGCCATGGACAAAGATACGAATAGGTACTTTCCAATCACACGCACACACACACACACACACACACACACTTTTTTTTTTTATTGTATCTAGGAGCATATATGTCAAAATGTCAGGGGTGCCTGGGTGGCTCAGTTGGTTAAACAGCCAACTTCAGCTCAGGTCGTGATCTCACAGTGCGTGGGTTCGAGCCCCGCATCGGGCTCTGTGCTGGCAGCTCAGAGCCTGGAGCCTGCTTCAGATTCTGTGTCTCCCTCTCTCTCTGCTCCTCCCCTGCTCATACTCTGCCTCTCTCTTTCAAAAATAAATAAACGTTAAAAATTTTTTTTAAACGTCAAAGCCTCCTAGGTGATGCACCCAGGAGACATATACAAGAATGTTCATAGCAGCCCTGTTTGACACAGAAACAAAACTGGAAATGAGGCAAATGTCCACTGGCAGGAAAGTGAATAAACCAAAATGTGGCGTATTTTACATACTGTATTGTTCTACAGCAGTGACGATGAATGAACCATTAGAAATACATTAGGTAACAAAGAGACATGTTCAAAAAGCCTACGTGTAGTCCTTTTTATAAAGCTCAAAATAAGCAAAGCTTGCTTAGGCACGCATACCTGTGAGATAAAACCATTTTCTAAAAGCAGGGGAATGATAAACAAAATTCCTAGGAGCATTTCCTCCGGGAAGCAAAGCGGATGACTGGGGTAAGAAGGAGCACCAAGGCCAAGGGCAATTATTGGTGATGTTCTTGCACGGGGTAATGGCTTTGTGTGCTTCGATGCAGGTGGCATTATAACTCCGGTATAAGTTACATACATGATGACTTACCTGGATGATAGGTAAATTTCAGAGTTCAGAAGTTTAGAAATTGCCTAATCCAACGCCCTAATTTTACATATGCCAAAATTACTTCCAAACTGCAAAGGGACTTGGCCACATCTAATCAACACTTTAGTGACTATATGGAGATCAGAACTCATGTCTTGTAACCCTCAGTCCATAATTCCTCCTTTCATTCTTACCCCTAAAAGAATAATAGCTATTATTATTGTAATTATAATAATGATTAATTATAATTACATATAATATGTGATTTGTACATAATATATGATAATTATATATGGGGTTTTTTTGTTTTTTGGTTTTTGGTTTTTTTTGCCGTGGTAAGTAAAAGCAACTGGCTTTCACAATGTCAATGGGTAGATTAAACACCTCTGCTCCAGAAGAAAGGGTAAGAAATCAGAACATGGGGATCATACGACCTGAATAAGCAAAGTCAAGTTTCTCTCTGGCTGTGCCCTTTTTTTGAAGGACCAACCGAATTGTATCCATACTAAAGTGTTACGTGTACTTCAGCTGTGTTTTGTGGCTGTTTGCTATCTTACAACAAAATGGCAGCCCAGAAGTTTACTGACCAGCATACATTCTGGAAATAAGATTTTAATACAATTTTGAATATGGATGTGATGTGATATATACTTGACTCCCAGGGAAGAAGGAAAAGTGTATGTTGAAATGTCCATTTTTACCAGGTGTTTAAGCAAACTGCTGACATTCATAAAAAGAATTGTGGTGTATCAATATCTATTTTACTTATTCAAAATAAAATATTTGCTTCCTTTCATCCCCAAAAAGAATGAGAGAGGGTAATTCATTTAAGCCATTTTATTCAGTATGTGGGTGCCCTGGGGTGTCAAAAGAGAACCTGCCATTCTGTTGGTGGGTCTCCATTCCTGTACACATACCTTTTCCTGGGTGAGAATCTCATCACGCTGAGTGTGATCCTACTTTTGAAGACCATACATTTAATTTCTACAGTCTGACTGTCAAAAGCTTGCTACTTACCTCCATAGCAATGGTTTTTCCAATGCTAGAGAAAAACTTGCAGTGTTGACTTATTGAAAGACTGTATGCTTGTATACTATCCTTTCTGCATGATGTAAGGATTCTTTATGGCTATTCACCAAGCATTTCCAGTTTTCTTCCTGGGCGCCTGGTAAGGCTGCACTTCCCTGCCCCCTTGAAGTTAGGCAGAGCCATATGACTTGCTCGAGCCTTTGAAATATGAACAGAAGTGAGGTACATAACATTTGGGAAGAAGCTTTAAGACTCAGTGTAACGTCGACCATGTTCCCTTTCTCCTGCGTTGGCAACTGCAGAAGCCTGGAGATCAAGTCTTTCTCAGACTCCCTCAGTGAAGATGGTGCACGGCAGAGTCCTCTAGACAACTTGTGATGGGCATTCTACATGACTAAGAAATAAACCTTGTTTTAAGCCCTGAGACGTGGGAAATAGCCCATATTGACTAATTCATTGGGAAAACTTGGATTATATACCATTGCTGTCCAACTCACTACCTCAGGTAAGACGTGACTCCGCTGTATAGCTCAGCTTCCTGGAAAGTATTCATTTGGACACTTTAGTTTTGAATCCACAACTTCTCCAAAAGGAACACTGGAACAATTTCTCCAAAAGGAACCCTTCCTATGTAACCAATACGAGTTTAAAATGGGAAGTGAAGGAGAGGCAACAAGCAAGAGAAATTGGAATCCACATTTATTGATGAGAGATATATACACAAAAGTTAAAACACTTAGTGAAATATTGGATTCACAGATCATTTCCAGTATATAAAGAATATCCAGTTATTTTACACATGAAATGTTACAGTAATCAGTCCACGTTGTAAGAAAGCTTAGAGAGCTAGAGGTGAAAACAAAATATCTCAGCTACCCAAAATGTGCTTTGCCAACAAGGCATCTCCTAGTACCACATTTAAGAAACAACCCCAAAATTAGTTGACATTTTTATCTTTTTTCATTCATTAGTCCTTAAACTCTACGTGCTATTGACGCTCTATGCTACATGACTTTAGACCAATGGGGATTGTGAATGTGAGGGAAACAATTATCTTTCATTCTGGACACACAAGCATCTCCGGAGGAAATCCTGCCTAAAGGCCAGCTTTCCTTCAGCAAGGCTTCCAACCTAAATCTGACGAGGAGTTGAAGAAGCCACATGTTCAAGGAAAAACGTGCCTGTTCCACCATATGTGTGTGTGTATATATATATATATATATACACGGATATATATATATATGTATATATATATATATATATACACGGATATATATATATATATACGTGTATATATATATATATATATATCTCCCCTTCCTCCAATCATTGGAGAAGCCACTGAAAATTCATGTGCTTGGTGCCCTCCTGGGATTGCTTAGGCTTCACTCCTTTTGTGAAAAGAGAGGGACACCCAGTGTCCCCAACTGCACATGGCCATTTTTCTCTGTCCTTGCAGAGAAGAAAGGGGTTATAGGAACTATCGACTCCAGAGCATTCCATTTGGTGGTAATTAGACAGAATGTGTGTTTTAGGAGGCAAGTGTATATTTGTATTAGTTAATCTCCATCACTGAAAACATGCACACAGAGCCTATTAGGTAGAGGTCACACTCCCGTCACATATGTGGGATCTGTGCTTCATCAGTTGCCTGTCTGCAACCTCAAAGCTGTGCCCTGACCGCTTCTGTGCCTCTGGCGCTCTTTCAACGGACAACTGTGCAGTTTGCTACCGGGACTGTGCTTTTGTGGGGTTTCACCTGCATGGAAGTTAGCCAGTGAATGCCCTTTCCGTAACCCTGACTCAAGAAACCAAGGGGGACAAGGCCCTCCAGAACCTTTAAGTCATGAGCATCATGATCAGTATTTGGCAACCAGGGAGGCAGACCTTTACCTAAGGACATGACGTTAGCATGCACATACGCAGACTAACCTTTTGTCTCTCTGAGCCCAATCCGCCAAGCAAAGGAGGGCTATAGCTAAGTGTCCTTCTAAACCTACCTAAGCCTAGATAATCCGAAGTTCCACAGCTGCATTCACCATGCATTATACAGAAGTCAGATGACCTTTCACTAAGAATCATGGCACACCTCCAGCCCTCCCTTGCTCCGAATGGCGTATTTACAAAGATGCTGGACCCCCAGACTTTCAAACAATCATTGGTACAAAAGATTCACAGCTAAGCTCTTCACTGATACATATCCCTAAATCACATTTAAAAAGAGGAGAAGTGATTCACTAGGCATCTAAGAAGGAAAAGAAGGGTTTTCAAAACACCAGTCCACATGTCTACTGCATTCAGATGAAGAGCCAAAAATAACATTTACATTAAATTAAAATACATCTATACACCATTTCACTGAAATTACACATGGAGACCTACATTATAGCTACACAAAGTGCAGAGGCACTGATTTTCATGCGCGAACCAAGTGTTACTGTATACACACAAGAACTTCATGCTTTGAACGGCTATCCGTACTTGAAAATCACAGGTACAATCGTTGCCAGTTGAGGGCACATCTAATCTGTTTGCTTAATGAGGAACCGTTTTAAATACATACCAGTACACTTTCTATGTAACTATTTTGTTTTTTAAACGTGGCAAAAATACTAGCCCTACAAACGTATCAGAAGGTGTGTTTGGCAGAAGGAAGACCCCCTTGTCTTTGCAGTGGCTACTGATTTGCCTTTTGGGGAAATTACATATTCACCTGAGGACAGAATCTACCTGGGCTGCTTCTCAACAATTTCAGTATGACTCTAAGCCCCCACCTCCAGCCCCAGCGGTAAGAGTTATTATTGCTTCGTAGTTGGTACTGACAACTTTTTTTCTGAAAACGTTGTGCTCAATTCACATAACCATGTGACATTTACTTCCGATTTGCTTGGCAAGAAGGAACTGCAACACATCTCTCTCGATTTGCTTCCGAGCACTTGCCCTCAAGCTCTGCTGTTCGAGGGTTTCCGAAGCCAATGCACATGAATAATTGGGAAGGCAGGGGAGGTTCTGATATAGAAATGGTCCCACTGTTATCGCCTTGTTTTTCATCTTCTTGCTGTTGCAAAATTTGAACGCTTAGCCGGAAAACTGAGGTCTGGTGTCAAAAATGAGTTAGCACCATTCCTCAAGTTAAAAAGACTAATTGTGTGAATGCATATCTTCACCAGCTCACAGACTTAAGTGATTCCCTGTCCTTTACGGTCATTTTGCTCCTCGCATCGCGAAGGATTGGATTCTTAAATTTTTCAAATGCGGCTCTATGCTCAGGAAACAAGCGATAGCTCTAAATTGCTGTAGAAACTTCTTGCGCTCTAATTAGTTATAATTCTACATATGTGGTCATATAGAAAATACCATAAGAAAATATCTGTCTGCAAAATTACAGATACTAAATAGATTAATTCAGTCTACACTGAGTTATTTACGCTTTATGAAGAGTAGATACAAACCTGTAACATTATGAAAGGCTAAATCAATAGTAAACATATAATATCCAGGTCTATAAATACATTTGCTCATGCTCTTTATAAATAATAACAAAGAAGCCCAGGGATTTGTTTAAAAAAGAATGTGAGATCGGGCTGGAGGAATTTGTGAGTGGGCGGGGGTGGGGGGTGGAATACTGATCAGGGGGCAGTGTATTGTCCCTGGTAACATCGATTCTTACCAGGAAGCCAAAATATATCTGCTGGCAGCAAGATCAAATTAGATTCACAGTTTGCCAGCTCTCTCCTTAAGCCGTAGAAAACAAATAGAAAAACAATATACAAAAATCCTCACAAAAGTAGTCTTTTATATACAAATCTCTATAGCGACCAGATAATCTGATCTGTGTTGTGCAACATGGGAATATGCAATGCTGAGGTTTCCCAAAGGGGAGGAAGAAGAGAGGAAGTTAAGGTGATTTGTGGAAGGATCTGGATGCCCAACGTTGAGTTCCTAGTAAGGAAAATTGCTCTCCCGGAGTATTAAGCAACCAGAGTGCCAGCTTTCTGATCACACATCTCAGAGGATTCGCTCCATGGAGGAGAAACCTGAGTTGTGCTAGACCAACTTCCTTGGCTAGTGTGTGCATTTCTCTCCTACCAAAGGCAACAGCCATTTCTAGGCAGGCTGAATGGTTGCCATGGGGAGAAACGGAGCCCCAGAAGGAGCAAGGCTCTGACTTCATCATCCCCGGTCTCCATGGGGAACAATGACAAGGGTAACAGTCAGCTGGTACGCTCCAACACTCACCCAGGGGTTGGGGGTGTCTCTGGAGCAACTGGGGACCTGTCATTACCCATGCTCCAGGCCACGTGTCGACTCTGCAAAGCAGTGGGGTCTGTTTCGGTATCAGCTTTAGTCTCGGCACAAAAGGGCCCCCGTATAACAATCAGAAGAATAAAACTATAAAAATGGATACTTGGTTTGGAGGTAGGAAGGTGAAGCAAGGCTGGACACAGAAAAAAAAAAAAAAAAAAAACCTCATCGGTAATTATTCAGGATATAATTTGAGTGAATGAAAGAAGAACGTGAGGGCTTCTCTCACTTTTCTAGGTTCTTATTTGGGTCAGTTAAGAAATAGCCTTTTCCTGGCTGCTCTCGCAGTCCGGTCTTCTGCACGTAAAAAGCAAACCAACACAGAAAACTTAACCCCGTCCTTTCAGCCCCGGTCTTACATCATGGCTCCTCAAATCTAAAGAGCTGAAGTCTTCTCTGGCAATAAAGGTGCTCACAGCACATTCAATACCAAACCTATTCCATATTTAGCAGAAGTCTGGACACAGAGCGAGGATGAAGGCAGCGGCCCATTGCAAGCAGTACCAGAAAGTGCAAGAGGGTGTTGAAAGGCCACGGCTGGTGGCACGCACCTTGCAGACAGACCATGCATTTTACCTACCTTAGAAATTCCTGAGGTATTGACGAGGGCAATGGTAACCAGCCCAGCTCCACTCTTGTGAGACAGAGCTTCTACGTGGTGCCCACGATAAAAACGAACCAGGGGGACAATTTGAGAGTGAATTCAAATATCCCTGCTCATCTCTCCAGAGAAAGGACTGGGCCCAGGCTCAGCCTGTGCTTGGATGCGCGTGACTGCATACAGGCAGAGAGGGAAGATAGTGACAGATGGTTGCTGTTATTCTGTAAATCTTGCACCAAATTTCATAAAAGTGTTCAAGTTTACTTGCCAAAGCCTCCCCAATTCCCATACTGGGTTGGCAATTAGGACGGTTTGGAGAAAACCGTGTGTTTGGGGTGTTTGGAAGGGGCTCTGTTGCTACAGCAGGAATGATCTAAGGCCTTGAGTGAAGCTATGGACGCACCCTGCCCCTTGGCCAAGCAGCAGTTTCCTCTGAGCTCAATCGCTACTTCTACGAAGACAGTGAGTTAGGCAAAGGGCAGTTTTGTGAAAGGATGTCTGTTGGCATCCCAAAACACAAACTGTGGATTAATATGGCCAGCTTCCAAGCTTGTTGTAAAACATCAAATGAAGAGAGAGGCTTGAGTTTAATATCCCCCCAAGGGGATGAAAAAAGATCCAAAGTGATTATTCACCATCGAGGGCCACTCCGACTTAAATGATACGTAAGTCATATTTTATAATAGTAAGCCTCTAATAAAATAAGAAATTAAAGCAGAGATCATAATATCACGGATTCTCAGGACTGGAAGAGGGTTTTAATCACTTAAGCCGACCCCTTCACTTTACATATGGGAAGGAATGAGGTTTGGGCATAAAGTGACTTGTGTAAGTTATACAGCTACAAACTGGCACCATCCAAGTCAAATGTTTCCTGTACCCAATTGGGTCATTTCTCATCATCCCTATGTCATTACCTGAATTTGTTGTGCTATGCTATGCAATGGGATAGTGTCCAAATAAGATTCCTTGCCATCTTTTCTAAAGCCAACTCTTGCACTGACACATGTGAGCTTCTACTTAATTGTCTCTTAAGCAGCAACGATGGCAGGTGGAATAAGAAAGGAGGAGGAAGGGTGGGGCCTTGGGTTTTCCTTTTGGGAAAACCATAAGCTACTGTTGCATGAGAAGCTTTGGACTTGCTCCACCTAAGGAGAACAGTCTGCCGATAGGGCACCTGCCTGGGGTGGTGCTCAATGGCCCATATCCTAAGTTTTAACCAGAGGGCACCGGAGATACGGAGACCATTGATCTCTGACAACTAGATTTACAAAACTCTCACTTCAGAATTTCTTCAGGCTCTTTGCTTAATCTTTTTATGTTCTCAGAGAGAGTATAATGCTAAGTGAAATAAGTCAGAGACAGACAAATACCATAGGATTTCACTCATATGTCAAATTTAAGAAACAAATGAAGAAAGAAAAGAGAGACAGACAAAAAAAAAAAAAAAAAAAACCCAGAATTTTGAATATAGAGAACAGACCTGTGGTCACTAGAGGGGAGATGGGGTGTGTGTGAAACAAGTGATGGGGGTTAAGAGTATACTTATTGTGACCCAAATATTCCAAGAGCAAGTATTACGACAACTGAAAAAAATCTATCATTGGTCCATTTGCTTGGCTTGGAATGAGTTTATTTGGAGAATAAGAAGAGTAAAACCAACTATATGGCCCTAAGAATTAAAAAGCAGCACAGAAGAGCCACCTCCACTGGGTGTAACTGCTGAGCACTTTTAGCCATAAAGCCAAGCAAGGGCTACAAAGACCTGCTCCTCAAGAGTCTGAACTATGGAAGAATTCTCTCTGAGCATGTGCGTACCTGTTTGGACTTACTGCTGTATTTCCTGGGAAATACAGCACAGACAGAACCCGTAATCCTGACAAAAGTAAAATATTGTACTAAAAACTAAAGGAAGCGGGACAGTTGCAAAAACATGGCAGGATTGGGTTTCTTTTCAGAAACCTGGCAGATGAGTTACCCAACTCCAAAAGGGTTTCTTGATGAGACACACTGCCAAATGACCCACTTCCCCATGCAAGGTTGGAAATAACCCGAGGCCCTCTAATCAACCAGTCATTGGGATTCCTGACATCTCCTACCAGGAATACATCTCCCCACAAATTGAATTTCCCTGAAGCCTTTGTCAGTTTCCACCAGTCTAAATCCAGGAGCTAGGCATTGGGGTACCCTTTCTTTCTGCTGACGAGTAGTTGCAGGGGAGAAGCAAATCAGCTGACCAGCAGTTGCAGGGGAGAAGCACATACTTGTCTTTTACGGACAAGGTAACTTCTGCAGGCAATGAGACCCTAGACTGTGTTTCCACACACAACAGGAAGTGAATAATTCAATCTGACATCTACTTGGTTCAGATCTTATTACTTGAAGTCCATATTGAAGATCTACATAATCTACACGATTGCCTTGGTTCTTTGATACTCTATATGGGAGGCACATCCTCAAAGATCCCACCTTGAGAGATAAGCCATTCTTCTTGCTGACTGGATTTGGCTCTTTGCATTGTAGTTAGTAAGTACATGATGATTCTACTTGGGTTTCCCAGTGGGCAAAAATCGTAAAGGGGAAGATAAAAGTCTGGTTAGTTGGTTTGCTCTCAAAATGACGCGGATTCCTAAGAAGAGTGAATGGGTCTGTAACAAAATGGCGTTGCCGAAGCCCTGACTTACTGACCTCATAGGATGAGCGTGTGGTTCTGGCCTGCTGTGTCTGCATATAGCTTTTATGCATCATCAAATATTAATGGACTGTTATAAGCATTTATATCTGTGTTGAACCTATTAATATAAATCTATGCATATAACTGACAGATTATACAGATCTTATTTAGAAAAAGTGTCTTGGAGGTATACTATGGATCTGTTTGTTCTGTTCATGGCACACATGATGGGCAAGGAAAGCCCAAATGGGCATGGCATAAGAAGAATGAATGAGACCTAAAAAAATAGAGAACACAGTCATACGTCAGCTCTACATACATCCTGGATTTTCAGCTTAGTCCTGAACTTGACAGATTATTCATTTTTAATGTGATTTGTCGAATTTCCAGATGAATGTGATTTCCTAAGCATATTCTCATGAAATTTGTTACATGTAGTCTAAAACCAGAAAAACCTGCTTTGCTAAGCATACACCTTGTTTCTCCTGAATCACTGTCCCCTTATGTATTCATAGGATAAGTAGGAAAATGCTGACGACAAAGCAAGGCAGGAAGACATTTAGGCAGAGTCTTGGGAAGACAATCCTGAGACCACTCTTTCGGGAAACATGTCAGCGTGTACGAGTGCTAACCTGGCCTTGAACGGCAAAACCCACAAACTCCTCGCTGCCTTGCCTAGATCCTTCTCTTCGCCATAAAAAAGCTCTCGGGAGCACCACTTAAAGACAATCCATAACAGTTTCATAGCTAAATCCAGGAACTGTCCCCTTGACCCACAATATCTGCTCTAAAGGATGCATTTTCCACTACTACATTTCAGCACGTCCTTGGCCACCCAGTCAACTGTCCATCTAATGAAAATGAAGAACCAATGGCAATTTTTTTTAAAGGCAAAAAGCTGCTTAATACTGCTCAATAGTGATCCTTATCCAAAAATAACAAGGGTTTCAGAGACAAAAGCAATTGGAAGCTCACGTCTCTTGTATGTTCCAAAGGTGTCTGGTTTGGAAAAGAAAAGTCATCAGGAATAGGTAATAAAGCGTATGGGATGTCTATCACCCCTTCTCCCCAAAGAATTTGAACTCTACGACTACTCACGTATACCCCAGCACCCATCTGCTGGCCTCTGATGACCACCCGATTCCTACGTGTGGACCCAGCTTCTACACACTCTTCAGAGTTAGTCAAGTGTACTTTACTTCTCAGTGATTCACGTTCAAGTTCCCAGCAGACTCCCAAAGCCAGCAACCTTAGGAAAATACTGTGAGTTATTCAACGGGAAAAGGATAGTAGCGACATCAACAGATTTAGCTTGCACGATCTATCATCCGGAGTCATTGGGTGCCTGTGGCATACAAGGCACTGTGCTAATCCATTTGTATTACTGACTCCCTCAAACTGTGACAGCCTTGAAAAGATTCCGTCTGTGAAGCTGGAAGGAGTCATCATTTGCTCCCAATTCAGGGCTCAAGGCTGCCTTGACTTTGCCACAGGAATGTCACCTTTATAGGGATTTGCCCATGCTTATTTTCTGTTCCTTGCTACAGAGAAGACTAGGGAAGAAGACGGACCCTGCTTTCAACTGTGCCCTGTACCTGGTTTTATGTGCTTTGAGAGAATAGTACCAAAAGCTTTCTACACATTCGATCAATGACAGTGTTTTGCTCTCATCAAGAGGTGGTGTTAAAAGAGGCATAGCCAACATAACTGTCCTCCATGTGTGAGAAGAGTAAAATGATTAGGTCTTCCAGGTTAATGAGGCTATAACTGAAATAATTTGGGGATTAAAAATGCCTTTTTTTTTTTTTCTTGGTTAGAAACCCAAACAAGTATTTGAGGGCTGAAGCAAAGAAAGGAAAGCATAAATCAAATAATCTCACTTGATTTCACTATGTCAGGTGAATGCAAACCAAACCCAAACAAATTGGATTGTTTGAATCTGGTTCAAGTCTGCGTTGGCTGTGCTCTCTTACTTTTGTCAATATGTACAGCGGCTATGTGCAAATTACATGCTAATCCATTATCAAATTTGGAGCAAATTATGAAACATACTTTGAAATGTCAATAACTATTGCCACAGACTAGGTAAGGGTGGAGCAGAAACTCAGCGGGTTCCGTGATCAATTGTCGCGAGGAGCACAGTGCCCACTAGAATTTTCTTTGAAATACTTCGTTTCAAGAGTGTATATATATATATGTATATATATATATATATATATATATACATATATATATATAGAAGCTAGATCATCAGAGTTCCCTAAGGCAGGTATTTGCTTTTAATCAACACATGGGCAAACTCTACAAGACATTTCAAGAGAATTAACTTCTAGAGGCTTCTAACAGAATCTCTTGCGCGTAACGAAGCGGAAGCATGAAAAACACTTGACGGGATCACACGCTGAGTGTCTGCTCGTCATCCCAAATCCCCGGAGTGCACCACATTGCGTTAGTCGCATCCCCCGGGGAAAAGAGCGCCCACGGCTCTGCATTTAGAGAGAAAAGGGAAGCCGGCAAGAATGCGCGTTCAGTTCCAACTGGTTCCTCCAGCAGCATCCATCCAAACAATAATACGGGCGAGAAAACGAGACGGTTACGAAGCATGACTTGGCGAACACACAGCACCGTGCCTATCACTGACTCACAACAGATCCTCGAAGCCTCGGCTAACGGATTAAGTAAACACAGAAATAAATGCATCTTTTTTTCTTTTTAAAGAAAGCTTGTTTTGAACTCTCTTTTACCATAAGATAAGCTGGGGAGTTTATTCAAGAATTTGCTGAGAGTCATATCCTTATTTTTCACGCTTCCAAGGTTCTTCCTCAACACCGCCGTCGGCTGACTTTCCGTTGGCTGCCAGAGTTACCTGAAAATAATCACCATCAACATCCAGCTTACAGGCCACGAACCAGAAAACCACCCCGTGGGTTATGTGGAGAAGCACGAGATCTGAGTTACACTACATGACTTACATGTTGGTTTCAAATGTGGTTCTTTCCAAATTGATTTTGAGCCTGTCTTGCTTTTCGACACTGATTTGTAAATAGTGAAAAGTACATATTTGCCTTGGGGAGTACAGAGGAACTGGAGAGAGTCTGAAATTTGGGACATGAGTTCTACTAATGCTTTCAGGGTGGCGGGGGCGTCTAGCTACACATAGACCCATCAGAGAATAATGCAGCCCTTAACAAACAGTGCCCTTGTGCTACTCCATACAACCAGAGAAAAATCCAGAACTAGACAGCTAGTTCTACTCATGCACAGCTAGTGAAGGGTTCAGTTGCCATGAGGCCAGGTGGAGTTTATACACGTCCAGTTTCGAAATCGGAAATCATGATGGCGTGGATACCAGGTAAGCTGTCCAGGCTTTAAAAATCGAGAAGGAAAGGGGAATTAAAAGCCAGACGTCCAAATTATTTCCAAATTATATCCAAATTATTCCCATGCAGGCATTTAACAATCAAGTATAACCACCAGAGTGTCTCTATTATGCTTCCCTGGCTCGAAGCGAACTGAACCCTCACACAGCGTGGGAGGTATTCCCCTCCACTTCTAAATCATTTTCCTAGCTTACCTTCCATCTGTCTGTCCTCAACGTCATGTGCAAACTTAAACCCACGACTGATATTCCACATAATGGAGAGACTGGATTTATGGAAGCATTAGGATATGGAGACATGACAAATGCAGCAATGTTGGAAAGAAATCGGATCTTCTTAACCCGAGAGGCAGCGAAACGCATGCGTTAGGAACACACACTACCATGCTAGGAACAGAACACAAGTGCCCTTCACAAACCGAGCGAATGAAAACAGAAGCCATTCGTTTCTCCAACCCCCACGTGGGCGCCCATAGTTTTCTAGAAAGACCATGCAACAAGCCATGACCACCCCACATGCAGTTATTCTGATGACAATTAAAAAGCTCTCACGTAACTTCCAACTACAAGGGCAAGGCAAGAGTTTGAAAACAGCAGACACCAACATGACGTAGCAACGCTCGAAGTGGTTAACATTTTGACCAGAGCGGCAGCAAATTTGTTTCCCCTTCAGTGAACTCTCAGGAAAGACTGCCAGGAACAAACTGTCTGCCTGGAGAAAGCTGCCTGTTCGCTCTGACCTTGAATGTGCCTATTTGGCTTTCCGTGATGAACCAGATCAATAGCTGTACAAAAGTATAAATCATGCTGTGCGGCCTTTGGAACACCAGGCCGCACTTGGGGGTGTGCCCTGCTGTGGCCGTCACTGTTGTTGAATACTGGGGCCTGTGTTTCGAAAGTGGCCGGGACAGCCCCTTTTTTGGCATTTCTTTTTCTGAGCCGGTTCAAGGAAGCCAGGACTCTAACTCCCCGGTCCATCCCACCCTGCTCTGCTCCAACCACCTGGGTAATAGAAAAGCAGGAAGGGGAGGGGGCTGACAGGAAGCATTGACGTCTCCCATCTTGGTTTTTAAAACAGTGAGATGGAGAATGGACCAGAAGAAAGTTCAAAGGCAGGAATAAATGTGACTCAGATATTCTGGGAAAGTGTGCAAATTCATCTTGATGGCTCTGGCTGCCTCCTCTCGTGCATCAGTGGCAACTCAGTTTCGTTGGTCTAGGTGGGAAGAGGTGTTCGCCTCACCTCGCAAAGGCTGAGGCCAACTAACCTTCGGTGAGCCGAACCCAATGACTTCACTGAAAAATCCAAACGGCCAGACAGTTATTAAACCAACATGGCCATTCGGCATGTCCCTGACCTGCTCAGTGTCCTTTCGACCATGTAAATGCTAATTCACCAAGTTTGCAGGTGGTTGGGTAGGCAGTCAGTTATAGAAACGGACTAAGCCAGTATCTCTACAGAACTGGCCAGCAACAAAGTTGTCTGAACAAAGCACAGGGTCAAGATGCTAAAAGGATACATACAACAAATATTTATAGAGTGCCTACTGCATGCCAGGTACTGCTTTAGGTGCTGGGATACAGCAGTGATAAATGCGGAAACAGGGTCTCTCCTCATGGGCTTGCTTCCTAGTGATAGGGACAGTTCACAAATCTCTTCCTTTAGGGGGCTTGAGTTGTTTTTGCTCTAAGAACATAGCAAACTTCTCCTAATGTCCTTTAAGAAAAAGAACCCAGGAAGTCTGAAATCTAAATGTATCTCCATATCTATATACGATCTTTTTCAAAACATGTCCTTCTAACACTATTAGGAAGCCTCTTGAGAAGCTCCAAAAGAGCCACACCACAGGCAATTAGTCACTACGATTCTTCTTACATATAATTGCAAAATGTAAAAATGTATGGTGATTTCATTTTATTTGATGCTATTCTTTTTCCTTGTATGGCAGTAACTTGGAATCAACCCTTCTCTTTCCTACAAAATTGTACATTCGCTTTTCTGTCCTCCCATTGCCTATTTCAGGGCTTTGCAGGTAACGGGCACTCAATAAATATCTGATGAATGATCAAAATATAGGAGGTCACAGGAATGAGATGCTTAATTAAACCCCACAAGGCACACAATAAATATTGTTAAATAGAGCACAGAGCCATGTCATGAGAATGTGGACCCTTGTTGACCCAAATTTTGACGGGGAATAATCCAGCACATTCATCTAGACGTGGGAAGAGCTAACTTCCTAGGAGAATGGAATATGCGCTTTAGATACATCTGAATTTCGAATAATTTGAATCATTTTCACTGAGTCAATTAGTTTTTGCAGTTGCTCTTGATGGCTAAGTCCTTCCTTAATTTGTACCAGAGCCTTGGTTCACCCACACGTGTACCCGGTAGAGAGGGGGTGAGCAAAAGACTACTGCTGGCCCATTAGACTTCTGGACCTACGTTACAATCCAGTAAAGAGAAGCACTTCTGTGTCACCCTTATTTGCCTGGCAGAGGCCATGTGTCTGTTTGGAATGACCCAGAAGTAACCCAGGGAGAAATTAACTATTAAATAAGATCCTGTCAGCAGGAATCAAAAGAATATCAGAAACCTGTACTGGGTGCCGATTGCCTTCAGATGCTACTTGGAACCATTTGGGCAACCCAACTCCCAGAGTTGACTCTGCTCACCTGCCAGGGTTTCTCCAAGTTTGCTTCACTCTGGTCATGACACTCTGTCTTTGACAATGTCAAGTTAGTTACAATGAAGGCTAGACAGAGCCCATCAAGCTTGAAGACTTAGTACCCAGCAGCTTGGAAAAGAGTCCAGAACATCCATGCTTCAAGAAAGATGGTGCCACCACTGTGTGAAATGTAGTGGCTATGGGGTAATTGTCCTCAGGGATAGTTATCCTTTACTTGAAACAGCTTCCCCATTCTTGGAGCACAGTGACTGCAAGGTCAAAACTCACCTTCCCACAAAAATAATTAAGAGAAAAATAGTTGCACAAAGTCGTGTGGGCACATTTTTGACCAGCATGTAATATACACCAAGTAGGAATACTTGTGCTACATATATTGAGTGATTCTGGGTATTTCTCTTAGTGTTTCATTCAAGGAATAGAATATTTGAAATCCAACAAAGCCTTAAGAACCACAAATTCTTCGGCAAAATGTTCAAGAAAACCAATCAAATTTGTGGAGTGGGTGGAAAGGGGGGGGTGGTCAAAATGATTGTTTTACATCACATGGATGAAACAAGCAACCGACTGGCTCTTTGACTGTTAGATCTGCCACGTTAGACACAGAGTTAGATGATCTGGGACTCATAGAAGCTTGGGTTACATGATTCTTCAGAAAAATAAATGTGACAATAATACATGCAGGACTTTTGGTGCTTGTCTTAGGAAACTGAGCATGCACTATTATATACAGGTCTCAATATCCATGAACGGGAAAGGTACCTTGCACTCATCTACTATGACAGAGTTGTGTGCAGCATAGACACATTGATTAGAGTTGCTTTCCCTATGGTTCTTCATGTCATCATAAATGGACTGAGTCTTGGTCATTTCAATATCTTCATGCACTCGATGCTGGGAGTCAATAGTATCCAGCTCAGACTTGGAGAGGTGATAGACAATCCCAGCCCCAAAGGAGTCACCCACAACATTGACTGAAGTCCTCATCCTGTCCCTGGGAACAAAGAACAAAAATGTTTAGTGAAGAAGCAGTGACATGGTGGTTGAGAGGCCAAGGTCTAGAACCCGGGGTTGAGTTCTGGCTCTACTTTTCCCTTTGCCTGATCTGGGGCAAGTTACTTAATCTTCATGAGCCTTGATTTCCTTGTTGGTCAACCGGAGAGAGCAATCATATCTGTCTCATAAACTTGTGTGACAATCAAATGAGATAATGTACGTAAAGGCCTTAGCAAAACGTCTGGTGGATGGTAGAAACCCAATAAACAACAGCAAAGAGAAAGGAGAGAAGGAAGAAATGGACGACAATAATTCTCAGATCTCGGAATTAGCACCCAAAGCTCCAGACACTGTTAGCTGTGTCCTCTTGATTTCCACTGTTCTTCAAGGACACCAGATCACATCCGCTTATTTTGCTTATTAATCCTACCTGTGAATTCTCCTATGATAGAAAATTCATCTCTTCGTAAGGATTGAAATTAACATTGCCTTTCCCTCTGCACTTCAGTCTCCCACCGACACATACATATACACAGGCACAGGCACAGCTGATGGGTGAGAAACCCGGCCACAATTTTCTCCCTGACCAATAAGCACAGTGATTCTGTGTCCTGGAAAAACCAAAATACATTGTCTTTCTCTGTTAACCAAAAAAAAAAAAAAAAATTTAAATCTTCCAGAGTGCCTCTTGAATCAGGAAGTGTTCAGAAAAACCCTCCCTCCAATCTTGTTTCCCAAGTTCTGATTTAAAAAAAAAAAAAAAAAAAGCAGGATGGCCCAGAAGCTTCCCTCTCAGAAAGTCAGCACCAGGAAAACTAAGTTCTTAAGAGTAAGTGGTGTTCTGTCGTCCACTAGTTCAGATTGGTGTGAAAAGTCCTTCTAACCGTGTTTATGAGATACTCAAAGTCTGAAAGAGAAGGGTGCTGGAAACTTTTTTTAAAAGAATTTAAGCAAAAATGCTGCTAAAATCTCTGTCCAGGACACTCTAGCTTTTAATTCAGAAAATATACATAAGGACACCAGAATCAGCTCAAGGCAAAGTGAAAGTCTTAACTGGTTCTTAGAACAAAGGCCTAAAATAAATTCCAGTTGCTACCATCCAATCTATTTCTCATTAGAGAAGAAGAATGACGCTGCACCAAGAGGACTGGCTTCCTCGCAAGGAGCTTGTGAGCAGCTATCCTCTGGGTTCAAGTGAGAAGATCCTGCCCATACAAAAGTCAAGATCAGACCCTGACATCAGCTCTCAGGGGCATCTCTCCACCTAAGAATGCTCTTCTCTTCCTTTCCACTTTGGAGAATCTGCCGCAGGGTGGTAAAATCTATACATGAACGAAGACTGGGTCTTTAAGTCATCCACAAAATTAGGCATCTGAGGCAGAGACTGGGTGTGAGAAGGCATACATAATGATGATTAAGAAAAACTATGGGCTCTGGAGACAGCCCGACTTGGATTCAGATGCCACTTTTTTCTTTTACTTGTTGGACAGCCCTGACCCTAGTTAACCTTTGTGACCCTTAGTTGCATTAACTATAAAATGGAAATAATAAAAATATCTACCACCTTGGGTTGAAGATTAAATAAGATAGCAACGTGCTTAGTACAGTTCCAGACATTCAGCAAGGATTCACAAAACATTAGTTATTACATGAGGTGTACTTTAAATATTACCGTTATTCTTATGAAGTTAATTTAAACATATTTTTGGCAACTCCTAGGTAGAACATCCAAACATCCTAGTTAAGCTACTATCTCCCCCGAAAACATCCATAAACATTTGCAGGACATTTCCCGTGGCAGCACTCCCAACCAACCAGCTGAGTTATTTGCCCATCATTTAGCTGTGGCCTACTCTGTTGTTTTTCAACTTTACTTTCAATCCCTCCTGGCGTGTGTTCTGAGTCACGCACCCAACATCCTTGGCCAATGGTTACATTCCAAAGAGCGCTAAAGACGTCAAGAGGAATCCACTGGGTACTCTTTTGTTTCACGGCCCAGGAGAATCTACATCATTTTCAAGTAGAAGGACCAAAGGTGATGGTGGGGTGATGATGATAGTGGCTGATATATTACATTTAATATGTAGAAGGATATGCTTTCCAGATATTACCTTGTTTAATCCTCACTACAGTAAGAAGTACTGTTATCCACACTGAGGAAATTGAAACACAGGGGTATGGAGAGATTAAATGGCTTCCCAAAGTCACACATCCTAGTGAAGTCATAGAAACGAAAAATTTGAGCACAGGACGTGTGCCTCCAGAATGCACTGTCTGCCACATGCTGCAAAGCACCTGGGAGCCAGAAAGCTCTGAACCTGAACCTAGTTCGGCCACTTACTAGTCGTGTAACCTGGGTGACCTCCTCTACCAGAATTTTTCTCAGGCAGGCAAAATACCTATTTTATAGCATTTCAAGAAGACAAAACCAGTTCCTGATCCACAGTTGATATTCATTACATTCTGGTTCCTTCCCCTTTAGGGAACAGCCATCACTCATACCCCCATTTTATGGGCAAAAGCACAAGACACTGTCCTCAAGGGCTAATGGCTTTTTAAGTTTAATAAATCCATTGCCACTCAAATGGATGATACAAGTTTACAAACTCTTGTTTCTTCAACTTTTGACTTTCTCTGATACCAAATCTCTACTCTCCAAAGAAGCCACTGAACCAAATTTTTTGACTAGGATATCTGTTCCATACTCTCAAATCTCCTTTTTATTTTATTTTTTTTATGGTTTACTTATTTTTGAGACAGAGACAGAACATGAGTGGGGGAAAGGCAGAGAGAGAGGGAGACACAGAATCCAGAGCAGGCTCCAGCCTCTGAGCTGTCAGCACAGAGCCCAACGCAGGGCTTGAACCCACAAACTGCGAGACCATGACCTGAGCCAAAGTCGGACGCTTATTTGAGCCGTACAGGCTCAGGTCTCCTTGAGTTTGAAAATGAACCTGGCCAGAGGAAATAGCTATCAGGCCAGGAATGAATGGAAGACAGAATCGAGCAGAATCAAAGCATACTGATGTTCCACACCAAAATCAAGAAGGAAAGGGCCCTGGACTTAGGGCTGGAAGCTCAACCCAGATCTTCTGACTCTCTTACCTTGAGCAAATCACCTCTCACCTGACCATGAAATACGGAATGGGGCTAATCCGAACCTCACAGAAGATTATGAGGGTTAAATAAAATGAGAGAAATATTTGGAATGCCATAACTACTCATTAAAGACTGCAGGAGCACAAAAGCATCAAAATGGCTACACAGAAATAAGAAGACAACACAGACTCTAATACTTGCTGAGTTCTTTGTTAGCTCATTCATTCATTCATTCATTCAACAGGTGTACAATGAGCATCTTTGTGCAGGGCACTATGTCAAGTGTCCTGGCAACGAAGAACAAGAAATGGCTCTTCCTATGCTCCCTCTTCCTCCAAGAACCCACGCTCTCTTTACGGGCGCTATGGGATTTAGTAGGTAGGACATTTTATCTACACTTGGGCCCCTGCAAAAGCTTGAGTAGAAGCGTGCCAAGTTTGGACCTGCGGATAAGTCTGAGAAAACGAGCTAGAGAGAAGAAATCGATAATGTGAAATCGAGGAGAGAGAAGCACGCAAGGCCACTCAGGAGGCAAACGAATGTAATGAGAGGCAGAAGGGAAGAACTGACCAAATCACGTATGGCCTCATCAGCCAAGTTCAGGAGGTCAGGGCTTTGTCCCAAGTGTCACGAGGAGCCACTGAGGAGCAGCAAGGGCACGCTTGCTCCCATATGAAGACCGGTCTGAAGAAGGGCAAGGCTGAAAGAGCAAAACCCACTTGGTGAAGATGTGATGGAAGATGATGAGACAGAATTACAGGACTTGAGGACTGATTGGTCATAGAGAATAAACAAGAAAAGAGTCAAGGATTCCTCTCAGGTATCGGGTTTGGGCAGCTGGCGTCGATATGTCTACTGGCAACCAGTAGACCGTACCACCATGTGTAGGGGACATGACGGGTCGGGGTGAGAAAGGTTCTCATGTCAGCTTGAACATACTGGGGCTGAGGGTTGGGACCCAGCAAAGGAGAGATGTGCCATAAGTGGTTGGGAATCTGGACTAAAGATCAGGACCGACAACTGGGCTGCAGTTAGTGAATTAGGAGGCGACACCTAAAGAGGCCATGGGGAGATGCCACAGGTGTTTTGGGTTCATTCTTGGAGAGAATGCAGAGTGGGAAGAAAAAACAGTCTTATCTAGGACCCTGAGAGTGACCAAGACTTAAGGAGTGGGCAAAGGAATAAGAGTCCGCAAACGTGGAAGAAAACTTAGAAGAGTTTGAGGGAAGCATGTTGCAAAAGTAAGGGTGTGATGGACAATTCCAATGACTGCCTGGAGATCAGGTAAGAGAAGAAAAAGAAGCGCCCCTTGGTTTTAGCAACAAAGAGGCCATCGCTGCCAGGGCAGTTGCAAGCCAGAGGCAGAGACAGAAGCCAGCTCGCCACGGGTAGAAAAGTGAATGAGAACTGAGTAAGTAGTGATATTATTTATAATCGTCTTATTCAAGACGATTGACTGAGAAGGTAAAGAGAGCGAGGGGAAGATGGTGGGAGACGGGAGATAGGATTTTTTTGGTTTGCCATTGAGGCCACCAGGGGGGATGTCTGACCAACTCTGGGGAAGTCCAAGTGTGGCCAAAAACAGGATATGGGAGTTTATGGTTCACATATGGAAAATTTCTCCACAGGCAAATGCTTTCATTTTGCCTCACAACCAGCCTTGACTGTTCAGGAAACCCTGCTGACCTCAGGAGCTTCAAGCCTACTTGGTAAAAAGAATTTCAGAGGGCCTGATGCTGTCCTTGAGTCTGGACACTCTGTGTCAGACCTGTGAAAAGGGGACAGAGGTGAGATCCGAACTGGCGTTGAATGGGATCCGCTGCGGATGACACAGCTTTGGGGGCCACCAGGAACCAAAGGCGAGAGAGGGGCTTGCCTAAGTTATTCATACTGAGGTACTGGGTCTGGTTTCCTGGGAGAAAAGTAATTGCTAAGGTGCGCTCTCTTTTTTCTATCCCTTGATCTAAATCCTCTGGCAGGAAGGGGCGCCTGGGTGGCTCAGTCGGTTGAGCGTCTGACTTCGGCTCAGGTCATGACCTCACACTTTGTGAGTTCGAGCCCCGCATCAGGCTCTGTGCTGATGGCCCAGAGCCTGGAGCCTGCTTCGGATTCTGTGTCTCCCTCTCTCTCTGCCCCTCCCCTGCTCATGCTCTGTGTCTCTCTGTCTCAAAAATAAATAAAAACATTAAGAAAAAAAAATTAAAAAAAAAAAAATAAATCCTCTGGCAGGAAGGTGTTAGAATTGTCTGCAAGTCCTGGTTCTCACAGAATAACAGAGCCAAGGGAGCAGGGTTACTCAGGGTCATCTGGGTCTTTGAATTGGGCTGAACCATATGAAGTTGCCGCTTCTACAAGTTCCCAAAGGTCACATATTGGCAATTTCATGTGACTCAACTTAACATTCACAGGTAACAAACCATCATGTCTGCCTCTCAGAATGCAGGGTGCACAGTAATAGCGGAGGGGCCGCCTGAGGCCCCAGGCCTGAGAAGTCTGGCACAATCCTAAACATCCAAGGGCTAAAGCCACATGGGGTTGAGAAGGGAAGGAGGGCCTACGGAAGCATTGGTTAAGAGTGTGAACTCTGGATGGGAGCCCTGATTGCAATCCTGGGTACGGCAGGCCAAGTCACTTAGCTTCTCCTGCTCATTTGTAAAATATGGAAAGTAATCCCTCCTTCCAAGCTTGTTGAGAAGATAGTAACTGTTAATGTGTCCTGAGTGCTTGTCATCAAGAGGACCTCAGCCAAATTCTGCATATAAAAGGTCTGACACCAACCCAGTGCTCAGCTGTTGGCCCATCCCCCTCTTCCTTCTTCCCCTCCTACTCCTCATCTTCTCAGTCCCAGTGAAAAGGGGAGTAGACCACTTCCTCTTTTGTTCTTCCACCAAGTCTTGTGCATTCCTCTTTTTGCACTTAGCACACTCAGGTTGGGATTTTTTTGACCACATCTGTCCCCATTACTAGATGATAAGCTCTTTGAGCACGGACACCGTGTTGTATCTATTTGTGATATGGGCAGGGTGGGGGAACCTGGTGGGCGGGTGCGTTGAAGGAGGGGTGGGGAGGGGCTGTTAAAGAGAGCAGGTTAACTCTAGAAAGAGGACTGTCTTTGTTCAGCAAATGTCTGGTTGGGTGCCTTGGAGGTGAAAAGTTAGGGCAAGGGCAAGATGGAGAGGGAGGAGGAGGGAGAGACAGAGCCCAAATTACCTTGCCTACAAAAACAAGACACGTGTCCTGAGCTCCGGGGGCAAACACAGGGAGGCCCAGCAACACAGGGAGAGATTGGGACCAAAGTGAAAAACTGGGCAGGGACAGGTCCCTAGAAGGGGGTGGCAAGCACTAAAAGATTTATTTTTTATTTTTTTAAGTTTATTTACTTTGAGAGGGTTGGAAGGGCACGGAGAGAGGGAGAGAGAGAGAGAGGATCCCAAGAGAATCCTGACACGGGGCTTGAACTCACCAACCGTGAGATCACAACCTGAGCTGAAATCAAGAGTCAGACACTTGACCAACTGAGCCGCCCAAGCGCCCCAAGGATTTATTTTTCAAGGAGAAAAGGTGCCTAACACTCAATTTTTGCTTCCGTGCTCCCTGAAATTATTCACACTGATTATTACTTCAAGGAAACAAAACTCAAGATTCAATTGCAAATATAGGGAGATTTTGTCTGTTTCATCTTATAACTCTCCTGAGCTCTGCCCCTCCCCTTTGTTTTTCCATGAACACATATTTCTTTTGTGATGCATTGAAGAATGATTCTGCTGCGCAGAACTGTAGCCCCACCTCCACCCCACCCCCAAACTGCAATCTCGCTGCTTCCAGTCAGGGACGTTGGCAGGGGAGGGAAGGACTCGGGGAAAGAGTGACATCCCAGCTGGCGTTGACATCACTGGAGGTCAGGAAAGTTGTAGAAAAGAACTCTGGTGGGAGCAGGGAGTCACGGCACAAGACTTCAACAATAAACTCCCAGCATCTTCAGAGATGTGATAGATGGAGGGATTGGTCTTCTCTTCCACCAGATATGGAGTGGGGTTTCGATCACACGTAGCGGCACAAGTGTGTCTTAAATAAGAGAACGAGACCCCAGATTGGCGGGCCTGGACCCCCAAGGGACAGCCAGATCACCTGGGTTTGAATCCTAGTTCAGTCACTCGATATCCACTACATTGGGATAAATTACTTTTCTCTGAGCCTCAGTCTCCTCAACTGTAAAATGGGGATAATACTATGAACCGGTCTCATCATTGGGGGCACCTTTGAAACAGGTCCCTGTAAAGTGCTTAGAACACTGCCTGACATTTCAGGAGCACTTGCTAGGTATTAGCTATGAGTATCCCGAGTCCTTTCCATCTGTTCTCGTCGGCTGGATGCGTGAACTGTCAACTGGTATTCAAAAACCGTAGCGGTGCTTAGATACCCACAATCAGGGACTCCTACTCCCCCTTCCGCGTCTCCAGTCTCTGGTTTCTGGAAGTGAGGTCCCTGGCCTGCATCACCTGGGAACTTGTTGGCAATGTCAATTCTTGGTCCCCACCCCAGACCTCCTGAATCTCCAGGACGTTTGGGTGTGTGCTCAGGTTTGAGAATCCCTGCTCTATTCCCTCCAGGGAGGGATGTTAACAGGGAGCCTCAGAGAGCACCCCCTCACACACACCCCCGCCAAAGGGTGGAGGCCCTTAAGGTCTTCCTAGTAAGTTCACCTCTATCCCCCAGCTAGTAAATGTGTCCCCAGAAAAGACCTCCCCAGCAGTCTCATGTGATAAATGAGCCGCAGATCCACTCGGGTTTTCACTTTATTTTGGCTTCCCTTTGGCCACCTGTGGCCAGACCCCGTTATTTACGACCTTTTCCTGGGACTGGCTCCCAGTTTTCACTCCATCCTGCTTCCTTCAGAGAGAGAGAGGGGTGTCAGCGAGGTCTCTTATAAATATCAGTGGAGGATTCCCGACACAAAGGGCTTCTTGGCCCCAGGGGAAGGTTCTGGTTTTACCAGCCCCGCCCATCCGGTGTTTGAGGACTCCCGGCATTTTTCAGGGCCCAGAATCTTGGTTTTCACCATGACATTTACAGAGCAGCTAAGCCTGCCCACTGAAAAGCATCCAGGGCTTGGCGGGCAGTAAGGAGGCTGGCAGATCTCCAGCAGCTGGCAAACACTGTCGCACATTAAATGTCACTGCGGGCTTTGTTTGGTTTTAAATTGAAAAATTGCTAGAGTTATGAGAGCTTACGAGCTTTGCCCGGAGAGAATAATAAATCCCCTCACCTTTTCCTTTTCTCTGCTTTTCCCCCACACACTATTTTACTAGGGAACGGCCAGCCTCCCCCACACCTCTGTCTCAACCCTCCCCCCTACCCCATTCACACTGTAATGGGCCCCCAACAGCCACGGAGCCCATGACCAAGAGCATGTTTCCAGAACTCCACTTGCTGGCGAGAAAGAATGTACCACCATTACTAATTCAAAGCAGATCTGACCTAGCTACAGACCCCTACGCACATTTTCCCTGGATCCTCTATCCTCCGTTTTTCTTCTCTTCTTAAAAGGAACGTTCAGGCTTATTTGTGTACAAACATCCATCACCAGCAGAATCCTAGTCCGGGTCTTAAAACCAGAAGGGCACTCAAGGGCATTGGGTCTAGACTCCGCTTTTAAGCCAACAAGTTCCCATTCCCATTGTACACATGACACAGGGGAAGTCCAGAGAGTAGCTTGTGCGAAGTCCTCCAGAGAATAAGCACGGAGCTCAGATCCAGGGCTCCTGCCCCTTTGCTTTCCTTTCTCCAGTTACATGCCCCTCGCACCCCCCACCCCCACCCCCTGCACCTGAGATCAGACCCCAGAACCAGAGAACAGCTCTTCATTTCTTCCTTCCTTTCCACTGCCAGCCTGGGATCGAGTTTTCTCATATACGGTTTCATCAATATAGGTAAACCAAATGTATCATCATTCTTGGGTTCGGCCAACTCCCTTCAGCTGGCATGATTCCACCATGGAGTTAGGACGCCCTGCTCTCCGTGCAAGTACGCACATGAGCGCACTAGTGTGGGGTGATCGGGGAGGACCCAGCCCTCCGATTCCATTCGCTGGCATTTAGGTCAGAAGTGGGCAGGGTCTTGGATGTTTCATGAAAGGACTCTCATCCAACAGGCTTGGAAGCAAACGACTGCCAAGAAGACCAGGGTCCACAATGGTCTCAGAGTAGCTGAGACCTTGATTGTACCCCATTTGTCCCCACTTAGGCTTTTTCTGCTCTTTTGTTCTAATCTTGAGAGGAGGAAAAAACAGGTCAAATGGAAAATTCCCTTTTATTATGTAAAATCAGAGGTGACCCTAATAGGTCTGTCTTCCCTAACCTTTCCTTGGGCCTCTTTGCTTCTGCCCATTGCTAGATCTCCTTGGTTCTAAGTATGAAGTTGTGTCAGGTGGGACGTAGCTCTCCAGCGCTGTAGGCAAGACACTTAAACCTTTCTGATTCCTGGTTTACTCATCTGTGAAACAGCCCTTAGGGCTCTTTAGGAATTAATCGCCAACAGATGCAAAGAACATGGCGGTCTCCGCCAAGTATCATCTCCTTTTCTTCATCTCCTGATGATATTACTGCATTTGTTTTCCACTCAAAGTAAGGAATTTACATTAGAATGAGGGGAGGCAGCCTCTATAATGACAATTTTTTGAAAAGATAAACCTCTAATGGTGGAATCCAAGCCTCCGAAACAAACCCAAGAAGAGGCTAGGCAACGTAGTCACAGCAGGTAAGGTAGCCCGATGATACACGGGTTCAGGAGGTTCCAGGAACAAAGGGTCAGAGGACCTAGTAAGCAAAAGTCACAGGGGAAGCAGATTTAATTTTAATAGCTTCCTCTGTCTTTCTTCCTGTGTGGAAAGGCCCCTACACGCAGCAAGTCTGTGGTTAAACTGAGCACACATTTATTGAGCTCCTACTGACCCTAAACTATTGAAAATGCCTTCATTTCCCCCTTGTCCTCCCCCACTGAAGCCTACCCCACTCCTTCGCCTCCTTCATCCCATCCCCTCCCAATGCTTCCACCCACACACCACTACTGAGTCGCAGCGGCCATGACTGTGTGGTCTGAACTGAAGTCCTGAGAAAGGCTCCCCTTGGGGCCTTCACAGGTGCCGAGAATAACCAAGCTAGCGGGGACGACCCCACCCCACCCCCTAAGAGACACTGGCAGAGACAGAAACGAGGCTATTTCGCTTACTCGTCACCTTCCCACTAAAGGTATTTCCAGAGCATATCTCCGGTGATGAAAGAGCCAGTGAGGAAGATCCATGACCTTCCTCGCAGCCCTCCCTGAGGTGAACAGATCACCTCCAGGGAGCCACTTCTCCATTCTCGCCTAAACCTTAACAGCAGACAAGTTCTATGGAGAGGCCAGTCTCCCTCCTAGCTTCCCAGACGTCCTTCCTTTCAGCCACGTGCACATTTTTCTCTTTGGAAGGGTGAATGAAGGGGGAAGGAACTGTGGTTTTAGCACGTGGGAAACTCGAGTCCATTAAAGATGGCTCCTGGCTCCTAAAATCTATGCTGACAGATGTCAGAAACATTGTCACTGCCATGTGGAAGTTTTTAAAAGTGTGTGGGCACTTTGGCCTTGGACCTCTGCATCAGCACTTGTCACTCTGCTCTGACACCGAACCCAACAGCATTCCCCAGTCCCTGTCCCTTAGCTCCAAGACTGGACATGAGGCATCAGTGTGTACTCCACAGAACATTGAGAGGCTGAGTGGGCTCTTAGCAAGATCAACTCCCATCTCCCTACTGGGGACCTTCTGGCCAGACATCCCCACCTTTGTCAATGGGCAGTGAGTGTCCTACATTTGGAAAATGCCCTTCACGGATAAACACACTGGGAAAGGTAGCTAGGCCACGCGTACACAGTCAAGTTCAAATTTCTCTGCATGGCCATACATGGTATCCATTTTTTGCCCCAGTGTTCACCAATCCCTGCCTCCCACTCTGTGCTCCATCAATGCCACATCACTCCTAGGTCCCCACACTGCTGGCTGCCTCAGTGCCTTTGCACATGGCCTTGATTGGAAGGTCCTGTTTCCTTCTCTACCTACATCTCCCTACCAGTTATGATTCAGCTCAGCTATCACTGCCTTTGGAAGCTTGACTAGAGCCATGATGACGAATGTGGTGGCCTCCCAAACCCAGCCAACCTAGAGTCAAATCTCTGTTCACTCTCAAGTCACCTTACCTCCCCACACCTCCGTTTCCTCATCTATACAACAAGAGTGATAATACCAAAACTTCAGGGTTAGAGAGCATAAGATATAAAGTGCCTGGTGCAGTGGCTGACATACAGTACCCATGCAAATTCAGTTGCCATTTTCATTATTTCCTGATTCGTCCACTCTAGACTAGGATGGGTGCCTCTTTCTATCACTAGCCTTTCATTTTATTTTTTAATATTTATTTTTTATATTAAATATAATTTATTGTCAAATTGCTTTCCATACAACACCCAGTGCTCAGCCCAACAGGTGCCCTCCTCCATGCCCATCACCCCCTTTCCCTTCTCCCCCACCCCCCATCAACCCTCAGTTCGTTCTCAGTATTTAAGCGTCTCTTATGGTTTGTCTCCCTCCCTCTTGGTAATTTTTCCCCCTCCCCTCCCCCATGGTCTTCTGTTAAGTTTCTCAGGATCCACGTATGAGTGAAAACATATGATATCTGTCTTTCTCTGCCTGACTTATCTCACTTAGCATAATACCCTCCAGCTCCATCCACATTGCTGCAAATGGCCAGATTTCATTCGTCCTCACTGCCAACTAGTATTCCATTGTATATATAAACCACATCTTCTTTATCCATTCGTCAGTTGATGGACATTTAGGCTCGTTTCATAATTTGGCTTATCTCTACGAGTACGGTAATAAAATAACCAAGGTCACAACAACAGAGAGCAAGTAACAATCTCCGAAAGAACACCTCCCGAAGGGCCAGGCCCTGGACAATGTATGACCCTCCTTTAATATAGCAGTGCTCACAGGTGCAGAGCACACATCACTATCCTTTTATATCTGTGTGCTATTTTTTGATCTATTTTATTGGAGTATAATTAACATACAATAAAATGTATCCATTTTAAGTGCATGGTTTGATGAGTTTTGACAAATGTAGACACCTGTGCATACCGGTGCCTACGGAACATTTCTACCACCCCTCATGATTTCCCTGTGCCCCTTCCCAGTTAGTCTCTGCACCCCCTCCAGGCCCAGGCAACCACTAAGCTCTTTCTATCGCTAGAGATTATACTGTCTTTCCTAGGGCTTCATATAAACGGGATCATACAGCATACACTCCCTCGTGTTTCTTCACTCGACATCATGGATTGAGACCCTCCGCAGGCATCAGTAGTGGGCTCCTTACTGTGATGCTTTAAACTTTGTATTATAATTTATGTGATTCCTCCACTGGACTGTGAGGCCCTCGAGGATTCCTTCTTCCTCTTTGGTTCCCAGTCAGGCTCTCCATAAATGTTAGAGGGAAGAAGGGAGGAAAGGAGAGAGGCAGTTGTCACGGGGATTGGCTAAGACCTTGGCTGAAACCTTGCCTCTGGGAGGCAGTACTCACATCCCCAGCAGAGCCCCATCCACCAGCACTTACAGCAGCCAGTCCACAGCCACCAGCAGGCTGATGTCCTCCGTTGGCAGGCCCACAGCCGTCAGGATGAGAAGCATGGTGACGAGGCCCGCGCTGGGGATACTGGCCGCACCGACGCTCGCCAGCGTGGCCGTGAGGCTGAGAGAACAGAGAAGACCGGGTCACAGGAGAAAGAGGACTTGGAAAAACCATCCCTGGCAGGCAACGTGAAGCTCCAATTTTCCCGGCAGTCATAAAGGTTCTTTTCTTTCTCAAGGAATAGAGAAATCTAGAGTACCGAGACCCAGGAATTAGGGTCTATTGGATTCTACTCAACTGTGACGGAAATTTGTAAACCCATGGATCGGAGCCTTATCCTCAGCATGATAGCCAACTAGCCTAATATATCACAGGGCTCAACTAAGGTAAGCGGGGCTCTGAAGCAGGCAAGGAAATAATAAAGGAGGAAAACAAATTGCCCTTAATCCTCCCATGGGAACATCACTGCATTCATTTCTGCTTACGCCTTTACCTCTCCGTCAGCCCCAGAGACATCTGGACTCTGAGGCAAGAGTCTGAGGAGGCCACTGCCAATGTTAACATGAGAACTCACAATAGCAAATATCCAGACCCAACTGAGTGGACATGAGGGAAACAAATCAACAGATTCCAAATGACATTAAGTTTGAGACGCCTGGACATTTCACCATGGACTGGAAAATACATTATTCAAAACGAGGGCGCCAAGAAAAGATAATGAAATAACAGGAGGCTTTCTTTCTGAAGCATCTCACCACTTGCAATGCCAAGGGCACACCCAGCACCATTTTGAAGTTGTCTCTGGAGGAGGGTTTCATCTAGGGCTCGAGTGCCCTGGCTAGACACCAGGGGGTCTCTGTGGTCCAGCAAAGGGCAATAACCTGTCTCCCTTTTCTCTGGATGCCATTTGCAAAAGTCGTCATTTCTAAATGGAAAGATGCTTCTGAAAATATAGACTCCCAACTTGCTTTTGTGGGTGCTGTAAAGAAAAGGAGGGGCTTTATTTGCAGTTAGATCATTCTAGACTTTCTAGAGTAGGCCAGCTAGCTCCAAACTAAGAGTTGGGCTCCCAAATCGGTTTGAAAGAGCCCAGACCATTGTTGTGACCAAGCACAGAATCCTTACAGGACTTATAGTGGGGAGGGACCTGAATTTACCTAATCTTACATATGAGGAAAGGAAGGCCCTAGGAGGTTTCGTAGTACACTGGTTTTCCATAGTGCCATCCTTCCAGATTTAGACCTGTCACCATAGAGACACCTCCCCTAGGTGGGGTCTACAGAACCCATCTGTGCTATTCCCCTGCCCCTTCGTTGCGGAGCGGGTGTTAAGGCTTCAAGAACTCCGTATTCCTGGGATCCTTCTGGGTCATAGGAGGTAGTAATATTAGTGGTTATCAATGAGGATTATGGGATTAAACAACCTGGATTCAAACCCCAGCTCTTCCAATGATTAACCGCATGACTTTGAGCAACTTAACCTCTTTGCGCCTTGACTTCCTTATCTGCAGCAAAGGAGATAATAATGGTGTCTCACTCATGGGGTATCAGGAGCTAATAAATAAAAAGCACTTAGAAGAGGCCAGGCACATTGCCACCGCCCAGTAAATGTGAATTATCTTATCAGGAAATCTGGGCAGGGTGAGGTCACTTTGCAATAAAAACTTCTCTAAAGCCCCAAGAGTTACAAGGTGGGAATTCTCAGCCATTTCCCTGACAAGGACAACAACACTAGGAAAGGGGGACTTCCCAAATCCCAACAGTCGTGGCCTCAGCCGTTTTATTTACAACATCAGTTGCTTCTGTTATGAGTCACTCTGACACATCCCTTTGCACTTTGGCCACACGGTCTGCCTGGTCCCTCTGGGTCGTGTGAGACGAAATCCTATAAAGAGAATTCTTCCTGGCAGTCGGTTCCCCCACACAGTCCCTCTATCCCAATTAATACCCTCATCCTACCATGGGCAGAGTGTCTGGGTGATTCTAAGTCCTGCAACCGCTTCTTGGGGCCGTGATCTCCTCTCCATCTCTCTATCCCTTTCTGCTTTTCCTGTCGTGCCACTCACTAGCCCACTTCTCTGAGGCTGGTTCTTGGATTCTGTGCAAGGTATGACACACACATTGTCACAGCAGAACTGCACAGTAACCCTGCAAAGTACATATGGTAGCATCTGCGTTCCATCTGGGCAAACCACAAATTGGATGGATGGAGAAACTTAGGGTCAAACAGGTTGACCATGGTCTGCTGGGATTGGAACACTTATCTACTGGATTGCAATGCCATGCCGGCCCCTGAGACACCCCCCCCCCCCCCCCCCCCACCGATCCCTTCCAACACCAAAAACTCTGAATTAATCAATCCCGATCATTGGTCGCTGGTCCATTCTTCCATCTCTTAATTTTTCATCTAACAGTGTGAACTTGATGGGCCAAGAATTCAGGGACCAGAATTCATCTTGTTTGGCTTCAAAAGAAGGGCTTTGTTAGGAAGCCTTGTTTGTCTCTGAGTTTTAAAGCAAGAGAGGTTGGTGGTCTCACGTGCAATCTGTGAGAACATGATTGAGAAGCCGTGACACCCGGATCTGAAGCATGTTTTCCACTGAGTAACAACATCATGGTACTCACTACATCACTGTCACATTGTTTTTTCGTATTCTAGAAGAACTGTATTTTATTGAGCATCAGTAATAATGATAATAGTAGCTAACATTTATTGATAGGTGACTGTGTTCCAGGCACAACGCTCACTCCCCCCTGGTGTGATGGGATTATTGTCCCCATCACACCAGTGAGGAAACTGAGGCTCCCGTACAGTACTGCTGTGGACTGATCGGTGTTCCCCCACCACCAAATTCGTTTGTTGAAGCCCTAATCTCCAGTGTGATGGTGTCTGAAGACACGGCCTTTGCGGGTAAGTAGATCATGAGGGCTTAGTGCTCTGATCAGAGAGACGTAAGAGAGCTTGCTCTCTCTCCATGCACCAAGGAAAGGCCAGGCAAGCAAACAGCTTGCAGTCATGCACAAGCCAAGAAGAGAGAGTCACCGGGAACTGAATTTGCCAGCACCTTCACCTTGGATTTCCCAGCCTCCAGAACTATGAGAAATAAATATGTATCGTTTGATGGTCTATGGTCTTGCGTTATAGCCGTCTGAGCTAAGACAAGTATGGACCTTGAGGGTGGTTGTAAGGATTAGACAAATTAATATATGCACAGAGGTGTGACTTTAAGTTTATGGAGAAGCAACGTGGTTGATTGATTGATTCATTTATTCTAGACAGAGAGAAAATTAGAGTTGGGGAGAGAGGTGGTGGGGGGGAGAGAAAGAGAGACAGAGAGAGAGAGAGAGAGGAAGAGAGAGAATCCCAAGCAGACTCCACGCTTAGTGTGGAGCCTGACGCGGTGCTTGATCCCATGACCCTGCGATCATGACCTGAGCTGAAATCAAGAGTCAGACGCTCAACCACCTGAGTCGCCCAGGTGCCCCAGAAGCTATGTGTTGTTTTTTTAAATTTATACCCAAGTTAGTTAGCATATAGTGCAATATGATTTCAGGAGTAGAATCCAGTGATTCATCCCCTACGTATAACACGCGGTGCTCATCCCAATGAGTGTCCTCCTTAACACCCATCACCCATTTAGCCCATTCCCCCAGCCATGACCCCTCCAGCGACCCTCAGTTTGTTCTCGACATTTAAGAGTCTCTTGTGTTTTGTCCCCCTCCCTGTTTTTGCTTCCCTTCCCTTACGTTCATCTGTTTTGTACCTTAAATCCCACGGACGAGTGAAGTCACAGGATAATCGTCTTTCTCTAACTTCACTTAGCATAATATACTCTAGTTCTATCCATGTTGTTGTAAATGGCAAGATTTCATTCTTTTTGATAAAAGCACTGTGTTTTTAATGTCCTCTTGGGAAGGTGTTCTTCCCGAATTTCTTTTTTTCTTTTTTAAATGTTTATGTATTGATTTTGAGAGAGCATGAGCTGAGAAGGGGCAGAGAGAGAGGGAGACTGAGAATCCCAAGCAGGCTCCATCCCAGCATGAGACCATGACCTGAGCTGAAATCAAGAGCTGGACGCTTAACCAACTAAGTCACCCAGGTGCCCCTCTTCCTAAATGTCTTAAACAATGAATACATAGGGTAAAAAACAGATTTAGTATACTTGTTAGCTATTTGTAATAAAATGGTTTATACTCTATTGAGGAATCTCTTCCTTCCAGTATTTCATCATTTCTGCCATCACCCTCTGAAATGCTGAAGGGAACATATTTTAACGAAAGGAAAACTAGATCCAGAGTCAGCTGATATCGGCCCCAGTGACGGCCCTCCCGGCTCATTAATGGGGCAGCTTTGGACAAACCGCCATGCTCCTTGAAGCCTGTGCTTCCTCATCTATTAAACAGACAGAGAAATAACTGCCTTGCAACATCACAGGACCGTGAAAAATCAAGTAATATCAAATTTCCAAAGCAATTTCACATGCGCGGTACAAACAGAGGGCATGAGTATGAGCCTGCTTCTTTCCTGTCACAATATTTTCCCTTTGAGACAGCCAATAATTCCTCTTCTGTGTTATTTCCTTCATTATTCTTCCACCAGGAGAACTGAAATCCAAGTGGCCCTGTCAAATGGAGTTAGTGGGGAAGGGACGAAGGTTAAATGTTGTTTCAGTGCTTCCCCACCTGCACCCCTCACCTCACAGTCACAATCTGGCCTCCATCCAAGATAACACCATTCATTTGGGCAATAAAGATGGCGGCCACTGCTTCATAAAGGGCTGTACCGTCCATGTTGATGGTTGCTCCAACTGGGAGGACAAATCTGGTTACACGCTTATCAATCCCCAGGTTTTCTTCCAAGCAACGGAAGGTAACAGGCAAAGTTCCCGCACTGAGGAACAAAGACAGAAAGAGAGAGACAAGAGTTTATGTCCACTTTAGAGAAACAGGACAAAACTCAAACTGGAATGCCAACCACAAAGTTTTTGTTCGTTTGTTCCAATCAGGCCATGTGACATGCAGAAAGCAGTGTTTGGAGGCAAATTAAAGACCAACTGTCTGGAGGTTCAAATTCAATCTTATTACGATGCTCATAGGCAGCAAGCTCTTTTTGTTGCTTCTGGTTTTCAAGATCTACTTAGAGGTTCACATTCTTTTTCCTTTGATCAGTGTTTCCCTCTTGGATGAAATATTAAAGGCCATCTGACTGCCCACATTAATTGAGCTGCTAAAAAAAAAAAAAAAAATGTGTCAGGAACCAATCAGCTGTCAACAGTGAAATGGAATGAGGAATTTTTGAATGACCCATAATTTCATGCTAGAAACGCTGTTTCCAACGATGCATGGACTGCATCCAGCCTCTGGGAATTGCCCTGAGCTAATTTTGACAATGCTGGATAAACATGTTAAGTACCATTTAGCCTGAACCTGAGCTTCTAGCAATTCACTGGGGACCCCTATACACAATCCAACTCCCTAATACATGGTCATTGGCCAACTGTACAGTCTTTCCAACAACATAGGGCAGAAAAGCATATGCTCTGTAGCTAATCAAAGACCCAATATGGAATGACTCCACCCCCACTCCGCCCTGGAAATTCCTGTCCGGAACTCACCACCGCATGACCCAGCCTCAAGGGCCAGAACCCCTGACATGTTCGTGTGTCTTCTAAATTAGGAGACCTGTAAGGATAAGGGTTGCTGACGGCCAAAATATTATTTCCATGTGGAGGGAGGTACATGGGAGGGTAGGTGGATTTGCTTCCAAGTTTAAGTAATATGGAAAGAAATGCAGAACGCCCATACTGCCATGCGAGTTCTTTGCGGTCCTTTCTCTTTTGGGGTTTTTTTGGTTTGGGGTTTTTCTGTTTGGTTCTTTTGATTTTGTTTCTGTTTTTTTTTTTTTTTTTTTTTTTTTTTTTTTTTTTGCTTGTTTGCTTTTTTTTTCTATTCAAAGCTTAGTAAAGTGAACTGGGGAACCTCCAATGCAGACACACTTATTTCTAGCACACACGGACAGCCTCATAGCTTCCTCCTTCTACTGGTCAGAACCAGGGCTCCCGCCAAGTTTGACATAGACCCTTGCCAGAGGTCTCAGTTTCTCAGAGAGTAGTAGAGAGCCACCAGCTTCAGAAAAGCTAAAGAGAATGCAGATTCCAGGGCCTACTCAGAAACAGGAAGCAGAAGCTCTAAAATTAGAGTCGCCTAAATCTGCATCTTATTAAACCACTGATAAACAAGCTCCTAATAACAATCTTAGGGACGTCAGAGTCATCTTATGGCAATATTCTTTGTGATTTCAAGTCAGAGGTCTGTCTTATGCCTCCTCCTTGCTCTTAGGGAGAAGAAATGAATGTTTGGAGACCTCTCATTACTAACACCTTATAAACCCAGGGAGAAAAGTTGAGGTCATTGTATTTGGTTAGCTGCTCCATTTTAATGAGACATTAGTGTCCCTTTATTCCTCCCACCCCCAGGCCCTCCCCACCCCACCCTTTCTTAGGACCCCTTTGAAGGTTTCTAGGACACCATGACTAGTCTGAAATGGCAGCTGTGGTTGGTGGCTGGGATTTTCAACGATATGAATCTAGCAAACTTCTGGGCGGACGAGAATATAATAATTTTTATTATGGTATTCATTTTCCCAAAATGTCATCAAGAGGTCTTTGGACAATTAAATAGATTAGGGAAAGTAATTGACAAGGTATGAAAATATTCTCGATTTCTTTACTGCATGGGCTTTGTGTCTTAAAAGTCTATACCCAACCAATTCAAAATGGGACTTGGGAGTTTTAACTCTTTCCTGTCCTTCCAACATTCTGACGTGGATGTCTTCATGTGTTGCTAATAATAAGTCTTCAAATGTTGCTAATAATAACTATCAGTTACTTGACCGTCTTTTTTTTTCTAGAGTAGTTTTAATAGCATGCACTGATGTCAGGAGGATGCAGAGACATGTGTCCCAGGGCACCCCCTCTGTTAGTCCTCCCTGACATCAGCCTGTTGAGAAAAGGGGGTGACCCCTTCCCCTTCTCCATCAGTCCAAGGTCCAAGGAGGTAGAAAGAAATTTAGCTGACTGTACTGGGGTTTTGTTTTTTTTCCCTGTGGTCATAATGGCTGAGATAGTTCTTAGTACGTGATTCATGCCACAGTTTTTTCTTTAAGTGTATTTTCTTCTAAAAAATGAAATTCTGCATCCAGGAAAGAGCCACATTTTAAACAAAGATTAAAGTCACTTGAAAGACAGGGTAAGGAGAAGGGTCTAGCATCTGTGGCCTTGGCCAGATAACCCAAGCGTTTGGCTGATTTAAATATGAACTCGGGCTACCCATATGCTTTTAAGATTTACTTTGTCTTGTAAAGGTACTAGGGATAACTAGTCGTTCAAAGGGAAGATAATAATATTTTTAAAGATCAAAACCGCAAAGGTACTGGAAGAAAATATAAAGTAATGTTTCATAATTTTTAGTAGAGATGTTCCTGAGAAAATTGAAATTCTAAACACTAAATGAAAATAGTCACAACTTCAACAACACACAAATTAAAAACTTCCAGGGGCAAAAAGCCCTGTAAATTTACAAAACAAATGTCAGGTAGAGAGGAACATCATTTGTGACATGTGACACTTGAGTTAATATTTTTATATGTGAAGAGAGTGAAACAGCCAATCAGGAAAGGAATAATACCCCAACAGGAAATGACCATCACAAATAATTCACAGGGTTGGGGAGGGGAGAGGAGGATGGTCTGTAAGAACACAAAGAGACGCTTGCCTTCACTGGTAATCAAAGAAATGCAGAATCGATGAGATCATGTTTCACCAATAACATTGGAAAGTATTAAAGGGACTGATAATATCCAGTGCTCGTAAGTAGGTGGGGAAAAGCATACTCTCACACCCAGTTCCTGGGGGCATAAACTAACATACTTTTCTGAGCGGCAAACTGGGGATATGTTTTACAACAGCCGGTGTGCTTACCATTGGACTCAGAAATTCCACTTCTATAAATTTACCCTGAGGGGATCATCAGACAAGCTTGCAGGGATGTATTTATAAGGATGCCTGTTCAATAGACATGCCTTAAATGTACATCCCAAGGTGGAGACAAGGGTGTATTGTAGCACCTACAGTGTATTATTATGCCATTTTAAAATAGTAGGAAGATGTATGTTGATAGAAATTTTATAATAGGTTGATATAATAGGTAAAAAATGCAGTTTGCAATATCTATATATAGTAAAACCTGGAAAAAATATATGACTGTTAAGATGAACTAAAAGGTTACTATCAATCATCACTGGGTAACAGAATAACTGGTGATGTTCATTTTCTCCTTCAAAAGTTTATTCACTGTCTGAACTTTTTCCCAATGAGCAAACACCACTCTCATAACCAGAAAACAAATATCAAACTAAAAATGATTGGTTTTGGAAAAAAAAAAAAAAGATTTACTTTTTTTCCAAAGAGAGGGGATCTTTGTGGATAGAGATACTTAGCCATAGGGAGTTTATAAGACCAAGTAGGAAAAAGAAATTTCGGGATGTTTCCTCATCTTGGGAAACCAAATGCAGAATGTAGATCCCGAGGATTATATGTATTTTTAGCATCTTCTGAACCCCCACATTCTACAAGTACCAAAATCTCATTGATTTGCAAGATGGAAACACAATTTGGCTCCTCGGGTAGTCACCACTACTGGCCTGTCGGGTCACTTACAGAAAACCCGACTGCTTGCTCAGTAGCCTCGGAACAGCAGTCACTCTGTGTCACAGGGTGACCATCTCACTGGCAATGCATGGTCATGGGATCAACAAGAACCGGCTGACAGGTGACTCCAGAGATCATGCTGAGCTAGGGGCTGCAGCCTGCTTGCCCCCACCCCCCTGCCCCCACCACCTGCTTCATGACCTCTGTCTCCGTTTTGTGACCCTTAGTTTTGTAAAGAAATACTAACAACTAGTGCAGTCTGAAACAATAAAACTCTTTAGTCTTTGAAATTCTAAATTGATAGGTGTTTCTAACGTATTTGTTCCTGTTTGTTTGTGCTTGTTAAATTCAGTCCAAGAAGACATCAAAAAATATTCTTTTTTCTCTGCATATCTCTGGAGTCCTCATTGGCTTTAGATATCCTGGAACTTACTTAATGAAGAAGGAACGGACTCTCAGTCAATGTCAAGTTGAATCAATGCCAACCTGATTTTCTCAAAATCAATGGGGCAGAAGGGTCCCTTAGGGGTTCATGCAGGGGTCACGGCTTCATTGACTTCTGGTTTGTTTTTTAAAAATCTCATCTAACATGTTTACCATGCAAAAGCTCATTTTTCCAGTTTTGAACCATAACTCCAATAGAGTGATATTTTCTGATAGCATTTTTCAAATCACAGGTGGGAGAATTTCTTAAATAGCACAATACGCTGTTACATCCTTCTGGAAAACATTTGGAACTAAACCAATGCTAGATGTGGCAACTTAGGCATGCATACTAATAGCATGTATTCATCTGGGAAGTTTAACATGAGATCATATTTCCAGGACAGTTGCATATCAGCAAAAATGTTCATCAGAAAGTTCCTAAGTTCCTGGGAGCCAAAAATACAAAGCATTTATCTTTTCCAGGAATATTTTAATAATACATGAAACATGTTCTCATTGAACTGTGTGATGAAAGGGTTTTGAAAAGAGGAAGTGGCAGAGAGCGGAAAGGAATGAGCAGAAAGAAAGAAAGGTGATTTCTTGTATTCTCTACCTGGAGGCGGTACCCAGGGCAGTGATCCAGGCTTGGAAAATGCCGGCAAAAAAGGAGAAAGGGTTTTTCCTGGTGACTAGAAAGTAAATCAAGGGGAGAAAGATGCCCCCATGGATGATGAGGCCCACTATCACCGTGACCATGTACATCCCCAGTTGCCTAGCAACCACTTCTAAGTCCTTGATTGCAATGATCTTTCCACAAATGAGGCAGGCGATACCCAGGGGAGAGTACCTGAAAAACATAAAAGAAAAAAAAAAGCATTGAAGACAGCCTTATGGGATCCAGAACCTAGATCTGGGCCCTTACATGTACTGCACTCTGAGGAAAACCCTTTGCATTTCGGTACAGAGAGTTTTGCTGGACGACGTCCATGAGATTCAACCGTTGCTGCATTTTACTTCAGACTAACTGTACCACCTGAAATCTGTGCCATGGATCTGGGGGGATCCCTGCTCTGATGAGAATTCCAAAGGTGAACTCTGTTGCTCAGGTGATTTTTAGGAATAACAGAGTCTAGCTTTACCATCTCCCGGGTAAGCACCGAGCTTGAGAGACACACAGGCTGTGTCTTTGAGAATCTTGTTTGGTTTCCCTGATCCCCCAACTCTTTCCTTGAAAACTGGGAATCCATTTTGAGCTTCCCAGGAAGCTCATTAGAGTCTCACCAAACTATACGCCGGTGTTTGCAAATTTGCTTTGTTTCTGCCTTGGAAGATGGGAAATTTATTAAAAAATGAGAGAGAGAGAGAGAGAGAGAGAGAGTCCTGCCAAGTCAAGAAAACCATCTGAGCCAGAGAGTACGTTTAGAGAAATGCGGTTTTATTACTTACTTCTAAGTCTGAAAGTATTTCTTTCCATCCTTACTCTACCAGCAATCCCAACCACCATACATCGCATCTCAAGCGGTACAGTAAGAGCACTACATGCATCACCTCATTTAATTCTTACCACAACCCTGAAATCAAGGTATCATTACTCTTGGCAAACGAGGAAATTGATATTCAGAAAAGTTAAATAACCAGCCCACGACCACAAAACCAGGAAGTAGGAGGAGAACAATTCAGGTCCTGTGAAACTCCAAGGGTATTTTTCCCCTCACCAAGCCAAACCACTTCCCTTTAACTGGCAGTTGTAGCTCATTGTAGCTAAGCCAACAGTTTACCATACCCCGATTTATTCTCTATAACCTTATTTTATATTTCCATCTTACTATTGTTTGATAGGGAGCTTAGAAACCATTGGCTGTTGTCCTCACTCTTGAGTAAGCTCATCACGTGCTCTCTCATCTTGAGTGTATTTTTCCAATGTTGGGCAACATACTTTCTCTGTTGCCCAATCTGGTGGACCTGGAGCACAGACTTGGTCAGCCTGCGACACCTTCTGACTGAAATGAAACTGTTTGTGGGAAAGTTGATACCTTGGTAAGAATTATGAACGTATTTGAGAAAAAGACTGTGGGGGAAATGAAGTCCCAGGATAAGGCCATCAACAGGGGTAAAGGAGTCAGGAAAGGAAGACAGACACCCAAGCCAGATGTGATCTTTTTTTTTTTTTTTTTTGTAATTGTGCCTGAAGCAAACACTTTCCTGGGTAAAGAAAAGATGTGAGGAGTAGATGAGAGTTATATACACATTTACATAAGACACGGAGCTTGTCCAGCCACTTACCAGCTACATGACCCTGGTTAGAGACTTATTCCCATTTTACAGGCATGCAAGTCAAGGCTTAGGCTAACTCCAGCCTCATGGGATTGCTGCAAGGCTTACATTTTTGAAATGTAAATCCTGCACCCCTCCCTGTCAGCACCATTCATCTCCAACTACTGACCAAGGAATCCTTTGTATGTTCTGTTTTTACACGGATTACGCACACCATGTCCTTCCCCCCACCATGCTTAATGAGTCAAGTCTGAGTTAATGCTGCTTTCTAAAACATCTCAGTCTACTGCCACCCAATGGTGGATGTTTTATAAGCAAAATATTTTGTCAAGGGGAACCTTCTTCTGAAAGAGCTGATTTGTAACTGACGATACGATACCATACGTAGTAATAACATTAGAATAGCTGCTCCCTTCCTTGATGAATTTCCAGGCTGTAGCCTCCACGTGTTTCCCTGGGGTAAAGACTGATGATATTTGGGAACTGTTTCCGCAGGCATTAGGGAGCTATGTTGTTAAACCCTTGGCTTTCCAACCATTTTACACTCTCCTGGTGTGCCCATAGTCACAACATCTCCCAGATCAGCTGGGTAGTCTCAGAGGCCAACTCTTTGTTCCAGGGGATTGTAGGTAACTGAGCAGAATGCACCAATAAATGGCTTCCAATAAAGCCAACAAGCATTTATCTTCATAAACCAAGAGATCAATTATTTCCCAAGCACCAATCACCCTTTTGTGTGCAGAAAAACACAAATATGAGCTATTCTGGGTGCCACTCAATTTTCCTGCTTTTCTGGGACAAGCCATTTGCAGAATGGAGAGAAAGTGTTTCCAAGGCTCTTTGCCAAGCAAGACAGCTATAGAATCCCCCTGGAGAACACATTTGAGCCAGAGCCAAATGGATTAGAGAGAGGGAACAGGTTACCTCCAGAGCACTCAGCTCGCTGGGAGAAACATGAGTTTCCCACTACAAATGGAGAGCGTTATTCAAAGGCCAGAAGGTAGAGTGTTAGGTAAATAAATATGGCAAGCAGGGGCCCTAGTTAACCCAAACACCTGGGTCTCCAGAACCAGAATGAGCATCAATTAGGACAAGGAAAGAGCCTTTAGCGCTATGGTGTCCTTTAAGGCCGTTACTTCCCTGCACCTGTTTTCAAAACAAGTGGCTTAAGCTTCCGCTCAGGAGCTAGAGCTTCTGAGTTCCTGGGTCACCGTATAATTCTCTCACTGGAAATGACACTCCGTGGAAAAGAAAGGGCAAATGACCAGGATTCAAGGTCATCACTCAAAGCTTCTGAAATGAAGCAAACAATCAAAGCCATAAACTAAAGTGCATAAAGAGGCTGAGGGCTTCAGTAAGCTTCTGAAGCCAAAGGGTGCCCAGTAATTGTTGGACCAGTTTCTAAATTAGAAGGACATCACTGCAGAGCAGGGAGACAGAATGCCTCCCACCATGCCCTTAGACTGGTTGTATCTGCAGCTCTGGGCACTGTTTTCAAAGGCACTGATTCATCTAGGACTGGCCTGTCAAGCCTTTTTCTTACTATCACATCACCCATCCTTGCCTCCGTCCGCTTTGTACCTCAGTCCTTGTCATTTTAAGGTCTTTACCAAGTTGCCTTTCCCAAGACTGCGTTCGACTCCACAAACACAAACTCATACACAGAATTTAACATGCCCAGACCTCAGTGTGTCTGTGCATTCACAGACACCGGCTTCACACTCACCTGACCTGCCTGGTAACAACACGGATTCCCTGGGCTCACCACATACCTATTGAGTTAGAATCTCCTGGAGCTAACCTGGGGCATTTGTATTTTAAACAAGTTCCCCTAGGTAATTCTGACGTATTCTCGGAAACCAATGTTTCAAGGAATAAAATCTGTTCCACAACAGGATGAAATGCAGAAGTTACTTGGTTACCCTTCGGAAACCATTTGCATTAGCTCCAATTTATTCAAGACCTTTGGTCTTAACCCATTAAAGTAGTTAATTCAGGACTTTTAGTCACAGAACAGATGGTGGATCAGACAGTTAGATGGTTAGTGGAGAGACTTTCTCGGTCTTGCCATAAAGTCACTCTGGCTTTGCCCCGCACCGCTATTGGTTTTCAATAGCAACACCAGTCTCCCAGTTTGGGACAGATCCCAAGAGAAGCAAAAAAGGGAAGAGTCTGTCAACAAAGAGCCAAACACACATTCTAAGAGTTACCTAAATGTGTTGTCTGCTCTCAGGCTCAAAAAGTAACACAAATCTCCATTTTACCCAGTCCGCTTAGAGACTGGTGTTCCGGCTATCCAAGCAGTGACTGCTGACAGTTTCTCTGTGTGGACTAGAACTTTGGATGAGGATAGAGGGAAAATCAGTATGCAGAGCCTCCAGGCTTGTAGTCTCCCCTCCCCCCTCCCCCACACCTCCCCAGGGACTTCCTTTTGCAAGTAAATAGACCCCAACTTGTCAAGGTAGCCTGCAAGGCCTTATGGCATCTGTCTCCGGCCCACCTCTCCAATTTCACTGCCTTCCACGCCCCCTCACCAACCAACCACATTGCAGGTACTCCGGACCTTCGTCTGACCCTTAAAAACCTTTCACTTGCTGTTTCCTCCCACTGAAAAATTCTAATATGGGTTCTTCACAGAGCTGCCTCTTCCCATTCTTCAGATCTCCATCAAAAGCCACTTCCCCAGGCAGCCCTCCTGGACCCCCAGGATAGAGTCCAAGCCATACTTCCATCCCCCGTCACTCTCTGTCCCACTCTCCTGGTTACTAACTTTGTAGCACTGACTGCTGTCTGAATTCTTATTTGCTTCCTTTTACTCTTTCTCTTTCCTTTCAGTAGAATGTAGGCCCTGTGAGGGCCAGAATATTTCTCTGTCTTCTTCACCATTACACTAGCTAAAATTGTTATTGGCATAGAAGAGGGGCTCAAAAACATTCATGGAGTGACAGAATGGATGGATAGCTGGACGGTTGGATGGATGGATGGATGGAAGGATGGATGGACAGTGGCAGTGGGTTAAAAAGGAGGGAGAATTGAGAGTGGACAGAGATCTCACTTCTCACTTTGTGTTTCTAGAGTGGTGAGATTATGAAAAGTTTTACTTTCTGTTTAAGGTTATCAGATTTTCAAAAAAAATGTTTTAAAGAAATTTGCAAAAAAATGAGGATATTAAAATCATACTGAAATTAGGGTTTTTCTTTTTTTGATGAATCAGAGAGCCTTTTAGGCTTCTTAAAGGATCCATGAACACACAGAAACAGAGGATACGGATTGAATTGATAATAGTAATGATAATCACAAAATAACAACAATGATAACACTGTTCATAGAAAGTGTTTAGACAGGACCCAGCATATGAGAAATGCTTTGTAACTGTTGATCACAATTTCACTCAATTCTCACGGCAACCCTAAGACACTGATTCTATGCTCAATCCATTCAGATCATGGGGTTTAGAATGTGTCTAATTCGCCTAAAGTCACACAGTTAGTACTAGGAGGATGCCGGATTCACTCCAATCTGAAGTCAGACAGAAGTTGAATTAGGCACCACTCCCACACAACTCCCACTCTCCCACTACTTAGGCTGTGCGACACTGGGCAAGTTAACTTCTGTGCTTAGTTTTTACAACTGGAAAATGGGGCTAACAAAAGTCCCTATTTCTGCTAGGTATTATGGAGACCAATAAATGAATTAATGTATGGAAAATAATTGGAATAGTACTAAGCAGATAGCAGGAAGCTGGCAAGTCTTAGCTATGATTTAATAATTATGATAATAATAATTAGCTCCCCAATAATAAATAGATACAATACAATCACTGAGGTAGTGCTGAGCATATAGCAAGAATTTAATAACTATAAGTTATAATTTAGTAATAATTGTTACTAGAATAATAGGGATCTCTGCAACGTTATATTTTGCTATTATACTGTTCTTATTACCACACAGAGAAGAACACAAAAGAACTCTGATCATTTAAGCTTTGAGAGGGTCCGTTGAAGAGTAATTGACTGTCCTACCCCAAACCGTCTCACACACATTGTTATCAAACGCTGACGAGGCAGCTCAGGAATGAAAGAAATGTGTAGAAACGGCATCTCCTACCACGTCACACCCTCCTGACTGTTTGCCTAGATGAGGTAACTGAACAGCTGTCAGAAGTCATTGCATACACCTTGCTCCTGACTCACAATTGCTCGGCATCTCCTGGGTTTTGATGCTAAATCTTTAGGAGTTTTGGTTTCATTGAATAGGAAACCTTAATCCACACCCCTCTTCCCTGGGGAGAAGTGAGCACACACTTTATCCCATGATTCATCTCCCACATTTCCTCTCCTTCAAGGGCTCAGTGCAAATGATATTGCCCACACCACTGGCATCGTAGTACAGAAATCTGAACTGTAGTTTTAGAGCGAGGATGTTCATTCTGCTAAGAATTCCAGGGGACCAGTGCAGATCCTAATGTTTACTACCAAGAGGCGTATTCTGCTTCATTATTTACTAAGTCCTCAGCAAGCTCAGGCAGATTTGTAAAAAAGACTCGAAACACATTTTTAGAGCGTCACATTGTGGGTGACTTTAAATTTTCATACAAAAGAAGTATTCAGAAATCTAGGGTTGCCTGAGCAGTTGAAGAACCGACACAATAAAAACAAAAACAAAATCACATTATTTTACCAGCGTCCTGTCCATGTTTTCAAAGTACAATAAAGCGATGATCTGAACAAGCCAGGCCTGGTAAATATGGTTCATGAAATCATAAGGAACATCTTTTTTTCTTTTCCTGCTTATTTACTCATTTATTCATTCAATAAATACTTATTTTTTTTTTCCGTGAAGTGTATTCTCTCTTTTTTTTTTTTTTTTTTTTTTTTTTAATGTCCAATTGGCTAACATACAGTGTATACAGTGTGCTCTTGGTTTTGGGGGTAGATTCCCATGTTAACAATGGCCAAATGATGGAAAGAGCCTAAATGTCCATCAACTGACGAATGGATAAAGAAGATGTGGTTTATATATACAATGGAATACTACTTGGCAGTGAGAAAGAATGAAATCTGGCCTTTTGCAGCAATGTGGATGGAACCGGAGTGTGGATGGAACGCTGAGTGAGATAAGTCAGGCAGAGAAAGACACGTATCATATGTTTTCACTCATATGAGGAACATCTTCTGGATCTGAGACCCTGGGGCCTTCAGCTAGTCCACTCACTCTTGAGGTTTTAGTAAGAATTACTACCAGCACATCACAAGGTTAGGTTCTGTGGGGATAAAAAATAAGCCAGGAGCAGATTCTTGTTCTTGGAAAGGGGGAGGAGGAGCCGAGGAAAGGAAGAAGAGAAAAAGAAGGTAGAATTTTAGTGGGAGGCACCATGCAGAAATGAAGGAAGCCCAGAGGAGGAGGAGGGTTTGGGAAGGTGAGTAGGCTGAGAACAAGCAGAGACGGAGAATTGGCAATCCTGAATTCCTGTGACAGGACACAGGGGTCGTTTGGTCTCATAATGGTTTTGGTTTTTTTCTAGACGGGCATATCAGACCATCAAAGAGGTCCGGAACAAATGCACGTAAAAATCTTTCATCCGAGAGAGAGTGGACGCTAGAGGTCTGAAGGTGGTACCGTTTCCTTTACAGAAGACTGGGCACTCATACCCTCCTGGGCTGCCCTAGATTTCAGAACCGCTGACCACAAAGACACACGCAATAAAGCAGAGACAGTATTGTTTAGATAATTCAAAGAAAAAAGTCACCCACTTACGCATCAAGGATTATGAAATCCACAGGAACTCCAGCTCTTCACCCCACTAGCTATGTCATCTTAAGCAAAATTAATTCACCTCAATACACCTCAGTTGCCTTTTCTGTAAAATGGGAGTCATGGTGCCATCTTTGCGGGGCTTACTGGGATTACATTTGACAGGCACTAAGCACTTATCCTGGCTCTTGGCAGATACAAGGAAATCAATAGCTGGTAACTTTTATGATTATAATGATCAGGACGATGTTAAGGAATCAAGATTTGGTGACTCTGGATGTATCATATGATACAGTTTTCTCTTCCATAAAACTAGAGGGTGGAACAAGATTTCCAAGAGCACTTACAACTCTAATATTGCCTCTGTGATTTCACTGTTTGCATGGCCTGAGAACTGCCTCTTTTTCCTGCTGCACGAGTCATAAAACTACAATACCTTGCTTTTGGACACCAGAATATTAGCGTAGTGGTCCTGCCACACGCCCTCAGTCATGCTGTATCATCCTGGGTATCTTGGACTTATCTTAGTGTTTCCTCACAGTGCTCAGGTTCAGGGTTACTAATCGGTTTTTCCAGCTTGTCTATCTTTTCTTGCTTTTCGTTGTTGTTTTTGTTTTCCCACAGGCAGGAATAGGCAAACTTTATGTGAAGGGCCAAAGAGTAAATACTTCAGTTTTTTCAGGCTACACAATCTTAGTCTGAACTGCCCAACTCTGCCATTTGGCACAAAGCAACCCCAGACAATATGTGAACGAATGGGCATAGCTGTGTGCCAATAAGACTTTATTTATGGGTCCTGAAGGTGAATTTCATATAATTTTCATGTGTTGTGGAACACTATTACTCTTTTGATTTTTTTTTTTCCGGCAACATGAAAACATAAAACCCATTCCTAACTTGTAGGCCACACTAAACGCATGGCAAGCAGATAGGATCTGGCCCAAGGATGGGCCATGGTTTTCCAACCCATTTTCCAGGGGCAGCTCCCCCCAGAGAAGATTTTCATCCTTTTCTCAAAGTTTTTTTTTCCAGAGAGCCCTTTGCTTGCTCCATGCCTACTCTCTCCTGCTGGGAGGGCTCCGTTATCTTTCAAGGATCCCAAGACCTTCAGACACCCTCCCCCAACACTGAGTAAGAACAAGCCCACTTACCACATGATCATGATCACTAACTTCATTACAATCTCATTCAAAATGTTGAAGAATTCCACCATCAGCTTGGCCTGCTCTCCCATCTTCCCCATGGCGATGCCAAAAGCAATGAAAAACCCGATCAGACCTGTTGAGTGAATCACATCGCGCAGAAGGACAAGTTACAAAGTGTGTGTTTCTTCTCCCTCCTTCACCATTCCCGACACAGGGAGCCACCTTCTCACCTGCCCGTTACCCCGCAAATGAGGCATTAGGGTTCACACTGAAAATACCTTTCCCTTGGATAATTATGGCATCCCTTAACATTTCCCACAAGAGCGAGTTGAACTGTCAGCGGTATCAGTTCCTTGAAAAAAATGAATTCCATCTCATTCCAAACTCAAAAGCACTCTCTTCTCTCTCCTCCTCCCTTACCATGGGTAAGCACATTCCAGAGTACACAGATTAACAAAGGAAGGCTTGTTGAGGCTTGGGGATTATCATGCAAACTTTGGAGCCCACATTAGAACTGCAGAGACCAATTAGCCAATAAAGTCTCTGCCAGGGTTATGTCTACATTGGCTTAGGGCTAGTGCAAATTCATGTGTGGCTGGTATGTTCCGCTGCAGAAAAATCCTAAGTATAAAAGTATCTTTCTACTGCTACATGCCTAATACGAGAAGGAGGAAGAATGTCGAAAAGTCAAATGGAAAGCAATGAGAAATCCAAAATAGTTGGGAAACCCCAATTGACCCAGTTCGTTTGTATTTAACCTGTGATTTATTAACTCCTCAACATTCTTTTCATGGTCAAAATGGTTAGAATGCTTCCCCTTTTTTTTTCAACTGTATTTTTTATCAGTATCATAAAGGCAGAACATAGACTTTGAAACTCGCTAGCCCCTCAGTCCCCTTCTCACTTCACTTGGCATGGCTTGACTTCTATCTAAATCTAGCCCCACCCCAGTCTCTAGGGTCAATCCTAACCCCAGGCTGGAAGGACGTGAGGAGCTCTGTCCCCATCAAAGGCACTAGGTCCTGGACCAGCTTCAACACCCAGCCTTGAGTCTTATCTCTGTGTTGTCTTTGCCTCTTTCCCCACACCAGAGTATGTTGGCATATGTGCTAGGAAGCTGCCATATACTTTGGTTCCTCCAAGCTTGGCCTGGCTTTTCTCCTCCCAGAAGTTTCTCTTCCCCTACCGCTCCTTCCCATCCTTTTCCTCAGAGTTTCACCCCCTGCCTAGTCTCACCCAGGCCCACCCAGGGACTGGGCCACTTTATGGCTAACAGATATCCCCATGATTGTCTGGGCGCTGTCTGGATTTCTGATTACTAGCCACTCTGTGCCCCCTTCCCACTCTGACCCATTGTGGCCAATCCTGGGGCTCCAATTCTGACTACTGGCATGGACTACCAACCAATGTTGCTGTCCCCATAGCTGCAGGCCCTTGCTTGCCCATCTGACATTTCTTCTGAACGGTAGTATGGCCAATATTCTAGGCCCTCTCTTTCCTTCCTCTTCCCTATGACTGCCGTGTCCCAGTTTGGCAGGTCTAATTTACAACCCTCCCTATTATATCGTTTCCTAATGTATCCAGTTATGCCTGGAGTCTTGAGTTACACTGGGTAAATTATATCATTATAATCTGATTCTCTTAGGGAAGAATTCTTTCTTTCTGAATCTCCGACTTCACCTTTTTCCTAGCCCCCCAGAGACACTCACCTCCCCACACTATGCACGTAACAACCCAGATTGTTCAACTATCCTTCACTGGACCCTCTCTCTCTTTAGCAAAAAGAACTCAGCACCTGCACTCAGGATTGTTAATCCCTGGTAACAAATATTTCCCCTTTTCAATTCTTAGCTAGAAAGACTGGCAAGTGATTTACAAGTGAGTTATTGGCCATAAAGACAGAGGCTTTGTGAGAAGCAGTGACCAGGGGAGTGTGGTCTCACTCTGCAGTAACGTATGGAACCAAATTCAGACTATTCCCAAGCCTTCTCTCAAGCCCACGGAGAGGAGTCTGTTGGGTGTGCGGTGAGACATAATCTGTGAACATTCTGGCTGAGAAGACCTAGTATTACCCAGTTAATTCCATTTGGAGATTTTAAGAGAAACTCCTCAAGGTCTCAAAGTCACAAAATGCTGGCATAAAAGGGCTACCCTTGCAGAGCCAGCAGAAATTGAGCCACATCTATGACTATGAGAGAGAGACGTTGGAAGGAGCAAAATCTCCCAGGAGTTGACTTAATGGATGGGGTTAGAGTGGAGCTCAGAAGTGGTCTGGAGGTTTTGGCGGAGAGAAAGGAGTCCTTCAAGAAGTAGGAGGCCAGAGTCAGGGTTTTGTCTTCACTTACTGCAATGTTCAATCATTGGGACTTTCCAAAGCCAAAAAAAAAAAAAAAAAAAAAAAAAAAAGCCACCTTCTCCACCCTCAGAAGACCAAGGGAAGAATCTTGTTTTAGCCATGACTTGTAAATGAGATGTTTCCCAGCGGTCTAACTTCCCTTGGCTTTCCAGGACCTCACTATGCACTTGGACACTCACGTCCAGCTTCCATGTCATTTCCCTCTGTCAACACAGCTTCACTGAACTCACTTACTGGAACTGGGGCGTTTCACTTGAACAAAGCCCTTTTAGACTTGGTCACTGGGGCTGAGAGAGTAGTGAGTTGTGTTGAAACTCCCTAGGGCAGCTCAAGGTCAACGTGACTTCCCAGAATCCACTGAGAATCTGGAAACGACCGTGTAAGTCTTCTGAATGATTCACCCCAAAGTTCGGCCTCATTACTCATGGCCTTAACCTCCTCCAGAGTATGTAGAAGACTGTGGGACCACTTTGACTATGGGGTTTGGGGGAACAGAGCAGGGCTGGGAAGGTCCTGAAAGGCTCACAGACATCTGGGCAGTGGAGGAGAAGGGCTTGATCAGGGGTGGAGGCTGAAGGTATTTGCAAGCTCTCCTCAGAGGAACTCACCCACTTTCTCCTCTCTCTTTCCTCCTGTCACCTCTCACTGATGGTCAACAACGTTTACTGATCTTCCATTGCCTGCCAACCTATTCAGTGTATCTCCTCTCACACTGTCATTGACTCAACCTGTTTCCTTCGAGAACAAACCGAGATGATCCCTCACTGAAGCTTCTGCTTTTCAGTGCCTGGGCAATCCTTCTCTTCTACATCTTTCTCACAACCATTCTGGGTTAGTTACTCATAAAATTATCAAATTTAGAATAAACAAACAAAACAGACAACCAGGATATCCAGTCAAAATGTGAATTGCAGATAAACAATGAATATATTTTATTTTGGTATAAGTATGTCTCGTGCAGTATTTGGGACATACTCTACACTAACAAATCATTTGTTGTTCATCTGAAATTCACACTTAACTCGGCATCCAATACTTTACCTACAACCCTCCTAAGGAGACAAGGGTATTTGATCTCCTAGATGGCAAAGCGGAAGGACCACGGAGCTGATCCATTTCTAACCAGCTGTCCCTCAAACCCTTAGAAATCTTGCTTGCACAGATTAACGTACTTTTTCCACCCAGCTTCCCCATTTCTTCCAGCTTAGGGCCAAATGTCCCTCTTTCTTGTTTATGGGACACCACTCTAACAGTGGGTGGGGGTTATGGTGGGGAGTGGTCCCAGGGGGTGGGTAGGGAGTAAACTGAGCAAAAGGGAGTCACTCCCATGATGGGGAATCTTCATCCTCTGTGGGGGCGTTTTCTTATGGTGCCCCTCAGCTCTCCACTCACCTTGGATAATGACAGGAGCTCAGAAGAGAGCACACACTATATACTACTGTGCTCCACAAGCACAATCTCATTTAACGCTCATAATGATCTGCAAGAGAAACGCAATCTCGTCCCGTTACAAATGAATCTCGAGAAGTGAAGCAACTTGGTCATGGTCAGGTCACCAGTGAGTGGTCCATAAGGGATCTGAACCCAGCCTGTCTACCTGCAGAGCCGAAGAACCAAGTAATGGCGTGCCAGGAAGGCCCCAGGCTAGGGGAAAGGGCTCACTGGAATCCCAGAGAGTTAAACAAGATAATCTTTTGATAAGCTCCTCTGAGCACCAACACCAACACTTCACACTCCTGATAGCACTGTGTTGTTTTAAAGGCTGTGAAAGCTGGGGTGGGCTATCCCTGTGCCTAGTGCAGCACTAGCATGCAGGGCAGTTCAAAAAAAAAAAAAAAATGCTGAAAAAAATGGAAGAATTGGATGCGTAACTTCCTGCAATGGACAGTCAGAGAAAGTTACTTGCTAACATCACGTTAGTCCCCTCTCTCTTCCCATAACTGACCTCTAGCTGCCATGTCCCCTCGCGGTCCTGCTTGCCTCTCTCCCTCTTCCTTATCTTTCAACGAGGGATGCCGAGGTGCTGAGATGCAGGAAAGGTTGGCCATCGTCTCCCCCCAGAGGTGAACACCACGATGCCTACCTAAGACATTCATGCCATCCTTGAACTCCAGGCCCTTCTTGATAACCACCTTCGCTTCCTCAGGCACCTCCGTCACGGTCTCGTTCAATAATGAGATGACAGCATTGGTGGCATTGCCCTCCTCATCTGATGGAGGCGCCACCAGGACTTTCTTGGTCACCGTTTGAATCTAATGGAGTGGGAGGAGGAAGGGGGGAATATAAAGATAAGGCGTTTGACCATCAAAAGCCTAGGCACTTACACATTTTTTAAATCCCTAGGATGTTAAGAAATTAATTAAGAAATATCAAAATAAGGTTATGAAAGTTGGGCAATAGTTCAATGTTCGTGTTTAACAAAGTGATATTTATACACATACAGTAGGAAACGATTGTCCTCATCACTTGATAATTATAGAACTGACAGCACTCATTTGTAACGTAGTGTGATCCAGTAATGGGACACAAGCTTCGAGTTGGGGGACAGTCCCATGATTGTAGCCCTTGACTGTAGCCTCTTTCAGTCCCATGATTGTAGCCCTGCATCTCAGAGACAACATCCAGCATCGATCACCGAAGCTCTTCATAATTGTGAACCCCAGTTGGATGGCCCTTTTTGCCTCTTGGGAGGGGCCCTGGATCTGGCCAAGAGTCGGAAAGTGAGGGTCTTCGCAGGGAACGGGTCCACCTGTTTTGTTCCTTCCTGCCTGGGACCTGTCTGGCGGTCTTCACAGACGAAGCCTCATTCGGGCTCCTTCCAGAGTCATGGTCTGCTGGGCAGCTCCATCTGGGCACCAGATGCTGGGTACTCGCAGCTGCCAGCAGCTGCCATGACAGGATTGTTGGCTTATATTTCAGACCAAAAATGTAAGATGGGAAGACACCCGCTCCTTCTGGGCAGTGATGCCAAGGTTTGCTCAATGTTTGCCAAGCATCTCTGTGCAAGTGGCCCCCTGAGAACCTCTCATGCTATTCCTCGACATCTGTGGCATCCATTCTAATTTTAAAGGTGCCAGGCACCCTGCATGCAGAGTGCTGTAAAACACACTTCCGAGCCCCGAGAAACAATACCTCCAAGGGCGTTAAAATAGAACTCCTGCAGAATCCTAGAATGTCAGTGCTGGTACATAGTAGGCAACAGATGGCTAAACCCTGAATAGCTATGGGAGAGGAGGCATGGAGAACTCAGATGACCTGTCAGATGGCACAGAGTTCTTGGCAGAGCTGGGACTTGAACTCCGAGGGCCACCACCGAGTTCTTCCACTCCCTGTGCTACCGAGACCCAGTCCTACGGCAGCTAGGCCTAACAGTGAACAGCGCCGAGCTGACCAGCTCTCCAAAGTGGGAGAGAAGCACGATGTGGCTCTGTTCTAGCCTGGCCACATGTGGTTGTGCAGCGAGGAAGGAAGCTCAGGCTGAGTGTGCAAGGGGAGGACAGGCAGCTCATGGGCTCCTGGGTCTGGGCAACGTTGGCAAGAAGAAAGAATGCAGGCATGATCAGAAGAGTCATGCTCCCAGGAAAAATGGGAGGGCCAGAAGCCAACATTCTCTGTCCTGAGAATGCTATAGAAGCCAAGTCTTGAGTTCAAAGGACGAACGGCCATGGTCGTAAACAAATGGTGGCTCTCAGGAACAGGTGGCAGCAGGTGTTGAATGTTTGACACACATTATCTCTTATGTCAACGGTAGCCCCTCAAGGCTCAGGGGGCTCGCTAACTGCAGGGCAGAAAGCTAGCTAGTTGCTGAAGCAGGATTCAAAATGAGTTACGTTTGACTCCCAAATCAGCTTCCAAATAGCACGGGCCAGTGGCTCAGGTTGAAGGCGAGGAGATAGGGATACTGGAACACAGGCCTGGTCTCTGCCTCAGTTCACGAGCCGAGCCTGTCTGGGTTGGACAACCCCATCTGGATGCCAACTCCAGTCTACCCGAGTCCAAGCCACCAGGGTCTGTCACCTTAAAACAGGTTGGTTCTGGACTGTGTCCCCCAACGCCCAAACATAAGTAAGTTCCATTGGGCGGGGACCCTGGCTGTCTCATTGCCTGTGGCATCTTGTGCACAGTGGAGAGCCAGCACCCAGGAAGTGCTCTCAAATATCAGATGGATGAGCAAACACACATCACTGGATTCCCCGCAAGAGAAGACCCATGCGGTCCCTGTGGCTAGCCTTGACTGAATGTGGTCAGACCGCACCTGACATCCCGCTGCTGTCCTGGAAAGCTCACGCTGGTTCAGCCCCAAGCAGCAAGCAGGAGGCCCCGCTGCTCTCTAAGACACAGGGCCTGCCACCTTGAGCAAGGCAGCCTCTGCTCCGGGGACAGTGTGCCTGCCTCTTTCCATCTCTGTGTCTAACTGTGGCAGTGAAGCCCTCCACACCCAAGGCAAGCTTTTTGTAGTCACTTCCAGCTGTATCCCGAGGACACAGAAAGCACTTGCCTGGCATCCCTTCTCTCTGGTAATGGGATGTCACCCTACAACGGTTCCCTTTCGCTGAACCCTCTTCAAGGGCCCCCTGGGCCTATGGATTGCTCCTAGTTTAAGACCCCCTTCTTCTGGGCTGCCTGAGATGTACATGCTCCCTTGCCCTGAGGTAAATAAAAGAGTCTACACATTTTTTTCCTCTGATTGTCCCAACTCAAAGGGGCAGTGACCCTGGACTGAGCTGGGGGGTGGGGGCGGGGGGGGGCTAAGGGCTCATTCCCTCATACGAATATTACCAGTGGAGGGGTGGGTCCAGGGCAGGGATGGGGCAGGGAATGGCTCAGCCCTCTATTCTAGTGTGCACAGTAGCCCTGCCGTGGGCAGCTTCATACGGAGATCGCCCACTGACCGGACAGGTCACCGAGTGAGCGTGGCTAACACCACTAAAGCTCACCCAAGATCAGAGCAACGGCTCCTGGTGCCTGTCTGCCTCAGTCCTGCTTTGCTAAGACGAAGGGGTCGCCTCTCATGGAGCATGGTCACGACGGGGCCCAGGAAGGAGGCCCCAGTCCGTGCCTCCGTCGTGCCTCTCGTGCCACCCCTCCCCCCCGGTTCCCGAGTGCTTTCATGTAAGTAGGTTCCCTCTACAGAGGGAGCGCCAGGAAGCACCCCTCCCTTCCCTTCCCACCCTACCTCCCCAGCTGAAATGGTTTCTTTCATTTTTTTTATTATGTGCTAATGGAGGCTTTTTGATTTGTCCTTTGTGGTTGTTCTCGAATTTTATTTCATTTTTCCTTTTGATTGAAGTAGAGTGGACACACGATACATTTCGTTAGCTTCAGCTGTACCACACAGTGATTTGACAAGTCTACACATCACGCCTTGCTCACCCCAAGTGTAGTTACCGTCTGTCCCCTCACAACACCGTTACAGTATCATTGGCTGCAGTCCCTGTGCTGTGCCTTTCACCCCCACGACTTCTTCCTTCTATAACAGGAAGCCTATGCCTCCCCCTCTCCTTCACCCACTCTGCCCATCCCCCACTTCCTTCCCTCTGACGACCATCGGTTTATTCTCCGAAAGTAGAAGAAGGCTGTTGCTGCTTTTTACATGTTTGTGTATTCATTTGTCTTGGCTTTTGTTGTTGTTGTCGTTTTTTTTTTTTTTTTAGTTTGTACATATAAGTGAAATCACGTGGTATCTGTCTTTCCCTGACTTATTTCACTTAGCACCATGCCCTCCGGGTCCATCCACATTGTCGCAAATGGCAAAAATCTCATTCTTTTTCACGGCTGAGTGCTATTCCATCGTGTATATGTATATACGCCACATCTTCTTTATCCATGAGATGGTTTCCTTTAACGTAGCCCTCTGCCCTAAGTGCCACCAACGCAGCACTGGAAATCAGAGAACACATCTTAACCCAGAGTAAGCGGGGCCCAGCCGTGGTTGACAATAGGATTTGGGGGACAGCTGGGAAAGCAAACTTTTCCTCTAGGCAGCCTGTCTCCGAAGTTCATTCTTCTGTGGTTCCCTGGAAATGGCTGGAGGAGATTCCCGGGTTCTGGTTGAACCTTGGTGCTAGCTCTCTCTCCCTCCATGGGCTAATGGGAACTGATGCGAATTCTCACCTAACCTGACCTTGGGGGCTAGACAACAGGCTGGGGAGCGAGGCCTCAGTCTCTCTCTCTCTCTCAGTGGTTCCACCGAGCAGAATCCTCCATTTTCTTAAATTCGAAGCTTTAAAAAACTCGATCTGCCCATACGCAGTCGGCAGGAGCATACATCACTACAAACCTTTGTAGAGCCGTTTTGCAACATCCAGCAAATTTGAAATCTAGAACTCCTGGGCAGGACATGAGCTCCCAAGAATTTATTTTTCAGAAATAACTACACAATCGTGAGGAGAGAGAGAGAGATGATGGTAAGGCACTGTTAAATAAAAGAGTACGGCACAGCACAGCATATACAATGCAGTTACCACTTGGGTTGAATTTTTTCTAAAGATTATGCACACAGGCAAAAAATATATATGGAAGGAAACAAAATTCCCAGCATGAGTAGTTCTAGGGAAGGGAAGTACATCTACACCGTTTAAACTTTTTACAGCCCTCATGTATTACTTCCACAATTTGAAAACACCCAATCCCCGGGCCTACACTACAGATTCTGACTGTGTAAGGCATGTGTCTTTTTTAAATGCATCACATGTGGTGTTGCTATCCTACCAACATAGAGACCCACTGGGCACTCTAGAGGGTTGAAGGCAAGGGCGATTTTCAAACGTGTGCCCTTGGACAGCCCACCCCTGGAAACCAAAAAACAAGGGAAAAAGTAACGGGGTGGGGGAAAAAAGGAAGAAGGGGAATCCCAGAGCAAAGAGATGTGAAGTGAGCTGGAAAAAAAGGAAGGTTAATAAAATAAAGCAAAATATGACTTTAATTCCAAAATCCTGCTCCAAATCACCTCCTACAATCCCTAGACAGAGGTAATTAAATATAGGAAAATTGCTCCCCAGGGCTGGTTCACCGAAACACTCCCTAAGTTATTATCTTGATAACTGAAGGAGGCTAGAGAGGCAAGAACATCAAAACTTTGGGTTACCTGCTGAAAACAGGCTTGGACAAGGTTTTCAGGGAAGAGATTTCGGATGAGGTCCAGGAAGGCATCCAGGCTGGACACTTCATCATTTTTCTTCCCGGGTCCCAGCTGCTTCTTGAGTTTGGGGTTCCCTGGGTGGATGGCCAAGACCAAGATGACCCCCAGCACTGCGGCAATGACGGTTGTGGACATGTAATACACCATGGCTCTCGTGCCCAAGCGTCCACTGGCTTTAGCATCCAGGCCTGACAAACCTGGATTGAAATGATATGGGAAGGATTAATCCTACGATGCCCATCTCTGCATACCTAGAACGTGGCTTCATATTACTCAAATGCATGAATGGTTAATTAAACCTCCTCCTACTGAATGTTTGGTCCTACAAATCCTATAGTTTACAGTTCTTTTGTCTATTATTATTTTATTAAAAAAATTTTTTTTAATGTTTATTTTATTTTTGAGACAGAGAGAGACAGAGTATGAACGGGGGAGGGTCAGAGAAAGAGGGAGACACAGAATCTGAAACAGGCTCCAGGCTCTGAACTGTCAGCACAGAGCCCGATGCGGGGCTCGAACTCACGGACAGTGAGATCATGACCTGAGCCGAAGTTGGACGCTTAACCAACTGAGCCACCCAGGTGCCCCATATTATTACTTTATTTTAGAGAGAGAGAGCGTGCGCATGCACACGAGAAGAGGAGAGGGGCAGGGGAAGAAAGAGAGAATCCTAAGCAGGCTCCATGCTCAGCACGGAGCCTGACATGGGGCTTGATCCCATGACCCTGGGATCATGACCCGAGCCAAATCAAGAGTCCAACGCTCAACGGACTGAGCCACGTAGGTGCCCCCTACAGTTTACCGTTCTGTTCTCCCAGGACATTTTTGAGATTCTAGAGAACCAGAGTTGAAGATTTCTGGTTCGGAGTTTATAAAATGATCAATGACTACTTTCTGTCAGTCTGCAATAGTGAGTTCAAGTTGAATGTATTCCATTTTTTAATTCTGAGAGCGTGTCCTTCCCACCTATTTGGTATTAAGATATCCTTTCTTTATGAGGTGATGGTGCTAGAACGTTTTCTTTTAATGTCCTCACTTAAAAGACAAAAACAAAAACAAAACAAAACAAAAACAAAACAAAAAATCTGGCAGTCCTGGTGATTGATATCAAGCATCTAGCATAGCGATCTAGCACAGCCCTCCCTCCTCCAAGGCGAAGCATGACAGAGACCCACATTTTCCAACCCAGTGCAGGGATTAGAGAACACAAAGGTGGGTGCTCTGTCTACACTGTGGGAGGTTCTGTGATTGTTAGAGGAAATTCCAAGCAAGTCACAAAAACTCCTGCCTTCACTAGGTTTTTTCCCAGTTGTATGTTCAATTTTTCTACTTCCTGGTTTCAGTTTCTGCTTTTACTAGACAGAGAGATTGTAGCCCTTGCTGTGCGGGAGGAAGTCACTGGTGCAAAGTTTTCTGAATTAAGCTGACTTATCTACAAGCCACTTCTCCTTACAACCTAAAGTCGGATTCTGGCCAACAGACACTAAGTTTCCTTGCCAGGTTGACCAGTATATGGTCTGTTAAACAGGCATGGAGAATACTTTCTCTGGTTTGAAAAGGAGCCTTTAAGGTTAAAGCACAATTTCACTCAGTCTGGGGCTGATTGATGAGACCTTGCCTTCACTGGGCTCGCCGGTTGACCCGAGATGAGACTACAGAACAACGTGGCTTAGCATCTGAATCTCTTGACGTTTCGAGAGCCTCACTTCCTTCATAAGGTGGACAGCTTTCTCAAGGTCACCTAGATGGCACCAAGTATCAATCAAAGCCTAGCTTTCAGCCTTAAATCAGAGCCCAGTCTTTAAACTACATCAGTTTAATGGGGTGCCTGGCTGGCTCAGTCGGTTAAGCATCCAACTTTGACTCAGGTCGTGATCCCGCGGTTTGTGAGTTCAAGCCCCGTGTCAGGGCCTGTGCTGACAGCTTAGAGTGTGCAGCCTGCTTTGGATTCTGTGTCTCCCTCTCTCAGCCTCTTGCCTGCTCTCTCTCTCTCTCTCAAAAAGTAAATAAATATTTAAAAAATTAAAAAAAAATAAACTACATCAATTTGTACCCTATTTGAGCAGTGTTATTTAGTAAAGAGAAAACTACCAGCATAAGCCCAGAGAGGTGAAAACATTCTTTGCAATAAAGGACTTCTTTCAGCCCCAAAGAGTTGAACCTGATTTACACTTTAAGGGTAACTTTCTTCTTAAAAACTTGAAGGGTTTCACATCTAGTATTTAATTTATTTTTAATACCCACTTCCTTCTACACCCAGTTAAATAGTAAAGAGAAAATGTCCTTTTCTATTTATTACTTTTATCAGAATCTGAGCGAAATATAATTTGGAAAATGAGAAAAGTATACATTCAAAATTGAAATCACTATAGTTATTAACCCTTGCAACATGTGGCAGTTTCCTTTTCATCTTTTATTGCTAGACAGAAGGGCTGACCAACAGATGAGAAATTCGTTTTGGGTTGATAGTCCCCATTTTAGGGACAGGAAAACCAAGGCTCTGAAATAAAATGACACAGACAATCACATTCATTCATTCATCCATTCATTCAATCAAATTGAGATTCGATGGTCACTCCACAAACCGGATGGGAGTACGATCCCCAGTGGCCTTACCTGTGATTAAGCTGGAGATGATGAGAGGCAGAATAAGCATTTTTAGCATCCTCATGAGTATATCCCCTGGGAAGGCTATTAACATAACCACGTCAGGGTGGAGGGGAGAGGCCAAGCGGAGAAGCCCTCCACATACTGCCCCCAGGATGACACCTATAAGGGAGAGGGGGAGATGTCTGAATTTATTTTGGGCCCAATAAAGTGACTAACTCTAGGGAGTCTGCAACGTTGACCTTTTTCCTACTTCTCCATTATCGGATAATGAATAGCACATAATGAAAATACCATTAGATCGTGGAGTCGACTTTGACGACTAGTGAGAGAATACTGTGTACCTCCAACTATTCTAAACAGCAGTACTGACAGGGTCAAGGATTGCCCTCTCAAGGCTTTGTGAGAAGGAGGATAAGGTAACTTGACTAACTTCTTTGAAGATACTGTCCCCTGGTAGAGTCAGAAATATAGTCAGAAATAATCCATAGTGCCAGATACTGCTTCCCAGGTCCTCCAAGCCTAGGCCTGGCCATTGGTATGGTGTTTAACATATTCCTTCCCTTTCTGACTGGATACCAGATAAAAGGAACATTTGATTTACCAAGCCAGTGCAAGTTTTCTTTTTCCTTCTATTTTCTTTGGCTCCCAACAATTTCCCCGTGGCTCATTCTCAAGAAGTTTTGTCCTTGACTTCTATGTTCTCTTACATAATCTTTAGACTTGCTGATTTTATGGCAGATTGCGGGGAGGGGGGGGTCTCTAAAAGTGTATAATTTGGGAAGAAACAATTTAGGCAGAGTTGCTGGCAGGAGCCTTTCACTTTGCATACTTGGGGATTCCACGAGACAAACTTTGGATCTCTGCAGACAGGAGGCCGACATAAAAGATCCTTGTAGAAACCACAAATCAGGTCATAGCACCACTGGCTAGGAGGGAGGGAGGAAGTTCCTACATCCGTGGGCTATGATGTTAACTGCAGGGATGGGAGGGGAGTGATGTGTCCAAAAGCCTGATGGTTTTTACTTTTACAGGTAAAAAATATACTTCTTTAGAATCTACGATGAGTAAAATTTCTTCATGTGGAAGGTAACCTTTGGAAACCCTACCACACCTCTGTCTTCTTTCATTAAGTAAACTGAGCTGTGGCAAGCCCCCAGTCCAGACCCTGGTCCACTGACATCCAAGATGACTGACTCAAAGGAGAAGTCATGGAATGGAGTGGGGAAAGGGCAAGGCACGATGAGTTGTTCATTGCTTCTGTATGCAGCCTAAGTGAGAGCTGAAGAACAAGGAGGGATCGAGAGAGGAAATGATGTGGTTGTCACTACAAAATACTGCAATCTCCCCATTTTCAATAAACCCTGGTCGAAAACCCAAGACCAAGGTGTGTCAACAGTCACACAAAAGGACAACCACAGCCTGGGCGAGGTCTGAAGCAGAGGAATCAGACTCTTGCGAAGGAGCCAGACCAGATCCAGGCTTCTGGACAAACCTCTTCTACCCTGACCTCATTAGCTAATGTGCTAATTTAATCTAAGTTAATGAGGGTGTTCGTAGGTGAGACGTTGGGAGCCCTCTTCGTGGGGTTTTCAGCAACTGCTGCCTTTATCGCCATGCAGGTATTTCTCTAAGTGTGGTATGCTGACCATCTGTCTTGGAACCACCTAGAAGATTTGTTAAGATGGAGATTCGAAGGCCTCACTGCAGATGGGCCACAGTCTCCGCGTGTAGGGCCGGGGAATCTGTGTGTTCACACACTCACAAGAGGTGGTGAGGACCACTAGAATCCCAAAGGAGAAAACAGATAGCCAGGGCAGGTGGATGGGAGACTGCATCGTCAAGGCAGCCGTGCCTGGGCAAAGGAGGCCTTAGGCTCCTTTACAGGGGGAGGGGCTTCCTTTACAGGGGGAGGGCGGCCGTGGGAGCCAGCTTCCGCACAGAGCCCGGAGGCAGCCAGAGAAGACAGGCAGGCCCTGTCACTTACCAAACACGGTCAGTGTGAGCAGGAGATTCTTCCCCAGCTTGTCGCACAGGCGCAGGCCCAGAGGCCGGTGCTTCGGCTCCTCTGAGCTGAGATGGCTGTCGTGCATCCGTACTTCCACCTGCTTGGGCATGTTGTTGGCACTGCAAGAAGAGCAAAGGTAGTGGTGAGGGCCTGCTGGGTGCCCCCCTTGTGCAGTCTGCGGGGCTCTGGTAATAGCAGGTCAAACAGGCCTCCCGCCAGGCACGGTGGGGTATCTAGAACCACTGGCAGGAAAATAAAAACCAGAGCAGCTCAGGGGACTCTGAACTGCAGTTACCTGTAAGCAGGACGCCAGGACACATGGAACCTCTACACGCCAGGCACTTTTATCCCTGCCATCTTGGATCATCATGGTAAAGAAAAGGCATACCACAAGGCGGGGTGAGGTTCTTCCAAGAGTTGCCCACCATGGCAACTCTGAGAGGCAAGTATTTCAGCCCCGTTTTCCAGAGAGTAACTTGCTCAGGGTCACAAGGCTAAAAGAAATGGAGATACAGGGGCGCCTGGGTGGCTCAGTCCCTTAAGCGTCTGACTTTGGCTCAGGTCATGATCTCACAGCTCGTGGGTTCTAGCCCTGCGTCGGGCTCTGTGCTGACAGCTCAGAGCCTGCAGCCTGTTTGGGATTCTGTGTCTCCCTCTCTCCCTGCCCCTCCCCGACTCGTGCTCTGTCTCTCTCTCTCTCTCTCTCTCTCTTTCAAAAATAAACATTATAACATTTTTTTAAAAAAATAAAAGAAATGGAGATATCAACCCAGCTATATCTGCCTCCAAAACCTGAGCTCTTTCATTCTTGTATCAATAGCCCAAAGTGACCTTTGGATTATCTCAGGTCAGAAGGGTCATGACCTAAGTCACGCTAAATTCAAACGCCTCTGAGCTCAAGCCTTCCCAATCCTGGTCATGGAAAAGTCATAAATGTGGGTGGTCCAAGTTTTGCCTCTCTTTTGGAAAGCATGGTCTATCTAGTTTTTTAAAAATTCAATCAACTGTGGTTTTTAAAAGGTCATCTGCATTATCAGGGCTTTGCTAAGCTGCCCAAGAGTCATGCTACTCAGCGTCAAAGACGTGTGGCTTTAAGAAGCACGTGATCCCCTTCAGCCCTCAGTGCAGCCCAGCCCTTTCCCAGATAAGCCCCATGCTGTGATGAGAGTCTTACAGGGGTGGTTGCGGGTAATGAGTACACTGCCTCTTTTTCCAGCTTGGTCATTGGCAGGCCAGTAAGATTTCAAATTTAGGCTTGGAGATTCACATCGGGAGGCCAATTTTTTTTACTTTGCCAACTTAAGACCCTTTTGTTAGTTGCCATTTACAATCACCATCGCGTGATTCAAAAAATCCCTTAAGTCTTCAACACCGAGAAAGACAGGTCACGGTCTCTGAATAAATGGCAATGCCTTCGAAGATGGGAGGGAGCTAGCCTTACCCAGATATTGTCTCCAGAGATTGGGAAAGGCTTCCTTTGGAACCAGTAGCAATCGGCGGACCAGGGGTTTGAAATCACTGGTAATAATGGAAATCGTGTGGGTTTTGGAGACAGGGAACCTGGGATTTAAATCATGCCTCCATCACTTGCTAACTGTGTGGTGTGTAGAAAGAAGGCCTTGGGGCGCCTGGGTGGCTCAGTCGGTTAAGCGTCCGACTTCGGCTCAGGTCATGATCTCACGGTCCATGAGTTCGAGCCCCTCCTCGGGCTCTGTGCTGACAGCTCAGAGCCTGGAGCCTCTTCAGATTCTGTGTCTTTCTCTCTCTCTCTGCCCCTCTCCCACTCACACTCTGTCTCTCTCTCTCTCTCAAAAATAAATAAACATTAAAAAAAAAAAAAAAAAGAAAGAAAGAAGGCCTCGATGCCTACCTTGTGGACATTAAACATGGTAAGATAGGTTAGGGGCCTCGCATGACACCTGACATGGGTTGTGACTTTCTCCAGGCAGCACGGAAACATACGGTATTCATCAAGTTCATTACAAGGGTGACGTTTGCTCCACCATTCCAACAAGACACCAAGCTTAGCTTCCAGAGTCTCAGATTTAAGACCAGGGACCCAAATACAACTACGTACTCTTTCCTAACAGGCTCCTTAATATACTCGCTACCAAAATGTTTTGAAATTAGGAATGATGTCTCATGATCTGGTTAGAATACCCAAATGAAAATATTAGTCAAAATATCAGCATCTCGGTGTCCCCTTCGTGGCCTAATTATCTACTCATCTAGTTAGTTTTGGGGCAGCCTCTGACTAGCTGTCATGTGTGTGCTAATGATCACTCAGACTGTCTGAAAAGAAAGTAGGGCATGACTGCTCGCAGCAAGCACATGAGGGCCAATCTGGTCAGCAAGCAAGAAACACCACTTCCTCTAATCTCCACAGGAAACAGACAGAAAGGCTCTTTTTACAACACAGCAGGGGAAAATGATCAAAACGGTCTTTTTTAACATGGGTAGACCATATGTTTCCATTGGGATCTTTTGATAGTTTTAAGCATTTCTCCAGCCAGTAATCTAAAGCTCCAAACCAGGAAGCGGCCAACAAAGAACGGAGGCCGTGTGTGTTCTGAAATGGCGAGTGCATCCGTCAGCCAGCCTTTGGCATCACTCTAGGTCCCCTTGAGATTGTAAACCCCTCTGCCTCCTGCTTCGTTTGAATCCCTTTTGCCACTGAAGTTAGACTCAGGCGCACGATTGGTATTTAAGTGAGACTAGCAAGCATTTCGACCAAATGCTCTGGCAAGATCCAAAGGATATAATGAAAGTGTTAGGCACCAAAACAGCCACGTCAAAGTGAAGACACGCCAGTGTTAGGTAAACGCACGCACGCAGTCCAGCAGTGTGGCTGAGTGTCTGATGCGCACAATGCTTAGTTGTACGCACCTGCTGTATGTTTAATGGTTTGTTTCTCAGGCCATGACAAAATGTCCCCGAAGCCCTGAATCAAAACGGCCACATCAAAGGGGCAGCATCAAAATGCCACGAACCCACATGTATTTATTGAGAGGATCCCTGTGACTTCCTCAGCTCCCTTGAAATTAACCAAATGCTCATGGGCTCAGAGGAGGTTCTGACATCGGCTCGTAGAGAATGGTTTGCGACGTACATCAGGAACCCAGCTTGCATCTAGGAACGCAAAGTCCCCTAAAAACTCTTGGTAGCAATTCTATACCAGCCTACATGATCACCACATCACCGGAACACAGGAGAGCCTGAAGTGGAGAATATTATAGAACACAGCATCACATCATACTATACAACAGTGCAGAGCTGTTTGTAAGACTTATACATACATGGCATATGAATGCTGGTTACTGAATGCACATAATAACAGTGGCAGTAACAAGGATACCTGGTATTTACCAAGTATTCTATATGTCAAATGCTATCCTCAGGAGAGTAAGGTGTAATCCCTGCTCTTAAAGAGCTTGTCAAGGGAATCTGCTTTACATGTGGGTCGTGGTCAAGCTCTGCAGGGGGTAGCTGGGGAAATGGGAAAAATGGTACCCAACATAGCTTTGGGGAAGAACAGTGTTCAACAACAGCTCCCAGGAGGGCTGACACCAGAGTTGTATCTTAAAGAATGGATCTAATTCAAACGTCTATATCCGTCACCAGTCCGTGAACCCTGGGAGAGCAGGGCTGGATCTTTCACACCTGGTACCAAGGGCTTGATGACTATTTGCTCAAAGAAATTATAAATGGGAAAGCAACTACAAAGGGCAGTCACCTTCCTTTCTCCTGGGAATGAGGCCCTTTTACGGACAGAGTGGCAGCATATCGCTTCTGCAAGCCTCTTTCCTGTCTTGCGTTTATTCCACAGATTTCTACTGGACACATATGACAGGTCCCATGCTGTTCTGGATGCTAAAGATATCACAATAAACGAAGCAAGCAGAACCCTTGCTCTCATGCAGTGAACATTTTAGCGGAACAACAAATAAATGGACAAACATATTTCACGTGGAAATACGCGCTGGGAGGAAAATGACACGTGGAGAGGAGGCGTGCTATATTTTGCATCAGGTGGCTGGGGAAGGCTTCTGTGATAAGGGGGCCTTAAAAGCAACACCTGCAGGGAATGAGGGCTCTCTTACATGAATCAGGCAATTTATCCAGAGCTTAGGAAATAAACGGAATGTACACCGTTTAGAAACCTGTATTTCCACACTGGAGCCCGAAGCTCCCACCAGATGCAATCCCGGGTGTCCACATGCTGGTTTCTTAGCACAGGCACTGATTCAAATGAATGTTGAACCAGTAACGCCGCGCTCTATTACCATCATGCATATGATGGGAGTTTCGGCTGTCCCAGCTCCCAGCAAGAGGAATGATACCAGGGAGAGGTGAGCTGGACACCAAAGGAAGGCTAAGGTCACAAAGGCCTGCACATTTGCTTCCCTGGCAATGAACAGAAAGGGCAAGACCTGATATGGGCAAGCTCACCGGAGAAACACAGTAAGTTAATTCGAGTGTGTGCACTTACCCCCTTATCATTCCTCCCTTCCTACAACCTGTGCCTGTGTACACAGAAAAGCAATGAGGAGTTTAGAAGCTCAGGTGTGGCTTGGTGAGATCAAGTCCATCCAGCCTGATGCTGCCCAACCCCGCTGACCACCTCTGTTTCCACTTGAGTGCCTTCTGGATGGAACATTTAGCAATGCAATTCCTTAACACTGGAAGTTGTGCATGCCAATTCCGCTGGATCGCTCTCTATTGGCCCACAAAGGAAGGCCATGTGATGGGACATCTGTTTGGATAATTGAAAACTTCAAGAATGAGCCTATAATTTCCTTCAGCCATAACGTCTCCGCTGAATTAGTTAAACGGCTGTTAATTTCGCAGTCGCTGCCCTGTCCCTTCTCACGCAAATCCACGAGTACTGTTTCAGCTTCTCGCGCAAGACTTCCTCTGGGCTCGAAAGGGAACATGTAATGGGGCCGGCTGGTGCTGAGTTTTAAACTATTCTGAGAACCTGCTTTTCATTAGCATTCGATTTCCCTTGCTCTGTCAAGAGCCTCTAAGAATAGGCTCGTTAGATGTGGGCTCTGATTCAGATTTCCTGCCCGCACACTTCAGTGTTGCCTTATCTGGCACCATAGTCTTTCTTCCTCCTCCACTGGCTCAGTGAGGTGGCAACAGAACATTCCCCAGGGAACCTAAAAGCAACTGATGTGTTTCTGCCTGGAGGATGTGAGATCTCCAAGGAGCATCACCATCCAGCCCTCTGCTGTGCAAGTCCAAGAGCCTGAGGAGACAATGCCCAGGAATTGCCCTAAGGGGGACTCCTAGGTCAGACCCTCAAAAACAAAAATAGAGCCTGCTGAGGGCCTTTCCTCTTGGGTGGTTGGCGTGTTTGGAAAACAACGCTGGAAATGCCAGTGCTGTCACAAACCGGTGACTATAGCTGTGACTGCCCCACATCTGGGATTTCCCCAGCTCCCTAAAGAATGCCACCTTTGCTGTGAAAGGGACTGGAACTCTAAGACAGCGGGGCATTCCCAGCCCACCAGTCCCTCCACCCTCGCTAGGTCCTGTGAGACCTGGTTGAATGGTGTCATGACTCTCCCTCTGACAGCCACTGGGTCTTCAAGGACCCTGTGAATGAAATCTAAATGTTTGCAACCTCCAAATCTCCCTCCGGTCCCTTCTTCTGTTCATCTTTGGCTGCTATGTCCCCGTCTCGAATCACAGACATGCTTTCTAGAAAGGCCCTGCCAGTGGGCCACTCTAGACTTCACAAACGATACTCCTTTTCTATGGCTTTTTCCTGAGCATCCAAAGGTCTGGTTCAAGAGCACAGTTTAGAGTTTTCCCAAATCATGACAGGATCGGACCTGGGAACAAAATGAAACTGGAAGTCAGGAGGCCTGGGTTCTAATTCCAGGCCTGCTGCTACCTGGTAGCGTTGGGAATAGCATGGGGATAAAACGGATGTAAGGCTACTTGCCCATGACCAACAAACAGGGAACAAAGTAGTATGAAATGAGAAAAACAAACTCAACGGAAGATACCAATAGGGTTTAGGTGTCATTTTTGGCCGATTTTTATTTTTGAGGTTCCAGGCTCTTCATCTATAAAATAAGGGGGGTGAATTAGACATTCTTTACCGTTCTAAGATTCTGTGATTCTCTGGGGGTGGGGGGAGGATATTCACAACCCTTGGTAGCTTCCATTTTAGTTACTCAAGACTGAATAAGCTTACACTTTACCATGAGATGAATCATTTCATCAACCATGAGGGGCAGCCCGATCACTGCATGTCAGTCCCCACAGGGAGAGGCACATGGGTGACTTAGAGACAAGAGACAAACCAATAATAAAAATAAGCACCGTTTCTTTATGCCCTTACCTCCATGTTTCCCTCACCTCTCCGATCTCTGCTACAAAAGCATATTTTTGTAGCATTACTAATGCTGAGTTAGGGGTCAAAGTTGTTACACAATTCAGACACGGGCATCTTCTTAATCCCCCATCTACCCTTGACCAATTCTCAGTCTAGATTTCTAAGATAGGCAGGTCAATGCCACAGGAACAGACTCAAACAGGTGAACCCGCACTGGGAGCCAGCCAATTGCCAAATTCATCCCTGAATCACCACCCATATCACTCCCAGTCAGCTCTCATGGAATTGGAGAGGTGGCATTCACAGAAACATTCCAGATGAAAAACTGAGGGAAAGGAGTCTTTTCTTCATAACATTTCCCAAACCATGGGGCCCAAACTGGCTAACGACATGAATGGTAAATATGGAGCTAACCAGGGCTGGAAGAAATTACAGGAGACAGAATCCTGAAGAGATAAATAAAAATAATACTCATTTGGCCCAGAAACAGAAGTTAAAACACCAGCCACCAATTGATTAGCAGCTGCCAAAAGGCGACTTGGTGGAATGCAATGACATAAATGTGTGGCCATTGGATTCTTGCTTAAAATCTCCCTTTTCCAACCATGCCTGGGACGAGGCATTGATTTCTCGGACAACAACATGCAGCTCACCGGGTCATTACAGAGCTTCAATGAGGTAATACTTAAGAAAGCACAGGCCGAGTAAGTAACATGTAACTGACACTCAATGTTAATTTCCTTTTTTGTCTTAAATGCCTAACATGGTGCAAAATGACCATTTCGATGGTCTCTTTACCGTTGAGTTTTGGCAATAAATGGTACTTGCGTTTTTTACAAAAAGAAAAGTCACAAAGGCGCCTAGGTGGCTCCATTTGTTGAGTGTCCGACTCTTGATTTCAGGCCAGGATCCAAGGGTCTTAGGATTGAGCCCTGCATTTGGGTGGATGGGGGAATGGGGGCTCAGGATGGAGCTTAAGATTTTCTCTCTCTCCCTCTGCCCCTCTCCCCTGCTTTCTCTCTCTCTCTCTCTCTCTCCCAGAAGGACCAGAGTGGGTGGGGGCCTGGGAAGCTTCTACGCTGTGGAATAACTGGACAACCTCCCAAAGAACATCAGAAATACAGTCTTAAGTATAAAACCTCTGGGCTTTTGTGAGATCCTCCCAAGGTTAGAGACTTAAACTGGCCTTGATACAACAGATTTCCCATTTCCAGAAAGGCTCACCACCCAAAACAGAAATAAGATGCCACGGAATAGGGACCCTCCAGGCCTGGGTGAGAGACTGGGGTGGGGTGTTTAATCATCTCCAATTGGCATAAAGGTTATGCCATGACCCAAGAAGACACTGGCCAGCCCTGTCTCCAGAGAGGCATTGTCACTCCGGAAGTAGTTGCTACCCACCTGCGGTTCATGGAACAACATGAAAATACCCTTTGCAAACATCACACAACTCCAATAAATAGGGAAATCCATGTGGCACGCATTCTGGGTTTTGAGCCACAGGGAACTTGGCCCTGCTCCCAGTTTGCCTTGAAGCGAATGGTTTCCTCCGGCCAAAATGTCCTCTCCACCCTAGCCTCCAACCCTGCCTTCATGAACTAACTTCTGTTTCTTCTTCAAAACTCGGGGTTTTTTTTCCAGTATGACTCCCCTCAGAAAGTCTTCACTGACTTTTAGATGCTCCTTCTGCAGTTTACCTGTGTTTATCCGGGCCGACCTCTCTTGAGGCATTTATCACAATGACCTATCTGTTTCCCCCACTGGAATATAAACTCTTTGAGGGCATGGCCTTGTCTTAACTCCACTCTCTCTCCCTCAGCACGGTTCTGGTATATGGTACATATACATATCAAGTTCTGTATGTTACATGAGTGAACCAATGAATGGGCAACAAGCTAGAAGGCATGTTCTCATCACAGGTTCTGTGGAGTAGTGCCCTGAAAGCCTAGGAAATATGGAAAGAGGAGAAAAATGAGAGCAAAAGCAGCGAACACCTGCATTAGGAAAACCCACAGGTGGCAGGAAGGGGCAGGCTGCTACCAGGTAGGTCTGGGCCCTTCCCTGCTGGCAGCTTTGATCCAGCTGCCTTGCCCAAGGCGTGGTGGCCCCAGTGCTCGCAGCATTCTCAGGGGAAGAGGAACCATGCACCCATCTAGGCTTGGCTAATGAGGCCTTCAGGGGACACCGATGAGGACCCCGGAAGATGCCGTGGGATCTAATTGCCAAAATCAACATCTCTAAATCTGGACCCTCCAAAATGTCCTTCTACCAAAGTGCATGACCACTCTTTCCTTTTCCGGAAGTCAGTGGAATTCTGATTTTGAGAAGCCCTCTTAATTAACAGAGCTCTGGATTTGGCCCTCAGGACTGGGAGGCTCTTCTTTTGGCCCCTGAAGCTTCCAAGCTGAGCCTTCCTAGCCTGCCAGGCAGGACAGCAACTGGGATGTTCACAAGTGGCTTAGCTTCGGTGCCTTCAGGCACCAGGCAGAGACCAGGCACCAGGAAAGGTAGCTGGGACTTCCTGGACGTTCTGGTCACACCTCACAGTTGTTTTTCATCAGTGCAGCCCTTGCCCTTCTTCGCCCTTCTTTGAGCAGAGCGGTCCCTGTGCCTTTTCTCTCCTTCTAGACCAGGCGGCCAACCTTGCAATGCAACGTGAACTCCAAACAGGAAGACAGTTGATGGCCGTGAGATTTCCCAGGGCTGGCTCTGGAAACGCCACACTACGCTTCTGTGGGGAGATGTTGTAGGACGTCCTTTATGCCTCTCTGGAGGTCTCCAAAGGCGCCCACTTCTGGCTCCCAGAGGCCTGAAATTTCTCCTTGAGAGTCCCATCCTTCGCATCTCAGATTGAAGCCGCAGCCCGTGGAAAAACAACCCTTTCACTGACAACCCAGAATGAAGGAGCTTCTAAAAACAGGGTTTGCTGGGGATGGGGGACCCTTTGACATGAGTCCTGACCAGAACCACACCCAGAAACTAAGTAAAAGGAGGGCTGCTCAGGACATTGGACACAAGCTTTGCCAACTGCACGCTGTCACCCAGGGTCAGTTCTGAGCTTAACTGTGGCCTCAACAGGGTTTCTTGGCTACTAACAATTTCCTTTTTCTCTCTCTTTTTTGTTTTTAATCTGGATGCTAGTTTCACATGTGTGTTCAATTTGAGAAACCTAATCAAGCTGGCCACTTAAGATCTGTGTGCTTCTCTGTAAGCGCATTGGACTTGAACAAAAAGTTGAAAAGAAACAGGCAAATGAAATTATGTTGTTGGCCCCCAAACGGCTGATTCCCATAGCGGTGCCTTTGCCGGCAAAAGGTGCAAACTTTGCCCACCTTCTACCTGGGAGGCATGTGGAAAGTCTCCTTCCGATGAGACAAAACCAGTAGGATCTGGGGTGACCCGGTTATAAGGGGGTGGTCTCACTGGCCAAAAAAGATGCCCGTGGTCCTTATCTTCCTGCCGCTTTTCCATGTCCATAGCTGCAAAGGTCCCTCAACACATTACCTTCTCTTCCATCAGGAGACCCTTGTAGGTTCTTCACCTCATGTTCATCTTTCCAGTTACAAACAATAACCAACATTTCATCAGTCGGATTTATTAACAAGTACGTTAATAATAATATCATGACAAACCAACATGTGCAGAGATCCCAAAGAACTGTCATATCCATTACCTTACTTTGTCTTCACGACATCCCTGACAGGGGAGGAATGGTCCCATCTTAGAAATGGAGATTCTGGGGGCGCCCGGGGGGCTCAGTTGGTGAAGCATCTGACTCTTGGTTTCGGCTCAGATCATGATCTCACGGTTTGTGGGATTGAGCCTCACGTCAGGCTCTGCGCTGACGATGCGGAGCCTGCTTGGGATTCTCTCTCTCTCCCCCTCTCTCTCTCTGCCTGCCCCTCCCAGCTTGCTCTCTCTCTCTCTCAAAAAATAAAGAAATAAACATTTAAAAATTTAAAAAAAGAAAGAAATGGAGATTCTGAAACTTGCCAGAGCTCACGGCGCTGAGAAGCAGCAGGGGCAGGGTTTGAACCAGGTGGTTCTGCAGCCAGGATTAAACCTGCGTTGCCATCTGCCTTTCAGTCCAGGGCTCCTTGGGTACATCCTTCCTAGGGGTGTTTGCAAAGTGACAGACACCCTCGAACTTCCAAACCCACCAAAGCGCTATTAACCCAGAGACCTGTAACCCAGCACCCAGGGAAGGAAGGCAGTGCAAGGAGCGAGCTGCCCAGTGAGGGAAAAGCAGCTGCTGGCTGCTTGCCTTAAATGACACAGGCTCTCGGCCGCTGGCCTCGGGTGTAGCATGGGCTAAAGTGGCAGCCACTTAACTGACTCCTCCCCTCAGGCCACCGGGGTGCACAGGTGTCACCCTGTCCCCGCGGACTCAGGCAGCACATGCTGATGTGAAATAACCTTGAGCTCGTCACCAGCAAGGACTCCTCACCTCAGAAGGGCTCAAATATCTGGTAACCGGTAATAATAAGGATGCAAATTATGACGAGGAAAATAGATAGTAAGTCAGGTCTATGCAAAGCTTGCTTCGTACCAGGCACTTTTCTAAGAGTTTTAGGTATAGGAACCGAGTTAACTCTCACAATAACCTCATGAAGTAAATACTATTACTAACAACCTTTACCAAAGGGGAAACTGAGGCACAGAATGGTTAAATTATTGGTCCAATGTCACAGTTAGCAGTTTGTAGAGTCTCGACTTGAACGCAGGCAGTCCTAAACTTGGAAAAACAGGTCAGCTCTCTCTCTCTCTCTCTCTCTCTCCAGCCCTAAAAAAAAAAATCCTCTTTATATTTGGTAATTTTATGCTGGCAGTAAATATCGACACTGAGTATTTAGCCAAAAGAGTGATTTTGCTTAAGGGGAGAAGAGTCCGGAGAAAACAAGGAACAGGTCTAGTCCAAACCAGACATTGACGTTTAAGAGCTATATACACAGTCCTCACAGAATCCTAGAATTTGGGGACTGGACAGGCTTCTGGTCCTCCGTCAACCTCAAAACAAATGATTATCTGGTCCAGAGGCCCCAAATCTGTCTCTGGGTCATTTGTTAAAGACACAGATCTCCAAAATTTATGTCCACACGTAGATGTTTTTTACAGTAGCTTTAAGATTATGAAACATGAAACTGCCAAAACCTGGAAGCAACCAAGATGTCCTTCAGTAGGTGAGTGGATCAGCAAATTGTGGTCCATCCAGCTCTTATCCAGAGCTTAAGAAAAGAAAAAAAATCAGGGTGCCTGGGTGGCTCAGTCGGTTAAGCGTCCGACTTTGGCTCAGGTCATGATCTCATGGTTCGTGACTTCGAGCCCCAGGTTAGGCTCTGTGCTGACAGCTCAGAGCCTGGAGCCTGCTTCAGTTTCTGTGTCTCCCTCTCTCTCTGCCCCACCCCTGCTTGCGCTCTGTCTCTGTCTCTCAAAATGAATAAACGTTTAAAAAAAAATTAAAAAAAAAAACACAAGCTACCAAGCCATGAAAAGATATGGAGGAAACTCAGATGCACATTACTAGGTGAAAGTTGCTAATCCAAAAAGGCTACAAACTATACAGGACACTCTGAAAAAAGCAAAACTATGGAGATACTAAGATCAGTGGGGAGGGGCAAGAGAGGGGTGCAGAGGTGAAGTACAAAGGATTTTTAGAGCAGACATAATTGGTATGATACTATAATAGTGGATACATGTTAAACATTTGTCCAAACCCATAGACTGTTCAACACCAAGAGGGAACCCTGTGGGCAACTATGGACCTTGGGTGTTTGCAGGTTTGTCCCTGATGACAAATGTATCTCTCTGGTGTGGGTTGTTGATGGCCCCCGCAGATTATGCGCGTGTTTGGGAACCAGGCAGTGGGTGCATGGAAATCTCTGTACTTGCTGCCCAATTTTGCTGTGAATCTAATGCTGCTTTTAGAAAATAAAATCTACTGGGAGAAAAAACCCAAACAGATTTTGGAGCCCCATCTCGGAATATCCCAAATGAGCATGTCTGGGTGGGGCCTAGACCCCTGGGCTGTTTTCAACCCCCCCCCCCCCCCCCCCAGCCTTTATTGCAGGCGTGAATGTCTGGTCAATGACCGAACAGTTGCAGTGAAGGGGGGGTCTGATGCACCACACCCCTCACCATCTTGACACAGCACAGCTTCCGCCGCTACAAAGCTCTTCCTTCATGGTAAACCTGAATCTGTTTCCCTGTAGCTTTTACCCACTGGTTATTTTTCTACCCTGCAGAGTGATTTAGTAACACTGACCATGGTTACTCTCAGGCAACTAATTGCTTCAGTGCACTCTCATTAACTCCTCCCAACGCTCCCACAAGGTAGATGCTATTATTATTCCTTCTTAACAGATGAAAAAACTGGAGGTCAGAGGTGAAGTCATTTGCCTAATGGCTGGTGAGGGGCCGGGCTGAGACTGAAAGCGCCAGTTCTACCTGAGCAAAAGGCTCATGCTGTTGATCACAACCCAACACTTAGCGATGCGTGAAGCCTGCCTCCTTCTCCATCCACCAGCCTTCCAGGAACATGAAGACAGCTTTTCTCTCTGCTCAGAGTTTCTCTTCCTCAAGCTCCCCACCATCCTGGTTGCAGCGCCTCAAGCCACTTACACCCCTTTACAACGTGCCTCCTGGACCGGACACAACCATCCAGGTGGGGTGTGACCACATCCCTGCTCCCCCGAGCTAGTCAAGGCAGGCTTTCTAGCCCTCAGCTTGCAGCACCTCAGAATGCGCCAGAGCTGGGGCTCTGACCCCCCATTTGGGGGAGTACTGGTAACAAATAGGGACCACTGATTGACTTTTTAGTACGTACCGGTAGTAGGCATAATAACACCACCACCCCCCCCCCCCAAAATGTCCGTGTCTTAACCCCCAGAACCAGTGAGTATGTGAGTTGCAGGGCAAAAAGGAATTAAGTTTGCTAACCAACCTTGAGATGGAGAGTTCATCCTGGATTATCCAGGTGGGCTCAACGTAACCACAACGATCTTTACAAGTGGAAGGGAGACAGGAGAAGAATTAGAGTGACAGCAGCGAGAAAGACTCACCCCATACTGCTGGCTCTGCAGACAGAGGAGGGGGCCGTGAGCCAAGGAATACGTGGGTGGCTTCTAGAAGCTGGCAAGAGCGAGGAAAGGCATTCTCCTTTAGCGCCTCCAGAAAAGAATGCAGCCCGCTGACACTTGGAATTTAGCCCCATGAGCCCCATTTTGGACCTCTGCCCTCCAGAAGTATAAGAAAATAAATGTGTTGTTCCCAAACACCCCATTCGTGACAATTTGTTACAGCAACAATAGAAAACAAATGTAGTCCCAGACCCTAGGCTAAGTGTTTCCTACATTATCTTGCGTGATGTTTACAATAAACCTGAGAGGCAAGGTGGCAGCCGCTAAGGTTCTCTCGGTACCCACCCCTCACCTTCTAGAGCTCTGCCCAGAGCAGCGGTGTGCTCAGACAGCTACGTGCCTCTCAGCCTCCCTGGCTGAGACACAGGCCGAGGCCCTGGGCACCACCGTCTCCCTTCTCCCAGCTCTGAGGGAGCTGTGAGACAGACACAGGCTGAAGCAGCATCTTGTTCTCCTTGGCCGGTCACCAGTTCCAAAGGCTGGCTGACGCAAGGTCTCTGGTGGCTCCCACCACCAATGGAGGCATTTCAGGGCCTCCCCGGAGGGCCTGTGCCTTTTCTTACTGAAGTTCCTTCCAATGAGCCACGCAATTTGTGGCTATCGATCAGGCAGCTAAATCCTCGGGTCCCGAGGTCTCCACCAGTCAACTCAGCTTCCCGACTGCCCGATCACTTCTGAACTAGTTGGACGGGCTGATTTTACAGGTGAGAACCTGAGCCATCCAATCACCAGCAGGGTTATCCTCTCACCAGGAAAACGGCTTCTTGAGAGAAGAATGGGCATTTCACACACCGGCCGCTTGTTGAGACGGCTGGTTCACAGCATCCTGCGTGGCCGTGGCCCAGTCCACGAGCAGACTACAGCCTGTTCCGTTACCCACTTCCCCCGTTTTTCATAGACAGATGCAGTGTTTGGTGTTTGAGTACTGTATTACTTCTCCCATCGGAACCTGAAATCTTTTTTTTTTTTTTTTTTTTATTATTATTTTTAAAAAAAATTTTTTTTTCAACGTTTTTTTATTTATTTTTGGGACAGAGAGAGACAGAGCATGAATGGGGGAGGGGCAGAGAGAGAGGGAGACACAGAATCGGAAACAGGCTCCAGGCTCCGAGCCATCAGCCCAGAGCCTGACGCGGGGCTCGAACTCACGGACCACGAGATCGTGACCTGGCTGAAGTCGGACGCTTAACCGACTGCGCCACCCAGGTGCCCCAGAACCTGAAATCTTAATGGACTCTTTGACGTTGCTCCTTTGAACGATCCTTTCCTGAGCCCCCGCTTACTCTTCCTGCATCCATGATGCTGCATTTACCATTGCGATACATGAGTGTTGTTCCCTTACTGTCTGAATGGCTTCCCCAGCAGACTTGAGATTCTATTCACGAAGGGCCCATCTCTACCCCTGGACCCAATACGTATTAGATGCTCAATAAGAATCTGTTGAGAGATAATGACTCGGAGGTACGAGAGGCCCCAATTCCAGAGATCTGGGAAGTGCCTTTGGCAAAAGCCTACCCAGCACAGGGGGCGGATAAGAGGTTCCTCCCACGGATGTGGATTTGGAGAGGAGCCAAACAAAGCACGAGGAAAGGGTACATGAAACTCCTTAGCTCGGGGTCTACCAAAGCTCAAACGGACAACCAGTGACCTTGCCAAAAGCAACTGCAGCTTGGAGTTACCGCAGGTGGACGCAACGTGACATTTTATGCACTTCCTGAAGTCGCTCTGGCCCCACCTGCCCTCGGCTCCCCAGGAGCCGAGTTCAGTACGTTGGCCATTGAACACTACTTCATTCCACACTGTTACCAATATTGTATCTAGTTCTGTCAATCACTACAGGCATTTAAAAATCTCCCTCAATGATTGTAGATTTGCCCAGTTCTTCTTTCTTCTTTCGTGTCTGTCCATTTTCACTTTATATATTTTAAGGCTACGTTGTAGGTATGCTAAAACTTGAAAGTTTAGGTCTTTTTTGTGAATGTAACCTCTCAGAACTATGAAATATCAATCCATATCTTTAACAGTGTTGAATGTGGGGCGCCTGGGTGGCTCAGTCGGTTAAGTGTCCGACTTCAGCTCAGGTCGTGATCTCACGGTTTGTGGGCTCGAGCCCCGCATCGGGCTCTGTGCTGACAGCTCAGAGCCTGGAGCCTGCTTCCGATTCTGTGTCTCCCTCTCTCTCTGTCCCTCCCCCGTTCATTCTCTGTCTCTCTCTCTCAAAAATAAATAAAACGTTAAAAAAAATTTAAAAAAACACCAATGTTGAATGTACCTTTATCTGATATCAATATAACACTCGCATGTATGTTAAAAAAAAAAAAAAAAAAAAAAACTCCACAGCAACTAAAGTGAAAGTCCTTCATCCCAGGTGTTTGGGAAAAAAGGCTCAATCTTGCTCAGTTTACAAAATCTTTCATTTTTTTCCACGCAGGGTTTCTTCGTGCGTCCGTGAGTTATCTAGTGGGCTCTTAAATCAAGACATCAAAGCCAGATCATACCCTGTCTTTGCTTGAATCCACTGTATAATGGCACGCACAATGCCAGACACCTAAAGGGATTCAGTCAAGACTAGCAGATCACATTCCGTGCTGGGACAAAAGAGGGGAACAGGTAGGGGCTGGGTAAGGTCTGTGATGTTCCCTGGACTCCAGCATATCCTAAGGCTTTGCGTTAACACGGAACTGGCAGGCTCTCTCGCCCTGCCTCCTTCGCCTACCCGCCCTCTCTCCCTGTCCACCCTAAGTGCCACATTCAGCTGACACTCAGCCCTTTGTGCCTTACCTGAGAACAGATCCAACCCTACGATCCGGTCCTGAGAAATCACCATCACACAGTATGGGGAGAAGGGGGAGAGGTTTTACATCACACACCACCCAGCAAACACATAATAAAATTTCATTGGAGACAACTTTCTTCATCCTCCTCATACACCCCAAGTGTTTCTCCTCGTTCTCTTCATCTTTCACTCTCCACTTCCCTACCCCAGTGAGCAACACACAGCCTGACTGGCCGCCCAACAGCTGCCCCCCTGCTGTTCCTCAAGCACGATCCCGATCCCGATCCCGATCCCAATCCCGGTGGGTCTCAGTCCCCAGCCCTGCCCACTTACCAAGTGTTCACACAAAGCCTCTTCCTCAGCCACTAAGAAAATGTGACCTTGTCCCATACCGTTCTCCCCAAAATAATGAAGAGAAGTCACCAAATCCATCTGTTCCCTTTACGTAAGGATTCTTTCTCTTTATGGCTAAGCTCAGTAAGAAGTAACTTTTACAATGTTAATGATAACAGGCTGGGTATGAATTCTAAAACCTCTTTTAATTTGCAGTGATAAATTTCAGTAAAAAAAATTTTTTTAAGTAGGCTTCATGCCCAGGGTGGCTTGAACACGGGGCTTGAACTCACCATCCAGAGATCAAGACCTGGGCTGAGATCAAGAGTCGGATGCTTAATCGACTGAGCCGCTCGGGCTCCCCAAACTGGGTAAACTATCATTTAAAATTTTCTTAACTAAACATCAATGCTCTTTGATTTAACCTTGTTATTGAAAAGCACTAAAGGTGCTTATCTGCTTTCCTGTCTCAGGAAGTAGAATCTAAGGCATATGATAAACTCGAATGAAATAGTCAAGCTTTTCCACTTGGAGAGTGTTGCAATAAATGCCACACACAATCTTTGAGGGGTTAGTCCACACGACCGTTTCTTCTCCCCTCAACATCATTTTTCCCCCACCAATTCTCCCTGTCGGTCTGTACAAGTGCTTATAAACTCAAGGGTAACACAAGATTGTTGTTGTCATTGTGGTGGTTGTTTTTTAATTAGAATCATTCAACAACATTTAAAAGCTAGTAGATTTCACATCAAAGTCCATATTTCTCCCTTTTCTTAAAGTACCAGAAAATCTAGATAACCTGGAACCTGAGTGGTTCTAACCATTCCTGAGTGGCGACCATCAGCGAGAACTGAGAAGTGATTTTCCCTTAGATGGGCATGGGTTTGCCAGCCAGCCAGTCACCATGAGTCCTTATTTCTTCCCTGACCCCAAGGCCAAGCATCAAATACCATTTATCGTTGTGCTTCCATTGCTATTTCTCTGAAAGAAGTATTAAGAGGAAAGTAAACTGCTTTCTAATTTCATTCACACACCTTCCTATGATGGCTCTTATGGAGTTAGCAGCCCCTGTCCCATTTAGGTTTATCACTGTATAGATGGGAGCTGTCCCTGTGTGCTTAAATAAAATCCCCAAACAAGGAATGAATATTTATTTGCCAGGTTACAAAGTAGGTACACTGTGGGTTAACAGAGAGAATCACGTTGTTACCAAGGGTGTCACCTAATTTACAACTTCCAGCCAAGTTTCCCAGGGGACAAGTGTGAAAACATAAAGCCAGTGACCTGGGATCTCACCTTCCCTGAGAGCAGGCAGAGTCAGTGCCTGGGAATAATCTAGGACTGGCTAGCAGATTTCAGAGGGTGGAGCAGGGTTTCATTGTCTTCTCAGCAGATCTCCTTGGATCAATGGCTCCAGGATTACAACTCTCTAGAGGAATGACTTAGCATGTGTTAAAATGCTAAGAGTGACTTCAGTCTTTTTTTACAAGTCTACGGGGAGGGGGAGGGGGTGTGTAAATTTGGTAATTTGGACTCCGACCTTACAGTCAAAAAGATGACAGTTATTTGCATTAGACATTTTATACCATGTGAGAAGTGACTGTTAGTCATTTTACAGATGAGGAAGCAGGATTAAGTAAGTCGCCTGTTATCAAATAGCTAGGAAAGGGCAGAGGTAGGAATCACATCCCCGCCTGCCTCTAATGAAAAGCTAATCCTTTTTCACTACAACATGGTGGCTGCAAGAACGTGCAGCTTCATGCAAACGACATCCTTAGATGTTCCTTAGTTACTGCATCATGGACCTGACCTTGAATTATCCCAGGCAAAGTGTGTGTATATGTGTAGATGTGTGTAGAAGGAAGGGGTTGCTGTTTTTCATTGTTTTATTTTGCCATTCTTGAGTAAACTTGTTGTTCACCAGTCTCACTAACTCACCCAACCTCAACTTCATAGCTCATAATTCTTAAAATATCTATATTTAGTTATTGAAAGCTATATTCCCTAAGGATGTTGAACACATAGGTGGCTTCAGGCCAAATCCTTTCCAACTTCAGCCTTAGTAGCAACAGGAGGTGCAAAATGACAGGCAACATGATGAAGTCATTGGGAACTAATTAGCCTAGGTCCCAGAGCCGAAGTCCCAGAACGCTCCTCATTACTTATTCTCAGTGACGTTGATCCCGACCCAGAGCAGGCCATTTGGCTTAACTCCACGGCTGAAGAGAATGTTCAGTAAAGGATTTCTAATTTGAGATTTTCCTCTGAATGATGTGAGGCCTCATTTTTCAGAGAAAGAAAGATGATTTGTCTGAGTTAGCATGAGGCTCCTTACAATGTTGCAAAGCAAATCTCATAGTCTCGGACTCACCCCACAGAAGACAAGGGAAAAGGTTTCTTAGCACCTGTCATCTAGTTCCCTTTGAAGGTGACCACAGAGGTCAATTCCCTAATTGTATGCTATTGATTCATTCCTTACACCCATTGGGCTTGGTTATCAATCTGAGTACTGATTATACTACTGTCTTTTAGGCAGCATACCAACTCTGTGATAAGTGACTTCCTGCCTGTGCTTGTTCTGTACAACAAGTCTGTAAAGGGGATTATTATCGTCTTCCTTCGATAGACAAGGAACCCAAGGGAACTAACCTGACTTAAATCATCCACTAAGCAGCAGAACCACAGAGCTAAATATACAACTCCAAAGCCCAAGTTTTTCAAGACTACATTCAAGTAAGTGGTCAGCCAATTCAAATACTCCATCTTTTGGTCTGCTCTTTATAATTAACTAGAGCTTAGAACAGGAGTCAGCAAATCACAGCCCACCATATGGCCCACAAAGCCTAAAATATTTACTATCTGATCCTATGCAGAAAAGTTTGCTGACCTTGAGCTTAAAAAGTAGTAAACCAAATCCCAAATGTTCCATTCTGTTAACTGAGGTCTCTGTAGTACTTGGGACCAGAGGATTCTATGGCATAGTTTCGATTCATGAAAATAGTTCTTTTCATTGATTTATGTAAATGACCCTGAGTAATAACAGTTGGAAACAACTGTTTCGGGGCGGGGGTTGTGGGGTGGGTGGCGGGTACGAAATAGCTCTGGGTCTAAAATATCCACTTCCTGGATCACTGCATAACTGTTGGTTAACCAAAACCCAAGGAGAGTTTTACCCATCATGAAGAATTTGGCCAAGGGGTCTGTCCCACTGAGTGTAGACATAAGTGTCCATGGGCCTCTCTCTGTCCATGCTGATGGAGGGTTGGAGAGGAAGCCTTTCACCAGCATGCAAATTGAAGATATGCTGTTTTTAGATGGCTGCCAGCATGCTAAGCCAATGGAAATAATGATGAAGAGACAGTAAGGCATTTTATTCACGGTTTTCAAACGTAGCAAGAGGTGTTTAGTAATCTTCGTGTAAAACAGACATCTGAGTCATCCCAGCAGCAGGGAGTTCTCATGAGTCATAAAACACATACTGGTCCAGAATCAGGTCTTTGCACTGGCTCAAGAACACGCCTAGAATCATACCCCATACTAAGCCACCATACTCCCCAGTTGGGATCCAAAAATCAATGAATCTTTATGGTCTGACTCCACCCATGTGCTCAAATGTACTAGGCACACCATGTGTCTATCAGGTAGAGTCGTGCAAGGCTTCAGGAGATGGGCTGGAGGAAACAGCTGCAAATTCCAAAACTATCACTAGTTTGTTGTTTGAACTTGAGCCTAAGATTCATCTGTAAAATGAGGTAATTGAATCGGATCCCTCTGTGGTGCCTTCCAGCTCTATAAGTATGGAGAGCGGAAGGTCCACTAATAGTATAGAAACAACTCTTGAAAATATTGATGACATATTATTCATAACTCACTATATCTCATTATGCAATTAGTGTTATTATAATTATCATTAATGTTATCATTGTTATTAGCATAATAAAATAATAATATAAGAATAATAATACACTTATTAAGTATTTTCAATGTGCCAGATGTCATTTGTAGAGGTTTCTGGAATAAGTAGGAAAAGAAGATTCTATGTTCTTCCTGTGCAGTCTATCTTTCAGACCGCAGGTTAACAAACCATAGCCATGGATCAAATCCAGCCCACTGCTTATTTTTGTAAATAAAGTTCACTTGATAAGCCAGGCCCATCATTTCACTACTGCCTATGGTCGTTTTTGCACCACAACAGCAAAGCTGAGTAAGTTCAGCAGAAACCCTAAAATAATTGTTATCTGGCCCTTTATAGAAACAATTTGCTGACCCGGCTCATTTAGCCCCTACGCTGCAAGCCTCTTGCCTCCCTAGTATCCGTTGACTACTCTTTCGGCTCTCCCCTCTTGACTTTCCTCGGGGTACCTTCCCTCCTCTACTTACCACACTGTGGGCTGGGTGGATCTGACCCATTGCCTATCTCAGACCTGGCGCATCAGGACATTTCATCCTCATGACCATGAAGATTTAGGGGCAGGAATGTAGGATTCAATCAATCCTAAGACTTTTGCTGTAAATAGTGGCCAAAAACAAAGCTTTTTTCTTTTTTTTTTTTCCCTGACATTTCTGAGCTACAAGTATGCGACTACAGAGCTTCCAAGAGCCTTCATAGAAATGACTTGCCTGTGTTTGAAAACAAAGAAAGACGGAGAAAGAAAGCCTCGTGATAACATTTTAGACTCTGGATCCAACTATGCCTGAAGCTACAGGTAGACTTTTTAGCTAATAAGCCAACACCTTCTCTTTTGTTGGTTTAAATCAGATTCAGTTAGGCTTCTATCACCAGCAACTAAAACAAAACAGTCCTTTGAAACTGACATAACCATTCCCCCCCCCCCCCCCCCCGCAAAGACTTATCTGCCCAAAATTACATGAGCTAATGAATGGCAGGGTCTACACTGAGCTCTGTAAGATGAAGGAACCAGTGTCCAGAGCTCTCCAGAAGATCTGGTTAGGCCAGGGACAGGACCAATAGGTTATTTTCCTGTCTTTGAAGAAGGAACGTTTCAAACCACATCTCTGTTCTCTAGAGAGCAGTTCCTTGGGGATCATCCTGTTTTCTACGTCTGACTATCCCAAGACAAGGCCCCATAGAGTACCAGCTCCTCATGTGCTAATTTGGAGGAAGTTATAATGAAAAGCGGTATCACAGCCATTTGTCAGCCCTTCATTCTTGCCATACTTAACTGGGAAGAGAGGTGCTGCAGAGAAAACTGACTGCCTCCTGTTGAAGCTCTCAGTTGTCCAGCAATCAACATACGTAAACAGGCAGTCTCAATGCAGGCAGCAGGAATGAACCTCAGGCAAGGAATGAATCAGAGCAGCCTTTGAAGAAGCACAGATTCTGTGAAATCTCACCTACCTAGAACTATCTATCCCACAGGGCATTGCAGGGGAGCAGAATATGCCACCCCAAACTACGCCTCTTTGGCATCAGGGTTATTTGGAGCTGAAGGCAATCAAGACCTACCAGACTCAGGAAAAGCTTTTTACCACCCACCCCCCAAACTGCCTAAAAGAATTTAGAAAGGGGGCCTGTACCAGGGAAAGAACTATTATCAGGGATAACATTTTCATCTCAAATACTTATCTGTATGGCAGGGCAAACATTTTTTTTAATGTTTATTTATTTTTGACAGAGAGGGAGAGACAGAGTGTGAGCAGGCGAGGGGCAGAGAGAGGGAGACACAGAATCCGAAGCAGGCTCTGGGCTCCGAGCTTTCAGCACAGAGCCCTACGCGGGGCTCGAACTCACAAACTGCGAGATCATGATCTGAGCCGAAGTCGGACGCTCAGCTGACTGAGCCACCCAGGCGCCCCGGGGCAAACATTTTTTAATCAAACATTTGTTCTTCTCCTCTTCCTGGTTATGCCTTTCTCCCTTTTGAAGCCCCAGACCCCTATCTCTTTCTTTAGCTCACGATGGTATATAAGTCTCAAATGCCTGGCTGTCTTTGTGTCTCATAGCTTTGTGGGGTTCCTGGACATACATACATAATTACATTTGTTTTTCTCCTATTAATCTGTCTTTTTATTACAGGCAGGTCTCAGTCAAGAATCTCGAAGTGTAGAGGAAAAAATAGTTTTATTCCTCTGTTGCATCTTCTTATATTCTGCTTTACAGAAAAAGACAGGGGCACCTGGGCGGCTCAGTCAGTTAAGCGTCCAACTCTTGGTGTTGGCTCAGACCATGATCTCACAGTTCATGAGTTCAAGCCCCGAATCAGGCTCCAGCCTGTCAGTGCAGAGCCTGCTTGGGATTCTCTCTCTCCCTCTCTCTCTGCCCCTTCCCTGCTTGCTCTCTCTCTCTCTCCCCCAAAATAAATAAACTTAAAAAAAAAATAAATAAAGAGAATGACAGACTCCAGGAGGAATAGTATAGTGCAGGGTGTGGAAACACAATCTCTCAGAAAGGTCTTTGGTTGGTATGTGACTCAATGGTATACCTTCACCAGCTGAAGACTTTATAATAAGGACTGGACCTCAGACAGGCATCCCGGGGGACATGCCAGGCCCTCTGTCAGGGGTGTACTGGTCCCGACACACCAAACCAAGAGAGGATGAATTCTAGAATTTTGAATGATTTTCAACCAGAAGAGCTGAGCATAAGTTGAAATGTAAGGATGGATGGATGCATGGACAGATGATAGATAGATAGATAGATAGATAGATAGATAGATAGATAATAGATAGATAGATGATAGATAGATAGATAGATAGATAGATAGAGACAAAAAAAGTACACACTTAACCATAGCATATACAAAGATTACAGATAGCGTTCTGGAAGGATCACAGGATACGGGTAATAGCAGAGGACTCTCAAGAGAAGAACGAATAAATAGGCATCTCATGTGAGAGAGAGACTCACTGATCACTGCATACTCTTCAGTATGGTTTGAATGCTTCCCCATGTGTTTATTACTTTTTCAATATAAGGATGGAAAATAAGAGGGGATTCTCAAAAACATACTCCACAACAAACCCCTCTTGGTGCTTTTAATGACCCTAGAAGTTAAGTGACCAGAACCCCATTTCCTCGGACTGCCTGGTTAAGCTTTCTCCTCTGAGGCTTTGTTGTACTGGCCATGCAGTCGTTCACCCTGGTATGAACTCTGCTCGTGCGTCACTTCCCTAAGCAGAGAGACGAGACAACGGGACCCACCTTGTGCCAGGCAAACATGTTACGTGGGCTTTGTTGCCTTTGGGTCTGCCCTAGTTCAGAGGTAAAGGTGAAAGGGTGACATTAGGGAGTCCAAAGTCCCAGCCACAAAGCCTCCAGACCCTCTGCACACAGCCAGGGACAGGTCAGGGTTTCCTTGGCCCAGAGATCAAAGAGCTGGCCTCAGCCCGGCCTCCAAGGTACTCAAAGTTCTTGGAATAGCCTGAGCCCCTCATTGACCTTATTACAGCCGGTGGATACCATTCAAGACTTCAAGAGAACGGGGGACACATAGATGGTTCGGTCGGTTTAGTGTCTGACTTCAGCTCAGGTCGTGATCTCGTGACTCATGGGTCCGAGCCCCACATCCAGTTCTGTGCTGACAGCCGAGAGCTTGCTTCAGATTCTCTCTCTCGGTCTCTCTCTGTCTCTGTCTCTCTCTCTGTCCCTCCCCTGCTTCCCACACTCTCTCTCTCTCTCCCAAAAATAAACATTAAAAAAAATTTTTTTAAGGCTTCAAGAGAATGGGACATGAAATAGACTGTCCAGCATGATTCTGAGCCACTCCATGCCCCCCACGCCAGACATACACATGCACAGGTACATTCCACAGGAAGAAGCTGGGTCTGGCTTTACAGCCCAGTGCTACTGCTCTCTAGCGGAACGAACCTCACCAACTCCTTTTTCATCCCTAGAGCCTGCTTCCTTATCCACACAAGGAAAGAGGATTGTAGAGAAGATTAAATTAGATGCAATCATTTCTGCTATAGATGCCCGCCACATAACAACAGTACTGTCCTTCCCTCGTTCCCCCTTCCCTTCGGCGATTTCAGAAATAAAGGAGCGCTTTTCAAAGAATTCAACGGACTGAAAGACAACATAAGCTTCTGTCAAAATGAACCTTCCGACTTCTTAGAAAACTCCGCAGACGCTCCAGTGGGATTCAGGTCTCTTGGACTCTTACACAATAAGTTACGTAAGGGTCATCTTATTCCCCCAGCGTGCCCTCTCAGATTACAGTGTGCAGGCTAAGGTCAAAAGGAAATTATGTAAGCATAATCCCGGGAAATCGGCATACAAAGCAGGGCCCAGTTCAAGAAGCAAACCAGCAGTATGTTACCACGAATCTCGGAGGCCAGAAACTGCTAAACATATAAAACATAGTTTGAGTACATTTGGTTGAGAGTTGGGGAGGGACTCGTGGAAATATTTTCTAAACGGTGTATCAGGGAGGCAAACAATATGAATAAGGCCTGGTTTTGCAATAGACGGTGGTCTTGAAGGTCTGCCTATTAACCTCTTAATTGCTGCCTTCCTGGGAGGTCCGGGCAAGGGGCCAGAGAGCCAGAGGGAGGGGGAGCCAGGGAATTGAGACTTGGGGCAGAGGCACTTTACCTACAAGTATGAAAGTATTTCAACACTTTAACTACCAGCTACACATTTGCCCTGGAGGCGAGGCATTTCTGAAATAGTCCTATTAGTGAAAATGTTTGAAACTGTGTCAAAAACCCAGCAACATACAGCAATGTACAAAAAGATTCTGAACTCCCTTAGAAAACAGAGCAAAGTAAATTAAAACTAAGTTTGCACATCAAATTGACAAAACTTTCTTAAAATCTTTTTAATGTTTATTTATTTTTGAGACAGAGAGAGACAGAGCATGACTGGGGGAGGGGCAGAGAGAGAGGGAGACACAGAATCCGAGGCAGGCTCCAGGCTCCGAGCCATCAGCACAGAGCCCGACGTGGGGCTCGAACTCGTCAACTGGGAGATCATGACCTGAGCTGAAGTCGGACACTCAACTGACTGAGCCACCCAGGCGTCCCGACAAAACTTTCTTAAAATCATAACATCTATGATTGGCAGGGACACAGGAAATTAAGTGTAAGACTCTGTGTTGGTAAGGTAAGGGTGGAGAGAGGGTCGATTTGGCATTTTCCATCAATATCAAAACTCTGCTATACCCTTGGACCCAGCAAAAATATCTTTCTGTCCTAGAGAAATGTGTGCATGCACAAAGGTGTATATCTTTTGCAAAATTGTAACAGTAAAAACTGAGAAGTCACCTAAATTCCATCAAATAAGGGGATGGCTGAATAAACACTGGTACATTTTGAAGCTATGCAAGACTATGTTCCTGTCGAAAAGAATGATGTATTGTTGTATAAACTGACATGGAAAAATGTCCAAAATATAGATATATGAAACGTATTCATGCACATGTACACTTATAATGAACGGAGAGAAATTTTGGAAGAAGCAAAAGACTGCAGGAGTTACCTCTAGGAATGGGATTGGGTTTTAGAGTCAGGTACATAAGGGATCCTTTTATGTTTGTGTAGGGTTTTTTTGTAGGTTTTGACTTTTAAAACCATGTTATGTTCATGTATTATACTGGATAATTCACATTTCCTTTGGTAAATGATGAATCAGCCATCTCAAATGTTTGGGAGAGGACAGTTGTTGTTTTTTTTAATTCAGGAAAACATTAACTTTTTAAAAGATGAGGCCAAGAGGCTTCCATTTGTAAAAGAGGTTACCAGGAGGTAATAGCTCTGTGTGCTGAATTTGCTGCCAAGATCACCTGATGCAGAGAGTAACACAAGATAAATTTTCCAAAATGATTCTGAGGTTTATGCTCAAGAAACACAGCAAATAATCTGCCCAGCAGAGACTAGGGTTTATTTCTCTCAGAAGGAATGGACTTCCCGGAGGAGGGTGGTACTTTTTGTTCTCTCCTTTAAAATGAGAGGAAAATACAGGATCTCTTTTCCTAGTCTTAATTCCCACTGGCCTTGATCAGACACAGAGACAGTTGCCTCCCATGCACATAGGAGTTCATGCATCAGAAAACACTAGCCCCAAGCTGGTCCTGGACACTTAAGTTCAACCCCTGGGACATCTTCTCCAGAACGGAATCATAAAGATTCCAGAGTGGAACTGTAGCTGCACGTGGGGCTTCCTCCACCGCCCTGCTCTGACACGTTGTGCAGCCACACACAAGTCACTGACACCTCGCTGTTGTGCCGGAAGTATCAGTACCCTGCCTTCAGGTAGGGATAACCCATTCTCTGTGCACCGAGATCATAACAAATAATAACAACAATAATAATAATAATAATATCTGTGCACCAGAATATCTCTCCATTTTTACACACACACACACAGATCTGATATCTAGTGAATTCAAAGGTTTGATAAAGTTAACAACAGATGTGCCAACATTGTGAAATCCGTAGAAGGCTCCAGCCAAAACATCTTTTGCGGTGCCCGGGTGATCATTTCACAGTGCTTCAAATGTTTGGGACCCAAGGTATATGGCCAGGAAGTGACCCCAATGAGAACTCAGACCCTGATCTTCTATCATCAAAAAAAACTGTTTGTTTACATCTAAGACCCAAATATGATCCATGTTATTATTTGGCTAATTCACTCATCCACTCAGTAGATATTTGCCAAGCATCTATTCTGGACTTGCATCTACATGCAACAGACACAGTGGTGAACAAACAGAGGCTTACATAATAGTAATGGTAGGAGCAATAAACAAAGAATTAATGTCATAGAGGAATACATTCTATAAAGAACAATGAAGTGATATGGTAGTAAATGGGATACGGTGTGATGAGGTACTATTTTATATAAGGTGGTCAGGAAGGTGACATTTATTTTTTTAAGTTTATTTACCTATTTTGAGAGAGGGGGTTACAGTAGGAGCAAAGGAAGGGCAGAGAGAGAGGAGATGGAGAATCCCAAGCAGGTTCCGTGCTGTCAGCACAGAGCCCAACACGGGGCTTGATCCCATGAACCGTGAGATCACGACTTGAGCCGAAACCAAGAGTCTGACGCTCCACCAATCGACTAAGCCACCCAGGCACCCCAGGAAGGTGACATTTAATCAGTGACTTGGAGAAAGTAAGGGTGACCATGTAGGATCCTAGAGAAAAGTATTCTGAGAGAGGAAACTACAAGTGCAAAGGCCCTGAGGCAGGAGCAAGCTGATGAATTCTAGGAACAGCAAGAAGGATCTCCTCACCACAGGCTCACAGGCAAAATTCTAGGAGCGTGTGCTTGGGAGAATCAAAGGACAATTCCCCTAAAAATGCAAATACAGAAAAAATTTCCTTACAACTTAAGAGCACTGAGAATTAACTTAGGGCATTAAAGAGCACAACCTGCTCACTGCCCCGCCCTCAGTACTGGGAAGGGTTTCTCGGGTGCCAATCACCCTGACTGGATCAGATTCCTGTGCCCGGAACTGGAAGTGACCTCGAGGCACTTTTAGTTCCCAGAGGCAGTAAAAGAATTGAACCATTCAATTGGGCTTAGCAGCTCTGTTTCAGACCCAAAGCAAGTAACTGACAAATATTTTTGGTTTGTCTTTAAGTTGAGTGTTGAATGTCCCAAGAGTATTAAGTAAGTAAGTAAGTAAATAAATAAATAAATAAATAAAAAGGAATAATTAAAAAAATAAAAATAAACAGGGGCGCCTGGGTGGCTCAGTCAGTTGAGCTTCTGACTCTTGATTTCAGCTCAGGTCATGATCTCAGGGTTCATGGGTTCAAGCCCCACGTTGGGCTCAGTGCTGACAGTGTAGAGTCTGTTCGGGATTCTCTCTCTCCCTGTTTTTCTGCCCCTCCTCTGCTTGCTCTCTCTCTCTCTCTCATTCTCTCTCTCAAAATAAATAAATGAACTTTAAAAAAAGAAATAAAGGGGCACCTGGGGGGCTCAGTCAGTTAAGCTTTGACTTTGGCTCAGGTTGTGATCTCACAGCTCGTGGGTTCGAACCCCGTCTTGGGCTCTGTGCTGACAGCTCGGGGTCTGGAGCCTGCTTTGGATTCTGTGTCTCCCTCTCTCTGTCCCTCCCCTGCTCGCACTGTGTGTGTATGTCTCTCTCTCTCTCAAAAAAACCATGAACATTAGAAAATTTTTCAACAGATAGGTAATAATAAAAAGAAATAAAAATTTAAAAAAGATAAAACAATAAAGAGGCCGATTTAAGCAGGATGCTGAATCAAAGCCACCCAACCCACTCCATGGCACTTACCTCGCCTGCTTCTCATGCCCCACCCCCAACTCTCATGTGAAGACCATCACACCTAATAATTCTTGCGAAGTACCAGGCTTCCAAGTGCAGCTCGCCCATAAAACACTTCATAAAACGTGTGGACTTGGCTCCTGCTTTTGCGAGCACAACCTTGCCCTCCCTCCTTTCTCCTCGTGGCCAGGCACACCGCCCTCCCGCTCTCAGAGCACGCCTGGGAACCCCGGCCCGCACACCTTCTACCGCGCTGCCTGCCTCTCGCATCCCCTCTGGGGAGGCAGTGCTGGCTGGTTTCCTTCCCTCGTGCTCTTGCAGGACTCACTGGGCGCCAGTCCTGATACCACCCAGCAAGGTTGGAGGCTCGGCTGGGAGGTTCCTGGGACCACGAACAGTCAACGGGGACCCCCCAGGGGAGAGGGGCACTGAAGCTGGTCTTCCCCATGGCAAGTGTGCCGAGAGGTACACGCACCTGGCTATGGCCAGGGGCTGGCGGGGCCAACTGTGACCCCCTTCCCTACCAGACCCTTTGCTTGTCTCTTAAAAAAAAAAAAAAAAGAGAGAGAGAGAGATAGTTTTATTGTATGGTTTTCGGATTACATCAATAATATGTACTTTGTTTACAGAAAGATATAAAAAAGAAGGGGAAAAATCATCAGTTAACTCCATTGTCCGGAAAGTCTAATAGCCAATGCTTGGAGCCAAGCATTGTTTTAAGTGCTACACACTCACTTAAACTCCCTTAAAATTTATTCATTTAAGCCTCATAACCGTTGTACAAAGGTGACATTATTTTAAGACCCATTTTGCAGGTGAGAAAACCAAGGCATAGAGAAACGAAGGTCCTTTCCTAGGGCTCAAAGTAATAAAGCTGAGGAGCTAGAATTCGAACCTTGACCCAGGTTCTTAATGCATCTCGACTACGTCTACTTTCCATCTGAGGGGCCCATCTCTAGCCTGTGCTGCCTGGGTTCGTAGCACGGAGCAGGGAAGGTTCCCTCTCTTCGCCTCCGTGGGCTCACAAAGGCTGGGAGGGCTGACGGGAGGAAGAGTAGGCCGTGGAGGCTAAGAGCCCCACTGAAGGACTACACACTCACCAGACCTGACAGCAAAACAGAGCAAGGAGCCACTTTTCAGCCCATCGGGATGTGTTGAGTATCCAGTATATGTCCGGGACTAGGGGGATATAATGACTGGCACCCAGCCTTTGACCACAAGGGTTTGGTCTATTGGCAGGGACAGAGCACGTAAGCAAGCGCAACTGACAACAGACATGGGACCAGACTGTAGGCTCCTCGAGGGCAGTTTCACCTTGTCCGCACTGGGGACTCGTTGGAAGTGTTGAGGAGCTATTTATTGAACGACTGAATGACCTGAGCCAGCGGCACTGTTCTCTTCTGAAATCCTGGAGAAGTCAGGACAGGATTTTCAGGTGTAACGACAGTTCAGCTGAGACCCGCAGGCAGAGGGGAGGGGCAGGGGATGAGCAAAGCGTGGGGGCCGGACTCTACACGGCCAGCACCCAGGCTGGGGGAAGCCCGGTGCCCACGGCAGAGGCACGTTCCACAGGCGAGGAACGGAGACCATGCAGGGACTTGGAAAGACAAACAGGCTCAGATCAGGTGCTCTGAGGCCAAAGGAAGGAGTCCAGACGTGGGGGGAAAAAAAGACACATGTGAAGACAAAGTTTGAGAGTTAACACTTCATTTGTTCTCTACCCAAGGGAACAGGCAAGAAAAAAAGACCTTATGGAGGATAAGAGTTGAATCTTGCATAACAGCTACTTCTGTGGGGGAGAAGGAGGAAGAAGAATCCTCAAAAACGCAGGAAAACACCATGAGGGAGCAGGAGGAGCATGAAGGGGTTCCCAGGAGCAATCTAGGGGGCTTCCCCCCAGCACTGTTATTCTCAAGCACTCCGACTAAAGAGGTCTCCTGGTCTGCCCTGCACAGATGCAACCACTCACCGCGACAAGAGCCCTTTCCCTCTATCTCAGTGGCCTGCAGATCACCTTTAAGACAAGAGTGGTTCCAAGCCCCTTTCACCTCACGGGCAAAGTCCAATCCAGTAACGCTGGCTGCCTGGACCAGTGGGTTGAGATGGATTCTGAAGTTGAATCCAGATTCACAGCGAATGAGTTCTATGATCGATGAGCAAATATCTGCCACGGACACAAAACTGAGGAGTGGCCACCCATGTGCCCATATGGGCCCTCCCTGCTTCCAGCAATCTGCATTTATTTTATTTCGATGCGGACTCACGCAGAGCAGAGACTGTCGTATTTAGTCTCGTGCCAGGGGCTGTGCCACGTGGGCACTGAGGAAATAGAGATTACGATACTCAGCAAATGTTTGCTAAGTGAATGATCAAACTCATTTGTTCCCGAGAGAAGGGACGACAAAGAAGCTGGACGCTGTGAGCTTTCGGAGTGCAGAAGCGGCAGGAAGGGCCTCTTCCTTTGAAGCCAGCCCTCCAGCTCTCCATCCTGACCCTGCCCTGTGCCAAAGTCCCTGCGACAGGTCTGGGCCCCGGCTGCATCCCAGCACTGCTCTGCAAGAGGCGTTGCTCCTAACACAGCCAGTGAATTCTGGAATGCATGAGCTGAGTCTCCCTAGGAGTGGGCTCACAGGCTAAGCCAAAGCATTCCTCAGGCATCTGCTTTTACCAAAAGAGACACGGGAAAAAGCAGAGGCATGCCTGGCTTGGCCTCTCCTGGGGTTGGTGAAAGAACTGTCTAGAATTGGGTGGGCCAACCGACTCTCCCTCTGAGGGTCTCCCCTCGAGTACTGATGATGAGCAAACCCAATATTCCTCTTGGCTGCCCCCCAACCTTCAGTAGGGTGCCCCACATGGGTTGGACACTCAGTAGATAAGAGAGACACATTTCATTTAAAGAACTCCCGAACTGGATGGGGAGGAAAGCAAACAGGTGGGAAGTTATGGTCCAGGAGGTAAGCAAGGAAATACACGATTGCCAGAAAACGCCAGTATAGACACACATCTCTGCTCCCGGAGTTAGGAAGACAAAGAGATTGACAGAAAAGCTGGGGACAGAGTCACAAAGGAGAAGTGTGTGTGTTCAGTCTGGAAGACTCCAGGCCGACTTTTAACGGCGAGAGAGAAAGGGAGCGGATGCAGCAGGCAGAGGAAATGGAGAACGTGGCTCAGAGGCGGGAAGGGAAAGGCGAAGTTGAGAAACAGGCGGGCTGCACGTGGGAGGTGAGGCTGGGAGGTGCCGGGAGCGAGGTGAGAACCAGGCACGTGAACCGGAGGGTGCCGCAGGAGCCCGGGCAGCCCCGTACGAGGCCTGGACTAAGGGATGGGCCATCCAGATGAAAACAAAGATTAAAGCCAAGGCCACATGAGAAGGGAGAATCAGGGAGGAATCAAAAGTGCCCAGGGAATCCAAGGGAATCCCACAGGCCACCAGGAACAAGAAATAAGAGGAAACGATGGAGGAAGCCGTAACTGTCCGTGAGTCCTTAGCAACGTGGGTTCGTTGTGTGGCCTACACACCTCCAAACCTCATCTGGCAAGCGCCCGGGGCCCGGAAATCAGGTGTTTGCGTGGCTCTTTCTTGTGAAGCCTGTGGATGTGTCCTCCTCATGTCAGCTCTTCTCCCTCCCTTCCTTTTGGGGGAAAATGAAGAGAAGAAAGGCCCCTCCCTTCTAGATTTCCAGCGCCCTTCCCTCCAGACAGCCACCCAGCGACCCGCGGAAAGGCTCATCTCTGCATAGCAAAGAAAGTATCAAATGTGCTTACTCCTCATAGGATATCTGCATTTTAAAGGAGGCCTAACCCAGATGCTTGGATTTCCAGTACATTCACCCACAATTTCCTGTCTGCTGCATACCTGGGAGGGTGCGGAGGGGGTAGCACACAGCTCGTGGGCTCAGGGGGCTTACAGTTTAGCAGCGGAAAAGGCCATTCTAGTCTGTTTTGCGCTTATCTTTGCCAGCAGGGGCGGAAGTCCTGTGCAGTTAGAGATTCACATACCTGGGATGGTCACAACACGGGTTCAAATCCCAGCTCTGCCAACTTACCAGCTAAGAAACTTGGGGTGAGTTTCCTAATGTCTCTCAGCCTCCGTTTTTGTCCTCTAGGAAACCCTGAATAAGACCGGTATGGTGAAGGGTTCAGTACAGTGCCCGGCACAGGCAAGAGCTATCTGCCACGATGTTCCAGGAAATACTAGAAACTCAGTCCTGGCTTTTAGAAATGCGCACTGAATCAAAAGAGAAGAGGACATCTCCAGAGACTGAGCAGGGCTTTAACTCCCATGAGCCCTTCTCATTCCAGTTCCTTATTTATAGATGAAACAACCACGAGACTGTCTTCTTCTACCTTGTTCTTATCTTGCAGGATTGGGTGGGGGGTGGATGATAGGATCCCCATTTATCGAGCAGACAGTGAGTACAGCATGGTGCTAGGCACATCACAGACTTAATCTCTCTCAATCCTCCCAACCCAAAAGATACAGGTGTTCTCCCCCAGATTAAGAGAGAGAGTAAAGAAAGAATGCAAGTCGCCCAGGGTCTCCAAAAAACCGCCTCAGCTGCTTCCCAGCTCCCGACCTGAGTCAGGCTTGGACCCCAGGTGCCTGGAGATCCTTCCAAAAATGCACACGGAGATAAAATGTTTTCCCAGCCTTTTGATTTACAACTCTAAAGAGCTTGGCTGAAGCAGCAAATCTTTTGATGATTTATTCCAATACTCTTAGTTGCCCTGTCAAGCCTGATTGGGAAGATGCCTGGCTGGGGTTGGAGTCTGTCTCTGGTCTGGTCCGAACCTTGGGGCGAGTGACCTGCCACCAGGCATTGGAGGTACATAATGGAAAGAGCCTTAAGATTCCATTCTTTCGACTACCCTAAATCTTGAACTTACCACCTCTCTGGGAAAACGTACTGAAGCCTGCCAACATTTTTATTTCCTTTTAGAGATCTTCTTTACCGCGTGAACCCATCTACCCACAGCTCCCATGTAACGGAATCATGATCTGGTCTCCATTGGAGAAGTTAATCATAATAATATACCAATGACCACTAACACTGAGTCCTTACTCCGAGGTAGGCACTGTCAGTAACCTAATGAAATAGGTATTATCATTAGTTCGACTCGATGGATGGGGACACTGAGGTTTAGAGGGCGGGGTAGGTCAATCAAAGTCAGGCAACTGGTTAGTGGCAGAGACAGAATCCAAACCAGAAACGCTTTCCTGGGGGGGGGGGGGGGGGCAGGCTCTACTCACTGTGTAACGCTTCACATCCCTTCTCCACCTGCCTGAGTGACGGGCACATCTCCACTCTCACAGAGGGCAGGCACGTCAGTTCCTGTTGGGACCGTGAACACTCCAGACCAGCACGTTCTTCCACCACTGTAGACACGTGTGTCTGTCATCTGGCCCCCCCTTGGCCCTGGCCACAAAGTTAGGAAGCTAAAAACAGTCTGATTTCCAAGTAGTATTTAGCGACCTCATGAGATACAACATCACTGTGAGCCTTTTGAGGGTACCTTTAAAAACCAAGACACAAACTTCACGAAAATGGTACCATCTTGGAAAAATTGTACACTGTATCATCAAGATGAAAAACAAAAACAAAAACAAGAGGTTCCCAGTGGCTGTCTGTAACGGTAGGATGATGGATGGTTTTTTATTTCCTTATTGATTCTCTCCTTTATGTTCAAACTTTCTACAGCAAACATGTTTCACCTTGATAATAAGAAACCAAAAAAGTTAAAAATAAATTGATCGCCTCCCCCTCCTGCCTCCAAAAACACAGTCTACGTGACTCAGAGTAAAGACAAAGAACTACTTCGTCTGTAAGTCACGTCATTGGCACATGCTCCCTCACCTTGCAGCTCACACATCGTGCCCTGGTTATGCATTTACACCTCTGTCTAACACGACTCGGGTTTCAAGCCTGCCTCTGATACTGAGAGCATGTCAGCATGGGGAGCGAATTACCTTAACCCGTCCATGGCGCCTTTCCAGTCCTTCCAGTGCCTTCTGCAGAGGGAAGGTTTAATTACCGAAAGCCCTGTGACGCAGTCAGCCTATTTTTGGCTGGCAGGCGGGACAGGTTAGCTCTTTATCCACTCCTGCCTTGGCCGAGCCTCAGAGGTCACAGAGAGGAGGCATTTTCATCCTGACCGGTTGCCAAGCCTGACTTTCTAGAAGCCACTCGGGTACTGCCTCCCGAGGAACCAGCTGGGTTTCTGCAAAGGATGGGTACGATATCTCTCCCCCCCCGCCCCCACAGTACTGTCACCCCAAGCTAGGGCTCTTAAAATGTCTCAGCACGTGCAGGACTGAACAGAGGGAGCCCTTGTTTTGTAATGCACTTTAGTGGGCACGTTTCACTACATGGATTAGGTGAGATGGTTGGGGGTAAGCTAATGTGGTGGGTAAACTGCACTGCAGGAGAAATAAATGGGAATTTGGGGGTGGCAGAGGAAGGAAGGGAAGCTTTGGAGCAGAGAGCAAGAGGCCCTATCAGTACAGAGGGGAGGCCATGGAAGGAAACCGTGGCCAATGAAGACTATCCCAGCCGGGAGGAGTGGCCAAGGGAACTTCAATAATACTAATAGCACTAATAATAGCAGTAATAATAATGTCGATGGTAATGATAGCTCACATTTACAAAGCACTTACTGCGGGTATCCTTCCAAGCAAGCGCTGTCCTCTAGACCCTCCACAACCCCATCAGGTAGGTACTACTCTCATCTCCGTTCGACGGGGGAAGAAATTGAGGCACCAAAAGTCAAGTGAGCTGTCCACAGTGATATAGCAAGTGGCAGAGCTGGGTTTTGAAACTCTGAGCCCATCTTGAAGAAACTCGGCGGTACAGAAATGCCCAAGGCTCCACTGCACTCAGCTTGCTATCTTGTTCTGCGGTACACACACACACACACACACACACACACACACACACACACACACCGCCACCTCCCTTGAGGCTCAGACCTTCAGTAAAGTCAGCTACGCCTGCAGCATCTGCCGTCTTTAGGCCATGGAACTTAGGGAAGCAGGGGATCAAAACAGCTGCCCGGGAGCAAGGGAGGGGGGTGGAGAGCAGCCTGAGCAGTGCGTGATGTTGTGGAGAATATTCTCCCTCCGAATGGAGGTGCCTTAGAGAAACGTTCGCTTCCAGGCATCCCCGGAATGGGAAGAGACTCTCCCAGGCCCCCTGCATGGGAGATGGGGCTTTCAGGTGGTTTCACTTAAACCACAAAGGACAACAGGATCATTGGCTGAGCTGGAGAATTTGTGAAATGTCCGGACTGACACTCGAATTTAGATACTTTGTTTCCTTGGTTCGAAGATATATATACATTTTTTTTAAAAAACGTTTTAAAATTTCTGTAATTGGGATACATGGTGTTTCTCTTTTTACTTAAAAAAAAAACTATTATTAAATTGTTTGTACAGCTTACAACCAAGGGTGATTTAGAATGGAGTAAAAGCAGCTGTCCGAGAACCTTCTGGTGGAAAGGGCACCTGGGTGGCTCAGTTGGTTAAGCGTCTGGCTTCGGCTCAGGTCATGATCTCATAGTTCGTGGGTTCGAGCCCCGCATTGGGCTCTGTGCTGACAATGCAGAGCCTGCTTGGGATTCTCTCTCTCTCCCTCTCTCTCTGCCCTCCCCGACCTGTGCTTTTTCCCTCTCTCTCAAAATAAATAAATAAACTTAAAAGAAAGAAAGAAAGAACGAAAGAAAGAAAGAAAACCTTCTGGTGGGAGCAGATGAAGCCGCCCGGACCTCTCTCTTTAGCAGAGGCTTGCCACCCCACTTGTTCCTGCAAATGCACAGAGGCTGTGTCCCACCTTCTTCCTCCCTCATAGTCTCCTGCTTGTTCTGATCTTAGCTCAAACATTGCTTCCTCCAGGAAGCCTCCCTGACCTATCTAGACCAAGTCTAATTCCCCTATTGATCTGTGTCATAGATCAATGTCCACCTTCCCCCACTAGACTGCACCCCCAGAGAGGGCAGGATTGGGCCTTTTTTTGCCCCCCAATGTTAAATCTCCAGTTAGGAACACAATAAGAATCTCAATGGTTTTGTGCTTCATGAGTAAATCTGAGTCTTGAACATAAAGCTCGAAGAAAAATGAGATTCTCATCTCAGATGATCACAAGTTCCTTTCAATAGTCCTTGGTAAACACCACCACCAAAAAGGGCGGGCATGAGTGGCTGTATTAATTTGGATTTAGTAATTCTGGAAACAGGTAACAAATATTATAAACCTTTATATTCACAGACCTCGTAATCCGATCTTGGGAATATGGTACATGGAACAATCTCCCAGAAAAAATAAATGCAATTCAGACACAGATGGCCAATTGTAGCACTCCTTATAAAATACAGAAATTGGAAACAACCCAGTTCAGTCATGGCAAAGGTTAAGCAAATGATGCCACAGCAGTGGTAAAGTAGAACAGAGATATCAAGAGACGTAATTTCTTACCCATATTCCCACATGGCAACCTAGTGCCTTTCTATGAAGCTGGGCATAAAGCAGGCCCCACACATGGCCCGCACCGTGTCATAGTGGACCTAAGAAGGGAGTTTAGAATAAGAACTCATAGGAAAAGAATTTTAAGTTCCCTTTTCTTTAACAAAGGAGGGATTGGCAGCATCAGAAGCAGATATAAGAGGAAAGGAATACAGCATGATCTCTAATACATATGGTCGTAGATTATGACCACAAGGAGACACATTGCAAGAGTGACGACCTCTGGTTCACAGACTGACATTTTCCCCCTTATTTATCCTTTTAAATATTTTAGCAATTCTCTGCCATGAGCATATAGAACTTTCATAATCGTAATATGAGCAGCCTGTAAAAAAAACTATAAACAAATGAACTTCAAGGAAGTCGTTTTAAACAGTGAGGAGAAATGGGCCAAAATGTGAACAGGCTAAGTCATTTATGCTATTGTAACAAAGGAAAAGCATTGGGTTTTCACAGCTTCGGATCAGCCACAGTGCCAAGCACATGTAGAAAGCCCTCCCTCAAAATCTAACTTTCCCACACTTTGTGATTTCCCGAATGACTGCTGTCAGCAGCGTCTACTTCATTGGACTTACTACTTTTTAAAATCATCTTTTTGGGGCTTCTGAAAACAGAAATCAACACTTCAAAGGATAGGATGTTTGAATATGGTCCCAATTCTGATAAACACGAAACCTGTTCCCCAAATCTAGTGAACATTCGATAGATAGGCATCAAAGGGCTGAATGATCATCAGCCATTTTCTTTCCACTTCTGGAGGGAAAAAAAAAAAGCAATAACTTGAAAGGGAGAAACAGCAAATGTATCTGGTGGTCTTTGTAACACCTACACTCTGTGTTGCAAGAAGAAACACTTAAAAGGATCGCGGGGTAGAACGTTGAACAAAATACCTTACGCGCTTAGCAATATCAGAAAGTGTCTTTCCACCACGGAAACCAAGCCTGCTGGCTTTCCCACCACACCAAGTACAGGTAACAGCACCGTATCACTTACACTTTTGCCTTTGAATATGTGGACCCAAGAGCTTTTGCAGCAGGATTAACTGGTTGACAAGGCAAACTTAATGAAGTCCCTCACATTATTCCATAACTTGCAAATGGAAATAGTTTCACACAACACGTAAATGGCGGAGCTGGGATTCATGGATTTTTATCTGGACCAATTTCTTCAGCAGTGATTGCTGAAGACAGGAACGTGAGAACCTCTAGAAAGAGTCTGAGGTTGAATGCAGAAGACAAAGCCAATAAGTATGATGTCTCCTTTTGGGTGCTTAAGTTCTTCAAGATGCAATCACAGATGATGATTTTGGTAAAAGATACAACTTTGCCAGCTCATGACTAACCATCTTATCAATGGGTCATTTAAACCAGCATTTAAAAGGGGGGGGGGGGGGTCCTATATGGAAAGATACAAATATCATTTATTCATTCACTGAGTCATTCCACATCTATTCATCGAGAAGCATACCATGTGCCTAGGGTTCCAGGACCTGCACATTTTATTCACCATCCTGAGTTATTTCAGAGCCAACGATTTCTCTGATGAGCAGATTACACTTCCCAATTTTTACTCCTCCTTTCTCTGAAACTACATGTCTAGAGAGAACCTAGTTCACAGGAGGAAGCTCACATTACTTCAGCCCGTGGGAAAAGCAAGTCTCTTTGCCAAGTTCCATACCAAAGGAGGCTCTAATAAGTATTTTATAATAACCTGTTGTTCCACCTTTCCATTTCTCCTTTTTCTCCAGGAATATAGTGATGAGCTTCTTCTCATCCCCTCTCACTGTCCACCCCCACCCTACCCAAGGTTTCTGACCTGACCATCTTCTCGTCTCCAGGAACGCACTGGCCACCTAGCACTGCAGTGAGCTCTCTCTTCCATCACGGTCCTGCTGTACCTCAGAGGAAAATCTGTCAGGTGCTTTAAAGTTTACCTAACCAGCGTTCTGATGTCCTATTGACCGCCATCATTTGGCTGGAGAGCTGTCCTATTGACTGCCGTCATTTGGCTGGAGAGCTCAAGGTCGCTAAGTGTTTGTTTGAATGTTGTGTAATTATGCAAGTGAAAGACCTCTCAGGATCATCTTAGCCCTTTGATGTCCCTTTCCTCTCCTTAAGCAAGAACTACAGCTGTTCCTCGCCAGGTTTGGGCAATTTCCATGTGGCTCTCCCAGCAGATCGCCAGGAGGGCCCCGAGCCCAGATGATTCTCCCTCCGCACTTACCCCCTTCCTCCCTCATCCAGCCTTGCAGCCATCCGTGGTCATTAACCACTTCACCCCTGTAGCCTCGCTCCCTGACATTTAATCCAGACTCATCAAAGTACTGTGTCTTTAACTTCTAACTGCCAGTGTAAATGAAAGGAGAAAGGAGCCCACTCCTTTTAAGGCCCAGAGATGTTCCAGGCTTCCAGTCCTTTCTCTGTACTTAAATTCTACATGTTCTTTAGCTTAATTTATTCATGGACTCTGTTTTGTTTTCTAAGGAAATGTAAAATCAAAGGTCAACTTATTGTTTTCAGATAGATGTGAACACCAGTCCCCAAGTCACCTTCAACGGCATCCATGGACTAGAGCGCCAATTCTCAGAATGTGTCCCTCAGGACACTAATCCCCCCAAGTGTCCCTTGACATAAAGGTTAAGGGGTCAAATAAGATTGGAAAGAGCTGCTCATCCTTGAAGACTCACAAAGTCTGTTGGTGTATCAAGGCTTTGAGAAGTTCAGTAGGAAAGAAACGTTTTCGACCAAGCCTTACGCAAAGTCCCTGGAGCCCAGAACATGCTTTACTTTTTGTGTGTTTTATTTTTCTTCTATAAAAACTATAGACGTGGCATAGATTCGGTGGTCCAAGGAACACACTCTGGGAAGCAGTGATCTGCTATATAAACACCGAGAGAGCCCCGAACCAAAGCTGTAAGTTGGACTTATTTTTGTAGAGAAATAGTAAAGGCTTTCAGTCAAAAGATTTAGTAGGAGGCAGGCAGCCTTGAATTAGTACTCTGGCTGCAGTTTAGTATAGAGAATGGAACCTCAGTTCTCAACTGGGATGGATGGCAGGTGGGGAAGGGACCAGGGGGCTAGCTGGCCCATCACCCACGCCAGACAGGAGACCTCCACGTGCTTTGCAGATAATCGGACGTGGAGCCCCCCATAACTGGGCCTTTGCAGGAGCCCCGCATCCTGAAGTCCTGATCCACTACGTACAGCCTTCCCCACATCCGTGGCTCTTTCACAAGCTCTTTATGGCCCAGTTCGGGGCCATTTCGATCCCAATCTGAAATTTTCGCAAGCACGACTGCATCTGGAAAAGGACTGATATTCTATTTGGTTCCTAATCACCGCCATAGATAAGTATGCAGCAAGCAGAGGCCATCTTGGGAGCTCCACCTGAGATTTTAAGCCCACTTCCAGCACTCATGTGTGATTCTGGGTAGATTACTTAACAACTCGGGGCCTCAAATATCCCGTTCGTCAAGAGGCACAATAATAGTAACCAGGGGCACCTGGGTGTCTCAGTTGGTTGAGCGTCTGACTTCGGCTCAGGTCATGATCTCACAGTTCGTGAGTTCGGGCCCCACATCGGGCTGTGTGCTGACAGCTCAGAGCCTGGAGCCTGCTTTGGATTCTGTGTCTCCCTCTCTCCCTGCCCCTCCCCCGCTCATGCTCTCTCTGTCTCTGTCAAAAATAAAAATAAACATTAAAAAAAATTTTTTAAATAATAGTAATGATAATATCTCATAGGATTGTTACAAAAATTGAAAATTAAATCAGTCAACGTACATGCAACAGCATGCAACACACAGTAACTATTATTCTTGATTATCATCATTATTATTTATGATTAATTATTATTTATTGATTCATTCCACAGATATTTCTTGGGCAAAACAGTCACTGCCTTTAGGAGCCCTCAATGTCCTTTGAACAGCTTTGCTATTGAGAGTTGCCAGTAGAATCCGTGGCATATCCATAGCAAGGTCTCAGCTCTCCTCGGGAGCTTGACTACTACTGAAGTCCTTTTAGTTGCCACATCTAATCCTCTCTTGGGGACATTTATCACAGCTAGCCTTCATGGAAGACTCACTATGTTCTGGGCCCACTTGAAGGGCTATGCATGTGTTGGCCTTGTCTAACTCCTTCAACAACCCCAAGGGGTAGGCACTACTGTTATTCCCATCTCTAAGGCCAGAAGACACAGAGAGGCTGGGTAAGTTGCCCACGTTCGCACAGCAGTTCACTGGCAGAGCTGGGATTCAAACCCTCAAAGTCGGATCCTGAGCCAGCACCCATGACCGCTGTATTACCCTGCCTCTCCCTGGAGGGGTTTACAATGTCTGTAGGGGCATGAACGTGTGAGGAAGGAGGAGAAGCGGAGAAGGCAGGGGTGGGCACGGGTGAGGCATGGAGAGGGCACAACCGTCTTTGGGGCGTCGTGAAGAGAAAGACAACCGGCTGATCAATTAGTCGTGCACAGCCCGAGCAGCGCTCCCATTCTGCCTCAGGATGTTCTGAGGTTGCCGGAGACCCGTGGACGGCCAAGGGGGAGGCAGGCAGCAGGCTGAGCCCTGGCAGCGAGGAAGGGGGCCCAGCTGGAGCCCAGGACACAGCTAATGAGAGCAAAGCTGCTACAGAAGCCTCTTTTTCTGGGCTGCCAAGAGTTTTTGTTATTTGTAAAATAGGGGCTCATCAGAGAGTTTCAAATACTGTTCGGGAATCAGAACCAGAGGGTGCCTAAAGATCCCTCCCAGCGGTGGGGCCTTAGGATGCCAGCTCCCCCAGGGTCCATCTCAAAGCTCAAAGCGACCGACAGAAGAACTAACACTCAGGGTACTCTGCGAGCCAGGGGCTTTGGGCTGAAAGCTTCCAGCAACCCTCTGCATGGAATTATTATCTCCACCTTCCAGACGAGGCAGGGAGAGGGAAAACAAGTTGTCCCAAGACATGTGGCCGGCAAGGACTGGCACCAGGGCCTGAGCCGGAGACGGGAGAAACGCCAGGCATGGTGACCGCACGCAGAAAGTGGCTCGAACCCGAGGAGCGTCGGCACCTTTCATTCCCTGACTCCTCCTCCTCCGGGGAGCCCCTAGGATGGGACCCAGATGCAGACCTGCACGCGGCAGGCGGCTCATCCGCACCCTCCCCGAGTTCTGAGTTCTATTTGCTCTTCCTGCAAAGAGAGGCTCTCGGGCATGAGAGCTTAGCGAGCGACAGGGCACAGGCAGATGGAGTGTCCCCGAGACACTGGGGCCCTGCGCTGGTTACCATCGCTGCCACTCTGTACACGGAGGCTGGATTTCAAAGCAGCTCTTGGCAGAGGTTCTGCTCCCTCCGACACCAAGAACACCATATGTGTCCCTGATCCAAAGGGAGAGGAGACAAACCCCCTGCTGTTCTGGAGCTGGTGTCCAGGAGGCTGACAAACAACGTCTCAGCATTTCCTTTCAATAGCCCGGGGAGGGGTGGGGGGGGACACCGGTGGGAGCTGCCCGGGGGGGGGGGGGGGGGGGGGGGCGGGCAGTTAAGCAGCTGAAAGTTCCCCTTTGTGTCGCTCTCACAGACTTCTGGAAGGGGTCAGTTTGGGGCGATTCATCATTCACCCAAGTAGACTCGGGCTGAGAAGCAAATTCAGATACTGTGGTTAAAAATAAATCTCTGCTCACCATCTTCTTATTAATATTCTGTAAATGTGTTAAGGACCTTCGGCCAACAGGGAGAAAAGTTCATTTACCCAGTGGTGGCTACACTGGCTCTAATAATCTGGTAAGAGGAACCCTATAGCTAAGCCCTTGATTTCTTTTCAAAAAGTTATGGGGAAATGTTAAGCACAAAACAATTCAGCGAGGCAATTACTTGTTCGGACAGTCTGCTGGCATTTGAGTACCACTCACTGACTGCATAATCACTCTGTGCCTCAGTTTCTTCATAGGTAAAATGGAGCTAATCACAATAGCTGTTGTACCTGTGGGTTAATACATTCAGGCCCCTATGTCCAATGGTGCCTGAGGCATAACACGCACTCAATACAAGTTAGCTATCATGCAAATTCAATCTATTTTATAATATTTATGGTAATGACTATCATTTATTCTTATTGCCAGGGGCAGGGCTGAGAGCTTGTAGACAGAGCACAGGTTACTCCTCCAGACAATCCCATACGGTGGGTATGATGCCCATTTTACAGATGGGAAACTGAGAAAATGGAGTCAGAGAAGTCCAGACCCGGTGGACGGCAGAGCAGGATTGAAACCAGATCCATCTGAACTCATGAGTGATGCTATGTCATTTCATTGCCTGGTTAGTGTCAGACTGTGAGGCTGGCAAGAGAGAGAACCTGATGGTCCCCATTTAACTGGTATGAAAACGGAGGTAAAGAGGTGAAATGATGAAGGCATAGCCAGTTTTCTTTGCACAATGCTATGCTACGAACGTCACAACGGCCGGGACAGGAAATGAAACGGAGGGAGACTGTAGTAATAATTGGACTTCTTTCTTGACCAAAATAACACAGCAAAGGCATTTCTGGTCCCTCTGAGGGGAAGCCGTATATGTGCCATTCGGGCACCTCCTCTAAGAGAGCCCCCAAGCTCTTGGAACTGCTCCTTATACATGATTGAGCACATGGTTAAAGCTGGTTTAACTACAGTCCTGAAATCCGGTCTTTCTGACTGTGAGAAGGCCCTGTGGTCAGCATCTCCAGTTAGCTATTATAGCATTCACTACAATCATCAAAGCCTCTAGCTAACCTCTGGGGGTGGGGATCACTTCTCTGGAAGACTCCTCTTCATCCTTCAAAACCTTACCCAGCTATCTCTGCCTCTATACAGTCTCTCTTGACCATCCCCAGCCCTCAACACAATGGATGCTTCCCACTCCTAAACTATTTCTGTTTCCTTTACGTATTTCCAACACAGAGTCCTCCATTAGACGGGGGGCAACCTCCATTAGACCAGGCACCTACAATTTATTTCAATTCGTTGGGAATTAGCAATTCCCACAGGGAATTGTGGGAACAGGCCACCCACCCGCTCATGGGTACAGGCCACCACGCTGCTAAATGCCCAACGATGCACAGGGACAGCCCCTCCCTGGCAAAGAATTATCCAGCCCAAGATGTCAATGGGGCTGAGGTCGAGCCCCTGGTCTACCCGGTAGCTCTGTTAAGCCACACCCACAAGGCTGACCAAAGAGTTTACTACTTTCATACTCAGGGCTCAGGACCCGCAGCAACGTGTGTTTTGGTCCCCAAATATTTGCAGCACCTCTGCAGGAAGAGTATACCTCTCCTATCCCTAAAGACACGCCATGCCTCACGGCTGCCTTTGGCCGATAGCATGAGGTCCTGTTCCGGATGCTCTGGGTGCCTCGCCCACCTTCCTTGCTTTCTCAGTATAGTGCACTCCAGCCACCTTCCGCCTGCCAGTGTCTGCGTCTCTTTGACTGAGGGCTTTCTCAGAAGTGGGGAGGTGACTCTGCCCCCACGCAGGCCAGAAGGGCTGGGGAACTCAACCCCCCGGGAGTAGCCCTCAGCCACTCCCGGGCAGTTTTGAATGTGTGGATACACCAGCTCCCTTGTTCCTCAAGAGGACAACTCTGAGCATGTAGCTTGTTCCGTCTCTGAGAATTTCCCCACAGGATTAAGTGGGAGTTGCCTACATTGCTGGCAGACTCGATAACTCCCCCTCTCTTGGCTGCCCTCCACTTTCCCCACCCACCTACCAGGTGTTTCGTGCACCTCCTAAATACACTACTCGTGTTGGAATCCTTGACCTAGAACCTTCTCCTAGGAACCCAGACCAACACAGAATAGAAGCAGCATAGGATCCCTCCCGGAAGAAGCATCGGGAACCTTCACATAGTTCTGTCATTGCCCTTTTCCTCTCTCTGCTACGAGAGAGGCATGGCCCCGGTGGGGGCTGTTTCTTTAGCTCGGGTCCCCCATGGAGGATAGTACCGGTGTCCTGCAACCAGATGTAACAGAAACAAGAAACAAACGTCGTAGCTGTAAGCCACAGAGCTCTGGGGCTTGTTGTTACAGAAGCATGACCTGGTGAAAACTGACCGATACAGGGCTTGTTACTTCCAGGGGACCTTTCTCACTGACTCTATTATAGGAGAGCTGGGCTATATACTTTCCAAATTATATTTGTCTAAGGGCAAAATCATACAGCCTAGCCCTGTCTCCTTGAACTTGTAGATGATTATTGTCTTCCCTTTCCCTCATGGCGCCTTGTGCAGGGCTGGGAATTGGTGAGCACCCAGACACTGGTAGACTGGACCCAGAGCTGCCTGGGTTTTACCACCCAGACCAGTTCAGGGCCGGTGGCTCTTTGGGGGAAAAGAGACCGAAGATGAGGATCCTGGCCTGAAGATAAATGAAAGCACTGGCCACGCTGGCTGGGAGACCTTGGGGGAAGTCCCTTCCGCCATCTGGAGCCGCCGTTTTTCTCTCTCCCCTACTTGACCCGTCAGCCCTGAGAACAAGCTAAATTCAGACCCGAACTCTCAAGGGAAAGACTGTCTCATCCAGGTTACAAACGGCTCCTTTCCTTTCTCCTTCTCGTGGGTCAGAAGAGAGAGGTGCATTCTCCCCTCCCTCTGTCCTTGACATTTACTGAATATGCACCACGTGCTACGCATCAGGCTGAAAACTACTCACGGTCTGTCACAGCGTTTCACATGCTTGAGTCACCCACAGTGGCAACATCACTATTTTTGCCATAAGTGAATGCAATCTCTGCTATTACTTACTTAATAGTGCCTAACACTCACCAATTCTTTGTCCCTAAATGCAGGCACCCTGAGAGGCATTTTTACACTACTGTCAATGGAAAACCAGTACCACTGATGAATAGAAGGGGGTGTGCAAACCAACGTGACAATAAACATTTTTCTTGACTTTCAGCTAGGTCCCGCTCGCTGAGGCTTCTGCTGCCTGCCCTCTGTTGTTGTTGTTTTAGATGATTTATTTTGAAAATGAGAGAGAGAGAGAATGAGGGGCTAGGGGCAAGGAAAGAGCAGAGGAGGGGCAGAGACAATCCCAAGCAGGCTCCGCGCCATCAGCCGGGAGCCCAACACGGGGCTTGATCCCGTGAACCACTAGATCACGAACCGAGTTGAAAGCAAGAGTTGGACACTCAACTGACCGAGCCACGGAGGCGCCCCTGCCCTCTCTCTGTTTTCAAGGGAGGTTGAAAGGTTTCAGGGCAGCAGCAAAACACGGTAGCACCTGATTTAACCTTGTCAAAACCAGACTGAAGAATTCGAAAAGGAAATGACTGTCTCACCATACGATGCGATGTTACTTAATCTGTCATCGGTGCACCCCCAATTGTCCCCTGTGCCCCCTGAAATCATCTCTCATTTCATCAGGACATCAACCTCACACCTGGAATAAAGCTGTATCATGCCTGGATCCTGACCACAGTGCGGTTTCGTTATTAACAGCACAGACTGTAGCCGGTTGGATACAGGCTTGAGTCCTGCTATGCCCAGTGCCGCTGGGCAACTCTGGCAAAGTAACTAAACCTCTCTTACCACTGACACCTCCACAAGGGGTCCCATTTCTTTGCTTCCTACCATTTCATTTGCCTCCTGTCTATGGCCTCCCCTCACCACCTGGATATGACACCAACGTGGCCACGATTCACACGTACCCCTCTCCTACTGACCTGGATGAGCATCTACTGTGGTCCTCAGTTACCAGTGGCTCGGTTTCCTTCCCTCCCCAGCCCTTCTCATACGAGCTTGGTGGCCAGTGGCTACCGGGTTAGAGCCCGCATCTGTGAAGCAATGCGAGGTTGCCTGGCCCCGAGAGGCGGAAGGTGAACCTGCGGCTTTGTTTTTCTTAGCACCGCCACATTAGAGAATATGCCAATGATGCCTCAAAATCTTTGCAAAGGAAAACTCTGTGCCCTCCTGTAAGGTCTGTGGGGTAAGCGCCATTTGTGGTGATGCCTGAGGCGTCACTAATCCTCCTTAAATTCTTTGCCCGGCTCTCAGAAGGACACCGAGTGACATTCATGTGCTCAGCTTCTTGCTAAATGAAAGACGCTCAGGTAACCATCACCTGGGAGACACAAACTCACAGTCTCAGGCTCCACTGTGTGAGGGAGGTGCCCTTAGTGTCTCCATCATGCAGACGAAGAAACTGAGGCACGGAGGATTTCATCAACGTGCCTGAGTTCATTTAGCACACGGTGGTTTGGGAGGAAAGCCCAGGCAGTGTGGCTGGGCACGGGGATTCCACCTAGGATGCCCGCCTGCCTTACTGCATGCTCAGAGATCCAAGCCTGTGACTTTCAGAAGCAGCAGGAACCACCGACGCGGGACCTAAGCTGTGTCTGGGGCATAGGGAAGGCCTCCTCTTACAGATGGTGACCGGCACAGAGCCTAGGGGAACACGAGGGGCCTCCAGCCACGGAAGGAGGTAAAGGGCTTCCCGGGACCGGGGAACAAAATGCTGGCCACCTCCTGCCTTGTCCCTCCTGCAGCTGTCCTTCTGCACTCTTTTCTCCTTGAATGCCTTCTTTCAGACTTCAAGGCCCACGGCCAAGTGCTGCTACTTCCATAATAGGAGTGAGCCCCTTGTCGAGTCGGGCAGACCTAGCGGGGATGCCAGTCACGAGGACCTGCCCCAGACTGGGCCACACGACAAATCCCAGGGACCGAGCACGGGGACAGGAAGCGGCTGGTCCGGGGCAGGCATGAGGCCAGGCTGCGGCTAGGGGAAGAAGCCCGAAACCAGCGACAGAGAAGCAAAAGCCAAGGTTGGAGGTACAAGGTGAAACGGAGTGGAAGAAAAGTGAAGGCACCAGGAACTGAGCAGATCAGAAACAGACGGAGGACTGCAGGCTGAGCTGTATCAAGGTGGAGGGCTGGGAGTGACCCCATCTGCTAGGCGGGGGGCTGTAGGGCCAACGCAACACAGCATGGGCAGGGGTACTCTGGTCTGGGAACTGAGCAAGGTGCCCATTGCCCAAAGTGCAGAGTGCTGAGTCAGTGAGCAAACACTTAGAAGCTGCATCCCAGAATCATGTAAACCACAAGCCACAGAAACAGAAATCAGATCATGGGATTAATAATAGCTAAAGTTTACTGAGCATTAACTCTAAGCCAGGCACTTTGCTAAGTGCTTTATATAGATTATCTTATTTAACCCTCACAGAAACCCTCTGAGACCCCATGGGGCTCCAGAGCCAGGTTGGGTTTGAATCTCGACCGTTCCACATCTTGGCTCTGTGATCTTGGGCAAGTTATTTAAACTTTCTGTTTCTCGGTTTCCTCATCTATAAAATGGGATCGGGCTAATAGTTATGCCACACTGCTGTGATGGGGATTAAACAAAACAACAGGGGTCACATTTACAGTGGTGACTCACAGAGAATAAAGCCTGTCACCTTAACCGTATTACTAGCATTAGCTCCTTTTAGAGACCATCAATCAACCAATCAATCAAGCACAGAGATCTAAGTACATTTTTAAGTGCTAGGGATGGGAATCAAACCCAGCCAGTCCTTCTGGAGAAGCTGGGTGTGCAACCATCATGCCTCACGGCCTCATACCAACTCATACCAACTGAGAGGGACACAGGGAACACAGGGTGCAGGGTGGGGGGGGCAGGAGAATGCCGAACCAAAGGAAAAGAAAAGCAGAGGACAGAAGAGGGGTCTGCATACAATAAGCACGTAGCCAGGAGGCTCTGGAGACTGAACTTGGTCCTGGCAGCCGAGATTCAGCCCTCTGCTGGATATGGTTTTTCTAGATGGGACATGAGGACTGTATCCCCAAACCCCAGCGCTGTGCTGCATACTCATCAACTCTGGTCGGGGCCATACCTCCACGTGCATATCTCAGAAGTGACATCCTGACCTGGACTTCATGGGACAGGAGTGAGGAGGATACAGCAGCGGTAACAGCTAAGATAGGCTGAGTGATTACTACATACAAGGCACCGCTCTATGCACTTTGTGCTTCAACTCACTTAATCTTCACCCCATACCCTAAGAAGTCAGTTCCATATTATTCTCACTTTGTAGGTGAATACATTAAGGCACAGAGAGGTCACGTGACACTCACAAGGTCACAGAGCAAGCAGGTAATGGAACTCGGGTCCCCATACTCTTAACCTCCAGGATCTAGGTCTATAACACCCAGCCAGGCTAGTCTCAGAAATAAGTCGCTAATTTATTAGGCCTTCGAACCTCCATATTTGTCACTGGATCCCCAGCCTGGGCAATGAAGCATATGTACAACAGTCAACTAAAAAGGTAGGACTGGGGGCGCCTGGGTGGCTCAGTCGGTTGGGCGGCCAACTTCGGCTCAGGTCATGATCTCGCTGTCCGTGAGTTCAAGCCCCGCGTCGGGCTCTGTGCTGACTGCGCAGAGCCTGGAGCCTGTTTCGGATTCTGTGTCTCCCTCTCTCTCTGACCCTCCCCCGTTCATGCTCTGTCTCTCTCTGTCTCAAAAATAAACAAACGTTAAAAAAAAATTTAAAAAAAAAAAAAAAGGTAGGACTGGAGAAAATATCAGATAATCTCAAATTGAGAGGCATTCTACAAAATAACAAATCAGTCCTCTTTGAAAGTGTCAAGGTCATGAAAAACAAGGAAATACCTAGGAAACTGTCACAGGTGGGAGGAGACAGGACAACGAAATGCCATGTGGGATCCTGGACTGGATCCTAGAATGGCGAGAGGACCTTAGTGGGAAAACTGGGGGAACCTGAAAGGTCTACACTGGAGTGGGGTTGACTGCTTGGTTTTAACCAATGTCCTACGGTTATGTGACATGTTACCATTACAGGAAGCTAAGTGAGGGGCACCCAGGAACTTTCTGTATTATTTCTGCAATTCTTCTTTAAGTCTAAAGTGATTTGATTTTTTTTTAACTCAGTGTTGAAAAAAAAAAACTAAAAATACAAATGGCCAAAGGATCAAAACCACTGACATTCTCGGTTTATAAACGAATGGGTTGATCTTCGTAATTATAGTGTTTCCACCTATGTATGTGAATAAGTATTCAGCTTGATTTGACATCAAATCTGTTTTAAATTGTGAATAACAACAACAAAAACGCTGGCAGCACTTAGGCTTAGAAACCTGGTCTGCTTCAGAAGAACAGATGATTTCCATGTGCTTCAAGATGTAACTCTGTTGTACTTCCCTCTGACTCAAATCCTCAGTGGCTATTCTACAAATCCACTCGACCCCCACACGTCGATGGCCGCTGGCCAGAAAAGCCTTGAATCACTTGGAGGTTGAAGAACTACTTTGCAGGCAGGGGTGAGCTTCCCGAAATGCAGCAGGTTTGGCACGCAGGGAGTTGCTGGCAAGCCAGGGAGCCCCAAGTGTCTTCATGAGGGTCAGGATAGCTGGCAGCCAAAGGGGTAAAGAAGAAACAAAGGCATGGGTCCCACTAACTATGTGTGGGGCAAGGAGGCGAATGTTCTGCCTACATTAGCTCCTGTAATCCTCTCCACAGCCCTAGTTGGAAGGAACCGTGATTATTACTCCCATTTCACATCAGGAAATTGAGGATCAGAGAGGTTAACCCGCTTCCTCAGGTCACACAGCAATTCAGCCCTATAGTTGGAATACAGCAGGGAAACTGTGTCTTGAGAGACTATAGGCGTCTTTTCCTCTGTTGACCTTTTTATTTCAACCAAAATTGGGCTGGCTCTATCAATCACCCCTCTGGTTTGTCTTCAACTCACAGAGTGGGATGCCGAGTGAACCGTATGGACGTCACAGAACACACACTACGTAACAGATGCTCGACGTCCATCGCTCCATTTGACCAGTACAGAAGGGGAGTGATTACCAACTCTACATGCAAATGAGGTAGCTGAGGCTCAGAAAGGTTACATAACTTATGGATAGGTGGCCGCACCACAACGTAAGCCCAGATCTTCCTGATAGGCAAAGCCCAGGCTCTCTGCATTCACCTGCTCCCAAGCAAAACTCACTCAGTGGGGGAAAAAAAAAAATCATCAATCATCTAAGAAGGCATGAACCCCCTCTCCGCAACCCCTGAAAAGTAACCCTCCAAGATGGACCTGAGCGGGCATATTCACGAAGCTTTTGCTGTTCTCCAATTGATTTTGCCTGTCATATTTATCAAATCCAGATCATTTAGACCCCAAACAAGTAGAGTAGTTTTTGCTTGCTGGTCGGTCTGTTTTGTTTGTTTTGCCTGTTTTCTTTTGTTTTTGGCCTCCCTCATCTATTTTGGAAGCCTACGTGATCTAACTATCTAGGAAACTGCATACACCCCTTTCTTTTATTCCAACGTGGGTTTTCCTTTAAGAAACCCGGGTACCCAGCCTGTTTCACTAAGTGGGCATTTCTAAGCGAAAACACCTGCACAGGGCAAATGAAATGAGCACAGCACTTGGAAGTTCCCTTGCTAGGTTTCAGCCAGAAGAATGAAGCCACATGCAACCAGGCAAGCGCCCCTCAATCCGTGCCCAGTCCGTCGGCTTCACACTTGGAAATATAATCAGTAATACCACTGCCTCCCGTCCCCAAAACACATTCCAGCCCCAGTTCAGGATTCCACACTCTGCAAGGAAAAGCGACACGTGGATTTAGAAAAGGGTACAGTCCCCAGATCCGAAAACACAGGCTCAAGTGGAAATGACCTGATGCCTTTGCACAGTATTACTTCAGGGACTGATTATTCTGAAACGTTGTTTGGATGAGGACACGCATGACACTCGGGGGACCCTGCCTGCCTCCTAGGAAGACAGCCATCTTAAAGCAGCTCACTGCTGCCTATCACACAGCTTTCACCAAAGGCAGAGGAAAGGCCAAAAAAGACATAAACGCTGACTGACCCGAAGCAGCTTAAAGTTGTCACCAACCTGGTCTGATTTGTTAAATATCTTTATCTCCCAAAGAGCTCACCCTTCCCATTCACATCAGCAATCTATGTCTTCATGAGCAACTCGAAAAAGTCCGCAGCCCTTCTTTTTCGTGAGGTTTAACTACTTAGCATAAAACAAGAACCTTTCAAATGTGTTCGAAAGTGAGAAGGGCAGAGGGAACAAAATGTGTCTTTGCCTGCAACGGAGTCTCTTGATTGGACTGATAAATGGTGTGCTTTGAATCTGTTGCTCACAGAACCCACAAGAGGGGCGCGTAAATGGCTCAGTTGGTCGAGCATCTGACTCTTGGTTTCAGGTCATGACCTCACAGGTTGTGGGTTCGAACCCCTCCTCGGGCTCCATGCTGCTAGCACGGAATCTGCTTGAGATTTTCTCTCTCCCTCTCTCTACCCCTCCTCTGCTCGCTCTCTCACCCTCTCTCTCAAATAATAAACTTAAAAAAAAAACAAACCCATAAGAGTGTAAAAGGCAAGCATGTGTCGAGACAAATATACAACCTGTGGTTCTCTTCAGTCAAACTCTGTTCAAAGTCAAGTCTGATGGGTGCCGTGAAAAGCTGGCAATTACCTGGTCGTCTTGGAAAGGGTGCATAGCCAACACGGCTAATTGTAGCTGTGGAAGGAGAAGATGGAGGGATAAATCTGAGGCCCCACTGTTCGTGGATTAAATGCATCAGAATCTGTGATACACAGAGCAGAGTCTGGCACACAGAAAGCACTACAGAAATGTCCGTTCTTGTTCCTGCTGCTATCATTATTACCAACACTGTGATTAAGCTGCCCAGATTCACAAAACTCTTCAAAGCCTGTGCCACATTTAGGCAATTCCGTTTAAATAAGCAATGCAGGTTTTGTAAAGAAGGCAGGCATGAAAATCCCAGATGAGCAAACCCACCCACAAAGAGCAAGGCGCCCCTGCCTCTGACATGTTCCTCGGGAGAGACCACCTAGCAATTTGGGAGCTTAGAAGCCTTCGCTTAAGGTTTGAGAAGATGCCAAGGACTTTCCTTGAGAGCCGGTCCAGAGAGAGACATTTGATCGCATTTTCCAATGAGAAGCATGTGTCCAGGGTACATACACTTCCTCCACTCACGTATGGATGGAAACAATGCTAAGTACATTCTGTCCAAGAACTTACTCATGCTTACCCTTCAAGGCTTAACTTTTTAATTTAAATCCCAGAAGCCTTCCATAAACCGGCCAACTGAAAGGTTGCTCTGAGAACAACTTCTGGGCAATCTATTAATCGTGTGGCAATTCCCAACAGCTAAAACAAACGTTCCATGTCGTCCACACATCCATACAGTTGGTAAAAAACCGTGTATTTTTTCCCTCCTATCCATGATCGTCACTAGTGACATCCAATAGATTTCATGTAAGTACCAACAGCAAAAGACTTTACTTGGATGCTTTCACTGGGTTCAGGTTCATTGTCTCGTTAAGGAGGCATCTGATTTCCTCCAGGCAATCTTTAAAAGGTCACATCTGTAATGACTCACATATTTTCATAACCCATCTAATTTTATCATTTAATCCCTTGGCCAGGTTTCAAAAAACCCAAGTGCTCACAGGTTTGACAAGACAGCACGAGGCAGGCCCCCAACCCATTAGTCCCAGGGCATATGATACCAATCCCCTTAGCTCCTTAGCCCCGTAAAATGGGACGCCTCCTTGAAACAAGAAGACCTTGATTCCCTGGATGGCTCAGCTCCACCTCAGAATTCCACGCAAAAGGAACTGATTTTTGCGTTGCCTTTGAACACCAGCCCGGGTCGTGGCCCTGGTGGTCATTTGTGGGCACTAACCTTCTGCGTTTATGGTCCTCAGGCCTCTTCACGGATACATACGTGAGGGTTACTCTAGGTGGCCTCCTGTTAAAGAGTTTTATTTTAAATCCCAGCTAATCTTTGCTGCTCCCTGGACTGGTCTGATCTCTCGACACATCTTAGTCCAGGTCTCGAGCGAGCTGCGAAACCACAATGTGTGAACAAGCTTGGTGTTTGCTTTTCCCTTTCCCTTTCTTCCAGTCAGTTCTGTCCCATCAATAACCCCCTTTTGTTTTTTTTCTCCTCTGCATAAACAGCGGTACAGGGGACCCAAGACGAAAAGTGAAAAATAAAGAATAAAGCCGAACGCCCAGGTTCTCTGGACAGCGCCCGCGTTAAGGCAATTTACAGAGCCGGCCGGGGGGAGTGGCCGCGCCTGCGCACACAGCGCCTCACTGTTTGTTTTGAGTGCCTCCGGGTATTTTTAGAACCCGCAGGGAGAAGTTAAGCTGCACAGGGTAGCTGTTAGGCTACTAATGACACCCTGAGCTTAAAGAAGCGGGTTTCACACCAACTGCTGAAGCTTCAGGTGATAAAAAGCAACACTTGACTTAAAAATCACACGGCGTGGGGATGGAGGCGGAAAAGGCAGAAGAAAAGAGGGAAAAGAGTCGTTGGTAAACCCAGCTGGGATTCAGTCCTGCAGAACGTAGGCTTCAGTCACCTAATATAAGATTTTTAGGAGTTTGTAGTAGTCAGATATTTCCCTTCCTTGTTCCTCCCCCCCCTCCCTCCCTCCCTCCCTCCCTTCCTTCCTTCCTTCCTTCCTTTCCCTTCTTTTTTCCACTTTTTGTCTCCCAGCATCTCTACGGGGACCCACCCGTTTCCGTTCGTTCCAGAGAAGTGAACACAGTGACCCAGACCTGGCCAACCAGATAACCCTTTCTTCCAGTGGTCAGCCCAGGAAGGGGTGCAACTGAAGTCCAGCTAATGAGACTGTTCTCTGGGCCTTTTCTTTTTATTGCTGGGATCATTAACTATGAGGATGCTGTCAGCCTCGAGCTGCAGGAGACACTGTCACCTGAAACAAAGATACCCAGGAAAGCCCAGTCAAGAGATGGGAAGGGGAACAGGATCTTAATGACAGCATTTGAGTCCTGGGACCTGCTCTGCCTGTAGCTACCAAATCCCTAGAAATCCCAGGGACCTGAGCCACGAAAATTCCCCCCTTCTTTCCCTTTGAGGAAAGCACCCAAAAGAATACAGAGCAATCTCTAAATGTAATTTTTTTTTAAACACCGGAGAAATGTTGAAGCACAAGCCATAAGCCTATCCAGTCAGGCCCACCCTGCTGTTGCAGAGCATCCCAGCCCCTCAGCAAAGGCCCCTAAACTGTCCTCATTTGCCTCGGAAAGCAGACGGGAAACTCCAACACAATCCTCCTTTGTGCTTCAGGAAGATAAAGTGCAACATTTATGAGGCTCCCTTTAATTTGTTGTCGTTCCTCCCCCCCCCCCAAAAAAAAAAGCAAAACTTCTCGTGGTTTCCGTGGGCCACACCAGCGTGGAAGAACTGACCTCTCACGATATAATCCCCCCCACTAAGTGATGTTGATGCGGATGAACATGATGCTGATTCATGTGTAAGAGCCTAGTGGCTTGCACGAGGCAGCCAACAAACAGTACTGACACTTTCACTCCCACAGTCAGATTAAACCCTCACAACAGCTTTGTGAAGCAGGTACAAAAACATGCCCATTTTACAGATGAAGACACTGAGGCTCAGAAAGAGGGATGACTTGTGCGAGATCACACAGCAAGTCAGAAGCAGAGTTAGGCTTCAAACGCAACTCCACGTAGCCACAAAGTCAGTGTTGAAACACTGGTTCCATTTCCACGGAATCACTCGCTGCTTGATGGACCTTTCAGTGACGTTTACCTCATACCACATTCTCCCTCCTGGCCTGTCCGCCCCTCTAGATTTCTACTTCCACAGAGTTCCTGTTCAATCTGTTTTGTGTCTTCCTGTTCCTCCCGTGTTCTACTCTCCATCATCCCTCTGGGCGATTCTTCGAGAAGGGTGAGAAGAGGCAACCAGGCCGGCTAAACCTTGGTTTTGTTAACCCTTGGTAGAATCGTGAATCCATTTGTCAAAAAGAAGATGCCATATCATTCCAAAACCGTAAATCGTAAGTTATGACGTTTCTCCTAAAAAGCAAAAGATGCATGATTTATAGCATGCTTCATACACTTATGGTATTACTATTTGAAGCTCTCCAAGAGTGAAAAGAACTTAGATGGTCCTTTTAAACCTGATTCCTAAGTCTGATTCTGCTTCCCACCCCCCCCCCCAAACACCACAAAAGTTAAGATCCACCTAAGGAAATTATCAAACACACATGAAAAAAATGTATATATAAAAATGTACACGACAGTGTGGTTTAAGACAACGAAATGTCAGAAGTCACCTAGATGTCCAACAAGAAGGGGCTGGTTACATCAATGTATGGTGTGACTATGTTTTTAAAACATTCAGACCGGTTAAGCCATAAAAATTATGTTAGGAAAGAATATAGTGGGAAAAAGAAAAAGAAAACCTGACGTGAGCCTTGGTGAGAAGTTCAGACTTTAAAATGTCTATTTCTACAAAAATAGCAAAACATATGGATTTAAAGGACATAAACTAAAATGATAACAATAATTGGGTTGTGAGTGATTTTACTTTTTGTTTAGATTTTTTGCCTTGTGCCTTTTGGATTCACCGGGCTTTTTGTTGTTGTTGTTGTTGTTTGTTTTGCTTTAAGCAACATTATTTTTCTAAGACTTGTTATGGAAGAGAGAAGCCTGAAGAAAAAGGCGGCAAGGATCAAGGAGACGAAGATGTTCCTGGGGAGGTCAGAGAAGAGGAATGTACACGCCAGGAAGGGAGCCCGGACTCTGGAGTCACCTGCCTAGGTTTGGATTCAGGCTCTACTGCTCACAGGCTATAGAACTGAGCAGGTTACTCAACTTCCCTGTGCCTCAGTTTCCCCATCTAGAACACAGGGATGATAATAATTGTACCTACCTCGTGGGGTCATTCTAAAGGTCATGTGAACTAACATACATGAAGGATTTAAGACAATGCCTGGCATAGACTATGTTCTGCACACGTTGTTGTTATGGTATGAACCACTCAAAAGTAAGCACCCTATCGTATTCACTTCTGACACCTATCAAAGGGCCTGATGCACAGCGGGCGTGGATGATGAACGTCTGTTGAGTGTGCTCGGTTGGATTCCAGAGGGCAGTGCTAATGTTCTGAGGAGCAGCCGCCATGATACCATGTCACTGGTGATGGCTCCCTCCAGACCACACCCATGGAGGGCGAAAGGGAAGGCAGTTGTCTAGGGGCACGTTTGGAGCACTGCCGATTAGCAGGATAAAAGACACAACTGAGAAACCGTACTGCCACAACCCAGGAAAGTTTGGCAATGGCCGTCATCATCCCCCACTGTCCTAGTCAGGGGCTATCGGGTTGCTTCAAGGAGAAATGTACTCGCGTGACACAAAAACAGAGAACACGGTATTGTCAGAAATCTCATGGAATCCAAGAACACGAAACAAAATAATAATGGAAGTGCCCTTGTCAAATGCAATTTGGGCCAGTGGTTGGATGACCGGTCAGGTAGAGCTGGGAATAATTTTTTGAAATGACAGCATAATACCATAAATATTTTAACAGAAACGCGTAAAGACATTTATTTGCCAAACTCTGGATGACCTCAGATCCCACGTGGAATATGGAAGATGATTTTTCTCAGCCACGTGGCTTGTTCACGGTTTGTCTGAATTCTGACCTCATCCTTAGAATCCTAAGGATGAGTTTTAGGAAAGTAATTAATGTACAGATAAGTGAATATGTACTCCTTCTCGAGTAAGGAAGACCAACCCAGAGGCCATCTGCAGAGCATAACTCAAAATGACAAGTACATGTTGCGTTCCAAGAATCCTAAAACGAGTCTCAGTTTCAGCTTTAGGCCCAGTGGATTAGATAACCCGAAGCATGCTGGCGTGCTGAGTTACCTACCCATACTTGCCACCGTGGCATAATCGTCAACGTCCCAACTTCCAAATCTTCAGATTTACCAACTTTGGGGGCGAAAAATACCATCACAAAAGTCTGGCCATTTATCTGCTTGTGCTACAGAATTTGGGGGGTGTAAAAGGACATTTAAAACCCAATCATCAACGTCATATTTTACATATGAAACAAATTTAGAAAGCCTCGGGAGGTCAAGGTGATGTGCCAAGGTCAAGAAGCCCACAGCCGCAGAGTCTTAGTGCAGCCTGCTTTTCCCTATGCCACCGTCTGCCTCACAGAGAGGCACTCAGTTAAATTTCCCAGAAATATGTCGTTTATACAAGGATGAACTAAACAAGTAAACATTCACCCACATACTGAATGACTGACAAGGTCATACTATGGGTGGGTCCAGAGTAAACTAATGAGAGAGTGAAACAGAAATATCCAGAAATGAAAGCTCTCCCCTTTACCGCTTTCTAACTCGTAACTTAGGCAAGGAAACCTCCAGCTCAGATCAGATCATCCCTGCCCTCCTCTCTATAAATTAGGAAAGTGGATAGATATTTTCTTTTTACTTTTTTTTTTTTTTTTTTGAGAGAGAGAGAGAGAGAGAGAGAGAGAGAGAGCATGTGCACAAGCGTGGGAGGGGCAGATGAAGGGAGAGAGAGGATCCTAAGCAGGCTCTATGCTCAGCACGGAGCCCAACATGGTGCTTGATCCCACGACTGTGCGATCATGACCTGAGCTGAAATCAAGAGTCAGCTCAACCGACTGAGACCCCAGGCACCCCAGGACAGCTTTTTCAAAAGACAAAAGGGGACTAACACTTGAGGGCCTACAACATGACAGGTATGTCACGTTTCATCCCCATTTCATCCTCATGACAACCTTGCAAGGAAAATACTATTATCTCTCTTCCCTCAGTTGAGCCAACTGAGGTTCAGAGAGGTTAGGCAATTTCTCCAAGGTCACACAGCTAGTCTCTTGGTTCTACAGCCTACAGGTTTCACAGTGCTGTGCCTCCCATCCTCCCAGGAGAAGATCCTACAGAGGGGCATAACAGGCAGTGAAACGATCTTTTCGCAATACCTTAGAGGCGTACTGTTTGGGACCCGTAAGTTATCCCGCACGCCAATCCCACGGTGAGCCAGCCATCTGCTTTCCTGGCTGGGCTCCCTGGATTCTCCTTCACATCTTCTAACGGAACTTCTATAAGTTTTTTCTTTTTCAATCTTGTCCCTAGAGGAATTTGTCCATCAGAATTAGAAGCATTCAGGCAGAGAAGACCGAAAGAAAGGCGAAAAAGCACCTTTAAGAACTGTCTCTGGGCCTTAATTACGTTCCTGGCTGCACGTTTGATCTGGCTCTTCTCTCCAAGGAACACCTGAATTCTGAGACCTGTCTTGCCTTCTCCCCCCACCCATTCGCTGTGTCCAAAGAGGAATGTCTCTTTTAAAACGTATACATTTTCTAGATACTTTCAGACGTGGATGCCCTCAGACACCGTTGCCACGAAATTCAGGGATGTTTGTGAAAACCAAATCTCAACCCTAAAGCAAAGACGTCCGTGAGATATGACTTGGATGGCAGTCTCCTGAATCTCCTAATAGATTTCAAGGGATCTGGCTACATTAAGGAAATACTGATACATGACTTAGAGCTCAAGCATTTTATAACACAGCTAACATAGTAAGGGGCTCGCCGCGCTCCGGAAACTGCTCCACACACTTTCTATGCATTTACCCTCACGACCACCCCTAAGATATTGGGTTCTATTATTAAACCCATTTTATATAGGTGGCAACTAAGGGTCAGAAAGGTTAAGTAAGTTGCCTTAAAATTACCCTCAGAGGGGCGCCTGGGTGGCTTGATCGGTTAAGCGTCCGACTTCGGCTCAGGTCATGATCTCACGGTCCATGAGTTCAAGCCCCGAATCGGGCTCTGTGCTGACAGCTCAGAGCCTGGAGCCTGTTTCAGATTCTGTGTCTCCCTCTCTCTCTGCCCCTCCCCTGTTCACACTCTGTCTCTCTCTGTCTCAAAAATAAATAAACGTTAAAAATTTTTTTTTTTAAATTACCCTCAGAGAAGCTTATCCATGACTAACATGCAGTGCTTATTATTTAAAAAAAATTTTTTTAATGTTTTATTTCTGAGAGAGAGGGAGAGTGGAGGAGGGACAGAGAGAGAGCGAGACGGAATCTGAAGGAGCTCTGTGCTGCCAGCACAAAACCCGACGTGGGGCTCGAACCCACGAGCCGTGAGATCATGACCTGAGCTAAAGTCAAATGCTCAACCAACTGAGCCAACCCAGGTGCCCTGCGGGACATTTTTTTTTTTTTTTTTTTAGAGACAGAGAAAGGGCACAAGTGAGTGAGGGGCAGAGAGAGAGAGAGAAGCGGGGCTCATCCGGGGCTTGTGTTTTTCCCCGAAGCGGGGCTTGTGCTCATCTGATAAGGAACTCGAACTCACCAAGTGAGATCATAACCTGAGCCAAAGTCAGATGCTTAACAACTGAGCCGCCCAGGCACCCAGTGCTTCTTATTTTTAAATACAAATAAGGGCAGCCATTTATATCCCTGTAATTTCCAAACCGACACGTTCTGACCCTCTCCTCTTTCAGTGGCCTCCCCATTCTCCCACGAAACTGGGATATGAATTTGTTCCTGGTCAACCAATCCCCCCCGTACGTGGCTGTCTTAATTTGTGGGAAGGATTATCTGAGCAGGAATGGGTGAAATCTTTCTGGGAATGAAAGAAAGTGCCAGTGTAAGCATCCTGCTTCTGGAAAAGTGACTCAGGCACCAGCCTTTTACACAACCTGAAATGCCAGGAGAAAATAGGGTCTGTGGCCACTGAAAAGGATCTCGGGCAGGCAGCTGGTTCATGCAGGTCTTTTCCCGTGGACGGGACACGGCAAGCACATCCCCCCGAGTTCCCGGCACTGGGACCGCTCTTGCTGTTAGTGTCCTATTACCTTGCCCTGGAGGACACTGAGTGTGTTTACTGCTGATGTCCTCAACAAAGACCATTAATGATTCAGCCCTGGATAACTGACAGGAGAGCTTGGCTGTCATGGCAACAACAGAAAGCCCTTACTTGTTCAAAAAAAAAAAAAAAAAGTGTCCACAAAATGTGGCTGTTTTTTCAGGAATGTCGAATTCCCGACAGCAACCGTGTCTGTGTGAGAGCGATACGTGAACGGGTGGAGGAAAACATCTTAAAAATGCAGTCTCTAAGTCACTAACTGTCCGCGTATGAAAATCGCGGGGAAAGGGGGCATTTCTTGGCTCCACACTGCACCCTTCTGGAAGGAGGAGGAAGTGACAAAATTACATCATCTCTATACTCCATTTGCTATGTTCGGAAAACTGATTCATATCAAAAATTGCATACGGAAACGCATGCTCCCACACTTTAACTATTTTTCTTTTAACACATGTGTCCCCCAGCTCATCTTCATCACAACTTTATGAGGCCAAGATCATCCCCATTTTACAGATGAGGAAACTGAGTCCTTAGAAACCATGGTCAAGTCAAAGCCTGGAAACGGTGCAGGTGGGCTCTATATCCAAGTCAGCCTAACTCCAAAGTCTGTTTGGTCCCTACACACCAATCCTGCGGGAAAGGGAAAAACTGAATCCATGTGGCGAGTGGGATTTACTCAGAATTTATTTCGGGAAACGGGACCTTAAACACTTTTCGCTATAAAAATTATTTAAAATGTCTTTCATCACTTAGCTAAAGAATAGAAGGGAGACAAGTGAGTTTTCCCGGTTTCTACTTTTCATCTTTTATGGAATTATGAGCCAGACACAACAACAAACTCTTTTCCACTTCACTCTGAATAATCTTAGATAGGTTTTTATAGAAGGATATCATACCATCCGCCCCCTCCACTGTGAACTGTTTGGGCACAGAGCCTGAACCCTTGTTTTTAGAGGCTCAGAAAGATTTGTGGAGGAATCAGTGAAAAAATCAACAGAGGTGCACCTGGGTGGCTCAGTCGGTCAAGGATCCGACTCTCCATTTCAGCTCAGGTCAGGATCTCACGGTTCGTGAGTTCTAGCCCTGCGTCGGGCTCTGTGCTGAGTGTGGAGCCTGCTTGGGATTCTCTCTCTCCCTCTCTCTCTCTCTGCCCCTCTCCCACTCACTCTCTCTTTCTAAAATAGAAAAAAAATCAAGAGAATGAAACATTTTAAAGCAATATCTCTTTAACTTTGTTTTATATGTTCAAAACTGCCAAGGAAAAATGACTCATGATGCTTAAACCACTGAGGGAATTAATCCAGTTTTCCGTTCATGCACAGAGGTTGAGCGCCGGCAGGGGAGGGAGGAGCTCTTCTCAGGCCGGGTTCCCACATTGCCTTATTCTTATCCCAAAGCACTGCTGCGGGTTTGGGTCTTGACTGAGCATTTCACCTCTCTGGGTTTCCATTCACTATCTGTAAAATGAGGATTCTTTGAAACAAATATAGAGGTCATAGAGTTTAAAGTTGGGGATTGTGATTTGCCCATTTTAAAGTATTTTTTTTTTATTTATTTTTGAGAGAGTGTGAGCAGAGGAGGGGCAGAGAGAGGGGGTACTGAGGACCTGAAGCAGGCTCTGCGCTGACAGCAGTGAGCCCAATGTGGGGCTCAAACTCATGAACCTTGAGATCATCACCTGAGCTTGAAGTCGGATGCGCAACAGACTGAGCCACCCAGGTGCCCCTGGTTTATACATGTTAAATGGTCAGCATGACATTCAGTAACTGGTTTGGCCGGTTTCGGACATTCATTCACTGGAACACCAGATAGCTTTGGCCCAGCCCCAGCACAGCCTGAGTAAGAAAGCAGCTATACACCACAGTAAGCCTGATTTAAAACAAAACCAGCACACGTCAGTAGGTAAAGCAGTGAGTTTCAACCCTGTTTGACAACAAGCCACAGAAAGAAATCGTCTTATGCTTCTCATCGTGGTCCAGCACACGCGCGCGCACACACACACAGATACACACACACACACAGATGCGCGCACACACACACACACACAACTGCAGGAAACAGCCCATATCCTTTCTGTAAGTTATATGCTCTCTGATAGTTTCTGTTCCCCCCTATTTCATTTTTGTAGCCAGACTTTTTTCTAATAAATTGATTTCTGGACCCACTTCATAGCATGACCTGCAGATGGAGAATCACTACCCAAGGCTGTGCCAACCAGTTCAGCTACTGAATACGTGAAATGTGACCAGTATGACATAAGAGGTGCCCTAAGTTCAAAATACACAGCAGATTAAAAAAAATAATAATACCAAAAATGAAAGGAAAGGACCTCATTAATGATTTCTCATGTTGTTTCCATGTTGAGGCAATCATAGTTGGGATCATCTCAAGTCAATAAAATCTATCGCTGAAACTAATTTCCCCTGTCTCTCTTCTTGTGCTGTGGCTACGAGAACACTTATTCCCTATGAGACTCACGTTGTATTGCCAGTGGATGGCACTGATGTACAGCGGGGCCACCAACTACTGCCCTTGGGTCAAACCCACCCTGCATTCTGTTTCTGTTAATGTTTGCTGACTGCACTGGGTGCTTATACCTGCCAGTCACCATCCAAGGTTATGTAGATAGATAGGTAGATAGATAGATAGATAGATAGATAGACAGACATAGATGGATATAGATAGATAGGGATAGATAGATCAGTAGATAGATATAGATAGATAAGGATAGATAGATAAGTAGAGATATAGATAGACAGGGATAGATAGGGATAGATAGAAAGATAGATATAGGTATAGATATAGATATAGATATAGATATAGATAGGGATAGATAGATAAGTAGATAGATATAGATAGATATAGATATAGATACAGATATAGATATAGATAGATCAGTAGATAGATATAGATAGATAAGGATAGATAAGTAATAGAGATATAGATATACAGGGATAGATAGGGATAGATAGAGAAGATAGATATAGATAGATATAGATATAGATATAGATATAGATATAGATATAGATATAGATATAGATATAGATATAGATATAGATATAGATAGATAGGGATAGGTAGATAAGTAGATAGATATAGATAGACAGGTAAGTAGATACATAGAGGTAGACAGAGATAGGGATAGATAGATAAGTAGATAGACATAGAGATAGATAAGGATAGATAAGTAGATAGATAGATATAGATATAGATGATATAGATATAGATAGGGACAGATAGATCAGTAGATAGATAGAGATATAGATAGGGATAGATAGAGAAGATTATAGATATAGATATAGATATAGATATAGATATAGATATAGATAGATAGGGATAGATAGGTAAGTAGATAGATAGATGTTAGATAGCTAGATAGATAGAGATAGATATGCTACCTGACTTGATATTAACGGCAATCCTGCAAGAGTTTTCTTACCACGTTTTACAAATGAGGCAGTGAGGGATTAAGTAACTGACCCAAGGCCCCCCAGCTGGGCAGCATGTAACAGAGCTGAGATCTGAACCTGTGCTAGTCCGACAACAAAGCCTGTGCTATCATTTCTACTCTCTGTGCATCTCTCCCTACCCAAACCATCGCCTTCCCAGCTGGACGTAGCGCTAAATTCCACCTCTGTCTCTGGGAAAACCAACTGGCCCACGTGACCACCAAGCAGTCCAGGAGGAAACGGGGACAGGTCTGGGGAAGGAGGTCTCCTCTCCTCAGGGTATTTAAGGGCCGTAACTGCTCTTCTAGCTTTAGGAAACACCACCTGCCTTCTACCCATCATGCAAATAAATACTGTTAGATGCTGCTCATGGAGTGACCAAAACATAATCACGTTAAGCCTCTCTTCACTTTAATTAGAAATTTGCATTTGAGATGCCCTGATTTTTGTTTTTAATCTTAATACCTTAGGGCTTTGAACCTCAGATTTGATGGTCCCAGATTATCTAAACAGAGTCAACTCTGAAAAGCTTCCTAGGGCTATTGTCATGTGAAAAAGCAAGTAACAAAATAGGTTGCAGAGTGCTACCTTATTTTAGTAAATATATAAAAATCATTTATAATTCTTCTATTTTGTGTGTACATGAGTTGAAGACTATTATCAAGGGGTGTATGGAATTCTTTCGGCTGATGTGTACTTTTAAATTTTTGTGACAATGAAAAGCTATTTCTTGCTAATTTGTTAAGTTTCCTGGTTGAATAAGCCATGCACATTTTCTGGGGGTTTTGGTTTTTGTTGTTGTTGTTGTTGTTGTTGTTGTTGTTGTTTAGGGCACTGCAGAATTCCACATAGGGAGGCACAGAGAATGGGCAATCATGCAAGTATAGAGGAAATGGGGGATCTTTCAAGGCTGGGTGGGGAAACCCAGGGACGGCCTCCCTCCGTCTTTGAGGAAAAGTGGGGCTGCAGCGCCCCCCCGCGTCGGGGTGGTGGAAGTCACCAGCAGTGGGCCGAGGAAGCCTGCCTCCCTGCTGCTTTGGGCCATTCCATCCCGACTATTCTGAATTCCCAGGAACAGAGTATTTGTCTTTTTGAGTTTCTTGTTCCACTTCTGCTCGCCAGACCAGGCACGTCAGAGACTCTGGGCTCCTAAGTGCCACATCTGAGCTGCGAATAAAGGCCCCCAGGGCTCCCCAAAGTCTTCTCCCAGTAGCAATGGGGGGGCTTGGAAAGCCATCTGGAAGGGATACCCTGAGTTCTTCACAGTGTCCATCTAGATTCGGCATCCTCGGGATCTCCCTTTCTGGAAGATTCAGCCACAGTGAGGTACACATGTGTACTTGGAGGGGGACCGTGCACAAATGCAGCATTGACACATTTTGAAGGTTTTATCTATCTTGGGGCTCCGTTTGAGGTGTTCCAGAGGGACAGAAGCACAACTGTGCTTGAATGCTAATATGTCATAAAACAGCTACCTTTTCTTGAGCACCTATTTGTTCCAGCACTGGTCAAATGACAGATGACCTTCATTATCACACTACAAGGTAGATGCTATTATTCCTACTTTATAGCAGGGACAGAGAAGGAACCTCTAGCTCTAAGGCTAGGTCACCCATCCAGTATGCAGCCAGTCCTAGGTCCAAGCGTCTTCAGCTCCTTGGTTCCAGATGTCTCATACTAAGGTTCTGGTCAGGGCACAAGGACAGCAGGGATCAGAAGACCAAGGAGCATTACCTCCAGGGCACCAGGCTTCCAGGCTCCATGTGGCAGCCAGACAGTGGCTGTATCTGACTCGACTGGGAGAAAGCCACCCTTGACACTTTGCGGAGGGCCAGTCCCCGCGAGCATCTGTTAAATCAGTGAATGGCACCACATTTTACTGTGACTTGAGCCAGGGGTCTGTGTGGTATTCCAGGAGGGCCTTGATTTCTGAAGCTGCCTTGTTGAAGACAGAGGCCAGTCTAGCCCCTGCCCTTGCCCCTACCCCCACTGCTACTACAGGGGCCCCTTCCCTGGGCACTGCAATGGCTACATGCACAGCCTACCCTTCCATCCTTCCTGCCGCCCTACTGTCCCGAGCAGAGATGGCAAAAATCACTCCAAAACTGGTATTCACAGCTAAGCCTTTAACCAAATTAGGATTTGGTAATCAGAAAGACGCATTCAGACAAAATGTAAATGATGTTTTACAGATTTGGAAAAAAAAAAAAGTCACCAACCGCTTTTCCTCTGAGTTTTAAACATTCCCTTTAATAATTTGTGAAACCCCCCCACCACAAAAAAAAAAAAAAAACCCGAAAAGCATTATAAATATGAATAAAACACTCATCTTAAAATGGCATGTGGATATTTAAAAGACATCAACAAGGTTTGTTGTCTAAAATGTTCTTGTTTTAGGGGCACCTGGGTGGCTCAGTTGGTTCAGCGTCTGATTCATTGTTTCATCTCAGGTCATGATCTTACAGTTTGTGGGTTCGAGCCCCATGTAGGGCTCTGTGCCTGACAGCACAGGGCCTGCTTGGGATTCTCTCTCTCCCTCTCTCTCTGCCCCTACCCTGCACATGCTCTCTAAATGAATAAACAAACACAAACAAACTTTAAATGTTCTGGTTTTAAGAGAAGGGAGAGAATAGAGACTCCCTTCCATTAACTCGTGTTTCTACACATTGCCTTTTCATCCCCCAGGGCTTCATTCTCATGACAACAGCTAGAAGGCGCCCTTGAGACTCTTTCTAACCATGACCCAGCACTTTCCAGCCCACTCAGTGGAGCCCTTCCTGCCTCAGCAATCTGCAAGCTTACTACTCCCCTTCTGTCACCAGCTCCTGCCCCAGCTCCTACCCCAGCCCCTGAGCAATTCCCAACCAAACCCTGGGATCTGGCTCGTTGGGGGAGGTCAACTCCTCTGACTTGTCTAAGGGCCTCAGGATGTGATCCTTCCTGCCACACACACACACACACACACACACCTGCTACAGCGGTGGTGACCCGGACCTGGTCTGCTCACAGCATTGCAGTGAAAGCCTGAGGTCCACGCTGGTCCCCCTAACATGCCCGGGGCCAGGTGTGGGGCATCAGAGACACACGAGCTGGGTCAAAGCCTCAGCCGGTTGCTCAGGCACCATGGAGAACGGCCTCACTCTGGCCCCCCATGACCTGCATGCCCTTGGATGGTGCACGTGCAGATTTTGCAGCCCGTACCTCCTGGAGCAAAAGGCCACTTTTCAAATATAGGAGAGTGCAAACAGCTAATTTAAGTGTGCTAATTAAAAATAAAATTCCTTCCCTTCCATCCACGGAGCATAAACTTTCTAGCCTGCAGAAAACGGCCGAGCGGCTCAGCTGAAGAAGCCAGAACAGGCAAGGCAGGCCGCGCGGCCTTCTCTTCTCCCTGGAGAGGCCGTAACACCCCTGTACCCTCTCTTCCTCTTCATTTGCTGGAAGGCCTCCATGCCACCAGCCAAGAACAGGACAGAATTCCGGGAAAATCCCAGCCCATAGATTCTGATCTAGTTAGCAGAACCGACCAGGGCCCGATGGCCCCGGGCTTGGACCGGCACAGTACACAGTCCTGTTCCAAATGCACAGTTAGGCCGCCAGGCATGACACGGAAGATGAGCAAAGGTGATGCCCAGGTAGGCTAAGTCTCTGTGATCGATGGAGGATGGAGTGCAGAGCTTGTCACGTCTTGAGCCAAATACCTCTCTCATTGGTAGGTATGGAGGGTGCGCTGCCCACGAGGACCGTGCTGTCCCCGAGAACCCGGGGGCCTCATGTGGAGGCACACGCTGTGGCCTACGGTTACTAAAAGGCCCCCAGAGACCCTGGAGACCCAGGAGGACGTGAGCTCCAATACATGCTGCAGCTGTGCCTTCCACCGTGATTCACCATGACTTCTGGAACACTCCACAGTGAACACTTCTGAGCTGTCCTGGGGCAGGGAGGGCGACAGAGATCGAAGGACAGCACCCAGTATACTGTGGGCAGGAGCGGGGTGGTTTTCCAGAAGCGAGTGGCGGTTAGCCTGGAGGAGGACTGGAAGAGGAGCTCTTTCTCTGAGTTCAGACCTCAAGCCGGCACCAGGGATGAGTTCATCTCTTAGGAGTCCTCCTGTCAAATGTTTAGGATTCTTTTCCTCTTAAGCACTGAGCATAGTGATTTTTATGGTTATCTTTTTTTCACATCATCATTCCCTCTAGTTGGTCCCTTATCTTTGATAAAGTCTGTACATCCACAACCCCCTTGTATGTGAGCGGTTCTGGGGAATTAAGGACAGAGAAACTAAGGGAAGTTCGGCTTTCCCCACCTCACCTCTGCACCAAGACCTCGGGGTGAGCAGCACAGTGTCAAGGGGCAACAGTCCCAGGGGCCCCAGAACAGCCAGCATATGGGGACCAGAGGTCCAAGGTACAGGGAAGAACACAGGTACAATAGGCAACATGCCTTCTAAAGCTCACATAGTGAGCAGGAAAAAGAATGAGATAATGATAGATTTCTCGTCCAGAAGCCAATGGCAGAGCAAGGCCTAAAACCCAGGTCTCTCAACCCTCTTTGACTGTGGGCTTCAACATAAGGAGGGGGCTGAGCCAAATGTTCTGGAATGTTCTGAGTCCATGATGACCACAGGTAGAAACACTTAATTATCCTTCACATGACATTAAAGCCCATTCGGCATTCATTTCCAGCGCAATTTCACATGCACTGACCCCTGTCACTTTTGAAGGGGATGGAACATAAAAACAAAAACAAAAACAAAAAACAAAAAACAAAACGCAGACATCTGGCCAAGGAAACAGGGCACAGACTTGGAGCGCTACCATACTGAGTAGTCCAAAGGACATTAAGCCTACGGTGACTGCACATTGCATGAAGTAAAACCTGCTCAAAGATATCTGGGGTCCACAGTTTGTCAGGTAATAAAAAGCAATGCCACCTCCGGACTCTAAGAGGTGATGCGAGTTATCTAATCTTTAGAGAGCTAAATAAAGGCAAAGTCTTACCCTAAGCGGCAGGAGGCTTAGCCTCCGACTCAGCTCCACGGGGCTGGGAAACACGTGAGATGAGAACAGAGTGTGTCGCATTTTACAGAGAGCCCCTTCAGAGGCTCGTGAACTGGAAGGAAGGACCCCACGCCAGGCCTGCAGAGCCTGCCCCTGCCCGGGTCACCATCCAGTTAGAGGAGAGACTTTGTGAGCATTTATTTGCAGCCTGCAAATTGCTCACAAAATAAAAATTTTCAACTACAATCCGTTCCTACCAGCCTGGAAAGAGCAACCCCATCCACGTTGACCTTCAGCATGTCCTCAGTACTCCCCTCTCTTCCTCCCCTGCTCCCCGAATCTCTGTCCTCCCCACATAGTCCCCCTTCGTCCATAAGGAAGCCGAGAGTTGGCCTTTAACAGACACTGAGCCCCCTGTGGACTTCTAGGATGGGAAACCAGAGCAAGCACTTTTAATTACTTGGACCCCACACCTTGACCTTGAGCTTGACCTACTCAGTAATGAAACCAAACTGGATGATTCTCCCTGTTTGATTGTTACACACGTGTCACCTCCATAAAGCTTGGGTACAAGATCCAGATGAGCACAACTGGAGGTCAGGGGGTGGCTGGGGTGAGGGGCAGAACTGGATCTCGAGACAAGAAGGTTAAGGATGTGGGAGGCAAACCTTGTGTGATGATGCCTGCACTCTAGAAGATGCCTTTTCCAGTTGTACACAGCTTGTCGGACCACCTATTTGTACTCAAAACAGAGCGGATATTCGGCTCCTTCAAGGTGCAGCAAAAAGACAAGGCAAAAAAGAAGAAGCCAGCCCCAGTAACATCGGGAGCCACTTTTTTTTTTTTTTTTTTTTTTTTTACAAAAAGCACTTGTTAGAGGAAAGCTAGCCCCTTAGGAACGCAGCGTGAACTCTGCACAGTAACAGATAAAGAAACCGTGAGAATGTTCCACAAAAGCCCTGATGTGGAATGTAACAGAGAAAACATACATATAAATGGCCAAGACAGGGGGCTTCTGGGTGGCTCAGTCGGTTAAGCGTCCTACTCTGGCTCAGGTCATGATCTCACGGTGGGTGAGTTCGAGCCCCACGTCAGGCTCTGTGCTGACGGCTGAGCCTGGATCCTGCTTCGGATTCTGTGTCTCCCTCTCTCTCTGCCCCTCGCCCGCTTACATTCCGTCTCTCTCTTTCTCTCAAAAATAAATAAATATTAAAAAAAAAAAAAAAAAAGAGCCAAGACAGGAAAAAAAAATGTTTCACCAAGTGCAAAGAAAAGACATTTCTTAGTCTAAAGAAATGGTGTTTGCTCAGGAATGTTTCAGGTGTTTGCCAGGACTTAAAGTTAACCTCAGAGCCATTCTATATTACAACTACAATAATAGACACTGCAGTGAAGTCAACTCAAAAAGACAACTGCATTTGGTCATTCAAATCTTCTGTCCCCACCAGACACTGCACAATTGGGAAACAGGTGTCAAAACGATAAACATGTGTACCGTTTGACCCAGCGATTCAACTTCTAGGAACCTACCCTAAGGAAATGATGAAATGGGTTTGCATAGGGGTATACACAAAGACGTCCATAATAATGAAAAATCGGAAACAACCTAAGTATCTGACAAGTGGAGACTGGTTCTAAAAGTTATAATACATCCACAAAATGGAAACTACTGCGATTAAATAAGTTTATAGATTTACTTATTAACAGAGGTTCACAACACATTGTCGAGTCAAAAATTAGTTTATAAGACAATCTGTAGGTTATGCTTCCATTTTTAGTAAAAATGTATTGATAAGTAAATCTGCATTTAGTCTGAAATGAAATACACCAATGGCAAAGATATTTATCGCTGGCTAGTGGGAGAATAGATGTTACAGTTTGGGGTATTTTAATCTCGTCCGTGTCTAACCAGTAAGGACTTCACGCATCACGAATACCTCTGTTACGGATAAACTCTCTACCTTTACAGAACAGTGCCTTCATATGGCTTACTGCTGCCACAATATCATACAGGTGCATCCCTGAAAAGCCAGAGGCCCATGAAAATTTAGCAGAGATAACATTAAAAAAAAAAAGACCCCTCGGGGCGCCTGGGTGGCTCAGTCGGTTAAGCGGCTGACTTCGGCTCAGGTCATGATCTCGCGGTCCGTGAGTTCAAGCCCCGCGTCAGGCTCTGTGCTGACAGCTCAGAGCCTGGAGCCTGTTTCAGATTCTGTGTCTCCCTCTCTCTGACCCTCCCCCGTTCATGCTCTGTCTCTCTCTGTCTCAAAAATAAAGGTTAAAAAAAAAAATTAGGGGCGCCTGGGTGGCTCAGTCGGTTAAGCGTCCGACTTCAGCCAGGTCACGATCTCGCAGTCCGTGAGTTCGAGCCCCGCGTCAGGCTCTGGGCTGATGGCTCGGAGCCTGGAGCCTGTTTCCGATTCTGTGTCTCCCTCTCTCTCTGCCCCTCCCCCGTTCATGCTCTGTCTCTCTCTGTCCCAAAAATAAATAAAAAACGTTGAAAAAAAAATTTTTAAAAAAAAAGACCCCAAAACACAGAAGTCTTTCTAAAAGACTTGATTTCCCTTAAAAATAATCATATAGAAATCTTATGGCACTCAGCTGCATATGATGTTTTATGTTTTACTTATTTATGTCTCAGCCCCAACCCTCGACCTCTGGGGAGAGAGAGGAGCTGGACAAAGTTAACAACCAATGGGTAGCGATTTAATCAGCTGTATGTAGGGAAACCTCTACAGAAACCCCTAAATGATGCTTCGGGAGCTTCTGGGTTGGTGAGCACATCCAAGGGCTGGGAGGGTGGTGCACCCAGAGAGGGTACCAGGTCCCTTCCCCAGTACCTTGCCCCGATGCACCTCTTCTGTCTTCTGCTGAGCGGTATCCTTTACAATAAACTGGGAAACGTAAGTGTTCCCCTGAGTTCTTCGAGTCGTCCCAGCACATTATCAAACCTGAGGCGGGGGTTGTGCAAACCCCCGGATGTTCGGCCAATCAGGGAGAAGCGCAACACGGGCTTCCAACCGGCACTGAGGTGGGCGCAGTTTGGTGGGACCGAGCCCTTAGCTTATGGGATTGACGCCAACTCCAGGTAGATGGTGTCAGAATGGAATGGCATCGTAGGGCACCCGGCTGGTGTTGGAGAGTTGGAGGCATGCTGGAAAAGTCACCATGCGTTTCGAGTCAGCAGTGTTGTGAGTTCAAGGGTTAAAAGCACATAGGAGAAAAGTCCTCAAACCTACGCTAGTGCAAATACACCGCTCAGAAGATCAAACACGGCCAGGACCCACTTTCTAATCTTATCACCAGGGGCCTCTGGGAGAACGAATTAGCAAACATATCTGCAGGTATGCGCTGAGTGTTAGCAATCCAATGTGCAAAGCCAGGAGAATGACGGATAGACTCCGCTAAGTTCAGCAGTACGGTAATGCCATTCCAAGAAGGACAGTCACCACTACAGGGTGTCTGCCACGTCTCAGACACCAGCCAGACTGCTTCACACACATCCCGCCTCAATCTTTTCCCAACCCCGTCGAGTGGGTGGTATTGTGCCTATGTAATGGAGAAACAAACCGAGTCTCGGAGAAAGTTAATGAATTTCCCTGAAGTGACGCTGCTCACAAGTGGTGGAACGGGAAATTTTGCTTGGGTCTTTCTGAGTGTAAAACACACCCCTTAACCACTGGGCAACACTGGCTGCCGGAAGCCGTTTTATGCAAAGCGCCTCGTTACTGGAACATTCTGGTGCCCTGCAAGAGATCAGATAGCCCCAAGGTTATCGTCTTGGGCCTGCACACGTGTGGCTTCCCTGCAGGACCGGCCCCGCACTTTCCAAGGGTCTGGTGCAAACTGAAAACACAAGGTCTCTTGTTACTAAGAATTTCAAGATGGTGACCGCAGAGCCTTAAACCAAAGACTGGGCCCTTCTGAGCTCAGGCCCTGGGCTACCACCTATCACATGCCCGTGAAGCTGGCGGCTTCTCTGTGTTTCTTTGTCCACACCCAATCTAAGATTCTCTTGAAGGAGGAATCAGAAATCATTACAGGAAAGAACCCGCCCAGTGAGTTTTTTACTGCTTTCATGTATGTACTCAACACATACCCTGGGACTCCATGACATGGAAACTCAAAGGTTAATTTAAAATGCCCTGTGACCAGTCACTAAAGGCACAGCTGGGTGGAACTGTGATTTTCCTGCTCCTTGACACCATGGGGACGCCTTCATCTCACTGGCCGGCCGCAGCAGCTTAGCTCAAAGGTGAAGAGGGAGGTCCTCTTTAGACAAACATATGGACAGAAGTCCCTGACTCCTCTCCGGCCTCCTCCGGAGGGAGTGTGCCCTGTACCAAACACACAGCATTTTCACACACATCTTGACTTTGTTGCCTTCTTCCAACTGGGCTGGGACACAAGCTAGACCTCTGGGGCGGCTGGTTAGTCCTTTTGAGAAGAGAGATGACTATGTTCATACTTCTATTCTTGCGTCCCTTATGTTGGGGCCTCTCCAACCCTTTCAAAATGTACCCTTCAATCTCTCCAGTGTCTTTTTCTCCCTCTTTAAGGGCTTCTCCTTTTCCCCATGGTTGCCCCTGTGTCACCTTAAAAAGTCAGGCAACAACCCAGACAAAACCAGTTTGGACATACCCGAGCTCTGGAACCAGCAAATGTTTTTCAATCGGCGCTGATGACTCTCACGGAGAAGCCAGGTGGTTGATGACGTGGACAAGGACCCAGGACCAGGAGGGTAAATGGCGACTGCTGTCAACTCACTCTCAACCTCAGCCCGTGGTGTCAGGGAGCTCTGGTCCCCTCAGTGACTTAACAACTCCAGGTCACTTGAAATGTAAATAATCAAAGCAGCAGGGCTTCCCTTCTTGAAAACCAAGGCAACAGCTGGTGTTGGCCTGGGAAAGAGGCAGTTGGCCCTCTGGCTCTTGCTTCAGAGCCTCGGAGGAAAATTACCGTTGCACTGCAGCGAGCCTACACGGGGCTCCACAGTGCCCCCTCCTGGAAAAACCGGATGGGTCCTTCTGATGGCTGAACAATTACGTGCAGATTGTGTGGGATCTGGAGTTTACTTTCCCAGAAACCCACTGAGCGTCTTCAGAGGGAGAGAGAAAGCAAATAAAGTAAAACCATGAGCCGTGTATGCTTGGTTCTCCCAATGAACAGTGACTTCCATGCCCGAGGAAGCCACTTTCAACTCAAATACAGCAGTTTGAAGGCCCTGGCTCTGAATCCAGCAGGAATCCAGCATTCGCCATAAGGACGATGAGGGCGGTTTCAGCTACAGGGTGAAGGCTCAGGAAGACAGTTTCACAAACTGGCCCTTCACTCAACCTCAGAATTCTCACTGGTAAGAAAAGAAGATTCTGGGCAGAGTTTTTATCCTCTTATCCCACCAGGGCACAACAAATACCCCTCAGCATGTCCCGCCACCAGAAAACTCCAGAGAAGAATTTCACTTTAGAAAACAGAGAAACAACAAACGTTTTTATTTAGATGGCCAGGAGACACACGTACCAGCTATAGGATTTTTTATTTCTTCACTCATGGCTCTTTTTTCCAACCACAATAGGAAGCCAGAGTGGAGAACTCTATTGGGAAGGATTAAATACACTCAGAAGCTCTTCAAAAGTTAAAAAGCCTCAGCTTAACAATAATGGTGTCAGCTTCTGGACTTCTCTTTTTCTAAATCAGTTTTATGAGCGGGTGAACTCTTGAGCCTTGGATTTTCTTCACTGATGCAATTTAAACATCATCTTGGACTTAAGAAATCCTTCCCTGTGTATCTAAATATCAAACTCATGGTAACTTCTTATTTTCCTTCACAAGGAACAAGGAAAGGAACAGAAAGACATCATAGGACAGGACGCAGGTGGTCTTGGGAAAGATGGAGGGAAGGCTCAAAAGTCTCATCTGATTAAACTTCAGTGCATTCTAAAATAATGGCCGTAGGGGCACCTGGATGGCTCAGTCAGTTAAGCGTCCGACTTCACTTCAGGTCACTCACGGTTCGTGAGTTTGAGCCCCCATCAGGCTCTGTGCTGACAGTTCAGAACCTGGAACCTGCTTCGGATTCTGTGTCTCCCTCCCTCTGCCCCTCCCCCACTCGTGCTCTGTCTCTCTCTCTCTCTCCTTCAAAAATAAATAAACATTTAAAAAAAATTTAAACTAACAGCCGCTATAGGGATTTGTCATCTTTCCTAGACAATAGCACAGGAACATGACCGACTGTGACAAATACACTGGTGGCTTCACAAGATGAGCTGCTGCCCAGCTAGTTATTCTTGTAACCTGCCTGGACGCTATCAACCCTTAGCAGTCAAAAGTCGGGTTATTGACTGCTGGGCAGGGTAGTGCAACTGACCACCAGAACCTTAAGAAAGGACGTGTCCCAAGAAGCAAAAGGACATGTTTTCTCCACTATGGCCCTGAAGCCCCTTAAAGCCATCCCCTTCTGGGGCGCCTGGGTGGCTCAGTCGGTTAAGCGGCCGACTTCAGCTCAGGTCATGATCTCGCGGTCCATGAGGGCTGTGAGTTCGAGCCCCGCGTCGGGCTCTGTGCTGACAGCTCAGAGCCTGGAGCCTGTTTCGGATTCTGTGTCTCCCTCTCTCTGACTCTCCCCCGTTCATGCTCTGTCTCTCTCGGTCCCAAAAATAAATAAATGTTAAAAAAAAAAAAATTAAAAAAAAACAAAAGCCATCCCCTTCTGCCTTCTGTAAGCTAGACAACTCAATTACACTAAATGCATTGTGATAATGATAATAAGTTGGGGCACAAAGAAATTAATATAGCCCTGATCCCCAGAGAGACACCAGGACGGGAGCAGACAGACAAGAAAACACTCAGCGCACCCCATTATCACGAATTGTCGGAAGAGAGGTCTGCACAAAGTGTAATGGGAACAAACTCCCTGGAAGAGACACAGTTCAAATGTCACTTCTTCTGAGAGGCCTTCCCTGCCTCCCGAGGCTGGACCTGGAGGATGAGCATTCAATCAACAGGTGCTTACTGAGTGCGTGGTGCCAGGGTCTAGGGGGTGCAATGATGGACCAGCCGCCAGAGTGCTTACATTCCGGTGCGGGGGGTAGATACGGACAAAAAGGTAAATAAATAAAATACTGAAAAAGTGTAACCAACGCCATGGAGGAAGCAAACGCAGAGGATGAAGTGGGGCCACGACAGGGGGACCTAGTTTTTGGAGTGATGAGGGCAGACCCCTCTGGGAAATGGCGTACGAACCGAGAACGGAAGGCTCTAGGATAAGAGGGTGCCGGCCAACTGAAGCATGGCGGTGGGTGGGGGGCCGGAGGTGGTCCGGACGGAGGGAATGCGCTCTAAGGTGGTGGGCAAGACCACGGGGTATTTGAGGAACTGAAAGTTAGGAGGTTATGGAGCTTCTAGTGGGGCCGTGATGGTAGTCTGAGCTGATGTGAGGGCCCTGGCAATGGAGAGAAAAGGCCAGACTTGAGGTACATTTTGGAAATGGAACTGAGAAAGCTTGTAGGGTGGGGCTGATGGAAGAGAGGGGAAAAAACAGGGCTAATACCTATACTGCTCGCTTCAAATGGCCAAATGGATGGTAGTGCCATTAACTGAGATGGGAGAAACTGGGTGGGCCAAGGGAGAGGTCTACAGGAAGAAATATCAAGAATTCTATTGTTCCCACGGTAATTTGGAGATGTCTGTGCATCGCACAAAGGGTGATGTCAATTTGATGGCAGGATATGCGAATCTGGAGCTTGGAGGAAAGGTCCGAGCTAGAAATATACATTTTAGAGGGTGTCTGGTGGCTCAGTGGGTTAGGTGTCTGACTTTGGCTCAGGTCACGATCTCACGGTTCGTGAGTTTGAGCCCCACAGCTGGCTCTCTGCTGTCAGCGCAAAGCCCACTTCAGATCCTCTGTCCCCTATCTCTCTGCCACTCTCTTCCAAAAATGAATAAACTATATATATATATATATATATATATATATATATATATATATATACACATTTTAAAGTTTTCAATGTATATGTGGTGTGAAAGTACCCAAGAAGTTATCCGAAGAGAATGCAGAGCTGAGGAAATGGAGATCAAGAATGAATCCAAGGAAATTTCACCAGCTACCCGAGAGTACAAATGAACAGTTGGAAGGAAAGAGAAAAATCCCAGCTAGGGAAACTTAGAAAGGATTCCAGAAGTTAAATCTTAAAAAATAATGCCAATGACTACGAAAATCTACCCAACTCTAGCTGGCTGCCCCATCTGCCTGTCACTCCATGGATCACCAGGGTGGAAGGCACAGAGCTCGCAGTCTAAGCAGGTGACCTTTTCCTCCCTCTCCATCCTGAGGTGTCCTTCCCTATACTGTGGGCTGTGGGATCAGTCAAACAGGAATACTCTGGCCAAGCACTCACAGAGCGACCTTCCCCTCCCATGTAGGAACCTCCAGAGCAAGCAATGAACTACCCTCTGGCTCTAATTCTTTTCTTTTTTTTTTTTTTTTAATTTTTGTTAACTTTTATTTATTTTTGAGACAGAGAGAGACAGAGCATGAATGGGGGAGGGTCAGAGAGAGAGGGAGACACAGAATCTGAAACAGGCTCCAGGCTCTGAGCTGTCAGCACACAGCCCGACGCGGGGCTCGAACTCACGAACCGCGAGATCGTGACCTGAGCCGAAGTCAGATGCCCAACTGACTGAGAATTAGAGGCGCCCCCTCTAATTCTTTTCTTCATCAGCTTCTACAAAGGGCACCCAAGACATCACCATCACTAATCAAACTTTTCTCTTAGCATATGAACATGTTCACATTGCACCCATCCTAAAAAAGCCAAGATGTAATCTCCTCAGAATCTAATTTCCTATTCCCATCCTCCCTTTGATTGCCACTCTTGAAAAAAAAAATTACATGCCTTTTCCCTCCATCCATTCTCAACCCATGCCAACATGGCAACAGGAGCCACCACGTTGCTGACTCTGGCACAGGTCAGTGATGGCCTTGAAACTAATTAATTCAATGACACTTTTCAGTACCTAACGTTATTTTACCTCTCTATAGCACGTAGCATTGTCTCCCATTCCAAGACACCTGCTCTCTCCTGACTCCCCTCCCTATTTCATAGCATCCTGTGAATTGCCCCCCACCCCTGCTCATCTATAGACATTAGAGCATCCCAGGATTCCTCCCCCAGCACCACCCCCTCATTTTTCTTTCTAGCTTCGTGACCTGTCTGAGTGAGCTCATTTATTTCTGTGATCATAAATGCCACTAAATCGAGGCCCCCCAGACTCTCCTGTATCTGACTGCTCTGTGAGCATTCCCCACCTGATGTCCACCAAAAAGTTCTAAACCACTATGATGAACCAAATTGATTACCTTCTCCTTCAAACTTGCCATCTCTCTCCTGAATTCCTTTTCTGCACTCTCTTCCACCTCTATTTGCTTAAGCCAGAAACCCAAGAGACTCCCTTCTGCTCACCCACTATAGACGCTTGGTCACTGAGTCCTTCTAACCATCCTTGGAACCTGGTAATGCGAATGCATCCCTGTACCTTCATTTGGGCCGTTATCTCCCACGTGAATCACTGCTGTCACCTGAATCATATCTGGTCTCAGTGTCCCTGCCTCATCCTCTCCTCCAATTCATATTCCACCTATATGGACATACGATAGATTATCAGATAAATATAACACATGTACATACACTTAAAACTGTCAAGTGAAAATCAAGTTGTACAACCATCTGTATAGGATGGTAAAATTTGCATCTTAACAATAGGATGTTTACATGGGACAGAAAAATGTCTCAGGGCACCTGGGAGGCCACTAAGTGTCTGACCTTGGCTCAGGTCATCATCTCACGGTTCGTGGGTTCGAGCCCTGTGTTGGACTCTGTGCTGACAGCTTAGACCTGGAGCCTGCTTTGGATTCTGTGTCTCCCTCTCTCTCTCTGCCCCGGCCCCACTCGTTCATTCTCTTTCTCTGTCTCTCTCTCTCTCTCTCTCTCTCAAAAATAAACATTAAAAAAAAAAAAAAAAAAGAAAACTATCTCGAAGGTCAGACCAAAAAATGAGTAATTCTAGAGAACAGGGTTGAGGTAAGAGACATTCTCTTACTTCTTCATTTTATGCCATTCTGTAATATTTAAAATTTCGGGGTTTTTTGGTTTCTGTTTTTTAATAATGCCACTTTGTGCTGTTGCTGCTGTTACTGTTATGGGGCTAAGAGTCACTGATCCAGAGGACAAAAAGTTAAAAATTTTTGTTAAAAATAATTCCTCTGACAAAAATTATTCATGTAATTTCTGAACATCGCTTTATTTAGCTGGTAAATTCTTTGTATAAAATGGATTTTCTCAATGTTGACTGAATACAGTGTTGTATTTACCCAAATACTGGAAACATGTACAGTATCTGTTTGCCATAGTAAATAATGTAAACAAGTAAAAGGAAAGAAAGGCAATTTTCAATGTTGGCTTGCTTTATCATCTATTGCCCTGCAATTGAGCCATTTGGATTAAGTTGTCGTGCTAATAAAAACTCAAACATTGATAATCAATGTCCTAGTCTCAGAAAGCAGAGTCAGCTAATGTGAGAGAAGAAGGGGAAATGTCCATAGATGTGCAACCTCCAAGGCCTTAGATTATATACAAAAGTTCTCTTTCATCTCTGAACATATCTTAATATTTGCCAAGGGAACGGAGCTGAGACATATCAACCTAAAAGCACCTTTGGCTGCAGACTGACAGAATGCGTGAGTTCCTGAATCAATAGAACAAAGCAGTGGATATTCCAGAAAGGGGTTGTCCAGCTCACTGGCCACCTTTTCCCACGGTAAGGACTCCACGGGCAACACACTAGTGGGAGTATAGAAAAAGCTGCTGTCGACCCTGGGATTACCAACGATAGCTATACTCTGGTTCCCTGTATATTTATCTATTGCTCTTTCTGGCCCCTTCCACTAACTAGAGGTGATAACCCTTTCCTAGGCAATTTCAGATAACCATCCTCCCATTGCACCAGATACTTCTGGAAGGTCTGGACTGAAGAGAAGGTCTTTGGTCGTCCGTCTTTGGCGACCGTGTGGGTCACGGCTAAAACTAAGTAAAAGGATGCCTGCTAACTCTGCCCATCGTGCCCATTAGACTCCATCTTCTCCCTGCCCTTTCCCCCAACCACCTACTCTTTTAAGATATCGTATTTTATTACAGACAATGGCTTTGTAGAGGCCTGGACGTTCAGATGGAAGGCAACTGTACCCATTATTTGATTCTCTCTCGAATGTTCGAATTTGGAGTCAATAATGGATGCTGTGGTGTGCCACTGAGACTTCCATGCTCCCACCTTCAGAACTCTTAAGATATCTTCCCCTACCTACTGACAGTGTCGATACTGACACCAACTATAGCGCCCTCTAGAGCCTTGCCCTGTACTCACCCAGGGCCATGCCCACTGCCCAGCATCGGCTGGTTGACGCAGGGGTAGAAAGGCCACACCTCTTTCCTCAATTCAGGATCATTCAGAAGAAATGAGCTTCCTGTGGGATGGGCTGAGCCCTTTGATGTGACTGTTTCAATTTCTCCCTCTGCCCACACCTTGCTTCCTTCCCTCTTCCACGGGGATTTATGCTGACAGCTCCCCTCAATAAACTTTATGAACACAAGTCTCCACCTCGGAGTGCCCTCCCAGGACGGACCAACCAGCAACAATGCCTCAAACCCAATGTATCAATGTCCTGAAAGAATGCAAATTTGAATATTCTCAGACTAATAAACTTCTACAAATGATCAGTTCTTCATCTGAAATGTCAGCAATTAATCATGATCAAAAAATCGATGATCCCTTCAGAGCTTCTATTCTATGATGATTTTATTAATGTCTGCTGATTGATGACGCTGAATCCCAGAGAAACACCAGGGAAACAGATTCGGTCTATAATTCCATTACTCCCTACTCTATTCTTATACATTCGTACAAAATTTATTTTTTCTAGACCATATGTTGCATCTAAATATAAAAAACAATAGCTGAAGGTCCCGAGTGCCTGAAATGAGTGTTGTCAGCTGACATCCATCCATTTGATCTCTAGCCGAGTTTATCTGCTTGTGTTTTGTTCATGCTGACTTTTTTCCACTTTCCTAACAAAGCTGGTTATCAGATCCCAACCATCCTTTTAAGTAAAGACTGAGATAAAAACAAAAATACAATTTGGTCTGCAGCAGTTGGCTTTGTCTGATACCTAATAGAAAAAGAATGTTTTTCTTGTTTTATCTGTCTTCTTTTACTTTATCTCCCTTTGTACATTGCAACTGCTTCTTCTATTTGAGATTCTTTGGCTTAATGTCTACAGGCCGGGGTCTGACCATTGTTCTCAGTTGCCTAAACTTATTCCCACTTTTTTTTTTTTAAATGGAGGCATTTTCCTTAATGTCGCATCTCCATTCAAAGATAAGTTAACTTCTCTGTAATCTTTGCCATCCTTCTTGTGCATTGTCTCTTAAAAGCTTTATCATCTCCTTTTGCAAGGACACTCTGGCTATCCTGTTCCCTTTGACCACAATGATTGGAGATACTCACTAGAGCTGAAACAAACAAAGAGAAGGTCTGTGAAATTTTAAGGAAATGTGAATTAACTGCAAAATGTGGATACTTTGAAACAGAGTTGAATGAGATGGGAATAAAAGGCACCTGATAACAGCATAAAACCAAAATTTTTCAAAGCTTCAATTTCTCTCTCCGTAAAATGAGCCTAACATTCCATAGTAATTTTCCAAGGATTTAATGAAATCGTATATGTATAGTCACCCAGACTTGGAATAAGTTGAAATGAATAGTCCTATTTATATTTGTTTATGGTGATATCTATGAACACTGTTGATTTATGATGATTGTCTCACAAATACTAAATGATATACTTGGTGGAGATATATTTCTTTAATCAAAAAAGAATGGAATGCTGTGGGAATTGGGAGTCCCTAAGCAGCAGGGGCTTCCAAAGGGAATCAAAAGACCAGTCTGGACAAAGTGCTGACATTTACTGCCACCTATGGAGTGATCAGCAAACTGTGCTTAAATACACAGCAACATGACCTCTGAAAAAATTTGCCCTCAATTTAAAAGGCATCTCTACAAAGCATAAGAGACTCTTAAAAACTGAGAACGAAATGAGGGTGGATGGGGGTGGGAGGGAGAGGAGGGTGGGTGATGGGTACTGAGGAGGGCACCTTTTGGGATGAGCACTGGATGTTGTATGGAAACCAATGTGACAATAAATTTCATCTATTGAAAAAAAATAATAATAATAAAATAAAAAAATAATAGAAAGGAAAGGGCATCTCTAGTCATCACTGTTCACGTATATTGCAAAAAACAAAACAAACAAAAAAACAAACAAAAAAAAAACCACCCAACAACAACATCAGCCCTGCTCCTAAAAGGGTAGGGCTCGCAGCTCTTTCAGGAAAGTGGCTAAGTGAAGTCACAACCCTGAAGGGCTACACTTGAAATCACACAGGAAAGGATAAATCCCAGAGCTGTAAAATGCTCAGCTACATTTGCCACTAAGAAGTGCACGCCCAAGGCTCAGCATTCTAAGGGATGGGACCCATGTGGTCGTGCCCTGGGCCGTTTCAGAGCACCGCATCTGGATAAGACTGTGTTACTGGTGTCCCGACAATGAATAATTACAAGAGAATTCATCATTAAGAATAACCCAGAGCAACGAACGTGAAAGGAAATAACAAGAAGGTAGTGGTGAAAGGGCTAACAAGAAAAAGTCGCTGGAATTACCTTTCATGTCATAGAAATGGGGTTTTGAAGAATTCTCCCAATCCACAACCACTAGAGTGGCACGCCATAAGAGGACAGAACCCAAGCTCCCATTCTCTCCAAGAGGGCCTTAGAGAGGTGAGGGGTCAAGAGGTAACATGAGTGAGTCATCTCAGAAAAGACTGTGCCCAAGCTGAAAGGCACATGCCCTATCTCGAGGGACAGCCACTTGGCCCCAGCTGACCCCAGCCCTTTGGGACTAAGCCGTGTAGTCTGGTGGTTAGGGCGAGGGTGCAGAGAGAGCCAGGCTGCCTGGGTTTACAGCCTGGCTTTGCCACTCACTAACTGTGAAACCTTGGGCAAGTTGCTGAATCTTTCTACGCCTCCATTTCCATACCTGTCAAATGGGGATAATAATAGTCCTTGTGCATCACATTGTCGGCAGGATTAAATAAATTAATACATACAAAGTGCTTAAACCAATGCAGAGCTATCATCGCTCAATAAGTGGTACCAAGACAAAAGGACGGATCCTTTGCCATCAGCTTTCCCAATGTTTGAGAGAAGCCAGAATCGCAATTCCTTTTTAGGTGAAATATGTCTAAGTAGGAGCAAATAACTGTAATAGTTTCAAAATCCTGTGTAAGCCAAAACATACATGCCTGTAGGCCATGTACGGTCCACAGGCATCCAGTGCCTCACGTCTAGTGATGTGGGAAGAGCCATGCTTGGGATGCAGACAGGTCTCAGACTGACTTCTAACTCTGCCACCAGCTCCGTGATCCTGAAAGCACAGTGCCTGGGAGCCGGGGGTGGCAGGGGCATACGAGAGAAAGTCCCGTGCCAGATTACGAAGAGCGAGTGACAGATGGCATTCCTGACCAAATGTAACAGGAGAAAGTAGTCTCGGTGATTTAAATGAAGCCTCTAATATAAGGGAGGGGGCTGAGGGGAGCCCATCTCCCTCTTTGTCCCCAGGGACTTCATTCAAGGTCTTTAGCATGTACCATCACGTATCCTAGAGGGAGCCAGGATTGACACAGACCAAGTCCTGCCACCAAAATGGAGTCCATTCCCTTCATTCCATTTTTAAAGGACAACACTTGCTCCATGAGTCCGCAATCCAAAGTAGCTACCAAGACTGCCCACGTCACCAGAGGGCGGTGCAGCAGACAGCCGTCATATCTGCTCACCTACGTGGAAAATTAAATACATACATCAATGAAAGACACGTAAATAAATATCACACCGTTAAAGAAAACAACAACCACCATTTGGGGGGGGGGGGGGAAGCAAAGCACTTAGAAACCGAGTTATTCTTTTCTAAAGTTTAAGGATCTTCTTTTGTCTCCGGCCCATTGTCTTTCCTGCCATCGTCTAGAAGCCAACCAGACAGATTTAGAACAAGATGCTAGTCCTTTTCTACTCTACTGACAAATATGTGGCCCATCTGCCTCCAATCAATGATGGGCACGTGGGGACAGAGCAATGAGGTATTTTTAAACACTCCTTTAATGAATCCATCCAAGGACCAAGCACTTGAGGCGCGGAGGGGTGAGGGGTGAGGGGCGGGCAGAGGGAGGAGAGGGCAAGCACAGGCTCTGGTAAATAAAGAGATTTGTCATAATCTGGATTCTAAAACCCTTGCTATGAAGCATCCTGCGTGCCCCCAACAAGCTGTTAAGAGCATGAAGAGAAGCTCGCGAGCAAGGTGATATATGGCATTTGTCAGATGTTTTCAGACTTCAAGGACAAGTTCTTACATGCAAGGAAAACTAAAATTTTATCTTGAGAGTGACGTTCCTGCCTACTGTTGCTAGAAGATTTTAAATTATTGGCGTCTCATTCGATTAAAATAATCATAGCAGGCAATTGAAATGAAGAATAGATTCAGTTCCTTAGGACAAGCCAGTCCCATGGGGGAGAAAAATCAGCATGGAAAGCAATTTAGTTTGCCTTCACATGGGGGAAAACCGGACATCTGGGCATTGGTGACACAGTCCTAGAGGAGGGTGGGGAGGGGGGATTTTCATTGAAATCAACCTGCGTTGAGCTTCGAACAGTGAAAAAGCTTTGCAATCCTGCATCTTTAGGATTTATGGCACAATGACCCAGAAATTTCACACTTGGCTGTTAAATATCACTTGTTCCTGCAACCGAAGCTCTCTCTCTTAAGGACTTTTCCTTGTCTGACAATTTCCTTAAATTTGAAGTGAAAAGAGACAGTGCCGAATCGTGTTGCATAAGAGAGCAAAAGGGGCTATTGATACCGATGGACAGACCTGTCTTTTGTTTTTTAACATCCTGGCTCTTTTACTTCATTTGGTGGAAATCCAGCTTCATTCGGATTTAGAAATTGTAGGGGCGCCTGGGTGGCTCAGTCGGTTAAGCGTCCGACTTCAGCTCAGGTCACGATCTCACGGTCCATGAGTTCGAGCCCCGCGTCGGGCTCTGGGCTGACGGCTCAGAGCCTGGAGCCTGCTTCCGATTCTGTGTCTCCCTCTCTCTCTGCCCCTCCCCCGTTCATGCTCTGTCTCTCTCTGTCTCAAAAATAAAATAAACGTTAAAAAAAAAAAATTTTAAAAAGAAATTGTTTCTTGTTAGAACTGAGCTTCCAATCACTCACAAGAGGCCATCTTAGTGAACACGAAATGGCTTTTTCGTAATTCCACTAGTATGTATTTTACTCAAGGAGGCTGTTTTTATATTCTTCAAAATGAAAAATGACAGTGGCAGCAAAGCCCAAGGCATGCAATACGCAACCCCCTCTGGCCCCCAAGCCCCGTGCGCGCCACTCGCCTTCCAATAAGTCCACTCGTGGGTTCTTCCTCCGACTGACCTCAAACTCAGTCCCGAGGGGAGGAGGGAGAAGGCAATCGTTATGTTTTGCTTTTGTTTGCTTGAAATAATAAATCCAGAGGTCTCCCTTGCCAGGGTTTTCCTGCTGTCAGCAGTTCTGTTTCGTTTGCTTTCTCAGTCAAACTGAAACCCAAGGCCTTGTGGTTGGCTCTTGCCCTGACCCCTTGGCTCTTGGGAACTGATCAGAAGACAGATCGCTTTGGGTTCCTGACAGACATGGAGACTTAGCGGACTTTCACCCCCCAAACATATCTCTAAAACATCCACCTCTACAGCAGTGAGGCACTCCAGTATAACTCAGACCATAATTGACTAGCCTGTCTGCCACCGACTACTTATAATCTCTTTCCAATTTGGGTCAAAGACCTAAAACCGTAATTCTAGCCATGTCCGGGGAGCCAGAGAAAAAGAGTGCTCAACTATCAGATTAGATGCCGCTTTGCAAGAAAATACCTCTCCGGGCCTGGGAACTACCAAAGAGTCCAATGTTGACTTCTATGGCAACTGGATACTAATAATCCCCACTCCAAATAATTAGAAGCCTCAAATAACCAAAGCGTCTTGGGTATGTTTTGCAAAGGCAAAGACCAAGTGCAGAGGCTGATAATAAGAATACTCCAAAAGGCAAATCTGCAGGGTGTGTATGCCAAAGGATTGAGAGAAAGCAGGTGATCTTCTGAGCTAGACATGCCTAGTATACTCTCTGATGATAACTGACATTTCCAGATGATAACCCCAAAGTTTTGCCAAGTCCTGGAATCTTCCTGGAAAGATGACTTTACATTCTACGCCATCTTCTTCTTAAACTCCATTTTCATTGGACCACCTACTTCACAGACATTGGAAGAAGCAAATGTGATGATGTATACAAATGAGCTTTGCAAGTGGGGTACTAAATAAACATAAGATGTCACTATTGCCTCTAGCTGGTAATCGGCATAAGTAGCTGACGGTAACTGTATCACCAAATGAATGGTACCCAGAATGGTCAGTTCACCATACTCTCCCATTTCCCAAACATTCTGGATCAAATAGAGTTGAACTGAAAATACATGCATGGAAAACATATAATTGTGTTGCTATTCTTGCTTCCTCAGCAATGTGTTTCAAAGAAACAGCTTCAACACTGGTAGAAAGCAAAAGCTAATGAAGGCAACTGGTCTGAGAATTCCCCATGAACTTGAACTTGTGTTTATAAGGCACATTAATCAAAGATATCAGAAGACGCAGGAGAATCCCACCAAACTGTACGAACAATTTACCAATCAATGTCGTTGATTGGAGGCAGCATTCTAAAAGCCAGCTCTCAAACTATTTTTGTTTGTATCTCCGAGGAGTGCCTAGCATGTGGGGTCTACCCAGGAGATGCTCCGGGAAGGAAAGGTAGAAGAAAGGAAGAGACAAAGACAGACCAGGGCTTCTGAAAATGTTACCCGCTCATCAGTTATTGTTCTTAAGGGATAACGGCTCATAGATCTTTCTCTATGTTTCCCAGCCTTTCATTTTTTTTCAATTCATCTTCTCAGTACAAGTTTTTTTTTTTTTGCCATTTTCTCTTAACATGCACAGTGTACAAATAAGGCATTAAAAACACTGAAAATCACTTCCACTCTGTATTTAATGTCAAATCATTTGACAACTCTCATTTAGGACAAAGTGAGACAAACACCTTTGGGGGTCTTTGTTGTTGCTTTAACCTTTGCCTTCACTATCTGGCTATCAAAATGAGGGGTGAGTTGGGTGCAGGATTTGAAAGACTACCATCATCCACCTCTTTCACAGACGTTTTGCAACCTAGCTTTTAAAAGCAGGGCTAAGTCTAGAAGGACCCTTTCTAATTTGAAAGACTGATTTAACAGGGAAAGGCTTTGAGGTTGAGCCATCTGGGCTCTTAATATTTAATTCCAGAGCTCTGTTTTAGCACAATGTGATACCCTCCTTATACACGTGTGTACATCTTTCTTGGCGAAATAATAATCAAAATAGTCCACACTGCCGAAATGTTAGGATGAAAAGAGAGAAGAAATCTCACGCTAGCACAAGGTGCCAGACTCCTTCGGAAAGAGTCCTGGGGACAGAAAAGGGATGAGCTCCTTCCCTGAACACAGAGAGACGGTTTTAGAACTATCTTCCTTTTGTTGGAGGTAGGAATCTGAAGATCTAACTTGGGAACCAGTTTTTTACTCCTAGAGACTCCTTCCCCCCAAAGAAGCCTGTGGTGTTTGGAAAATTTACTAGACAGAAATTATGGACAGTGCCAGCACCGAGGATTTTCCACCCGTGCCCCGAGGAGGTGCTGACAGTGGCTTTCTACACAACTTGGATTTGGTGATTTCTGGCAAGTGGCTAGGGCAATTTTGTGTATTAACCAAAGAGCTGAGCTCCCCAACCAGAACCAGGTTCTATCAAGCCAGAAACGTTTCCTGGGAGATCCTGATTCCAGGGACGTTGTTCTGGACCCTTCCTTTGAGGTGTGCGTATTCAAGAGATCCTCTTGCCTCTTGCAGCCCCTGTCCCCTCTTGGCTAAAGATAGCTGTCATCTATCACTGGGAACATCCGCCCCTCCAACTGCTGCCTCAGAAGGCTGGAGCGGACTGCACTGCCCCGGGGCGGAATGGGGAGGCCAGCGCTTTTACCCAGTGGAATCTGGGGACTCTTGTCCTTGCCCAAAACTACTTCTTTTCCCGCCTCTTCCCGGGAAGTACCCAAATCTCTTCCACTCTTCCTTTGAGCTGGCCAGGGAGATTCCACCATCCAAGGACAGAGTGCGATCTCCACAGGCCGGGCAACTACCCCGGGACTCTGCAGCAAATCTGACATTCAAGGCCGCGCGCGCCGGTCCTCGCCCCGCCCCGGTCCTGGTCCCGGCTCATTCATTCCGGGCCGGTCCCCACGCTCCAGCCCGCGCCGCGCTCCAAGCGCCGCTTCCCCGGGCAATGCCTGCCGCTCACATCGTGCCCAATCCCGTATTGCTTCTAAATCTCACAAGTAACCTCAAGAGGGTTTTTCTTCCCCTCCACCCCGTCGGACTCTTCTTCACACCTCCACCGGTGCCCTTTTGATTAAAAGAAACGCAGCGTCTGTCTCCCGCATCTCCAAAGGGTTAAGCAGCTAGCTTCGCCAAAGAAAAATCAATCCCCTGCCCACCATCCCACCCCCAGCCGAGCCACCGCTCCGCCACCGTCTCCGAGGCCCGGCGCCGACGTCTCCGCGTCCCCATCCGGGATGAGGGGCCACCCTCCCCCCCGCCCCGCCCGCGCCCGCCCGCCCGCTCCCCGCGGGTCCGCAGAAGAGCCCCCTCACCCTTCGGTGGATGCCATGGTCCGGGGAACGCCCCCTCCTCTTCGGCACGGTCCGGCGGCGGCGGCGGGCGCGGCGTGAGCGCCGGAGAGTGGCGGAGCGCTCTATTTAAGGGGGAGCCTCTCCCCGCCTCCCACCCCCCTCCCGGGTAAGCCCTTTAGCGCCTCAGCCCGCGCGGGAGGCTCCAGCGGGCGCTAAGCCCCGGCTGGGCTCTCCTCCGCGCGCGTCCCGCCTCGCCGGCGCTCGGCGGGGCGCTCGGGGGGCTGGGGGTGGCTTCCCCGAGCCAGCGCCGCCCCCGGGCCGCCGGGCCGCGGCCGCCACCTGCGTGCGCTGCGGGGCTCGGGGCGGGCGGCGGGGGAGGCCCGGGAGGGGGTGTGCCGCGGGTGTGCAGGGGAAGTGTGTGCGTGCGTGCGCGCGTGTGCGGGTGTGTGCGCGCCGGGGGAGGCGGTGGCGGCCGCTGCGCCCTGGCTCGCCGCCGCCGGGGAGGGATTGCGAGGTTTAGCCCCGCCGCAGCTGGGGATTTGCAGGCGATCCCTCTCTATTTTCGTCGAGAGCTGACATCACCCGCGCCGCCGCCTCGGGAGACTCCTTTAACTGCCGCCCCCTCGCCCCCCGTCCCCAGACGCGCTCCCCCCTCTGCCATGCCACCCCCCCCCCCCGCCCCGGCCTCTCGCCATAAATTAGCGAAATAAGAAAGGAGGCCCCGCTGGTCGCCGGGAAGGCCTGGGCAGCCCGTGGCAGGAGCCCAGGATCTAAGGAGTCGCTATTGTTCCCCCTCAAGCCCTCGTGGCCCCGGGTCACCCCGCGCGGGGCGAAGCGCAGGCTGGGGCGCGGAGACCTGGGATGCCCCTCCGTCCCCGCCGCCCTCGAGCAGCCCCCCGGCGCTCCGCCTCGCTCCTTGGCACACTAGCTCGGGCTCTACGCACACCAGCAAGCTCACCCTCACCGGCGACACACCCACCCCAGCCTCCCGCGTCCCGGGTGCCGGGTGTGCCGGGTGCCGGGCCCAGCCGAACCCAGCTGCGCGCCCTCCCCCGCCGCGGCCCGAATAAATCTCTGGCCTTCAATTATTCATCGGGATTAATATTAATGCAGCTCCCAGGGGGCGGCCGGCGGGCGGGGTGCTGGGGAGGCTGTGGTTTTTTTTAAGCCTTGGGAGGTCGGCTTCGGGGGCGCTGGCCCGCAGGGCGCTGGGAAGTGGCCCAGGCTAGCGGCTGGGGACGCGTCTCCACCCGCTCCCGCTCGCCTTCGGCTTCTGAGCCCCGGGGGCGGCGCACGGAGACAGATGGGCTCCTGCAGGGGAGGGTCGGAGCCTCCCCGCCGGCTTTGCATAATAATGACGAAATCCGTGCCGACTTTATTATCTTTGGGACACAGCAGACACCTACAGCTCCACCACCTGCCGGACGCTGTGACTGCCTGGGAGACGAAGCCTCACTTTCTGCGTCTGGAAAATGGGACCAAAAATAACCCCTTTTGCAGGGCCGCGGTGAGAATTAAACAGGCTGTCTTGACGGAGAGATTTGCAAAGTGTAAACGCGCCCCGGGAGATGTCAGCGGTGCTTAGCTTGTCGCTAGGAACGTGCCAGGCTCCTCCGAGCGGGGTCACGGAACCCCAGCGCTCTAATAGTGTCCGCTCCTCACTGCCTCCCCAGTTTTCTGCCCTAGGGAGGTGCCCTTCAGTGCCGCGGCTGTGCTGACCCTTGTCCGACGCCGGAGTACCGCTGGCCCCCTGGAATCTCCAGGAGTTCATCCCGGGGACCGTGCCAGGAGAGCGGAGTCCCACAAGGATGGCTCAGTGGTTATGCCAGAGCCTGAGCCCGTCACCACCTGCCGGTGGAGTATGGGGGGGGGGGGGGATGCAAATTCCTCAATGTCTTCTCATCCCATAGGCAACACGAGAGTTACGTTCCCAACCACCCCCCCCCCCCCCGTCCCCGGAACTAAATAAAATGTAAAAGATATGCAAAGCGCTTTAAAGTCTGGCACCTGGCAAAAATCTCAAAAATTGCTCAGTTAAATCTAAGGGTCCCCAGAGGATAGTTTCTTGGGCTCAATATCCAAGGATGAAGGCAGATGAGAGAACTAACACGAAAAAGAGAAAAGAACTAAATAAAAGTTAAAAAAAAAATCTCTGCTCACCTCCTCCCTTCACCCGGCCCCCTCCCCAAATCTGAGCCCAAACATCTTCCTCCGTCCATACCTTGCTCTGTATCTGGCTTTCCCGCTCCCCTCCTCTCTTCCCGTCTACCTGATTACATCAACCAGATCTGTATGTTAATCAGCCCATCACCCTTTACTTAACAGCCTTTCTAATCTTGCATTTCTAAATTGTAGTTACTCATGTTATTAATCTGTATTTAAATTATGCAATCTGGCACGTGCATTTAAAAATAATTCGTAGGTGAAAAACTACCTTCTTACACCTTGGTGTTATATTTGACACTTTAGCCCTACCGGGGGTAGATGTGTGGTTTTGTATGGGAAGCGGTGGGGCTTAGAATCTTTACAGTCTCATTTTCTCTTTACAATTTTAGGGAGTTCACTTTCCTGCTGAGGCGGCAGCTGGAAATCTATCCCAGGCCGAGATATTAACGATCCCAGCGACACTGCAACACCCCTCTTAAGATGAGTGTGAATGAACTCCACCATTATAACCCCTCGGTGCCTGCACACAGGCGCGGAGGGCTGAGTGGGATCATTCATTAGCACACACTGCCCAGAAAGCAGGGCACCGGGTGGTATGTAAACGCAGAGTAACTAAAAGGAAAGAGAAACGGGGCTGGGATTGTTTTCACTTTTTAAACCATCCAGTTAAAAAATACTCTTCGGGCATTATGCAGAGTGAGACAAGTCAGACATAGAAAGACAAATACTGTATGATTATAGTTTGCAGGTGGAATCTAAAAAAGCAGAACTCATAAACACAGAGTAGAATGGTGGTTACCAGGGGCTTGGGGGTGAGGGAATCAGGAAGATGTTATTAAAGGGTACAAACCCGCAACCAGTAGGTAAATGACCTGAGATCTAATGCACAGACAAGTTATTATAGACAGCAATACTGTATTAAAAATTCTGAGTTGCTAAGAGACTAAGTATAAGTTGTTTCCACCACAAAAAAAAAAAAAAAGAAATGATAATTATGTGATATGATAGAGGTGTTAGCTTACCGATGGTGGTAATCATTTTGCAATATATAAGTGTATCAAATTAACACGGTGTACATCTTAAACTTACACTGTGTTGTAAGCCAATTATATTTCATTTAAAAATAATTGCCTGTGGGTTTGTGGGATGGGTCTCTCACCCAGGGCAGCTGGGTCTCTCTCTCTCAAAATAAACATACAAAATAAAAATAAACATTACAAAAAATTTTTTAATTAAAAAAACTGCTCAGGCTACCTGCCAGAAATATTGGGTCCATCAGCCTACAGTGGGGGCCTTAACTTACAGTATTTTTTAAAACATCCCTCTCCCCCGGTGATCAATTCTGTACAGGCAGCATGGTTCAACAAAATGGCGCCCAGAAATAGACGGAATTAATTGGTGTGTTTAGCCTTTGGAAAGACAAAACTAAGAAGGACATGATACAAGGCTGACCCTCCTCTCTTCAAACACAGGGCATCAAAAAAATCTTTCCTGGCAGGGGCACTTGGGCAGCTCAGTGGGTTAAGCATCTGACTCTTGGTTTCCACTCAGGTCATGATCTCTCCATTCGTGAGTTCGAGCCCCACATCTCTCTCTCTCTCTCCCTCTCTCTCTCTCTCTCTCTCTCCTCTCTCTCAAAATATAAATAAATAAATTTAAAAAACTCTCTCCTGGCAAACGCAGAGCTCTCTTCTTAGGTTGTGCACACAGGGAATATTGGGAGTGAGTCACTATACCCACCAGCTCAGTGCTAGATAAGAACTCAGCTCTGGGTCAGGCAGACCTGCATTAAATACTTCCCTGAACCTGTATTAGACTCTTGTGTTACCTTGGGCTGGGCACTTTAGGTTCTCAGCTTTCCCATCTAAACACTGGAGAATGTAATGACACCCACCTCAGGATCATTGTGAGATTCAATGGGATTCTATGTGGGAAATCCTTAGCTCTAAGCCTGGCACCTCTTGAGCGCTCAATAAAGGGTCACCCTAGACACAGACCGTTTGCCACGGAGCTCGCTTGCGAGCCTCGCCTCTGCTAAAGTCACCTCAATTTGATCCCATAAACTCCCCTATCCTCACAACGAACCGTAAGTCTCCTAGCCAGCAGCATGAAGTTGATAGAGACTTGATAGAACAGAACCAGGTCAACCCAACAAGCTAGCAGGAACACTTGTGAATTGTCCAGTATCTGTCTCCTCCAGGGATGCCATGGTTATGGCCAAAGCAGAAGGGATGGGATGCTCTGAGGTTTGCACATAGATTTTTCTTTCTCAGATCTAGCGCGAGCGTTCTCAAAGTTCGCTTGAAGAACTACTCTGTAGCACCGAATGCCAACGTTTTTCCGTACCCTGCTCTGATAGGTGACTTAAGAGGCTTTCAAAGTTAATTTTTACTAAAAAGGATCTTTTTTCTTTTGCCTACTGATTGTTTACTCCAGGTCTAACCCACGCAATGAGAAGTGACTTACCATGGTTGAATTCAGGTAGTGTCTAGGGACTGCAGGGTATTTGTGGTATTCCCCTAACCCTTACTGAATCCTTACTGTGTGTTCAAAGTATCATAATATGTCTAACCTCATTTGATCCTCTAGATGGCCTTCTACAGAAGATAGTATTATTATTATTAACTCCATTTTACAGAGGAGAAAACTGAGGCCAACAGAGACTAAAGAACTTGCTCAACGTTACACAGATAGTGAGTGGCCGTAGCAGTCCAGGTGCTAGCTAGAAAACGATGGCATGTTCAAATTAAGTAAGTTGTGCACAGTTTGATAAAGGGACTATATGAGAAGGGCGTAGGAAAATTCCAAGGGATAGTGCAGACCCCCTGGGCTGGTAGTTGTAAGCACCCCTTACCTACCCTACTTTTGAAGGGAGGCTACTAGAATCTAGAGGGGAGTGCCCTATGCAGAACAGGACCAGAGAGCTTTGTTGCCACAACAACCTGCTGGATGGGTGCTGGGAATAATTTGATCCCACTTCCCTCTGGTTCTTCTCTCCCCTTTGGGGCTCCCTACTGGCCAAAGCGGGAAGCTGCATTGTTGCAATTCCCGGGCTGTCCTTGCAGCCCAGCCTCCCTGGGGAGCACAGCAGGATGGAGAAGGGTGGATGGAGCTCCAGGGCCATTGGATAAAGCAGGCGTGGAGCTGAGATTTGAGTGTAGGCAATCTTCCTGTAGAACTTGGCTTTTAACCCCTCTGCTGTGCAACCTATGGTAATAATGATGCCATTGTTACTGGAACAGGCTGTCCCCCTGACATGCGGGGACCTCTCCACCTGGAGCATCTTCCATCAGAGAAGACTCAACTAGACCCTTTTCTAGAAAAAAAATCACGAAATGGCCCCAAGTCTCCAGTCCTAACTTCCACAGTGTTTAACATTCTTGTCCGATCATTAGCCTCGTTATTGGAGCTTAGTTGGACCAAAGGAGAGGTAAAGACTCTCCCTCCTCCTGTTATGTTCTTGTAAAGGATTCATTTCCTGTCTTGGTTCTCTTTCAGATTGCTTGAGATTGGTTACTGCATCTCGATGGAGGGTGAGGGGTGGGGGAGGCTCCTAATATAGAAAAGGAAAAAAAAAAAAAAAAGTCCTACACCAATTTCCCATAAAAGGCTGTTAAAGACGTCCATTCCCTCCCATGATGACAACAGAGGAGAGATGTTTCAATGTTCAAAGTTTATCAGAAGAAAGTGACCTAGAGCGAGAACTAGCTGCCAAGTGACCGAAGGGGTGCCCTCTCTAAAAGGGACTGTCATTTAGTAATGTCTGAGAAATCTAAATTTGATTCCCCCTGAATGCAATAACCATTTCATCACACTTGCTCTTAAAGATTATTGATGTTGTCCAGAATTTAGGAATGAGAAAACCACCCACCCTTGGTTCATTCGGTGGGACATTCACTCTTACGGTTCTTTGCCAAGTCAGAACCACCCAGTGAACAAATCTGTCTTTTCAGGTTCCGTGTAGTTGTTCTGATAAAACTTGTATGGGTCTTGGAGTCGAGCAGGCCTGTGTTCAAAGCCCAGCTCCTTCCCCCAGGACATCAAGTGGGCCCCTAATCCCTCGAACACTGAACTCCCTCCTCTATAAAATGGAAGCCATTCTTGTAGCTGTGAAAGTGATACCTATATGGGGCGCCTGGGTGGCTTGGTCGGTTAAGCGTCCGACTTCGGCTCAGGTCACGATCTCACGGTCTGTGAGTTCGAGCCCCGCGTCGGGCTCTGTGCTGACAGCTCAGAGCCTGGAGCCTGTTTCAGATTCTGTGTCTCCCTCTCTCTCTGCTCCTCCCCATTCATGCTCTGTCTCTCTCTGTCTCAAAAATAAATAAACGTTAAGAAAGTGATACCTATCAAGCGGGTATCACACACTGGATGTCTGCCCCCTACCTTCCTAAGTAGCCGAGGAAACGGAAGCTGCATGTCTGATCGGTCTTTTAAAAGTTTGGCCTGATAAAGACTATAAGACTAGACATCTTTAGGTTGTTTTAAAAAGCAATAAAACAGAGGAAGATATCGGGGCCCTTTCACCCTGACAATTAATGTGCATGTGCTAATTTTTCAAATATGTGAGCTACTTTTAGGACGAGTGAAAATTATTGTATAATGTTCCTTCCGATTTTAGGGGAAAGATAGTATTCTCAACAGCATTGTCCCTGAAGCCAAGAGCATCAGCAAGAGAAAATGGAGAAGTCTGAAATGAAATTGAAAATGAAAGGTTTTAAGGCCCCTGGGTGGCTCGGTCAGTTAAGCGTCTGACTTCGGCTCAGGTCATGATCTCGAGGTTCTTCAGTTCGAGCCCCAGGTCAGGCTCTGCAGTGAGTGACAGCTCAGAGCATGGAGCCTCCTTCGGATTCTGTGTCTCACCCCCCCCCCCCATTCATGCTCTCTCACTCTCTCGCTCTCTCTCTCTCTCTCTCTCTCTCTCAAATAAATAAATAAATAAATAAATAAATAAATAAAACATTAAAAAATTTAAAAAAAAGAAAATGAAAAGGTTTTGGAAACAGAGGGGGTACTTAGAGAGATAACTGGTAGGGGGAGAATTTTCACAGCAGCAGCCCCAGTTCAGTGTATTAAGAATGCTGAGATGGTCACAGCAAAAGCTAGAACACGGGCTTCAGAATTAGACTAACCTGGGAACCACCCCATCTGGTTTTGGACCAGTGAGTTTCCAGTTGAGTTCATCATCTCTCTCGCCATTTTGAATGACCTTGAGTAAGTCACTTAACCCTCTGGACATCAGTGGGGTGGTAATGACCCCATCTACTGGGCTTGGATGAGAACGCAGTGAGGCAACATCATATAAAGCACTTCGCTCAATTCTTGGCATGAGGTGACAGCTATCATCATCTGTATTATGTCAGTCTCCTGGCTGCGGCTGCTCTACTCGAAAGTGGTAACAGTGGTGACACTTTGGAGCCAACAACGCAGGACAGCTATAGATGAGCCTGCCTGTGGTTCCGTTTGTCCCAGCGTGGTCGCTGGATAGAGAGTAAAGGAAATCATCATCTCCCCTGTGTTTGGAGCGGTAAGATACACGTTGAGTTCGTTCACTCTCTCCTTGTTAACACACATTAGCAGGAGAGAAGAGAGTTCTATTTTTACTCACTCTCTACGCTGATGAGAAAGAGATGTTACTTCATAGGAATCTCAATTCAGACTGAGAATTTGGTCTAAATATAATCCATTCTTGAGGCAGAAAGCGTCTCATTAAGTAGAGAGCTCAGGGAGACTAAAACGTTTGCTAGCTACACTTATTTCCTGATGAATTCTAATGGAAAGAGTGTGACTTCTTTCCATTTACTCAGTAGAGATGAAAGAGGAAAGGAGACAATGGGGAAAAAATGAACTGAGTTCTTGGTATATCATTCCTGTATGTCAGCATCTTCCACTACAAGATGGCTTGAGGCTAAATGTCAGGGTTGGCACAAATTCTTTACGCCCGCCATAAAAACCATAAAAATCTGAATTAGAGTGTCTGTCTCTTTTTTAGTAGCTTGATCCTGGATAAAGCGGAAATATTTTTTGGAGAGCGATTGCTGGTGTTTTCATTTCTACCCCCATTTTTCCTAATCCTGGCAAAGAATGCCAGTTATGCGTGTTTCCCTTTGTTCTGCGGGCACATTACAATATTCCCTAGTGACATCCTTCTGATGGGCAAAGGGTGAACACTGTTTATATTTGAGATGATTCCTCTGCTTGACACCGGCTCGTGGTGGTTAAATGCTAAAGGATTTGGCTAAAGGAGTGAATTAGGAGCCCAAGTCAGGCTCTCGTGACCTCAGAAAATCCAGCGATGTGATTTGTTCTATTGCCTGTATTCACCTCCTAATGAAATTACATGATTATTCCGAGGGAGGCTTTGTATCAAATCCCAAAAGTATTTTTTCTTATAAAGTTATTTTCCTTATTAAGAGAATAAGAGAGAGCAACCAGGTAATTTGGTTCTTCTAACCGAAGACTATAGATTCAGAGATCTTTTCTTCTTCAAATCGGAGGCTGAATTATGCCTTTGCATAACAGGTAAAGTAGAACCATTCCAGTCCACTTGAAGATTTCATTTATTAGCACGTGGATGTTGTATTTGCAACACCCTGTCCCCCTTTGCAAACAGGGATTAATAACGTCCTTTCTTTCTCTTTGGTCTGGAATTACCTTTTCCTAGAGACCATAAATTCAGGAACGGAGCACTGTTGTTTTTCTTCTCTGAGAATTCAATCGCTAATATTATTCTTCACCTGAGAAAGCTATTCGCTAATTTTACCGACTTTTTTTTTTTTCCTTTGTTGACAAAACTCTCCATCAAACCTAGACTACAAGCCTCTGTAGAAACACTCGGTGAATTGAAATACAAATGTGAAGCGAGCCCTGAAAAACTCAGCCATTGAGACGCTCTTCTTAAAATGCTGGGCCTCAACGGCACATCCGGGCAGAGCCCTGCCAGGGAAGGCAGGTCCTGCTGCCAGGAAAAGCAGAGAGAAACCACAAATGGCTACCAAACCACTCCAGAATGTTCTCGTCTTTCCAGCAGCCCTGAAAAGATAAACTTCCCCCAAGCCCTGGGGATCCGAAGTTGCACTCAACATTTTCACAGGATCCTAAAGAAGGAGAAAAATAGAAGGCAGGCCAGAGCTGAGATCTAAGGGTCTCAGTTCTTTGCATCTTGCATTAGCCGTCAGCCTTCTTTTAGCTCCTCTTCATCTACGATCATTCGCTGTCCAAACAATATGGGATGGTGTCAGAGCAATGACACTCAAGGTCTTCCTGTCCAGGTTAGAAGTGCCATGGAAAACCCCACATCAAAGCCAAGGGCTACACTTGATTGGGTTGATCTCACTAATTTCGAGGGCACAGGTAGGAATTCATAGCGTTTGATACGTGCAGGGTGGTCCCGGCCATGCCCACTCACCTCATCCTCCAACCTCCCCAGGTGGTCATGGCCCATGGGACTCCATCCCTAGCCACACACCGCACCACTGTTCTCCTCACGCTTCCAACCGCAGACTTACTGGTTTCTAGAAGTGTCTCAAACAGGCCGGGAGCCCTGCTTCTCAACACCTTGGCACATACTTTTCTCCCTATCTGGAACAGTCTTCCCCACGGCCCGGGCTCCATTTGCTAGCCAACTGGGGGGAGGCAAGCTTTTACCCCACCCTCCAGATTAAATCAGCCACCCTTGCTAGAGGGTCTCACAGCACCCTGTGTCTTCCTTCCATGATTTCTTATTTCTCGGATTATATGACTGTGATTTCTTATTTCTCGGATTATATGACCAAGAGCAAGCACCAAGCCTGTTTCGCCCCCCTGTAGTGTTTCGGTCCTTTGCACGTAGTAAGCACTGTATTCATTTTTGTTGATGAATGAATGACAGGCAGGTAGAAAATCCATGAACTCACAACTCTTGATTGAATTAGGGATAGAAGAGATTTTATTGACTGATGTTCTGATATAGGAGGTGAATGTGGAAGGCCCATTAAGTTTTGAGTAGGTGACAAATCTGGCAGCAGAAAAAATCTGAAATCCCAAAGAACTGTAAAGATTCATATTCAGCCCCCACACACATAACTTCAGAGGACAATGTGTGTTATGCTGGAAAGGAGGGGGTGAAATAGCTCTATATTTTCTACTGGCCAGCTCAGCCTGGTCCCTTTCGATATATATATAGCCCCCCTACCCCACTCCATCCCAACACACACACATACACACACGCACGCACACACATGCAGATGGGCAACGTATAAAAAAAATCACTGCAAGCCTAGCACTTTGTCTCAGAAATTTATCCAGACACCTTCCACTTACACAATCCCATTGCTCCTTGCTCTCAGACTTTTTGGTTTTTCTAACCCAGGCCCCTATTTATTTCTGCCCACCCTTTCCTGTTGTCAACCCCACTCTGCAGATTTTTGAACTTATTTCTACATGCTGGGACCTCAGCCACATTGAAAGACTTCTCTTCTCCTCTCCACCCCTTGTAAGGTTTCCCATAACTGGTTCCCAGACGTCCAATCTCCTCCTCCTCAAGAACAGCGAAACAACAGCCATAACAGTGGCCATTATTGACCAAGTGCAATGGGTCAGACAGCATCTTCCATGCTGAGCTCACATACGCATCACACCAGTCCCATTTACAGAAGAGGCCACTGCAGAATACAGATCGAGTGTCACACTCAAGGTCACAGCGTGCAAATTGACAGAGATGGAATTTGAGCTCAGGCTGGGTCTTCTAACCACTGCCTCTGTCTGCACAGTCAGCCTGAGAGGCCTGTCTAGAATTCCACTTCAACCCTTTCACTCCTGGAAACATCAACAGGAGTTTGAAATTTGCCGATGGGCAATAAGAAGCCAAATTATTCACCCCAGCATTTGAAACCCACCACCAACTGGCTTCGCCTGGACTGGCCTTGCCTTGGCTGGCCAACCTGACCTGTCACTGCAATAAAGGGCTCATGTTGGGCAATAATTGGTCCTTCTCCAGGCCATCCCTTTCCATGATTAAACCTATGCACTTGCCAAGTTCTTATATCCTACTTCCTTCCCATCCACCACTCCAAAGACTCAGTTGAAGTGCTAACTACCCTGTGAATGTCAAGTTAACTGGAAATGCTAGCCTGCTTGGATTGCCCCGTCATCTCAATTCCTGTTGGAGAGGATGTGAGAGAATACAGTGTGAGTCCACTACTCAGTTACTCTTGAAAAAGTCCTCTTGATGTGTAAGCCTGGCCACTCCTAAGGAAGGCAAGAGGCTTGCCTAAATCATATAGAGTTTACTTACATTTTATATATCATATACATTTTATCACATGATACACAAAATCTAAGTAAGTTCTATTTAGGCAAAACTCTTACTATACACATGGAAGCATATGTGGGCATATACATTTTTTTTTCAGTGACCTCCAGCCAAGGACCACCAGAAATACACCAATAGCTAAGCAAGTTGGATTTAACTGCTCTTTGACACAAAAGAGAGTGTACATCCTGGGAAACTGTAGGGTATCTCACCTAGATAGTATTAGAAAGAACTTACTGGATTTGGGCTTCTATTAGGTTACCTGGGAGAGGTTGCAAGGAAGTGGGACTTTATTCTAGCTCAGGTACTATCAGTAAGCGGAGGTCATTCTGTAATAGCGATCTCAATAAATCTTATCTAAAAGGAAAACTAGCCAAAGCTAAAACAGCAATTGGGAGAAGCAGCCAGTCACACACATGAGCTGGAGAGGGAGTAATTGGTGTTCTTGTGGTTTGTATGGTGACCCTGCTTTTGTCTGTTCATTGACAAGATAATGTGGTCTTGGTGTTTTGCTCCATCGCAGTCACAGAATGATCTTGACTGCTGCTGGCATCCTGGGAAATTACTGACCTTCAACAAGAGAACACCATAGCCTAGCTGCGAGTGCCAGGCCAGCTCCTCAAGGCCTCGCCAATAGAACGTTCCACGCTGGGGGCGGCCTGTGCATAAAAGACAAAAAGAACTACTTCAAAACGAATCAGAACCAAACTGTTTTGGGTGAAGCAGGAGCCTTCTCGGGCTCCCCCCGAATGCATCCTGAATGGACAAACATTTGTCCAGCATTCATATCCCATAATTTGCAATGGCTTTTGTTCCGGGTCAACCTAGGGGAAGCTGGAACTATGCAAAATTCCCTTCCTTATGTGATTGCGGGTGGGCACAAGAGGAACTTCCATGGGATCTGAAGAGGGGAGTGGAGCAGTACCTCCCTGCTCTGAAAGCTGGTAGCACACCAGTCACTGTGATAGTTCACACTCAAGGTCACTGATCCACCGGCTCACCTTGCTGGGGGGTGAGGGGGACAGCACCCAGGCCCACCTTTGGAAATGCTCTTCAAGCTTCTCTGAGTGTCCTGGATCAGGTGTGCGTACAGCTACATGCTAAGGGTGTCAGGACGGCTGGGGACGGCAAGGGAAAACATGGGCTTCCCTTCATCCTTGGGGGTCTCAGCTTGTCCTTGCTCGGCCAACTTCCCAGCCGGCTTTCCTTCCAGACTGCTGGCCCTGTTGATTCCAGGTTCAACACCAGATGCCAAGGCAAGAGCCTCCCACAGACTTCCCTGCCAGTGCCCACAACTGTATGTTTTCATTACTATCCCCTATTCTATAAGACTCTTAGAAGTTCTGATTCTCTGATCAAAACCACGGACTGATGGACCACTCCAGATTCCCAGCTGAGAAAGAGATCTCTCATCCTCACAGCCCCATGCTAGGATGTGAAGGCCATGTTATGAAGATATGGATGGCATTCCTATGGTGCCAGATGTGGCCAAGGGACAGGCTGGTGTCTGACTCTCTTGTCCAGACCTAGAGATTTCGGTCAGCATGGCAGAATGCTTGCAGCCCACGAGGGCAATGCCGGGACGGGAAGATCTTGGGGATGGTGGAGAAATGGGCATGGGGCCCATTAACCAAGTATGCCAAGGCAGGGCTGCCAGGATTTCAGGCCCGTTTCAACTTCTGAGGGGATCAAAGTCATAGCTGAGATGACATAAATGTGAACCAAGTCTGAATGAAGGAGCAAGGACAGAAAGGATGTCAAGAAAGTAGGGAACTGATGGTCTGGGGAGTGGTGTGGGGTGGGGGGGGGTCAGGACAGAGAGAACAAGTTATGCACATGGGCACCCATGTCGGATATGCCCACAGAGGCACAGATGCAGGCTCTATGGAGCTGTGCCCAGCTGGACAGCCTAGCCCCCGCCTCGTATTACAGGCACGGAGCTATAAGCCATGTACTATGCTCAGCACTTTACACGGTATCTGACTTAATCATCACAGTCACCACAAAAGATGGATTTTATTATGTCAACCTAACAGTTGGGCAACTGAGGCAGCTATGTTAGGTGACTTGCCCCAGGTCACTTAGAAAAGAAGTTGAGAGGCAGGAAGTTGAATCTAGATTTCTTTGCTCAGACTCCCATTATACCTCTCAAAATCCAAGTTTTCTAGGCTTAGAAAAAAAAAAAAAAGAAAAAAGAAAACGAAAAAACCTTGGAGCAATTTGGTAACAATATCTGCCGAAGCCGATGCCGCAGCCCTAGTTAAGGTCTCAGATGATTACGGCATCGTGCCAGGCTCAGCTCCACGGTTCCTGACCCACTGAGGCTAGGAGAGAATAACTATTGCTTGTTTTAACCACGAAACATTAGATGCTTGTTACTCAGAAGTTGATAACTAATACATTGCTCTTCGACTAAGCCATGAGAAAGGAGGTGGGTGTGGATTCTGGAAAGCCCCAGGAAAGTCCGACAAGATGATAAAGTACCAGAAACTGTCTCCTGGCTCAGGGAATTACGTAAAGACACAGAGATAGTAGGCAGGTTGGGAGACAAGTGTATCCTAACCTCCTGTGTTGGGGCCCAAGATCTGAAGGTCGAAGTTCTCTCCAGTAGGTTGAGAAAGAGTAGTGTTCCTATTTGGGTCTATAGGAGATGTGTATCTTCTGGAGGTCCCTGTACCAACCCTGGGCTCTCAGCCCTCATGAAGTGTAGAAAAGACTGAGATATTCTCGCAAAGGCCCCAAGGGTAGAAGGGGAGGTCACTGAGAGTCTGGCAGGATGGCTACCAGAGAAGGTTGTCGCTGTGGCAATGAGGCCGAGGGATCCAAACCAGGGTCAAAAGGGAGTCACCCCCACGACTCAGGAGTACCATGTCAGGAGGGAGGGCTGCTGGGCCCCAGGGGAGCAGAGAGAACATGGCACGAGTTTCAGTGGTTACCGCTGTAGCACTCGAGGTCAATGTCGGCAGGACAGCCAGGGATGGGAAGGACCCACCACACACACCCAAGAGCCAGCAGGGACTCCGGAGTCTCATTGTGCCCCAGTACTTGAAGGGTAGCCTCCACGGCACCCTCTTGGAGGAGAGGAGACTGGCCAGGAGAGCAGGGAAGAAAGGATAAAAGAGTGAGCCCCCCCCCCCCCAACACACACAAAAGTGAAAGTTACTGAAAAGATCACTTCAGGGACTGAATTCATATTTTTTTCCTGCCGCTATCCGGTGAGAGCCAGGTAGCTTTTGAAAAGAAAATCACGTCACTTCTGGAAAACAGTGGAGCTTCACTGTCTTGGCACATCTCAATCTAGTGTGAGTAAATAGGTGATTCCAGTTCAGATGCTATGAGAATATGTCATCAAGATGGACAGAAGTTCAAAGCAGAGTTTTGGGTTAGATCTTGGAGCATGAGAACCAGAGGGGACACTAGAAATCATCTAATCCCTGGTATTTTCCTCTGGTTGTGCCTTTTCTGATGGCCCCCATGTTGTTCCTCCTCCAGCCCATAACCCAGCAATTTCAGGGGCTGGTATTGAAAAGATGGCATTGGCTTTGCCGCACGCATTGTTTTGAAATTATGACTTGAGGATCTATTTTAAAGGGCTTCAAGCCATCAGAAGCAGCATGCAGCAATGAGAGCCATAGCACAGCGGTTCTGTAGGTCAGAAGCCAACCCTCGTTTTATTAAAATATGGACAGGGGATTGAGAAAGAGAAGGACCACACTTTACGGTGGCAATGTACACAAAAGCCAGAGCCACGTCCAAGCTCCGTTGTCCCGGGCTGTCCCACAGGCGGCTCTTTGGAATGTGGTCTGGCAAGAGTCTTGGAAGAGACCTCATGAAACCCAGACTTCTTGGCCAATGCTGTCTCCGCCAGAGCTGGCCATGACATTCACACCACCATAGGGCAGGTGGGCAAAGCCACTGGGCTGGTGGAACGGGGACCACTTCTCTGCTATTCGCATAGTCTTTTTGGAGGAGACTCTGTCCTTGCAAAGCAGCCGTGGTGTCTTCCAAATGGTCTCAGCAGCCAGGAAGGCAGCGGTCTACCAAAAAGTGAGCTCTACTCACTCTCCACTGAGTTTCGATCTTGAAGTCAGAAGCCCTGGCCCAGCCGAATTCACAGGCAGAATCAAACTTCAGGTCCACACTGCCTCAGGCAACACACGTAGAGATGGACCCACGAAAAGCACCTCAGTGGCGCCGAGGCTCATTTCATGTTTCTCTCGATCCAGTCTTTAAAAGGCAGTACCTTGCTGAAGGCCGTGTAGAGGCCGTGGCTGCATGTTTTGTCATAGCTCCAGCTGACCAGCCCCACCAGATGCCAGCGTGGCTCGGGGGATGCCCGTCCCGGAAAGGACACAGCCGCGATGCCTCCCGTCTCCGCCGTGCAGATATCAGAAGGGGCAGCGGGGTCCCGGCTGGCACAGAACATGTTGTCCGTGATGCTCACGGGGATGCCGTGGTCCTCGTGCTGCTCCTCACACAGCAGCGAGTCCACCACCCTGACCACCCCTGAGCGCAGCGTGTCGTTCTTGAAGCCCGGGCTTCTGGCATCGGACAGGACGTTCCAGCCGGCCACGGTGATGCGGGACTCCTGGAAGGAGGTGCTGAGGTCCCGAGGGGCAGCGAGGCAGATGGGCTGGACGCGGGTGCTGACACGAGCCTTGTCCAGGAGCTTCAGGATGGCGATGTCCGTGTCCAGCAGGATGGGGTCGTAGTTGGGATGCAGGATGACTGCAGAAATCTACAAACACAAGAAATGGACAGTAGTGGTGAGCCACGAGCTGCACAGTGAACAAGAACAGGCAAGCCCTGGGGCCAAATAAAATTTGGAGAAAACGTCTTAGGGACACACGTAATTATTTGGAGACGCTTTGCTTAAGGGTTCCTGGGAAACATCAGCTCTCTTTCGGGGGCTGCAAAGTGAAAAGCCCACTGCTGCCTGGTAGGTGGGGTTAACTAAGTGGGGGCGGCAGACGGGGCTGCCGACAACAGTGTGGCACAACCCATCTAAAGCGGGTAGCAGCCACTTTGCTCCGGCTGACCACTGCCCGGCCGAAAGGGGGCAGCATTCTAACCTGGCCAGAGAACAGACTCCAGACCTTCATCTGAACCTCCTGATTTTTAAATGCTGGCACAGAACTGGCTTAAAAAAAAATGTATGTTAGCGCCATCCAAACACGAACCCCTCAAGGCGACCAGTTTGCAACCTCTGGGCCACCATACACATTCATCTGTAAGCCAGTAAGACAGAGCTCCACCCAGAATGCTCTACAAGACTTTTCCACAGTCTTTGCTGATTGTCCCAATCCTTGCTGATCATTCACTTTGATGGGAGCTTCTAGGAGCCTACGTCTGTGATATGCTCTAACATTTTTATGTTCGTGTTCTATTACTGCAACTACCTTTGGGCACATTTCCTCGGGGCTTCTCTTGTGTCAAACTAATCATAACATACTGGTCCGTCACTTCCAGTAGCCTGTGGACTCCTCAGGGCAAAAACCATGCCTCATATATCTATTCTTATGTATCAGTTCTGTATCTATTCCCTGTGAATGGCGTACTATGGGAGATCAACAACGAATGGATAGATGGATAAGATGGATAAATGGATGGATGGATGGATGGATGGATGGATAGATGGATAGATAGATAGAGAGGGAGGTGGGTAGGTGGATGGAAGAGAGGAAGGGAGGGAAAGAGGCAAATAAAGACAGATGTATATTATAAATTGATCAGGAGTACCTTGGATAAAATCTTTCTATGTCCTCAAAGCCTACCTAGTACAGTGACCTAAACATAATGGGTGATTAACTTTTGATGATCTCCATGATAGATGATAGTTGTTACAATCTTATTTTGAAAACAAGGGGAGAAAAGACTCCCTAGTCTTTCTAGGTGCCCCTTTCTAGTATCTGTCTACGTGAAATATTGGGCACCTGCTACATGCCAGCCTCTGGCTGGGTGCTACAGTGCCAAGGTGTCGGCACAGGCACACCTGCTGCTCTCCTGGTGTGGAGTTTGCTGAGCCGAGGCCTAGTCTCCAGGGGACAGCTCTCTCTCACCCGCAAGCTCTGGATGGTCTTCTCCTCTCGGTCATCATCCCGGTAGAACTTCCCCAGGACGACTCTGAGGTCTGCTGTCTTGATCATGGTGACCCTCCCCAGGTCAGTTACGCAGTGGGCAGCCACCACCACGGTGCGCTCATTCACCAGGGCGCCGCTGCAGACCAGGAACCACGCGTCCTTGTGCAGGCTGCCACCGTGCACCCCGCTGGCCCTCCTGTAGATGGCCGCCTGCCACGGCCAGCGGATCCCCTGGGTCTTTGGAGCGGCGATGTTCTCAGTTTTCCCACAGACTATGGAGAAAGCATTGGCTCAGTGAGATAAACTCAGACTATCCCATCCAAAGGGGAATGTGTTACTCAGTCAAGAAAACACAAACCTGGAAAGGTAAGCACCGTGCACGTGATGACCACTAAGCATCTAAGCTGTTTTTCCTTTCCCACTAAAGAGTTACCAACCACCTTGTCATGGCTGGCTATAAAGTCTAGGGTGAAGATTGAAGGCTTTGGATCCCAGGCACTTAACTATCAATAGGACTTTGGGCAAATTGCCTAATCTCTTAAAGCCTCAGTCTTCTTGCCTACAAAATGGATACAGGAATCACACGTGTCTCACCCAATTCTTGAGGAGGCTGGATGATCATGTATGTAAACAGTTAGACTCAAAATATCAATGACTATCATTATAAACTTGACCACAAAGAATTAAGCCATACTGTTCTCCTTTGACAAAGAGGATGGGGAAGGTAGTTTACTATGTGCAAGACCCTATTCCAGAAACTTCCACATACTACTTCAGTAATCATCATCTTAGCCTTATGGGTAATTAAAAGCTCATCACCTAATTAGTAACAATTACTTACTCAATACCACTGGATGATGAGCATGAAAACGGGCTTAGACAGGATATCCAAGATGACATAATTAGAAGCCTTCTGGAATTGTTAAGTCCTTTCCCCACCTGTGTGTAATGACGGTTCTCTCCCTTTTATCCAAGGAAACATAAGAGAATTATTCAGAAGGAAGTATGCCCCCTCCAAAAAAATTCACCTAAGACCATTGGACGAGAAACCTTTCCCAAAAAGTCTTCAAGAGGGTTAAGGGCTTTTCACAAGTAACCATGGAAGATGTAAGGGGCTCCAGCCCCAGGACAAGCCTTGACTCACTAGGGATGCAGGACGGGGCACGTCCACTCCACTTCCCGGTCCTGAGGCATGTCCGGCGGCTGCTGCCCAGGCGACGGTAGAAGGGTGAGACACACTCGTACTGGAGCTGGGTGTGCAGGTGTTGGAACCCGGGGGGCAGATCTCCAAAGGGAAGGGCTGGCTTCTTGGTGGGGGCGCCCTGCAGTTTCTGCTTGCTGAAGGACGCCGAGTAGAGCTGGTGTAACGGCGTCTCCCTGCATTGGGGCCCACAGGCCCAGAGAAAACAGGGTGAGAGACGGTCATGGCGGCCCCTATGGTATCCACGCCAGCCCCCCGCGTAGATATTTGGTTAGAGCAGAAAACAAAAAGTCTATCTCATTCTCTCTATCCCTCCCGCTCACCTCCCCCACCCTCTCTTTCCTCTCTCTCTCTCTCTCTCTCTCTCTCTCTCACTCACACACACACACACACGCATGCACACACACGCTTCCCTTCTGCCACTGAGCAAATTCTCTTGCACACCTCAACCTTCATTCTGTTCATCCATTTCCATTTCTGGCATGCCTCCAGCTGCCTAGGATTTTAACCAAAGGATAGTATCTGGTGTAACAGCTGCGATCCAAGGGTACGTTATACGTGCACACAGAGAAAAATTAACTGTGAAATTAAACAGGAAAGGAAGTTCATTTGAATGAGAGAAATCCAGGCGTCTTTTTTCCTCCAAACATTATCATAATGGGGTAGCATTAGGAATTGACTTGAACTAAACTGTGTTGATACAGTAGTTTGATTTAGCAATCAGCATATATAATTAGTACACCTCAGAGAATCGAGCTTTCTCAGGGCACAATGATTGGCAGAAGCACAGCGTACTGTGTGTACATGCGAAAAGGCCTTTCAAATCCACACTTGGAGCTAAAGCCCCCAGAGACCACTCAGGGGTTTTTGGGGGAGACGCACACACATGGGAGAGCTTGCGTTCATGGTGCATCAGTGCTAACGATCACTGAAAAGTTAGAATTCTTTTAGGAAACAATGTTTTCATCTCTGTTGAATGAACGGGGAGAGGAAGCCCAGAGAGGGGAGTGAGAGTACACAGAAGGGTACACGGGAAGCTAAGGTGGTACCCAAGGCAGCACCTGAGCAGTTATGGTTCCCAACCTGGTGTCTCCACTGGGCCATTTGATATCATCTGAAGAAATGTGTGTCATGTGTCTGCACGGCACTTCACTCAGAGCAAATATTCCACCCACACTGATTTCATTCAACAAATCTGGAGCCCAGTTTAGAACAAGGTCTGCAGTTCAAGGAGCTTCTGAATTGGCCAGCAAGCTCATCTTTTGGTCCATCTGTTGAAAGACTACACTGCCTTTGGGGGTTCTTGGGTGACTAGGCTGCTGGAGATATGTATATCCACTTTCCAGCAGCCTATCTTCCAGAAAGATCCTTAAAACCAAGTTTTAGGCTTGCTTTTTCATCTACATGAGCTACCGGGCACCTTGTCACCTAACCTCCCATTATAATCGCTTTAAAAATGCAAAGCCCCATAGTCTTTTTCAATGGCTCAGGGGCTGCTCTACAAGACGTCTCCTTGGAAAGAACAGGTTTATCCCACTTAGCGGAGAGTCCAGCTCCAGGTAGCTCATAAAGATCAGGAAAGGGAGCGGAATTTGTATTCTACAGCCACTGTTCCCAAGGGAATGCCTTGCCTGACAAGGGAAAGACAGAAATAGGAGATATCCGGAGGAAGGGTGAGAGACTGAGGAATATCCTGCTTTATGAAGATTTCAGGTCACTTGGCTGTGGCCGGTTCTGGTCGCCGGGATGCACTGTGACCAGTCCTAAAAGCAATAACTACCAGTGACAGGTGTTCATCCGGGCGAGTGTTCTGCTAAAGCCTTTGCGCAGGACTTAGTTAGAGCTTAGTGCATAAGGGAGCAAGCCCTGAAGACCCTGAAGACCGTGAAGATCCTGGATTTGCATCCTGGATCCGCATTTTGCAGTGTGACTTGGAGCAAGTTAATTAATTTCTCTGAGCCTCGGTTTACCCATCCGTAACCACATTGGTAATAAAATCTATAATAAAATGGTAATAATGATGATCCCTACCTCAGAGGGCGTAACAAAGAGTAAATGCGCTAATGCATGGGAAGCGCTCAGAAGAGTAACTGGGCACATAGCATTCGATAAATGCTGCCTATCGGGGCTGCGTCTAATCTGTTCAGCAATCCCCAGAGACACACGTTATTATGATCGTCCTCATTTTTCAAAAGAGGCAACTAAAGGCTCAGCAAGTGTAGGAGCTTTGCCCAAGAATACTAAATACAGCCCTAAAGAGAGACAGAAGCCGGTCTCGAGCCATTGTTTGTCAGTCCCATTCATTCAGTCCATGCTCGGGGTGGTTATGTTTTCTTGCGTGCCCCCTGTGTGGCAAGCATTGTTCTTGGCAGGAGGACCCGAGCATGAACAAGACACAAAATGTTCCTGTGCTTGTAAACTGTATTTACTTATTTTCGTGGGCTGGGGGCGGGTGGGGGGAGATAGAACTTGAACAAATAAAAAAATGGATGCGAGACGACAGGTGGGGATAGAAGCCAAGCCGAAGACAGAGTCACAGCGAATGCCAGAGAGTAGAGAAGTCGGCTCTGCGGTCTGGGTGGTAGGGACATTACTACCTTTATTTTATTTGCTTATTTACTTATTTATCTGGTTGGCGGTGGCTTAATTTTAGATAAGGTGTAAAAAGAGAAAACATTAAACGGTACCACAACATAGTTGTCATTTCGGGGGGTTGCTATTTTCAAAAGCACAACCAGGGAAGGTCTCTCTGCCAGGTTAAAAAGCTGAGAGAGAGCTGAAGGAAGGGAGGCATGAAGCCTCACTGAAATCCAGTGGAAGCAGGGTCCAGACAGAGCTGTGAGGCTCTGAAGGCATCGTGCGTGGAGGGGTAGAGAGGACAAGCCAGGCAGCCCGTGTGGCCGGAGCGGAGGGTGAGGAGAAGAATGGCAGGAGATGAGATGAAACGGTGTTTCCTGCAAAATGAGGCGAGAAGTAGTAGAAATGGGCCTATTCCATCCCCACCGGTGGCCTCCACATCTGTCTTCCCTGGAGGAAGGCTGGGCGGGCAGATCTGAGGGCCCGCATCCCTCCTCGGGACTGATCGTTTGTCTCTAGTTCCTGGGTGCCACCGGCGTGCCTCCTCTGGTTGATTACTACAGAAAACATCTGCCTGAGTCTGGCAGGAGGGCCATCCCGGTAGAAGGTACCCTAGTAAACACAGAGCAATTTCACGAAGACTCGAGTATTAAAATCCAGTTCCTCACGGATCATCTTCAAGCCTCACTTCCCATCAACCACCTGCTTTCCCACGATCCAGTGAACCGTGTACATGTTCCAGCAGTTGCTACCTCTTGACCAAAGGCAGCTGGCTTATCAGCTTCCCCCTAATAGGCCCTGTTCTTTCATGAGGAGTCAGCTCTGAGTGTCCCTAAGAAACCCCAGAGTGTCTTTGGCCAAACGCAAGGCGAGAAAAGGGGCGGGAGGGGAAAGCATGCATTTGCCTTTAAAGCAGAGCTCGGGTGTCTCCACCTCACCTTGACTGAACCTGCATTGGAAGAACTTTGCGTCTCACCAGGTCTGAGATCTTTGGTTCTCGGCAGGCTAGAACGAAGGAGACAACACTGCATAATCTCTTCCCATATTACCTGCTCCCATCATTCCGTTCAGATTCATCCCTGACCGCCCTTTCTGGACACCCCCAGGGGTCTCTGAGGGGAGGCATGCCGGCCAAGCTTGGACAGCTCCCTAGCGAAAGAGCTCGCCGCCTTCCATCTAAATTGACAAGCCCCTCCGAAGAAGCCACGTAGAGCACGCACCTCTGAAAAGCCGCTCTACCTAGGTGATGTGGAACCCTGGCAGTCAACACACTGGCACTCTCTGTTCACACGACAGCGTTAGTGACCTTGATGGAAAATGGAGTCAAGGTCAAAATGAAGGTTCTAACATAAAGCCCCAAGCAGGGAACTACAAGGTTCTCCTTTAGGACCAGATGTCAGTGTCCACCATGGGGAAGTCTTGGGTAGCTGATTCCCTCATGTCCTTTCTCTGAAATTGAGGCTCCTGATGACCATTTAAGGACACCTCAAAGCCCAGCGTAATTTTGCTGAAGTGTCTCTTTCTTCACAAGTGAAAAGCAATCCTTCTCGTTCCACTTTCCCAATCAGGCAGCCAACATTCGTCTAATTAGCAAACTAGAGAACTTTGGTTGTTATTAATTCGTAAGAGAAGAGTTGACAAAAATCTCCAAGGACATATGTAACACCGTGTCCATACTTAATGAAATCAAGAATCAGAGTCTGTGCTGGTGGGGACGAAGGTCGCTTCTGGCTAAAGTCTAAAGTGATTTATTCCTTTCACAAACCAATTCTCTTTTATTTCTTTTCCCAGGAGTTGGGTTGTTGACAAACACCCAGAAGGGAAAGTGGAGGATTAAGGCAATTATCTGGATAATCTAGGCCAAGGACATGCTTTTCTTCCTAGGAAACAGCCAGATGATTGTGACATGCCCCTGAAATACAGGGGCTGTTGACCTGGTTCAGTAAGAAACTACCCACCCCCAGTGCCAAGGGGGAAGTTTCAGGCTTCTTTGTACAAGGTTCCATTTTTTTCTAGTCCCAAACCAACCTTTTCCATCTTCCTCCCAGATTCCCAGTTGGCCCCACTTTGAGTTCAGCATGATCCGTTCCCTCTTGCCTATACTTCCTTGTTTTCCTTTGTCTCATGATGGCAATATCTCTGCCAACCCTTCCCAGCTCCCCAGATTGGCTCTCCTCTGACTTGCGGTGTGCAGCTATCCCCATTTCAAGCAATATTGACCGTTCCCTTCTCTGAACATACATTCCTCATCTGTTTCCTCTAACTCTGCCTTGAATGCTCAAGGACTTGACATCTTGTTAAGATGTCTTTCACCATGTTAACATCTTTTTTTAATGTTTATTTGTTTAAAGAGAGACAGAGACAGCGCCAGCAGGGGAGGGGCAGAGAGAGGGAGAGAAAGACAGAATCCCAAGCAGGATCCGCGCTGCCAGCACAGAGCCCAATGAGGGGCTCGAACTCACAAACCATGAGATCATGACCTGAGCCGAAATCAAGAGCTGGACGCTTAACTGACTGAGCCACCCAGGTGTCCCCACTATGTTAACATCTTAAACTTACTGCCACATAGGCCGGCAGGACGGTGTGTCTATTTTGTTCTTTTGTTTCCTGTGTTGACTTTGTATTTCATGGACAGTAGATAAACACAGCTATATTGAAGCACACTGGTTGCCTCAATTTTGTTCTTGGGTCTGCATATCTAAATCAGTCCTGTCATCTTTCCTAAACTGCTCTGATAACTATCTTGATCACAGCAAGAAGCTGTGATTAGGATAAGCAGGTCCTCTGGAGGTCCAGAAAAGGAGCAAATGTTTTCAGAGATGGCTTCCCACCTGGGAGTTATGGACGGTTCCAGGGAGAACCTAAGAGGGAAAGGCATTTTCTTTTTTCAGGGGCTCACAAACACCCATGTATGGGAACTACCAAAAAGTCCGCAGCTCCGTCTGCTTCTGTGGCTCTCGCAAATACTTGTAGGTTACCTTTTATGCAGATTGGCTGTTTCCCCGACCACTCTCCATTCTGCTGGCAAGTTCTCTTCTCGTTGCCACTAAGAACGTAGGAGTTATTACAAAAGAAGGACACGACAGTGCCGATTTTCGCATAGTGCCCGTTGATAAGCCCAGGGCCACCTGCTATCTTCTTGTACCCATTGACTGGGCCCCCAGGGTCCGAGCAGTTTCTTTCTTCAAGGACTAAAAGAAGAAATAAAAGGGAGTGGGGGGAGGAGCTGTTAAAAGTGTGAAGTATTCCATTTTAGAACCAAATCTTTTCATGTTTCACTGAATTAAAAATGCAGTGAGGTGGGGCCTGCTAAGGATTGTACCCAGAGGAATCACCAAGAGAAAAACTCGTAATAGAAAATGCACGCGTTAGACATGTCTTCCCTTGAGAAGTATGTCTTCCCTTGAGAAGTATTTCATCCCGTGTATAAATAAATTTGACATCGCCACTGGCTCTCCTGTGATCTTGTTCATTTCCTTCTCAAACTGTGGGAGCTGGGCAGGCCTGGGCAAAATAAACATTGCACCTAGATTTTATGAGCAGTACCCAGGGGTTATTGCTTTTCAGTGTTGTGCTGTCTCTTCCATTCCCTAAAGCTTGTGCAATTCAACAAGACCATTCAGTTTCCTATTTGTATTATACCCAGAATGTAGAACTTACTAGAAACCAAAGCCTTATGTGTGAAATGAATTTAGATGCTATGTTTCATCTTCAGGAACCCAAGAGTGCTGAAAGTTATGGTGAAAAAATACTAGAAACTATATAGATTCAGAGATAAAACAAAGTTCCCCTGATCTCCAACTATATACTTTCTAACTAAATAAACACTTAATGTCCACTCCAAAGGCATTTCTATTCTCTAACTCACATTGGACAGCAATGGAGAGCAGAAATGTCAACACCAGCTATAACACCAGTGTCCGAGCACTGAACAGGGTATCAGACAATTCCTGGAAAGATTCTATCAGGTAACATATTTTTCTCAAATGGATTATGGCACAAGGGTGAATACTGCTTGCGTAAGGACGCAGAGGGAGTCCCCTGAGGAATTCGACCTTTAATTACTGCACTTGGGCACCAATCGCTCCGTCAGCCTCCCTGGTCTCTTTTTAATCATTTCGTCTCAGACACAGTCTCATCCCTATGAAACAGTCCCCACGCAATGTGATCATGCATCTGACATGCTTTTCTTCCCTTAACCGTCCCAATTAACTTTCAAGCAACCTGCTTGCCTGCCTCCAGGCAAGAAAAGAGTCTCCATTCCATTCATATAGCACTTCTAAAATACTTGAGAAGTAAAAATGAGTAAATTTCCCTTTGTGCCAATTTGGCAGGGTTGCTAATATTAATCAAATTTCTGGTTTGTCTGCTTTAAGACTGCCCATAGACCATGTGGCAGATGATTTCAAGGATCTTCTGTATGCTTTTGGGCTACATACTAGGAGCAGTTTCCACAACGGGGAACTCCAAAACCCCACCTTAACTTAAGAAATGAACCTGAGAGAGCTTTCGCAACATGGCATATGGAGAGCAATGCACTTTTTGAAACTTCAAGCGGCCTTAGAAATCCCCAGTGCTTATATTCCCAGGAATGCCTCTATGATGTAGGAGGGAGAGGCAGAGAAAGCATTCCATATTGCTCCAGTGATGGGACTCCCTTCTTAGAGCGGAGATCACTTAATGCCCAGAACGTGTAGCCTGAACCTGAGCCTACAGTCTGCAATCATCTCAAAAAGGTATGGTGCGTCTTACCTGCAAGTGTCAGAAAATGGAATTCACTGCCAACATAAAAATCAGGAGATTGCTCAGAGAAATCCATATTACTGATTTCTGAGCAAAATTCAGATCCGGAAACCCTGGGCCTGTGTTCCCACACGGCCACAATCAACTGGCGTTGAGAAGTGGCTTCTGCTTAATGGGGGCTGCATTCTTCATTTTGGTCACAGCCCCCGTTGCCTGGCCCTGGCAGGGGCTCCACTGTGTGGTTAGTTAGCTTATCAAAGGGCCATGCTTTGTGCAAAGGGCATGATTTGTGCAACACCAGGGCAGTTTCTTCTCCATTTTGAGTTTTGCTTCCTATAGCTCACAGCCAAGAAAAATTCTGGTGATACTTAAGACCAGTCCTGGAATACTGAAAGAAAATGAACTATAGTTGAATCACAGCAGTTTCAACAGCAGATAAGAAATCCCTTCTACCGTGAGCCTGATAGTTGGGTTTCTCCCCTTTTAGAAGTAAGGACTTCTGTGGTCCACCAGGCTCCTGCCCTGTGATTTCCTAATGGCAGCATCCTTGTGGATCATATTTCCAATTCCCCATTTAATGTGGGCTTAACCAGCAGGAATGCACTGGAAAGTTCTCAAGCCTTTGGAGGTAACAAAGCCTTGGGACAATTTAGGTTATCTGCCTTTCTCCCTGAGGAGGATTTAAAGGGAGACTCCAAGAGAAACTGAGTCAGGATATACAAACAGGTCTGCCCAAGGCTGAGGAGTTCTGCCATATTTCTAGAATTCTTAGATGCTACTCTTTTTTAAGTGACATGTCTGAATCAGGTCACATATATAATTTCATGTAGTATGTCTTTACTTCCAATTCTCAAAGAAGCTGTAATTAAATCAACAATGCACCTTAAACTTGATGAGATCTTATAACAGAGAACTATTATTTGATTTTAAGTTATTGCTCATGAATGGTCGGCAGGATGGAGCTTCCTTGTGCTGAATGATGCTTCCGAGTTAGGTCCAATGAACCCTATGTGGCTGGGGCACCCGGCTGGCTCAGTCAATGGAGCATGTGACTCTTGATCTCAGGATTATAAGTTCGAGCCCCAAGTTGGGTGTAGAGATTACTTAAAAATTCAATCTTAGGAAAAAAAACTCGATGGCTAAAATTCAAGAGAAATACAGGCAATAGAAACAGATTTAGGAAGGATTCAGATGTGTAGTTTTAGGACACCACTTGAAAATAAATATGCTCAATGTGCTCAAGGAAATAAAACAGAAAATTGAGAACCTCAGTAGAAGACTGGAAACCTGAGAAACTAACCAAAGGAGAAAGGTAGAGCAGAAAAGTTACAGTGACAGAAATTTAAAGCTTAATTTAAATGAAGTGAGTTTAATAGCAAGTCAGATACAGCTTATGTGTATTAATAAACTGAAATATAACTTGCAAGAAAAAATTCAGGATGAAGCCCAAGAGACAAAAAAAGTGAAAACGTACAGGAACATGTAAGAATACAGAGAAGGTTAACAAATACATGTACCTAGCATCTCAGTATATAGAGATAATGGCTGAAAAAGACTGATAAAAGACATCAACCTACAGATTCACAAAGTCCCAAGATGGATACATATGAAGAAAACCAGGCACAGACCTATTACACAAAACTGTTAAAAACCAAAATCAAAGAAAAAATTTTAAGCAGCCAAAGGGGTAAAAAAAAAAAAATACAGATGGGAAAAACATACTTTAAAATAATTATAGTCATTCTCTGGCTTGTAACATCACAAAGGATTTTTGCCTCTTTATCATTTTTTCCCCATGTTTGACAATCAGAAACTGTAGCCATAAAAGTTTGGTGTTTATTATTTTTGTGGTCATTCGTTATTTTTATTTTTTAAAATAGCAGGCAAAATGGTTTGGGTCCTCCCTGCTCAGCCTATAAACCTAGCATGAACTGGGCCATGCATTGTTTTATGTTCCCATACTCTCTCCCCTCCCTGTAAATCTCATTACCATCTTGCATAATCACAGAATAATCCAACCTACTGTGAGCTCAGATTTAAATGAGCTTTGTCACTAGAGTCTGGGGGGAAAAGAAGGGCCTCCAGAATCAGACAGATATAGGTTGAAATAATTATTTGGGTCCCCAGTGTCCAGAATAAGTACACCAGAGGTCCTCAATTAATATTTGTTAGTAGGTGGAGGGGATAAAGGGTAAAATTTATTCATTCTTCCATTTAATGAACTAGGGTGTGGGAAAATGACATAATTTTCCAAACCTTGCTTTTTTTGGCCTGAAAAATGGGATAATAGCACTTATCTGGCTGGGCTTGTTTTGAGGAATAATTTCTATAACACATAGTTTCCTTTTCTCCTGTTTGCCTTTATTTACAAAGTAGGCAACTTCTAAAACTCAATTCCCCAAATTCATACACTTTAAAGAAAACCCACGAGGAAATCTAAAGACCTATTATTGGGTCTATTTGAATGTAAAACAATATGCCACTCTATTGTCTAGCTTCTTGGTAATGTCTATGCATGATGCGCTGGAGACCTGGGTCCAGGATGTTGACTCCGACTTCCGGGTATCAGCCGTGGTCTCTGTCTCATCTCTTTTAATCAAGCAACATGAAGCCTCAGAATTGTATTCTTGTCTCAAACATCCAGTGGGCATCCTTTCCTTTTCCCTCTCATTTATTTCCTATCCTATCCAAAGCTGTACACTCTCCTAGGATGCTTTTGAAGAGAATTCTAGGACTTCCTCCACCCATCCTTTTCTCTCCCAGTTTAGACATCTACCTGTTGGGTCTATAGACCATCTGCATCTCATTAGAGCACCTCCCCAGGGTTACATTTCAAAAACTATCTCTTCACTTCCCCTGTGGGTTCTCTTTTTAGAATCCTTTGTATCTCCCCGTTGAACAGATCCATGATTCTTTTCTATTTGATTTTTCAAGGGCTTTGTGCTTCCTTTCTCCTCAGTGGGATGGACGTTTCCACACAAAGCCAAATGAGAATGTAAAACATCTGAATCCCTGGCCTGAAGAAGCACCAAGCTTCTGCTTTGCTAAGTAATATACTCCACGATTAATAATAAATAGCACATCTCCCTGTTACTTTTGGGACTCAGTCTGGGGATGCTAAACACGTTAAGTTTAGCATGACCTTACCTGCCATTTCGTGAACAAAAAACAGTATCTTGAGGTGCATTGCTGTTTCAGACAAACATTTAAAGAAAGACTCTCTAACCTTGTTTTCTTGTTTTCTCAGGGCAACAGTACAAGGTGGTTCGCGGTGATGCCACTTTATGAAGGACACGTGATGGTTTTGAGATGGCTCTTGTAATGAAGTCTATCAGTGCCCCACCCAGGTCCCCTCATCCCCTTTTACCAGCTCAGCTTCCACATGTGCGCTTTACTGCTGAGAGCTGACACCTGCCACCTTCAGAGGACTGCCCTGGGCACAGGCACGGGCACCATCTTGCCCATATGAAAAGCTGAAAAATGCCTAGACTTTGGTCCCCTCATGCCCACCCCAGGGTTGCCTATAGACAATGACTGCTAGGTGTATAAACACAAAAGCTCAACTCCTATTCCTCAAGGCATCATTTATACTCCCCAGCACCCCCACAGGATCGGACTGAGTCTGGGAGTTCAGGTGAAATCACTCTTGCTTGGTTTCCTCCTCTTTCCCATCTCGCTTCCCCAACTCCCTTACTGGTCGATCCTGGGATCAACTGGTTGATCCCTTACCTCCTTTAATAAATCATTTGGACGCAAATGCTTAGCTCAATGACTGGCTTGGGAAAAAGTTACCAAGGACAGGTCTGCTATTTTCTTAGCTCTGGGCTTTAGGGCCCCTCATGCCTCCCCACGGTGGCACTCCCAGGAGGTGACAAGACCCCAGAGCGGCGGTCATCTCAGCCCTGGGCATGAAGCTCTGCATGTCTTTCAGCACTCCTGGGAGATCTTGGGGAGGATGATTGTCATCTAGAGAGGCCAGCTCTAGTCAGAGGGGCCTCCAGCCTCCACAGATCCTCTAGCGGCCGGCCAGCCCCACGTCAGCAGAGGTGTTTGACCTGAAGGGATCAGGTGCTCTGAGACAAGAGGCTTCCTCGCGAGCTAAACAGCATGGACCCAGAATCCACGTGAAGATTCTCCCTGATGATTTGGTGCTGTCTTTGTAAAGCCAGCAACTTGTTTACCCCCCAAAGGTACAGACAAGGACCCAACAATGCCAGACTGAATTTCTCACAAGTCTGAATGATGAGTCTTAGACTTGGCTTTAGGTTGACCTAAAGCAAATAAAGTTACAGCTTTCTCTCCCTTGATTGATACACCAAGATTCATACTCGACAGAAGGTAGCTGAGGTGACCAGGTCCAGAAGCTCTACAGGAAATGGACATGATGATGGAGATATCAGAGAGCATGTCAAGATACTGTGGAGACATTTTTAGGAATGGGGGCTCTTCAGTACACACAAGTAACACCAATTTTTTTGTGTTCTCTGCTCAATTATATTGAATATGACAAAGTCCACACTCTTCATCCCTAATTTAGGAAGTGGAACCACCTCCCCATCCCCCTAATAATCACAAAACTCAGGAGTGGGGGCAGTTCCCAGCTGTGACAAACAAACAAACAAACAAACAAACACCCAGACCTCTTCTTCCATTATATCAGTATCCGCCAGTATATCCTTGCCCACAAAAATAATCTTTTCATGAATAAGGCCAGAATTTCAATATGATATACCAAACACCCACGAATATTTGTCTTTTCCTTTTGCTTTGTTCTTGAAGTTACAAGTTCAAATTTGAAGACAAGATCTATCAAAAAACCCCTAGGAACCAGAGAATCCAATCACTGCTTTGCCTTTTAGAAGCCCAGCATGCCTCTCTGTAGAGAAAGACGTGGGGGAGTGCTGAGCTCTGTTGATTTCATGGACTAATTTTCTTGCATCACATATTGAATGAGTGCTTCCTCTGTGCCCAGGAGAATAAGGCACTGGAAGATGTTTTCCTACATCTTTGATACGGAAACGTTTTCATTTAAACCCAGAAATAGAAGTGATGTCAGTTAAGGCTTATTGTACTAAAGTACTTGAGGTACCTGAAGGTTCTCCCGGGCCTCACTTAGTACTTGTTAGAAATGGTTTGGGGACTTCCTTCCAACTACCTATTCCCCAGGTCAGATTTTTACCAAACAAAATATTCAGAGGAATATATATAACTTCGCTTCTAAAATTACAAAAGAATGTAGGGCCCTGACCAAGGAATAAAACAAAGGTAATCACAGGGGCCTTAAATGAATTTGAATGCGTTGTGGGGTCTCAGCAAACACTAACCGACCCCAGCAGTTGACTATAGTCTGAGTTGCAACAAAGATTTCATCAGGCACCGTTGATTGAACTGGGTTGATAGCCCTTAGCCTGCTGTGTCACCTGAAAGAAAACTTGTAAATCCAGACAGAGAACCCAGGGGAGGTGGAACCGGGTTCTAATTCAGATGCTTCTGCTAAGAATAACCACTGGGGACTTGTTGGAATGTCTTAGCACATTTGTGCTCCCCTTGGGTTACTAGGCAGAGCTGTTGACATAGAGATCACCATTTAACCAGGGCACACGTTGAAGTTAGTGCAGTATGACCAGTCAATCAAGGGCACAATAACCAAAGATAAGACCATTAGTGAAGGCCCAATGACGTTTCCTGAGGGTGGGACCACTCACTTTCTAGCCCCTGTCTGGAAATGCTAGGTGGCAAAGTTTGCTCAAATCCTTCAGAAGATTTCAAGTCCTTTGGGAGGTACTATAGGCTATCACCACTGGAGTCTCCACTCACTTTCACCACCCCACCGAATAAAGGACAGGGCTGGCTCTTATGCACAGAGAATGTGTGTGCATGCACACACACAAACGTGAGACAAAGAGAGAGAGAGAGAGAGATCAATTCTTGGGTCTAACACTGGATCTTTTAAAGTCAACCATACAATCATATTTTGAGCATCCTTCAGACAGTGCAATCCTGAAATACACATTATTCAGCACTGATGGAAGGCTTACCTAATATTTTAAAGAAACAATCAAATGCTAATCTAGCTGACCTGAGCTCCAGCCCTCTATTAAGTTAGCTTCTCAAATAAATATTTTCATGAGGTACTTTCAGTTGGGTCCCTCCAGAAGCAGACTGCGAGGAAGAGATTTGAGTGCAGGTAGTTTATTTAGGTGGTGATCCCGGGAAGGACCAATGGTAGTGTAGGGGAAGTGAGACAGGGAAGTTCACGTTACCAAGAAAGCTACTACTGGGGACAACTGAGGCTCAATGCCTTTGGCAAATTCTGAGAGACAGTGAGGAACCTACCTCAGAATTATTCTACAGAAGGAGTAAGAGGTATGAGTAATTACCTACCAAACGCAATCAATCATTTGTTGAAGGATGATGAGATAAACATTAATTCCTCCGCACCTCCAGTCTGCCCATATATATGAGTCAGTGGGCTTTGGAAGCCCAAGAAAACCCTGAGGCACAGTGGCAGGAGCTTGGGATTGGAAGCCAGTGGGTCAGTATACACAGTGATGGTGTAAACATAATAAAGTCCAGCTACCTCTTTTTTCAGGAGATGTGGATGGATTTAGCTTTTAGAAATATTTGGTGTAAAAAAAAAAAAAAGATTAGATTTCTGTTGTTTACAAAACTGAAGTGGAAAGCATTTTCCCAGCACCCATCTTTAGATAAGGAGCAAAAGGGAGTAGGGGTTGTAACAGGATGGGTGATATTTGCATCTCCCAATGAACTTGCGTCCACTTTCACTTGATATACAATTAGAGCCGTACCATCTAAGGCATTTCCCTTTTTGCCTTTGCTGCCAGAACACTCAGAATCAGAGACATCTGCAGCTGCATTTCACCTAATGCAAACGTGGAAGCTGCATTTAACTCCCTCATCTGATCTAGTGTTCTCTTTCACTTGTTCTTGCCCTGCTTCTAAATCACTTGGATTCCTTCTAATTACTATTATTTACATCCTCCTGGCTTTCAGCAACGGTTTGATGTCATTTACAAAACTGCACATCAAAAAGCATACATTTCTTTTGTCGAATCGTATATGAATGAACTAGTTATGGCAGCCAGATAGCCGCGCGAGGAAAAAACTAAACCGGGGTACTATTTTGTCTCTTTAAATAGGAGCTGAGTTTCAGAGCTGGGAGATTATCTGAGAATTTCAGCAAAGAAAACAGATCCAAAGTCAACACAATTCGTGACCCCAGCACCTGGCTGATGTTGGGGGCTGGGTGGTGGAGGCTGTTGGTCTCAATTCTTAGCATACCCTTGGTACCCGCCCATTCTCACATGTCACCAAAATCAAGGAAACAGTTTGTGACAGAATTTACATTCTGTTTGGAAAAGGCATTAACTTTCCCACTGGGGCTTTGCTCATCCTGGAAACCTGAATGAACATAAGACCAACGCCCAGAGATAACCACCGGATGGGCTCTGGTCTCCTCTTTTCCTGTTCAGCTTATACTTGAGTTTAGTGCCTTTGGACCGAACCAATTATCTTTTACCTCCACAAAAGTCTTCCCCAAACAGGCATAATGACACCCACCGGCGATGTAATTCCCACTACAAACCCTTTTTTATCTCTTTCCAGCCAATGGTATTCTGTCCCCCTGATGCTTTCCAGCCCTCTGCGGGTGTGAATGAGACAGTATCCATGTGAAATTATGCTTGGATTGCACACACTGCTGTTTATTCATCCGGCAGCAATTTGGAGGCTGAGGCTTACAATTAGCTATTTGATCTTAATCAGTATTGTCCTTGGCCCCTGGTACACTGTGTCTTTCGGATACCATTTTTCCGGTGTTTGGATGGCCTATTTACTTAGCTGACACTGCCTGTGTCTAAGAGACAGGTCGGCTTTGAAAGATGTTCAGAAAGTACTAGTCATTTTACTTTTGTTCAAAATCAACCTGACACACACTTATTTGGTAGAGTAACTGGGTAACCTACGTCACTGGTAGAAACTTAGCTGCCCTCTACCTAGTGGACCTGCTTGGTGATAGTCTTCTAGGGGCCTCCCCAAATCTCAGGCTTCTGAGTCAGCTGCTGGGTTTGTGGTAGAAGGTGGGTCCTAATGCTAAACTCCCAGGGAAAATGTCTCCCAGCAGTATTGATTGTCAACTTTTCAACATATAAGAAACGCTCACCATGAAAATGGCCCAGGCTAGGCAATTCGGTTCTGTTTAGCCTTGGGGATGAAGAGAACGACCTTGCAGAAGAGTCCTAAGAGACTCTGCCCACTTACTAATTCTCATCGCCACCATCACCATCACCAAAGGCCTTACTAGAGGAAGCTGTGACCGGGAACTGTGTGGCATGGGATGTTCTCCTCTGCACTTGAGAAAGGCTAAGATTAGTTCTGCTAAATAGAAGGGAAAAAACATACGGTATAGCCCTGTCCAAGCTCCTGAGTGCCTAGAGCGTAACAGACGCTCAAAAATGTTCGGCTACATGAATATATAAAGTGGCGTGGATAATAGTGCCCACCCCATGGAGATGTTGAGACAATGGAATGAGACAACGTCACATAAAGCACAGAGTCTGGCCTGTGCCGAGGACACAAATAAGAGCAACTACCTTTGTCGTTTTTCGTATTTGGAGGCCAGTGACAAGGTCTTACATTTTGCAGAGAGGAAGCTTTCATCTTCTGAAGCAGGGTGAGGGACAAGTGCTGATATCCCACAAGGCAGGAGCCTGTAGAGAAAAGTGGGGCCCCCCTCTAGCCTCTGTCAGGGGGCTGGGGTCAGTCTCAGGGTCCAGGAAGGCAGGGATATTTGTTCCCACCAGAAGCTCATTCTGCTTTGCTCTCATGCTCTTCTACTCTTTGCCTCCTCCAGTGCCTTCCCTCAGTGGCACACAGCCCGTCCCCGCTCTAATGGATTGCCTCTTCACCCCTTCAGACCCAAAATCAAATCTGCCTCCCGCGATAAGTCCTGCGTCAGTGACCTCATCTGCCGAAGCAAAAGCCAAGAGGGCCCCATCAGGGGCAGGCGAATGGAAGCAAATTCTTAGTAAACCAGTGGTGGGTCTGGCCCTCCCCACACTGATGGGTGCTCCATCCCAAGCTCTTAGAGACAGTCAGACTGGAAAGTTGACCATGTGGCCTCACTTGTCCTCTTGTTACTTGCTAGAATGCTGTCCATAAGGAGAGGGATTGCTGACTCGCAAAATATATCCCCTGTATGCCGACCACAAAGCATCTTACCCCGAATGGGATATGGCAACACTCTGGCTAAGAGGCTGGAGGCCCGCAGAGCCCACCAGAGTTGATGCTAAAGCGTCATGTCGTCTATGTAGACTCAGGTTCGCCCAACAAGGAATGATCCAAACGAAAAGGAAACTTCCTCCTGAATTATTAAACAAACAAATACCTTGATGACTACATAAAGGCAGTTTCTATTGTGTTCAGTTATAGCTTTTGCTTTTCAGATCTTAATCTAAACGGGATGGCATCCCTCTAAATACACCAAGAAGGATGTCAGAGATTCATCTCCATGTTAGGGACAGAAGTGGACGGGAGGCACAGGTGTAAGGAAGTGTATGAGGAGTAGCAGTCCACTAGCTGATGGTCTTCTTGGGGCCCCTGAAATCTCTGAAGGCTCTGGGCCATCAAGTGCTTGTGGGTAACAACTATGGATTTCCCCAGGACTCTTCATGGAATTATCCTTCTGCTTCTCATACCATCTCAAGCCAGACTGCTCGTTCTCTTTATTGCTTTGTCCCTGTAATGAAACATATAAGGGATGCCCTGGGGCAGCAGTCTCCTATATGACCACCAGGGGACTGACATAGGGCCCGCCACATGTGAAGTGAGTGACTTCTGAAAATCCCCATAAGAAAAAGGGAGGTTGACCAGATAACACTGATGCTTGGGCAACTTGCCCTGGAGTTTCCAAATCCAGTTCCTCCCGGGGCATTACTCCATCCATCACTTCTCAAAGCCCCCACTCTGAGCTGCCCTGGTTACAAAGGCTCCTTATCCCTCATGCCCAGTGTGGGTGTCTTCTCCTGGGATCTAGGATGCCTCCATGACAACGACACTGGAAGTGTCTACTTGCCCTGATAAAACCAGATCCTTCTTGCCTGTATGCAAACGCAGAGGTAGCAGTTCTTAGTATCTGGCGATGATTTACAAACAGCAGTTCACAGAGGAAACTTAGAAAGTCGAAGGGAGAATTTTCTTAAGCCCTGGAGCCCCGAGAAAGGTGTGTCATAATCATCTAGTTTGTAGAAACTGGTGCTGTTCCCCTTACCCCTTATCTGGAGGGTCCCCTGCTTTCTGCCAAACTTTTAAGTGGCCATAACAAATGAATAAACAAACGGAAAGTAGAAACAGACCTATAACTACAGAGAACGAGCTCATGGTTGCTAGAAGGAAGGAAGTAGGGGATGGGCAAAATGGGCGAAGGGGAGTGGGAGATACAGGCTTCCGGTTATGGAATAAATAAGCCACAGGGACAAAAGGCTCAGCATAGGGAAGACAGTCAATGATACCATAATAGCAGCGTAGGGTGGCAGATGGTGGCCACAGTTGTGGTGAGCATAGCGTGACACATAAAGAAACTGAATCACTATGTCATACACCTGAAACTAATAAAACATCATGCGTCAGCTACGCTCAAATTAAAAAAAATTTAAAAAACATAATGGCTCCTATTACTCAACTCAGCACCTTACATGGATTATTTCATTGCATCCTCACAAACGCTCTGAGAAATATTTGGCATTATTTTTCTGAACTTTGTAAACAGGGAGAATGAGGCTGGAGTTAAACGACCTGCTCAAGGTCCTCTGGCTGGTAATTGCAGGCTAAGAGTCAAACCAAGGTCTTTCTGGCCACAGAGCCCAAGCTCCCCACCCCGGGATGTACCATCTCCAGACTACAGACAAAGGTGCACCTGTCTTCCATAAATTAAGGACGAGACAGGCCCTTGGAACTGTGAAAAATCCAGGCAACTATTCCATTTTAACAGTGCCGCCCCTGAGTGATCTTGGGACAATCTGCACGAATCCCACCAAAGCCCCGCATCTTACATCTCTGATCGGAGAGGTGATCATGACCCACTGTTGGCCTCGGCACATTCTCACTGCATCAGCATTACCGTTTCCATGAAAACCCCCAAGTTCCCAATCACTTATTCTGATGAGAAATGCGGTTGCCCCTTTGAAGCTAAAGTATAAAGTGTGCCTCTCATCTGGGGCTCTTTCTTCCCAGTCCTTGGGACAGGCTAGCGGGAAACCTTCTGATGCTCCAAACCCCAAACGAATCCAGATTCCCCCATTTTCTTTAATTGGTGGAAGCCGGTTTGTTTTGTTCAAAGCGCGTCAGAGCCCGCAGTGTGAGCATTGTGCCCCAAGATTTAGCCCATTTCATCGTCCTTCATTAGGATGCAGGGGAGAGCCCGGGCATCGGCAACTGGGCCAGAGGAACAAAGGCAACATGGAAACTGGAACGGGGCAATGAAGCCCTCGCTCTTCACTTTTACAGAACAAGATTCCCACCATTTACTCAAGAACTTAGTTTGTCCTTGTGTCCCATACAAAGAAACAGGAAACTTCAGAGGGAAAAGAGGTGGGGGGAGCAGTTTCTTACGCGGTGGCCCAGGGAGGTTGGGGTCACTGAGGGTGCTGGCCGGAGGCTAGCTTGGCCCCAATGCTGAGGAGAGGGCCACTCCCGTTTTTTGCTCTCAGAGGAGGTCACCCGAGAGCAGGGGAAAGTCGCTCCTCCTTGGGAAACAGTCTGAGGAGACACCTGGGGGCAGGGGGTCAGGGGGGCAGCACCTATGGTCCAACTGCACTGGGGGCTCTCACAGCCTCTCCACAACTGAAGGTGCCCGCCTGCGCGGGTGCTTGCTTCCTCCTCTGTCTTCACAGCCCCAGGAAGTCCGGCCATGAGATCTTCCCTCAGACCCACTTGTCTCCCTTGGAGAAGAAATCCATTTTCAACTTGACAAGAGCAGACCCTTGTCTCTCAAATGCGAGTTCTAATTCTTAATCGGAGGACTGGTGTTTATAACAGCTCATCTCGTAAACTGGTGAAACCTCTTAGTGACAGTTTCAGCAACAGCTCTCCCAAGTTTAAATATGTGTGCCCTTTGAACTAACAGCTCGACATCTAGGAATTTATCTTACAAAAATTCCTCTCCATATGAACCAAGAGGTAGATGTTAGGATATTCACTGAAGCTCTCTTTATAATAATATATTAAGTACGGCATCAAGTCCATCTTAAGGGATTAGATGAATACAATTGTATATATATCCCTATGATGGAATACACAGAAAATCACCCCTCCCCCCCCCTTTTTTTAATGAGGTAGACCAACATGGAGTGGCCTGGAAAAAATATCCATGATACAGGCACTGAAAACAGCACACTGAAAACAAACTTTTGTTTGAAACAGGCCTTTTTAACCTTGGCATGACTGACATTTGGACCAGATAACTCTGTGGTCTGGGTCCATGCGTTGTAGGATATTTAGTGGCGTCCCTGGCCTCCACCCACTAGAAGCCCGTGACATCCCCCCGTGTCCCACCCCCGCCCATGATGACAACCAACAATGTTTCTAGAGGTTGCCAAACGCCCCTGAGGATGGAAGTTGGGGGCAAAATCATCCCCAACTGAGAATCACTGGTTTAAAATACTGGTTTCTCAACAACTTAGGTTTGTACATTATAGCAAAAAGTCCAGAAGGACCATAGTAACAGTCTACTAGGGTCGGTTAGGGAAAGTCATGTTCTCTTTTTATTTTAAACACCTCTGGACTATTTGATTATTTTTATAGGCACATATTTCTTCTGTAAGTCAGTATAATATCTATTTTTATTCCAGTCCCACTCACATTCTTAAATATACACAAAGAAAAGAATGAGAATAGCTTCTATCAAGAGACAGGGAGTCAGGATGCTCTTTAGAAAAGAGTGACAGGCAGAGCTTACCTGGGAAGGTAAGTCCTTTGAGAGGAATACATAATGGACCATGAGGCCATGACCAGAGCTTATCAATTGTTCACCCACAGTTCCACTGAGCCACATGGCGAGAACCACGTCTGGGAGACCGTGACCAACATGGGAAATGTGGCATTCTAGCGTCTCGTTTTGAATTTCAGTGCCTCGCGCTCTCTGCTTCAAATCCTTCATCCGTTAAAAGGGGCATCCACCTTTTCACAAAGCCTTCAGGAGGGCAGACCATTAAAGCAGCATCTATGATGTGGTTGCCCCTCATCAGATTTGGTACTACATAAATAAAAGATGGAATTCTCATCAATATTTGACTCAGTGCTTTTAAAGCTATTTTGTAAAACAAATGTCTACTCCAATTTAGGCATTTCAGAATGTACAAAGAATCCCAGAATGCTTGAGTTTCTTGTTCATTTTGAAGGAATTTCCTCCAGGGAGATTATTCCAGTTCAGTGGTATACTCAGGAGGACAACAATAACGTAAATCTTTTTTTTTTCCTCCTTGGTTTTTCTAACTAATAGGCTATTCTAGAAATCTGCTATGGTTTGTTCAGAAATTACAAGGTAAACTGTCACAGCTAATTTTTGTGACGTTCCCCTCATTGAGTTAGTGGGGACTCCTGCTGAATTTCCTAGAAGGAAAAACAAACCTAAATCTTATTTAAAAAAATAATAAAACATTTGGTCCCCCACATGAATGCCAGCAAATGATGTATCAGATACCCACCACCAATACCTTCACCCAGTTACAACTACAAGGTACTAAGGGAACTATGGTTTTTTAAGGACATTTTAAAAAGTAGCTAGGAAGAATTCTCTTGTGCATCTATGCTGGTGTTTTGAGGTCAGATGTGATTTGAGCCAGTTTGTGACTCAAGATATGAATCAGTTTGTAATGACATAGTTTCCATTCTTTCTCATTATATGTATTTGTTTTGTTTTGCTTTGTGTTCTGGACAAAATGGAAATGCTGAAAAGTCAATGTTTGACTCATAAGCAACTCATAAATATTTTAGTCACAACTTTTGATCAATTTCTACCCTTCCCTCCCCCCGCCCCCAAATCCTCACTGTGCCCTGATTTGACCCAGCTTCTTAATGCATTTTGGCTTCTTCGATAATACTTCACTTCTCTCCAATTTTACCTTGTTTTTCAAAGCTCTAGCATTGTGTAATTAGTTCATCAAGAAATTAAGCCTTCCCCCTTTTTCTTGTTTCTCGCTCTGAATTGAACCCTTTAAAGCTCAGGATCTGCCATTGTCGAGATTCCAGATTCACTCTCTACACGCAATTTCAAAACAAAGAGAAAGCAGCGTTTCTCTTCCCTGCCCTGCACACAACACAGCAGGTTCCAACGAGGCAGGAGCCACGAAGCAGAACATCTTTTTCTAAGCCCCCAGCATAACCATGCTCAGGTCAGCCGTGCCAAGCCAAATCAAGGACCAAATCAAGGTCATCAGCACCACGCAATGACACACTCAAGGGTACACTATTGACACCACGGCTTCCGTCTGCCTTGTTGATAAGGACGACTGATGAAATTGACTGGAAAATGTCTGAACTTTATAGAATGCCATCAGACCAGGCACCTTATAGGACGACCCCAAAGTACCCGTGCATGCTAGTTGCAAGTGGTTATAGCAGACACTGTCCTCAGATGCCTTTTCACTGCTTCTGTGGGTCCCACACCGCCCCCATCCCCCAGTCTATATGCTTTTGCTTCCATTGGCCTGCACCTGAGATCTCCTTGACTATTCAAGGGCTACTAGAACCACTCATCCCACATACACAGAACGTCAGTCGTGTTCTCCCACTCATCCAGGGCAGCCCTTGGTCAATGGCTGATTGCAAGGGGGATATGGAAGCCCAGCTCCTTGCTATAAAGCCAGGATACACGCAGAGGTATAAATTACATTCCAGATTCCACTGAGGCTGGATTTTGCCTAAAATCACACCTTTGCTTGGCTTCCCTCCCTTCCCAGTCCAGCTTCCCCACTCCCTTGCCAGCTTCTCTGGGAGCACGTCCTAATTCATCTCCTGACTCATACTCACCACTCAGGATCTGCTGGGGGGAACCCCTGCCTATGCCATTATCTGCCCTCCTTTGCTTCCTCCCCATGTCCCCCTCCCCAAATTTTGATTCTTCTTATTCTTGTGCGCATCTCATTCTATGCTGATAGTTGCAGTCCATGACACCTGTTTCAGGTCTCAAACTTTGGTTGCGACACATGTCATACACAAGGCTTGGTGACCAGTGACCCTTGATAAATGATTGCTGGTCATGATGTTGAGTTACTCTCTGCTGATGGCTTCAGACCATGCAACAACATACTGGAATCTATAAATGCTTCCCTGGGGCACAACTCCAAAATTCAGATCTTGCAAAGGACAGGGAATTCAGACTGAGAGCCACAGGAGATTTTATGATGGTGGCTTTCTCCTGTTGGCACTTCTTCCGTGTTTTTGAGCTCCGAATATTATTCAAGCCCTTGAAGGCATATCTTTTTGAGAACTATATGCAGTGGGGGAGATGTGGAAATGTCAACGGGAAGACCTAAGTGGTTCCAAATATCCTGACTCAGAGGCAGCCGAGCCCCGAGAACCACTCGACGGGAATGTCCACATTATGTGCCACCCTGGACACACCGTCCTAAACACCAAGAAACAACATACTTCATAAGCTCCCAGAGCCTTCTTCATGCCAGCCCCATGTGACTCCTCAACCCTCACTCCAGAAGCATACTCACGATTTTCACAGTGCTGCCCGGTGTAGCCTGCCAGGCAGGCACATTTGTAAGATCCGGTTTTGTCAAGGAGGCAAGTGCCATCATGGAAACAGGGAGAAGAGGAACATGCTGTAAGAGAAAAGGCAATTTCCCTCAGCGTCACTGCGGTGAGTCAATTTCCTCAAGCCTGGAGCCTCGACCAGGGTCTTTCACTTGCCTTTTGCAGTCTTCTTGCAATATTTTTACTTCTTTTACTGGATCCACATTACCGTCACTTGAGAGTGCCTAAAATCGGTGCTTATCTGATGTTATTTGATATTTTCAAAGGCCCCAGAAGTATGCTTCTATGGTCTGAAAAGCCTAAAGCCAACATAAACAGGCACACCACAGGATTAAAGTGGAAGCATGCCTTTACCCCTCCCATAAAGACTCCAGGGGAGACAGGCATCCTCAGGCAGCTTTAGATCCTTTTTTTTTTTTTTTTTAAGAAAGCTCAGTGTCCTGGGTACTAGGGGAAGGAACTGGAAGATCTCCATGACACTGTCAAGAGCGTACTTGAGAACTTCCTAACATACATTCTGTGAACATTAGTCTCTTGAGATGTTGATACGTTCAACTAAGAAAGGGTTCTAAGCTCAAATATGGTGGGCAAGTGCTACTGGTATCTAATGGCAACGAACCAGATTTCTTTACTGCAGAACTTCTCAGAATGTTCCATGTCCTAATGTGCACTGCAGATATCTAAGAAGGCACATCATGTCTGGCCTTTCCCAAGCTTATCTGGCCTCAGAACCTACATTTTACAGAGAACTATTCTTCTGCAGAGAATACTTTGGGAAACGGAGGTCTGTGTCCTAACCACTAACCCTCCATTCATTTACCCTGACATGGAAATAGATCGCTGGGTCCGCTTCCACAAGCCCAAACTGAGTGCTTGCTCTGTGTGAGGCAACTGGAGAGACAGAAAGATGAACAGGACACGTGTTTACCAAATCAGGGCTTTTTGACAAAAAATATACAACCACTATCACCTGAAGCATAATTCACTTCGCGTTGGGAAAGGGGAGAGAGTGTTGTAAGACGTTCAAAATAGGGCAAAGTCACAACCCGTTGGACCAAGAGAGAAGGTTCAGCAGAGGAGGATGAATGGGAGACAAACCCTGAAGGCTGGGATTTCATGCACAGGTGTGGAGGAGGTGACATTAGCCTGAGGAGAAAATTCAAGTACACACGTGCAAACAGGGTGTGTGAGAAGCCACGAGTGCTACTCTCCACTTGACGACGCAGACCAGCATTTCCCAAAGTTCTCCAGAGGGGGCTGAGGAGTCCACTTCGGGGGAGGAAAAGACCCTCCTGGCCCTCCCCTTAGTCACAGGGTCACAAGCTGGCAAGCTGCCGCTGCTTCTACCTGGCTTCCTGTCATGAGTACCCACACAAGTATCTCAAGTGTGACCCCTCCACCCCCTGCCCAGCCTCGGCCAGCCACGTATTACCAAGGGGGCAGATCAGCCGGAGGCTGACCACACCACACCACAGAAGCACACTTCCAGAACCCCCAGGCCCGCACAGCTCTACAGGAGACATCCTCTGTGAAGGTAGCGGGCACACAGGGGAGCCGCAGCTGCTGAGAGCTCATGTGGAGACATTCCAAGGGATGGGCAGGTGGGCGGGGGTTGGGGGTGGTCTCCCAGTCTCACCAAAAGGACAAGGCTGCAGAAGGATGATCCCACTGCCACCATCACTCTTCCTGAGTCTTTCGTATCATACCTTCCATAGGAAGCCACAGCGATCAAAATGCCACAACAATGCCTAACTGGGAACTTAAAAAAACCCAGAACTTTAAGCCTGGGCTTAGTTTGTAAAACCTGATACAATTCAATCTCAGAACAGTGAGAGCTGAGGGAGTTTTCTTAGGATGGAACGTTTTGCGCATTTTGGTCAAATCCTACTTCCTGATATGAATAGGGCAGGAGTTAAAGTCAAGCTCAGAGTTGGTCACAAAGTAAGTGGCCCTCACCACTGAGTTAAACACTTTTGATGCCTATCTTGCAGATGACAGAGGGAGGCTCAGGGCAGGCCTAGGGTTGGGCAGCTATTGAGTGCATCCTACATACCAGACACTGGGCTAAATTCTTCGTTCATTCCATCTCCCAGAGCCTCCGTAATGGAGCAGGATCTAGGCATATTCCCTTATGTGCTGATTAGGAAACTGAGGCTCAGAGAAGTAGAATTTACCCCAGGTCACATGGCTTAATCTGCCAGAGCTCCAAAGCTAATGCTCTTAACCATGAGATTCCCCCCGCAGTGTGATCCATAGAGCCAACCGCTTTGTGACCTTGGACAAATAACCTACCCTCTCCCTGCTCCAGCATACGAGGGCGTCCATAATTCCTAGCTATGCTTCTGGCGAACATCTATGAAATATACCTCGCCATTTCTTCCTTCCTTCTCGATGTGTAGGTTGCTTCTGAGAACTCAGCCCACTGGGTTTTAATAAGGTTGAGCAGGGAGAAGGAGACGTGCACAGAAAGATGTTCATCTAGAGCATAGCCATAAGATGTTACACTTGTCTCCACGGCCTTTACCTGTGATCTCCTCAAATACAGCATGGAAGCCATCAAAATTCTTGGAGCCATCTGAATGGAAGAGGATGTGGAGCGAAGAGTCTGTGCTCCGGATAGGAGCTGGCCGCTCATTGCCACAGAAGCGTTTGATGATCCGGCCATTGCTACTGTCCCCGTCACGGACCTCAACATAGTCATACTGGCACATGTAGTCGAACTCCAGACTCAACATGATGAACCTGTGGGTGGAGAGAGTGACAGCACAAAACAGGTGGGCCCTGACCATCCTGAGACTCCTGAGACGCCTGAGCAAGTTCCAGACCAGATGATGAACAGGTCTCAGAAGAGTGGTACCACTGGTCTGATCTGATAGAAAAAGGGTCCTGGACAATGTGAGGTGAGATGAATTTCTTTTAACAGAGGGGCATGTATACATCTGCTGTCTTCATGTGTATGTGCATGCCCAGACAGAGGGAGTACCTATTCCATTCAGAGAATCTCTGCACATAGCTGGCCTCTCTTACAGGGGTACTTTTCCACCCATTCTGCCTGGCTGGTTCCTTCCTATCCTCAGGCCTCACCTTAAATATTCTCTCCTCAAAGACGCTTCCCTGACAACTCTTTCTAAAGGAGATCCTCTGTTCTCTTCATAGTGAGGATACTAATTTTAACTCCTCAAATTTATCTTCTTGATTGTGTGTGTGTGTGTGTGTGTGTGTGTGCGTTCACATGCATGAATCCCTATCTTCTCCACTAGACTGCAAATTTCTTGAGTGTAGGAGAGAACATCTGTCTTATTCCATCAATGTTTTCATTGTGCCTAACACAGTGCCTGGCATATAGAGATGCCAAGCAAATATTGATGAAGATATGGTTGAATAGATACTATAGTATAATTTTACAACTGAAGAATGGAAAAAGTATACATTGCCTTGCAAAACTCAATAAAAGAACAAAATCTCTGCACATTCTTCTATTTTAATGGAAGGATATGAAGGTAATTATCCTCTGGGTAGCAATAATTCTTACCCCAAAGAGTAGAAAAAGTAGCACTATATCAGAATTTCAGAAACGGGGGAGATCTGATAAACGTGTGTTTGCCTAAAAGGGTCTCAGGTTTGGAAATACTGGAATACATCAGATCAAAAAAGCAGAAGATGAATGCAAGCTTCCACTGCCAACAGACAAGACAGGAGGCAGCCACATCCCAGAGGAAGAGAGGAAAAGCCATTTTTCAAAATATTCCCAAGGGAATGCCTGGGTACTGAGTTCACAGAATACACATCTGTATCTTCTCCTTCGAGTTTTGGAGAAGAAGCAGGAAAAGACAGAAGAGTGCACAACTGCCACCTGAAAAGCTGGGACAAGGGTCTATTTCTACCACTTTGGGTGAAAAGTTCAAGGGTCAGGATTAGAGAACACTAGAACATAGTGAATCAGTATATTTTAAATGCACCTAAGGATCTTACGAAAAAGAAGCCCTCTAACTATGTATGGCCAGTGTTTATTTTACAAAGTTTTTATCACAAAACTTTTTGTAAAGGACTGTAAGGCCCATTAATCATGCTTTGTGAAACGTGGTCTAATATCTAAGGACCTGACTTCTCATCCAGATGCCATGGCTAGCTCACGGTGGGCCTTGACAGATCAGTTCTTTCTCTGGACTTTGGTAACTCTGTCTGAAAAGGGAAGGAGGAGGGACAAGGCCACCACCCAAAAGAGATCACAGCTTTTTCTGAAACCAAAATATGAGACACTCCAAGTTGTATTTATGTTCATACCCTCGTTCATTCATGTACTTAACATCTATCTGTAGCAGGCCTGCTCTGTGGCTGGCGCTGTTCTAGGTGCTGAAAGCACAGCAGTGACCCAACTAAATATACCCAACTAGTGCCTGCCCTAATGGAGAGTAGTTCTGATTTGGTGAACAAATAATAAGCAAGGACACCAGAATACAAGGTAATCTCATAGAGTATGAAGCACTGTGAATAAAATAAACCGGGTAAGAGCATGAAAAGTGACTGGGGAGGGTAAGCTTTTTATGCAATGTGGTCAAGGAAGACCCCTCTGAACTTGATATCTGGGCAGACACTTATATGATGAAACAGAGCCAGTCATGTGAAGGTCATGGGGAAGAGAGGCCCAGGCAGGGGGCTCTGTAAGTGCAAAGGCCCTGAAGCAGTAATGAGTTTGGCGCATTTGAGGAACTTAAAGAAGGTCAGGGATGCTGCATGATGGAGTGTAAAGAGGAGACTGGTATGAACTAAGGAGGAGAGCAGGATCCAGATACAGCATCCTGAATCCAGATTTGATTCCAAGCCTCATAGGAAAAAACTGGAAGGTTTCGACAACAGAACTGGACTTAGGATTTAAAAAAAATTTTATTTAACGTTTATTTATTTTTGAGACAGAGAGAGACAGAGCATGAACAGGGGAGGGTCAGAGAGAGGGAGACACAGAATCTGAAACAGGCTCCAGGCTCTGAGCTGTCAGCACAGAGCCCGACGCGGGGCTCGAACCCACGGACCATGAGATCATGACCTGAGCTGAAGTCGGACGCTTAACCGACCAAGCCACCCAGGCGCCCCTGGACTTAGGATTTTAAAGGGTCACTCTTGTCACTGAGGAGAGAAAGCAGCAGAGCTGGCAAGAGTGGAAACATGAGCCAGTTAGGAAGCCAGGAGAGAACTGAGGTGAGATTGTGGTGGTATAAAGTGGAATAGTGGCACTAGAGTCAGATGTGGATGGATTTGAGATTATTTTACAGGTAATAAAATAGATTTTGTGGTGGTCTGGCTGTGGTAGGTGATAGAAAGAGGGGCATCAGGGATGACCGCTTGGCTTTTGGTCTGAACACTGTACATATGCATCAGTGTTTCCTATTATTATTATTATCACTGGGCAGCAGGTCCAGATTTGACTAGAAGGAAAGAAATCTACCTATTTGCAGGCCTCCCTAGGGGCGTTCCCAGGCAGGTGATGTGCTTCTCCAATCCCTCCACCATTTTGGGTTTTTGCTTGGGGACAGATTTCCTTTATATCCTGGATCTTGGAGAAGCTCCTCCTTTAAGGGGACCCTTTAGGGGGACCATCTGGCCTGGTCCCTGAGGTGCTGAAATAATATGCAGCATTTAACACCTCCCCTCACCATCTCTGGGAGACCCCACCTGAAGCACCTTAAGCAGAAGGGTGTGGGCCTTCAGATGTTCCTTGTGCTAACCTTCCTCTAGAAAAGTCCAATTGATGAGACTCACTCCCAACCCCAGATCCTACAGGAATGGGGAGACCAGCCACTGAGGGCCAGCCTTGATGAGGAGAACTGAGAAGGGGACCTGTTTTGCTGGATCCTTCCTGGGCAGGGTACCATGCGGTCCCTCCTAGAGGATAGAAAGCCATTTGAGGAGCCAGCTGGAATGTGGAAACTTCCACTGATCCATCCAGAAAATACTTATTGAAAACCCATGCCCTAGAAGATTAGAAATTTCCATTACTGCCAACCTCCCCCCCTGGTTAGAAAAGGAAGAGCTAAGTGGACAATATCCCTAGAAATCCTAGGGGTGAGTGGGTCACTCTGATTCCCTAGAGAGTTAAAGGAGAGGTGTTTGCCAGGAAAAAGGAGATACACTGGAGGCAGGGAGAAGTTCTTTCAACGTTCATTCATGCAACAAGTATCTATCAAGCACCTATGATGTGTACTGCGTACTGTCCCCAGCACTAGGATGCAGCAGTGAACAGTTCTCTCTTGTGTTATTTATCTACAGTTACAACAAGACTGGATCTACACTTTGTACTATGGCATAAATTGCATATTTGGGAGGACCCCAAAGCTTCATAAGAGATGACTTATCTTCCATGCAAGTGAAAAAATTGGTTTATTTGTTACAGATGTGGTTGTTGTTGTTGTTTTCTGAGGACATCAGCGAAAGGAGCTGATGAGTATAAATTCCTTGAAGGTTAGATCCGTGCCTTTTAATTTTTTCACTTTCCTCCCATAGAACCCAGCCCAGTACTGGGTGAACAGGAAGACTTGGTAAAGATTTGTGGATGGGTAGACTGCTATCAGTATTCTGTTTTGTTGGTGTTATCCTTGGTTCAAAATTACCTAAGCAACCCCTGTTCTAGGGCAGTGAATGACAAACATTTCATTGGTTGTAGTTTTGACCAGGTTTATTCCATGGAATTGCCAAGACGTTTAAAAACAAACAAACAAACAAACAAAAGGCTCCATTGTACATTTTCTGAATAAGGTACATTTTCTGAATTTTCTGATGGTTAGCCTTTGGTCACTAGGATCCAGGGCACTCAGTCCTCTTACTGTGTTTCCATATAACCTCAAACTCCCTAATTCTGATCCCAGCCCCTTCCCTTACCTTAGCTGGATGATGAACCCAGGTTTGGCATGAATGGTCCATTCACAGTGAGCATTTAGAGGGTAGCTCTCCAACAAAATCTGACCCTTTGAGGCTCGCAGAACCTGGCCACATCCTGGGAAGAGAAGATTGGGGCATGGAAATTGGAATAAACAGGAAAGAGATGGTAGAAGGTCTCAAAGAGCCTTTGTGCTCATCCCACACCCCTGAGAACAGAATGGAGAAGGAAATTACTTTCTCAAGCACCTGGCAATGTGCTAGGAAATTTGCATAGGTTAATTCACTTAATCTACTCAACAGCTTGAAAAGGGAAGTAATATCATTCCAGTTTTCCATCTGGGAAAATGTATAACAAGAGAGTTAAAGAAATAGCTTGTTGAGGAGCTCCTGGGTGGCTCAATCAGTTAAGCACCTGACTTTGGCTCAGGTCATGATCTCACGGTTCATGGGTTCGAGCCTTGCATCGGGCTCTGTGCTGACAGCTCAGAGCCTGGAGCCTGTTTCAGATTCTGTGTCTCCCTCTCTCTCTGCCCCTTCCCCATCTGTGCTCTTCTTGCTCTCTCAAAAATAAACATAAAGAAATAAAAAAAAAGAAGAAATAGCTTGTCGAGCCACTAAGTGACAGAGCAGAGATTCAAACCTAACTGTATCTGAGTATAAAGTCCAAGCCACTCTATCATTCTGCCTCCCCAAGACTTCCATATGCCAACCTTCTGACTCCACCCTGAAAGGCTTTATTTTTAACTATTTAGAGAGAGAGAGCATGAGTGGGGCAGGGGTAGAGAGAGGGCGAGAGGAGGAGGGAGGGAGAGAGAGACAGAGAGACAGAGAGGGAGAGAGAGAATCCTAAGCAGGCTTTGCACCATCAGCATAGAACCCAACTTGGGACTTGAACACACAGACTGTGAGATCAAGACCTGAGCTGAAGACTTATGCTTAACCAACTGAGCCACCCAGGATCCCCCACCCTAAAAGGCTTTGAAAGTAGACACAGTGGCCTTTGTCTGAAGCCTAAATCTGCATAAGACCCTTGGTCTGTGTTCCCTGAACATGCTCTACTCCACAAATATAACCCCAAAGCAACTCTTTCCTGACCTCTTTCTATCCACTTAGAACATTTATGTGTCAATTTTTGTTCTATGTGCAATTATGTAATAAATGCCTCTTTAACACATGACACCAGAAGGGGGACATGCTCTCCACCAGCTGGGCTGCATTACTGGTTTTCTATTTTTTTCCTAGCCCCCAACCCCTTTTTTCCAGACAAACTTTCATGAAAACCACCAGTTAGAAAAACATGCATCCAAGAGGTTCTCCTGCTTGAAACTCGGGGTCAAAAGCCCTCCACCCTCACTATAGCCCTGGTTCCTTGAGTTACCTCCCAGGAATCACTAAGATTTGAAAACCACTGGACTAAGTCTTCATTAAATTACATCATATTCTCTAGTGTTAAGATAAGCACAGGTGTGCAAGATGCACCCTAGTTTCACAAAAGAGTTTGGGGAAAATGTCTTGAATTGGTTTATAGGAATAAAATTATCTGGGTCATGTAAGTAAACACTATTTTCTACCAGAGTTGTCAAACTACAATCCATGGGCCAAATGTGGCTCACTGCCTGTTTTTGCACATAAAGTTTTATTGGAACAGAACCATACCCATTTTTTATTCATGGTCTATGGTTGCTTTCAAATTATAATGCCAGAGTTGAGCAGTTCTGACAAGAAACAGACAGCAGGGTCCACAAAAATGAAAATATTTACTAGCTGCTCCTTCACAGAAAAAGTTTCTCTAACCCTGCTCTATACAGAAATCCAGTTTGACCTCATAAACTCTAGGTATGCAGTTACACTCAATAGCTCCTCCCCCCAAAGTATAAATTCTCATCGCTTAGAAGAAAAATATTAATGTCAGTGGATACTGCTCCATGGCAAGATGGTGGTGGTGACATTTCTACAATGTCAGGGAAAGAGCTCAGATTCTGCTTCCGATGAGCTGTGAGGTGTGAGGCTTTGGCTTTTGTGACACCTACTGCCAGGCTGGTTGCACAAGTCATGTCTTTGCTCGGACTTTCACCGCTGCTGTCCTGGTCTGCCAGGGAGAAGCATGGTCCACCATTTTCCACTGGGGGGTCCTCGTCCCGCCCAGCTTTTGCCATCCCTCTCTGCAATCCGTTTCACCAATATTTGATTCTCCACACAGCAGCCAAAGCCACCTCTTAAAGAGATAAATTAGATCACATTGCTTTCTTGATTCCTCCAAAGGCTTTCTTGACCCTCCAAAGGCTTCCCGCTATGCAAATACCTTCCCACAGATGTTCATGGCCCAGCCTCACTGAGTGCCCCAGCCCACCCTCTGCCCGGTCCCCACTCCCGCTCATCTGTCTCCTCACACTGCCCCAGCGACACCAGCCTCATTTCTGTCCCCAACTCTGGGCCTTGCACTTGCTGCTCTTAGCCTGGCAGGTTTGTCTTCTTCCACATCTCTGTTCTTTGCAAATTAAGTTCAAATGCCATTGCTTCAAAGAGACCCCATGTCTCTATAGGAACTGCCTTTATTCTACTTTTGTTTTCTTCATAACACACATCACTATTTAGAATTATCTAGCTTATCTGCTCACTCACTTTAGTAGAGCTGGGACCTTTTCTAGCTTATACACCTGGAATGGAGCCAGGTGTGTAATAGGTTGAATGAATGAATGAATGAATGATGATACTATCACAGGCCAGGCACTGGCTGAAACATTTACAAACACTCTCTCATTTAATGCTCTTGAGAAACCTAGGAGAACACCATTCATCTCTCCATTTCCCAGATGCCGAACACTGAGGATAGAAGTTAGGTGACTTCCTCAAGGCCAGAAGGCCAAGAGGTCAAAGTCTGCAAGCGAGTGTTTTAACTCTAAAGTACTAGTTAAGAATGGAGACTTCAGAGCCCCCAGTACCCTCGGTTTGAGGGTACTACCCTCTACCCACTACCCCACTACTCAGCTTTATCTTCATTGGCTGTGTGGCTTTGGGCAAGTTACCTCCTCTCTCAGAACCTCAGGAAACCGGAACCAAATGGGAATAAAACTGGCACCTACGTCATGTGATTTTGTGAGACTTGAATCAGGTTATGGGCGGAAAGCCCTAAGCAGAGACATCAGTAAATGTTAGCTGCTGCTGGTTGGTGGCAGAACCGGGATTTGAACTTGGATCTGTCTAGTACCAATGCTGGGTCTTGGCTGGTATGTTCAACTGTCTTGGGGGCTTTCTAGCGTAGCTCTGTCCCACTCACATTTTGAAGCAGTAGGATTTTTCCACTGCCCTGAAAAAGAGACATTGAATCTCTCCCCACCCCCACCCTCAGCCGTGTTTTCTGAAGTGCGCGTTCCTCCTTCCTGCACACCTCACACGCCATCGCCCCCATCCGCCCATCTGCTGCCCGGCTACGGAAGTGATACGTTGGGTGTGAGAGACAAAAAAAGAAACCTGCCTGCACAGCCTCCACCCTTTGGGGACTGGCAGCTTCCCAGCCTGCAAGGTGTTAAATCCCAGCTCCCACAGCAAACCTCCTGCAGGGACCCTGAGTGAGAACCAGCAGCAAATGCTGCCTGCTTGCTTCCCTGCATATGGAAGCTGGACTCAGGCAGCAGGGAAACTAGGCCTCTACTCATGGCCGGGGGTGCTGGTGCCCATCCCAGTCAGGTCTCCTTGGCAGGACCATTCAGGCTTTAGCCAGACCCAGGATCTCATGCAGCCTCTGGAGAGGCTGGGGCCTCCATTCCCACCTGGGTGCTGGCCCCTGGCCATGTGAAATGCAAGACCACTTGGTCCTGCAGGCCCGGGGCTGTCCTTCAGAAGTAGCCAGGACTCCAAAGCACATGCCATGCCTCGGTTCCTCCTGATGTTTTCCTTCTCCCTCTGGGGGGAAGGGAGGAGTTGACCCCAAGACGGCAGACAAGTTCCAACCAAGCAGACACAAAGAGGCCACTTCTCAGAAATGTGCTCAGGGGAGGGGTGTTGGGCACAGGGGAGAGGAGGAAGGAGCCCTACCCCCTGCCCACCCCAAGGGGCTCCTTCAGCTCCCTTTCCACTCTTGCCTCCTCCCCGGGAACTGGCGGGCCTGGGTGCAGGGCGGACTCAGTGCACCTCTCTGTCTAGAGCAGAACAGTGAACACAGCTGAGTGTTCCCGCCAAGGAGGCACTGCTGGCCAACCAAGCAGGTGGTCCTGAGTCTGAAAGACCAGAGCAGGCAGTGGGCCCGGAAACGTGCTCAGATTCCCCGACGATGTCTTGTTGCAGGGGGAAGTGGGGCGTGTGTGTATGTGTGTAGGGGTGTTTGCCAGCGAAGCCACACTGTCCCCTGGGCTCTCAAATCCTGGACTCCTCTCCAACTCCGCCACCCCCCGACCCTTCTCTGTTGCTATAAGCCAAAATAGGAGAGGTAGCTGGAGAGACCCTACTGCTGCAGAGCCGAAGGGAAATCTCCATTAATTTCTAAACTGGCAAGAGAGCTGGAAGGTTCCCAACAAAAATGAACACCGCAGCACTCAGACAAAAGTCTTGCTATCTCCAGCATGGAGGGTGGGGAAGGAGGAGCAAGAGACAGACACAACAAACTTCTGAGACATGGTTGGGGTTTTGTTGTGTTTGTTTTGTTTCTTAAATCTTTCCTCTTGGGAGTGGGGGGGGGGGTGGGGTGCAGAAAGGAGTAAAGAAAGCAAGCATTCAGACAGAGACATTTGCATTTTCTTCCCTCCTTCTGAGAGGACTCCAGGGCAAGACTCAAAATGATTAAGGGGCAGTCGTGAAGTCAGGCTGGGTCCGCTTCCGCTCAGCCTTTTACTAGCTGTGTGACCCCAGACAAGTTCTCCAGATTCTCAAGGCCAAGACTTCCTCATTTGGAAATGAGAATCTTCCTCCCACCATGTTGTTGTTTTCTTATTTGTTGTAAGGATTAAACAAGATAGATCATTTTGTAAAGCATTTAGCATAGTACCCGATAGGTAAAATGCTCAATAAACGGCAACTAATCGTGTTATTTCTCGAGTCTTGTCTGGATCTGAGACGCTATTTTGGCGCAAGACTCGCTGGGGATGCCCCAGCCTGCTCCAAGGCTCCTAAGGGCCTCCTTACAGCATTGGCTACATCCCTAAACCCATTTAGACCCAGGAACCCAGACACTGATGGCAGAAGAAATGCCTGGATGATGACATGGGGACGACCCACGTTCCAGGCCAGGAGCTGAGGGGGGAGCTGACACCTTTCACGTGACTTGTATCATCCTACCATGACCTGCTAGGCCCCTGCACAGGAACTCAGAGTGAGGACCTCAAGTGCCTCCCACAACAAGAAACGATTTAGGATAGGGGCGCCTGGGTGGCGCAGTCGGTTAAGTGTCCGACTTCAGCCAGGTCACGATCTCGCGGTCCGTGAGTTCGAGCCCCGCGTCGGGCTCTGTGCTGACAGCTCGGAGCCTGGAGCCTGTTTCCGATTCTGTGTCTCCCTCTCTCTCTGCCCCTCCCCCGTTCATGCTCTGTCTCTCTCTGTCCCAAAAATAAATAAAAAAACGTTGAAAAAAAAAATTTTTTTTAAAAAATAAAAAAAAAAAAAAGAAACGATTTAGGATAGAGGGTGAGAGACTGGGCTCTGGGGCCTGGCTTCTGAATTGGCATCTTCCCTCTGCTATTTACAAGCTACATGACAATAGGGAAGTTACTTAACCTCTCTGTGCCTCAGTGTCTTCACCTATAAAACAGCTTTGATGAGGAATGATGGCTTAGGACATGAAGGCACTTAGAACAATGCCTGGTTCATAATAAGTGCTAAAAGATGGCTTTTATCAGGGGCTCAGATCTTAATCAGGAACTGTCAGATGTCTAGGAATAACTCCATGGCTCACCTTATGATTTGGCCTATAATCTCAACTAATTTGATACATTAGAGTGATGGTTTATTTAATTGTTTGCCTCCCCCCGCCCCCGCCCCATGACACAGTTCTGTGAGAGCAGGGACCTTGTCTGTCTTGTTCACACCTTTATATGCATGGAGCAGGTGTCCAAATAATTGTTAACTGAATGAATGCCTATACCAGATAAACTCAAACATCTCCCCGCCCAATCAAACCATTCTGAAAGCTCCTCATCTTTGTACCAAGCGGTCTGTCCACTTAGTTGAAACAACTGGCCAGCAAGAACAGTGTCTGCCACTTTGCTGTAGAAAGTCTGTCCTCCCCAAAGTCATCAGGATCTTTGCAAAAATAGTAGAGATTGAACTCTGCCAATCCAACTCAAAAGAGAGGATCTGGGCTTGGGTAGCACAGAGAACTTCAACTGCTGAATAAAAAAAAAAAAAAAAAAGGATTTCTCTGTGCTTTAGTTTGGCTGATTTCTATTAAATATGTGTTTAAGTTCCCCAATCCTTTCTTCATTGTGACCAATCAACTGTTAATCCCCTCCAATGAATACAGTAGTGTGTGTGTGTGTGTGTGTGTGTGTGTGTGTGTGTGTAGAATGGTTTTCGGTTATGAAATTTCTTTTTAACACTTTCCAAATATATCCTGAAATTTCTCATCTCTTCTTTCCTGTGGAACCTTTAGTATATTTAAAGTTATTTTATTTCATTTATTTATTTGTTTTTATGTAAGCTCTACGCCCAACATGGGGCTTAAACTCATGACCCTGAGATCAAGAGTTGCATGCTTTACTACCAACTAAGCCCGCTGGGTGCCCCTATTAAAAAGTGGTTTTTTTGATTCCTTAACTGAAAATTCCAGTATTTGATCATGCGTGATCTGTTTCTTTTGACTGATTTTTTTCTCTACACTGAAGGCTATATTCTCTTGCTTCTTCACAATAGAAAATACATATTTTTCTTTTGATTGGTAATATCCTTTCCTCCATTAGGCAGGGAAGATGAGGGGCTGATCATTTGGAACCAATCAGAAATTAAACTAGTATGAAGCAGGACGGGATATATGATTCTTCTAGAGGGATCTTGAAATTGAAGCACCAGAAACCTAAAAAAAGTCTGTCTTTGATTTTCAACACTCCCCCTGAACCTCCCCCCCTCAGCTTCCTCCACCTCCATAATTGTAAGACTGGGAACTGTGAGCTTTTGAGACTTTGAAATCACCAAGTTTTTGAAGTTGCAAAACTCCAGCATCCCGAGATCTTCTGCTTTGCAGTCTTGCCCGAGACTCTGCTTGCTCGGCGCAATTTCATTTAAGAAAATACTTGAATTGCCTTTACTTTGGGGTCTCCTTTAGATACAAGTTCAGCAGGCTGGCCCACAGGTTCATCACAAGTCTGGCTAGCCGCCCCCCCACCCACCCACCTCTTTCACCTGCCCTGCCCTCAGCCTCATAGCTAGCCCTGGTCTAAGGTATCCTGGATGACCCACCTACCCAGGAAGAACTTATTCCTCTGGAGTTTAGATTCTTTTAGATTTTGTGTTCACGGATACTTGACAGCTTTAAAGAAAACTGTGGATTTTCTTTGGTTTATCAACTGATTTCTTGCTATCTGAGCAGGAAGGAAGGTCTTTTTCATGTCCTCCTACACCTTCGCCAGAAACTGAGCAATGATTGATGAGTTCTTTGATAATATAAAATCCTCTTCAGGGGCTCCTGGGTGGCTCAGTCGGTTAAGCGGCCGACTTCGGCTCAGGTCATGATCTCGCGGTCCGTGAATTCGAGCCCCGTGTCGGGCTTTGTGCTGACAGCTCAGAGCCTGGAACCTATTTCAGATTCTGTGTCTCCCTCTCTCTGACCCTCCCCCGTTCATGCTCTGTCTCTCTCTGTCTCAAAAATAAATAAACGTTAAAAAAAATTTTTTTTAATAAAATAAGATCCTCTTCAAAGGTTCAGACATGAATTCCCTGCAGTCACAGCTTTAGCAATATAAAATATGTTATATATAAATATATACAGTATATATATAAAAATATATATAGTATATATAATATATATATAATTTTCATATAATTTTATATGAGATGTAAAATACCACTTACCATATAATACTTGTTCTGGGAAGATTACCTCCTCATGCCTGGTATATATTTTCTTGTTCCTTAGGGAATTCTACTTTACTATTTTTGCTCTCTGGCCCTACATTCATTTCCTTCCCAAACAAAAGAAAAAAAAAAAAAAAAGAAAAACAAGAGCTCTCTTGCTGTCTCTTGCTTAGAAATGATAAGAATGGCAACCACCATTTATTGAGCATTTACTATGAATCAGGCTCCATATTAAGGGATTTACAGATAGTGCTTCATTTAACCCTCCCTCACAAAAATCCACAAAGGGCCCACTATTATTATCCCATTTTGTAAATGAGGAAACAGATTTACAAAGATTGAGTAACTTTGCCCCAAGTCACAGAGGGAGGAGAGATTCAAATCCAGGTCCTACTAGTTCCAAGCCCAGTTGGTAACCACCACAGAATACAGTTCCCAGTTTGGATCCACACGGGCATCTTTCCTTTCCTGGAAGTTTCAGGACACATACGTCCAGAACAAGATGAGGCAGTTTTCAGGGACTCCTCCCTGGTGATTCTATGGTTCCCTAGGAAGACAGCTCCATATATCAGTAGCACATAGATTTGTGAGCCTTCTTGCTCGCGCTCTCTCTCTCAAAATTTGCTCTGGATCATTCCACATTATGGCTCAAGAACAAGGCTACACAAATCGTCCTCCTGTCTCATATTCTAGCCCATGTTTTTAGGCATGGCTCGTGGCCAGTTCCTCTGTTCTATCCAAAATATGGCTAAGAAGATAAAATGCATTAAGGGTCCATAATCTCTCCTCATAAATCCTCTCTCATCTGGGTTGACTTCCTAACCTTCCATCCCCTAGATTCTCCATAGCCTGAAAGTCTGGGTCACTGCAATGTGAGCTGAAGGTATGGCATCCTGGGTGGCTCTTCTGCCCTCTCATTGCCCATCTCATTCGGTGGCTAAAGAACTCAGCCTGAGGGCCACGTTAAATAAGCTCCACGCTGGGGCACCTGGGTGGCTCAGTCAGTTAAGCATCTGACTTGGGCTCAGGTCATGATCTCGTAGTTCATGAGTGCGAGCCCCGTGTAGGGCTCCGTGCTTCTGATTCTCCCTCTCTGTCCCTCCCCACTCACACTCTGACTCTCTCTCTCAAAAATAAATATTAAAAAAATTAAAACAAAATACAAGTAAGTAAATTAAACAAACAAACAAATTCCACTCTGAAGTACAATGAAGTGGTTCCACTTAAGAAGTCAACTTTCCAGTTTATGAAGCCTTGGGAGGAAGCCTTAATGTTGACTTGAGATATCAGTGCCTTTTTAGCCACCGTCCAGCTCACAGTTCATAATAACCACTCCCTACAAAAGGAACCAGGATTCATGGAGAAATGGCTGGCGCCAGGACTTGGACATAAACAATCGAGGTGAACTTGAAACATCTGGTTGAGGGGCGGGCAGAAGGAAAGCAAGGAAGTGCCTAGAGAATAATGCTATAGAGTTGGCTTGAAAGGTCTTCACTGGTCAATTCTGGGACAGTTTGAGCATCAGAAAGAAAAATGATGATAACATTGCAAAATATGGAAAAAATTTAAATTCATGCGTTCATAGTGCTGTAAAAGAGAAAGTCAGATGCGAGAAAATGATCATTGGTGGATCCAGGTGAAGGGCATATGAACGTACTATTCTTTCAGCTCTCCGTGAATATAAAATTTTTCAAAATAAAAAGTTGGAGGAAGGAAGAAAGAATCAGCTCCTTTCTGAAGCCTGGAATACTCTGAGCTTACTAAACCAATCTTCCTTAGGCAAGAGGATGTGAAGAAAGTCCTCTCCTGGGCTCACTGACCTCAGGCCCTTCTCCTATGAACTTGGTTAATATAATCTGTCAATTGTTATGACTGAATCAATCACCTAACGGGTTTTAAGACTGTCATACTGATTATTAAGAATATTGCCAAGGACAGTGAGCAAATAAAGGTGCTATAGCATCTGCTCAATACTGAATGCTCTATAATTGAAATATAAAATATTCTGATCCTTTGTGGCATTTGCCCGTCTCTTCTCCTTCCAAGGTTCTATATGGCACTCAGGAAAAAATGCCAGGGCTCCACAGATCTTACTCAGCAGGAAGCCCTCCTTCTGAATTAAACAACCTGAAAGGATCACTTGGGTGCCATCTACTGGGTAAATGCTTGCATTGCTCCAGCCAGGAACAGGGCACCAAGCGTTCACTCCTTCTTTATACAGGCAGGCAGCATAGTGCCCAGCAGTAGGCAAGCGCTCAGCAAACAGCGAAATGAATTACTTCCTCCTTTGAATTCCCTTCACATTTATTTTATGCCAGTATGAGGTGCAGGTGATAAGAACCTAGTCTTCTCACAGTCAAGCCCTGTTTCCGTAAATTGGATTGTAAACTCATTGAGGGCTCATTGTTCTCCCTGGTGACCGACCCATAAGAAATGCTTCATAAATGCTTATGACTGTGATCAAACAACATACAATGTGCGAAAAGAGGCTTTCAGAACAAGCATAATGAAATTGAACAAGCATAACCGAACCAACACAGAATGAGATAGGAATCTGGCCATTATTCTGTTTGTTTCATAGCACTGACCACATTCCAATTTTTTTTTTTTTTTTGGTCTCTCCTCTCTATATTGCAAGATCCAAAATTACAGGGACCATATCTGTCTTGCCATTGTATGTCCAGGACCTAGGAGCATCTATTTAAGAAATATTTTTAGGGGGCACCTGGGTGGCTCAGTCAGTTGAGTGTCTGACTTCGGCTCAGGTCATGATCTCATGGTTCGTGGGTCTGAGCCCTGCGTCAGGCTCTGTGCTGAATGCTTGCTCAGAGCCTGGGGCCTGCTTTGGATTCTGTGTCTCCTTCTCTCTCTGCCCCTCCCCTGCTCACGCTCTGTCTCGCTCTTTCAAAAATAAATAAATGTAATAAAAAAAATTTTTTTAAAGAAATATTTTGGGGGGTGCCTGGGTGGCTCAGTCGGTTGAGCATCCAACTTCGACTCAGCTTATGATCTCGGGTTTTATGAGTTCAAGCCCTGCGTTGGGCTCTGGGCTGACAGCTCAGAGCCTGGAGCCTGTTCCGATTCCGTGTCTCCCTCTCTCTCTGTCCCTTCTCTGCTCTGCTCTGCTCACGCTCTCTCTCTCTCTCTCTCTCTCTCTCAAAAATAAATAAACATTAAAAAGAAATCTTTTTTGAATGGATGGGTAGATTAACGAATGATGCTCTCCGCTCTCTTTCCTAGGGTTCATGACCAGTTGCCCTGTTATCTGCTATCCTCAAGAAACCCTTGATCCTAAACATGGGCACTCTCACTATCCAACCAGTCAGATTCCATATACAGCCAACTTTTATACTGAGGCTAAAGCCAAGACTCAACCAATAGGTGTTATTTGGAAAGGCTCACGCACAGGATTTCTTTGCTCTCCTTCTGTCTTATTACTACTTGCTTTAGCACTCTCCTGTATCCAAATATTCTTCTCTTTCCCTGTCCTGTCCCTAAACAACTCACTTATTTATACGGAGGGACTGGAGAACCATTTAGGAAATAATTGTACCCCCTCCTCCTTGGGATGGTATACACTTCCCTACTTGACTGATCGGGGGCTTGGCCGTGTGACTTTTTTGGGGAAGTTAGTGGATGTGATGGGAGCAGAGGCCTTAAACGTGCCTGTGTGTTTGGCGCGGCCTCTAGTGTTTTTGCAACCCACCCTGAGCAGAGTACGTCCCAAGTAGCTGCTGCTCCTTTGGGGCTGAGCCCTGAAGCCAGAGCGCAACCCAGGCCAACCCCGCTGAAATCAGTTGAACCTCAGCCATCCCACAGACGCATGACAAAGGAAAATAAACATTTGTGCTTTTGAGATGGTTTGTTACACACACACACACACACACACACACACACAAATGACTAATATACATGAACACCTTATCACCACTACTCCTGGAAGCTTCCACTTGGAAATTCTGCTCTATGATCACAGTACCCCTCCCTCCTACACGTTCCACTACTCTATTGCCACTGCACCTGCTTTTCCACCTCACTGACACCTCTGGTCACTGCCCTTTCTCCAGCCTCTTTCCGGTTTCATGTGGTCCCCAATCTCTACCATCATGTCTTAGCCAACTCGTGGACCCGCCAGATGACTGGTTTTATTCCCCTCTGCTGCCCTGCTGCCCGAGCACTGCCCAACCGTGTGGACTGTACCACCTACACAGGGGATCCAGCTATAGCGGGGTCCTTAGTCTGCTTGGACAAGCTTTACTTTGCCACGAGCTGGTGCCTTTCCTTAGTCCTCCTGCCGCTGTCCCAAACCTTCGGTCCTGCCCAGTCACAGACTCACGTGCACTCTGCTGTCGGCAGGATTTCACTTCCCACTTCTCAGCGGAAACAGAGCTGTCCGATGGGGCCTTGCCAGCAGAGGTAGGATGGCACTGTGCTTAAGGATGAGGGGTCTAGGGGCACTTGGGGGGCTCAGTCGGTTAAGCGTCCAACTCTTGATTTCAGCTCAGGTCATGATCTCACGGTTTGAGAGATCGAGCCCGGCATCAGGCTGTATGCTGACAGTGCAGAGCCTGCTTGGGATTATCTCTCTCTCTGTCTCTGTCTCTCTCTCTGTCCCTCCCCCACTCGTGCTCAATCTCTCTCTCTCTCTTTCTCTGTCTAAAATAAATAAACTTAAAAAAAAAAAAAAAGAAAAGAAAAAGGGGCCTAGGGGCACCTGCGTGGCTCAGTCAGTTAAGCATCCGACTTCGGGTCAGGTCATGATCTCTTAGTTCAAGGGTTCAAGCCCCACAATGGGCTCTGTGCTGACAGCTCAGAGCCTGGAGCCTGCTTCAGATCCTGTGTCTCCCTCCCTCTGCCCCTCTCCTACTCACGTTCTGTCTCTTCCTCTCTCTCAAAAATAAATAAACATTAAAAAAATTAAAATAAAAAAAAAGAACAAGGGGTCTAGAGTCACACAGACCTAGGCACCTTCCTGTTTTACCCACAGGTGAACAAAGGCATAGCTCAGCCATTACCTCCCCTGTCCCTGACTCCCCGGGATTAATTGTTCTTTTATCTATGTTCTCAGAGCACTTAGCCATACCTAGTTCACAGATTTTTCTTGGCTTCCCATTGCTCTTACGATAACATCTAAACTCTTGGGGCACCTGGGCGACTCAGTCAGTTGAGCATCCAACTCTTGATTCACCTCAGGTCATGATTCCAAGATGGTGGGACTAAGTACCATGTCAAGCTCCACACTGAGTGTGGAGCCTGCTTAAGATTCTCTCTCTCTCCCTCTGCTCCTTTCCCCCACTTGGGTGTACTGTCTAAAATAAAATCAAGTTAAAGGGGTGCCTGGGTGGCTCAGTCAGTTGAGCGACCCACTTCAGCTCAGGCCATGATCTCACAGCTCGTGAGCTCGAGCCCCGCGTCAGGCTCTGTGCTGATGGCTCGGAGCCTGGAGCCTGCTTCAGATTCTGTGTCTCCCTCTCTCTCTGCCCCTAACCCACTTGCATCCTGTCTCTGCCTCTCTCACAAATAAATACACATTAAAAAAGTTTTTAAATAAAATAACTAAAATGAAATAAAATTAAAAATAAAATAAAAATAAAATAAAATAAGAAAATAAAATAAAATAAAATAAAATAAAATAAAATAAAATATAAAAACATCTAAACTCTTTACCTACTTTCCCTGCCTCTAAGGTCATATGTGAGCCGACTCTGGCAGATGGCTTCACCCCATCTCATACCACTTCTCTATTCACTCACAAAGAAAAAGAGCAACTTCCCATATCCAAAGGGGAGAAAACCCCAAAGTTATCTCATTACCCCAAAGGTCAATGTGAAATCTAACCATGTACATTATATCTCTTCTTTCTTGAACTTTTATTGAGGGCGCCTGGGTGGCTCAGTCGGTTGAGTGTCCAACTCCGGCTTAGGTCATGATCTCACGGTTTGTGAGTTCGAGCCCCGAGCCGGGCTCTGTCCTGACAGCTCAGAGCCTGGAACCTGCTTCAGATTCTGTGTCTCCCTCTCTCTCTGCCCCTCCCCCACTCATGCTCTGTCTCTCTCTGTCTCAGAAATAAATAAACATTAAAAAAAAATTTTAAAAACCCTTTTATTGAAAGTAGTTTTTATTTCTGGGCCACCTACCAGCTTGGCAATTAAGGAGCATATAGAATAATAATGATGTATTTATGTATTTGTTGAGCTTTTACTATGCTCCAGACAAAGCATTAAGTGCTTCATATGCATTATGAATTCTTGAACTAACCCTAGGAGGTAGCATTACTCCCACTGTAAAGAAAAGGAAACTGAACTTAGCAAGGTTAAGCGACTTGGCAAAGGCCACGGTGCTAGTGACTGGCAAAATTACAGGTCTGCGTCATTCCAGAGCTTGTAGTCTTGACCTTTATGCTACACCATCCTCAGAGAACAGCGGCCAAAGGCAGACCAGGGTTAAATCCCACAGCTAATCCACCTAGAACCCACCTAAAATGACATTGAAGTTTTTAAATCTGCAACCAAAACCCAGCACTTTTAAAAGTATCTGTATTCTGGGGGTGCCCCAGTGGCTCAGTTGGTTGAGCCTCTGACTTTGGTTAAGGTCCTGATCTCAGGGTTCGTGAGTTCGAGCCCCACCCACGTCGGGCTTTGCAGTGATAGTGCAGAGCCTGCTTCAGATTCTCTGTCTCCCTCTCTCTCTGCCCCTCCCCTGCCCATGCTCTCTCTCTCTCTCTCTCTCTCTCTCTCTCAAAATAAAAAAAAAAAACATTTAAAAATAAATACATAAAATAAATTTATCTGTATTCTGGATAATTTAACATCCAGGTTCATACGAAAATTCTAATAACACCAATTCTCCTCCAGATAGAGCGGAGTCCCTCAGCTGCAGACCACACAGCGAATCCTTTGCCTTAGACTCTCGAAACTCATGGCATTTTGCTGCAGATGGGGTCAGGCAAAAAAATCAACAATACTCTATACTCATCTCTGCAAACTGGGACTATCATTCATAAGAGTAAATTCGCTCGGACTGTCAACTCATCCTGTTTCTGACTCAAATAGGGAGCATGTCGGGGCGCCCGGGTGGCTCAGTCGGTTGGGCGTCCGACTTCAGTTCAGGTCATGATCTTGCAGTTTGTGAGTTGAGCCCCTGACAGCTCAGAGCCTGGAGCCTGCTTCAGATTCTGTGTCTCCCTCTCTCTCTGCCCCTCCCCCACTCACACTCTGGTTCCCTCTCTCTCAAAAATAAACCTCTAAAAACAAAACACAAATAGGGAGCATGTAACAGAGGCTTAACAAGATAACAGTCTGTGGCTCCAGACTCTCAGAGGGACAGTCACTGTCAGGGCACTGCGGAGGGGAGTTTTAAACTGAGAGGTTAGATTTCCACTCCGTTTTCAAGGGCTTATTGAAACTCAGAGGGGAACCCTAATAAAGATTAAGTAATTCTTAGAGACGAAGTCAAACCCAGAAAGAATCCCTTTCCTGGGAGAAGCGGCATGCCGACAATTTGGTGTGGGTGCCAGGAATTTAACTCAGGATTCAAGAAATTCACCAATAGAACTTGATATTTAAAATGCACTACAGAACTCAGCATGGTTGAAGCCTCATTCACCGGTTGCTGACCACTGCTAACACACAACTGCTTCTGTGTTAACAGACACGAGGCGTGCTGGGTGCAGAATGTCTTGGCTTCATTTAGGAGAAAGGAGAAGATTTAAGAGCAGATATAAACCCCTGGTCGCCAATTCTAAACAGATGTCCACCATCCACACCCAGCAGATGGAAACACACCTTTGTTTTTTTTTGTTATAGTCTTACCTAGAAAACCCTCTGGCCGCAGCTTTCCAGAACTCAGATTCCAACAAGACAAACCTTAGTGTGTTGCAAGCTGCCACGTGAACACAGCATGCACAGGGAGGGGGCCGCGTCGGGGTCTACTCACGCATGCAGTCTCCTCCGTACCAGCCCGCCCGGCACTCTGCGCAGTAGATGCCCTTCACGTAGAAGTCGTCCAGCGTGCCCCCCCACGAGCCGTTCCGGCAGGCCTTGCAGTTTTCAAAGATGGTACAGCCTGGAAAATTCCCCAGCAGAAGGATGTTAGATTAGGCACTTACGGGTTCTGGGGTGCCTGGGTGGCTCAGGTCACGATCTCACAGTTCGTGAGTTCGAGCCCCGCGTCGGGCTCTGCGCCGACAGCTCAGAGCCTGGAGTCCGCTTCAGATTCTGTGCCTCCCTCTCTCTCTGCCCCTCCCCCGCTTGCACTCTGTCTCCCTCTCTCTCTCTCAAAAATGAATAAATGTTTAAAAAATTAAAAAAAAAAAAAAACACTTACGGTCTCTAATGGACAGCAGGAGAGAGACATCGTAACTTCTCAGGGCCCCATCTCAGATGAAGGCCTCTGGGCCTAGAAAGGTGCCTGAGCCCTTGGGAAAAGATACTCATTCCTAGGAAAATGCCAGAGTCACCAGAATCCACAGCGAGGAGTCCAAGGGGGTGGGGGTGGTCTGAACCATCTTCCGAGTTAGTGGCTGACGTTTTGAAGTAACATAAACCTACTTCTAGTAAAAGCTAGAATCTATCAATGTAGCATATTTATTTCTCTTTCTAAAAGTATTATGTCCATATTGTGGAATATTTAGAAAATTCAGACAGGCAAAGAGAATTAAATTAAAGACATCTAACGGTCCATCACCCAGGAACAACGGTTGGTAACACACCCTCTCTGTGTATATACAAAAACACATTTTCTTAAAATTAAGCTTGTGCCATAGACTGTACATTCTGTTTTTGTAACTTACTTTTTCAGTTAATAATAGATAGTATCTTCCTGTTCTGTTAAATAGTCTTCTATACCATATACTTCCATAACCCAAGTATGCCGGGGAAACAACCTTAACGCCTAATAAGGGGCTCACCCCAGAACGTGTCGCACTGCCCCCACCAGCAGGCCACAGCAGAAGGTTGAGCAGTTCCCAGTTAAGGGTCATTTTTAAAACACAGTCTCCTGAGGGGAGGGGGGCAGTGATGAAAGATAGAGATAATTCGATCCCACTTATCAAAATGGAGAGCTAAGTTCTCCGGCTGTGTTTCCCTGAGCAAACTGCTGAAGCTCTCCGTGCCCTCATGTTATCATCTGTAAAACAGGGGGTAAAAACTGTACCTGCCCCTAAGGGTTATTTTAAAAATTAAATGAACACATACATATAAAGGACTCGGCACATAGTACCTACCCCCCAAATATGAACTATAATTCTTACTCTGCACTCATACCTGCACGTGGCTTCTCCTACCCCTGCACATAACCTGCTCAATGTGTAACTGCTTGTCTGTTTGCCTACGACAGGCTGACGTCAGGAACTGCATCTTGTTCAACAATATATTCCCAGCACTTAATGTGATAGCTGGAACATAGCAGGTGTTCAATAAGTACTATTTGAATGAATGAATAAGTGGACGCGATGGACGGATGGACGGAGGGATGGGTGGGTGGATGGAGAGATGAACTGCTAATCCAGGTTTCTCAACCATTTGAGACGACCAGCGTTTCCTTGAGCTGATAACACACCTCTGTGATCTGGGCTGAAACTGGGTTTTCATCCGCCCGTAGTGTGCACTTGCAGTCCTCTCTTTGCACACCACCCTGATGCGGCTTCCCTGTCCTACTGCTTCCTCCCACCAGGGAAGAAGAGCTGCTGATATGATTCATCAAATCCCAGTGGGTCATGTGGCCCACAACCGGGTCCCAGGGGAGTCACCGTGCTTTCCAAAGGCCATCTTCACCCATGTGGCACTTTCCCCACATTGGTTCCCTATCCACTCTGCCACTGAGGAGGCAAACGGACTCCGAGTCTGCCCCTAACTACCCCGCCAACTCTCTCTCTGGGCACAGTAACTTCAAGGCCTTTGGGTGCAAGCCACAAAAAACAGCCAGGTGATCAAGATGAGCAAGGCTATGATGCAAAGACACTAAGTAGCTCACAGCATTGCCAGAAAAGCCAGAGGACTGAGTTCAGAGCTACCTAGCCTCAAGCCACACGAAAATACACGGCACACTTGATCCAGGGAGGGCCCGAGTGCTGCGGGACACCGTGGGACATCACTACTGACATCCCCACACCATGTGCCTGGGTGTGGACCTGCCTGTAACCACTGCCACCAGAGGAGATGGTTGTCTACCATAATGAGGAAAAGAATAGAGATTCTAAAACTGTGCTGCGATCCCATCTCTCACCTTTGAGACTGGCAAAAATCCACAACGATTTGTGTCGCAAGGCTTTGGGAAAACAGCACCCTCATACCCGGCTGCTGAGAATGCCAAGTGCACGGGGGACGATACAAAGGCCGGCAACATGACATAGGCACCTCTCTTTGACTCAGCAACCTCTCTTCCAGGAACCTACCCCAAAGAACACTGCAAAATACTAAGTGATGTATGTCTAAGGCTCTTCGCTGTAGTATTATTTATAATAGCAAAAGGCTGGAAACAACCCAAATACTCGTAAACTATAGGAGTCCACACAATGCAGTTACATGCAACCGTAAAAAGAAATGGAAAAAAAAATGGCTTTATCCATCCGGTCAGTGAGTGATCTCCAGCATATATTGTTAAGAGGAAAACAAAAAGCAAGGTAGTTAGCAGTGTTTATCGTAGGCTGTCTTTTGTGCCAGGGGAAAGATATATAAATGTATATACGAATGTGTATATTGTTGTCAAATAAGAACACAGATGGAAACAAAAAACCTGCCTATATATCAAGTACGTGGTGTAACACCACAGACGAAAGAACGACTATATTTAGGGGGATGTAGCCTAAGGTCAATAAAAACCGTAATAATCAGTGGCCTTGTTAGTATTAATGGTGTTACCGCAAAAAAAAAAATAGTGTTATTACTATTTTGTACAATGATATGATGCTATAAGATAAAGCAATAAATGATTAGGTAAATACCATTAGGAAACAGTGTCTTCACCATGACAGAAAAGACACGCAAATATAAAATTAGCAAAGTTAATTAAACCACCTCGGAATATTACATTTGAGCTTGACTACCAGCATAAACTCCTTTTTTCTCTGTTTAAAAATACGTATTTCCTAGCCCCATCCACTTTAAATAAATAAATGATAGCCTTGTACAGCAAGGACAGTCCAGGAACAAGGAACATGTTTGGAGCCCAGATTATGGCGTCAGCCCAGAATTCCTTGGAGGAATGGCTGATTCCAGATCTGGGGCAGAAAATACACAAGAAGAGCCTGAAATCAAGTAAGATCTCAAACACTAGAGTGGTCATGTCGAAGAACACAGATGGACACGGAGGGGGGCCCCCCAGTGTCCTGAGATAGGGGGATGTATGCATGAAAATGAATCATGACTGAAATGGATTAAACCACATGAGTAAAAGCACCTAAATTCATAATTTCACACTGACACACACCATGCACACGGTTCTTTGATCACCAGTAGGAACTGCTAGGGCATCAACTCACTATTCTGAACATGAGAAAAAGAAAACAAGCCTTTATGTAACCTGCCCTTTCAGGAACAACCAGCTGGTCACCGCTTAGGTCCAAAGATCATTCCTAGCATTCCTCAAGGGGGCGACACCGGGTGCCTCTTGTGTGACGTAACAGGAAGAGGTTGGTATGGCTGAGACAGGTGTTGACTGCCGTCTGTACAATGTAGCAGGAAGCACAAAGCACCACTTATGAAGTTCTCTTACTTATCATAAAATCAAAGCCCTGCCCTCACCCCAACAGTGACCATCAGGCTTTTGGAAATACTGAAAATCGTTCAAAGACTGATACCACTACCAAGGATCCCGGGTTGAGAGACCCTGGTTTCGTTCCCAAAATTTCCTTAGAAAATCTGAAAGCATTACTCAAGTATTTCCCTCCAAACCACACTAACCATCAGAAAATTGGGGTAGTTGGTTTCTTTTCTAGATCAAATGGACAAAGGCTATACCGAGGTCACTCGAATTTCCAAACTCAGCATTGCTCTCTTCTAAGAAGGAAGACAGTTTAGAAATATCACTTGTTTACTTGAGCCCCATTTTCTTTCCACTTCTATAGCTTCCCACAAAAGAAACTTCCTGGTAGTTACGTGCGTCATTCTGGGTGTTTGTCAAAGAGGGGGGAAAAGCAGAAACGAGAGAAATTCCCCAAATGCACTTTTGACATCCTTTCAGTCTTCAGCCCGAGGAAAGCATGTTGGAAACTCTCTACATCTTCCTTTTGATCTGGCCTACGAGGGAAAAGGTAAGATGCCCCTGGGAAAAGCCAGACGCGCCAGGGAGCAGACAGGAAAACGCCTAGAAATTGTTCGGTGGCTTGCTAATCACATTGGAAACATCTTCAGTCTGAGGCTCAGGGTGTTCACGGGCCTCTGGGCAGACAGGCACTGCAGTGAAAAACGACAATTCACTGTCCCCTCAGTGGTGGGGATACGGTGGCTCGGAAGAAGGCAAAGAAAAGTACACGGTGGCCTGGGAAGGTCCCGTCTCACCTTCAGATGCTCTTATATTACTGGGACCCCCTCCTAAATGTCCAGCTCAGAGCCAGAGCATCATCCTTGACTTCTGCTTTTCCCTTCCCTTCCCCATCCAGCCAATCCCAAACTGTTGGCAATTCCACTCCCTTGCATTGCTCTGAAATCCCGCCACCTCTCTCCATCTGCAAGGCTTCAGCATTCATTAAGGTCTCCGTTACACAACCCCCCCCCACCCCCCGCCTCCTGGCCTGCCCTTCCTCTAATCCTTCTCCATACCTCAGCCAAAGAGAAAATCGTGTTTCACGTCTTTACTCAAAGATCTCCAATGTTGCTAAAATTTCTTCAGGATATAGCCTAAAGTCAAAGCACAACGTGCAAAGCCTATGGGGGTTGGACCCTCAGATAGCTCTCTTAGAATCTTTTCTCTTTGTCTGTTTATCACTCTTCATGTTTCTCATCTCTCTCTCTCTCTCTCTCTCTCTCTCTCTCTCTCTCACACACACACACACACACACACACACACACACATACAGCTTCCTTTGGCCAGACCAGGAACATGCAATTCCCAAACCCCATGCTTTCTCTTGCCACAGGGACTTAGCACATGCTCTCGGCTACGGCTTGAGCTCTCTACCACACCCCCTCCACCCCATTCAGTTTGCCGCTTCCACCTTGGGCACACCTATCACCTCCTCCAGTAAGCTCCACCGCCACCCTCCGTCGCCATCCCCGCTCCCATGGCACCTGGTGCTTCTCTATCACAGCACTCCCCACGCTGTGTACTGTAGCTGCCTGTTTACTCGTCCATCGCCCCCGCCAGGCTACAAGCTCTGGGAATGCAGGGAATATGTCTTTTTTAAAAAAAACATCATTGTATTCCCAGTATCTGCTATGGTCCATAGGAGCTGCCGAGTCTTTCATTAAATGACCGAAAAAGTGGATGAATTCACAGCTTTCCCATGTTAACGGTGAAGAGGGTTCTAATTCCTCCACTTCCCTGGCCTGAAGTTAGAACAGGGCAGAATCATGCCACTTTTCAGGTCGCGGCATCACAGCCTCCTGGTATCTGTCGGCCAGGATGTTAAGCCCCTTCCCATTCACGACCTCAGGAAAGCCGAAGGCAGCCTGAGGTCTCGCATTCCATGCTCACCTGGGTGAATGAGGCAGGAGTCGCACTCATTCTCCTCGTTCCTGCAGCAAGGGATGGTGTAGCCCACTACCTCCTTCTTTCCAGGGCAGACGCATTCGATCTGATCGTACTCACAGCACTCCCGACACATGATATTCCACTCGGCTCCCGGGCAGGCCTCATTAATGACCGTGTACTCTGAAATGGAAACCGGCAGCTGAGCACAGGGGTTCTGGTAGGAAGGGGTAAGACCCATGAGGGCTCTACTGGGACGATGCAACCTTGCCCTATAAAGGCATCATCCAAAAATAAATAAATAAATAAACAAACAAATAAATAAATAAAATAAATAAATAAATAAATAAATAAATAAATAAAGGCGTCATCCTGGGGCGCCTGGGTGGCTCAGTCGGTTGAGCGTCCGACTTCGGCTCAGGTCACGATCTCACGATCCGGGAGTTCGAGCCCCGCGTCGGGCTCTGGGCTGATGGCTCAGAGCCTGGAGCCTGTTTCCAATTCTGTGTCTCCCTCTCTCTCTGCCCCTCCCCCGTTCATGCTCTGTCTCTCTCTGTCTCAAAAATAAATAAATGTTAAAAAAAATTAAAATAAATAAATAAATTAAATAAATGCATCATCCTGCCTGAACAATAGAGAAGGCCGTGGGGATTCTTCCTAGGCCAGTGTCTCCAAAGTGGGGTGGCCTGACCTGAAGGGTGTTCAAAACCATCCACCGGGGCACAGATGAAATTGTGTTAGAAGTATTATTCATTTTTATTTCTTGAAAAAAAAAAAGCTAAGAACTGATGTTTTATCAATATATAATCTGTGCGAATACACAAAAATAATATAAACAAGTATACATTTCTTGAGTGTCTATGCTCATTTCTATTTTTGCTGGGGTGCATCCGGCTACTGCTTACAGCTACATAGGTTGTACACTGCACAACTCCAGGAGGAACCACTCAACTGAACACCTGTATAGCATAGCCCAGACATTTGGGCCATCAAAAAAGTTTGGAGACTACTCTCTAGACGAGGCCATTCAAGTTCAAGGCTAATTGCCAAGCAGAGACCATGTCATTTCCTCCAAACTTGGCTCCTCGATTTTGCAGCATGCCATTTTTATCGTATCTTCAAAGCTAACACCAACAAAAAAGACAAAAAGTATCTTAATTAGTATGTCTGGGAGAATTTCAATGTTTTACCAGGGTGAACTCATTGGCAAAACTTCATTCAGTCCCCAAATACAACTGAGCGTTCTTTCCCATGAGAGAGAGAGAGAGAGAGAGAGAGAGAGGGAGAGAGAGAGAAGTATTTCTGGGTAGAACTTCTGTCTTTCTTTCTTTTTTAAAACATACCTTAAGTAAATGAAAAAGAAAAACCATCTGGTAAAATCTATAAGAGGACTCGGTTGGAGGCTGCCCAGAGGAACCCAGCCTAAAAAACAGACTGAGTTTTGATTGGCTCTTTTTTCTCATCCACTCTCAGTTTCTAAAAATTTTGCACAAAGACGATGACTGAAGAAGAAATAGGTCAGATATTTGAGGGAGAAAGCGAATCTGGCTTCTCTGTGAAGTCGTCCCTGAAAACCCTGGGCAAGGATCCCCCAACATGCTTTGCAGGCCCACATAAACCAACACTAGGATCTGTGGTGGCTTCTGACCTCTCGAATTTCACAGTTTAGTTTTCTGTTTTCCCCTCCTAAATTTGGAAGCCTGACGCTGAGTTGATCATCCTTAACCTGCCAGGTAGAACCATCTAGAGAAACTATCACCATCTCCGGTCAGCCTCAGGTCATAAGAACATTCTAGCATCATAGCAAGGAACCACTTGCATAATAAGAGATGGTTCCTGACATGGAATAAATTTAGCTTTTTGAAAAATTTTCTAATTTTCCCCCCACAAACTTTGGCCAGCCAGCAAAGGTCCTCACGATGGCATTTGGGAGTGATTGGTAGAGATTACTGTAATGTCACTCACTAGTGAGGTTTAGTTTCCCCCACTACTTTACGGGCCCCTCCAGGACAGACACTGGGATAGATACTCGGCTCCCCATGTTTCTGATGTTGGCTGGATGAAGTGAATGACTTCTAAAGTGTAGACAAGGGGCGCCTGGGTGCCTCAGTCAGTGAAGTGTCCGACTTCGGCTCAGGTCGTGATCTCACGGTTTGTGGGTTCAAGCCCCACGTCAGGCTCTGTGCTGACAGCTTGGTGCCTGAAGCCTGCTTCGGATTCTGTGTCTCCCCCTCTCTCTGCCCCTCCCCTGCTTGCTCGCTCTCTCTCAAAAATAAATAAACATTAAAAAAATAACTTAAATAAAAGAAAATGCAGATGAGAACATAATGGTTAAAAATGAGAAAGAGCAGGAGAAAACACAAAGGTAAATCTCCATCGTATTTGGCAACGAGTCCTTAAATACGACCCTTAAACTTGAACAACAGAGAAAAAACAGATAGATGGGGCTTTATCACAATTAATAAATTTTGTGCAACAAAGGACATGTCAAGAAAGTAAAAAGACAGCCTACAAAATGGGGGGAAAGATTTGCAAATGAAAGATTTGATAAGGGCTTCGTATCAAAAATACATAAAGAACTCCTACGACGCCACCTCAGAAAGACAAACAGGCAAGTAGCATGAAGACGTATTTCTCCAAAGAAGATAAACAAATGGCCAATAAGCTCATAAGAAGATGGTTGACATCACAAGTCACTGAGGAAATGCAAAATAAAACCATGAAGAGATACCAGCTCACAGTACCAGGTGGCTACAAAAAAGAAAAATAATAAGAGGTGGCAAAGATGTGGAGGGACTGGAACCCTCGTGTGCTGCTGGTGGGAAGGTAAGGTGGGTGCAGTGGAAACCAGGGTGGCGATTCCTTCAAAGGCAAACATCGAAATATCGCTGAGGCCCAGCGATTCTACTCCCACCTATCTTCCCAAAAAATCAAAAACAGAGACCCAAAACAGATGCGTGTAGGCCAATGTTCATTGCAGCATTATTCCTCGGAGTCAAAAGGGGGAAACAACCCAAGTGTCCATCAGGAGATCAGTGAGTAAATGAAATGTGGTGCAGGATACAATGGTACTCGGACCGTGGAATATTACTCAGCCATGAAAAGGCATGCAGCACGGCTGCGACCTGCAGGTGTCCAGTATGGACAAGATATGGAGAAAAATAAACAAATTAACCTGCACTTGCCTTTGAAAACCTTCCTGGCTGGTGTGAGGGAGACAAGAAAGGAGGGTTGTTGTGTGGGACGACTTCCACTATCACTAACCGATGTTGACTACAGTACAGTATTAATAAACTCTTGTCATACGCCGTATTTAATGTAGCTGGCAATAAGGCAGCAGAGGAATGGGTCTCTATCTGCAGGCAGCCGGACCTAGAAAGAGGCAAAGCATTCCTGAGCTTACTCTTGTATGGAAAAGCAAAGGACTGTCCACGGGTGCTTCGAAGTGACAAAAAATACACCAGTACCGGCTGTGGGCACCTTCCAATGTTCTGAAAAATCCATGATTTCTGCCAAACACCACGGCCTGAGACCGAGCATCCAAGCACGGGAGATGATCGCCCACCATCCCACAGCGAGAGAAGAAACAGAAGAGCCATTGGCTCAGCTGTGATCATGTGACATTCGGCATCACATACTACTCATATTGCAAGACACGGCTCGTTTCTCAAGCTAAAATTTATTAGAAATGCTTGCTTGTTTTGCACAACACTCACAGTCTAAGGTTTTACTATATAGCATACCAGTTCCTTACTTAAAATGTTCATGTTGGCTCCCACTGCATTTGGAACAAAGCCCAAATGCTCCGTCATGGCCCACAGGCCTTTGAGAACCCACCACTCCCTACCCCTCCAAACGTTTTCTTGGCCATGGTCTCCCACCTTCTAGAAGTTTCTCAAAACCACCAAGCTCTTGTCCACCTCCGGGCCTTCACATTTGCTTTTCCCACTGCCTCTGTTTCACCCTTTTAGGCCTTATGATAAATGACACCTGCTCAGAGAGGTTCTCACTGACTTCTCTCCCGGAAGTGCACAGCTCCACCCCCCCCATGATAATCTCTACTAAGTGTTCCCTTGTCTAGCCCTTACCACAACTTATACTCATTTTCTGCATTTCCATTTACTTGCCTATTGTCTGCATCCCTTACATGACCATAAGCTGGTAGGAGCCACATCTAACTTGTTCACGGCTGCTAGGGAAGGGTCTGGCACACAAAAGGCGCTCAATAAATGCTTATTGAATGAATCCGCCTTAACGCCCGAGCTACCTCTCTTCAATAGTCCAGTATTTCCATCCAGTAGGTCCAGCTTGGAGCTACAAGCCAGGGGAGCTGGCTTCATCCCATAATTTGCTATTGGAACTAAGGCACTTTCCATCTGTAGAGAAGTGCCTGGGACAGTGGGTCCAGGCTGCCTGCCTTGGGTCCAGCCCCCACCTTGTCCAGCCGTGCACAATCTGAACCCCAGGAACAGCAAATATGCCTGTGGGGTGTGGCTCGTGTCTTAGCCCTCCCTCTGTTCACCTTAGGGTAAGCCCTACATCCTTCAGGCTTTTCTAAGAATTTATAAGCACGAGTAACTCCTGGGAGGGCAATGGCAGGATAAAAGTAATTTGCAACTTTTACAAGCCTTTAAACTTAAGAAGGCCAAGTGAGGTCGGCTCTACTCCAACAGAGAGTGACGTCCATTTCCCCCTAAGCAGCAGGCAACACCTCTGGCCCAGCCATGGAATATTCTGGCCTCCTTTTTACCCAGAAATTAATTCCCTAAAATGCCTTCATTGACATTTCTTTTAACTTCAATGAGCAAGTCCACCTCTGCCCTCCCAAGCCCATCATATTAACTTCATAGGCAACGTCCCAGGCGCCGTATCATCTTAACCAAAGGGAATGATCCCGGGAAGCTATTCTGTCTGCCAGGTCCGCCAACTTGCTCCTTTTCGAGGATTCTGTGGGTGGCAAACAGAATAATGGCCCTCCCAAAGACGTCCACATCCTAACCCCCCAAAACTATGAAAATGTTGCCTTACAAGGCAAAAGGGATTTTGTAGATATAACTAATTTAAGGATCTTGAGATGGGAAGAGTATGCTGGATTGTCCAGGTGGACCCAGCGTCATTGCAAGGACCCTCGTAAGAGGGAGGCAGGATGCTCAGAAAGATGTGACAACAGAAGCAGAGGCTGGACTGACGTGCTCTGAAGATGGAGGAAGGGACAACGAGCCAAGGAACACAGGCAGCTTCTGGAAGCTGGACAAGGCACGGGAACAGACCCTCCCCTGGAGCCTCCTGAAGGAATGCAGACAGGCCGACACCTCGATTGTAGCCTCAGGAAACTCATTTCAAACTCCTGACCGCCAGAACTGGAAGAAATAAAGGTGTGCCGTTCTAAGTTACTAGTAAGTCTGTGGTAATTTGTTACCGCGGTAACATACTAACAGAACTAACATGCTGCGTCTTCTCAGAAAAAATAAATCAATAAAGGTTTAACCACCCCGTCCCTCAGTTTCCCCACTGAACACAGTGCCAAGAATACGGGTGAACTGACAAATTCATTCTTTCATTGCACAAGTATTTACCAAGTGTCTGCTTGTGTCCTGTAGGAGGCTGGGTGCTGGGATATGATGGAGAGAAAAACAGACACCCTTCCAGCCTTACAGAAGTCACTGTTTTGTAGAAGAGGAGACTAAGGGCAAATGACCTCACAGACACATGATCACTAACTGTGGTAAGGAAACTTCAGGATGCTCTGAGAACAAATGGATGGTCATGAAGGGACATTAGTACCAAATCTATGGGAATCACAGGGTTGCTGGGGGGGGGGGGGCGGCGGGGGGAGGACGTTAAATACAACCACAGGTAGAGGGGCACCTGGCTGGATCAGCCAGTGAAACATGTGACTCTTGATCTTGGGGTTGTGAGTTCGAGCCCCCACCTGGGGTATAGCAATTACTCAATAAATAAATAAATAAATAAATAAATAAATAAATAAATACATACATACATACATACATACATACATACATACATAAGTAAATAAATCTTAAAAAACAAAACAAAACCAAAAACTCAGAAATCCGTGTAAGTGCCAGAGGAGGCAATGGTTTTAATGGTTTTGTGACTCGACCTGTTCCCTCTGGTCTGGCAAATCCATCACCCTTCTTTCTCTCCAGCTTTAACAGAGACGAGAAGGTGCCCTCAAAATATATGTGTGAGAAATAAATAGATAAGTGAAATATTCTGTAAGAAATAATTAAAGTTGACCAGCTGAAGAGATTTTAAAACGAGGTAAGCAGACAAAAGCAATCTCCTGGACTTTTCCTCCCTCCATTTCTTAGAATTACATTTGCAGAAAAGGCATATTGGTCATTTGGCTTTTGCTGTATAGATTTCAGGGAATTTCAATATGGTGCTAGAGGCCAGTTCCAGAAAGTAGGATTGAGAGAAACCTCTCCAATAGCAGAAGTTACTGGATGTACGTGTGAATACTAAAGCATGTCAGCATGTGTTTACCTAAAGTGCTTTTATATTGTTCATGCAATTTAATCTTCAACGTCACCCAGGGAAGTAGGTTTTTCTTTTAAGTTAAAATGATGTAGCCTCACTTCTTCACTTTACCAGAGAGGAAAAGGAGGAAAAGAGCTAGGTAGGAGAAGAAGTAAAGAGAAATGCCAAAGCTTTTCTGGGCAATTAATTCTGGGAGGACAGGAGGCCTAGGGAGGGGATGAAAAACCCACTGCTCAGGGGGCAACGGGCCAGGACCGCCCCCAGCATGAGCAGCTACGGAAGGTGAGCAAATTTTACTCTGCCGTCCACATTTAAGAACAAAACCTTATATAAGCTGCAAATGCGCCTTATCCCGTCAGCACCTCCCAGGAAGGAAGCACAAATAAAGCACAAAGAACTCGCCTGGGATAAACCAAGGCACTGAGAACACACGTCCATGACGAAATCAAGCTCCGAGAGTTCTGCGTGCCACTCACACTTGTTCACGCCGAGCTCTTCCACTGGGTAAAATATTTACGGTTCTCTCTTTTTTTTTTTTTTTATGAAACACTACACATTTTAATATCAAAGATTCCTTATGAAAGCTTCAACAATAAAATCATAACGGAATGAAAAATATTGAGGAATATCTTTAATATTGTTGCTGTCTGGATAAACAGCAAGCTTCAAGTTGTCTTATTCCCACGGACATATATATACACATACAGATACTGATATGTGTGTACACATAGTCTTCTGGAAACTGGTAACATATATAACGTTTCTGGTTAGAAACCACTGTTTCTTTTTCTTTACTTCAATCATGGATGCCTTCTCTTGACACTTAAGAGTCTCCAAAAGTGGTTTTAAATTGCTGCATAATTATCTCATGTGTGCAGGTGCCCTCTCCCCTCTTTTTTAATTTTTTCATCAAAATTAAAGGGGCAGATGGGGCGCCTGAGTGGCTCAGTCAGTTAAGTGTCCGACTTCAGCTCAGGTCATGATCTCGCGGTTCGTGAGTTCAAGCCCCACATCAGGCTCTGTGCTGACAGCTCAGAGCCTGGAGCCTGCTTCAGATTCTGTGTCTTCCTCTCTCTGCCCCTCCCCCCTCACGCTCTGTCTTTGCCTTTCAAAAATGAATAAACATTAAAAAAAAAATTTTTGTTTTTAATTAAAGGGGCAGAGAGAGAGTGGGACAGGGAATCCAAAGCAGGCGACAGGCTAACAGCAGCAATTCCCATGTGAGCTCGAACTCACAAACTGTGAGATCATGACCTGAGCCAAAACCAAGAGTCCGACACTTAACCAACTGAGCCACCCAGGTGCCCCTGCTCCCCTCTTTTTTAAATCAGGGCAAATAAAAGCAAGAGAGTTGCAAAGTACTTTGGTATCATAAGCTCTGTCCTCTCAGCTGCCATGTTTAGAGGCATAAGCCATCCTAGCAGAGTAGAGAGTCCATTGTTTTGGTCCAGCTTTGGTTCTTCCAGAACTCACTGTGGAAAATGGAAGGCACTCGAGCTCTCAGTCCTGCTCTATCAGTGGGAATGCCAAGGCAATGAGGACAATGCTGACCAGCTGGCCCAAGTTCAGCTTTCATATACATGGAGGTCGAATGAATGAATCAATGAAAGAAAGCTGGCTGATGTCATTGTCACCATCGTTATTTTGCAGGGTCCCTCGGCAGCCTGACAGTCTGCTTGAAGGCTGTCCAGCTCTGATCTCTCCCTCCTGCTGACAAGATGGAGAGCCCATAATCCCTCAAACAGCAGGTGCTAACCTCCACAGGATGGTGGGGGACTGTGTCCCCGTAGCCTTCAAGTACTGTGTTCTCAACACGACATTTTAAGGAAATAACTTGAAACTGATGGCCGTTAAGGTCCATCTGAAAAAACCCAGAGGATTCTCCATGAAAACAAGGGTCAGCCTGTTCCTTGCAAGATGGAAACATCAGTTGTCAGATGAAAGGCCCTGGTGGAGACCACCCCAGAAGGTGGCAAAGAAAGGCACTTTTGTCAGGTGCTCACTCCTCCTTGATGTTAGAGCCCTCCTTTCTGTCCCCCGAAACCTCCAGGTCCTCCCGTGTAACCACATGTAACTAAAATTTCTACTGAGCCTTTACCGTCCTGCATTCCGTAAACCTTCTGAGACCAGAAGGGGGAAAAAAGACGCATAACTCGGGGGTGCCTGGGGGGCTCAGTCAGTTAAGCGTCTGACTGTGGCTCAGATCATGATCTCATGTCTCGTGGGTCCAGGCCCCACGTAGGGCTCTGTGCTGACAGCTCAGAACCTGGAGCCTGCTTCAGATTCTGTGTTTCCCTCGCTCTCTGCCCCTCCCCCACTCGTGCTCTGTCTCTCTCTTTCAAAAAATAAATAAACTTTAAAAAATGCGATCTGCATTCCCCATGCTGAGGTCCGGGCAGCACACGCCTTTCCTGACTCCCCAGGGTCAGACCTCCTGCTTGCGGGATCGGGATCCATGACAGGCAAACCCCAGGCAGGCAGGATGGTGAGTCAGGGGACAGGCGATGCTTACGCAATGCTGACTGGGCCCTCGGGGACTCCTTGTCTCTTCCTAAGCCTTTGAGAACCAACCTGTCAGCCAGAGACCCTCGGTCCCAGCCTGGCTGGGTTCCCCAACTCGGTGACCTCTGGCTGCCCCTTTTTACAGCTCCTCTTGTTAATGAGATAATGACAGCTGTGCAGTCAAGGTTTTCGTCACCACCTCTGGGTATCAGGAGTGAGAAAACTTCTCAGGGATTCTGTAGAAATCTGGTTTTTAGGCATGCACACAATGGGGAGGGACGGGGAGGTAAAAGTCAGTGTGTCACGAGCTGTCCCTACCCACCCTTTATTAAGCACACTGTTCTCCGCTGTGGTTCTTCATTCCCTCCTCTGCACCCTGGGCCCCGACACCCGCAGGGCATGCCCACACCAGCTCACTGAATCCTCAGAGCCACCCCTCAAAGTAAGTATTATTTTCTTCGCTTGATAGATGAGGAAACTGAGGAACAGACAGGGTAAATAAACTGCCCCGGGCGGCAGTTTTCAGGTGAAAGAAGGAACATCAGAACCCACCTCTTTCTAGAGCCGGAGCCTAGAAACAGATTCCTTCCAACACACTAGCTTCATTCTAGAGAGTTCACTCCCCTGACTTTGCAGATTAAAAATTCGGCAGTGACGAAATGGACACGTTTGGGAAACAGACCACCCAAATTTTAATCCTGAAATCTGTCCCTCTTTTACGCTGCTGGACAATCGCAGACAAGACACCTTCCCCCAAAGCTTCAAGCGGAGAGGTGTAGGCCGATGGTGTTGTCGACGTCATTGAGGTGGAAGAAGGCGATGAGCAGAAAGGGCTTTGAAAGAAAAAGTACAGATTTGTCAAGACATTACCAATATTCTCTGCAGGATAAAGAGCCATCACGTCTTTGGCTAAGACACAGATGGTGAAGGGAGTGAAGGGGGTGAGTAATAATGTCTTCTCCTGAGGCCCACACATACATGGCATTTTTCAGCAGTAGGCTCATGTTTAAATCATGGCATTCTGAATTCCTCGCCTTGCTCCTAGATTTCTTGGTCTCTTTTTCCTAATACTCCCTCTTCAGACACCCATTTAAATAGGACATACCTCACCTCCTGCTGCTTCTCTTCTAGAAATAGAAAGTCGACATCCATAGCCAAAGGGAACAAAACCTAAACTCTGGCATTTGGAAGGGCCCCCAGTTGCCATTATCTTCAACAACTGTGGTGCTGGAAATCCTTGAAGGACAGCTGCTTCTGGGTTACTTCCATTGTTGGAAAACGAGCGAGCTGACTGGGTCTTATTTTCTCAGTAGAATTGGCTACTACAAAAAAAAAATTTAATAATGCATCTAAAAGCACTTGGCAATCGAATTCAGCAAATTATTAGATCAACCGAAGCATCAGAATGGCCAAATTAAAAACAATAAAACTTAAGCTCTACCCTAAAAATCCAATCTGGATTTCCCTGGATCCAAGAATTCTACCAACCACCCCACCTGCCCCCAATCTTCCACACTTTCAAACCCTTCTTTCTGAATCGGAGCACGTCAAGGCTACACAGGAGTCTTGGTCGGCCACATCTCCCTCCTTGCCAATAGCTTCCAGGGTTAGTGTTACTGTCTTCAGATCCAGGGTCACTGATGCCCGGCAGAAGCCAGATTTTCCTCCTGCCAGAGCCAGCTGGCCAACAGCACTGGTCGAATGTGGAGGGAAGTTGAGTGAGGATGATGCGTTTATGATGGTATGTCCTGTTCACGGAACCCTAAGCTGGCAGCAGCTTCAGGCAGGCTAGCCTTCATTATAGCTACCTCCCCCAGCTCTGGGGGCTAGAACAAGAGAAGGGGAACTTCTTTTTGCCTGAGGCTTCCTGCCTGGCTCCACCTTCGAATCGCAACAGGGGGCCGGGAGCATCTCCTGTTTGGGACACCAACACTATGGATCCAGAATCACCTGCTCCAAAAAACACTGACCTCTCAGCCCCTGCAAGAAACTACCGTTCGCCCTGGTGCGAACACAGAGAAACTAAGGCACTGTGCGGAAGGGCATTTCCTCTAAGGTTGTAAGGTGGATGCATGCTAAAACCAAGGGAAGGTAGCAAGGCTCAAAGAGAGAAACTTACAGTGAATCTTCAGGGGATTTTTTTTCTGACAGAGCCACAGGGAAAGAGGATAGGACTGTGGACTGAGGCAAAGAGGGCCTCAAGGGGACCTTGTAACTCCCACCCTACTACACACAGAGCCGCCAGTGTTTCCTCTCGATACCCTGTGAAATGTCTGCTGGTGGGAAGTACAGTAGAAGGGAGAGAAGGAGACGACTGTAACTTCCTGAGCACTCCTGTTTTGCAAGGCGTTTCACTAATCTACTTTAAGTAGATTCTCATTTAACACCTGCAATAAACCCATAATACACTACAATCCTCAGTCTACAGGTTGGAAGGTGGTAAGGCCACATGAAAAAGGTTAGGTAACTTGCCAGAGAAAAGCAGCCACGAACAACAGAGCCGGGACTCAAACCCTGCCCCATCCTTTAAACCATAATACTCTACACCCCGTGCATATATATATTCATACAAACACACATCCACATCTCTACTCTTCTGTGTACGTGTGTATTCAAACTTGGACACATCCATACCGAGATATCTATATCAAAGGTGAATTCCAGAATTACGGCAAGTGAAGGCTGGATCTTTGCTGAGGTCATGGATGACTTGAGTCTACTCTGGCAAGGTACCCCTTAAGGGAACAACAGGTCTTCTCCCTTACCCATTGCCACCGCAGTTATCCAATCTGAAACAAGTCAGGGCAGAGAGAAGGGGCAGGCAATGCTAGGGCCAAGAGAGAAACGTGTTGCATGACAACAAGAACAATATTTAGCAAAGGCAGGAACAAAGAAGTTCCCAGAAGCAGCAAACAGCGGGTTGATGAGCAGCTCAAACTCACGTGCTGTCTCTTTGGAATACAGCCCCAGTGTAAACAGCTCAGACCACTTCAGGGTGTGTAAATCTCGGTCACAGTGACTGGGCTATTCCCGAGCTGGCAGGCACCAGGGTAAATAACAAGGGATTGGAGACAAGCCTCCGGGTGTGCAGGGTGGGGGAAGGAGGAGTGGAGAAGAGAGGGTAACTGGTGATGAACAGTCCTGGGACTCAGTGCCTCCAGGGATTCGAAGGATGCTCAAGTAGCATCCTTGTGAAGGGGAGACTTGGTGACAGTCAAGGATACAGTCTAGTTGGGGAGTCAAGCCACAGCTCCATCACTCCCCAGAACTGCTGCGTCACCGTGGGCACCTGTTAATCAGATTCAGTTTGTCCAATGATCCCAGACCGACTGCATTACTGTAGGCAACCTGACTATGAGAAATGAGTTTCCTCAATGAACCATGCAGGTCAATGCTGGCAAGGATGTTTCTCAACATGAACGGGGCCAAATCCATGGCTCTTTCACTCTCTCAGGGAGTGGTAAGTGACTAGGACATCAGACTTCCTGCCCTGCCCTCAGCAGAAGGCTAATGAGAAGCCCCCGTTTTACAGACTTTCAAATTCCCTTCTTCCCTTATCCTCCGTAATGGTGAGGTATTCTTCAGCGTTGCGTTCCTTATGGGCAAGGGAGTAGTTTGCCAAACTATATTCTAAGGAGCAGTAACTCCACTGGTGGTATAAGGTATCGTGTGAAAAGACATTCTGTGCTTAACCTTATGAAATGCTAATCACTGCTTTCTTTATTGCAGGGCTTAGCAGTGTCTATAAATGCTTTGTGAACAGTTAATCTCCACATTCCCCAGACATTTTTCATCATAATGCCCTCGGTTTTGTTTGTTTATTTTTGCTGAATATCTTCCAGCATTAGAATGCCATGAAACCCACTTTGGAAAAATGTCAGACTGGACCAACAGCTCTTTCGATAGATTGTTCAAGTGCCTTAAGGAAAAGAACTCTGTCTTATTCATCATGACATCCCCAAGTACCTAGGATCGCGCCTGGCCCCGGGGTAGATGCGTGATCAAGTTTGCTGAATAAATACCTGAATGTGGACACGTGAAGCACGTGTGATTCCCAGGGAAAGGTTAGTTCTGACAAAGAGTGAGGTTAGAAACGGCTCTTGCTGTCACTCGGGAGTCTCGATGGTGCAGTATGAGGAATCCATTGGGTCTATTACTGTGAATATTTTTGTTAACTGCAGTGTGTGTCTCATTTCTACAAAGACTAGGGATGCTTGCTTGTTCTGTTCCACCAGTGGGTTGGCCAGGGGAGCCGGGCTTGCACAGAAGGAAGGCTGAGCACCACACAGAAGCAGGCAGCCAACCACCCACTGGGAGGCAGAAAGCCAGACCAAGAAATCCTGCAACAAACATTCTTTACTGGCACCCAAACCCCCGCTTCTGCTCACAACCAGGTGAGCCAAGGGGATGTGGCAAAGTATGGGAGTAGAAGTGACCAGCTAGAAGCTGAACTCAGGCAACGTGTCCTGGGACATCTCAGGTGCTCTCCACTTTCAGTGCTGATCCGGAGGGAAGATCCCAGCATGAGGGCGATTCACTGATCACATGCAAGGAATCCTATGAAGGAAGTGGAGAGGGGGCTCTGAAAAACACTGACCCTTCAGCTCCTCAGTCTTCAAATGATTCATTTGACTTGAAGCAAACTGGGTCAACATCCCCTCCATTTAGTGGTTTTCCATTCAACTGGCTGAAAAAACTTTTTTTAAACCAATCGTGGATTCAGCTTATGAGACAACTGCCTTGTCTCCCCATGAGCTAACGTTGCCTGAATGCGTTCCTCACTCTGTTCTGGCGGCAGCCCCGGTTTTCCAATCACCAAACCCACTGACCAGACTTCTACTCACACGGAGACTCACTGCCAAACCACTAACGCAGCCCTCTGAAACGGCCAGAACCTCAGGGAGGGTGGTGACACAGACACCCACACCGCAGGAATAGAGGCATTTCCCCAGCTCCAGAGGCAGAAGGGTGACAGAAATAGGTGTCTTCGTTTGCTGCCCAGACGATGGGGGCACTTCTCTTAACTGTTCCACGTTAGTGTCTGGTAGGCAGTAGATCCTTATTCATGGTTGAAATGAATTGGTTAAAGCCCATCTTAATTTTACTGGAAGGGGATGGTGTCTCCATCCCCTGCTATATCCATCAACTGCGTTATGCCAAAAAAGAAGGGGAAAAAATGCTTGCCTTTATTTATTCCAGGCCTGCTTCTCCCATTCCAAAGCGTTAAGGGTTTACACACTGATGATCTTGACAGAATAAATCCATAAAGGAGATACGCTACATAGTATCAGGGCTGGACATGAAACACGGCTCATCCTTAACTCTATCCCTTTGCAAACAGACACGTGATTCCGATGATAAAAGTTGACCACGAGACAAAGAAAGTCTCACTTTCTATGCTGGTTCAGAATAAGACACATGATCTTGTGGACAGCGCTCCCAGCAACTGGTTAAAGTTTTGGGCCTCTGCTCAGTGCCTCAGTTTCCTTCAGGGAACGGCTCCCCCCCCCAGTCCCAGATCCCACATGGGCCCACGGGGGCTTTTGATGCCTCTCTCCCTCCTCCCGCATCCTCTCCGTCTCCGCAGTGGTGAGCATATGGCCTCACTTCTGCCATTCTGAGCACTTTCAATGCCCAAGGGATAACCTGATTTCTTTACTGACACCGTGTTCTTTTATGAGTCAGCCAAAATACAGCCGGCACATCTACCTACCATAGTCAGTGTCATGGAGGGCACCAGCGTGTGTTATGGAGCCAGACTGTCTGGGCTCCAACATGGATGTCCAGCCATGTGGCCAGGGCGAGTACTCTCTACCTAAGTTCCTCCATGTGTCATTAAATAAATTAAACGTAAGGCACATAGGACAGAGCCTGGTATTTACCACAAACGCCATTAATTATCTGAGTGGCCAAACTTACGGTCAGGTCCCTTATACACGAGAGGATGGGAGGCTATTTGGTGCTTCCATCATCAAGGGTGAAGGGTTTGAGGTACAACCCCTACCCACTCTGCTGTCAACCACACGGGCTCTGGGTCTGTCTCACAGATAACTGTACCCCAGAAAAATGAAAGGAGTGGAGCTGAGCCGGGAGCAGTGGAAGGTCCCATTGACTAAGAGAGTACAATACCAGCTCTAATTCTCTGCCTTCCTTGAGTAGTTTTGCTTATAGGTACAAGGTTTGTTTTTTCCTACACATTTCACTGTCAACCTAATGCCTCAGCCCAGATCTTACGATGGCTGACAAGCAGAATTCCTTAAACACAGACCAGGCTTGGAAGCTGGTAGACTTTTTGCCACTGATCTGGTAGCTTTCAAAGCTCCAGCTGGCCTCTGGCCCCTTTACCCTGGAATTCAGGAACTGGAAAATGTAAACACTGCATTTCCCTCTTCTCTCAAATTAAAAAAAAAAAAAAAAGAGGGGAGGGAGCTGGGCTCTTGTGACTTTCAGATATCCCAGAGTGAGGGTGACAGGTCCTCCCACATTTGGGGGGAAACGGGGCACAAACTTCCCTCATTTATCACTGAAATGGCACCTCCCCCAATCCACACATACAACAAATCAATCGCAGCTTCTAGAGCTGGTCTCAGGGGAGGCAGGTAGAGACGTTTCTCTTGCATGGGGATTGGCCGCCCCTAGTGGGACAGGTGGAAATAATTTCTGACTTAGGGCCAGTCACTAGATCCCCCCAGACACCATTATCTCAGCCATTTCTGTCTAGCCAGTGTAACTCAGATTTAGGTAAGTTTAAATCAAACGCTCAGTCCATGCCAGTGGTATTCCAAAGCCTTCCCTAAGACTTCTGGGTATTTCTGAGAGACTCACATGCTTTAAACCACTTCTGCCTTTGGGCTCCCATGTCCAAAGGTGCTTTGTCCCCAGCTTATTGACCCAGACATAGTACCCAGCTTCATCCTCTGTTTCCATCAAAAGCTCACTCTTGAGAGCTCAAGGGAATAAAACATTTAACTGAAGTGTTGGCGGTCACAGAGGTTCTACATGTTCTACAAAACCCACAAGTTTATATTCACATTCCTTCTTTTCAAAGTCCTGTCAAGGGGCACCTGGGTGGCTCAGTCGGTTGAGCATCCTACTTCGGCTCAGGTCATGATCTCACGGTCCATGAGTTTGAGCCCCGAGTCGGGCTCTGTGCTGACAGCTCAGAGCCTGGAGCCTGTTTTGGATTCTGTGTCTCCCTCTCCCCCCCCCCCCCACCCCCTCCCCCCCCACCCCCCACTGCTTGTGCTCTGTCTCAAAAATACATAAAAACATTAAAAATAAAATAAAGTAAAATAAAATAAAATAAAATAAAATAAAATAAAATAAAATAAAATAAAATAAAGAGTCCTGTCAAGCTACTCAATCCTCTCATGTGTTTCTCCCCAACCAGCACTGAGCGCTCTGCCTTCTGGCTTTCACTCTCCCTTTCCGCCCCGCCCCTCTCAGGAACGCAGTCAAAATCTCACTTGCCAGTAGGAAGTAGCCAGGAACATACACGTAGGTTGAAAAGGTGGGGTGTCTGGCCATAGAGAGGACCAACCTACCTCAAATACTACCTAAATACTTTTGCAGGCATTTCGACCCAAAGACTGCCAGACCTTCAGCTCTACGAGTCTCCCTCTTTGCCGCAGGCAACCAGTGCCACCGAAACTAGAGCTAGCAAGGACTCTCCCCTACCACACGGGTCCTGAAGCCGTGCCAAGCGGAGACGTACATCAGCATAATCGATCCATCCGTTAGATGCGGGAATTTAAGTCACCCAGGTACCAGGAGAGTTTGAGCTCAGGAATTAGACAGTCTGAGCTCACCCCAGGCTCCACTCATCTGCCTGTGCATTCTTTGTCTTTTTCATCATGATTGCAGCAAACTATAAGTAATGCAAAATTTACCATTTTAGTCACTTTTCAGTGTTCCGTTCAGTAGCTCGTGCAAACAACACCACTATTCATCTCCAGAACTTTTTCATGATCTCACAGTGAAACTCCACGCCCACTAAACGTGAACTCGCCCAACTCTCCTCCCCCCCAGCCCCTCCTAGATCTCCCTGCTCTATGCACCTTCTATGAGTAAAACCACACAGTATTTATTTTTCCTTTGTGTCTGGCTTCTTTCACTTAGCATGTAATGTCTTCAAAATTCAGCCCCGCTAAAGTCAGTGTCAGCACTTTGTTCCTTTTCAAGGCTGAATGGTATTCCAGTGTGTATAGATACCACACTTTGTCCATGGATGGACATCTGGGGTTGTTTCCACCTTTTGGCTATTGGAAATAAGGCTGCGACAGACACTGGTATACAAATACCTGTTCGAGTCCCCCCTTTCATTTCTTTTGTGTATACACCCAGAAATGGAATTGCTGGGTCAAACGTTTAGGTTTTTTTTTTTTTTTTTTGAGAAACCAGGCCAGTGCATCCTTGAACAGGTCACAGAACCTCTCTAAACCCCGTTTGTAAAATGAGGATAATAACAGCCCCTACCTTATTAGGGTGGCCTGAGAATTCATGCATGTACGGAATTTGGTTCAAAGACTGGGCACAACATAAAGGTCCACAGATGTTTCATCACGTTGCCGTCGGAAATTAAGGTGCTCAAAACTAAGTGATCTCCAAAGTCGTTCCCAGCTCCAAAAATCCATGACCACACCATCAAATTATTTTCCCGGTGGAGAAGCCACAGCTCTTAGTTATCGATCAGGGGAACACTGTCTTCGTGGTCCCCACGAAAACCCACCCCAGCCAAGATGGCCCAATTTCCAAAGCTCTCTCCTTGGAGTTTGCTAACACATCCCATCATAAACCAACATCTCATTTTTCTTGCCACTCCTTTCCCCTTGCTCTCTTTCCACATGCCCTTTCTCGGCTGGTTGCTCCTGCCCACTGGATATCTGGGCTTCAAATTATCTTCCCCGGTTGCCTCTACGTTCGTTCTCCGCAAGCTAATGTCTCTTGGAAGCAACACTTGCAAAATTATCCACATTAAGGTTTCGTTCCCAAGAGTCACATATTTTACATGAGTTTTTCCTCTTAGGCAGAATCCTGCTGGCAAAGCCACTGCTGTCTGGTGGAGTCACTGGAGTCGGGTTTCTCCCCCACATGCTGTTTATGTTGGGTTGTCACTTGGCCTAATGTTTGCATTCTCACCCTGCAGCATGTGTCCCGTGTCGATGAGCCACAACCACCTCCTGTGCCATCCGCACAACATCCAGTGGATGTTGACAGTTCATCAAACGCTCATTTTAGAAAAGCAATTAGAGGAAATCTGCTTCCAGGCTCTTCTAGACGGGGCCAGATTCAGCATTCCAGCCGGGAGTGGACTCACTCACTCTTTGAGGAATTATTTCCCTTCTCCACTCTGTTCCTCCCTCTCCCCTCTGACAGTGGACGTTCAACCACCAAAATAGCCTCACTAGGCACGTGAGGCTGCTGGAGGGTGCTACGGGGTTCCGTCAACAGCGTGACTGCCAGGCACCCTTCCCGAAGCTTTTCCGTAGCCAAAGGTAAAAGAGATTCTCGGGTCAGGAGTAAATGGGTTTTGTTTTCCAGATCCCGGGCAAGAAGAGAGGGGCAGCTGACCTTTGTTTTTTAACTGGCGTGGGTTTGAGCCATCTTACCTGCTGTGTTACAAAAAAGGAAGCAGGGGAGGGTTGATGCAGCCACGAGAAACTAGTCCTCGGAGCCCTGGTGCTCTGGGAAGGAACCCCCCGATGGAGTTGGGCTAGGACCACCAAAAGGCAGAGACGAACAGGGAGGAATCCTAATGAAAGTTGGTGATTTACCCCTGGGCGAGCACTTGTGTTTATGGACTATCAGGCCCCTCGTGGGCTCCTTCTTCCTTCAATATTTATTGTCCCCAGATGCCACTGAGGCAAAACTCCAATGAAACACCCCCGCTTGAGAGCAGAGCGCCAAGGAAGATTTCACCTGGGGCCGGCAGGCTACAGATGGAAAGTACTGACCAAAACAGTTGGTTGGTTAGTTGGTTTTTCATGTGTCCTGGCTTTTTGTTCATCATGAAGGGACATGCCTATGGTCGAGTCCCCTATCTATACAGCAGGCTATTGACTTTAGGCCCTCAGCACCCCCACTTAACCCTGATTCATTCCCGGACACTCGCCAGCTACCTGCAGTGACGGGGCACCCACCTCTTAAGTAGAACACAGGTGACGAGTAACCAGCAAGGTGACAGGTAACCAGCACAGAAGGCGAGTAGCAAATGCTCACACACTCCCTGCTCCTCCCCAAGCTGCCCTGTTTTGTCACATCTGCACACGTCAGCCTGCCCTTCCCTCAGGACGTCTCACCTACCTCCTGACTCCTGGCCCCGCTTGAGCCAGGTAAGGACAGATGCACCCAGAAGTCCCTGCTTCTCTGCCTGCCAGCGAGCAGTTACAAGACAAGCCTGCCATTCCCTCGTGGGGTCAAGAGGCCCCACAGGAGCTCTGGGTCACATTTCAGCCTCAGTTGTCCCGGGAGCCCATTTGACATGGGGTTTGCGGCTCAGAAAATGATAGTGAAAAACACAGAAGCCAAAGCTCTTTCCAAACAAACACTGTGTGTCCCCAGAAACGATTCTGCACTTTTAACCCCGGCCGTTTTTTTTTTTTGTTGTTGTTTTTTTTCTCTTCTTTCTCATTCTTATGGGAAGGAAGTGTATATATGCTGAGTGGGTGAATCTCCCAGGCTGGGGCTCTGTTCTGAAGGCTGGGACTGCAGGATTTCAGCAAGCTACATCCACCAGGAGGAACACCCTTGCTGCGAGCCTTGCTCTTGGTTCGTTTTTTCTCCTTCCCGCTTCACCTCTGGGGGTCTCTTTCCAGGGGAAACTTCTCCCTCTTGCTAGTCAGAGGAGGTGAATCAGACCGGATAGATTCCCGGAGGTACTTCTGTGCTTTACGAAGATAAAATGAAAACTAGGAAAGTGCACTGGAGCTGGTACCCCTTCCTGAGGCAGTCCAGTCCCACCAGTTGGGATGATAAAACGGTGCCCCATTCTCAGGGAGGACAGACGCTCCAGCACCAGCAGCCAAGCCCCCCAAATTACACCAGCGCTGCCTCTGCTCCCCCCAGCCCCCCACCTAGCACCACCACCTCTCGGGGCTCCCCCCCTCCGAGGGGCGGGGGCGGCTCCCTACCATACCCAGGAGGGAAGTGCCCCTGGGGGTCCTGAACGCTACTCACAGTACCTCTAGGCAAGGATGAGATGAGAAGGAGCTGCAGGAAAGTGAGCCCCAACTGCGTCCAGCAGCCCAGCTCCATCGTTCCCGCGCCGGTGCCAGAGTGACTGCTGGGGAGGGACCGATGGGAGGCTGGGGCAGGCGGCTCTTACAGGGACCTCCCCAAGCCCCAGCTGAGCGGGAGCTCGGGTTTCAGCTCGCCAGGCTCTCCCATCCTCGTCCGAGGGGAACCACCTTCAGCCAGAGCGACGTCAGCCCAAACCTCTCCTCTCCGCTGCCTTAACCCTTGCGGGGCCCGGGAGGTGTGGTCACGCCGAGGGACGCCCGGGGCAGGAGGCCAGCCTGAGTCAGGCTGAATGCCCAGAGCCGGGTTGGAGCCGTGGGGGCAGGGGTGGGGGGGTGATGCTGGGGGAGAGCTGGTAGCACCTCTGATGGGGGTAAAGGTAGGCGGGACGGTGGGGCAGCTCAGGTGAGGCCCGAAACCCCACCCCCACCCCACCATCATCCCACAGGAACCCTGCCAGGACTACAGACTCAGTCTGACTAAGAACGTGGCCTTGACCGAGGAGAAAGGGAGACAACCCTCCCCCCCACCCACCTCTATCCCCGAGTTCTGCTTCCCCCCCCCCCCCCAGCAGTTCCTCCAGGTGATCACAATTTGAAAACCTTATCCTCTGCATCACAGGCATCTTCCCCTGATGCCCAATCATGGAGTGTTCAGGAGCATAAAGTGTGTGCCAGGCAGGGAAGTAGGCTCAGGGATAAAAGAACACAGAGGACCCTGCCGCCTCCGTTGTGAGAGCAGCAGTCTAGACACAGGAATAGCAAATGACATCTCGAATGAGGAGAAAGAACGCTTATTAGACAATAGCTGATTTTTTTTTAATTTTTTTAACGTTTATTCATTTTTGAGACACAGAGAGACAGAGCATGAATGGGGGAAGGTCAGAGAGAGAGAGAGAGAGACACAGGATCGGAAGCAGGCTCCAGGCTCCGAGCTGTCAGCACAGAACCCGACACGGGGCTCGAACTCACAGACCGCGAGATCATGACCTGAGCCGAAGTCAGACGCCCAACTGACTGAGCCACCCAGGCGCCCCTAGACAATAGCTGATTTTTAACATCAATCTCTCTGCACCGGGGATCTAAGTACCTTACACGTATCAACTCATTCATTCCTTGTAATTAACCTATCATCTCCGCTTTACAGGGAGGCAAACTGAGTGGATGAGCATTCAACAGCTCATCCAAGGCCACGCTGTGGGTAAGTGGCACAGCCAGGGTTTGAACCCAGGTCCAAAGGCAGCAGTCGTAGCCGTCGGGCTCTACCACTCCCTAGGATGCTGTGAATATGGCGCTAAAGTGCCGCAGGCACTGTGTGCATGTGCAACAGACGGTCCTGTCCACACAGCACACACACAGAAACCCAAGCCTCTGAGAGGAAGTGACGTGCTCAAGATCACTCAGCTGGAAGCAGCACGGCAGGATTCACAGCCGGGTCTAACTCAGGGAAGTGTTGGGGCTTCAGGCCATGCCTGGTCCCAGTTTGCACTCTCACATGAAGAACCCATGTTGGGAGAAGTGAGTGATCATTCAGGCCCAGGGCAGCGGGAGGTTTACCTCAACCGGGGAAGCTTCGCCTGGAGCCTGGGAGACAGGGAGGATGTCAACCCAGGCAGGGGCGTGGGGAGGCCTTTCTAGGAGGAAGGACTAAATTTGACCAGGCCCACCGGGAAATAATCAGTATTTGCCTGTGTATAGTACAACTTTATATTTATTCTTGTCCCCAAAGGATCCATGGCAATGTGTACCATTAAAATACATCTTTAACGGTTTGGATAAACAATATCAGTACCAGAACAAAAGCCAACTCAGGAGGATAGACAATGTGTGTCGCGTGGATGGGGCAGAGAGCAGGAAAAGAGGAAGCAAGTGGTTAGGGTGTTTGGATTTTATTCTGGAGCAAATGAGGGGCTCTGGCGGTTTAGGAGCAGGGGTGCTGAGCCCAAAGCAAATTTCTAGGAAGAAAAGCCACCTTGGCATCCAGACCGAGGGAAGGAGGAGGCCAAGGCTGGCATTGGGAGCACTTCTGAGACTGTTGACAGACTAGGAGTAAGCAGTAAGCAATGGAGTGGAAGGAAAGAAGGATGGGTGAAACTTAGGGAAGGGAGAGCCCCCAGGGCTCAGGCTAGACTGGATAGGCAGGGGCCTGGCCCAGGCACTCCTCTCAGAGAGAAATCCTAAATCCCAGCCCTGCTTCTGGGGCCTATTGCAGGGAAGTGACCATGAACAGGAACTCGGCAGTCAGAGTCCTGTGTTCAAAACCTTGATTCACCACTTTCTGACTCTATGTCTGTGAGATCACACAAAATACATGCTGGTCTCTGCCCCGAGCTCCTGGCACAGAGCGCTGACACCCTTGCATCTCCTGGGTGATACGAACGTCTTTGGTCCTAATGAGGCAACTCTGGGTGGGCTCCAGGATAGGGCTGGTCACTAGAAAGATCAAGCCATGACTGAAAGCTTGGAATTTTCAGTCCCACCCCCTATTCTCTTGAGAGGGAAAAGGGGTGAAAATGGAATTAATGGCCCGTCATGCCTAAAATGACAAAGCCTCCGGAAAAATCCCAACGGTACGAGGTTTGGAGGGCTTCCAGCTTGGGGAACACAACCACGTACCAGTAGGATGATATACCCCAACTCCATGGGGGGATGATATACCCCAACTCCAAGCTCCTGACTTGGGACCCTCCCAGACCTCCCCTACGTATCTCTTCATTTGTATCCTTTGTCATTCCCTTTAATAAACTGGTAAATGTAAGGGCTTCCCTGAGCTCTGTGAGCCCCTCAAGCAAGCAATCGAATCCAACGAGGAGGAAGTCACAGGACGCTCCAGATTTGCAGCCAAGTGGGACAGGGGTTGTGGGTAACTTGGGGGTCTAGTACTGGCGGTTGATGTCTGAAGTGGGGGACAGTCTCATGAGACTGAGCCCTTGACCTGTGGGATGTGGCACTCCCCCCAGGCAGTGTCAGGATTGAGTAAAATTATAGGACACCCAGCTGGTGTTGCAGACTTGCGTGGTGCGGGGAAAACCCACACATGCCTGGTATCAGAAGTCTCCAAAATGAGTATGGTAGTAGTCCAAGAGTAGGGGACACACCCAGAAGAAGGAAGGGCAGGGGTTTGGGGGTTTTCTTCCTAATACAATGACCTAAACCAAGCTAACTGACTCTTTGAATCTCAGTCTTCTCATCTGTAGAATGGAAATAATCATCAAACTTTGTAGACGGGAGAATTTAGGGAGACTGTGTATATAAGGCCCTTAGCACAGTGCCTACCTCATACTAAATGCTCCATGAATAGTAATCATCGGGACGCCTGGGTGGCTCTGTTGGTTAAGCGTCTGACTTCAGCTTAGCTCATGATCACACGGTTCATGAGTTCGAGCCCCCGTCAGGCTTTGTGCTGACAGCTCAGAGCCTGGCGCCTGCTTCGGATTCTGTGTCTCCCTCTCCCTCTGTTCTTCCCCTGCTCACACTCAGTCTCCCTCTCCCTCAAAAATAAAGACTAAAAAAAAAATTTTTTAAAGAGTAATCATTATCTGCATTATGGGCCTCAGTCTAACACCAAGGAAATCCTATGGTAAGGACCTTCTTCCTCACCCTCAACTTCCCTGTCTGGGTGAAATCTGATTAAAACAAGCACCGGGGCACCTGGGTGACTCAGTCAGTTAAGCGTCTGACTTTAGCTCAGGTCATGATCTCGCGGCTCCTGGGTTCAAGCCCCACATCGGGCTCTGTGCTGACAGCTCAGAGCCTGGAGCCTGCTTCGGATTCTGCGTCTCCCTCTCTCTCTGACCCTCCCCCACTCATTCTCTTCCTCTCGCTCTCAAAAATAAATAAACATTAAAAAATTATTTTAAAAAAAGCACCAAAAAAAAAAAAGCCTTAAAAAGGTGGGAAATACCAAAGAGCAGCATATCTAAGGGGTGGAAGGCGGAGGTGAGAAGAGGGGAGGTTCACTTTATGTCTGGTCAACCAGCCCCAGTCCTTCGATGATGGGACTGGGGAGGAGGTGACTTAGTTTCCAAATAATGGTAGGTATTAGAGCCTCTCAAGAGTCTGTTCTTACTACCAGCTGACAGTAGCACTTCCTTCTTCCATGATCCTGCATCTCCAGCCGCCGCCCCCCCACCCCCGCCCCTGCCACACACACACATATTCAACCTCCCTGGGTTGATAACCCAGCAGCCTCACCCCTACAGCAACTATACCCCAACAGGGCAGGACTCCAGATGATGAACCTAAAGGAGTCCCTAGTGCCAGGTCTTTGCTCCTCCAGGCTTAGAAACCTGGAAACAGGCCCTCACTGCTCTTCCTGGAATGCCCACAGTAGTAATCGCTCCCTGCTAATTTGTTGTCTTATTTGGGTTTGCAGATTTCCTAGGGCTACAGAGGCTGGAAAGGAATTCTCAGAAAGAAGCAGGACACATTTCTGTGGGGAACTCAAAGCCATGCATGATCCAATATTTCCTTGTTGAACTTCACAATAAACCTGGGCTTATAGAGGGAGAGGGAAGCCAGGACTATGATACAGAAAAGCTCAGTAGTTTGCCTGAGGCTGTACAGCCCTACACAAATTTCGATTTTCCTACACAAGTTTAATTTCCTCTCTTCCCATTATGGTCAACTCAACTTTTCATAGCAATAGAGTTCAGTACTGTCCTCAATCAGGGCTTCTTAACCTGGATCCCATGGGCTCTCTTGGGAGGGGGTTTTGGGAGGGCCTTCAAACCTCCCCAAATTATATGCAAAATTTTGCATGCAGTTTGGAGGAAGAGGGAGCCATAGCCTTCTTCAAAGTCTCAAGAGGATCTACAGACTTCCAACTCATTTCAGAATCACTGGTATTCATAAGCTGACACTGAAAAGTTGAGGAAATATTTGTTGGGCTTGGGGAAAGTGGTTTTATGTGTACAATTGTTGAGTCTAGGCTACAAACTACACAGTGGATATTTGAAGGACCAGCCTTCCCCCTAGCTTTTCCCTGATTTCTGCCTTAAAAGCACTTGCCTTGGATCACTGGCTACTGCTGAGTCTGGCTGGAGCACTTACTACCCATGTACACCTGGGCAGGTTCTCTCAGCTGTGATGGCCTTAGTTTCGTCATCTGTTAAATGGGAAGAATAATATCTGCCCCCAGAAGGTTGAAGTAAAGTGCTCGGCACAGTGCCTAAAATACACCAAGCATGCAGTAAATGTTAGCTATTTTTATTGCCGTTATCTCCCCCTTCTGCCCTTATCTTCGACACCCACTTCTGGCAGAAGTAAATGGCCAAAAAGGCGTGGGTGAAAAAAGGCAAATTGCCATGCTGGGAAGCAGGGAATGACGCCTGGAATTAAGAATTATCTACTTATAATCAGCGCTCAGAAATCAACAATGGGCTGTAGTAGAAGGAGTCAAGCCACCCATTTAATTACAAGTCACAATACCCACTAATTTTCACGTGAAAGGATGAGGCACTCTAGCAAAACCTGTACCTTTTTCAGTGCCACCAGGGAGGCTGGTTGCATGTGAATACACAGGAAGAAACCCCTGAGAAGGCTGCCTTGTGAATGAATGCCAACAGCTCCCCGGTCTCCAAGCTGTACCTTGGGATCAGCACCCAGCAGCCACCACGCGGTGGGAAAGCCAGAGGAAAGAAGGCTAGGGTAGAATGGTCTGCAAACCCGAGAGAAACATCGCAGACATACGGGGTAATTATGTTTGGTTTTCCTCCGCCGCACAAAACGCAAAGTTCAAGTCAACCAGGGCCCGAGAGACAGAGAGGGGTAGGTCTGTGGGAAAGACAAAGGGCCCTCCCACCGGAGCCTGCTAGAACCTGCCCACCATGGAAGCCTCCAGCCCTAATGAATCCCGGCTGTTCACCTACACAATGAGCAATAATGTTCTGCCTCCAGGTCTGGCACAGCTCCACTCCCTTTCCACTGGGAGCCAGGCTAGGGGGTAGGTGCGTGGTGCTTTCTCTGGCCACATTCTTCCTGCTCTATGTCATTCTTCATGCAAATTGCTGAAAGCCAGGGAGCTTCCCTCCTTCATAGTTGAAGGGCTCCTGAATTGCTTGGGGAAACCTGTTCTTGACTTCGACGTGTGTATTTATAAACCACTTTTAAAAAAATGCTGTCTGCTATGCAACTGAACTGCAAAGCTTTATACAGAATATACTGGCAAAAATTCTGACCACGGTCCAAGCGGCTAGCTCCACAGTTCTGTGCAGTTGAGCTATTTTGAGGGGGGAAGGGGACAAAAGCAGAATGAATAACTCCAAGGGAAGGCACCAGGGTACCCTGGCACCAAAAAGGCACTGTAGTTAGCAGACCCCAGTATGAATCAAGGTTCTACCACCTACTGGCTAGCTGAAGTTGGGCTAGTTCACTGGTCTCTCTGAACCTCGGTTTGCTCATCTATAAAAAAGGAGGTTATAGCTACCTTATAATTTTGGTGAGAAGATTAAAATGAGGCTGGCTAACATAACGGTAGCTCAATCAGTGGTGACTATTATTATAACTATGTATGGACATCTGATCTTAAGAGTTTTCAAAAAATCCTCCCTTCAGAAATGTAACTGAAATTAAATAGCTACCATTTTCCTCAGGACTAGTGATGTAAGTTATGTTCCTATATTAATTTGAAAGAAATTCATGTCTGAAAAATATACTGCCTTGTACATTTCTGCTTCCAGCTGGAGGTCTCGGGACAGGGGGTGCATTTGTTTGAAGACAAGTTGAGAGGCCCGACCTGAATGGACCCCATCCAAGTGTTAGGGGAAAATGTATTCTGACACTTGTTAAAGACAGTAAGGAAGACTTTACTCAAGAGACCACTGCAACAGAGCTTTGCAGTAGAGGGAAGAGACCAGGCTCAACTGTGAATACAACAAGGAAAAGTGGGGATTTATAGCCAAGGAACAGGGTAGAAATCAATGGATGGAAAATTATCAAGGGGAAACTCAGGGATAAGAGGGGGGTATTCTGGCTAAACCAATTTGACAGGATTCTTGCTAAGGTAGGCCTGGGTGATCAGATACCAAGGTTGGGAGATTTTCACTAAGCTGGGATTCTTGCTCTTGAGGACAAGGCCCACGGGTGAGGTCTAGTAAAAGAGAAAAAAAAAAGTTTGGTTAAGGAGACAGTCTTTGTCACAGAACCCAGAAAAAAGCCTGGGATGGGGGGGTCTGTGCCTTGACTATGTGGTTCAATCTTGCTACATTGTTCATTAGGATAAATAGGATTTATATGTAAAGCAAGTTGACTTCTTCCATGGAAGGAAGCAAAGGAGAAAGCACAAATACTTACCAGATAAAAAGCATTTGCTCCCTTATTCAGTTCAATTTATTGCCTGTCTGCTATGTGCCAGTCATCATTTCAAATCCTTGGAATATGGCTCTGAACAAAACCTGTGTGGTCCCTCACCTTGTGGATTTACAGACCAGAAAGCAATGAGACATGGAGCAAACGTGAAAAGCAACGCGTGTAAGAATGGAACATTCTAGAAGCATGTTAACTGGCAGAGGCAGAGGGGAATCTTGTCGGAGGGTCAGAAAAGCTTCCCTGAGGAAGTGCCTTTGAGCTTCAGATCTAAAGAAAAATAGAGGGTAGGGACAGGAGAGGACAAGGTCTGAGGAGGGTCATGTCATAAGGAGGCTAGAGATGTAGGCCGGCTATGAAAACCATGAACTTTATCCTAAGGGCAATGGGAACCAGTTTGAGGGCCAGTGACTGGATCAGATTTGTACCTCTGACTCTGCCTGCACCAGTGGGAGGTGTGCGAGGCACTGCGGAGGTCAACCAGATGGGGCCCGTGATTCTGATGTACGTGGAGAATAACGGAGAGACAGCAGTCAAGGATGACTCCCGGCTGATGACCACGTGGATGCTGGGGTGTGCAAGGGGGCTGTGCTGGAGAAGCCCCCTCGTTCTCACTCTCAGACCACTTGCCCTGGGAGAAGTGCCCAGCTGCCATGTTGTGTGAGAGCAGCCCTCTGGAGAGTCTCACACGGAAAGGAAGCGAAACTTCTGGCAACAGCGGTGAGAATGAGCTTGGAAGCAGCCCCTCCAGCCCTCCGGATGGCTGTGGCTCCCGCCGGCAACTTGACTGCAACCTCAGGAGAACCTTCCAAGCCAGATCCACCCAGCTAAGTGCTCCCAGACTCGTGACTCTCAGACACTGGATGAGATCATCGACCGTGTAGTATTAAGTTGCTAAATTTGTTACACAGCAATCAGGTACCAATACAAGAGGTTTCTGAATTGGGCAATCCGGGTTAAAGGAGGAACTAAACCCGTCTATACCCTGGTACACTTGTGACCAAAGGGAAACTGCAGCCAGCCCCGGCTTAAGGATGCAACTGCGAGAAGTGTCTGTGGAATGAGACCCCCACAGCGCAGAGGCTGTCAGCAGCACGGAACAACAAACCCAATGCACGTGGTGTAGACAATAGGGTATTTTACGACCCTGTATAGCAAGAAGTCCACAGGTAGGGCGGCTTCAGTGTTACTTAATTCTGTGGCTCAACAACAATGCTGTTGCACGGCACGCGAGCCATTATATAAAAATCCCAGGACACATAAAAATAGCATATACGGTTTATGAATACAAATGCAAATCAGTAAACGGTTAAATCGTATGCAGAAGTGACATACACTACCTCCAAGACAGCAGTTATCTCTGAAAATGAAGGGTGTCACAAAACACGGGGCATGCAATTGTAGCTAAAATACAAAGGAAGCGAAAGACAAATCGGAAGCAATTGGGAGCAAAATGTAAATATCGGTTTATCTTTTGAGGAGAACCCATAGGTACCTGTTATTTTCTGAAAAATTTTGATATGTTTGAATTGTTGATAAGTAGATCTCTATTTTATAGTGCTATAAAGAAGGCGCAATAGGGAGATATAAAAGGGGGACATAGGAAAATATTTTCTGACAGAGCAGGCAGGCACTTACTCTTCAGTCTAGGGAAACATTTGGAGTCTCTCCTATGTGTCAGGCACATCCTAGGCACCAGGGACAGCTTGGTGAGCAGACAGAATGATTCCTGCTTCACGGAGCTTCCACACAATGGGGCAAAGGCATATAAGCAGTGAAGAAGGAGATCAGAGGGTGAGAGTTGCCATGCTAGAAACAAAGCAGAGAAGTACGCCACGGAGTGACTGTGGAAGGAATCAGGACAAGCCTTCCTGAGAAGGTGACACTTCGAGCCTGAAGGAAAGTGCCATGGGAGCATCTGAGGCAAGGGCGTGCCCGGCAGAGAGGGCAGCTAGTGCCAAGGCCCTGGGTGGGAATGAGCCCCGCCTGCGTGTGGAACACAGAGAAAGCCAGGGCAGCAGGTACACAAGCACACGCCCAACCCTTTTAACAAGGGGGGGCATGAAAGAGACCAGGAGAAAATGTTGGTATGACCAAGTGAAGCTTGATAACAATATCACATTACCATCTGGGCATCGAAAATCCTTTGAGAATTTAGCAACAAGCTATAGGTCCTAGCAAAATATACACACACTGATTCTTGTCTACAATTTGGGGGTATGTGTGGATGTGTGGACCCGCCCCTAATTCTAGCCTTTGAATTGAGGCCGTGCTATGCCCAGGTGGCCTCTGGTCCATGAGGGTACGGGAGCTGGCATTTCTACCCAATGCAGGATTTCTCTTTAGGTGATATTCACACTAGGGCCCCTACTGGGCTGGCTAAAAAGTCCTGAGAGCTGTGTCAGCCTGAGGCTCTCATCCAGGTCCTACCCAAGTCAGCTGTATCTTCCTCAATCTTCCTTTGTTTCCCCTTGCCTTTTAGTGTCAGATGGGCAGAGCACTCCCTGCCTACTCTGCTCCCCTCTCCCATTTATTTTTCACAGGCCTCACCACCAACAATTTGTCTTGCACTTCTAATTCTGCTTGGTGTCTGTTTCTTAGAGAACCCACCAACACAACTGGTACCAGGAATGACCAAAAAAAAAAAAAAAAGAGGTGGTAAGGTCGGGTGTGGGTTCCACCTCACTCACCACACAGCTGGCAAAGAAGACTCCATCCCAAATGGTGTTGGGGGCACAGATACTTCCTGGCATGACAACTGGATGACAATCCAATTGTTAAAAATTTCACAGGTGGTTACTTAAAAGAACATCCTGGGGAGGGGAAAGTCTTGGCTGAGATGATGATTCGGGCCTCTGATCATGGAGGATTAACACATTTAAGGTCAATGGAAACAGCTGATTACTAAGCTGAATGGATGCCTACAGAGGGATCATGAGAAACTAAGGGCAATTAACAGACTTAAAAATTATTCGTGAAAGACAATGGTCCTCTTAGGTAGCTCCTGCAGGAGAATGGACACTGCTGAGGAGCAAACTCAGGTTCTGATATTTTTTGTCACCAAGCTTCAAAGAGAGCTGGATGGTTAATCAAAGCAGATCTACTATGCTAAAATCAGGGCCCTGGCTGGAAAAAACGTGAACTCCTAAACATAAGATTGAGTCATCTAGATGGATGCTCCCAAAGACTGAGGTTCCACTGACTCCCCCTGAATCTTCCAGGCCTACAGAGATGGATGGATCTGTAGTCCCTAGAAGGGCTAGAACTCCCTTCTGTGGGAAGATACAGCATAGGCCTCGCCACTGCAAGACAACAGGTGTCTTCCTCAAGACTTTGCCCTGAGACCTGTTCTCACTGCCAGGTCAATAGCTAGGTTTAAATTCCAGTTCAGGAAGTGATGGGTCTGATAAAGAAAGAAAAGGACAAATCCCAGTGGATCTGTAAGAATTGGTTAGCCTGTAGCAACAGAAGTACCCATTGGATTGGATTGCGAGGGTCCCTCATGGAGGAGTACAGAACACAGGAAAAGATAAGCACAAGTTCACTACTTGGGAGTACTCTTCAAGGCTAGGGGATTTAGTGCCCTGGCAAGAACCCTTGGCTGTGGGAAAACCTGTTGCTACTCTTAGAAACCTGGAGAAAAAATTAGCCCATACTGACCAAAGTGGTAATGCCTGAGATGCCATAGAAGACAGTGGGATTAAATGGCCCAGGAAAGGAGGCATATTGGATCAGATATATTACACGAGGAGAAAAGCCCCATCAGAGATTTTGTTCAGTGGAAGGACTAAGAGAACACACTATTCCCCAAGGCCATCGGGGATGTACTGATGGGACAGGTCTTGGCATCACTAAGACATTCAGTGGTGGTTTTCTTCTACAGGTTAGGGTTGACTGTTGGAAATATGTCACAGAACCTGGCTTATTAATAGCAGTGAGAATGATGAGGACTCAAAGCAACAGAGTCCAGGTGGTGGTGTTTAATTGCCAGAAATGAGGGGGCCCTCAAATTACCATCACAGCCAATAAAATTAGAAAGGAACCCAAGGCAGCCTGACCCACAAGAAGCTGTGGAGATGTTTAGTAGAACACGATATCCCTAGGAACAAAATAGGCACATAAGGAGGGTGCTACTTATTATACACAATCGAAGAAGCAAGACTAGATAAGCAGGAAGCTGAGGGTCACCCCAATAGGAAGTCATGAACGTTGCTCAATTTCTTGACCTGAGCCAGTGTTCTTTTTTTTTTTTAGAAAACGTGTATTTTTGAGAGAGAGAGTGTGAGCAGGGGAGGGGCAGAGAGAGAGCGAGACAGAGAATTCAAAGCAAGCTCCAGGCTCCCAGCTGTCGGCACAGAGCCCGATGCAGGGCTCAAACTCACAAACCACAAGATCATGACCTGAGCCAAAGTTGGACGCTCAATTGACTGAGCCACCCAGGCACCCCCTGAGCCAGTTTTCATACCCAAGAACTATTGGCTACAGAGGTAGATGGTTCCCTAAAAGGAAGTATACCAGTAACACTATGGCAAATAGATACTGTAATGTTTCCCTTGACCATTCTCTAATAAGACATATGATCATTTACTCAGATGGCTATGGACTGAGGAAAGGGAAATACCCATACGTTTTGAGTATCAGACACAGTCTGAGATGTCCTCAATACCTGGAGACCCAAAATGTCATCGTTCCCATCTGTCTGGGGTATATGGAGACAAGTTAATAAATTGAATCCTGGCCAAAATCTAGCTCACAGTGGGTCCAGTAGGTCCATGGACCCATCCAGTGATCACTTTCCTGGTCTCCAAATATATAATTGGGATTGCCATATGCAGCCATGAAACTCCAACATGGGATCATGCCCATCATAACAGAAAAGCAGAGTAAAAGCCTCTGAAACTACCTTCACCTCCCCAAGACAGTGAATCAGAAACAGTATCACATTCCGGGAGAGATGGTAGAGATTAGCGACAGCCCTAAAGATCTTAATGATGCAGTAGCAGCAATCTTTTTCATATCTTCATATCTCAAATTAATTCACCAGTCAGGTCCCTGAAGAAGCAGATGGAGCCTATAGAATGACTACAGACTGTTACACATTCAACCAAGAAGTAGTTCCAACAATGGTTGTCTTGATAGTCATGGGATCTTTACTAGAGCAGATGAACACAGACTCGGGTAAATGGTATGCAGCCAATGAGTTCTTTTCCAGCTCGATCAGAAAAGAGAATCAGAAAAAATTTACATTCACGTGAAATGGACAATAGTATGCATTTTAGGACCGTCTAGGTTTATGCTAATTTCTTGCTCCCACAACATAGGCAGAAGAAGTCTGGACCCTCTGGACATCCTGCAGAATTATCACACTGATCCATCACATTAATGACAGAGCAGAGAGAGTAAGAGAAGGCTAGCACAATGGAGGCCTGGGTGAAGTAACTCCCTTCAGATGGTGGGAGAGAGCCCTACGAAAGTAAAGTTTTCAGGGGTCCAGAGATCAGGGGCATGCTGAGAAATACTGTCCAACCTGAAAGACAAATTGCTGCATTTTTCATCCCCTACCATAGGAATGAAGTATAATGTCTGTCAGTCTTCTTTGGGTTGGGCTCTAGAGGCGGCACATTCCACATCCAGCAAAACTACTCCAGTTGGTGGGCCAGGAAATCTGAAAGGTAGCCAGCTTTGCATGGGGCCCGGAGCAAGGAAGGGGCCACGGTACAAGTAGCTCTGCCATTTGGAGCATATGATCTAGCAGGCCATCCGGGGTTGGAGGTGTCACTGCTGGAAAAACAAAAACAAAAACAAAAACAAACAAACAAACGCACGCAGCAGAGGTCTTACCTCAAGCCCTAGTGGGAGAATCACAGCATAGGCCCCTGGGGTTCTGGACCAAGGCCACTTCATCTACAGCATTTGCTTTTGGAGGAACAGATCCAAGCGTGTTGCCGAGGCCAGGGGGATATGAGGTATCTGACCTAGAGCCAGATGGTTAAGTGGGGGGGGGGGGGGGGGTGGCTCCCAATTCACGTAGCTAAAGGAGAAAATCTTCAAGCTTAGTTCAGAGATGGGACATCTCAGAATGTGAGTACGAGCTGAAAATGAACGGTGGCTAGAGCAGAGCCACTGCAGAGTGGACTTGAACAAAGGAACCGAGGGAAAATCTTCCCGTTGCGGGGAGCTCTGAGTGGTGCACCTAGTCATCTGCCTTGCATGGGAGAAGGAGCCTGAAGTGAGAACGTTTATAGACTCACAGACCCTGGCAAATGGCTTCTCTGGCTGATGAGGAGCCCGAGAGGAAAGGACTGGACCCAAGCAGGTCTGGAACAGACGCATGTGGGTGGCCAGCCACCAAAGACGACCAGAAAATGTCATCATGGCGGACAAGAAAGAATCCAGCATGGAATAGGCATGGAATATCCACGCAGACAAAAATGACTCAGCCAGTTGACATTAACCAGTATTTGTCATCAGCCACCCACGCCTAGCAGGATAGGCACATCAACAGAATGACCACTGAGCAGGGACCAAGGTTACACAACACAACAGCCTGGACCGCTTCTTACCAAAGCCAACCTGACTACTGCCACCTCTGGATGTCCAGAGGGGCCTAACCCTAAGCCCCTGATATGGGGCTATTCCGATCCGGTAGGAGTGGGACAGGGACCTGAGAATTTGCATTTCTAACAAGGACGTAAATCATGCCAATAATCCCAATGATGCCGGTCTACGTACTACCGTTTGAGGAGTAAGGAGTAAGTTTGAGGAGTAAGGAGGACTTTTTCCTCTATCCTTCTGATAGAGGAAAAAGTTCTCTCAATAGGCTCTAAAGGAGAGTCATGAATTATTCAGCAGGGACCACTTTTCCCCTTTAAGCAGCAGCATGGGGGCACTGCTGACCCTTGAAAGCTGGCACCACAGACTTAGCCGGACCTGACAGAGGTGGTTTTCAAACCACGCTTCCCAGAACAAAGGGGCTGCTCTTTGCTCAGCAGCTTGGAGGTGCACAGCATGGATCCTGCCATATCTTGAAGAATTTAGGACTTGTAACGAGGTCTTCTCTTCCCCCTGCACTGCCGGCCGGACCACGGATCTTACTTAAACTTTCAATCCTGAGTTTCTATCCGCTGCAACAGAGTTGTGATCAGGGGCAGCATACTATTCTCCAAAGAAGTTAAGAGGTTGGGAGGGAGCCGGTAGGGATTCACAATAAATCCAAGTCCCTACGTGCCTCCCTTGGGCTCTGCAAACCTGCTTTACCCCTTCTCCTTCAGAGTAGGCCTCCCGGAGCCGCAGGATAACCGTAAGTCAGACTGGACCAGGGCTGCATTTACACCGAGCTCCTCGACAATGGCCCTCTGGTGGACTGGGCCCATTTACCTGTGATTTGACTCCAGATCCTTTTTTGGTTTTTTCTTATCATATTTCATTGGAAAATCTGATCTCATTTAAGGTTTGTGTTTCCAATTGTGTTTCTGGGCAGGTGACCAGTGGAATGCGGCCGGGGAAATGTAAACAGTTAATGAAACCGAACAGGGTCCACGCTTTCCGCGATATTTCATGCCTCCGACAGGTCTGTCTCTCATATTTCCTGCGCTGCGCTCTTCCTCCTGGGTAAGGCCGGGGTCTGGTCTCCATCACCAGGGCAAGCGCCTCAGGGAAACACAGGTGTCTGCAGTCATTAGAAATTCAAATCCACCTGCTAGACCACGTGCAACAAGAAGGGCAACTCAGGGTCAGCCAGGACGTGACGGGTGAGGGGTGGCTGTCTGACCACGGGCCCAGAGGGACCCATAAATCATGCCGGTTTCCAGAGGCAAGGAGCTCTAATGGGAGTCAGGTGAGAGCCCCACCCACAGCCAGGCAGCTGGATGCTGTAAAACAGTGGCCCCCAAAGGTCTTGAAAGTGGGTGTCTGTGGTTCCTTACACCCTGGAAGCAATTTATGGCTCATGCCTGCTCTTTCTCTGTGTCTCTCTGTATATCTCCCCTTCCTCTGCTCTCCTCCTCCCTCACTCTCCATCTCTCTTCTCCCTTTCTCTCCTTTTGATTCCCCCTCTCCTTCCCTCCCCTCCCCTCCCCCTCCTCTCCTCTCCTCTCTCTCTCTATGTGCAGCGGAACAAGGCTCAGGAACCTAAGCGTGAGGCCGGACTGGGACATCACTTATCTAGGCAAAGGGGATTTTTCAGCACATGGTGGATGTACATCAGGCCCTTTGAAACTCAGGGAGTCCTGCCTGAAGGGGCACCGGAAATGGCCCGTTTGGTCCCTGTCTTCCACTTCCACCCCACTGTTGCCATTTTAGCATCTGGTCGCCTTTCTGGGCGTCTCTGTGGACCTCCCCTCCCTGGCCTCTCCCAGACCTGCCATTTCTGCTGCTGCTGCAGACCTTCCGCTCCTTTCTCTGACCCTTCTCCCAAGCTGCCTGCCAGGGCCCGCTTCCTCGAGTAAGCACAAGCCTTTAGACCAAAGGATGACCTTGAGGAGAGGGGGCATTCCTGAGTCCAGGGCATGCCGTCAGGGGAGATGTTTCAAGTGTCCTGGCTTTCCTCTGTCCCTCCAGTCACGTGACACGGAGCCACCCAACGTAGGGGCCTGCTTGCCCTCTGGCATCAGCCCACCCCTCCAAGCGTCAACAGTCTTGAAGTAACAGTGATAAACCAAGCTCCCCACACTCCCTCAGGCAACAAGACGCCATGAGGCTCGAACCCAGATCTCCATCGTAGCTGTCCGCCCCTGGACCACGTGCCTGTCTTCCGGGCTCTGCTTCCTCATCGGTTAGTGAGGGCTGGGTGGGACTACATGACCTCTAGGTCTCTTTTAGCCTCCAGCTTCAGTGGTTTACTCTGCACGATTTGAGTTTCTGAAGTCTGTCTGCTCTGTGCCCGGGAACAGGCTACCTATTATAGCTGTTCTGCCACATCCCCGGCTCTTTGTTCCATAGGACCCCAGAGGAAGGACATCGGCCCGTGAGATCACTCGTACCCTGGCGCCCCTGGAAGTATCTCCCGGGGGTTCACACGGCAAGTGGTGACCACAGACACCACGCCTCCCGTGGCAGCCGCTGGGCCTTTCCCTTCTCCCGCCCCACTCATGTATGCTGCCTGCATCACAAGCCCCCTGAGCGCACACAGCGTGTCCTCTGAGCTGCGGCTGCTGCTAGTTCAATGCCAACGTCCGCACAAGGATGCCACCTGCCACTATTTCCACAGCTGCCGGGCCCCTCCAGGTGCCAGCAAGTTCTGGTCCTCTCTGCAGGGAGGTGATCGGCCCCTCCCCCACTGAGAATTACATGGGGTCACCTAGACCTCCAAGAGGCCCTGCTTGTGCCCCTGCTTGTGCCCAGGATCTATTGTATGAACAGTTCCTCGTTCTTTTCCTTGCAAGCTTCCCTTCCATAAGACCCAGACACAGCGTCTGACTACGTGGGGTCCTCCCATCCAGCCCCTTTTCCTCCCAGTGAGGGGTGGGAGAGCCTTTCTGCAAATCAGCTCGTGGTAATCTCCCCACCACATCCACAGGCATGTTTGAATCCCATTTTAGGCTCAGTCGAGACATCCCCGCTCTGCCCCCAAATGCACACGTACGTATATATCTCTGATCCTGTAATTTCCACTGTATCATCCCAGCAAATAAATCAAAGGAGTGTGTGTGTGTGTGTGTGTGTGTGTGTGTGTGTGTGTGTGCGGGTAAGACTGTGCGTGAGCGTGGGTGTGTGAGCACATGCGAGTGTGAGTAAAACTGAGTGTGTGGGTGTGGGGCGTGTACGTGTGGGTGGGTGTATATGTGGGTATGGGCGTATGTGAGTATGTGAGTACATGAGTGTGTGTGGGAGACTGTGTGAGTTTGTGAGTTTGAGTGGTCAAGGAGAGTGTAAGTAGATGTGCGTGTGACCCTGCGGGCTGAGTGTGCATGTCCTAAGAGAAAAGGACTAAATGCTCTGCTCCAAGTGGCCCGGCCAGTGGGCCAAATTGCAAGACTGGCTAAAAACAGAGAATTCTCAGGGCGCCTGGGTGGTTCAGTCGGTTGAGTTTCCAACTCCGGCTCAGGTCATGATCTCGCGGTCCGTGAGTTCGAGCCCCGCGTCGGGCTCTGTGCTGACAGCTCGGAGCCTGGAGCCTGCTTCGGATTCTGTGTCTCCCTCTCTCTCTGACCCTCCCCCGTTCGTGCTCTGTCTCTCTCTGTCTCAAAAATAAATAAACATTAGAAAAAAATGTTTTAAATAAAAAAATAAAAACAGAATTCTCTTCTCCCCCAAATGTATTCTACAAGCAGGACTTGATCTCCAAAGAAAACCTGTGACAAAGAACGGTGCTGGCGACTTTTAAAACTCTGTACTTGCTGACAAGTACGAATCAAATTAATAAGGAAATAAAAGATCATACTGTAAGAAAGTGCTTTCTTGTGGTTAATGTAGGGGGTCTGGAAGCAAACCCACAGGCTAGATGCTCAGTCTGGAAAATGAGCATGATCCTAGTTTTAGAACTAATGAAAAGAGCCTTGTAGAAGGACAAGGTACAAAATAGCTATTTTTCTCCTGCTAGGAATAGGCGTTAAAAGGCGTTTATGAAGGGGCACCCGGGTGACTCAGTCGGTTAAGCATCCCACTTCTGCTCAGGTCACGAGCTCGCAGTCTGTGGGTGCGAGCCCCACATCGGACTCTGTGCTGACAGCTCAGAGCCTGGAGCCTGCTTTGGATTCTGTGTCTCCCCCTCTCTCTCCCCCTCCCTCCCTCACGCTCTCTGTCTCTCAAAATTAAATAAACATTAAACAAAAATCTTAAGTGGTTATCAAGGTTATGGACTCAGGATTCTGAGTGAAGAAACTGGAACGCAGGCCTGACTTTACGGTCTGTGCTCCCTGCCCGTCAGACCACATGCTCTGGTACTATCAATTAATTAGTGAGCCGATTTGTGATTCGATTATTGCCAACACAGTGCATGTGACCAGAAGAGCAGACCTAGGCTGGGGCATCTGGGAGGGCTTCTTGGAGGCACGCCGGCAGGGCTGAGCTTTAAAGGTCAGAGAGGAACTGCTGAGACAGAGTGACACAGCAGTGGTCTAGGTGGAAAGAGCACCACACAAAGGCAGGCTGGGCGGGAACGTGGGATACGTGAGGAATGAGGCCAATGTGAACTGGAACCCAGGGGGCAATGAGTGAGGCTGCGGAGGGACACAGATCGATGTGGGTCACGTGAAGGACTTTTGTCCTTGTCGTGTGTAGTAGCCAGGGGTAGGTGGTAGCCCGTTTCCAACATGGTGCCCACTGGCCTCCACCCCTGGAAGTTGCGCCCATGCACACAGAGTCCCCTCTTACCGCACACCTGCCTTGGTCTGTGTGACCAACAGCACACAGGAGGAGTGATGTTACATCACCTCTGAGATTAGGTTCCACTGTGCTTCCGTCCGCATTCTCTCTTGGATCACTTGTTCTGGGGGAAGTCATGAGCCGCCGCGTGGGGAACCTCACGTGCCAAGGCACTAGGAGGCCTCTGGCCAACAGCCATGTAAGTGAGTTGCAGGCAGATTCCCCAGGCCAACCAAGCCTTTGGTTGACTGCAGGCCTGGTCGATGCCATGACTGCAACCCCGTGGGAGGCCCTGAGCCGGAACCACACACCTAAGCTGCTCCCGGATCCCTAAGCCTCAGACAACGTGTCAGATACTACATGCTTATTGCTTTAAGAGGCTACGTTTGGGGTAATTTGTTATGCGGCAACAGATAGCTGGTAACAATAGAGTTAGATTTACTAATTGTGTGACTTTGAATAAGTCGCGCAACCTTCCGGGGCATCAGTTTCTTTATCCACCTATAAAATGGGGGGAATGGCCTCGGGCAATAGGGTATTAGTACAGGAGGAGATGTGGAGGTGATCTAAGTAGGCCACAGCCGCCTGAAGGCAGACCAGTGGCCATACGTGGGACCACAGAGTGATTCAGCTCAAAAGCAGCTGGCAGGGGGTAACGGTAAGCACCTACCATTTCCCAGGCACTCACCCTATGCCAGGCACGATGCATGCATTGTCACCTCATGTAAGCCTCCCATTTGGCTGAGTTAGGTGCCAGACTACCCCCATTTTACCAAAAAGAGACGGTAAGTCAATGGCAATCCCATCCTTCCACGCTTGTGAAAAGTTGTGTTCCCCTAGAAATAACTGCTACAAAAGGCAGGACAGACGGAAATCGCTTGTCCTTCCGCCATCACCCTGAGTACCTCCCACACCGCCCCCGTCAGCATCCCCTGGAAAAATCACCCCAGCCAGATAATCCTCTCAAGATGACCCTATCTACCTCCTGGGTACAAATTTCAAATTGCCAACCCTACTTGCCCTAGGAGTTTGGGGTGAGGGCCAAAATTCCCTTGGGATTTGGTGCCGAGGGTGGGGGCCAAACAGCAGCTACACAGTGCTTTCCACCTCACTCACTCCCCTGGAAATACAGCCGCTGAAAGTTTCCCCAGACTCCATGGAATTTGGGGTCTTTGTTCCCATGTCTGGAAGCACATCAACCTGCCAATTCTGGTAACAGGCTCTGTGAAGACGGTCTTGGCTTTTGCCATTGTTTTTGGCACAGGCACTACTAAGGGCCTCTTTATTTTTTAGTTTTTGAATCTCATTTTTCAGAGGAGATAAATCAACTGTAAAAGTATGTTACGAAAACCAAGTTGGCAAGCAAGGTCTCCTGGAGAGGAGCGGGGGTTGCTTTATTTTCCATTATCTCAGTGTAAAACAAATAGATTTATCCTTTTAAGATGTTCTTGTAAGGTCATCAGGATCACAGTGATTGAAACCATGGCCCTTGGCTGACTCAGTCCAGAGCATGATCTAATCAGGTCTGGAATTCTCAAAGAAGAAAGGAGACAGAAAAAAAAAGAAAGAAAGAAACAAAGAAAGAAAAAAAAAGCTGGCCTAGATGTGAGGGTTTCAAAGTTATCTCAGTACAAGGAAGTTTTCCCTTTCCGCTGAAACCTCCGGGGATTTCTGCAAAGGCAGCCCAGTTCTCCGCATTTTTAAAGGTTCTTTTGTTCTGCTCACAGTGAGTGAGGTTAAGTCTGGACAGACCTGGCCCTTTCCTTCATCCTTCTCCCGACAGGCTCAGACCTTTCTCCTCCATGGCTTTGCTCTGGAATGTGAGTAGCTGAGTGACCTTCCACAAAGCATTTAACCCACCTGAGCCCCTGTTTCCTCACCTGTAGAACTGCACACAGAACTCATACTGAGACATGATTGGTTCTGCAAAAATTCAAGAGGTGATTGATATAAATAAAGGGATTCACACGTTGCCAGGCACTTGTCTGAGTCATTTCAGAGCAAAGCAGCCTAGGGATCGAGGGTGTCTGTGCCACAGCTGGCGACACCACATTTGCTAGCATCATTTGCTAGCTATGGGCAAATTGCTAAACCTCTTCAAACCAGTTTCCTTGTCTGCAAAAGGGGGTGACGATGGTGTGTATCTGCTACATCCCAGGGTTGTCATGAGGGTACGATGGAATACTACTTAGAAGAGTGTCCTGGGGCGCCTGGGTGGCTCAGTCGGTTGAGCGTCCAACTTGGGCTCAGGTCATGATCTCACAGCTCGTGAGTGGGGCTCTGTGCTGACGGCTCGGAGCCTGGAGCCTGCTTCTGCTTCTGTGTCTCTCTCTCTGCCCCCAACCCACTCGCATTCTGTCTCTGTGTCTCTCAAAAATAAATAAACATTAAAAAAAAAAAAAAAGAAGAGGGTCCAGAACATAGTACATAGGAAGTAAAAGGTAGTTATTGCTACTATGCGTTTGAGAATGAAGGCAGTGACGATCAGAGCTGCTTTTACTAATGATACTTCCCGCATATTACAGAGAGTTGATTTCCAAGCAAAACAAATCACCTCTGGGGAAAAAGAACAGAACATGTGATGAGTGGTTTGGAGACAGTAGAGGGAGTCAATGGACAGGTTGACTGGTCAAGCTTTGGAAGGAACCAGGACGCAGGAGTCAGGAGAGCGCCCAGGTAAGTCCCAGGAACTAATGACGGTATCTTCCAGGTGTTGCTGTCAGGATGAATCAGCTCCATTAACATGGAGTCACCCTCCAAAGGAGGGTTGACACTTTCACATCCCATCCGAGACCAAATCCAATGAGGAGGGGTAATTATCCAAAGGAAAATCTAAACAGTATCCAGGGCCTGAGGCTGGGATCCTGTGCAAGCAGAAATAAATGATGCCAACGACAAATGGGACCATACTACTAATAATACTTAACAATAATAGTTGTAGTAGCTGCTGCTAATAGGATCGATCATTCAAGAAATGGCAAAGCCGGGCTCTTGGGTGGCTCAGTCGGTGAATCATCGGACTTCAGCTCGGGTCACGATCTCATAGTTCGTGAGTTCGAGCCTCTCGCATCAGGCTCTCTGCTGTCAGTACAGAGCCTGGAGCCTGCTTCAGATCCTCTGTCTCCCTCTATCTCTCTCTGCCCCTCCCCTGATCATGTTCTCTCTCTCCCTAAGTAAATATATAAATATTAAAAAAAAAAAAAAAAAGGAAATGGCAAAACCCAGTGAACATCTAGATTTGAAATCATGGATACTGTGATTCCTAGACTATCAGACTAGCCCTTAGATTAGTACCATATTTATTCCTTTTTTGTAAAAACTAAGTCTTCCCAAAATGCTTTCTTTATCTTTTGGAAAAATAATAATTTTCCCATGATAAAATGAAAACCATCGTTTCTTGTCTATATATTTATTCATGTACTTTTTGAAAGTTTATTATTATTGGTTGGGTTTTTTTTTGTTTTGCTTTTTTTTTTAGTAATCTGTATACCCAATGTGGAGCTTGAACCCATGACCCCGAGATCAAGAGTTGCGTGCTCTTCTGACTGAGCCAGCCAGACGCCCCTCTGGTGTACGTATTTAAATGTCTGACACTGTGCACTCGACATATTTTCTTTCACTAACTGTATTGCCAGGTTGGCTCAGCAGAAATAATTAACCATTGTTTAATAAAGTTTAATGGAAACAATAAAAATTAATTTTGAAGTCATAATAATTTTTTATAATTGTTAATGATTAATGCCAAGCTACGATAGTTTTTAATTTTGCATTAGAGCTTTTTTATGTGGTGAACTGGTCATTCAGTTCTCCAGGACACATAGTTAAATCCATGCCTGCCGTTGCAAGGTCTGCCCCTGTGATGCATTTGTGGCAAAACAGAAGACGCAGATACTCACCAAGACAACTCGTGTTTGTTGAATTACGAAGTGATTCAATGCATAGGACATCCAGGTGCTGTCATAGCATTTAAAAACTCTTTGGGATAATGTACTGCTTCTTAAAATAGCTTAACTTTCAGAAATTGGAAGTTTCTGAATCCATTAGGGCTCATATCCATTTAGCTTAATCCATTTAGGGCTCATATTTGAAAGCATTGTTTTCTGCCTTCATGGAGAGCCTGGTCTCTATGGAAAGGCAACCCAATACCCTCTGGGTTAGAATTCTATCAGAGCTGGGGCACCTGGGTACCTCAGTCGGGTAAGCCTCTGACTCTTGACTTTGGCTTAGGTCATGAGCTCACAGCTCTGTGAGATCGAGCCCCGAGTCCGGCTCTGTGCTGACAGTCGGGAGCCTGCTTGGGATTCTCTCTCTCCTGCTTGGGATTCTCTCTCTCCTCAATCTCTGCCCTTCTCCCGCTCATGCTCTCTCTCTCTCTCCCCCACCCTCTCTCTCAAAATAAATATGTAAACTTAAAAAAATAAATAAAGCTAGAATTCTATCACAATGGCTGTGACGCAGGGGTGTCTCCCATTAGCTGTCACTTGGCCCTCTGAGCCTCTCTCTGGGCCTCAGTTTCAGCTGCTCTAGAGCACCACTGCCTATCTCTGCATCTCAAATATTTTGAGAGAGACACATCGCTCCTTTCATCATTGAAAAGCGTGTCGTGAGCTTTTTCTCCTGGAATGGTGATGAGTTTTCGCTGACCTTTCTCTCCTCTGCTGACATTTCTGCTGTGCCCAGCGAAACGCGCTTGTGATACTGGAGGAAGGGGATGGAGTCTTTGCAGAGCTACCTTGCCCGGAAGAAGTCACTCTTCCCCCCACCACGCTACCCAGCATGAGCCCCTGAATCACAGCCAAAGTAAGGAAGCGAGAGGGGTCTCAGCGTCCACCCATAGGCAAAGCCCACACAGGTGTAGATACTAAACCATCTAGAGACCAATGGAACACACTCTGGCAGGAAAGCTACGGAAAGTCTTATTGTATAATGGCACGGAAGCCACTTATTAAAGGAAGAGTTTCCAGAAGAATTCTTTCTCCATGCTCCTTGGAGAGGCATGCTTGGTCCTTCAGTGCTGAAGTGCTTTGTATTCGGTACGTGGACCTCCACCGGCCTCAACTCCTGTCTAAAGCCTGAGGGCACAGGGAGAGGACATGGGGCTGGGGGCCCTGGAGACAACTTTTCTACTGAGTCATTTTGTGAGAATTTTAACCCTGCACTTTTCTCCTTTAGTACATCCCCTCTCACACACGAGTGTTAGAAATCTGATCGTCTAACTCGCGCGAGAGTGGCTGGGCATGAAAAAGGAACAGGAGGGCTAGGGCAAAGCATAACTAGAAGTACAATGATAAGAAAGAGAAGCAGTCAGTGCTCACAGTTGGGCACTAACTATGTGCCCAGCATCGCAAATGCCCGGCTTGGGCAGATCCCTCACCATCTTCAGGGTAGGTCCTTACTAACTCCCCCCGCCAGAGGTGAAAACTCATGAGGCTCAGACAGGCTATGATTTGTCCAAGGCAAGCCCAGCCAAAAGGCTGCCGGAGCTGACACTCAGCCTACGAATCTCTGAAACATGCCGCTAGGAGAGCTGTCTTCGCTGATATTCACACCTTAAAGTCACCTGGGCAGTTTTAAATGATGGATGTCTGGGTTCTTCCCATGACGGTACAATCAGACTCTCTGGGGTGGAAAACCAGGCCTTTTTAAAAAAAAAAAAAAAAAAAAAAAGGCGCCAGAAGGTGCTTCTATCTTACGGCCAGGCTGGAGAACCACTGAGACAGGATACACACACACCACTCCTCACGGAGGAGACCAGAATCAGGTCTTCTCGCCTTCTCCAAAGTCTATATGGCAAGACCTCCCAGCAACTAGAGCTCCTTCACTGCCTCTCTGCCCAGTCCCAGGCCAGACAGAAGCCGCTGCCTCGGCCCTGCTGAGCTAAGGGGAAGTGTCAGACCAGATCTGGAAAGGAACCGGGCTCCCCCGCCAAGAGGCGGACAGATTTATCTCGGTGTCAGTCCCGGGAGGTCAAGAGAAGATCAGAGGAGAGTCGGAAGGAAAACTAAAGGGCACAGGAAGAAATATGTGGGATGGGTCTGGAGGCTCTGGGGATGTGGGAAGGAAAGATCAGCCGCAGTAGGGAAGGCCTGGTTCTTGGAAGGGAAGGGGCCGGGGGAAGCTTTGGGGCAGAGCATTCATTGGGAGCCAGGAGAACCTCGGGCTCTCCCAGCCTCGGGGGCTTCAGAGAATCTAGAGGTAACGCCCTGGGCGGGAAGTCTTCTCTCCTCCTGGCCAGTGACACTTGTGTTTCTAGGTTTTCTTAAGTAATCCCACATCTGGATGGCCCTCGCTGCCCCACCCCAATTCTCTGCCCCAAGGAGCCAAAGTGGTTTTCTCAACTTCACAGCAGGTTAATCCTTGTTCCAATTCCTTCCAGGACCCCTACTGCCCAAGAACAAGGCTAAATGCATGAATGTAGCTAAAACAACAACAACAACAACAACAACAACAACAACAACAACAACGCTGAAAAGTCTTTTGTTTCCCAACCTTTTGGTCCCTCAAGCGCGTTTGCTTTGACTTATTGTGGGCCTTTGCACAGGATGCACCTTCTCCCTGAAGCCCTCTTCCTGTTCCACGTTGTACTCATCCTTCAGGACTCAGGTTAGATATTGCTTCCTCCAGGAAGCCTTCTCTGATTCCCCCAGTATTGTGCCTATTTTAGCTCTCATACGGGATTGTAAATTCTTGTTTATTAATCTGCTTCCCTTTAGATGTACACTCCATCGAGGCAGGAAATATTACTATGGTATTTCCAGTACCTGGCACAGGTTTTTGAGGGAAAAAGTCCCAGCATTGGAAGGAAGAAATGCCTCCAAAGAGTAACTTGAGAATGCCCCGCCAAATATATATCTCTTTCACTGACAGAAAAATCTGTGGTGTTCTAGAACAATCTTTGTTCCCACTTCCCCACTCCTGGCTTTACTGAAGTATAACTGACAAATAAAATCGTAAGATATTTGAAGTGTACAACAAAATGATTTGATGCACGTATACACTGCGAAAGGACTCCCCCATAGAGTCAATTAACACATCACCTCACATTTTACCTTTGTTGTGTGAGAGAGAACACTTAAGTTCTATTCTCTTAGCAAATCTCAATGATATAATACAGCATTACTAACCATGGTCACCACGTTATACATCAGACCCTCAGACCTCATTCATCTTGTAACTGAACGCCTGCTCCCTACTACCAAACCCCCCCTAGGTCTCCCGCCCCCCTTGCCCCTTTCTACTGTCTTTCTAGAAATTCGACACTTTTGTTTTTAAGATTCCACATACAAATGATACCACGCGTTGTCTTTCTGTCTGGCTTATTTCACTCAGTAGAACGCTTTCTAGGTTCCACCGTATTGTCACCAACGACAGAATTTCCTGCTTTTTTAAGGCTGGATAATAAATATTCCATTCTGCCCCTTCCATCTTCTTTATCCATTCACCTGCCAGTGGACGCCTTGCCTATTGCGAATAACACTCCTCCTGTCAATGTGGGAGTGCAGATACCTCCTGGAGGTAATCATTTTGTAGAACATTCTGTTTGACTTGGGGACACTGAAGCATCTGCAGAGAGATCAGAAATGCAATCTTCAAAGGCCTGGAAAAATCACAGAAGGACAAGGAGGATGAGGAAACCTCCAGTTTCTCCAGGGGCCAACCTCTTGACCCGGCTCTTCAACAGCCTGTCTCGCTCCACTCGGCCAGTGAAAAGATCTCTCGGGCCTTGGCCGAGCAAGTGCCACTCTGCAAATGCAGGTACATTTACCGATCTCTTGTGCAGAAGAAGCGGTGTGCGCTGAAGCCTGAGGCCTGTTCTAGGAGCTTATAACGCCCTCCAGGCACTCACTTTCCACAGCCCCAAGCTCAGTGATGATCCTGCACCAGAGGGCTTTTGCCTGCCAGGAGCTTTGTCTCCTCTGGGGTTCCAGTGGACCATATCCACCCCTCGCCAGAGAGGCACACAAGGGTCATCCGAGCACGAGCGGTCAAACTGGGCGGTCCACTGCCCAATCACTGCCCAGGGATTCCTGTATTTCTTTTCCCTTCCCGCAGTGTCACCCTCCTGGAGCCCTCGGCTTCATATTTGATCAATCTCTGCATTTGGAGTCCAAGGACTCTGATTTGAACGCTCCTATTTGGATACCGTGAGACCATACGGCCTTGGAAATGTCACAACTCTGAACCGCACTCTCTTCATCTGTCACGTAGAACTGCATTTGCCCCATTGGACTGGTGTGGGGAGGAAGATTCAATGTCGCGGCAGTGAGGAAACACGGCAAGTTCGTAGGGACACAGCGCACACCTGGCCAGTGTGTGTTCTGCACACAGGTGCCCAGGTGAGGAGACAGGCAGAGGCCAGAATCCAGCCCAGATTCCACTGAGCAAGCCATGTGCCCACAGCTGTATCTGGCCAGAGGGAGCACTTTTCAATAAGTTCCACAAATGGACCCTAAAAATGGCCATGGCAGGGCCTGGCACGTGTTAGGTTTCAGTAAACATTAATTAAATCTTAAGCTCTTTGCTATCCATAACAGGGAGAAAATAAAAGCCATTGTTGCTGAAATGGTGATAATCTAAGCACACTTTCCCGCAGGGGGGCAATATAGCAGGGTAGCTACGAATAAAAGCTTTCGAGCTAGACCAGAGTTTGAGCCCCAATTCTGCCACTAACAATGCTGAATGACCATAAGCAAGATGTATAACCTCTCTGAGTTTCAGTTTTATCATCTGTAAATGGGGAATCATTTGGGAGGATTAATGGTGGCCACCGTAATTACCATCTCCTGAATAACTCATGTTTCAAGTGTTCTGGGGCCTAGTTTTATGAGGAAGGAGACCCCAGATCACCAGAGGTCATTAAACGTTCATTACTGTAATTGGTATTTATTAAAGTTCTAATGTGTTCTAGGCTCTGGAGGGCTCATACCATCTATTGAGAATGTTCTGCTTGCCAGATAATGTGCTAAGCACTTCATACGCATGATTTCATCCATACCCATGACCACCCTAAAAAGTGGATACTATGATTACCTGATCAAAGGGAACTTACAAACTAGTTAAGAAAGCAATGAATTAATCCTTCAAAGTATCTGAGTAAACATGAAACAGATTGCATTTCAGAAGAAGATAAGCACAAGGATATACTTTGAACGAGCTAGCTAGGAACTGGAGTTCGTTGCTGGAGGCAACCTACATACCCCTCTCTAGAGAATTTGGTATAAATGTATAATGAAGTATTATACAGCAGTCAAAAATCATAGTTTACAGGTAGGAACAGGGCTAGGTCTCAAAAACCATGTTGAATAAAAAAAGTAAGAAACAGTGTGGGTTTCAGAACACAGCAGAATGTGTGCCCCAAATTATGGGGCAGTCACTGTGGGGCTTTACTCATCAAAGAAGGCACCCCAACCCTGGGAGTATCTACCATGGGTATTGGGGGAAGCCCTGGGTTCACCTGTGCATTCCAGATGCTGCCACTCAACACTCACTGGAAGCAATAGTGACCAAAACATGGACCCTACCCTCCAGGAGCCCACAGCCTAGGGTGGTTTCCATGAATGAGAAAGTTCTTCCAGAAAATTCTTTCTGCTTCACAGAAGATTCTCTCCCACAGTTGTCTCTCTGGGTTGGTAGATTGGTTTCTCTTTCCCAGATGTGCCCTTATAAAGCAGAGACACACAGGCCTGGTCAAAGTGGAGAGTGATACCAGCTGAGAACTTGGCTAGCCATTCTGAAAAAGCTAATAAACCAATTTAACACTTCCCTCAATGACTACCATCCATTCCTGCTTGCTAAATTAGAAGGGGCTGCCTAGCATAAGGAAAAATAAGCCCAGTGTTCTGTTCAATCATCTTGACCCTGAACGGTGCAACCTTAATTTTTTTTTAATGATAACAATATCCTAGACCTGCAAATGTTGGGAGAACTTTAAGGAATAATAGCCCAAGACTGGACCAGAACATCAGCCAGGACCTCTTCCAGCCCCTGTCCAACTCCAAGACCCTGTTGGCTGCTAACAGTGTACATTTGATTGCCAAACTCCTTGCATCTTAGTAAAATATGGGGCAAATGAATTCTCCAAGATGGCCCAGCATCTAGTAAATCCTAGCCATTGGAAATGCCACTACTCACATTACTTTCACAAAGAATTCTCAGCCCCTCGGAGTTAAAGGTCATTTGACCACCATCTGCCACCCTCCAAAGTTTGGTCAAACAGAAAAACAAAGTGGGGCACCTGGGTGGCTCAGTCGGTTAAGCATCCGACTTTGGCTCAGGTCATGATCTCACGGTTCATGAGTTCAAGACCCTGCATCAGGCTCTGTGCTAACAGCTCAGAGTCTGAAGCCTGCTTCAGATTCGGTCTCCCTCACTCTCTGTCCCTCCCCCTCTCGTGTGCGCTCATGCACTCTGTCTCTCTCTCAAAATTAAATAACATTTAAAGAAAACAGAAAGACAAAATGCTGTGCTGTAACAGTAACTGTTCAGTAACTCTCCCCAGGGGACACTCAGGACTCTGAGCCTATGTGAGACTGGTTAGGACTTACCCATGAGCTTTGGAGTATGGTTTTTGGAAAGAATGGGGGACTCTGTGATATAGAGCAAAGCCAAATTTCAAAGCTAAGGGACCATCACCCTTAGTTGAAAGGGTGAAACAAACACAGAAAGGCCACCAGATAGAAATCAGAGATGTGCTGGGATCGGGGTATGGAGGGGGTTCCAGGCCCACAAGCCACCAGAACACAGCACTAAGCACTCTGCGTGGACATCCTTATCTTCCCAAGTGAGTGATGAGGGAGACTGAAGGTCTTTGAGCAATATATGGCAGCATAAAGACGACTCGATGATCCCTGAATTCAGTGCCACCCTGATCGTACTGCATCACGACCCCTCTTTTCCTGCAAACTCGGGTTTTTTACATGCTGTGTTTGTCACAGAAAGTCAGAGCAGGTAGAGCAAATCACCCCAACAGATTCCACCCCGTTTTTCAGATGGGAAAACAGTCCCAGGGGGAGAAAGTAACTTGCCTGAGGTCAGGGACATCACTGGAGCCTGAGTAATTTGGGGAGAGGCTGCTGTTTCCCTCTGCTTGGTCCTGGGACTAATTACCCCTTCCCAAAGAACAGGTCGTGACTCTCGCTGGCCTCAACATCCCATCTAAAGGAATGTGAATGTTGGGCGCCTGGGTGGCTCAGTCGGTTAAGCATCCGACTTCAGCTCAGGTCACGATCTCACGTTCCGTGAGTTCGAGCCCCGCGTCGGGGTCTGGGCTGATGGCTCAGAGCGTGGAGCCTGCTTCCGGTTCTGTGTCTCCCTCTCTCTCTGCCCCTCCCCCATTCATGCTCTGTCTCTCTCTGTCTCAAAATAAATAAACGTTAAAAAAAATAAAGGAATGTGAATGTTGTACTGTGATGTCGAAGGTCGTTCCGATCAGCCCTCTGATTTCGCAAATGGGGAACCGGACACTGTTCTCCTCACCGGCTTTCTAGCTGTGAACACCTAACCCTCATTTCTCCAAGTAGCCAAATCCCTTCAGGGCCCCAGAGCCACACGGCAGCCCCAGGACAACTCCTGCAGGTACATGACCACCCAGATGGGGAAGCACTACTTCCTAATGACATAGAGGCGTGGGCTTAGCGAACATCGCAATGGCCAAGGTGTGACAGGGCTAGCCTACAGTCAAGCCTGCTGAAGATAACAAAACGTTCTACTTGCCTGGAAATTCATGTGCCACTTTTGGGGAGCAATTCCCTCTCCAGCCTTAGCTTTTGCCCCCTCTCTCCCATTTTGAACTTGAGTCAGAAATCCCAGCTCCAGTCTGTCTTTTGTCTTTCTCCTCTCTCTGCCCAGATCTGTTATTAAAGTTATCCCTTACCAGGTCACCCCTTCTCAAACCCCAACAGTGGTCTCCCAACCCTGACACTTGTTTATTTCAACTCTCCCCCAGCTCTACCTTGGCCCATGGGCGCTCGGCCAACCACCTCCCCACCTGCATTGCTCCTAACCCCAACCCTCACAGGGCCTGCCTGACCTCAGCCCCTCCACCCAGTCACCACACTAAAAACCTCTGAGCCTGGGAAGGGCAGGAAAACCTCCAGAAATGTTTTAGAATTAAGACATGATCTTTTCCTCCTGTAAAAGAATCCACAAGAAACCCTTGTCCCTTTGAAGAACACTAAATCCTGTTCCACAAGGAAGTTACACATTCAAGACTTCAAACCAAGGGAATCATGATTCTTGGCATTCAAACAGTCCTCTGTGTTTTGAAAACTCTCTGGCAGGGATCATCCTATGCATTCTATCCCAGAGCCACTAGTCTTCCTTCAGTAACACAATGAGAATGGAAGACGTATGTATATTTGCTAAGATGCTCCACCTACTATATAGCACAGACTCCAGCAGGCTCACAGCTGGACCTCATTTCCAGTGTCCCTTGCCATATGATTGTGCTCTAGCCAAGGGAATAGCGGGGTAAGTGATGTATGTCACTGCCAATCCTGGCACATAAAACATCCTGTGAAATGCTCTGCTCTCTCCTTCCTCATATGCCCGCTAAATGGAAAAGACTCCAAGAATCTAGAGAGTAGAACCACAAGATAGAAGGATCCTGGGCCCACGGATCACCTTGGAAAAGAACAGACCAGGGACACCCATGTGGGACTTGCGCAAAAGTGAAAAATAACCGTGACTGAATTGCGCTACAGAAACTTGGGGATAATCGGTTATAGCAGCTAGACTACTTTGGCCAATCTAATTCATTACTCTGTTTTCCACAGATACCAACCTAAGTTGGTTCAGGACAGAACAATCCTTTAGCTTTGAGAATCTATTTTTGATAAAAGCATCCGGAGAATAACAGGGAAAAAGATTTGCAACATATTTTATGTTCAAGCAGTTATGACTAACACACAAAGAGTTCTAAATAGAAAACAAGGCAACATTACCGAAAGATATAAACATAATTCACAATTACAAATCACTAAAAAGTGTATGAGAAGATGCTGAACCTTATTAGCGATCTGAGAGATGCAAATTAAGGTGACAATGAGGTACAATCTTTCACCGATTAGATGATTCTGGCAATATTCAGTGCAGGCAGGGGTTTGGGCACTCCCAGAGACTTTTAGTAGGAGTGCAAATCGACTCCACCTACTAGAACACAGAATGTGCTTCCTATCAAAATGTAAAATGTGTGGGCCTTTTGGATCAGCAACCATACTTCTAGGAATACTTACATAAGGACACAAGGATATATGTCAAAGGATTATTCATTGCAACACCACTTACAATATCAAAGACCTACCTAAATAACTATCAATAGAAGAACGGTTACACAAATTATGGTAGAGCCCCATGTAGCATCCAAAATGTTATGTAGCTGTTCAAGAAATGTGTAAACCATCACCCAAATGAAAAAGCCCCGTTTAGGACTATAAATGGGTAGATGTGTATGTATAACAGATTACCAGATGGGACTTGTCTTACTGCCTTTGAATTCTGCTAAGGCCCAAAGCTGAAAACAACTAGGGGACAAGTCCCCACACATTCTAAGGAGAAGTTCTAGATACATCCACACAGGTCTTACCATGAGGTAGGCGAAGAGGCCTTCCACTTTCAATTCTGCTCACCCAACTTCAGGTTACATAGGAAGAGGAAGAGGTCCCAGAGGGAAAATCTCTTGGAGGGAATTCAGAGGAGTAGAGAAAACAGTCCTGTTTCTCCTTCTTTCCACTTCAGACCAAGGGGAGATGCTCCCCAAGAGGACCACTCCTGCAGTCTCGGTTTGTCTGCCGGGAGAAATGGCTACACCTCACCCTTCCTAACCTAATGCGTCCAGGGGACAACTCACAAACCCACCGCCAGGTGCTGTTACCTAAGTAGAGTGCCAAAGAGTCCTTTAAGAATCTGAAATGTAGCCCCCAGAGTTTGAGCGATACGGACAGGGAAACAGAAATGCCCACCTCTAGTCTGGAGAAGTACAAAGGTGAGGGCTTGCCAAAGCTACCTGTGACGCTAGGGAGTTGTGAGAGGGAGGCAGCAGAACCCCCTATGCTTCCAAGGTTGAGCACGTCATGGAGGTGTGAGTTTTCCTACAGGCTGAGTCACGGCCACCTCTAATATTTCCAGGGCACAGACCAAGAATACAAGTGGAGGCCCACATATCCTATATCTAAATATTTGTAAAGTATGAATCAAGCTAAAGAAAACATGCTCTATCATGTTACCTTGACAAATGTAATTCCATAATGACTTGGGGAGCTGGATTCTCCTGATCCTTGGAACTCACGCTTGAATGCAAGGCGTGGTGAAGCCGGGCCCTTCCGGGGCCTCCCCTTCATTTCCCGCCAACGTTCCTGCTCCAGCACATCCACACATGAGTTCCACCCACATTCCTAGGAAGCAGCACCCCTTGACTACTCCTTGAGCCTCGAGATGTACATACCTGCAATGGGGCCCTGGGGAAGAAAACCACAAAGACCTTGGAAACAGGGTTGAGGCCATTCCGGTAGGGAACTCCAGACTCCCATTACCCAAATGAGGATTAGGACTGCCTGAGCTCCAGGTGGGAATGTCCTCATGGATCTACTGATTTCTCACCAAGTTGAAGAGCTACAGATAGAAAAGGGCAAGCATGGGGTCCCCTAAAGGGTGTGGGGGGAGGGGAATGCAGGTGCAGGGCTGGTACCCTTTTTGCCCAAGGCTGGGGGCAGCACTGGGCCAAGAGAACTCCATGGAAGTGAACAGGGCTAGGAGGCAAGTAGATCCCAGGGTGTATGTACCCCAAAGGGTAGGACCCAAGTTTAGGGAGCAATAAACTCATCAAATGGCATAAAGGAGACTGGATTTGCTGTGGAGTAAGTCATGGGGTCTCTGAAGAACCAGCATTCAAATGAGCATCTGCCTAACAGATTACAACACTGCCAATCAAATAAGATGGCACCCTTCTAATTCCTTCTTCCCAACCTGGGGGAGCCCAGAGCCACAAAGCACAGCAAGATGCAAGAAGTATGAAAGAACAGATCCTAAGGGCACCTGGGGGGCTCAGTCAGTGAAGTGTCAGACTTCAGCTCAGTTTAGGATCTCACAGTTCATGAGTTCAAGCCCTGCGTAGGGCTCTGTGCTGACAGCTCGGAGCCTGGAGCCTGCTTCAGATTCTGTGTCTCCCTCTCTCTCTGTCCCTCCCCCACTCACACTCTGTCTCTCTTTCTCTCTCAAAAATAAATAAACATTAAAAAAATTAAAAAAAAAAAAAAAAGAAGAAGAAGAACAGATCCTATCACTACCACCTTCCTTCCCCATCAGGTCAGCACCAAGTTGGGGTCCGGGAACATGGTGGGCGTGGTGGGGAAAGAAACCAACTGAGATGAGAGATTAAAGTTTTCATTTATACTGGGCTGGACTTTTTAACACCTGCCAGCAGTCCAAAAGCTAGGGGACCATCTGAGATGCCTTCAAGGGATTGAGAAGCGAAATCATTAGAGTACACTTGACATAAGAAATGGGGGGGAAATTGTACCGCTTACTGACTGCAACCCACCAAGCGTCACCCACTCAGTAACAGCCCAACCCCAAACCCAACTGTCACCAACACATAGTATTGATTACCCCAGAAGAGGAAGGCGGACGCGGGGGAGGGGAAATTTTGACTCTCCAATTCAAACATTCTGAGTTGCCTTCATTTGAAGCAATTTCTAGAGAGGCGTAGGAACTTTTGGATGACATATAATTCCCTCCATTTGCCCAATAAGGCGCTTAGCAAACCTCTTCGACCCGGGAGTTAAAAATCAAGCCAAACATGAGCTCTAACTTGGGTATTACTTATTCCCCTTCCTAATGCTGCCCCAAGGCCAAGCTCTGTGATTTTCCTAGGGGGGAAAAGAAGTTGTTTATTATTCCAGCTGTTGCCATAGCAGCCAGCATTTCCATGTCACCGCCGCCTTCTCCCCAGACGTTGCTCCGCTAATACATGTTCCAGACCTGCAATCCCAGGCATTACAGCCAGAAGGAAACAGATTTGCGCTGCTGTAAAATCCAGAGGAGGCCAGCCCAGCCTTGGAGTCTGTGTCCTAGTGTTTTCAACCCCCTGCATCAGCGAGCGGGGGAGAAGGAACCTGTCTCTGGACCAACAGGACAGGATCCTGAGGAACTTCAGCCAATTTCACAATCTCCCATCCTCCTCCACCCACACCTTTGGTCCCAGTCATCAGAACCGATATCATCTCATAAAAGCAACAGAAAGAAGAAAACAGAAACTATAGAGCAGTTATTGGAGAGCCTGCCCCTAGTGACGCTAACTTCGGCATCAGGAAACAAAGAATCGGGATGATGCTTCTATCCTGATCAAGACCTCTGCTGTCTAGATATCACCAAGTCTCCCAATCTTGGTAGACGGTGGCTTCTTCATTTATCATTCAAATAGGATAGTAAATAAATAGGCAACCAGTATATATACAACGCCAAGGATTCTTGGGGACCATATGTTTCTACTGGCCACCATACCATGATTTTGTGTTTCTGATGGATTCTCTCCATTCCACGACTCATCTCTTTTGATTCTTGTCTTCTCTCTGTCCCACTTATCACATGCCGAACACTCCTTTCCTTCAGCCCCTCCAAGTAGTGTTAGCATTGTGTACAGAAGATTTTTACTGAAGGTTGTGAGCAACAGAATACAGCAAAGTATAAGAACTGGCTTATTTTCATCTCATATGCCTGTATGTACATAGGACATCAGAAGGACATTACACAGAAGGACCTGGAGGCAGGGGCGGTAGGGGGACTCCCACTTATCCGACATATTCTGATCAAGCACCTAATATGTGCCAAGCATTGTTCTAGGTACTTGAGATACATCAGTGAACAAAAAGATAGAAGTCACTGTCCTTGTGTTTGTTCAAGGGAAGACAAAATAAACAACAAATTAAAAAGTAAATGATTTAGTACATTAAAAATGATGTGCTATGGAAAAACAAACCAAATACAGCAGGTAAGGGAGCTCAGAGTGCAGGGTAGGAGAGCTACAGTTTTTAACTGGAGGACAAGAAGGCCTCATTAAGAAGGTAGCGTTTGTGCAAAGGCTTGTAGGAGGTGACAGAGTCATGAGGATACATGGAAGAGCATTCCGGGGACAGGGAATGGCCGAAACAATGGCCATGAGGCAGGAGCACACCTGGTGTGTTAGCGAAATAGCAAGGGAGTCCGTGTGGCTGGACCACAGTAAACAAGAGGGAGAAGAGGAGGACAAGGGTCAGAAAGAAGGGCCAAAAAGGCCATGTGCAGGACTTTGGACTTTCTCTGTGTAGGATGGGGAACCTGGGATGAACACAGACTACAGTGAGACAAGGCCATTGCATGGAGCCCGGTTAAAAGGCAATCGTGGTCATTTAGGAGAGAGTCAGATGGTGGCACCCACCAAGCTCATAGCAGATTCTGGATTTCTTTTTATACACAATTTATTTTTTAGAGCAGCTTTAGGTTGACAGCAAAATTGAGTGGAAAGTACAGAGAGTTCCCATCTCCCCGCTGCCCTCACACACACACAACTTAACCTTCTGTCAACATCCTGCATCCCACAGGCACGTTTGTTATAACCAATGAAATGAACCTACCCTTACCCATCGTTATCACTCGGAGTCCATAGTTTACGTTGAGGTTCATTCTTGGTATTGTGCCTTTAATGGCATACACTTTGACAAATACACAGCAACACGAATACACCACTGCAGTTATTAGACACGATAGTTTCATGGCCCTAAAACCCCAATCCCTGGCAAGCAGCAATCTGCTCACTGTCTCCATAGTTTTGCATTTCCAGAATGTCATATAGGTGGAATCATACAGTGTGTAGCCTTTCAGATTGGCTTCTCTCACTTAGTGATATTCATTATGTTTCCTCCGTGTTTTTTCATGGTTTGATAGTTCATTTATTTTTAGTGTGGAATAATGTTCCATTGTCTGGATGTACCACAGTTTATTTATCCATTCACCTACTGAAGGATATCTGGTTGCTTCCACATTTTGGCAGTTACGAATAAAGCTGCTATAAGCATCCATGTGCTCATTTGTGTGTAAACACCTGATTTTTTCAGTTCATTTGAGTAAATTTGAAGGAGCATTCTAGATTTATTTTGGTATCAGAATTCTTAATGGACTTGAGTGTGTAAGAAAAATAGAGAAAGGGAAAGATCTTGGATAAAGTACTTTGGGTGAAGAATCCAAAAGTTAAATCTTGAACATGTTAATGGAGGAGGTCCATTAAACCCACATGGAGAAGGGGAGTAAGAAGTTATTATTATACTAGTCTAGAGTCCAGGAGAGTCTTTTTTTTTTAAGTTTTTATTTGTTTTGAGAGACAGAGAGACACAGAGAGGGAGAGAGAGACAATCCCAAGCAGGCTCCATTCTGTCAGCACAGAGTCCCATGCGGGGCTCGATCTCACGAACTGAGAGACCATGACCTGCACTGATATCACGAGTTGGATGCTTAACTGACTGAATCACCCAGACACCCCCAGGAGAGACTTTTGGTAGCAAAGCTAGAGTAACAGATGACATCACCAAGGGAGTGAGTGTAGGGAAGAGTATCAAGGACTGAGCCCTAGGGTCCTCCATCCATATCAAGAGGAAGACAAGAAGAGAGGAATCACAAGGAATTGAGAAGCAACAACTAGTAAACAGGAGAAAAAACAAAGATAACGGAATGCACTGAGCGCACTGAAGAAAGTATATGAAGGAGGAGGGCGTCATCAGCTGTACAGGTGCCAAGGACCGGTCTATTAAGATGGGAACTGAGAACTGACCATGGATTTGGCGACATGGAGGTCAATGATCTGACCCTGAATGAGAATTGTTTTCTAATGGGGACAAAAGAAGTATTAGAGTAGATTTAAGACACACATTCTTAGTGGGGTGATATCATTCCCGAGGGAGGGAAAATCAATTCTTGGGAGATGGAAAAAAAACCTTGCTCTTGTTATGTCTAGAGCACAGGTAAACATATAGTACGTAACTACACAGGATGTCTGCGGTGTTCACAAGTCATGGGTGAGAGAAGGCAGTTTAAAAAACACCCAGAAAGATGCATTGTGGGGACAATAACAAAAAAGCAAGCATGAGAAACACTGGTTCCAGAAAGAAGGTGAGGAAAAGCCTCAGAGGCTGAGAAGATAAACAATACTCCAATGATTTGCTGCAAAGGGGATCAAAGAAATGGGACAGCACGGGTAGACAAAGTGGGGTTAAGAGAAGCACCTCAGAAATATTTGATAATGACAATATACATATGGTGCTTATAACGTGCTCATTAGCAGCCACATACTGTTCCTGACCCTTTACAGACAGTACATGGATGAAAATCAGTTATTCCCTTTAACAACCCCGGGAGTGAGTCATTATCATCCGTGTTCTGTAGTTGGGTAAATGGAAGCACAGAGGGGTTAGGGAACTTGCCTACCCAGGATTTTGCAGCCAGGAAGAGTGGGACCTGAGATTTACACAAAGATAGTGTGGCTTCCCGAATCAACATTTTAGATTTATGGTAGATCCTTTAAAATTGTTTGACTTTGCTCTCTCTGTTTCCTACCCCAAAATACATACAACCACACATGCTCAAAAAACTAATATTTGGCATTTCACTCCTAAAATCTATCAGTCATTCTCTGCTGTGGCAAATTCCTCTAAGATATATTCCTGTCTCCTTCCCCTTTGGGTCCTTCTCTCTCTGGAGACCTTCTTCACTCTGCTTCAGCTTAGCAAACCCTAATTCTTAGGAATTTATCTCCAGAGCAATTCACGCTTGCCCATTCAAATTCAGCCAGGAAACAAGGTTGGGGGCAGAGAGGGCTGTCTCACCTTTCTCATTCTTAAAGTCCATCAAGACTTATCAAGGTGATCTCCTTCACAAAAGCTGCCCACTTGTAAAGGGGAATTAAAATATAGTGAAATTACAAACAAAGGGAATTAGTGTCTCCCCTGGAATGCAGAAAGGCAACCAGCCATTCTATTTGTTAAATTCTAATTTCTCTCACTACAGAACTATCTCCACCACCCCGGACACTCACCCCCCATCCCCTCCACTCAGCCCCCCACCCCCATCTTGGGACATTTCCTCCTACAGACAGTGGCTTTGTTAACAGAGCCCAAAAGCAGTTTGGGGAAAATTTATGCAAAATGAAAAAATCCTTTGCCTTAATTAGATGAATGTTTCAGAGAAAACTATATTTGAAGATGTTAACTTTAAAAATAAAACCGCCAGTTATTTTCCCAGCAAAAGATGGGTTTATTCAAGATAACAGGGAATTATAATCCAAGACAAGCAACCTTCCGGAAAAGCATAGACAAGTAGGCCAAACAAAGCAGAGAAACACTACTTATAGAGGAAAGGAGGAGATCTGGAGAGGCTGTTGTAAACAAAAAGTCCATTGGGGTAAACTGGGAATTGGAAGTATAATGGCTTTTCACTGGCTGAGTTGTGACTGTCTCTCATTGGCTGGGCTGTTGTCGGGGGAGGAGGAAAGACCTTCTTCCTGGTGCTGCCCCAGGAAAGAAGTATCCAGGGCAAGGTCTGTCTATTCCTGTTGGGTCTACAACTGGCAGAGTGTGAGCAACCCCACTGAGGACATCCTGACTCCAGTTGGTGAGGTCTCCCATTACTCATTTTCACAAAGACTACATTATTTGCATAATTGTCTTAATTCTTGACTTATCTGACAGGTTTATACCGAGTCAGAGGCAAAATGGTTTCATTCTGGTAGATGAGCCCTAACCAGCAGCTGTCATCTGTCCACGACAAAGTATTTTAATGAGGCCCCACAAAACATTCCAGAAATGGGACATACCTCGTATTTGTCCTTATTGTCCGGCTCTTGGCTGTTGAAATCAAACACACCCAAAGTCAAACACCAACTTCAGAGGCAGTATACTCATCCCATAAGGAGAAGGAGAAATATTTTCTTTTTCCCTACAATTCCCTGTTTCTGAGCCCTTTCTGTTACCACGCAGAATGTCACTTCCTATCCCCTCTACTCTCACCCCTCACCCTTTCAAATTCTGTCCCCCTGGTAGCAATAGGCACCAACAGTAACTTTTTCCCCATGGCCCTAGCCTGAGCTTAGAATAACCACATGTAAAGAAAACGTTCAGTTCCTGGCCAAGGGCCATTCTCATCCTGGAGAATGCTAATGGTGCTACTTTCACATGGACTGTGGGATGTCTTGTTCTCGAACTGCACCTGTTCCCCCCGTCCCAGTTTAGGAATCGTATATGAATAGGAATGTGCAGGAGTGACATAACTTTACGGATAGCCCTGAACCTACTCTCATGCCTCAACCTAAATCATTATGAGCTTATATCCACGGGTGGGACTGATGGCAAATTACTCGCAACCGATCTGGCCACCGTTTGCAGGTACACGGCAGTTCTTTCGTTGAGATCCACTCTGCAAAAGACTAGGAAGAGGGGGAAGTACACAGCCCCAAGAGAGAGGTTCGGTGAGTCCAAGTTATGAAAATGGGGCACGGGCAGGAAGTACCACAGCTAAGAATCTGAGAAACGCAGCCGGAGGAGGCCTGGGACCTGTACTTGAGGAACTTTACGACTTTAGAGACGTAAAACCTTTTTTGACCCCGGGGGTTGTTTGTTAAAAGAGATAATAATCTTATGTGCCTCACAGCACTGCTGTGAAAAATTACAAGTGACAGTACAAGGAAGCACAAGGCAAGGCCACATGGTGCTGGCTCTATCCAGGGATGTACAACCCACAGAGTCACAATCCTATGGGAGGGAAAGAGGAGGCTGGGTTGAAAGTTTTGCAAAATAGTTTCCATATTATTGATAAAGAAAACATTTCAATCCATTTGCACATTGCACAGATGTTTTAATTTTTCAAATATGTAGCTGATTTTGCAATTATGTGAAGTTATTGCTTACGCTTTATTTATATGATGGGAAACCAATGTTTTGCGACAATAAAATGGTCCATATATCCTTGCATGTTATCTAGATGAGCCATGTGAAAGTATCCAGCTTTGAAATCTGTCCCAGATCCAAGCTATTTTGACTAAGTGTTTTGAAGTTAAATAGTGTGAAACTTATCCAAAAATCTTAGTACTCAGATAAATAGGTTTCTACAGGGTTTTAAACCGTTTGCTTTAAAAATTCTTTAATTTTTAGATAGTAGAAAAATGTTACAAAAATATTTTGCCTAAGAGGTCCGGTTCAAAAAAAAAACAGTTTGAAAACAAACAGCCTTGCACTGTCTTAAAAAGTCACTTCTGTGTTATAAAAACCACATGGAATGGATCCCAAATCAAATAATTTTAAGGAACCCATTCCAAAACCAGTATTTTGACAAACTTTCAAAATTTAACTATTGATGGCAATGACTCTCAAAAGTCCCAAGAAACCAGATGTAACTTTCCCGTTTTCAAACTTTACAAAATATCTTCTTCTTTTCTACTCCTGGTTTATTTTAGCTGTTGGCCTAGAGGACTCAAAGCAGTGAATGTGAGTACAGTTCAGCACCTAAAAAATGCAGAGAAGAAAGGCACCATCGCGGGAGGAAGAACGAACCTGGTCTTGAGTGAAGCCCAGGTCTGGATTCCTCTTCCATGATCTATCATCTGTGGCATCTTGGCACTGTCCCCACCCAGTTCTGAACTGCAGTTTCTGTCTTAGATTGGGTTCCACCACAGAGCAGAGCATAAGCAAGGGCTTTTATGCAGGTATGCAGGTATTTGGGGACATGACCTAGGAGAAGGACTGGGAACTGGAAGAAGTACAGCAGGAAAGGAGGGAGAGTCATCACCAGGGGATATTCTTGAGTTAGCCGCCACGGTGGACAACCGGGCCCCAGAGTAGAGGGACCTTCTGGGGTCCGTGTTGAAGGTCCAAGGAACAAAAGAGGGGCTGGCTCTGGACAGGCTCCACCGTCCACCCCTCCACCCATCCACTCGCAGATCATGAGTATGTGACCACCAGATGGGTTCCTGCTGACGTCCCCAGCAGCTGTCTCGGGGAAGTCCTGAGGCAGTGGATATGCCGGAATATGCCACCTTAAAATCGGCTATTTTGGCATAAGGATTATTTTGAGCTGCCAGCCATTGAAAATGAAAAGATGCAGAAAGAAACCTTGTCAGTTGTCAGGGTTTTCCTTATCTGACTAAAAGCAGAAACTTCTGGGAAATGAGGCTGCCATGAGTTCCCTCTCAGGGGAGTGTCATGGCCATCAGGAAAACAGAAAGACCATCTGCACCTGCATAAGCAAACATTATCACAAACCTTCTTATCTCCAGCTCATTCTCCTAAAAATCTATTTGTCTTTTCTAGAGAAATCTGTTTGTTCTTCCCAAAGAAGAACTCCTTCCCCTCTCCCCTTTCTCCTACTAAGTTAGGTCTCTAATCCTCTAACTTTAACCATGTAATGAGCTAGTTACTTCTTTTGTTAACTTTCACAGGCAAGTAACACTTTTCCTCCTGCTAATCTGTCTCTGTCAGTTTAACGAGCCGGCCTGCAGAAGAGGAAACGAAGAGGGCACGGGAAAAGTTCTTCCTCCCCAACAGCAGAAAGCAAGAGACGTGAGGTACAGTCTGGATGAGGTGTGGTCAGGCAAGCCACACCTATGCCAAGCTGGTTGCTGCATCAATGACTAGACTCAATGGTAGGCCCAGAGGACATGAGCACGAGAGGGGCCCAATGCGGTTTCCTCATCTATCCAGTGGGGGTTAAAAAACATTACAGGGGCTTTATTGGCAGAGCCTATGCTTCAGCATCTGCAATTTCTTGAACTAAAACCCCCTCTTTCCCCATCTGCCTGGTGGGTAATTCCTCATCATCGAATTCCTTATCGCTGCACTTTTTCCAGATCTAAAGTAAAAGGAGACTTTCTTCCCCATTCCCCACCTTCCTCCAGGTCCCTGAAAGCCACTCTGTCCTTCTCTCCAGCCCTGGCCCCATTCCTACTCTCTTCTCCTAGTGTGAAGGGGGAGTATGACACCAGAATGTCGGTATTAGGAATAGCTCTCTCTTTCAGGCTAGCCTGACCCTTCCTCCTACTCTGAGGTGAGCACATCCAGGTCAGGGCCCAGGGCCTCCCTTCTGAAGATCAGTCCTGAGACTGGACAGCATGAGGCAGCCTTTGCCTCCCACAGAGACAGTGGGAGGGAAGGCAGAGCAACTGACCCCAGCCACAGGTCCAAACCAGTCTCTCATACCCTGTCACCAGCTCATAGATCTGATGTGCTGGTCTTCAGATGAGGCCCCAATCTATTTGGTCCCCCAGTTACCACACAAGCTCAACAAGAGGAGGAATTTTTATTTTGTTCACTGATGTATCCCAAGTGCCTGGATCAGAGCTTGGCACATAGGAAGGGCTCCGTATTTATTTGTTTAATGAATTAAGGAATCCGCAGGGGGAAGGAGTGTGATTAGCAATCCAAAACCAAAATGCCCTCAATCATCCCTTCCAGACAGCAGTGGGCCCTCCTCCGTGATCCCTTAGCACCTCCCAGTACAGCACTTAACACATTATAACCATTCGATATGGAACCTGGCTCTCACGTTTGACTTGGAGCTTCCCAAGGGCAGAGATTTTACCTCCTATTTATCTTTGTCTCCCAAAGGCCCAGCCTTCTGGGACTAACTCCTAGAAGGTGCTCAAAAATAACAGCTGGATGGATGGCGAAGATAAGGAACACAATAATATTACATTTTAATTGTCTTCTTTCATTTTGAATGCCAAAGATGCTTTTGCTTTAAAGTTAGAACGTATGACTAATGAATCACTCCCAAGCTTGTTTGAGAACTCTGAACAGAAATGGAAAAAAACAAGATAAGCCAAAAGGGAAAGCCCAATGCAGTAAATGTAGACAGTGACTCTTGGCTCTTGAGCAACTGTTTTTGAAATCCAAGGAGCATGAGTATGAGTCAAGGGGAAGGGTGCAAAGTTCTTTGAGGATTTGCTAACATGTTATTAATACTACAATGCCAAGAAGGGAAAAAAGGACTCGAGGAAATAAGGACAGAAGCTGTTAAAGCTCGAAAGAAATACATGAATGGCAAATACATGGCACTGCGGCAAATAATTCCACGTCCTCCCCACCCCATGCCCTCACCCCACCCCTTCGTCCTGCCAGCCTTGGTAAACATCAATGGTCAATTAGATACAGCACTTGTTTCCACCAAGGGAAAGTCCTTCCCTAATAGGAGGGAGAAGAACTCTAACGGCTATTCCTGCCTCAGATCAAGAGTTCTAACACCTAGATGAACGTCAAACTCATCCGGTGTGTTCATCACCTCAGGCTGCCATAACAAAATACCACAGACAGGGGGCCTTAAACAACACGCTTTTCTCGCACGCGATTCCGGAGACTGGAAAGTCACAGATCGAGGTGCTGGTCAGGTAGGTTTCGTTCTGAGATGTCTTCTCTTGGCTCACACACGGAAAGCTCTCCCCAGCTGGGCTTGGTACAAGGTATGCTCTCAGGGATAGCTGGTCAATGCAAGAAAGAATCGACTCAGGTGGGGCAGTCCCAGACACCATGGTGCAACTCAGCGTACCCTGCGGTATCTAACGGAGAATACCTCTCTATGAAGTCCCGTGGCCCTCCAAGACAGTCATAAAGAAGACAGAGAACAATAGGGACAAGGCAATTCGTTCCTTTATTCATCTAAATGTCTTCATTAAAAAAAAAAAAAATTCCAAGATCATGGTTGTGTGTGTGCGAGACTGTGTTTTTTCTTTTACTAAATGAGAGTGTAGGACTGCGACTGTGGCATGAAATGTGGCCAGTGCAGATTGAGATGTGCTGTAAGCTCAAAATACAGACCTAATTCAAAGACTTAGTATTTAAAAAAAAAAAAAAAAAAAGTAAACGATCACATTGATATTTTTCTATTAATTGCATGTTAAAATTAAAATGCTTTGGGGGTGCCTGGGAGGCTCAGTTGGTTATGGTCTGACTTCGGCTCAGATGGTGACCTCTCGCGGTTTGTGGGTTCAAGGCCCATGTTGGGCTCTGTGCTGACAACGCAGAGGCTACTTGGGATTCTCTCTCTCTCTCCCTCTCACTCGCTCTCTCTGCCCCACCCCGGCTCACACACATGTATGCGCTCGCTCCTGCTCTCTTTCTGTCTCTCTCTCCCTCTCTCTCTCTCTCTCTCTCAAAAATAAACGCTTAAAATACTTTGAATATGTTGGGTTAATCAAAATATAATTTAAAATTTTTTAAGTCTTCCTGTGATGCTAATGATCAGCTAAGTCTGGCTCCAACTGGCAGTGAATATCAGATAAAGACTGGGCTCAGGAAAGAACATCAGGCACTGTGACAATCTGAATCGAGAAGCCTGAGTTGCCAAAAAAGCACTGTATTGGCACCACCCACCCCAGCAGTTAAAACTAGGATTTGTTGACACAGGAGTATGTCACTAATGCTTGGTTACTAAAAACATTTATCATTAAGTTTTGAATATATACATATTAACTCACAATGAACCCAAGTCCTAAATGTAAAACCCAGAACTCCAAAACTCTTAGGAGAATAGGGCAAAAGCTTCACAATGTTGGACTTGGCAACGATTTCTTGAATATGACACCAAACACACAAACAACAAAACAAAAAAATAGATAAGTAGGACTTCATAAAAATTGTTAAATTTTGTGCATCAGAAGACTCTACCAACAGGGTAAAAAGGCAGCCGACAGAAAGGAAGAAAATATTTGCATATACGGAATACACAGAGAACTTCTAAAACTCAACAACAAAAACACTAACAACCCAATTCAAAAATGGGCAAAGGACTTGATATTTCTCTGAAGATGACATACAGATGGCCGACAAGCATATGAAAAGATGCCCAACATCACTAATCATTAGGGGGAAAAAACCAAAACCATGATGAATACCACTGTTAGCGTTGCCACTATGTTAAGGGGGGAAAAACCCAGAAAAACGACAGGTGTTGGCAAGGATGTGGAGAAATTGGGACCCTTGGGCACCGCTGGTGGGAATGTGAAAGGGCACAGCCACTGTGGAAAAGAGTATGGCGGATGCTCAAAAAATTAAAAATAGAATTTTTTGATGCAGCAACTCCACTTCTGGGTATTTACCTCAAAAGAACTAAAAGCTGGGTCTCAGAGAGTGGTTTGCACACCCCTGTTCATAGCAACATTATGCACTGTAGCTAAAATGTGGAAACAACCCCAAATGTCCAGCTGAGTGGAAAGGCCAGATGTGGTATATACATACAATGGCATATTATTCAGCTTTAAAAAGGAAGAAAATTTCGACACCTGCTACAACACGGATGTACTTTGAGGACATTATGGTAAGTGAAATAAGCCAGACACAGAAAGACAAATACTTACATGATGTACTTCAAGTAGTCAAATATAGAGACAGAAGGTAGAATGGTGATTGCCAGGGGCTGGGGGATGAGGGATGGGGCACTAGCGTTTGGTGAGTCCCGAATTTCAGTTTTACAAGACGAAAAGATTCCTGGAGACGGACAGTGGTGACGGTTGCACAACATGACGAATGTATTTAATACACTGAACTGTATGCTTAAAAATGGTTACAATGGTAAATTTTATGTCATGTGTATTTTACCACCATACAAAACTGAGTTTGAGAATTATAGTTTTCTTTACATCAAATAAACATATTCAGGGATCCCTCCTTGTTATATCCAACATCATTTTCTCACTCACATACCAATATCCTTGCTTTTTTTCCTTTTTCATAGCAGCTTCTTACTTGAGAATGGTTTTAGATTTACAGAGAATTGAAAAGATAAGAGTGGAGAGTTCTCGCATGTCTCCACAGTGTGGTATATTTGTCACAGTTAATGACCCCATGTTGATATATTATTATTATTAACTAAAGTCCATACTTTACTCAGATTTCCTTCGTCTTCCATTATGTCCTCTTTTTGTTCCAGGATCCTATCAAGGGTAGCATATCAGTTTTAGTCATGTCCCCTTGGGCTCCTCTTGACTATGAAAGCTTCTCAGGCTTTCCTTGTTTTTGATGACTATAATAGTTTTAGCAAAAGCTAATCATGTGTCCTGTAGATCAAAACTGGGATTTTTGTGGTGGTTTTAGACTGAGGCTGTAAGTCTGGGGGAGGAAACCAGAGAGCTCAAGTGCCTTCCTCAACGCAAATCAGCAAGGGTTCCTTTGTTAACTTGACTTATCACTGATGACGTTGACCTTGATTACCTGGCTGTGATGGCATCTGTCAGGTTTCGCCATTGTAAAATTCCTCCTTTTCCCAAATGCAGTCTTTGGAAGGAAGTCACTGTGCACAACACACATGGAAGGAAGGCGGAGACAAATGTCATGACGCCCATTTCACAGAAAAAAAAAAAGTAGGTGAAAGATGAAGTTACTTTCCCAAGGTTTCAAAGTTAGTAATTTGCAAAGCCGGGATCTAAAAAACAGAGGCTCGGTCCACAGGTTTTCCTCATGGTCTTCAGAAAAGTCGGCAGAAACTCACCTATAACAGAATTCACCGTAGGATTTCACCATATTCCTTCAATGCCATTGTCTTAGAAAAGAGCACAGGTAGGGGCGCCTGGGTGGCTTGGTCGGTTAAGCGTCCGACTTCAGCTCAGGTCATGATCTCACGGTCCATGAGTTCGAGCCCCGCGTCGGGCTCTGTGCTGACAGCTCGGAGCCTGGAGCCTGTTTCAGATTCTGTGTCTCCCTCTCTCTCTGCCTGTTCATGCTCTGTCTCTCTCTACCCTGTTCATGCTCTGTCTCTCTCTGTCTCAAAATAAATAAACGTTAAAAAAAAATTAAAAAAAGAAAGAAAGAAAAGAGCACAGATACAGTTCCATTGCTCAGTCTACCCTGAAGCGTCATGTGGCCTGGGATCCTGAATACCTCTAGCCTTTAGCTGAGTCCTCCAGGAAACAAAACACCACCAGGTTTAGGAACCGGGATTCCAATGTCTGAATCCAGCCAAGCCATTCAGCTGGGTTACCTTGGGGAAATACCTTGCTGTCTCAAACATTTGGCTTCTCATCTATAAAACAGTGGCAGTAACTACAAAATGTCGGTCCAGAAATTCATGTGAAGGAAGGACTCTAATTTTACTTTCTATAACTCAGCTTAATCTCTATCTTGAGCTCTGTTGAGATCTGAACAGCAGACTTTACCACCATCAGTCCAGTGTCTTTGGCCCAGACGCCCCCCCCCCCCCCCCCCCCCCCGCCCAAGATGCAATCTTCCTTCCTTGTCTGGGGATCTCTCCACAACTTTGTTGACACATGTGGGTGCCTGGAATCATTCTCCTGCTCCCAGGCCACACTGGAGCCTGGAAAACATTAAGACCACCAAGGGTGCCACGGCTCCTCTCTCATTCCCTTCTCTCTGTCTCTCTCTCGGACCCGGGTCCGGAGAACCCGCTTAGACTCTGCACCATCCCTCTAGGTTTCTTTCCCCTTCCTGGGCCTATCTCCTGGCTAGGGCTCCACCAACATCCTTACTCTTTTCAGTTCCTCTAAACCCATTCCCCTAAGTCCAGGACAGCTATTCTTGGAGGACAACCTACCCAGGAGGAGGAATAATGCTTTGTACTCACTTAGGAGGTTCCCCCCGCCAAACTTTTATCTCCGCCTTGAAATGCTTAGACCCTTCTAAGCATACAGGCTTTTAAAATATAAGGGCCAGAAAAATTCTCATTTGGTCAACATATATGATGGATTTGTTATTTTCAATGGATTAATAAAAAGTTTTAGTAACTATGCTTCATTATTCAGTTAGAGCTTCCAATATGATACATATCAGTAGCTATAGCCCAATAAATAAAAGTTCTTCAGAAATCCCAAGAAATGCTAACAGTATAAAGAGGTCTTACGACCAACACGTTTGGCTAAACCACTGATTCAGCCCAAGCCCACAGCTATTTTTCTGAGCATCTGTTATATTCCAAATAGTGGATACTTTATACCCACAGCTGGAATATAAAGAAGAAAAGTCACAGCCTTTGTCCTCAAGCAGTTCACACCGAGAGGAAGAAATGTTGAATCATATTAGACAGTCACTGTAGATTTCTTCGTCTGAACACTGACATGAGGGTAACTCTGGAAACACAGAGCAGGTGTCGCGCTTAACTCAGATGACGTGTCACTGTTTCTCCGAGACTACCCCTGACCCCCTGCACGGAATAAAAAAGGGGAAAGCAAAATCACACAGGGACACAAGGCAGGAAAAGGCGGTCCAGGCTGAGGGAGTTACACGTTCACACAACCGGAGGCCAGAGAGAGCCGCTGTGCTCCAGGGGTGTTTAACATGGCTGGTGTGCGGACCACACAGAATTGGTGAACGGGGAGCCTGGATGCCCAAAGTAACAGAAAATAAACAGGCGTTGCAAAAGCTCTCAATGTTTTCCTATTATTAGCAGGTGATAGTAGTTAGCTTCTCCTTGTCACAGAGGAAACAAGCACGGATGACTCAGCAGAGATGACTCATCGAAAGAGAAGCCGTGGGTGAAGTCTTTGTCAGGCTCTCCGAGCTACACCCACGCGGTGCCTCCCCTTGCAAGATCAGTTCTCCACGGCGAGTCGTTTTTGTATTTTTATATTCAAACAAACGCAAACAGTACGGCCCAGGATACACAGTGCATGTGAACTGCTGGGACAAAGCATTAACACTTAAGGAAACTTTCCGTTTGCAGCGGGCTGCTTGAGGTCGTGCGGCACATTTATAAGATTCGGTTATCATGAGGACGTGCGTGGAGAAGTTTGCCGAGCACGGTGAGAATGCTAGCCAGTCATTTGCCCTCTGCAAAAGCCAACAAAGCTCTAGAAAGGATAATATCCTGGGAAATGTAGTTTCAGCTTCTCACCCTTTCAGGTCATTCTTCCATGAGGCCCTCAAGCCAAGTTCATTTTTTTATTTAGGCTTCGGTTTGTGTTTTGTGTGGGAGGCAGCTTCTGAAAGGGCCCCCAGGGATCCCTCCTCTTGGGGTTCACAGCCGTGTGTAATCCCCTCCCCTTGAGTGTGGGCTGTACCTCTCAGCTTGCTTCTAACAAATAGAAGGTGGTCACACAGACGGATGCCACTTGGAACGTTCAGTTACAAAAGGCTCTGACTCCTCTCATACCCTCGTCCTCTCTAGCCCTCTCCCCTGTTCACTCTGATGAACCCCATTTCCACCACTGTGAGCTTCCCTGTGGACAGCCTCACCTGGCGAGGAACTCAGGGCAGCCTCCAGCCAATAGCCACTGGGAAACTGAGGCTCTTGGTGCGGTAGCCCTGCAAAAAAAAAACCCCTGAAGATGGCTCACAATCACATGGAAACATCCCTCCCCGGCTGGGTTTTGAAACAGCAGCAGCCCAGATGAGACCTTGATGATAGTCACTGACAGACCTTGAGCCATAACTTTTGTTATGGTATAAATTGATAGAATTTAATAAAAGACCAAAACATTCTGTGTTTTGCCAGGCTGAGAGTGTTCCAGAGACGGCAGAGGTCAGGACTGGAAAATCCATTTGCCAGAAAAAATGTTCGCGTCCATTGTCTTCCTCCAAGGCACGCTTTTGACGTGCTCTCTCCAATTACCTCCTACTTCTGTAATTACACAAAGCCAACAAAGCCGTATGTTTAAGTGCCTCCAATCCAAGAGTTGCTATAGCCACCTGGGTTCTCTAATCTCCCTTCTTTTGCCTTCAAAAATTCAATAAACACGTTACCACTTGTCAAAGCTGACATCCTCCCCCATGGCGAGAAAGGTTCTGCACTCAAAGGAGATTTTTATGTCTTTGTTTTTCCTATTCGACTTCCTATCCTTCTTCTGATATTTACTCTTCCTGTCAATGCCTGTATCAGAGTATGGACTAATAAATAGCGTTTGCCTTATACCTCTGCTTTTCTGTGAGGATTTCCAAATTTAGGCTGGATCTGGGTATGACAGGCAAGCTGGATGGTGGCCCTGTGACAGCAGACATTGGATTCAAAATTACATGGTCCTCGGGGTTAGCCAGCCAGCCTTCCTTCCAACCAACACGGGCCCCAGAACTGTTCCTAGAGGCTGTGTTAGCCCGAGTCCTTTGAGAATCAGACTCCCAATGTGAGATTAAACATCTGAGGACTCGGGAGGGAAATCATCTGTGAGAGCAAACAGGGAGGGAGTCAGAAGAGGCTGGGAGAGCCACCAGACTGTGATGTGAGTCTGGTCCTGAGTGAAGGAGGCAGGGAGGGAAGGTCGGGTGGAAGCCCAAGGAGGATTCTTCAAAGCTGTCAGGAAGTCTTCAAGCCAAAGTCAGCTGTCAGAGTAGTCGGTTTCCCAGGACCAGGTCTGCCATGAGGGTCACCGGCTGGGAGAAGGACATGTGACATCGGCACACTCACAGGATTTCAGGGGCAGCAGCCGGAGCCCTTGGTCACTTTCACCCCTCTGTGGTAAGAGGTCTGCAAGGAGCACTCCCAGGGCCCCCGCAGGGGCATATGACAACGAAAATCTGGGTGTGGTAGGGCGGGGGATTATTCTGGAATGGTAACATCTCTCTAACTGCTAACCCTCGTGGCTTTTCTTCTTTGTCTTTATTGACAAAATCTTTACACTGTCACCAAAGGGGCAGAACTGTGGCATGTTCATGACTTAGGTAGCTCATGTTCCGTGTCAGCATGCTTCCCACTCGTTCATTCATTCATTGATGTCTTCTTTTATTCCTTCAGCAATACTTTTGAGAGTCTGTTCGGGCCCCTAGAGAATCGATGCTAAATAAGTCATCCCTGGAAATATCTTGTTTTAGGGAAGATGGACGTGTGAACCAAAAAAAACATGAAGACACAAATTTCTGACTATAATAACACTTCAAGGCAAATGAAACAGGATAATGCAACAAAGAACGACTTTTGGGGAGTGGGAAGGGAAACCTATTATGTCCCATCATGCTTTCTGTTACCTTCTTTTCTTGTCTCTCAGACTCTATTTTGGAACGTTGAGGTGGGGCATGGAAACTGCCTCCGGTTTGTTTTCTTCCTGGCATAAACACTGGCTTGGACTCTTCCCTCCAATTTCTGCCTTTTTCTAACAATGTTATTTCTGGCAAGTCATATTCCTGAAATACCGTGAGCCTCCTTGTACATCTCTCTATCCACAGGGGAGAGGGTTGGTCCTGCAGTGATGAATGCACATTTCTTCTAGGCTAGTAACTCCTCTTAATTTGTTTTGGACCATCCCTACTTTTCCGTTCACCAACTAATCCCGAACAAGGGTCAAACAAGTCACGTGAGAGAAAAGCCCACCAGGCCACACTCAGTTCTGGGAACACCAGGCCCTCCCCTAATTAATCACAATGGCTGAGCATGAGCCACACAACTGGCTGAGGAGGAAGCGTGTGGGGGCAAGAGTACCGGGCCGGATGTCAGAAGACCTGCCTTTGGCCCCAGATCTACCCCTAACGAAATGTGCCATCTCAATCAACACCTTCCTCTCTGGTTCCTGGCACACGATAAGTATATAATACATACTGCTGAATGAAGACAGCAGGATCTTAAGCTATCACTTTCCATATCAGCTGGAGTATAGATTAAGGAGCCATAACAAAGAGACCCCCAAATGCAGTGACTTAAGCAAGAGAGGGGTTCATGTCTCTTTCATACAACGGAATAGTGGTAAGAAGGGGAGATTGGCCCCTCGGCTCTATGAGGTTATCCTGGGGCCCGGGGTTCCTTCTTTTTTCCTCTGGACCCTCTCAGGGTGGTGCTGCATGTTCTGTGCCGGTTCAGCAGTATCACATGTAGGCAACTGTCAGAGGGAAGAGGGGAAGAGACGGGGAAGAAGCAATTTCCTCTTAGGGGAGTGCTGTGGAAATTACACAGTTCTGTTCCCATTCTATCAGCAAGACTCTGGCCACATGGCCACGACAAACTTCCAGGGAAGCTGAGAAATATGGGCTCCAGCTGACCTGAGAGCACCCATGGAGCAGGGGTGGCAGGGGGAGTCCCTTACTAAATGGGGAATGAAAGAGGACAGACAGGCTTGGACATTTAGTAGTCTCTGCCAAGCCTGTGACAAGATTCCATTCTCGTGTCCATGATTCTGCTAAAGAATGATTGTTACTGGCATGCTATCTCTTTATCTTATTTTGCTTTTCTTCCCCAGAATTTTTCACTGGCCTAAACCCAATGACTTTGAACATGTGTGTTTTAATATGGGGTCCATGGCTCCTATAGACCCTAGAAGAGTCTTAAAATTTTTTGAGGATTTTTTTAAATTGGGGGTTTTTCCTTCTGATCATGGTGTTAAAACTGAATGTTGCCATTTTGTGCATCATTCTTATGATCCCATATAATCAAATCATGCCATGGGATCTCAATGGCCTTGTTGGTTCCAGTGGCACAGATACAGACTTAGCATAGAAATGTTGGGTTTGCCCCAAATTAAGTCCAAATAAATTAATAGTAGACTTCACAAAGGGAGTTTCCAGAGCAGTCCAAATAGAGAGAAATGATGGAAAATTGGATCATCACATGGCACCCGGTAGGATACACATGCCAAAAGAATTAATGAGGCAGTGGTCAATATCATGTTCTCCTTTGAGAGATAATTTGGTTTCAGCAAAACAACATCATCCTTCCCATTAAATTAATGTTGTTAAATAGCATCACATTGGCTTTTTAGTTTTGTTTGAATTTAACTTGTATTGAATGGAGTTACAATTGACCTCTGAACAACATGGGTTTGAACTGTGTGGATCCACTCATATGTGGATTATACGTGTGTGTGTGTGTACGTGTGTGTGTGTGTGTGTGTGTGTGTATACACCTATATGTGGATTATATGTGTGTGTGTATGTGTATATATATATATATATATGTATATATATATATACATATATATATATAATGTAGTACAGTACTGTAAATGTATTTTCTCTTACGATTTTCTTAATAATACTTTTTCTCTAGCTTACTTCTTGTAAGATTACAGTATACAAGGTATATCACATACAAAATATATGTAAATCCACTGTTTAGGTTATCAGCAAGGCTTCCGATCGATAGCAGACTGTTAGTAGTTAAGTTTGGGGGGGAGTCAAAAGTTATACAAGGATTTTCAACTGCATGGATGGTCAGTGCCCCTAAGCCCTGCATTGTTCAAGGGTCAACTGTATACTGAACTCAATTCAATTGCTTAATTTAACTTGACTTGGGCTTTAAACAGATATCAGAGCTGTAATGACAAGCTTGAAAGTAACATCATAATCAAACAATTGTAGTATATACACTGGGAAGGAAGTGGAAGTTGTTCTCTTCTTTTAAAGGGGCCCACACATCACTAAAGTTTAAAGAGCAGAGTTATCATGAATGGTTCTAAAGGATTATGAGAAGTTATCCTCCCTGAGAGTGATTCTCTCCCATGGACTATGATTCCAGCAGACCCTAAAACATTTCTGCCCAGCTGACAGTTACTTTAGATTTTGTTCAAGTGCACCACTCAACCTAGATGGCCGCTCTGTTGTCACCAACTTCAGGAGAATAAACGTGGAATGTTCTAGCATCTGCAGCATTTCCTAAACCAAAGGAATTTTGCCCAAGAGGGTGGGTAGGTTACTCTCTGCTGCTAAGTTCCTGCTGGGGTAGTTGATTTCTGCTCCCTGAAAGGACAAGGAAGTGAAAAGTTCCTTCTCTTCCGCCCGCCTAACCCATGCCTGCAGTTTCGAGGGTAACTATATGACAAGGGCAATAAACATTCCACCCCCCTGAGGCAATGGAGTAGAAAATGACATATATAGGGGCTGGGTAGCAGTGCATGCATCAGTCTATCTGGTGCTTGGAGATCCTCTGGGATGAGAGGCGCTATATAACTGTAAGTTATGGGGACGCTTAATCAACTATTCTCCCACCGACTTGTGTTCCGTCCGTGATTTACTGGCACCTCTGTTTACCTACAGGATAATGGTCCTGGTGGAAGAGAGTATGAGGAAATAAATGACTTGGTGGGTGATTAATTGTCCTGGCGCAGCACAGAGTCCAGTACCAGGATCATTATTTCTATTGTATGACAAGAAAGAAAGAAGGAGCAGTGAAGCCGTGTGCATAAATAACAGGGGAAGGATTTCCTCGCTGCTCAGGAAAATTCTGCTCTCCCATTCTTTTCAGAACTGAAGGGGCCTATTCCACAGTCCGAACTCTCATCTCTTCCCTGAGCCTTCAGACGTGATCTCTGCTAATTGCTCTAGTCGGGAGCTAGGGAAGTTCTGGCGACGGTTCCCATCCCGTTCACCCCAAGCACAGGAGCAGCACGGCACTGCAACTTGGCCCTTTCTGGAGCTCGCCCATACAGACGGTCTCTTAGGAGGCAGCTCTGGGCTCTGAGAATAAGAGGCAGTAGGGAAGCTGATAAATTTCGATTGAATGAACGCTATGCGCAAAGACAGTACAATAGGAGGAAAGCTCCGGACACATAAGGGTAGCAGCTTCTGGCATCTTAGTTAATGAAACGGAGCATTTAATCCAGTTGTTCAAAACCCCACTACATGTTAGAAACACTCTACTTAGGAGCCTTAAAAAAAAAAAAAACAAAACAAAAAAACAAAAAAAAACTACCAATGCCGGGTCTCACCCTTGACCCATGAAAGCAGAAGTTCCAGGAGGGAAGTCTGGCATCTAACCTTCATACAGCGCTGATTTAATGGAAATGGGATTCCTAAGCCTTGGACGTAACTCTTCGGGAGCCGTGGGACATTGATTTCATTAGGGAGTCCCTCATTAGCCTAAAGAGAACATCAGGGAAGAACAACATACAAGCTGCTGAACGTTCCAGCTCCAACATTACTGCTTCCAATTGGGGAAAATAAATCACTGCAGAAGGACAGCGCCTCATTTTAACTAGTCTGGGTTTTAATAGCCCATCAGCTCCGCTTTAAATGCTTTTTGATAGCACTGCGCACTTGACCTTAAGCAGAGCACTTGGATTCAACCTTGACATTTACCATAATTAAACAAAGAGGATTTTTCTCATTAAATATTATTTTTGTTTCTTGGACTGAACTGAATTGTGAATGAGATTCCATTTCAGTCGATGCCATGGCATGACCCTCCATTCTCCACAGCCGTTAGCAGCTACAAGCCCCAGTGTGCCCTCAGCTGCGGCATGAGGGAGCTTGGCATTTCCTGTGGGCTCTCTTTTTAGCTACTGACAAATGTCACAGAGGCCAGCGTCATCCACAGGGAGAATGGGTAGGATGCCAGAGGGAGGCAGACAGCCCCACCCCAATTCTCATAGATACGATCTTTAACTCCCTGGAATCCTCACCCACTAGACGGGGAAGGTCACTTTTGGCACTATCTGCCAAGTTCGTGTTGAAACCCTCTGTTCCTTCCTCATCCACAGCAGTGAGACTCTGGCACTTTTTTATTTTGTAAAGTATTAACTTAATTCCCTGCCATGACTGACTGGACCAGAAGTGGGTAGCACACCCAAGTTGGTTTCATCCAAGTTCCTCCAGGAATTGGAAATGGAATCAAGAAAAAGAGAGGATGATTTTGGTTGGATAACTGGACTTGTATGATGGATACGTTGCAGTTGCCACAGGGGTCAAGAGGCAGAGGAAGCAAGGCTTCAGGGAATAAGAATGGAACCGAGGAGATCAGAAGCAAGAGACCCAGGAAGAGTCCAGCTTGTGTTCTAGTCCTAGACATTTCTCCCAAGGCTCCATTTTGTTCCTGTTGTTGGTTTCAAAAGAAATTCCTGTGTCTTTATAATAAAGCAGGCGGAGAAACGTCCCTTGCCTACCCCTTCCTTAATATCGTTTACCTTCCCACTTTTCTTCATGTGATGTTCCAGGGGCCAAGTCAGCCATTTGTAACAGAAATCCATGCAATCCCTAACTCCCTGGAAACTTCACCCACTGAGAATGGGTTTTGGTAACATCTCCCCAGCTCATGATGAACCCATTAACTCCCTTGTGATGGTTAATTTTATGTGTCAACTCAGCTTCTGCCCAGATATTTGGCTAGGCATGATTCTGGATGTTTCTGTGAAGGAGTTTTTTGAATAAAATTAACATTTAAATCAGTGGACTTTGAGGAAAGTAGATCACCCTTCACAATGCAGATGGGCCTCATCCAATCAGTTGAAGGTCTTAATAGAACAAAGACTGGACACCCCAAGCAAAAAGGGATTCAGCCAGAAGATTACTAGGGACTCAGACTACAACTCTTCCCTGGGTCTCCAGGTTGCTCGGCTGTCCCATCAGATTTCAGATTCACCAAGGCTCCATATTCACGTGAGTCAATTGTTTAAAATCAATCCATCTCTCTCTCCCTTCCATGCTCCTCTCCCTCTGTCCCTCTCCCTATCCCTCTCCCTGTCCTCTCTTTCTCTCTCTTTATTCATTCACTCATTCATTCATTCATTCATTCACACATCCTGTTTCCTGTTGCTTCTGTATCTTCCGGAAAACCCTAATACATCCCTCTTCATCCATAGAAGGATGCCTCTGGCTATTACTATTAGTACTTCCTCCCTTGTCAACTTGCAATATTTTAGCACTGATATTAACAGGTGATAGGGAGGTAGTGTGGCAAAGGAGAATGGACACTGGACCCAATTCAACGAATCAGTGGTGTAATCTTGGGCAAATCACTTTACTGGTCTGGGCCTCTCCTAGGTTATAGCAGAAGATTCCTAAGGGTCTTCCTAATTTCAAAATCCACAAAAGGTACCATAACATCTCACACAACAATTTTAGGTGGCAATCTCCCTTTTTCTGTGTACTTCCCCTTGCTGGAAATCTTGTTTCTTTCCCTGTAGTCCTTCTGCCATTTTGGAACTGGAGAGGGAGAGAAAGGCCAGATGAAAGGGAGAAAGAATGATAAAGAGACAGTTCCAGCCAGACACAAGGGGAGAGTAGAGGGTACTTCCAGCGGAGGGGGGAGCTGCACAGAGGGGTGAACAGAGATGGATAGGCAAGTGAGACCTGGAGCCCTGACCCCCCCACCCCATCCAGGTCTAAAGCTCCAAGCTGGGGTGGGTGTGAGTGCTCACTGGGACACCAAGGCGGGTCTGGAGAAATCTAGGCAGGTGATAGCCGGTGCTCTGCTTCCCCAAGTACCACCGGGACAGTCACAAGCCTGTAAGGGAAACTTGCATTTCCAAAGAGTTCTGTGCACATCAAAAGTGGGTACCATGTGGCAGCGTGGACAGAGGTGGCTGCCTGTATAGACAGGGACCGGGACAACCCCACCCCCAACCCCTCTTCAAGTGTCTCCTGGCTTCGACAGAGCACAGAAAAGATCTGGAGAGTTCTCAGGAGCCTGTGAAAGGGGTGGTAGAGGTAGCTAAGAGTTAAGATGTGAGAAGCCTGCCTGCAAAGATTCGCTAAGACACATGGTGGAGAAAGCTGCAACTTTCAGGGAGGTCTGACCAGGTGTGGGGCCCTGAAGGAAGATAAGGAGCAAGTCTCAGAGAACCAGCAAAGCAAGCAAACTCCCAGGGAGTTTTGTTTGTGGGTTTTCCCTAACTCTTTTTTAAAATATTTTTTAATGTTTATTTATTTTTGAGAGAGAGAGAGAGGCACAGTAGCAGACGTATTAAATGCATTTCATTTAACTCTTACAATAGGTACAGCACAAGCAGGGGAGGGGCAGAGAGAGAGGGAGACACAGAATCCGAAGCAGGACACAGGCTCTGAGCTGTCAGCACAGAGCCCGACGCGGGGCTTGAACTCACAGGCTGTGAGATCGTGACCTGAGCCAAAGTTGGACACTTAACCGACTGAGCCACCCAGGTGCACCAGTTTTCCCTTACTCCTATAGGGCTTCAGAGTAGGAGATCGATTATTAAAATAAAGGACGTGAAAAAAAATAAAAAATAAAGGACGTTTCTTTCTGGTTTTGTACATCTGAGCTGTAGTGCATAAAGTCTTGCCCCCCTACAGCTGCAACAGAGAATCCAGAGGGGGGAGGTCTTTCTTGCCTCCATGCCTTGGAAGGAGACATATCCACCTCCCCACTCACCTTGTACCACCCCATGGGGAGAGAGAGAGAAAGTAAGGAACAGTCCCAAGGACGCCAGTCACCGTAGCATGTGATTCCTTGTCCCTAAGGAGCCATCGTTAGGATAACATGGTAGTCAGAAACATGAGGGCGATATTTAGAAAGATGGTCTGAATCTCTCCTCTGTCAACTACGGCAGGTTGCAGAAAGATCTGAGAGAGGCACCAGGAACCTAGTTTGTGGGGGAAGGAGCTTAGCCTGGACATGGTCTTTCCCAGCTGTTGAGAGACCGGCTCAGGGGTTCGACCGGGACAGCGTGCCCTTGCTATTTCTGTCAGCACACTTACCTGTTACACTAGGGCACTCCAAGAGCTGTTGGAGGTAGGGTTTTCAGAAAGGAAAGGAGGAAGACTGGAGAGTTGCCAGTGGGAACTAAAAGTGGGTGCACACAGCTCCGGAGCAGCCTGGGGGGCTGACTGTCCCAGTGAGCTCAGCTCCGCTCATTCCGTTGTCAGTATATCCTACACCAACCTCTCATCCCTTCAGCCCGGTCCTACTGGCCCGTGGCTTTTCAGACCAGACCCATGGGTTCCTGGAGAGTTCTCTGAAAGTGGTATGTTAGTTCCTACACTGTCTCTGGCTACGTAGTTGCTAAAAAGGCAATCGTTAAAACCCAACTGCCTTTTTCAACCACATCTCTACCACCCTAGCTGTTTCCATCTTCACTCGCTGCTGCACAGATCCATGGCATGGCTTGAATCATGGCTCCTGCCATCAGGTCCGCAAATCTGGCTTTCATGTGTCTGTCACCATTGTGCACCTGCAGTGTGCTGGGCACAGGAGCAGACATTGTAGATGCATTTCATTTAACTCTTACAATAGGTACGTGCATTGCGTATGATGAGCCCCATCTGATAGGAGAAATACAGGTGGAGAAGGGAAAAATTACCTCCCCAAGGTTTCAAAGTGAGTAATTTGCAAATCCATGAGTGAAAAACCCAGGTCTATCTTTAAGCAGAGCACGGGCACCACTATGGTGCACCGCTTCCTTGTGTCTGCTGTAACCACAAAGCCGAAGCCGCCTGTGGCCACACACCAATGCCTCTCCACCCTGCTGCTGCTGCTGTTGCTACGGAACGAGAGCCTCCGTACAGCTCTGATTTATCACTGTCGTTGTTGTGGGAAGAAAATGATTTCTGGATTAAGTGCTAACTGGAAAAACCTCACCCACCCCTGGAGACCCTTCATTTCCTGTGTCCCGTTATCAGTTGCATCAACAATAGTGAAAATGTGTCCGTGTCTGTGTCTGTGTATGTTCAACATACCCGCCTTCGGGTCGTCCAAGAAAAAGATGAACTAGATGTCTGAATGTTTATATGCGGGTGCATATTACACTCCCCTGCTGTCTCCGGAGACTTGTCCAAATATCAGCTATCACGCAAAAAATGACTTAACCAGACTCTAAGTGCAAAACCAGCAAATGCTTTCCAGGATTCTATCAGTATTTCTTAAACATCCAAATTGTTGGACACTTTATAGCTGCTCCATAAGGATGGTGAAAGCCTTTTGTCTTGTGCGTCCTACTCCCTCATGTATATTGGTAGTTTGAACCTTTTCTTTCAGAACAGTGCCCTGGTTTTGTCCCTACTCAGCATTCCCCTGCTTGTCACTGGTTCTTTCTCGATTTCCTTCAGGTAGTTACTGCTAAAGTCCTGAGGCGTTAATTGATCATGGCTTTCTCCCCCCAAGTTCTGAAGAAATTGAAAAAAGTACAAAGGAGTCAGAAGGAGATCCCAACAATAGGTGTATGGCTGGCTACCCAGACTGGTGCATGGGGATTGACCTTGAGGCCTGAATGAGTTTTCTACTCCTTCCTCTCTGAATTACACTTAACCATCTCTTCACAGTCACAGAAGCTGGACAACGGTAGGCCTCTCCCCTCAAAGGCAGAGCTGGCCCCAGTGGGCTCACCACATGAAAAGGCAGGAACAGAAGAATGTATGCCAGCTTCAGGCCATCGAGCCTGAGAAAGGCAGCCATAGAGAGTGTGGAAGGTTGAAAAATATGGCTACAAATTCCTCCCACCCCTGAATGCATGTGCCCTTGCAATATGGGGTCACTCCGGCTCCCATCAAGAAACAGACTTTATTTCTCGACTCTTCTTTTGACTCTAGGCTGCCCTTATGACTTGTTTTGGCCAATGGAAAGTAGTGCAATGCCATTATGCAATTTCTGAGCCAGGACCAAAAAAGACCTCTGCATTCTCCCTCCTGGAACCCAGCTGCCAAGTGGGGAAGCCTAAGCTAGCTTTCACCCAGGATGAAAACCAGCGTACCCCAGCTGGAAGCTTGAGTAACTGGTGAACCTGTGAATGACATCCGTCAGGAGCAGCCAACACCCAATCAACGTGCCGACTGACCATAGCACATGAGTGAACCCAATGACACCACAGAGAACAGAGAATAACAATTTTAACTCAGTCCAGCAAATAAACTTATGGTGAAAAAAGAGCAAGCTCATTAATTCCTAATTCAGCCTCACCAATCAGATAAGTCTCTCTGGTAGAAGAGTAGTGTGGCTTTAATATGGATTTGTCTGGAAACATGATGGGTGGCGTGATATTCCCACCACAAGTGATGAATCCTGCTCTTATGGTGTGCGCTGTAGCCCTCCACACACACAGTGTGGGTACCCTTTATTTGTTTATTTTTTAAATGTTTATTTATATTGAAGAGGGCACCTGTTGGGATGAGCACTGGATGTTGTATGGAAACCAATCTGACAATAAATTTCATATTTTAAAAAATGTTTGTTTATTTTTGAGAGAGAGAGAGAGAGAGAGAGAGAGCACGAGCAGGGCAGGGGCAGAGAGAGGGAGACACAGAATCTGAGCAGCCTCCAGGCTCTGAGCTATCAGCACAGAGCCTGACGCAGGGCTCGAACTTGTGAACCTCAAGATCATGACCTGAGCCAAAATGGGAAGCTTAACCGACTGAGCCACGCAGGTGCCCCATGAGGGTACTCTTTAAACACTGACCTTTACTCAAGGAGCTAACGAACAGTAGTGTATTTGTTTCCTATTGATGCTGTAACAAATTAGCACAAACTTGGCGGCTTAAAATGGAACAGATTTATGAGCCTACAGTTCTACAGGTCAGCAGTCTGAAGTGGGTCTCACTTGGCTAAAATCAAGGTACCAACAGCACTGCATTCCTTCCAGATACTCAAGGGGGGAAGGTTCCTTGTGTTTTCCAGCTGCTAGAGGCTGCCCTCTTCTCTTGGCTTATGACCCCCTTGCACCTTTAAAGCCAACAGTGGCTTGTTGAGTGTTTCTCACTGACTGACCCTTCAACCTCCCTATACCACACTTCAGGACACTTCTGATACATGGAGCCCACCAGGATAACCCAGGATGTTCTCCCTGTTTTACAATCGTGTGAGCAGCAACCTTAATTCCATCCACAGCCTTGATTTCCCTTTGCTGTGTAATAAGCATATTCACCTGGGACACCCCTATGGAGCAGGGCAGGGGGATGGCATTATTCCATCACACAAATAACAAGCACGGAAGAGCATTGTGCTTATCAGTAAGGATTAACACTCAGTTCTCTGCTTGCACCTCTCCTAACAGTTTCAAAATACTCTAAAAGTAGAGTAATAAGAAGTCATATTTTTATGACATCTTTGGGGTTGATCATGTAGGACAGAAATGGAACCTTGTTGAAAACAAAATACATTTTATCTCTTGCTGCACTCTAATAGTCCTGTGAAGGCCAAGTTGACAAATGGCCCAGCTTCCCTCTCAATCACGTTGCCAATAACAACATCAGAATGTTGCTTGGGGACTTCAGGCTGGACCCTGTCAACAAGACAGGCCTCACTGAGTAAGAGGCAATCTGTCTCGGTCTGTCAGATGCTACAAGGTTTCTGATGGCAATGACTGGGAGAGCGCTCCACTCCCCCTGTCTCTGATGGTCTAGGAATGGTGGGAGAGAAGGAACACAGCAGGCTTCCCTGCCAGAAGCCAAAGAAGAAAATGGATACATTAAAGAGCACAGAACTTTTCTGCCTTCTTGGCCACTTCCATCTTGTCACTGAATGCCACAGGGATGATTACAAATGGGACATTTGTACCAGGGAGGTGTGCAGACTCCTCTCATCCACAGAATGGTACAAGATACTAAAGGTTATCTCTATGAATGTGACGAGCATTCATTCACCCAGACCCCATAAATAAAGCAAATCAGAGTGGGAAGTACCACGTAAAACCTTTACAGGAATACATGCAAAGAGAGAATATGGTTCAGTCATGCTCCTTTGAGTGTTGAGTGTGTGTGTGTGTGTGTGCGTGCGCGTGTAGGACAGTTGAGGGCAGACTCACAAGAGACCGGCAGCAGACCTGAGAAAAGGAGTCTCAACATGTCAGTCAGGATAATCTGACAATGGACTACGCAAAAGAAGTCGATGCCAAGGCAGGACGCCAGAAACCCTGCCCTGTTTAGGGTTTGGGGTTTGGAGTCAGACAGAGCAGAGAGTGTGAGACCCAGCTCCACTCCAACCTTGCCAGACATGAGTGAAGACCTTGGGCAAGCTATTTAACTTGGTTTTCTCTTCTATAAAGTGAGGATAACAATTAATACTCACTTCATAGCATCCTGTGGCAGACTGTTACATTTGCATGCTCCCGATGAATCCCCTCACCCAGTATCCGAGCCCTTGTGTGTCCCCCTCCGCCACTGATGCTAGACTTCGCTATGGGATTTGCTTTGACTGATGGGACATTGTCAAAGGGACACCTACAGAAGCTGATAAGAGTTTGCACACTGGGTTTGCCCTCTTGGAACACTGCCACCACCATCTAAGAAATCTAGGGTATCTTGCTGGGAAGGCCACAGGAGAAGAACCAAGCTACCCCCACTGGCAGCCCCAGCTAATCACCAGACACATTGTGACCACCAGAGAGTCACCTTCCGGGACCCTTTTACCCCAGTTGAGCCACATGGGCAGATGACTGTAGTGCCACAAGTGACCCCAGGCAAAACCAAAGAGTAACTCCCCAGCCCAAATTGCAGAACACCCATCCCATGTGTAGAGATGATCCTTTGTACCTTGCACTATTCCGTGGATGACATGAGTCCACATGCCTACCCGATACACATGCCCTCTTTTAAAAATTGTTTAATGTTTATTTATTTTAGAGAGAGAGAGAGAGAGAGAGAGAGAGAGAGAGAGGGGGAGGGAGGGGCAGAGAGAGAGGGAGACACAGAATCTGAAGCAGTCTCCAGACTCTGAGACATCAGCACAGAGCCCAACGCAGGCTCGAACTCACTGACCTCGAGACCATGACCTGAGCTGAAGTTGGATGTTTAACTGAGTTACGCAGGTGCCCCCACATGCCCTCTTTTTAATCACTCCTTCAGCATTCAGTTATAAGAAGCAGATGAATAAACTGGCAGAAGAGTTCTGTGGACGGATCTTTCATCCATCCATCTCTTTCTCTGGCTTCTGGCAAGGAAGCCTGCTGCATTACTGTGTTCACTACAGAATAAACAGTTGTTTTAAGCCACTAAGTCTGGGGATGGCTTACTCTAGAGCAATAGTTAACTGATACAGGCTCCTCCTGGGATTAAATCAGATGACACAAAGCGCCCGGCACAGCTCCTGGCACAGAAGGTGCTCTGGGTCTGGCAATGGTCACGTTGGGTCAAGTTCAGGTCTACTCAATCCTACCTTTTATCTGTTACCCAGCCCCCCTGCAACCACCTTACTCCTTTCTCTATATCCCCTCGGAAAAAGTAAAATAAAATCAACTCATGAAAAATCACGTTTGAATTTTGTTTTCCTTCTTTTTGTTTTTTTTGTATTTTATAAAATTATTTTCCTGTACTAAGGCAGAACAACGAAAAACCAGATGGTGCTAAGAATCTTAAAATAAAATCAGGAGTCCCTTGTCCTAGACTCCTGTGCCCAGCACAACCTGTCTTCATTTCAGGAGGCCCGTATTCCATGCATACCAAAATCAGGCAAATACTGTACATAGCATAAGTGAATACCATGACACGATGAACATAGATGCAAAAATCTTTAGCAAAATATTAGCAGATTGAATCCAGCATTATACAAATATACATATATATACATACATATACATATATATACATATATATATATATACGTATGTATATGTATATATATATATATATATATATATATATATATATATATATACATATACATACGTATATATATATAAAACACATCATAAGCAAGTGGGTTTCATCCCAGGAAGGAAAGCTTAGTTCAATACTCAACATTCAGTTCACGTAGTTCACCATGTCAGAACCAAGAGCACGCCCCCCCCCCCCCCCCCTAAAATGCCTGGACACAATTCTCCATCTCTGAATCTGCTTCTGAGAATTTAACTTGAGAAATACATGCTGAGTACCGCTGGCTTAAGCAAGGACGTGGTGGGATGTGACCTATGTTTAGGAGGAGTTCTGACAACGTGTATCAATATGGGGAAGACATTAAGGGCAAGACCAGTCAGGAGGCCGGTGCAGCACAGGGACGGCGAGAGACCTGCCGAAGAGCAGGGGCGGGGAGGATGCGGAGGGGGAGGTAGACACGAGGCTGAGTGGGAGGTGGAGCTGACGAGATTCGGAGACTAACCGGATGGGGACAGAGGTGGGAGGGGAAGGAGGAACCCAGGCGATTTTTGAGCCTGGACAACTCTGAATGGTGATGTTCACCCCAAGATAGAAAATCTAACAGAGAAAGCACGTTTGTGGGGGGAGATCGCCCTGTGAAGTATGTTTGCCAGCTCTGCCTGACCTCTCTGAACCTCTGACTCTTCTTCTGACGGTGATTTATCCCCAGGGCACACACCTGGTGTGGAGCCCAAGGTCCTCCATCATCTGGCCCCTGCTCCTCCCTCCCTCCTCCTCCCTTCTCCCTCCTCCCCTGTACCCAACCACACTAAGCCTCTTTCTGATCCCAAACCTGGCTGATGTGTGTCCATCTCAGGGCCTCTGCCCTCAGAAAGCTGCCCTCCCCGGTCTTCACCTGACCACCTCTTTCTCTTCACTGAGGCTTCTCTCCCTTGTCACTGGCCATTGAGGCCTTCTCTGACCTTCCTAGCTCAGACAGCCCCTCCCACCAGGCAGTCAACCCACCTTACGGTACCTGATTCACCTTCTGGACGGCACGGAGACACACCTTAAATTATCTTATTTGTTCTTCCTGGTATTGTCTGCTGCTCCTGGAAGGGGCCCCTCGAACACAGGAAACCAGCTTTGTTCACCACTGTTCTCACAGCAGCGCAACACTGCCTGGCACATAACTGGCCCTCAAGAAACACAGACTGACTGACGGACCAGCAGATAGCAGAACAGGCGCTCAAACCAACTGCCACGCGGATGCTGGACCTTCAGGGCCAAACCAGGAAGTCCCAGGCAAAGCAGGGGAGCCGGTCATCTGAACTCAAACCCAGACTTGCTAACTCTCTGTCCTGTCAGTGCTTCTTCCTCTGACGTGCCCATGTGATTCCAAAACACGGCATGAGACCTCATGCTTCACATCAGTGCCTGACACAAAGGAAGCCGACAACAAATAATGTGTTGAGTGAGTAAGTGAATGAATGAATGAATGAATGAAAAAAAGAGAAGGGGAGAGGAGAGGAGGGGAGGGGAGGGGAGGGGAGGGGAGGGGAGGGAAGGGAAGGGAAGGGAAGGGAAGGGAAGGGAAGGGAAGGGAAGGGAAGGGAAGGAAGAAGGGAAGGAGGAAGGGAAGGAGGAAGGGAAGGAGGAAGGGAAGGAGGAAGGGAAGGAGGAAGGGAAGGAGGAAGGGAAGGAGGAAGGGAAGGAGGAAGGGATGCAGGGAGGGAGGAAGAGAGAAAGAAAGAAAGAGGAAAAGAGAAAGAGAAAGAAAGAAAAAAAGAGAGAGGGGGGAGGAAGGAAGAAAGGAAGGAAGGAAGGAAGGAAGGAAGGAAGGAAGGAAGGAAGGAAGGAATGGCTTGGCTCCTTTAAGCAGAAGACAAACAGAATCACAGAATCACCCCGTATTAGCTCCTTGGTTCGAACCACACACCCTGACCGCTCAGGACATCCCATGCAGGGTCAACCCATGCATCTCAGCATCCTACACTGTGAGCTAGAATAAGGTCCCCAGGCAGTCAGCTGCTCATGTCTTATGCTCTCTCCACTGGCGGGATGCTGGGTCTCAGTGGTAAACCAAAGGCCCGCATTGATGGAGCTCGGACGGGCTCACAAAGCAGGGCAGGGGAAAACCCAAACAGAGAATCTAGATGAGTGGCTCAGATACATGGGATATTTTTTTCTCTTTGGGGATTTCTTTTCCATCTCATTCGCATCTGAGGACAAAGCCTGCGGTCCTGCACGCAGAGATGGGAAAGGGAGAGAGGCACAAAGATAGGTAGGGATGGCCTCCTCTTGCCTTGGCCCCAGTGAGGCACTGCAAGAATGGGGAACGGCCAGGGTGCATCCAAAGCCGGGACAATCCGGAACCTGACTGGGGAGCCATCAGGGGTGGCAGTAAAACAGACAGTTCCAGTGATCAGGTTCTGAGCCAAGAGGCAAGGGACAGCATCTTCCTGTGTGAGACACAGGACACACATTCAAGGCCTCGGAGTCTTTACGAGAGACAATAAGCGTTAGAGCCCAAATCACCCGAGTCTGAATCCCAGGTCTGCCAGTTAACACACGTGTGACCTTAGGCAAACTGTTTAACCCCTCTAGGCCTCAGTTTCCTCATCTGTAAGATGGGATTTCTGTGACGACTGCAGATCCTGGGTCTAAAGCACTTGGCACCGTAACGGGCATTTGTAAAGGGTGGCTGTCGTTATGGTCATTACGGTGCAGGTTTGCATCCAAAGAAAGCTTCTCGGGCTAAGGATGATGGGTGGTTCTGTCCCTGAAGAACAAACGATTATTAACCCAGCCATGCTTTACAAGCGGGCGTTGGCATCCTCACGGCGAGGTGGGAGTAATGAAGCCGGTGGCTTGGGATGCTCTCAACACACACGGACGGAGCCCTCCCCCGCCCTCCCCTACGAATTCCTGACTTCCACTTCGGTTTAATAGACTTGGATTTAACAAGATAGCTATTATACTTTAAATACACACCGACTGGCCAGAAACGCAGTGTTTACTGCGAATGAGGAACGAGAGAGGCCACCCCTGCTACATCTCTGGTGTATCTCAAGCACAGCTTTGAATAATTAATTTGCCATTTTGATAATACACAATGACCGGCCTATTAAGCCAAGAATCCTGCATTTATTAAATGCTAACTTAGTGGCAAGCAAACAAAACCTGAGTCAATAGTTGCCTTGCGAGTTATTAAAAGCTCCTCTCCCGGAGGATTTGTGTGGGAGGCACCCCACGTGGTCGGGCTGAGGGAGCGAGGAGGACAGCCAGTGGGGAAGCGGGAGCACACAGGAGGCTATTCAGAGCCTCACCCTCCCTGCTCAGGTGGGAGGGCACTACCATGGCAGGCTGAGGTCAATGCCAAAGAAACCGCCTGAATTTCCCACCAACGGTGAACCACCCCTGGAGCCGCCAGCAGGAACATCTGCTTTTTGTTTGGGCTTTCTGGAAGCTATTTATCGCCCAAAGATGGGGCTTAGAGGCGGGAAAGGTATGTAGAACGTGGTGGGGATCCCAATATTAGGACCTCTCTCACCACAAGCCATGGAGAATTGAAGAATACAGTCCTGTGTTGTAGCTGACTCGCCAACACAGATGTTAACAGTATGGGTTTGGAAGAGGAAACCATGAGGACGCCATTGATTGCACGTAAAAGCAACACCAACTCCAAACAGTTTAGACAGTGAGGAATTTAATTTCCACCCAATAGGAAGTTCAGAAAGGCACAAGTTTCTCAGTTGGGATCAGACTCGGCTGCATATAAAACACAAATAGCAATAGCTTATACCAGACAGAGGTTTAGATTTCTCTCAAATAAAAGAAGCCCGGAGATAAACAGTCAAAAGCTGGTCCGGGTTATTGCGTGACTCATCCCACCATCAAGCACCCAGATCTCATCTTGGCTCTGCCATCTTGGCCTTGTCCTCAGACCACTTCTGGGGTGCCTGGGTGGCTCAGTCAGTTAAGCACCTGAGTCGTGGTTTCGGCTCAAGTCACGATCTCACGGTTTGTGAGTTCCAGCCCCGCACTGGGCTCCGCGCTGATGGTGTAGGGCCCGCTTGGGATTCTCTCTCTCTCCGTTTCTCTCAGCCCCTCCACTGCTCATTCTCTCTCTCTCTCAAAATAAATAAATAAGCTTAAAATAAAAAAAATTAAAAATAAGACCACTGCTACCAGTGATTGGGCATGCCCCTCGCACCTAGCATTCCAAGTGTTCTACGTAAATGAACTCATTCAGTGCCACAGATCTGCTCTGGGTCAGTGGCCCTCCACCTGCTGTGTGGTGACACTGCTCCATGCTGCCACGGGGTCCACTCACCAGTTGCCCACTCAGGCCATCAGACCCTTTGAAAGAGGCATCTCCCTGGCTGGCTCACTCCCTCGGAGCTAGGCAAATCCCTGGAGGCCCCTTGTCTAGCACCCATGACCTTGGTTCTCTGTGCCCAGTTCTCCCAGCACCTCGTAATCATTCTCCTCCACGGCCCCCCACCATAGCCTCAGGGGTGCTGCTCTAGAGAGGACTCTGAGCTCCTGAGCAGAGCTCACACTCACTGTCCTGCTTCTCAATTTGGAAAATCCACCACCTACCTTGGCCATTTTCCTCTTTCACCACCATCCACCCCAAATACGGACCATTCCTGCTCCATCATCCCAAACTAGAACTTGACAGCTCCCTCATAGCCCTTCTAACCCTCCCCCATGGTGTAATGGGCCCTATGGGTGGGAGAAAAGTGGGCTGACAGTTTATATAAGGGTGGGTTGACACCCATATAACTGTGATTGACTCCAGAAACCTAAGCCAGTCAGCATTCTCTAGCCAAAGAGACTCAGTCCAGAATGGACACATGACCCACTTGGAGCCAATGAGAATTGAAGGGAGATTTTTCAAGGAACTTCTAGGGGAAAAACATTATCTTCTTTAGATACTGTGGAGGTAAGGGCTGGAACTGCCACATCCATTTTGCCACCATGAGGAAGCCAGGCTGCTGTTGTATAAAGAGCAGAATACCAAACTTGAAAGACTGGACCAGGAGTTTGAGGACATTGGTGAGGCCTCAAATCAAACCAACTCAGAAGATCTTCTAGTTACTCGTGCCTTAAATCAAACTTCTTTATTGCCTAAGCCATTCAGAGGAGGGTTTCTTATAGTTAGAACATAAAAAGACCTAAGGGACCCAGTGAGTCATCTGGAAATGGTCCAGCTCTTAGAAAGGCCTTAACCCTCCCTGGTTGGGGGAAGAATAGCTGAAGTCAGGAGAAAAGTATGAGAAACACCCCCATTACTTAGGACCTAATTAGGCTTTTAAAGGAGTTCAGCCTAAATCTGAAAGCAAAGGGTGTTCTAGGAAGGAATTCATTTTTCCATCCACTCACTCATCACCAATGTCTAGGTTCCATCCTCGTGCAAATAGTACCACCTTGCAAGCTTTAAGCCCATTTGTGTGATACCCCGTGTATTAGTCAGTGTTCTCCAACAAAAGTAGGATCTATACAGACACACAGAGAGGAGACTTCTAGGAAGTGGCTCACACAGTTATGGAGGCTAAGAAGTCCCGTGATCTGCCATCTGCAAGCTAGGGAACCAGGAAAGCCAGTGGTGTAATTCAGCCCAAGTCCAAAGGCCTGAGAATCAGGAGGGCCAATCGTTTAAGTCCTAGTTCAAGTCCAAAGGCCCAAGACCCAGAGACACCAATGCCCGAGAGCAGGAGACAATGGATGTCCCAGTTCAAGCAAAAGGAAGTTCACCCACCCACGCTGGTGAGGGGGATCTACTTTACTCAGTCCATAGATTCAAATGCTCATCTTTTCTAGAAACACCCTCACAGACACACCCAAAACTAAGGCTTCACCAGCTATCTGGGCACCCCTTAGCCCATTCAAACTGCCATCTAAAATGAATTATCACACCCCAGCTCCTGGCTCTTAATGACACACAAGCCCCTCCCCACCTCCTTTCCATCCCCGCTGGCTACCAGCCAAGCTCAGACCCTTCCTGTCTTCATTCCAGGCCCATCATTCCAGGCAGCTTCTTAATGGTCACCCATCTAATCTGCCTTTTGACAACCTAGTGCCGTGAAGTATGAATCATTCGCTCTAAGGCATCCCCTTCCTTGGTCATTCCAGTCTGTTCAAAAATGCATGCCGAGTGTAATGAATAGAAGCACGCCAGGAATACATAAAAACATTTTTAAAAGAAAAAGAAGAAAGTTCTTTCTCTTCCAATTTCCTTTCCCCAAGGTTCCCACTGGTAACAGGTCTATGTCGTCCTGGACTCTTTCCTAGGTATACATATATTTCATACTTTTTTTTTCCCAACCAAGCACAGTATAGCGTTACTAACATGCCTATGCTGCAAGACGGACTGCCCCGAAATCACATAAAAAAAACCATCCCTACATGATTCCTTGGGGCCATATTCACTCAAAATAATAGAAATTTCAACTCGACGGCCCTGCTGGGGGAGTATCCTGAAGCCCACAGCTCCCATTTTTGTCGTTGTTGTATTTCTGTTGCTTCATTCTCTGCTGGTTTAATTAGTGCATGGTAGCGTCTGAAGCCATGTCGTTTCTATTCCAGTTCTGGCCAGAGGCAGTTAGCACAAAATACACAATATTTTTAATTCCAATAAAACTATTCAGCCTAATGGCCCTGTTCCAGCAACTTTAGAGGTTAGAACACTCAGCATCTGAAGCTGCAGATGAGGAACAAAGTTTTCCAACAGGGGCCGTAGAAAGAGGGCTCTTCAGGGGTGCCTGGGTGGCTCAGTCGGTTAAGCGTCCGACTTCAGCTCAGGTCATAATCTCACGGTTTGTGAGTTCGAGCCCCGCATTGGGCTCTCTCCTGTCAACACAGAGCCCACTTCAGATCCAATGTCCTCCTCTCTCTCTGCCCCTTCCCCGCTCAAAAATAAACAAACACTAGGGAAAGAAAGAAAGAAAGAAAGAAAGAAAGAAAGAAAGAAAGAAAGAAAGAAAGAAAGAGAGGGAGGGAGGGAGGGAGGGAGGGAGGGAGGAAGGAAGGAAGGAAGGAAGGAAGGAAGGAAGGAAGGAAGGAAGAAAGGCTCTTCAGAGGGCTCTCACAGTTGGATAGCATTTCCTGGAAGTTCATGGAGCCTTGGTCTCCCAAACATCCCCCAAAAGAATAGCCTCGAAGGCTTGGCTTAAAATCACATTATTACAGGGGCTCCTGGGTGGCTCAGTCAGTTGAGCGTCTGACTTTGGCTCAGGTCACAATCTCACTGTTCACAAGTTCAAGCCCTACGTTGGGCTCTGTGCTGACACCTCAGAGCCTGGAGCCTGCTTCACATTCTGTGTCCCCTTCTCTCTCTGCCCCTCCTCTGCTTATGCTCTATCTCTCTCTCTCTCTCAAAAATAAACATTAAAAAAAATTTTTTTAATTATATTATTATAGGGCTGGCTGGCTTGGGGAGAAGATATTGCATAAGAAATCCCTGTTTGTTATAGTTAAGGCTGAGACTGCTCCCTGTTCTGTGGCTCGTCCCAGAGCAGCCAGTGACGGGTGGCAGAGCTGCCGGGCCCTGGGTCCTTCTGAGCTGGCTTTCCTACATGGGGAAGGCGTTAGGTCTCAGTGGTCTGGAGACACAGTGGCCCAGGTTCCACTCTGGCTTTTCCGTTTAAGAGCTGTGCCAACTTGAGGGATCTACTGAAGCTCTCAGGCCCCTGGTTTCCTTGTTTATAAACAGGGGTTATAAAACCCACCGGCAAGGGCTTGTGAGGGTATGGGGGTTGCCTGGCACACAGCCAGATGCAGTGAATGCTACCTGTTATCAGTCTATCCATCCTTTGTAGAGATGAGGCTTCTGCCTTCAAATAAGTAGTTTCTGATGATCTCCCCCAACAACACCCATCCCTAGGAAAAAAAAAAAAAAGTCACAAGGAACGGGTGGGTGGCCAGCGAGAGGATTTACTGACACTGGGAAGGACGCTTCTGGGGCTAACGGGAGAGGAGGCAGCCAAGCCAGGGCTCTGTGGTGCTGGCGTTGCCAGGAGGCATTGCAAGGACACAAAGCATTCCTCCAGCCCCTCCTGGACTAGCCGTGCTTCCTGCTTCTCACTTTTTCCTAAACCTCTCAGGCCCTGGCTGGCCTCATCTTTCCTGGGAAACACAGATGGTCAGCACAGAAAATGCGGGCCGGATCTGAGCTTGCCTTATGCAAGACTGGCTACATCATCCTGCCCTAGGGCAATGAAATATTCCCTCTCTCTCTCTCTCTCTCTCTCTCTCTCTCTCTCATACACACCCACCCACCGAATATATCCTGCATACATTCAAGTTCTTCATGTTCCCTGCCTCCCCATCACCATAGAGTAACAGCTAGTGACAGAACAATCACAGATGTCAGATGTCCTATTACTTCCGTTTACCTTAATAAGGAAGGTCTCAAACTCCTTTCCTAATCCGAGAGGCATCACTAAACAAATTTATGGAAATTCTGGATCTGCTAACTGGGGGAGTCAAAGCAGACACGCACGGTTATTGTTGTGTGGGTGTGTCTGCCATCGCAATGAACATTTACCCAGACCCAAGGCAGGCATGTCGCCTGTGACGTGTCGCTAGGCACGTGAATGACGAGTCACGGCAGACTGCTGCTTGGTTCTGATTTTCATTGGCTCCTTATCAAAGATGCGTACAATACACCGTCGAGACTGCCGAACTCTACTTATTTTATTGTTAGAGTCTTCCCATTCCTATCTAAAAAGTACCGCAAGGTGATAACGTGCCCCAAATCAAGCAACACAGAAGTGTCACGTGCATGATGGTCCAGCTAGGAAGCGCTCGCCTATATACCACCTGCCCTGTCACGTGGTGGTAAAAGCTGGCTAAGCAGATGATGCAGAAACTTTTGTCCTAAACCGGACCAATCGGATTCCCTGTCCCCGGAATGTAAAAGCTTGAGTGGAAGGTGATGGGGGGTGGGGCGAAGCTGTCTTACACCTGTTCCCCTGACAGGAGGCCCTCCTGCTTACCTAGCTAGGGCTCCTGAGTTCTGGTGTTTTCCAACACCCAATTTCCAGTTCTTCCATGGGTGAACTCTTCCAATGTCCTTCCACCAAATCCCATTTTCGCTCCTTGACTTAGTCAGCTTCTTTCGCTTGCCACCCAAGCCAATTCAAATGTAGCAGGTACAAATTTTACAATCACCCAAAGACAGAAGTACCAAAATGTCCCATTCTTTATTATTTTCTGTGTGATCCTAACTTTTTACTCGACCCTCCACACACACCCATTAATATTTACACAGCATGCTTTCCCCAAACACTCTAGGACATTGAAAGTAAAAATGTATACAACAAAAAGTCGAAGCGCCTCCCCCCACCCCCCCCCCACACACACACACATACACATACCCCTTCTCCAGGAGTAATATTACTGACAGCTTATAAGTATCCTCTCAGACACAACTCTATGCAGCTGGGCATGTGCTTTGTGATACTGACTGACTGCCTATGATGTGCAACGTGCCAGAAACTCCATCGGGACCTTTCACGTACTCCATTTTACCTACTCCCATAATCTCATGTAAATCTCCCAGACCTCCCAAAAAGCAAGCAAGCACTCATGTCCCATCTTACACATGAGAAAACCAAGGCAGGAGGACTTCTTTGTGGTCCAGCTCCCTTGCTGATCTTAAGGGGCACTCAGAGCTGCCAGACTAATGATCCCCTCCGTGGGAAAAGACCTGCTTTAGTCTGTTGGCTTGGTTTTGCCCTGTGTGAGCAAGGGTATCCTACACAGGAGCAGAGAACAAAGAGAAAGATTTTTGTTTCTTACTATTTCTTCCTTGCCAACTTTGGGTTGTTTTATGATCCCCCCCATCCCCAACCCCCAAAAAGTCACTTAGAAAATAATCCAATGATTGGTGATTTCTCCCACTTCCTCCCTCTGACTCCCTCAGGTTAAAGCTCCTGTTTATGCTCTGGTTATTTAACCAACAGAAAGAGCCAAGCCAAGAAAAAGATTTTACAATAATCCCTCTCTTTTCCCCTAACTCTCTTGATTGTTCTTTCCCTCCTCCTCTCTGTCATAGATGCCAGCAGGAGAAATAGACATCACCACTGATTGGGAGAGGAGTTTTTAAATATTTTAGCTCTTTAGGAATTGTCCCTGGGCTCTTTTTTCCTCCCTCCTTACCGGAGCGAGGAGCTTTAGTGAACATTGTAATATACATGTAACATAAACCTGTAACCATGTGGAAAACCAGAATAGTGACAGAGGCTGCAGGTGTGAACACAACTGAGCAAAGAGGGAATGCTATGGGAAAGCTCTGAGGCGGAAGTCAGGTGAAGTGTGTTCAAGTTCCAGGTCACCAGGAACTAGCTGTTCACCTTGTGCTCATCACACAACGCAATGAAGCTCAGCTTCCTCCTTCAGCACATCGAACAGTCACTCACGCCTGCCCCCTCCTGCTCCCTAGCAGGATGGTATAAAAATCCAACAGACTGGCACGGGAGAGTACTCAGCAAGACTGCAAAGGGTTACATAAATATATCACTGTCATTAACCCTCAGCCCTCTCCCGCTATTCCTTAGGCCCATATTGTCCCTAAAATGCAGCCATTCTTTAAACTCAGGCAGGCAAGAAACGGCCTCTGAGGTTTCTTGCTTCCTTTTTCCCTCAGTTGAAAGGAAAAGGAACCAGAGATGTTCAAAAGCACGTCGCGGTGTATGGTGTGTAACAAACATGACCGGCCCCACAGAGGCCTGCTCATCTCAGAGCTGGCTCTCGGGGAGGGGAGAAATCAGAGGAGAGATTACAGTGGGCATTCTTGTGTGCGATACTCAGGCGATTCTGGACCTGAGACCAGAATCAGAGCAGTGGCGCCCTCCCCGAGACAGTTAGGTCAGCCCACTTTTTTCCCAGCCATTCTTATCCCACCTGATACAACATTAATCACACGGAACTTTCCAGTCCACACTATATCTCCCGGTAGTAGATGGGCTCAATCATGCAACACAGGAGAGATCTAAGTAAGCACCTGTTTCCGATGCTTGGGGGAAGACAATGTGCCAGTACCGAGGAAGAGACGAGTCCCTAGCAAGAGGTCCCTCTGCTAACTCACCAGGGTGTTTCTCAGCCCCAGGAGGCCACGTGCTATTGCGGTTAACGTATCTTTGCACTTTCGGCAGACCACAGTTGGAATTCCTCTTGTGTCACTTAGCGGAAGCCTCCTGGGCCAAGTGTTACTTGTCACAACGCTGAATAACAACTCCGGGGCAGGATGGGGTGGGTTTTAAAGATTAAGTGCATGCAAAGCTCTCAGCACACCGCCTTGCGTGTAGGAAGCCCCCTGTTGGTATCTGTGTCCACCGGTATCCTCTTCCCAGTTTGATCACAAGAAAAACTTTGACAGTTTGTTGGCCTGAGATAGAACCTGAGGTCCTGAGGAGGCCTGAGTGGGAGTAGCCCCGTGTTACGCGGAGTAAGGGGGAAGTCTGCCTGTTTCTCCACCAAGGGCAGAGGAGGAGACAGAGGACGGGGAAGGAAGGCTAGATGGACGCAGGCCTTGCACAGTGAGGAGACACCCTCCCCGCTCAAGTCTGGGAAGCCCCGAAGATCTTCGGTAAAGTCCCTAAACTCATACCTTCGGTCCAAGTGGATTTGGTGGAGGAGGAGTCATGAAGACACCGAACTTGACAGCCACGTTAACTTATGCTGGGGCCACGGCAACAAATAGGAACGCAGGAAGCAGGTGCAGAGGGACAAGCTTGAGGAACAAAGCCCCAGGGACCCTCAGAAATAGAGGGAAAGTCTCTGTACCCTCCCAAACCGTGGAATAGGAATCTGGATAAAGATTAACTGAATTTCAAAAGAGCGGAGGCGGTTCAACCAACAACAAGGCACCACACGACGGTTGCTATCTTCACCGTCGCCATCATCATCATCCCCAGATGTTATTGACCGTCCGCCTATGGGATGCGGAAGACTGGTTTTAGGCGATGCAACCTGGGGCCCAGGAAGCTGGCACACTCATAACCAGGGCTGTGCTACTGAAGACCTTCTAGCCGGCTTCCCCCCATCTCATTGTTGAGACTTGAAGCTATCTCTCCATTCACTCCTCCCCACTAGCGAGTGCCTGTTAGCTACCCCTTCCAGCCCCTATTCAGTCCCACTGGCCATGACCTTCCCGGGTCTGCAGGTCTCTTGCTTTCCCACTTAGGCTGCTCACCAGTTCTGATGACACTCGTCCGCACTGCAGGGAGCCCCCGGTTATGAATTACTTACCTGCTGGCCATCATTTTAATGTAAATGGATTTTAAAAAGCAGCAAAGGAATATATTTTCATTTGGAGTTAAAGCATCCATTTTTTATTTGAGTTTGAGTCTGGTCTAAAAGAGACGGCAGAGGAATGGCTCCAAGGCTAATATAGCTAATGATTATGATGGAGATCCCATGAGCAGCCGATATTTCACTGGCAGCCACCTCTATCCCGGGTGTGCTGCCTGCACCACGTTTTTTTCTTTTTTTTTCCACAGCCCCTTCCATTAACACCCACTGCATATGATGGAACCATTATGATAATATCTCCACTCGCAGAAGCCTCGATTGGTCTTGACACATTATCAACCTAAGAGCTCAGCCAGTGCACACGAAGCCCTATTTATAATAACCCTTGGCAGGAGCCACCAAAATAAAACCTGGTACTTATGGGCCACCTTTCATCTGAGAAAATCAGAAAGCTTTACAAGCTTAATTAAGCTTCAGCATCTATCTGACTGATGAGATGTGCAGGGCTCCCAAGGAAGCTGAGCGGGGACAGCATTGCTAATTGCGCACCGGATAAAGCTCTGGGTGGCAATGAACAAAGAAATCAACAAAGCTGGGGAGCGCCACCCCCTTTAGTGGGAAATGTTTGTTGAGTGAATGTCTTCAGGGTGCAGGGAAACAGTCCTAGATGGGTGACGAAGGGGCTGTAGAAGATCTCTGACCCGGGGCTTCCCAAACTAGGGAGGGGGCCTGAGAATTGTTTCTTTTATCAAAAGCGGATTAAGCTAATCCCACATACTCAAGTGCTTTTAAGGATGAGGAAATTGAGCTCCTGAAGGATGTGGTAATCTGCCCGTGGGCACATGGCTGCTGAGCTCCCATGTTGTTCCCTCTGCTCGCCTGAATGCCCTTCTCCCCGAAGCCTGACCTGCAAACCCCCACTTACCCTTCCAGACTCAGCTTAACATCTGCCTCCTTGGTGGAGCCTTCCTGGCCTTTCCTGGTAGACAGAATCTGTTGCTCCCTCCTCCGTGTTCCCATATAGCTTATATTTCCATAATTGCTAGAGCAATCAATAACATTTACTGAGCAACTTACTAAGTGCTTAATGTGCATTTCATCCACACAATAATGTTACGAGGCAGGCACAGTTATCATCTCCACTTTTCAGATAAGTTAATGGGCTCAGAGAGGTTAAGTGACCTTCCCAAGATGGCACAACTAGCAAATGCAAGACTGGACCCGGCTGCAGGGCACATGTGCCTAAAGACTTCACTTCGCTGCCTGCCCAGGAGCACAGTTGTGATGGGAGAGACCTATTTACGTGTTGGCTCCTCTCTGGTTTGTAAGCTCCTCTGTGAGAGATGGTATCATCTAGGAATCACTGGTCTGCAAACAGCAAAAAGCCCCAATTTGGAGAGCGTTCAACCACGCAAGAAGTCCAGAGGAAAGGTGGCTTCAGGGCGGATTAATTTGAGGGCTTGATGACATTACCAAGGACCCAGGCTCCTTCCTTCTGCTCTGCCCGCCTCACTGTGTCCTCTTAGCTCCCTTTGCAGTTATACAGTGACTGTCCTATTCCAGCCCTCACAGCTGGACCTGAACCACGGAGAAAAGGGGCCACACCTTTTCCGTGTCTTTTTGCCATAATATGGATACCTTTTCCGGAAACATCTCTGGGGTCTTCCAGGTCTCACTGGCCAGAATGGCGTCACAAGCCTATGCCTACACCTAACGCGGGCAAGGGGATTGAAAACACCATGACTGGCTTAGCCCAACCAGGGCTCAGCTTCTCTTCCAGCCCCAGGCGCAGGGAGGAGAATGGGGAGCTGCCCAGGAAGAAGGACAAAAGAGAAAGCTGAAGAGAACCAACCAAAGCTCCCAACACAGGCGTTAATGAGGAGAGAAAAACAGATGGCCCATCACTTACTGCCCAGTTCTTGGCCTTCGCCACTTGAAGACAAAATTGCAGTTGAACTAAATTATAGCAGAGAAAAAAAAAACTCCTGTCCCCAAATGCCCAGCCTGGTATTTTTATCACCACACCCTGTAACTAGAGTATGACGCTATCTGACAGGTTCGTCTCGGCAACGGCTTTAAAACTTGCTAAATTAATTCGCCAGAGCACTAACCTTTAGATGCTAGTTTCTAACACCAGTGGCTACAGGAATCTTTTTCAAAAGCAGGTCAAAAAGGGAATAAAGAGGTTCATAAAAATGCTATTCTCACCATAAATTACGGGTTTATGTCAATTTTGACTTTCTTTCCAGAAACACGGTATATTCTTAAAAGCAGGACTCATTCAGGCAGACAGATTAGTTGCAAAGTCTACTACATTTCCTGACCTCCTTGTAGCTATCCAGCAGGATTTACCTGGAACAAGGTGTGTAAATACCTGCCCCTGGCAGCCAGGTATGTGAGGACGGGATCAGTTAAGCAATTCTTGAGCTCAAGACCCAAGAGACACATGCCAAGGAAGGGAAAGTGATCCTCAAGCAGAAAAATACGGTACCCTACGGGACAGAGAATGGGGGAAAGGCAGACCCAAATAAAACCATGGCCCAGAGAGGTTAGAAAGCTGCCCAGGGTCACAGAGCTAATAAACTCACACATAGTCACAAAAATACTAGAAGAATGAACTCAGATAGTCTTTTAAGCATTTTAAATACAGGAGCTAATTTAATCCTCACAATGACCTACAAGGTTTGTTACCGATAAGTAGTGTTAATCATCAGATGTTACATAATTGTTACCATTAGGTATTAGTAACACCAACAATACTCGTACAACCACACTTTACAAATGAGTACACTGAGGCACAGCGAGGTCAAGTAACTTAAGGTTACATGCCCGGGAAGTTTTAAACCCAATTTGGCTTGAGGATTTGGTCTCTTAACCATTTCACTTAGTAGCAACCCCAGAGAACATTTCAAAGCAAAATGTAATCTGAGTTGAGTCTACTTGGATTTAATGCAATAATTTTTTTTTTTTTTTTTTTTGCAAAAGGTTTGTCCTCCATCATTCTAGAATCTCAGCCCTGCCCTTTACTTACTATATGGCTTCAGGCTAGTCATTGGCTAGGCTTCAGCATTCCCATCTGTAAAAGGGGGACAATCATATTTGCTGGAAAGGTTAAAGCAGATAACACGTGTGCGGGGCTTAGCCCCGTGCCAAGCCCATAATAAGCACTCGGTGTTTGCCGCCAGCTTTGTGGTGATTATTAATATCTCGCTCACACGTCCTAACAACTGCGTGAGGTAGGTAGGATTTATTACCCTCATTTCTCAGATGTGGAAATCTAAACTCATAGAAGGGAAATAACTGGCCAGAAAGGAAACAGCCAGAATGTGGAAATGCCAGACTTGGGAAGCGTTCCAACTCCAAGCCTCCAGCCCTGCTCCCAACCCTCCACTCCACCCCCACCCTCTTCCCCAGGAGGCACTGTTAAATGAGCCACATCATTCTTCAAACAGAACTATGGAAAAATTTGAAGCAACTGGAAGTCAAGGCTCAGGGAGAAGCTCCGAGGAATATTAAGAAAGTTTTCAAGGTGAAAATAGGTTCATAGGGACACATGAGCAGCACCTTCCTTTATCCGCAAGCAAGTGTCAGACTGTGCTATCCCACAGTCTGAGCCACAGTGACTTGGCCAGGAGCGGGGGAGAGGAGTGTCCTTGGACTGGGAAGTAAAGGCAGGAGGGAGTGTGGTCATCTCACAGGTAAAAACACAGGGGTGTGTTTAAATACTCTCTAAAATCATCAAAGACCATTTTAAAACTGCATTCCATTGGGGGCTTGCGTTTTCGTTTTGGCTTATTCCTTTGGTTTTACGGAACTCTGCATTTCATTGCACTTGTTCGTTTCTGTTAGCGCATCCCATTGTGGTATGAGGTGCGTTCAGTCCTGTAGCTACGGGCAAAGGGCTAGGATAAGGTCAGCCCATCCTCCTAGGGGTAAGAGCTTAGCCAACCTCTTTAAGGCCCAGTTTTCTTCGTCAGTACCAGGAACATGACTGAAAGATTCCGGGATGTGGAGTTGCTGGGTTGGAGGCCAGCTCTCCCTGAAGGAAAGCCACGTGCTTCCTCTTCCTACATTATGTGGAGCCTTCACCAATATTTTTTCCCTTTTAAACTGAATGAAAGTTCTTATTTTGTACCTTTTAGTAGTACACAGATTTTATTAAAAAAATTAAAAAACTGGGGCGCCTGGGTGGCTCAGTCAGTTAAGCGGCCGACTTCGGCTCAGGTCGTGATCTCACGGTTCGTGAGTTCGAGCCCCGCGTCGGGCTCTGGGCTGACAGCTCAGAGCCTGGAGCCTGTTTCGGATTCTGTGTCTCCCTCTCTCTGACCCTCCCCCGTTCATGCTCTGTGTCTCTCTGTCTCAAAAATAAATAAACGTTAAAAAAAAAAAGTAAAAAAAAAATAAAAATTAAAAAACCAACATGCCACTTGCCGAAACTTAATCTCATTAACATTCCAATGACTTATTCACCAAATCGTATTGAACACCCACTAAGTGCCAGGCACGGTGCCAGGCAGCCCTGAAACAAACAAGAGGGACTCCTTGCCTCATAGTTTACAGTGAACTATCCCTGGCAGTTCTCTATAGTTTTTGTTAACAGCTAAAAAGACAAAGACGCCGACTACTTTGCATTTCCTCATAGCACCTAGGACATGTCACAGACTGTGGTAGTCGCCTAATATTCTCAGAATTTAACTGAAATAATGAATTATCCTGTGAAACATGCATACACAGATGATATTCCACTTGTGCCCACAAGGTGGAGATCTTGCTTACAGTTTACCCAAGCTGAAAGCATCGCGTTTAAAAAAAAAAAAAAAATTCTCAGAAGTTAAACCAAAAGACAAAAAATCAAATTCAATTTACTGAGCATCTATTTGGTGTAATATATTATATTAGGTGGTAAGAAAAATAAAAGGTTGTCAAGAAACATTAGTCCCTGCCCTTTAGGGAAACAGAAGGTACAGAGCATACACAGAGCAGAAAGTATCTTTTACTGAATTAATATGTTTTGATGCATACATATGGGAGCCACAGTCAGCACATCATCAGATAAGATCTATAAAAAGGCACGATATAGCTGTGTGGTGTGGAACAGATTCAACAAAGACTCCACACTTCAGCCAATATGGAAACACTTGAGGGCATATAGGGTAAGCACTAGAAGGCTCCAGATACGGTCTGTTGATGCCTCTGTTCAGCCACAAACATGAGGGCGTCTGCCCTGTAACTCTAAACATTCATTCTTTGGAGAATAAAATATAATCAGTGCCAGCTGATGAGCTCATAAAGTCAAAAACCCCCATGTGCACCTGATGGAGGATAAAGAGAGAAAAGAAACACATGCAAGAAAACATGTCAAACCCCTGCTTTCAGGAGGTGGATTCCACCTTCACCCCCACCCCACCCCCATCTTGTGTCTTACCTGTTTTGTTTCTGGGACATGCTCCTGCAGAGAGGGAAGGGGGAAAGTCAATTCTTATCCAAGAGCCTTCCTGGTGGCTTGAACCCAGAGGCGGCTGGAAGACAATGTGGTCTGTTATGTCATTGTTTTGGGTTTTTTCTCTTCCACCCCCTCCCCAATCATTTATTTTTCCCTTAAGCCATTAAACCAGCAAGTCAAATGTAATATCAGGATTCTTTTTCATTCGAATTGAAAGTCACTTTTGGAGACGAAAGTAACTGGCTAAATGACAATGATTTAAAAAAAAAAAAATGAAGATGCTGGCAACTTGATAAAGTAATGAGCTTCTTGATGAAGGGAAAATCAGGTGGCACGCCGCCAGAAGGCCCAAGTTTGAATTTTAGTTTGTGCACTTGCTAAGTCTAGCATATTGAGCAAGCCTTCTCCCTGCTTCAGTTTCCTCGTGGGCAAAACTGTATCATTTCTTGAGAGAGAGAGAGAGAGAGAGAGAGAGAGAGAGAGAGAGAGTGAGTGTGTGTGTGTGTGTCCCTGGCACCTCTACCTCCTGCACTAGGTCGGATCCTGGGTTACACAATGCTCTCTTAGCAACCTGAACCTCTCCCAGGAACGTCAGCTCCTCGGACACGGGGAGAATCTGTGGGTTTTACTGCCCTGAGACCGACGCTTTGTTGAATCGATGAACGAAAGGCTAGGAGCTGCCCTAGGTGTTCTATTACTTGCACAGCCAGGTTTAATGCCCCCGTGAGTCCCACGGGAAAGACGGAACCGCCAACGTCAAAGCGCACACGCCCGCAGCGGCCCGCCTCGGTAAGCACAGTCGGAAAGGGGGGTCGGTTCAAAGTTGTTTGCTACAGACGGTTCCTCTAACCGGGCTGGAGTCACATCCTCCGTGGCTCGGAGAGATTCCCAGGGATTTACATAAAGGCAGGGTGAATCACACCGTCGGAAAGCGAGCAGGCGAAGGGACCCGCCCCAACACTCGCCAGGCGGCGCCCAGAGCGCGGCAGGGGTCAGTCTGAACTTTGCAGGAGGCCGGCGCTGCCCCGGCGCGGGGACCCGGCGACCTCTCCAACCAGGGACCGAGCCGCGGCCCTCCTACCCCGCGCCACTCCAGCTCGGTGCCGCCCCCTCCGACGCCCCCGCGCGGGCGCCGCCAGCCCGGCTTCCTCCAGGCCGCTAAGTCCCCGACCGAAGTGGGGCCGCCTCTCCCGCTCGGAAAGAGCCATCGCCGCTTTAAGGGGAAGAGGAGGGGAAGGGGGCGGGGGAGTGGGGGGCGGGGAGCCGCGGCCGCGGAGGGGGAGGGGGATCCCCCTCGCTCCCACGTGGTCCGGGCGCCTGTGAATCGCGCCCGCCCGAGGGTCTCACAGCGAAATACAAAAGCAGCTGGGAAGCGGCGGCGAGGCGAGTTCCCAGCGCGGGGCGGAGCGCCAGGCAGAGCCCCGCTGCCGCGATGGGTCTGAGGCGCCCGGAGCCCCGGAGCCAGCACGCTGCCGGGCCCGCCTCGCCGCCGGGACCCGGGCGCCCGGGCTCGGCTTGAAGCGGCGGCGGCCCCGGCACGGCCGGGGGAGCATGGGCAGGAGGATGCGGGACGCCGCCGCCGCCGCCGCGGGGCTCTGGCTGCTGGCGCTGGGCTCGCTGCTGGCGCTGTGGGGCGGGCTCCTGCCGCCGCGCACCCAGCCGCCCGAAAACCGACTCCCGCGGCGCCCGGCCCGGAGCGGCGGCCCGGGGCCCGCGCCTCGCTTCCCCCTGCCCCCGCCCCTGGCGCGGGACGCCCGCGGCGGCTCCCTGAAAACTTTCCGGGCGCTGCTCACCTTGGCGGCCGGCGCGGACGGCCCGCCCCGGCGGCCCCCGGGCGAGCGCGAGCGACACGTGCCAGCCCGGCGGCTCGGGCCGGAGGGGCGCGCCGTGGTGCACGGGGGCGTCTTCTGGAGCCGCGGCCTGGAGGAGCAGGTGCCCCGCGGCTTCTCGGAGTCGCAGGCGGCGGCGTGGCTGGAGGCGGCGCGCGGCGCCCGGGTGGTGGCCCTGGAGCGCGGCGGCTGCGGGCGCAGCTCCAACCGGCTGGCCCGCTTTTCCGACGGCACCCGCGCCTGCGTGCGCTACGGCATCAACCCCGAGCAGATACAGGGCGAGGCCCTGTCCTACTACCTGGCGCGCCTGCTGGGCCTCCAGCGCCACGTGCCACCGCTGGCACTGGCCCGGGTGGAGGCTCGCGGCGCGCAGTGGGCGCAGGTGCAGGAGGAGCTTCGTGCCGCACACTGGACGGAGGGCAGCGTGGTGAGCCTGACGCGCTGGCTGCCCAACCTCACGGACGTGGTGGTGCCCGCGCCCTGGCGCTCGGAGGACGGCCAGCTGCGGCCCCTGCGTGCCGCCGGGGGCGAGCTGGCCAACCGCAGCCAGGCGGAGCTGGTGGACCTGGTGCAGTGGACCGACTTGATCCTTTTTGACTATCTGACGGCCAACTTCGACCGGCTCGTCAGCAACCTCTTCAGCCTGCAGTGGGACCCGCGCGTCATGCAGCGCGCCACCAGCAACCTGCACCGCGGCCCCGGCGGGGCGCTGGTCTTTCTGGACAACGAGGCGGGCTTGGTGCACGGCTACCGGGTGGCGGGCATGTGGGACAAATATAACGAGCCGCTGCTGCAGTCGGTGTGCGTGTTCCGCGAGCGGACTGCGCGGCGCGTCCTGGAGCTGCACCGCGGCCAGGACGCGGCCGCCCGGCTGCTGCGCCTCTACCAGCGCCACGAGCCTCGCTTCCCCGAGCTGGCCGCGCTCGCCGACCCCCACGCTCAGCTGCTGCAGCGCCGCCTCGACTTCCTCGCCAAGCACATTTTGCACTGTAAGGCCAAGTACAGCCGCCGACCGGGGACTTAGCGTACCCTGGAGGAAGAGAGAGAGAGAGACCCCTGGCTGAGGAATGGCTGATGGGGGAAGGGCCGTCGCTTCGGCCGCCGCGGGGGACCAGCCGGCCAACGCCCAGCCAGTGGCCGGAGCGGGAGGGAGGCCAAAACTTCAGCTTCACCCACCTGCCCCTTTCTCTCCGTCTCCTGCTGTTTCCTTTAAAAGTTCTGGGAGGACGAACTCACCGGGGGAAGAAGTGAACCATTCCTTCCGCCCAGCCTCTGAAAGGATTCTACCCTGTGCCAGCACTGAGTTTGGATCCGAAGAAACGGGCTGCGGAGTTTGGCCCCCGGGTGGCCGTCTCCGTGGGAGATGCATCCCGTTCCTTGGCCCCCGCATTCCCCTTCCGAAAAAGGAAAACTTCTGTTTGAGCCGTTGAGCTAATCCTGCATTTCCTACCAAACGCTGCGCTGGTGGCCCCGGAGCTGGGCTGTGACATTGGCTGGTGGAGCCCCCTTCCTGTGTTCCGCCTTTGTTCCAGCACCGTGATGGTGAGATCACTGTTAGGAGCTGGGGGAAGGCTCCCGATAGGACAAAGAGAGCAGGACCTTCGGAACCGGGGTGGGGGTCCTACAGACCCTGACAATGAGTCTGACTTGTTCCTTACCACTTGTCATTTTGGCCTAAGGGCTACAAATACAGGACCAGCTGTATGCGCTGAGTCAAGTAATGAATTTCTTCTTCCTCCCCCCTCCCCATCGACCAAAATTTTGACAATGATGATGTTCACCAGAAGAAAATGAATTTCATGCACTTTACTTTGTTTTTATTTTAATTTTTTATTAAGAAAAACTTTTTTATTTGACAGAATTTGCCTTCTGTGTATATATGTGCATAAAGTGTTGTAAATATGCTAAACAGACTTATATTTCAATAAAAGGGAGTTTAAAATTTAGAATTTAATTTATGTGGTTTTAAGTGTGGGAGATATCTGATGCCCTACCAGCTTTTTAGAATAAGCCTTAGGGTTTCTCCCTTGTGGATGTGCTTTACAAAACAAAGGATGCATATATATCCCAATTGTCACTATCAGAACTTGGAGAATTAAACAAAGACAAGAGCAGATTCTCTGTCCTGTTTGCTCAGATGAACCCTAGCGCTGGAAATTTCAGAGTTCAGCATAAAATGTGGGGGAGAGAGAGGAAAGGAAAGAATTCTACTTCCTGGCAAATAAAACTTTAATGTGAAAGGATTTTCACTGCAATATATTTCTATATTAATCAGTTGGCAAATATTGTAGAACCAGATGTGCAGACTAAAATGTGACAAATGCCCCCCCTTTAAACTTAACTACAGTGGACACGTGTTGCCCATTATTTTCAGCATTGTAATTGCTGTGCATCACAATATGTACAGATAATAAGCTGAACACATACTGCAAATAGGGAGAGAAAGTCATAAATGAACTCTTTTCGTTAAATTCCATTTTATCCAGGAGGTCATAATCTCCAACATCTGGACCTCTCCAACTCTCTTAAGAGTTTTTTCCCCCCCAGGTACTAATTGCACAGTCCCCTCAGAATAGCCATGGTGAGACCAAGAAAGTGGGCGGTACTTTGTATGTGACCTTTGAATCCTTGCTTTTTGGGGACTTCAAACTCAGAAAATATTTTTGGGTTGTCTTAAGCTCCTTTTTGACCCATGAGGGAAGAGGAGAGGGGGGGTTGGTTTGTGTTTGTTTTAAACCCTCCGGTGTTTAATCTTGACATTTCATTCGATCTCTGGGTCCAAGTGACCTTGCTTGTCATCTCATTTTTATTTAATGACTTTTAACTCCAAGCAACTTTTGTTTACTTTAATAGTTGGTTTATTTGGTGTGCATTTGTAAGCCTAGGGTTTTCTAGACTCCTGAAGATAATTGAATCTCTGTGGGTTCCCCTTCTCACTCCACATTACAACACAGCCCTGCGTAACTTCACTATTTAATATCATCCTTACCTTTTAGTGCCTTATGCTAAGCCAAATCTTATTTCAGCTGAAAAAAAAAGTCCATAAACTTTGTGGGATAAGCCAAATTTTTTCATTAGTCCAGCCACAGAATGTACTGATGATGGCAAATACTATCTCCTTTTCAAGATCTTGTTCGTTTGAGACCTCTGATAATTATACCTTAAAAAAGAAACATTTTCCATTTCTGATGATTAATAACTATATGAGACTTGCTGCCTAAGTCAGCCCAGGCTGCTCCAAGAAAAGGATAAATATTTAGCAACCTGCATTTTTACTCGACATGTTCATTGAGGAAAACGATGAGCAGGAAGAAGTTCAGAATACGCAGGAAATACACCCCGACTCCCACGTAGCATCAGCATTGGTGAGTTCAGGGTCCGCAGCATTCTTTATGTGCCCAAGCCCAGACTTGACCAAACCAGAGCAAGAAACTAAGCATCATTTAAATGGCTGTTCTCAGATTCTTTAGTGAACCATATCTGCCTGTTCGAGAAGTAAGTGTAATTACATAGTGGAGTTGGTAAGGGAACCAAGGCTTAATTACAGAGAACAGGCCTTAACTGTTGCCATTCCTCGTGGATAATCGGTAGGCTATGGCATGGAAAGATCAATTAAAGATTGCCATGGTCAGTGAATAGTGCTAGGGCCAAATCATTTTTCAGATGACGAAAAAAAAATTTTTTTAACTTTCGGGCTACAGCGTGATGTGGAAAGAGTAATGGATTCTGCAGGCAAACTGTATCCTGAATCCTGCCCCTCACCTATTTACTTTCAGCAAATCATTTAACTTAGTTCCCTCATCTATGAAATGGAGATTCCATCAGAGTATTGTGGGATTTAATGTTAACCTATAAAACATAAGGGCATGTAATAGGTACTTAAAAAAAAAAAACCCTCACTTCCTTTTCATCTTTAAAAAAACCTCTGGGGCGCCTGGGTGGCTCAGTCGGTTAAGCAGCCAACTTCAGTTCAGGTCATGATCTCGCGGTCCATGAGTTCGAGCCCCGCGTCGGGCTCTGTGCTGACAGCTCAGAGCCTGGAGCCTCTTTCAGATTCTGTGTCTCCCTCTCTTTGACCCTCCCCCGTTCATGCTCTGTCTCTCTCTGTCTCAAAAATAAATAAACGTTAAAAAAAAATTAAAAAAAAATAAATCTTAAAAAAAAAAAAAAAACCTTTGCCCTTCTTACAACTTCAGTAAACTTCTACTAATTTTCATCATCAAAGCCAAATCTAGCAGTTTCCAAAGTCAGTTTTCAGTTTTTGAAGTGTGATAATAAATGAATTCAACACAGTATTGAGGACCCTCTCCCAGCACCATGCAAAGCACCGGATGAGGCCCAGGGCACAGGTTTGATCTCTACATGGGCTTGAGGGGGTGTTTTCTGGACCCAAGCAGATGCCTCACCACCAAAGCAGCTATCCTACAAATATATGAAGGTAATTTTTTTTTTTTAAATAAATGGCTTGTCGCAGATCTATCACCACTTCTGGAAAGCATCAGAAAGTGATGAATCTTCGCAAGAACAATCCTCCCCCGATTCCTTCGGCCAAGAGAAAGTAGGCAGTTGACCTTTTCTCCCTGGATTTGGCTATTGATTAATTCACTTCGTCAGTGACATGGTTTCTACACTAATAACAGTACTCACCCTCCTGTCTTCGGATCAGGAAGAAAAACATTATTTTAACACATCTCCAAGCTTCTCAACCTTGTGCAACTAGGAGAGTCCACCAAGGCCTAAAGGTTGACTATGTGGATTAAATGAGTAAATATTTATAATATTCTCAGAACAATACCTGGCACATAGTAAATGCGTTACAAGTGTTTGTTTCTTGATGAGGGTGATCATTCTAAGTCCAAACCAGAGGCACTTTGAATCCCAGGCAGGATCCTCTTTCATAATCCTGCTTTGTCTTTGCAGTCATAGAATACTTTCTGCATGCTTCTATTTCAGCTCGGGAAGACCAGCCAGAGTGCATGAGTCTGGCAGGAATTACCTAAAGCCCACAGTTGTCAGCTGGTTGTCTCCTTTCTGAGAATGCCTTCTATGTGAGTGGTCACAGGCACCCCCTCTTTTTCACAGGGAGGCTGTGATTCTGTTTCTCGAGTGGCTCATCAGCTCCAGGCTGCAGTCAGGGGTGGAATTTTGCACCTTCCGAGCTACCCAACAGTCGTGGATTATCCACGCCTGGCCACTGACGTTTGTCCCTCTACACACCCGCTCCACCTCGCAGAGCCTCAGATGCTGTATGGCGTAAGGTTGGCAGAATTAGTAGTGAAGGAGAAAGGGGAGTCCAGCCGACCCAGAAGCACAGGAATTGCTCCAAAAGGGGACTAGAATGTCAGCTGCCGCAGTATGGAAGCCACAGGGCAAGCGTTGACACCCACCTACTAGTATTCTTCCATCATCAGAGTCGAATGTTAAGGATCTTGGGAGTCAAGAGATCTGGACTACTTCTGACACGCGGTACTTGAGAAAGTCATTTACCCCCTCTGGCTCCAGGCATCTAACCTGGAACAGAAAGCGATTACATTGGCGACTTTCTCATTTTTTTGACCAGAACTCATAGTAAGGCACACACTTTACAGTGTGAACCAACATGTGTACACACACACACACACACACACACACACACACACACACACAGACAACTGAAACAAAAGTTTCTCAAAACAGTATATGCAAAAGGCTTTTAATATTCAATTTTATTCTATCGCCTCCTTGTTTACTTTCCAGTGCTAGCTGTGACCCTCTAAACTGATTTCATACCTCACCCGTGGAGCACAGACTCCACACTGCAAAACACTGAGTTAGACGATGATGGGCAAAGTCCTTTCCAGCTCTAAGACTCCGGAGAAATTTGACTTGTAACCAGTTTATACCACCTACTACAACTTTTCTCCAAAGGGAATACAGACGTCAATGGTGTATAATCTTTAAAAGCAAACGACAAGGGTTTTATTTCGAAACGTAATTAGGAGAACTGCTCAAAATCTTCCAGTAAGTTCTGCCTATAAACACCTTTAAGATCCACTAAATGTGGGAGGTAACTTGCAGTCTGTTCCAACCATGTGTGAGCAAGTAGTGCTGCTTTGGAGGAAAAAAAAAAAATCCTTTGCATCTCTGCCTTAACATGGCCCAAGGACGACTCAAGAGGACAGTTTCTTTTCTGTGTATTCATAAAGATCAGATGTAGGAGTCATAATTTTTTAATGTGACTGTTTTACCAATTTCTCTTCTCTATGTCCTGCTGTGGGGGAAACTGCATTAATAAACTATGTCTCAATGCTGCCTTGCTGGAATTTTTTTTCTCTGCAGGACTCCACCGAATATAGCGAAAGGAATGCTCATTTTTATTTATCTTTTCAACTTTCTTTCCATTTAGGATATGTCTTCCTGGCACTTTTGAAATTTTTCTCTTAATGGAACCCTAATATGTTTAGGAGAATAGAGAACAAATTGTTCATTGAGTACTCACAACAACAAAAAAGAACTCTTTCTCCCCCTGTCTTTGGTGCCATATGGTATCTTTTATGGTTTTAGCAGTTATTTTACACCCTATCCAGAAAAATTAAATAGCTTATGGAACGGGCATTTTTCTAGTACCAGCTTAGAGATTTTACTTTGCTGAGAAATTGTGGGTTAATAATAGAGAAATGTCACTTTTAATTTGATGGTCCTACATCAGGCATTATCTCTGCCTGCTTGCACCCTCCCTCAATGATTTTTTTAAATGCTCATTAAAGAAATTGTCCCCAATCTACAAACGGCCTGGAAAAGCAAGGCGAGTGGGGAATGACCACAGCCATGATTTTCATTTCTTTTTTCTTTTAGTTGTGATGAAACATACATAGCATATAATTTGCCAACTTAACCATCTTTAAATGTGCAATTCAGTGATACTATGCTATCATTGTTGTACAACCATACCATTATTTCCAAAACATTTTCATCATACCAGACCAAAATACTGTCATCATTAAGCAATAACTCTCCAGCCCTCCTCTCCCCAGCCTCTGGTAACTTCTAATCGACCTTCTGCCTTTCTGAATTTGCCTATTCTAGATATTTCACAGAAGCGGAATCATACATGACTTGTCTTTTTGTGCCTGGCTTCTTTCACTTACACAGCCATGATCTTGGTCACGGAGGCAACACGATACCATTTGGGTCTGATTTCCACCATTTAATAAATAGCCCTAGACTTTCAGGTGAATCGATAAACTCATTTTTCTCATCAGGAAAGCAATGGGAAGACTAGATGTTTTCTAGAATCCCTTCCAACTCTAGGAAAATACCATGATTTTATATACAACAACTCTGTAAATAAATTCCATCCCTAACTTCCAATTTCTTTTCTCTGAACATTCAGTAACTTTTTAAGCGCCTCCTTAAAAATTCCAGGCCATGTGCTAATCACTGTGGATTCGGTGGTTAGCAAGATAGGTAAGTTGCTTGCCTTCAAGGAGCTTAGAGTCTAATGAGGAAGCTGGAACATTATCTAGCAGAAACAATACATGATTAATGCTATGAAAAAGGAAAGTACTATGGGACCATGTGGCAGGACTTTGTAAGCTGCTCTGGGAGAAGGTCAAGGAAAGCTTACAAGTTGGTTTTGGATTTATCTTTGAATTTAGGGAAGTCCTGAAGACAAGGAAACTACAAAAAGAGAGATTTTTGTAGTAATTCTAAAGATGTCCTGACGGCAAGACCACAGGGGGGTTGATCTCTAAAGCTTGTCTTGCAGGGTTGATGGAGTCCGATGTTAGTGGTTTAAGTTTAAGGTTTTTGTGCCTCAGGAATGGCACTATGCAATATGACATACATTTAAATATTAATTATCCTGAGGTTGGGTTCAAGGGCAAGGTTATGCTATAGGAATGTATATCATGGGAAAATTACTTCTGTCAATAATAACTCCTTTTTGCTTAACATGTACTAACAAACAAGCCTTTGTGTTAGGCATTTTGCAGGGAATTAGCGATGACTATGGATTGAATATTTATTTTACAGATGTGGAAACTAAGCCTCAGAGAGGTTAAGGTCAAAGAGGTAGGGTTGCTACTTAAAGACAGATCTGTCTAATACCAGAGAGTACATTGTTCTTTTTAGTTTTTCTCTTTTGTCTTCCTTTCTTTTTTTATTCCCTCATTTTTCTTAATATTAGTCTTTTGTAACTGGTTTCTTTTAAGATCTCTTTGTTTTTGGTGTCCTGTAATCTCATGATGTAGTTGGATATGGATTTATTTTTGTTTTTCTCTGATAACATGATGTGTTTCTTAAATCTTATGAGTCTGTTTTTTTCAGTCTAGAAAAAGTCTCAGTCATTATCTCTTCAAATGTTTGATCTCTCTTATTCTTCTATTTTCTCCTTCTAGAAATATTATTGATCACATGTTAGGTCATCTTTCTCTGTCCTCCATGGCCCAAGTTCTAGTACATGTTTTCTTTTTTAAATTTAAATTTAATTTAATTTAATTTAATTTAATTTAATTTAATTTAATTTTTGAGAGAAAGTGGGAGTGGGGGAGAGATGCAGAGAGAGAGAAAGAGAGAGAATCTTTAAGGAGGCTCCACGCTCAGAGTGGAGCCTGACACAGGGCTCAATCCTACAACCCTGGGATCATGACTTGAGCCAAAATCAAGAGTCTGACACTTAACCAACTAAGCCACCCAGGTGCCCCTAGTACATGTTTTCCATCTCTTAATTTTTCTATCCTGCCCTCCAGGTAATTTCCTCAGATCTGTTTTCCAGTTCACTAATTCTCTCTCCAACAGTGTATATAAACTGTTATTTATCCATCCTTGAAGTTTTGTTTTGTCTTTTTTAATTCAACAACTTTATTTTTTTTCCAAAAGTTCTTTTTGCTTCCTTTTTTTAAAGACTCTATTTTTAAGTAATCTCTACACCCAATGTGGGGCTCCAACCCACAACCCTGAGATCAAGAGTCACATGCTTCATCAACTGAGCCAGCCAGCTTCCCCCTTTTTGTTTCTTTCTTTTTTTTTTTTTTTTAAGAAATTGCTCCTTTTAGAGCAATGTTACGTTCATAGCAAAATTAAGCCAAATGTACCGAGGTTTCCCACATACTCCCTATACACACACATTCATAACCAACCCCATTATCACCATGTCCAAACCATAATTTCCCAGCAGACATTTCCCACCAGAGTGTTAATTTGTTACAATTAATGGACCCATATTAACACAGTAAAACCTTGATTTGCGAGCATAATTCGTTCCGGAAACATGCTTGTAATCCAAAGCACTTGTATATCAAAGCAAATTTCCCCATAAGAAATAATGGAAACCCAGATGATTTGTTCTACAACCCAAAAATACTCATATAAAAATGATTACAATACTGTAATATAATACAAAATAATAAAGAAAATGCAAAATATAAAGAAAAATAAACAAATTAGCTGGCACTTACCCTTGAAAACCTTCATGGCTGGTGTGAGGGAGACAAGAGAGGAGGGTTGTTGTGTAGGACATTTCACTAAGGGAATCACTGCTGTCTATTGGTTCAATGGAATCTTTTCCTTTTCCTGCACCTTTAACAAGAAACCTTTCCAATGACACTTGCTTTTGCCTCCTTTTGAGGATTTTCGTGGAAATGTGCCATTGCATTGCCATTAAACAGATTCATCGCTCACCCTGCTATAGTCTTGATTCTGGTGGTTGTTATCTACAAAATTTTCCACTGTTTCCTGCATCTTACACTATCTCCCCAATCTCATTTGAAGTGAGGGATTCCTCTGCCTTTTTCTCCTCCTCCTCTGCAGAGGAGATGCAGACGTAAACGTCTTACAAAATCTTGCAATTTTGGCCACTTGCATACCTCATTTGTACTTCTTGATGATTTCCTTCTTAACTTCCACCATAAACATCTCTTTCTTACTGCCTTTCTTTTCAACACTTTTGTGCACGGGGACCATTGTACACACTCTCATGGATATTGGCTACAGGACAGTATTAATAAACTCTTGTCATATACTGTATGTAATGTAACTGGTAATAAGGCTGCAGAGGAAAGGATCTATATCTGCAGGCAACCTGACCTAGAATGAAGCAAAGCATTCCTAAGCTTACGCTCATATGGAAATGCAAAGGGATGTCCAATGGGGCTTCGAAGTGACAAAAAATACACTCATGCCAGTTGTGGGCACCTTCCAACATTCTGAAAAATCACTGATTTCTGCCAAACACTCCAAGCTGAGACTGACCATCAGAGCATGGGAGACGATCACCTACAATCCCACAGTGAGAGGGGGAGACAGAGAGAGAGAGAGAGAGAAGAACCATTGGCTCAGTTGTGATCATGTGACATTTAGCATCACATGCTACTTGTATTGCAAGACATCGCTCATTTCTCATGTTAAAATTTATTAGAAATTGTTTGCTCATCTTGTGGAACACTTGCGGAACAAGTTACTTGCAATCCAAGGTTTTACTGTATATCATTATCAAAGTACAGGTTTACATGAAGTTTCACCCTTAGTGTTATACATCCTACGGATTTAAACACACGGACAGTGACACGTATCCACCATGATAGTAACATCCAAATATATAGCTTCACTGCCCTAAAAATCCTTTGTTCTGCATTTTAACTCTTCCCTCTCCTCTGAAGCATGGCTACTGATCATTTTATTGTCTCCCCAGTTTTGCCTTTTCCGGAATGTCATATACTTGGATTCATACGTGAGTAGCCTTTTCAGATTGAATTCTTCCAGTTAATAATAAGCAGTTAGATCCCTCCTTGTCTTTTCATGGTTCTATAGCTCATCTCTTTTCAGTGCTGAATACTATTCCATTGTCTGGATTCACTACAGCTTATGTATCCCTTCACCCACTGAAGAACGTCTTGGTTGCCTCCCAGTCTTTGGCAATCGTAAATAAAGCTGCTAGAAACATCCACGCACAGGTTTTTGTGTGTACGCAAGCTTTTTTTCTCCTTTGGTAAATACCAAGGAGTGAAATTGCTATGTCAGGTGATAAGATCATATTTAACTTTTGTAAAAAACTGCCAAACTGTCTTCCAAAGTAATATTCAGTTCTTTTTCAAAACTTCCCATTTTTTAGTATTTTCTTCTTTTCTCGTGTTTTCAAAATGCATTCAATCATTTAACGTATTCAATCACTTAAATTAGTCTAGCCTTTGGGGTTCTGGGGTAGTCTGATCCTGTCACTTGTATGTCTCTTGACTTTTGCACATATAGGGTTGCCACATAAAATTTAAATTGAAACTTAACTTTTAGATAAACAACAAATAATTTTTTAGTGTAAGTATATTGCAAGCAATATTTGAGATATGCTTGTATAGAAAATTATTTTTTTTCCTAAAATTCAAAGTCACCTAGGTGTCTTGTTTTGTTTTGTTTTCCTAAATCTGGCAGCCTGACTCCCAAAAGCTTCGTATTTTATCATTTCAGAGTGTAAGCCCACACTCATCCAGGCTCTTATCTGTGACACTTGCACATCTGTCCTTCCCAAGAAGTTCCATTCCCTTCTGTCAGGCAACCCAGGCTAAAAGGCATAACGGGCTCACTTTCATATCAATTATTTTGCCCGGAAGTTGAGGTCCCAGACGGGAATGTAAATTTAAGTCCTATACATGGATAACATCAGGAGGAGTCTTCCCGGAGACTTTTCTGTTCCCAGACCAGAGTTCAGGCTAAAGACCAGCAATCTTCTCTCACGTTTCCCTTTGCTCTAAGGATAGTTTTGTTGAGGGTCTTACCTTTATGTAGAGTGTTGGAAAGATCCAAAGTCCCCACCCACCCCCAGCTGGAGCACATGAAACACACAAGAACACACAAGAACACACACACACACACACACACACACACACTCTCAAGGCAGACCCAGTTTCAGTTCACACCTATCACTCTGATTTTGATTCTCTCTTTGTTTTGGACCCCTGGGGATTTTCCTTCCATTTTTATGAGCTTGGCTATGCATTTAAAAAGATGTTTGTTATATTTTATAAAACATTTATAGGTGTTCTATAGAGGGAAGGTTTTTAGGTCATGTAGTTTGCCTTATTGCTGGAGACAAAGTCCACCTGAGCTCTTTCTAAACCCTGCTATCAAATTCTGCTTGCGATAAGCTGGCCCTTACTTGAGGAGTAAATGCCCTGTTTGGTTATTCAGAGATTTCCCTACAGTGGAGACATTTACTTTAATAGGAATTGACCTGAAATAATCCATGAAACAAGTGACCCAGGAGTCAATAACAAATTCTGCTCCGTTTGCCACTAGCAAATTTGAGATATAGGCCAGGAAAATGATTAAAAGGGAAGAAAAAAGGAAAAGCTTGAGAACAAGAGGGCAGGGCAATGAGGAGGGATTGTTAAAAAGAACCACATGTAGTAGAATGGCCAAGGGGCAGCCTTTGCCTCTGGAACACCTAGCCCTCAGATTGACCTTCAATTAGCATTAGAGCAGGAAAAGCAATGCCACATTAAGGCAAAAGAGCACGGGCCTCTGCAGGTGACATTTAGGATTAAAGAAAGGTCAAGTAACTTCAGGGAAAATCACTTGCCGTCTGTAGTCAGCTTCCTGCCTCTGCCACAGCTCCCAGCTATGCAAGGTCCAGCCATCACCACTTGATCTTTGGCTGCTGGACACTGAAGACCCGAGACCCGACTCTGCCAACCTTGTGAAGAAAACAACAACGTGACCATCACACACGAATCTCAACCTTGCACTTCCAGGGGCAGCACGATCAGTTTTGTCATTTAGAGAGACCATCTCTAGAGATCTATTATTAGCAACATCGAAATGCTAATGAAGAAGAGGTTGAGCATCTTTGACTTCTCAAGGCGTCAAGCTAATAAAAGATGTCCTCCAAAATGTTGCTGAATGGCCCCGTTTTCCTCCATGCATTTGCAGTTGGAGACCTATCCAAAGTCTCCCTTTAATATATATTCATGACCCAACTCCAAAGAAAGCGTGTATCCTTTCCGATGCTGTGATCCCGGGTGCGTGACTCATACCGTACAAATTATTGTAATGCCTCTAGACTTAGCAACTCAGAAGTTGGTGCTCCACGTGAAATCCCTATTGGGTTATTTTCAAGCGATTACTCATGGCTCATATATGGGCAGTATATATCAGTGCAGTTACATTGGTTATTAGACTATTGAAATACTTCCAACTCGGTTGAGAAATGCCTACTGCCCTGAGTCCCCAGAGAGCCTCTCCCACTTTCCCAAGCACCCCCGCCCTTCTCCTGAACAATGCCCTATACCCATGATCCAGCCACCAACAGGTTAACACCTAAAACAGCAGGAAGTCTCTTGGACCAGTGTCCCAAGACTAAGACTTGATTGCTCCTTATGCAATTTGAATACCATCCCCTGGGTATAAGGCAAATGAAACAGCAGGGTTGTCATCCTAAACCCTATCTTTGGGGTGCCTGGGTGGCTCAGTCATTTGAGCGTCCGTCTCTTGATTTTGGCTCAAGTCATGATCCCAGCGTCTTGAGACCAAGCCCCGAATTGGGCTGGAGCCCAATTCGCAGCATGGAGCCTGCTTGAGATTTTCTCTCCCTCTCCCATTGCCTCTCCCCCACTCCTGTACTCATGCTCAACCACTCTCTCTCTCTAAAATTAAATTAAATAGGGACACCTTGGTGGCCCAGTCATTTAAGCTTCTGACTCTTGATTTCCGCTCAGGTCACGATCTCATGGTTCATGAGATCAAGCCCCAGTCAGGCTTTAAGCACAGAGCCTGCTTGGGATCCTCTCTCTTCCTCTCTCTGCCCCCTCCCCTGCTTGTTCTCGTTCTCTCTCTCTCTCTCTTGCTCTCAAAAATGAAAAAAATAAGCATTTAAAAATAAATAAAAAATAAATAACCCCTACCTTTGGTTGCCCTGCCTCATTCGCCTTATTCATTTATTTGGCAAGCAGATACTGAGCATCTATTTATCCCCCAAATATTTCCTGGCTGCTTACTTTGGGTCAAGCATTGTGTTAGGTGGGGGGGTGGGCAGGTCAGCAAACTAGAGACACAGTTTCTGGTCTTCTGGTGTGTCAAGCCTGGTAGAGGAGACAGACATTAAGCAAATCATTACTGTAATAAATGGGATGACAGGAAAATACATGGCCCTGTGAGAGTGTTAATAGGGGACAACCTCACATTGGAGGTTGAGGGATGTGGCATTTAAACAGAGACCAGAGCAATGAGTGGAAGTCAGCCAGCATAGAGGGGAAAAGAGGGAGTGGAGAGCATTTCAATCAGAAGAATTGCATGTTTGAGGCTCAGGGAGAAGGAGCTTGCTCTCTAGAAATCAAAGAAGGTCAGTGTGATTGGAGAGTGTGGTCCCAGATGGAGAATTGCGATTTAAGGCTGCAAAGGTAAGCAGGCACCTGCCGAGTACCAGGCACAGAGGGCAGGGGATGACCCCTGCCCTTTAGGGAGACACTATACATAGCTTAGTAGCAGAGGGCTGGAATCTAGAGGAAGACTCTAGGTCCTAACCCTGGCTCTTCCATTTTTGACTCTGTGACCTTGGGCACTTATACTCTCTGACCTTCAGTCTCCTCTGAAAATAGGGAAAATACTAAGATCTACCTTTTATGAGCTAACACATGTAAAACACTTAGAAAAACACCTAACACATAGTAAAGAATCAGGAAACATTAGGAATTGACCATTAAGACACAGGCAGATTAAGTGGCTTCTTTTTTACCCATTTTCACCCACTGCATGTGTGGGAAAATATTCTGTGTTTAATGATCCCCTTGAAAAACACCTAACGCTGTCCGTGTTACTGTCACATCAATAGTTCACGAGAAGCTTCCATGTTGACCCCCTTCCTGTGACTCGCCCTTTGAAAAGCAGGCTTCATATGTCTTTGGGGGTTCAGAGAATCAGTGATTCTTCCCTGAACCAATTTCTTAGCATATGCCTCAAAAAGAAAAAGCCACAAAAACCTGCTAATAAAGGGAGATCATCCAGACAGTGTCAAAGAAACAAGGCCATCATCTACAGAGCTGTTAAAAAAAAAAAAAAGAACAAACCAAAGAGGATAAAACCACCTTTCTGAAATCGATCACAATGAGGAATAGAAGGAAAAGAAATTCAAACTAGAAAAGGCACGCCAACGCCCAGAGGTCCTTCTGACAGGTTTACAAAAGACTGTCCCGAGGCCTTAGTTGGTGCCCATAGAAATGTGCAGCATCTTGGAGGAAACAAATAGCCTCAGGTTGTCATTCCAAGATTATAGATCCCTGGGGATTCTGTGGAGCTGTCATCAAAGCCATCATGGCATTAATCACCCTGGGCAGGAATGGGAGAAATTGGAGGTGAAAAGGACTGATTAAGTTCTTGAGTCTTTCCCCAGAGAAGGCCACACGGAGATCGCTCGGCAAAGTGCAGTCTCATGATCTCCATGAACTTTGGGATTATTCAAACCAAAGGCAGGCAGCTCTTCCCTTGGTTTTATTATGTTCTGCAGTCTGGTGGGCCTTAGGGCTTTTGCACTGATCTAGGCTGCCAACACATTCTGTGAAAGACCACGATGTGAAGTTCAGCTGGCATGGCCACCCCCTTTGCAGAGAGGAACCTCAAAACCTTTCCCACCAGGAGGACTTGAAGGTAAAATGAGCATTTGCATTGGTTGTGGCCACCCGGCATCCGTTTCTTCAAGTGCATCTGGTTTACTTTGGGAAAATACCCGGTTGTGGCCAGTTTGGTTGAGTCCTAAATTTAGATGCCCTCATGTAGTCAACAAGTGTGCATGAGATCTAAAAACTCAGTCAATTGAATTCTCCCTCCTAAGAGTTTGCTTCTTAAGCAAGGGAAAAAAAAACAAAAGTTTAAAGCCTATTTATTCTGGTTGGTGATACCAGAACTTTCTGCAGCTGCCCGGGACCTGTCTGCTCCAAGCCGTCTATGTCAAACTCCCTTTCAAGCCTGTGAACGTGTGATTTGTTACCGTTAAACTTCTCTTTTTTCTTCTGTTTGCCAGGGTTTGTTTCTGTTGCTTACAATTAAAGATCCCCGACTAAAGAGAATATTCCAAAAGTAGGATGGGGAGAAGTGATGTCTGGAAAGATGGCCTCTGGCAACAGGTATTTCATCTGATGCATTGTCACAAGGACAGATAGTGATGAAGACTACAGAGTATCTGCCTCTCCCCATCAGCTTGATTGGGGAGCAGCCTTTGACCTGCCTGGTACCCCTCTTCTCACCTGGCCCCAGAGCTGTGCAAAGGCAGCCTTAGTGGCACCATGAGTTCCCTCGTACCCAGCAGTGTGTTGGTAAACGTTTAATGACTGGGTTTGGGTAGGAAGGAGGGAGAGAGACTGATTTGCAGTGTTTGCCAATTTTCATGGTGTGAAAGCTCCCACGGGGGGCGGGGGGCCGATTTCAGGCTAGCAGGGTGCTCTCAGTGCATGTGCAGAGTCGGGAAGGGATACACAGCAGCAGCTCTCCTAAGTCGGTGTGAGCCAGCTGCGCCTCTCCCCTCTAGCTGCGGGGGTTGCCTAGGAAAGCTTCTGGGTAATCATAGCGACTGACTTGTATTACACGTTTCCCATTGTTCCGTTCCAGGTAGCATGCTAAGCCCTTTACAAGTATTAACTCATTTAATTTAATCATGGCCTTTGAGGCAGGTGAAATTCTTGTCTCTGTTCTAGAGATCAGGAAATTGACAATACAAGAGACCAAGAGGAGGGCCTGGGTGTCTCAGTCAGTTAAGCATCCCTCTTCGCTCCGGCCATGACCTCACGGTTCCCGAGTTGAGCCCCGCATGGGGCTCTGGGCTGGCAGCGTAGAGCCAGCTTCATTTCTGATTCTGTCGCCTCTCTCTCTGCCCTCCCTCACGTGCTCTCTCTCGCTCTCTCTCTCTCTCTCAAAAATAAGTAAACTTAAAAAAAAGAGAGAGAATAAGAAATTGTTTAAAAGTGCAAAGCTTAGACATTGAGGTGCCACGATCTGATCCCTGATTATTGACTCCAGAGGCGTCTCACTTAGCCACGACACTGATGACAGAATGTCATGAAAGGCGTCTAGCTGCCTTCTGGTGTGGGAGGTGGCATCAGACATCCTGGCAGAAATGGCAGTGGCAACGTCCCCAGGCAAACCCGACACAGATATTTTTCTTTTTGAGTCCAAATTTTATTTTTTATATACACATTCTGATTATTTATGCCCCATCGACCATCAAAAGGATGAAAGGTAGCTGGAAATGGTAATATCTTAACAATTATTTATTTGTATTTTTTAATTAAAAAAATTTTTTTATAGCTCAAGGGTTGTTGTTTTTTTTAGTTTATTTTATTTATTTTGAGAGAGACAGAGACAATGTGAGCAAGGGAGGGGCAGAGAGAGAGAGGGAGAGAGAGAGAATACCAAGCAAGCTCCGGGATGCCAGCACAGAGCCAGACACAGGGCTCAAACCCACCAAACCATGAGATCATGACCTGAGCCTAAACCGAGTCTGAACTTCAACCGACCGAGCCACCCAGGGGCCCCATAACTAACAATTATTGAATATGTATATGAACCATTTACTTGTCCTAAAAAGTACCTCATCTTACGACAATCCTTTAGAAATAGGAGTCATTCTACCCATTAGCTCATTAAGAGTTGATCTACCAAAGCCTATATAGTTAATAAGTGGCCAGGGGCCATTAAAAAGAAATAAATAAATGGTCAAAGCAAAGTAGATTTTTTTGTTTTAATTCTCTTTCTTTCATTGATGTGGAAACAGGCACAGAGAGGTTAAGTAATTTGCCCCATGCAGCATAATTATGCAAAGCAGCCCAGTCTGTCTGCTGCCAGAGCCCATGGTGGTCACACCATCCCAGTGACTTCCCCTTCTAAGCAGACCAGAAGTAACTTTCCTAGAAAGCCCTGTCTGGGTAGCTTAGGAAGGTAACTCTACCAGGTGCCCATTGAAGGGTCAACTGCACTTCCGTGGCTCAGCGAGCTCCCTCCTAACCATTTGCTTAGGATCTACTGACCTCTGGCCATTTGCTCATGCTCTAAGTCAACGCTATTTCCCCTGAAAAGCTCCTCTCTCTGCTAAGCTCAGCAACAGGTTAAACGCAATGTAACAAAAATACTGGGTTTGGTTTCTGGATCATGGTGACTTCTGATGTTCTCCTGCAGTTTCCCCGCGGGGACGGGGCTGGATGGGTGAGCTACATCACCAGAGTGCAGGATTCTCCTTGCGTGTGATGCTAGAGCTGGCTCTTTGGATACATACACGACCCAACCTGACTGCCTTGACAGGTGCGATATGGATGAGGTACTCCCGTTATTGGTGATAATGAGACTTTTTCAGTGTCTGTCAGTTACGGAACAATTGATGTCATCAAGAAACTGGCAGCTTCTCAGCTAACTCACTGCTCGGAGTCAGGGCTGCTGAAACCCTGTATGCTTTGAGGAAGTCACGGATGCTGGTTCGGGAAGGGTTAACACATCCCAATGTGCCTGGCTTAGCTCTTCCAGCAGAGAGAGGAGGGAGTGTTGTGGGGGTGGGGTATGTGTCACATTCAGACACATATCTATAGCAAAATAGTCGAGAAACAGTTTTAAACAATATTGTTCCCCGTTCTGGTTTGCATACTAATATCCTTGGGATTACTTTCCCTGCTCTGGCAATCCATCACCTGTAACTGGGGAGGAAAGGCAGGCAACAGAGAAGCCTAGGTGAATGTGTAGCGTGCCCGTTTTTACGGAGCTACCCTGTAGGTCCTCGAAGGAATCTGAGCGCTGATGGGAACAACTGAGAATCACCCAGGGTACCTGTCAACACCTCTTCTACTCCAAATAATATATACAAAAGACACCCAGTCTCAAAAATTAAACACGGACTTACCGTATGATCTAGCGATCCCACTTCTGCATACATACCACAAAGAATCGAAAGCAGGGATTTGCACGCCTCTGTTTATAGCCGCATTATTCATAATAGCAAAGTTGGAAACAACCCAAGTGCCTACTGATAGATGAACGGATAAGCCAAATGTGGTCTATGCATACAATGAAATACTATTTGGCCCTAAAGAGGGATGGAGTTCTGACTCGTGCTACAACGTGGATGAAACTTGAAGACGTTATGCTAAGTGAAGGAAGCCGGACATAAAAAGACAAGCACTGTGTGATTCCACGTACATCAGGTACCTAGACTAGTCAATTTCAGAAAGTGGGATGGTGGTCGTCAGGGGCTGGAAAGAGGGGGAAACAGGGAGTTCGTGTTTAATGGTCCAGAGTTTTAGGCAGGGAAGATGAAAAGGTTCTGGAGATGGATGGTGGTGATGGCTGCACAGCAGTGTGAACGTCCTTAATGCCACTGAACCGTGAGCTCCAAAATGGTTAAAATGGTAACTTTTATGTTATGTGTATTTTACCGCGATTTAAAAAGAGAGACACGCAGTATAGTGCACGTAGCGTACTTCCAAAGCGTGAGCCAAATGAAAGCAAGCGTGGGCATTCATTGCTGTAATCGGTAAAGTGCCCTAAAACGTCAGGCTAATGTGTGTGCTTTTCTTACCCTACTTAATCTTCAGGGAGGTACCATCGGCTTCTTTTGACAGAGCAGGAAATCAACGTTCAGAGAGGTGCACTAAGATGCCCCAGTTCCACTGAAGTGATAGAGGGGAGATTTAAGCCTTGATCTGCCCATTGTCACATGTAGCATGAATTACATACTCTGAAATGCCCGGAAAAAACACCACTCTTTCAGGGTGTTCATATGTTAGACCATCAAAGGAAGCTGAATTCACCTGCTTCCTGAAATATAGGGCACCCAAACTCAGCAACACTTCAGAATTCATCAGTAGGAGTCAACTTATCATTCATAGAACTAAAATGTACAGATGCTCTGATCATAGTTAAGTGGAGAGAGACCTGGAGAATTTCCCTAATAAAGAGGCAACTATCTGTCATGTGTGGCTTTGGTTGGCTTGGAGAAATCAAATCACAGGATGCAAAGCATTCCAGGTAATCAAGAGAGCCATACCTGAACTGCCCTGGTAATAACCACAAGCCACTGGTTATTTTTCTAAACTCAGTCGGAATAACTTACTTATTCCTGGCCAGGTCTCTCTCTTTGTTTGAAATGAGGTGTCATTTGCACTATGTTTTTCTTCTAAGTCTGAACATCCAGGGGGATGTGTGCCACCCCCAATGTTTATGTTAGGATGTACATTATAACCTCAGCCATGATCGTAACAGTGGTTGAGATCATGGGCTCCGAGATCTTAACTGTCAGGGCATAAATCCAGGCTCTACTGCTTACAGGTTGTGTGACCTTGGGCAAGTTACTCCACTTCTCTGTGCCTCAGTTTCTTTCTCTGTGATATGGGGATAATAATAGCACGTACTTCATGGGATTCTTGTGACATTTAAATTCCTTGAAGACATCACTGCATCTCCGTTCCCAAATTCCAGTGATCTAGGAAAGGTCGAAGATCATTTATCTTTAGAAGTGCACCCATTACTATCTCAGGAGAGGGTGAGGCAGGGAGTGGGAGATGAGGAGAGGTGGCTTTGAACCCAGTATAAGCATCACACATTCTCCTCTGGTACCAATTACTGTGATAAATTGAAGGTGACAAGTTATTTTATGACATAAATGCAAATCAGTATCCACTTCCCTGTTTTTTTCCAATGCCCTGGCACTTTAATGGTCCCCATAAGTTTGCTTCACTTGCAATATCGGTATGTTCACAGTCAGCCAGAGAATTTATTTTTAGGTGGGGAGTGCAATGAACTGAGCCCACCGGCTGACTTAGAAAAATGATCGCATTCCCATCCACAAATTATTCACAAAGCTAGTTAGCGTTTGAGCCTTTGTTGGTGAAATAATACAATAAATAGAGATTTTTGTCAAAAGGGCTCATTTCCACCTGCCAGACTTGACTCTAAATATGAGGCACTCACACATTTGTGGGTGCCTGTGTGTTTATGCATGTGTATTAGAAAAACAAAAACCTGCCTCTTAACGTAACATTCTCTGCAAGCGGCAAGGAGCTGAGAACTTCTACCCCTGAACCCAACGCCAGGGAGAGAAGAGGAGGGCTTCCAGTCTGTGGGGCCAGGACGGCTCTGTGCCTGAAACTCCACGCACTGGCCCGGCGATTTCAACATGAAAGGAGACAAGCAGGAGAGAACCACTATTTGCTTGCTTGTCACCCTGGAAGCTGATTTCCTGTCCTGCCAGTTCCAGCCGCCTGTCACCCCTTCTCTTTTGATGTTGATGGGGAAGTGGGGGCAGGAAACAAAAAGTGAAGAAAAAGAAAACAAAACCCCAGGGATACGCAGCCTTGTCACTATCAACAGGACTGCACCGCCCCGCCTCCTGCTCTCAAGCATGTTGGCATGAACAGACAGTGGAAGCTGTTAAATCCACGGCCTAATTAATTTAAAATACAACTTCAGAGAGACGGCCCCTAATTGTTCAAAGCGCTTTTATTAGGGCATAAAGATAATCACAGAATTAAGTCATTAAGAGTCATAATAAGGAAACTGGTGGACAAAATGAAACGCGATTTCCAATGTCACCCTGTTGCTGAAAAGCTTCGCATTCATTCGGTGACCTGGTAACCGCGTATTTAGTGAGCACCTACTACCACTAGCCCGCTCTGGCCAGCAAGCCGCCAGAAGGTGCCACATTCTGAAACATAGGTAGCTTTCTTTTCAATTTTTCTGCTTCATCCCAAGAATTGCTGCTTGACTGCATAAGTGTGTGTGTGTGTGTGTGTGTGTGTGTGTGTGTAACAGTTTACGTTCTGAGATGCCATCAGCATGTAAGGGCAGGACAGGCTGAGGGAAACCGGCAGTGAGAAATATTTTTCCTGCATGCCACAGAGAAAGGAGTCTTTGTATCAACACCTTTCCTTAAGTGCATTGCATTAGGCATTCCGTCTGACAAGTTGCCACTTGGAGACACAGTCTTAGCCCCCTCCCCCACCCTCCAACCCGAAATCTGACATTGCTTCACATCAAACGTTTAATTTCCCATTGTTGGAAATAAGATGGTATGTAAAGCACGCGTTGCCATGGCTGCACAACCCAAGGATGCATATGGAGGTTCCTGAAGCCAGGAGCTTTGCATCTGCCCGGGTGACAAGGTGCGGAGCAAGGCGAAGCAAGAACTGACCCTCCCCAAAGCCACTTCCAAAATGGGAAATCCTTCAGCTGCAGCTGTAGGCTGGTATATTCGCCAAGCCTCAAACTTTGTCTCCCGCCTACAGAGGATGCGCCTGCTCCCTTCTTTCTTCATCTGCCGTCAACAAAGGCGTTTTCTTCTCCGTGCTTCCAGGGTTCGAGTCCCTGGCTGGAAGCTTGTCTGAAAAAGTTCCCGAGCGGTCCTGTCGTGATTCCTGAGGCACAACAGCAAGGTTAGCGGAGTCTGCACACAACACTTAAAGCCGGGTAGCGTCTGCTAAGGCCCGATGGGCCTTCAGCTCTGCTCCTGGGTACGTATCTAATACATACCTGCACAAGAGCCAAGCGCTAGAATCTTGACAGCGGCACTCAGGACGATAGCCCCACACGGGAAACCGCCCACATGCCCACCATTACAACGGACAACTAAACATCAACACGATGAACGAACCACAACTGCATATCACAGGGATGCTATCTCACAGCCGACGCTGGGGGAGAGAGGCCAGACCCACGGAGGGCCTGCTGGGTGCGGGGTGATTTCTATTTAGACACAACCTACAAAGCAGGCAACACTGATCCGTGGGGAGAGCCGTCAGGACAGAGATTGCCTTCAGGGGAAAAGGAAGGACAGGGTACACAGAGCACTTTCTGGGGGGTTCCAGCAATGTTGCATTTCTTGGCTAGCTGTCGGTGTTGCGCCCTTTTTGGTCTGTGTGATATTATTTCACAAAAAATAAAAAGCTGAGAAAGAAAAAACCCTTGAGGTTGGCCTTGAGGCAGGCAAGGGCAATTAGCTCTCCTGGTTCAATGTGAATCTGCAGTTTCCTCACGGCCACTTTAGGGAAGCCTGGGAGACCATTCAAGGCGGTCGGTTCAGGGCGGCAGGGAGGCAAGCCCTTCTGCTCCCACCCAGAGGTTCATCAGTCCTGACAGTGAGGCAGGCTGTAGCATTGCCTCAGTTTCCCTAAGGTGCATATTCTTTTGGAACATAAGCATTCACAACGGCCAGTGGTTATTAACTTTTTCTTCTGTTTAAAATCCATCGTAAGATGAGGCGCGTGGGTGGCTCAGTCGCTTAAGCCTCTGACTCTTGATTTCAGCTCAGATCATGATCATGCAGTTTCTTGAGTTCAAGTCCCGTGTTGGGTTCTGTGCTGGGCAGCACGGAGCCTGCTTGTGATTCTCTCTCTCTCTCTGCCCTTCCCCCACTATGCTGTTTCTGTCTCTCTCTCAAAATAAATACATAAACTGAAAATTTTTTTAAATGAAATCAAATCAGTGATAAGAGGCGCTTCTCCACTGCACACACACACATTTTTACATCTTTGAAATGGGCATGTGCCTCACTGGTGATGACAGGAAAGCATTGTGTCGGTGTTACTGGCAGGGTTTTTCTTTTCTCGTGGTACATAAAATGGCAGCGTGTCTTAGATCTGCTGTGGCACAGTACGTCTCTTGAACAGTGAGATGGTTTGCCAATGCCCTCTCTGCTTCTCTAGGAGCTGGCACTAGATTTCCCGCCCCTTCCCCTGCACGTTTTCAGGTTCAGGTCTGCCACTGAGAAGCCCCTAAGGAGGTATTTGGAAGGCAGGAGTGGAGAAGCCATTTTTCTCCTGAGGTAGTTGCAAGCAGACTCATGGGTGGGCAGACCTTCGAGAATCCCCGAGTCTGGGGCAGCCGGACCCGAGGGTCAGAGGCTACGTAGGGGAGGAAAAAGTTTTCCTGGACCCTCTTAAGGTGCCTGGCTGGGTCTGAAAATTCAATTGACAATGATTAACAGAAGAAAAGCGTACAAATGGTATTGAATTTTTACATGCACATGGGAGACGTCACAAGAGAACAAGGCCTCAGAGAAGACAAAGAAATAGTACATTTGTGAAGAATCGACAAGACAGAGGGGTTTGGGCTAGCAGAAGTACAAGGCGAGGAAGTCACTAGGAAGATGAGGATAAGTTTAACAAGGTTATTCTGCTGTGGAGACTTCTCAGCCCCCCGATTCCCCATCTCTGGGGATAAAAACGTCTTCCTTCCTCCTGGTACAGATAGGGAGGGCACTTGTCACACGGGAGTTTCACAATCTTTTTTTAAATTTTTTGTTTAACGTCTATTCGTTTTTGAGAGACAGAACACACGCAGGGGTGGGGCAGAGAGAGAGGGAGATACAGAATCCGAAGCAGGCTCCAGTCTCTGAGCTGTCAGCACAGAGCCCAACGCGGGGCTCGAACTCATAAACCAGAAGATCATGACCCAAGCCGAAGTCAGAAGCTTAACCAACTGAGCCACCCAGGTGCCCCTGGAGTTTCCCAATCTGTTCAAGGGAAGAAACGGGGCGGTTGCATGAGGTTCCTGTTTTGCTGTTTTCTCAAATTCTTTCAGCTCGCTATGCCAAGGTGCCATATTTGGGGGGAGTGTGTCCTAAATCCCAGCAGTTGCTTTTCTGACCTTTGTTCTACCATCCCTCCCACCCTCAGCTCAGTTTTGTAAAACTTTGATTCCCTGAACCGTAACCTTCCATCGTGGAGTATATTGAGTGGCCTTTGTTTTCCTGTTTACCTTTTCTAGAATAATAGAAACATACACACACACACGATTCTACCATTCTGGGGCCTAATGTCTAGACTTCGAACAGTGCTATGAAGCTGCTACTCATCTCTGGGGCTCGCCTGAGGAGCTGGCTTCCACAACTGAGCTGTAAAACCTCCATAATCCCACCTCAGGCTCTTTCTGTGACCTCACTCACCTAACACCAATCATATCTTGCTCTCTGAGCTCCAGCCAGACTGGATCATTTTGGTTTCCAGTGCTTTGACATGCCTCATTCTGTACTGACTCTGAGACTTCACACTAACTCTTCCCCTTATCTGGGGGCCTCTTACCCCGAGTGCCCTCCCCCTCAGCCACCTGACATGCACCCTTGAGGCATTAATTAGTCACTTCCTCAGGGAGGCTTATAGTCTGGTGGGAGTCAGGCATTGCCAATCGTAAGTAGGAAAGAGGCAGGATAGGGCAAAATAGGAATACGGAGCAGGAGGCCTAAACTATTCTCAGAATCGGAAAATGCCTCTTGGTTTTTTGTAAACACCCAGTGCCAAAGAGAGTCTTGCTATATTTCTGGCATCCAACACCCTCCCTGGGCATAGAGGACACTCAGTAAATATTTGCTGGTATTCAGAACGCCCCCCCTTCATACGTAAATAATGTATTTCCCTCAAAACAGATGGGACTCAGTTTCATAGCAGGTGGGATTGACCGAGGAGCAGAAGCAATTCAAATATTCATATACTGGGCACTTTCTGTGCACTCTGCATGAGGCCATGCACTTTGCCTACATTACCATCATTTAAGCCTTAGAGGATGCTAGGAAGTAGATGCTGCCAATATCTCCATTTACAAGTGAGGGAGCCGAGGCTCAGAGAGGTTAGGTAACTTGGCCGAGGTCGGATGACTGCCCCAAGTCTCAATTCCTCATCCTCTGTCCCCTCAGTAATTGTTTATGATGTCCTATGTCCCTCACATGGATGGCAAAAATGTCTCAGAAATAGCAACAGTTAATTTCCATAATAATTATGTGAGGTTGTTTTGAATGTGTCCTGATATTCTATTTTGTCACTTTAGCAATGACAGGCTTGCATTGCTACATCACTTAGCTACGGTGGCTTAGCCCTGACCTCTAACCGCCCCCCCCCCCCCAACTCTTTGAAATTGCTTCGTTTCTCTCTCTTCAAAGGGAGCCGGTCCTGCTTGGGTTAGGAGGCCACGATAATTTCCTTCCAAATCCCTCTTTTCTCAGGCTGCATTGAGGTTACTGGGTGTCTCAGAGGCTGCCCCGCCCCCACTCCTTAGTAGCTTCCAGGGTGCCAGGCCTGCTGGCAAAAGCAGGTGGGGAGTTAGCGGTGCAGTGTCACGGCCAAGCACACATATGGGCTCTGGAGTCGAATAGAAATGTCGGTTCAAATCCTGGCTCCACCACTTATTGTGTGAACTTGTGTTAACTCTCTGCCTCACTTTCCTCCCCTGTAAAATGCAAGGGATAATAATATCCACCTGATGGGGTTGTTGAGGGGATTAAATGATGTAACAAACGCATGGTGCTTAGAGCAGTGCCTGGCCCCAAGCAAATGCTCCATAAATGTGAGCGTTTATCACTATATCAACGCCTCCTGCCTGAGAACTTGAGACGGAACATTAGCAGCTTTATCCTGCATTCAAATTGCAACGCCTCTCTGTTTTGGGTTGTTTTCCTTCTCCCAGGGACCAGAAGCTAATACCCCCGGGGCTGTTTCACAGTGAACTCAGGAAAGCTTGGCTCCTAGGAAGAAGAATCCATTCCCATCCCCCTCCCCCCCCCCCCCCACAACGCTGAGTGAGCCCCTGGCCCCCACCCCTCTGTGGGGAAGAGCTTTCTTCCACCAGTGCCAGCACCTTCTCTCACCTCCAACCAGTGCTCTGGTGGCAGAAAAATTCATTCCCCTTTCTAACTGAATCACAGCTTTAATAAAGCTATTGTATTTGACCACAGGCTTAGGAAACAGTAATATAACATAATAAGAGAAGATCATTAAAGTTCTATAAAGCGAGCCTTCAGCTCCTTCATTTCCAGTGTCCCTGCGCCTTAGATAAGGGATAAACATTTTTTAATCAAAATCTAAGTAACAGTAAACCTCACTTTTCATTTCATTTCAAGTATTTTTCCAGTTAAGTATGGGGTGTTTTCTAATTTCCTGTGCGGATCAGATGAACTATAAAAGTTGGTTGTTGATTTTTTTTTTTTTTTTTTTTTTTTTTTACGTTTTTCAGGGCGCTGTTCTGACTGCAATTCCAGCACATGTCTTTGGTACGGTTGTCAGAGAAGTGAGCCAAGAATGATTAAAATTCTGGAGACTGATCCGTAAGAGAATAAGAACAAATGAGTACTGGGAGGAAAAACACTTATTGGAGGGATAACTGGCTCAGGGAGACTGAGGGAGAGCAGACATTAATTATACGACGCAAAGGGTTATGTTTGCAGAATTTTTTATAAAGGAAAATAGACGCTCCCAGCCCCACCCCGTTGTTGCTTATACGAAAAACAGTGGTTATGGGCACAGGCACTGAAGTCCCAGGCAGAGACTCAAGTCTTGCCTCTGCCATTTACATGCTGGGTGGCCTTGCACAAGGAACTGAACTTCTGTGAGCCTCAATTGTCTCATGTGCAAATGGCAATAGTAAAAGCCTAATTATTCATAAAATGATCATGAGAAATCAAGATGCATAGTACATTTATTGTACCTAGCACAGCGTCCCGCACACAAGAAGGTGTATATTTCATTATTAATGTTTATGGAGATAATCCTTAACAGTACTGTATTTTTTAAATTTTTAAAAATGTTTATTTATTTTCGAGAGAGAGTACAAGCAGGAGAGGGGCAAAGAGACAGGAACAGAGGATCCGAAGCAGGCTCTGTCCTGACAGCAGAGAGCCCAATGCGGGGCTGGAACTCATGAACCATGAGATCATGACCTGAACTGAAGTCAGATACTTAACTGAGCCACCCAGGTGTCTCCTTAACAGTACTATATTTTGAACAACGAAAAATTTCCAATAGAATTGCTCAAAGGGAACTTACTTGAGACATTTTAATGCAAATACCATGTGGTTTCATTCGTATGTGGAATTTAAGAGACAAAATGAAGAAGCAAAGGTAAAAAGAGACAAACAAATCACTCTTAAATACAGAGAACACTCTAGTGGCTGCCAAAGGGGAAGTGGGTGGGGGGATGGGTGAAATAGATAAAAAGGATTAAGAGTACACTCATTGTGATGCGCACCGAGTGATATATAGAATCCTTGAATCATATTCGACACCAGAAACTACTATAACACTGTATGTGAATTATATTTCAATAAAAAAACATTTTGAGTTAAGACTAAATCATGGTAAGGCTGGGAGTAGATTGGCAAAAGGGGATTTGACACTTTCAACACCCTTAAAAAAATTTTTTTTTACTGTATTTTACAAACTCCAAGATGCATATTTTTTCCATGTTTGACACCTCCCAAATTGCAAAGTCTTACGGTCCTCACCATGTTTTCTTTCCTCGTGCTGTACGGAAGAATTAGTGCGTATTTCAACCGATGGCATCTAAGGATTGATGAAATATGGTTTTAAGCGTAACGCTTCCTGGTGTACTGTTCTGAGCCAATAAGCCCAGACAGTTTGCTCCCCCAAATAATTTACAATGTGAGATGGACAGTGTATAAAGAACATTGAAACAACTAAGTCGACATTGGATGAAAACGGGGAGAATTTGTGGTTCTTCGTTAGGAAAAATTATAATAATTTTTTAAAATTCCATTTCACGATTTGCTTATTGTGTAAATATGGTCAACTACTTCATTTCCGTGAGCCTTGATTTTCTTCTCCAGGAGAGGGGCCTAATAACATCTCTTGAAAGGTTGTGGCAAGGGTTGAAGGTACATAGAGGGTGTGATTTTTCATGCCTCCTGTCCCCTTCTCACAGCCCCTTGTTATCAAAACTGGCATTTCTCTCCTCCCTGATGTCCCTGCATGGAGGAACCAGACTCCGGTTCTACCCCAAGACCTCCATCTTAGGTGGAGTCGCAAACATCTGCTGCCTCAGCTTTTGCTCCAGTTAACGACCCATATTCACCCACTACTTTCCCTCTTTATGGGTTTCTCTGCCACATCTCGGCCCCATAGCTGCCTGGACTTACGCCTTCTTGTTCTCATTGGCAACTCCCATGCTTGTTACCAAATAGGATTTCAAAAGACCCTGGTGCCACAGAATACATACTTCGGAAGCTCCATGCAGGTAGAGCTATGACTTACTTGTTGGTCGCTGAGTCCCTGGTAGCAGTCACAGAAGGATGTAGAGGAGGGGCTCAGTGGCAGGTCCCACTGGGCTAAAGTCCAGTGGTCAACGTGGCTACACTCCTTTCTGCAGGCTCTAGCAGAGAATTTGCTTCCTTGTCTTTGGCAGCTCGTGGAGGCTGCCCACATTCCTTGGCCGGTGGCCCCTTTTCTCCATCTTCAAAGCTAGAAACAGCAGATCGAGACCTTCTTACAACACATCACTCTGGTTACCTCCTCTGCCTCCCTCGTCCATTTTTAAGGACCCTTGTGATTACATTAGACCCACTTGGATAATCCGGGATTATCTTCTTATTATAAGGTCGGCTGATCACCAACCTTAATTCCATCTGCAGTCTTAATTCCCCTTTGCAGTGAAACCACATATTCACAGGTTCTGAGGATTGAGACAGAGACATCTTTGTAGGGATCATTACTCTGCCTGTCACCTTAGATAATGTTTTCATTGAAAATAGCAAACATTTGTGAGAGCCTCATATGTGCCACACACTATGCTGACTAAACATTTTGCATGCATTCCCTACTTTTATCTTCACGATAACCCTGGGAGGGGGCAGGCACGATTATTATCCTAATTTTAAACATGCCAAAGCTAAAGAACTTAATGGGACTTAAATGACCTGCCCGAGGTCACAGATCCAATCAGTAGCAGAGCTGGGATTTGAACCCAAGGCCAAGCCAAGTCCCAAGGCCTTACTCTTAATGACTAGACCCTAGAATTACAGGTGGTGGCAAGAATATCTATAGGAGTAGACGAACTTGGCTGAGGAACACAGGTTCAAGATAAAAGTTGCAGCGAACACCCTAAAATCAACGTGGAGACTCGGTGGGTGGTTTCTTAATGAATAGCCACACTTCCTCAGTTAGGAGTCTTTTCCTTGCAAATGACAGAAAAGCCCACCAGGACAGCTTATTCTAAAAAGGGAGGGTCAAATAAATTGGAAAAAATGCAAGATGAGGGCTTCAGTCATGGCTGGATGCAGAACTTCCGTGATCTTGTCGAGAATCTGTTTTCTTTCTTTTTTTTTCTTGAGTCTGCCTTCCTCATTGAGTCTTCAAGTCCATGGGATGGTAGAACAGTCACAGTGGCTCTAGCTGCTATATCCTATCAGCCTTTAGGTGCAGCAGGAATAAAAAGTCCTTTTTCCAAAGGTCCCCAGATAAATTGCATTGCCCCTCATTGGCTCTGCCGGAGTCCCTGGTCCATCTGTGAAGTAACTACTTGGTCCCGTGAAGGCATGTGCTAGTTGCTTAGTAATGGGTTATGTGTTCTTCCTGGAGTTAGGAGTGGAGTCAACGTCACTAGAAACATATACACTCAGAGGGGTGGGGGAGGGATACTTTTGAGCATAGGTAACGGACTCATTTATTATCTCATGTAACAGGAAGTTCAGTGGTAGGCAGTTCAGGATTGGATAAATCCAGAACTTAACATCATGTCAGGGGTCTAGGCACTTCTCTGTGGTCCTTTAGGGTTACCCCTCATGATCACAAAGTGGCTTCCACAGCCAGTTTCACACAACGAGATCATAAATCAGTAAAGAAGAGACAGAGCTTTCTCCCTACAAGTCTTTTACTTCTGTTTGGGAAGGAGAATCTTTTCCGGAAGTTCACCCATGAGATTTGCCTTGATGTCTCATTGGCCGGTGCTGGGTCACATGTCTAGCTTTTGGAAGGTTCATGCCTCATATCTGAGGATACTAACATGTAAATAACTGGAAAAATGGGGGGGGGGGATCAGGAAGAATGGGGGGGGTGACATTTTGGTTAACCAGCTGTGTCTGCACCAGGTCCCTGGATTTTGGTCACCAGAATGAAGCAGAGAGGATACTGGTTGACAAAAACAATGGATTTCTATTTGGGCTAAATTGAGAGCAGAGAAAGTTTCAAATCCTGGAGCCCCCTAGATGCTCCCTGGGGAATTCATGGAGTCCATAAACCAAATCAAGAAGTGGGATTGCCCTGAAACTTTAGGTTTAAATATGGAGGGTCAGAGCCAACATGAACCATAGGGATTACGGCGATTGCTTGGAAAAGGAGTGACAGTAATCGGTACCACCCTGCACGTTTTTTCATAATGTGACTTTGAAAGTCTTCAGGAGGAGTCTCTTCTTTCCCCCATGAATCTTGGCTGGCCTCCGACTTGCTTTGACAAATATTTTACAAATAACACTGTGTGACACGTGACCCAGACCCGAAGACGCTTTGAAGCATCCGTTTTTGCCTTCTTGGAAGCCTGCTGCCACGTCCTGAGTCTCAGTTATCTGGTTGGAGGGCCGTGGAGAGAGAGAATGGCCCCGGAGGATGACGGAGAACCGAAGCTGACAAACACAGCTGCCAACTATGTGGGTGACACCATTCTGGATGTTCTAGCTCCAGGTGGGCACCCAGCTGCAAGCAGCTGCCTGAACAACCACGGCCTATGCCATACAAAGCAGAAGAACCACCCAACCGAGCCCAGGCAATTCACGAGATCCTGAGAATGACTGAATCATTATTGGCTTAAGCCAAACACGTTTCGGGGTGGTGTGTGGCATAGCAATGGGTAATTGAAACAGGAACCATTTCCCGTTCACACATTTCGCAGAGGAGACTAAACAACCAACGAAGTGAAATAACTACCTAAGAGCCTCCTAGCTCCATGGTGGCAGACGCATGGTAGGCACCCGGATTTCTGCTTTCTCAGGTCACCGATCATTAAACCCGGCATAACTGTTTTCATAGAGATAAAACGAGTGCATTTGCAACTCTTGCTGATGTGCATATAATGTAACGGTTTGCACTGAGCCAGTGTTTATTATATGCTTGGCACAGTGCTAAATGCATTATCTCACTTAATCTTCACACATGAGCCCACAAAGTAGGTCTGATGTAACCCTCCATTTAGAAAAATAAGATAACTAAGTTTAAAGAAGATAAAAAAATAAATAAATAAATAAAACTTGCTCACAGTCACTCAGCTAGGCAGGAGGTGCAATCAGGATTCAAAATTAGATCTAGCAGGCTCTGAAGTGTTGCTCTTATCACTGTCCTGGAACACGGCTTGCACGGACCCACAAAGGCGTTTTCCCAACCTACCAAGATTCTCTTTCTTGCATGATGCAGTGACACCCTTCGGCCTGACTCTGCATTTCATGTCTTAACTGTGCCTCCAGGTCATGATGGACTTCAGGACGAAGACAGCGCACATGTGTTTCCTTCCTTCTAAGAGTTTCTACTTACTGGGCATTTGCTCGGGTCACTAAGACCCCTTTTAAGGTGAGGAAAAAAAAAAAAGTCTTGAGATTTGATCCCTCCCAAGAGCTATAATCATGGCGTTTTCTGCCCTGCCCCCCACGCGCCATACACACGACGTCAGGATTCTGTGTGCTCTTCTCGCCCTTAAATGACCTCATGAAGGGAAGGCTGAAAATTGTAGTGCTGTGGTTTAGCAAGTTTGTATGAGTCTTGCTGAGCAAGGACAGAGAAAGTAAGGCAGGAAAGAGCAATGGAAAAGAGGGGATACGCAGGAAGGAAGCTGGATGGGTGAAAGGTAAAAATATTGGCCGATGATTGTGGGCTGAGAAACCTAAGGCTGCCTGCCCTCGTCACCTTATTAGGATGACTGAACCACCCAGTGTACCCACGTCAGTTCGGGTCCGTTCCTCGTGTCCTGGCAGGATCGTCAATAGTGCTCGTTTGCACTCTCTGGGTGTCCGGTTTGGATAATACATCACACGGTGAACCCCTCAATCATGGTTCACTGTCAGCCCACCCCATCAGGTCTCGTGGAAGAGTACTGGATACTAGATGTTATGAAGGATGCCAAGGACACCAGGGTCAAAAGACGCAGCCCCTGACCTGAAGGAGTCCACGGTGTGTGTGGGAGCCATGTAACAGCTTTTTGATGTGTGAAGCACAGTAACAATGGTGCTACAGGGCCCACTGGTAGGTAGCAGCTGGGGGAAAGAGCCAAGGCAGTGCATTATGGGAAGAGGGAATATTGGCAAAGACGTGGTGGTTTGGAAAGGCACGGCATGGTTTAGGGAACCATAGAAAGCAATCACTCCTCACGGCCAAATTGTAAGGCAAGATGCTCCTCCCAGGTATTTTTTGGAAAGGGGCCATCTTATATTTGATTTCTTCCAAAGTCTTTCATTTTAGCAGGTTATCTCCTGGTTGTTTAAGTGAATATGTTAAATATTACTGGTAGCTATTTAGGCTTTTCAGCGATATCCCCAAACATTTGTACATTCAAGCGGGCCATTAGAACTTTTTTGGGGTGCTCTTGTCATGACAAGATGGGGGAATCGCCTTACATTGGGGTCACCCGAGGTTAGTGTATGCGATGGTTTGTTCTACTGGAGACCAGCCCGTGGAGCTCAGCAAGAGGTGAAGTGGGAGAGTTAGGCAAGTGGTCAAATCACGGATGACCTTGGGTTACATGCCAAGTCTGCAGCAGGCAATGGAAATCTGATAAAAGTTCATAAGATCAGTGTATCTTAATGAAATCGGCATTTTGGAAGAATTATGTGGGTGGTAATGTAGAGAGGGGCCCAGAAATGTAAGAATGTCAATTTATGACAGAAATACAAGTGCACTGGCAGCAGTAATCCTGTCAATCTCGTTTTGTGGTTGCATCCTCAGAGGCTGGAAGAGTACCCGGCTCAGGGAAGGCAGTCAAAACCTAGTGAAGGATTCAGGGGTGGGTGGGTGGGGGGGCACCTGGGTGGCTCAGTTGGTTAAGCGTAAGATTCCCGATTTCGGCTCAGGTCATGATCTCACGGTTCGTGAGTTTGAGCTCTGTGTTGGGCTCTGTGCTGACTGATCTCTGCTTGGGATTGTCTCTCCCTCACTCTCTGCCCTCCCCTGCTTACATGCATTCTCTCTCTCAAAAATAAATAAACTTAAAAAAAAAAACACCTTAGTGAATGAATAAATGAGTGAATGAACAAATGGCCCACTCTAAAACTACCTGTCTTTACTCCACATTTCACCCTCATCAGAAGAGGCTACCTCAAGAGTTTTCAAGACGGCTTTTCCCACTTTTGACCCTAGGTCCCTTCTGGTTTAATCTGTCTTTCCCAACCAGAGCCCCTTCTTCTAACCAATTCCACTCTTCTGATGTCTCATCATTAAAGTCTCAAGGACTACTATGCCAATATATTACCTTAAAACTTTTGTGGAAAGGTACCACTTCTAGGGAGCATATTAAGGGCAATAAGTCACCTCGTTACTTGCCCATCACCCTCTACTCTTAGTCACTTCATTGTGGCACCTCCCATAATACAAATTTCTTTATTCCTGGTTAGGCTTAGAAATTGAATACAGATATTGAGAAAACTGTCTCACTCTAGAGAATAAAATAAAGTTGGATCGGTACGTCAAACTGTATACAAAGGTGTCCTCCAGATGGACCTCGATGTGAAAAGTGAAAACAAAGGTAGAAGAAGCTGTATGATCTCGCAGCAGACAGGACTTCTCAAACAAGATGGATTTGACTACATCAAAACATTAGATCTCTATTTGAAAAGGACACGGCTATAGACAATGTTAGTAGATGGGTGACAGATCAGAAGATATTCCCAGTGTCTAAAACTGACCAGGGATACCATCTGGAAGGTACAAGAAAACTCTGCAAAAAAATAAGAAAATGGCAGATAACTTAATCAAAACAAGGCAAAAGCTAAAGATAGGTTATTCATTGTTGAAATAAGTTTTCAGGCCCAAGATGGAGCCGTTCCTGCCCAGGATGCCACGTCCTCAAACTTTTGTGCTCCTGTAAATGTTTCACTTGGCCAGAAATGGAATATATCCAGTTAGCTAATCTCCAAACACAAAGTCAACTCTGGGTTCTATACTTATTTCCTTGTTTCTTTCTTTTTTTTTTTTTTTTTTTTTAATAAGGCCAGATATATAACACCAGCCAATCGTGCCCTGTTTCTGCTTTGCTGCTTCCAATGCTCTAATAACTTGCTCTTGCCCAAAATCCCTCGGGAAGAGTGTTCCACTGCTTATGGGGCATGTACTCACCCAATCCATGGATTGTTTTCCCTTGAATAAAGGACATTGAATTCACCACAACATTGTTTTAGTTTTGTCATTTGACATCATATAACAAAAGTATAAAGAGCTATTCTTCTTTGTTAGCAACCCCCCAAATGCAAATTATAATACGACAATGAGTTAACACTTTATATCCATTAGATAGAAGAAAATTAGAAATTTAGAAAATACCAAATGTCAAAGAGTAGATATCTAAGGGTTTAACAATCACAGCATTGGGGGGAAAGAAAGAGAGAAAGAAAGAAAGAAAGAAAGAAAGAAAGAAAGAAAGAAAAGAAAGAAAGAAGGAAAGAAAGGAAGGAAGAAAGAAAATGGAGCGCCTGGGTGGCTCAGTTGGTTAGGCATCTGCTGATTTCAGCTCAGGCCGTGATCTCATGGTTCATGGGTTCGAGCCCCGCATAGGGCTCTGTGCTGACATTGTGGGGCCTGCTTGGGATTCTTCTCTCTCTCCCTCTCTCTTTCTCCCTCTCTTTCTGTCCCTCCCTGGCTTGTGCTCATGCTCTCTTTCTCTTTCAAAAGTAAATAAATAAACTTAAAAAAAAAAAAGAAACAAAGAATTCTTGAGTGTCCTGTGTATGTAAAGTTTAACACATACACAAAACGATAGAATACTTTTTAAAGATACATACATTTTCAAGGACATTTATTGAACACAGAGAGAGTTTCTGTCAGAAGAAGTTGGGGGAATGGAAGTGAGGTTTGGAGAAAGGGAAAATAAAATGAAGTTAAAAGTAAATGAAATGAAATAAGAAAGCTCTCTTGCACAGATTAAAGGTGGATTGTGATCTGTGTAGCGTGATTAGCTCATCTGCACCTGAGTTCCAAAATAAATAAATAAATGGAGAGAACAAGCCTCGGGGAGATTTCCCCTCATAATCTCTGATTTACAAGGTAGTGCGCTAACTGCTGAAACACAAAGTCTTTAATTAGTTCCTGTCCATAGGTGACTGCTTTTCCAACTGGAGTAACGGAGGGCAAATTTGGGGATTTTTCTCACTCCCCAAGTACTGCTCTTACAGATGATTAAGTGTTCGCCCTTGTTCCCTGCAGCCCACTCAGATAAAAGCCAAGACCACCCCTACGAAAACATTTCCAAGGAGAGAAGTTTGAAAATATAATTTTGACAAAAAAAAAAAAGAATTAGCATCACCCAGGGATTAGGGAGCTGGCTTGAAGACCACACAGGAAGTCAGAGATTAACTTACAATTGACTGGATATTCTTTTTTTTTTTCTTTTTTTAAATTTTCATCGTTTATTGCTGTGAGTAGCATATCGCATATGCACACTTTTTATAAATTGTTTTGTTTTTTTGTGACCACATGTTCTTTAAAAAAGTTTTTTTAATGTTTATATTTATTTTGCGAGGGAGGGGCAGAGAGAGAGGGAGACACAGAATCCCAAGCAGGCTCCAAGCTCTGAGCTGTCAGCACAGAGCCCTGAGGCGGGGCCTAAACTCATGAACCTCTAGATCACGACCTGAGCTGAAGTCAGACGCTCAACTGCCAGAGCCACCCAGGCGCCCCTATGACCGCATGTTCTTGTAAATAACTTGCCTGGCATTTAATTTCCACATGTTAAAACGGGGACATCCACTGTCAGGGACTTTGTTGAAAGCCTCTGAAGAAAACCAAAACAAGTATCTATGGAATCTTGAATTCTGAGTGTGAAGGGCATGGTGGTTATGAAAATCAGGTATTTGGGGGCACCTGGGTGGCTTAGTTGGTTAAGCGCCCAATTCTTGATTTCGGCTCAGGTCATGATGTTGTGGTTCATGAGATCGACAGGCTCTGATCTGATAGCACAGGGCCTGCTTGGGATTCACTCCCCTTCTTGCTGTCCCTCCCCTGCTCATGCTTTCTTTCAAAATAAATAAATAAACTTAAGGAAAAAAGAAAATGAGGTATTTTTATTATTTGTTGTGGCTATTGGAGTTATTTAACACTACTAAGCAAGTAAAATACCAAATGAATGTAATTAAAATAGCTCAGTCAGAGCTTGTCTGGGGTTGTCCTTACACATATTTTTTTTTTTAAAGGGGAGAGGTGTTTAGAGCATTCCAGTATCAGTAAGCAGTGAATCACTCATAAGAATTGGATGAAATGAAAATATTCGGAAGAGTGTTGGGCCAATGCACCATTTTGGTATTCATCTTCAATGGAGTTCTGAGCAAAAGAAGAGGCTCAGGCATAGAGGCTTTCTTCTTTATACTTCGGTAGGGTTGGGATTGGCCAGGGGATAACATATTTCACTGCGCTGACTTTAATAGGATAAGGTGTTGGCTAATACGATAACAGCATGAGAGGAGATTTAGGTGATCTCAGGGGCTTGGGGCAGGGGGAATGAAACCAGTCACTAAAATGACAGTCTAATGATATAAGAATGGGACCAGCTGAGGGGGTGCAAAAACCTTACCCGAAGCAGTGGACTTAGAAATTCTACACTGTTCCCTCTCAACTTCTAGATGTTTTTCTGAAATGAAACGTACCATGGTATGAATCTTACTAAACCCAGGTTGTCTCTTTGGAACAGGTGAAGGGGATAGAAGTTGACGTCACAGGTGGAAGGGAAAGACAGGTGAGGTTATGGGGAAGCAGTTATCACCTATTTATACCACAGGTGAGTCTGGTGAGATGGAGTTAGATCGGAGTTTGAATCCCAACTAGGCCAACTTCCGGCTGGGTAAACGTCAACAGGTTTCTTCACCTCTCTGCACATAGGTTTCCTCATGTGTGTAGAGTTCAAATGTCTAATAATTGAAGAGCTATCACCCATGTAATTAAGAGACACCTGTTTCTTCTAGGAATACAACATTTATTTCTACAAGTCCCACACACACAGATTGGTCTCAAATGCAAGCTTCCGTGTCCTCCACAGGAGTAGCAAGGAGTGTCTTCTGCCTTCCGGCAGTAGCATCTGGAGATGCCTTCCATGTGTTGCTAACCACATTGGGAAGACAGCACCAAAGCCAGTAAGTCAGCCCTCAAGATGATTCAGAGTTCTGGGGTAATTTATTATACACTCGTAAACAACGAATGCATTATTTTATTATGCTGCATGAGGTGCTTCTGTAAGAGAAACCTGAAATGTTGGAGTGGTTTTGGAACTGGACAGTGGGGGAAGCTGGAAGGACTTGGGAGAGTGTGTCAGCAAAAGCCCTTAAAGTCTTGAAGAATCTGTGACTACAATCCTGATGGCCTTTGACAAGGCTGTAGATGAAGGCTTTAGGGGAAATAAGGAAAATGTTATTGAAAACTGGAGGAGAGGGGTCCTTGTAACACAGTGGCAGGAAGTTTAGCAACACTGTCATCTGGAGGGATGTAGAAAGTACAAAATGTGTCTAATTAATGGAGTGTTCTAGCTCAGTATATTTCCAGGTAGAGTGTTGAAGGTGCTGACTGATGTCTTCTTCCTTATTATAGCAAAATGTGAGAAGGAGAAAAATCTAAAGAAGGACTAAAAAGAAGCCCAGAACTTGGTAGACTAGAAAATTCCCATCTTCTCTAGATGACGAATAATGCTGAAATGAAGAAATGGTTTCCACTCAAAAATAAACTCTAGGATACTTCAAGGAGCACATCATCAAATAATGGATCTGACAGTGTGGCTATAAAACCCTTTGTTCAGACCTCAAAAAGATCTACAGCAGTGACTCAGAGAGAATCATTCAGACAAACAACAGGGATTCAAAGAAGCTGATGAGTGTTGTGCCTCAGCAGTTTTAGCAGAGGGACTCTCCAGAGTAGAGAACGGCTTATCCCAAAGAGAAGGGTATGGGTATGGCTTCTGTCCAATGGAGTGGTGCCTCAATTACATTCATAGGAAACTCACAACATTTTAAAAGAGTTGTATTGGGAAATACAGAAATACTGCCAGCATGGACTAGGGGGACAGAGACAGTACAAAATGAAAAGGGGCCTTTCGGCCCCCTAAATTCTACTCGCAGGAAGCAGACTGATAAATTACTTAGCTGCACACATGGGCTACTTTTCAGAGAAAAGTTAAGATGACTCAGAAAGTGGAATGAAGAGCCCACAGGGTAAAGTCAAAAGCCATAGAGAGCCATTCCCTGGCATAAGTAGGACTGAGCTCTAATCAAAGAATTTCTAACATGTGTCCAACTGGATTATAGGATTGCTGTGGACCAGTGACTCCTTTGTGTCTCCTGTCTTTTCTCCTTTTTGAACTGGAGTGTCTGTACCAGTTATCCTGTCCCACCATCGTTAAGTTGGCAGTGTGCAGAAACATAATTATTCAGATGAAGGGGAACTATACTTGAGGGCTGCATTTAAGACACTAGAAGCTTCCTCCATAGCTGCACCTGATTTAAATGATAAAATTCTGGACTTTGAGCTGATGATGTAATGGGTCGAGACTTTTGGGCACCTTGGGAGGAAGTGAATGTGAATTGCATTTGAGAGAGATGTGAATCATTAGGGGTCTGACAGTAGAACATGGTAGCCAGCATCAAAAATGACCCAAAGATCCTCACTTCTTGATATTTATGCCCTTGTGTAGTATCTTCCCACAATGAATAGGGCTGATCTCTGTAACTAACAGGCTATGTCAGAAATGATGATGTGTGACTTCTGAGCTTAGAGCCATAAAAGACATTCCATCTTCTACCTTGCCCTCTCTCGGATCACTTGCTTTGGGAGAATTCAACTGCCATGTCATGAGGACACTCAAGCAGCCCAATTGAAAGTGGTAAGTCTTCCTGCCAACAGCCGAATAAGTGAGCTGTCTTCGAAGCAAATCTTAACATTTCTAGTCAAGCCTTTAAGTGACTACAGCCCCAGGCAACATCTTCACTGAAATCTCTTAAAAGATTGTGAGTTAGACCACCTAGCTAAGTGACTGCCATATTCCTGGCTCACAGAAAGTAGGAAATCATAAATGCTTACTGTTTTAAGCTGCTACTTTTTGATGTAATTTTCTAAGCAAAAACATTAATATAACAAAGTTTCTATCTCTGGATGCTCCCAAAGATTCCTGGGGAATCAGACCATTCTGATTTCTGTGCTGAGGGGGACAGAAGGTCCATCTCATGGAGTCAACCACACCCCATTACCAGAACTTTATGAAGTCCCTTTTTAACAATTCCATCAACTTCTGCCTCTAAGATCCTCTTATCGCAGAGAGTTCAAAGAAAGATTGTGAAATGTTAGATACTGAACTGCACAGTATGATCTTTTAACTTTCCCTCAGATAAAGTTAAGAACAAACAACAACAATAATAATGACAACAAAAGACACACGTCCCTCTCCACCAAAGACCCTGGACACAGAAATGTTCTCTTAAGACATTAAAAAATTGTTTTCACTGAAAAAAATATTTTCTAGCTGCGATAACATTATGTTTGTATAGGCTGCTGTTTCTTTTAAGCCTGGGGTGGTGGAAATTAGCAAGCAGGAAACACTATGCACTAGGTATACTATTGCTGATATTTGAGTTGACATTTGTTGACTTTTTTTTTTTTTCAGAATGATGCATCAATCCCTGTTTCAAATGCAGGCACAGAAATAATTTCCAAAGAAATGAACTGGAGAAAGTAGAAATGTGTATGGAACTGGAATAAAACAAACCTTCCTTCTGATCCCCCCCTACCCCCACCAAAATTCTAAACAATTACTCTGAGGTTAAAAAAAAAAAAAAGATTTCAAAAACATAAGTCTTGGACAAAAGCTGCACACAAATGAAGCATACATTACATATGTGAAGACATTAAAAATGATTTTAAATGATTTTTACCTCACCCCATGCCCTGGCATTTTGTGAAACTCAAATGGAAATCCCAGCTCAAAATTATAGAAGTGAATCAACAGAAAACAAACACCATTCCATTCCCCTCCATTCTGTTCAACCATACCTCAGCCTCTCCCTGGATTAGATCAAAATGTCCTTTTCCTCTCCTACATACAAAACAAAAGCTCTTAGTCTTGGAGAGACTTAGATATGGGGTAGAGGTTTAAGGGGGGGGGGTGCTTATACTACCAGCATCTAGCCAATAATGCCTAGTGCGTTAAAAATATGGTTAAAACTTCCTTCAAATATGGGCAACTAAATAGAATTTGAGCCAATAATAATAGTTAAAATGTAGTGAATACTTCTACAAGGCAGGCACCTTTACATTTCATCCACAAAGGAGCCCCAGCAGGTAGAGATTACCATTATTTCCACTTTATGTATGTTTTTATAAAGCGAAACACAGAATGATCAATTAACTTCTTCATGATCACAAAGCCAATAAGTTGTAGTACTGAGAATTGGGAGCCCCCCGGCAGTGGATCTTCCAAAACTAGCTTTTAAAATGACACAAAAAGATCTGGTCCAATTCTTGGCACTTCAGAACCGGTTAATAAATAACAGTCCCTTTCATTTCTCTTGAATCCCAATCTGGATCTGGGCGGTCTCCTAACATAAAGCAAAATGACTGCACGTTGGAACTCTCACTGGACAAATCCTCTCTCCTCACTTGCTTCACCTGACATCTCAGCCAAACCCAAGGCAAGAAGCTCTCAGAAAAAAAAAAAAAAAAAAAAAAAGGCATTCAGGTTGCCACCCTAGAGATTCTGAGCCCCAGAGAAGCAGGAATGCAAATAGACTTTACAAATAGACAAAGTATAGTATTGCTGTGGATCGAAAGTGTCTGTTTGCCCAGCCTGACTCTGAAATTCCCTGAGCCTAAAAGAACAAACACAACCCTTCCGGGGGCCCTCATAAAATCCCAAGCGGTCAGGTTCGGTCTGGTAAACAACACTCAGTCCTAGCACCTGGCGGAACACGGGGCGGTGGGGACTGGGACGGGCGGCGACCAACTGGAAGGACAGAGACTGCAGTCAATACCCACTTACACCTGCCTAGCGGCCTTGAAAAGTCAGGTTGACACCTACAGGGAGGGACCCTGGGAGGCGGGGCCCGATTCCCGCCTCGGGAGTGAGCGGGAGACCTCCTCCATCCTCCCCCTCCATCCGGGGCTGCCGAGCTCCCCCCATAGAACGCGGAAAAGGGCCCTTGCCACTTTAAATGACTCAGGAAGTGAAAAGAGACCGCTGACAGGGAAAGGGAAAGCAGAACCGGGGCGGCGGGGCTGGCGGCGCGGCGATCTCGCCCCGGGCTGCGCGAGGCAGGAAGGCGCGCGGCGCGGGGGCCGACGGGGGCGCGGGGCCGCCGCGCCGGAAGTACCCGCGCCGCGGGAGGAAGCGCAGCGGGCGCCGAGCGGCGGAGCCGGCGGGAAGGCCCCTCGCTCCTACGCCTGGCGCGAGCGGGCGGCGGCGGCGCCGCGGCCCCAGGCCTGTCCCGAGACCCGGCGCGGCCAGTTCCTGGGACGGGACCCCTGCGGGGAGGAGGACGGGAGGAGGCCCCGCGGCGAGCTCGGAGGCCCAGCGGCCTGGGCCGCGTCACCGCAGCCACATGGCCTCCGGAGTGGGCGCGGCCTTCGAGGAGCTGCCGCACGACGGCACGTGTGACGAGTGCGAGCCAGACGAGGCCCCCGGGGCCGAGGAAGTGTGCCGAGAGTGCGCCTTCTGCTACTGCCACCGCCACGCCGAGGCGCACAGGCAGAAGTTCCCCAGCCACCACCTGGCCCAGTACGTCCACGGCGCCGCCCCGGCCTGGACCGCGGACGCCCCCGCGCAGGGCGACGCGAAGGAAGATGCCCAGGCCAAGGTGGAGAATGAGAGGGATGTAGAGAGCGAGGTGGGGGAGGAGAGCGAGTCCGAGGAAGACAGTGAATCCGAAGAAGAGAGCGAGACGGAGGAAGAGAGTGAGGATGAGAGCGATGAAGACAGTGAAGACGACAGTGAGGAAGAGATGGAGGATGAGCAAGAGAGCGAAGCAGAGGAAGACAACCAAGAAGGAGAATCTGAGGCCGAGGGAGAAACGGAGGCAGAAAGCGAATTTGACCCAGAAATAGAAATGGAAGCGGAGAGAGTGGCCAAGAGGAAGTGTCCGGACCATGGGCTCGATTTGAGCACCTATTGCCAGGAAGATAAGCAGCTTATCTGTGTCCTGTGTCCGGTCATTGGGACTCACCAGGGCCACCAGCTCTCCACCCTAGATGAAGCCTTCGAGGAACTAAGAGTAAGTATTGGGAGTTGAGAGCATAGGTCTAGAGGTCAGGACACCTGGGTGTCAACGTTTGCTTTCACCGTAACCCTAAAAAGCCAGTCTATGCAACTTGTTGGGAGCAGTGCTTATTCCCCCTTTTTGGTTGAACTCCTTTGAGAATCAGATGAAAGTTCTGGACTCTGACCCAAGGGAGATATATGTACACACAAAGCTTAGTGTACACTTTTCTCTGGAAAATTGCAAGCCACTGGTCCCTGGATCCCAGGTGAAGCATTCCTTGGGAGTTTTGACTCCGTGTAAGCCGGTTCCCACAACATCACCCTGTTGAGCATAGTGCCTTGACTTGGTAAGGCAGTCTCTTTGCCTGCTTGAAAACACGGGGAGCTGTGGTTTGGCCAGATGAGTCCAGGTAGTTCCTCTGTAGTGAGGAGACCGTCGGAGATGGTGGTATCCTATTAAGGTCATACGCACCCTGAGTTTCCTTTAGGTTCTTCATGTGTGATACTTATTTGGAAAGGAAGATGAGAGGTTGGAGGCAAACTTGGAATGCAAGTGGGAGTCCCTGTGTGCTCCGTCTTGATGGGAGGGCAGGGCCTTCTATTTTGGACCTTGCTAGTCCCCTGGACGTGTTTGGAAAGTAGTAGACATTAATCAATATTTGCTGGGCGAATGGATTTGCAAGTGATTTGCCTTTTATTTATATTGTGGTTATTTACAGCCAGTGAGAGAAATCGCTGGAGTTAACTAGGGAGGAAACCGAATGATCAAGTTATTAGTGAACGTTGTCATATTATGATGACTGGTTTCCTTAAGCAACCTTGCAATTGCAGGCAATGGAATAACAAATACTTGGTTAATGAGTATCTCTTCTATTGAGATTTTCCCTTTTTTATTGTAAAATATGCAGTGTGTGAAAACGTGCACAGTCTAACAAGTCATTATGGAGCAAATTCTGATGTGACCTCTATCCAGATTAAGACATAGAATATTAGTAGCAATATTGAAGCCCAGTGTCCTTTCCAATTATAACCAGTTCCCATTCCCAGTAACCATTATCCAACTTCTGAGGTGGTATTTCCTTGCTTATCTATCCATGCATCCATCCATCCATCCATCCATCCATCTGTCCACACATTCTTAAACTTACTTGAACTTGACACAATTGATATCATATCGTTATTGTGCATTCTTTTGAGTTATGCTTCATTTTTTCAACATTGTGTTTCTGAGATTTGTCCCGTGGGTGGCTGTGGTTTGTTCGTTTCCATTGTTGTGTAGAATTCCATTTTATGACTGTGCCACAAGTTACCTGTTCTGTCAGTGATGGAAATTTGACTTAGAAATTCTGGAGTTTCTGCCTATCATAAACAATGTTGGTATGGACATTGTTGTTCAAGTCTCCTGGTGCATATCTGCATATACTTAAATGGAATATAAACCTAGGAGTTAGATTGTCCGGTCACAGACTGTGCATATCTTAAATAATACCAGATGTTGCCAGTTATTTTCTAAAGTGGTTGTACCAATTTACATTGCCAGGAAGAGTATGTGAAAATTCCTGTTGTTCTGTATCTTTAGGACTTACTATTATAGAATTTAAAATTTTTGTCAATTTTGTGGATATGTGATAGTATCTTCTTGTGGTTTAAATTTGTATTCCTCGGGGCGCCTGGGTGGCTCAGTCGGTTAAGCATCCGACTTCGGCTCAGGTCATGATCTCACAGTTCGTGAGTTCGAGCCCCGCGTCGGGCTCTGTGCTGACAGCTCGGAGCCTGGAGCCTGCTTCACATTCTGTGTCTCCCTCTCTCTCTGCCCCTTCCCTGCTCATGCTCTGTCTCTCTCTGTCTCAAAAATAAATAAACATTAAAAAAAAATAATAAAAAAAATAAATTTGTATTCCTCTAGTTACTGAGGACTTTGTGTATCTTTTGTATTTCTCCTTTGGTGAAATACCCTTTCGGTTTTTTTGTTCATATTTCTATTAGGTTGTCTTTTTCTCATTAACTTATAGGCGTATTCATATATTTCTTTGACTTCTTTGTTGTTTATGTGGGTTGCAAATATCTTCTCTGTTTTTTAAATTATGTCTTGGGTAGAAATTCATTTTAATGTAGAATTTATCAATAATTGCTTTTATTGTTAGTGCTTTTGTGTTTTATTTCACTTAGTATTGATTTCTGTGTGGCGGAAGTAAGGACTCTATTTCATTTTTTCTCTATACAGGTAGCCAATTGCTCTAGCAACATTTATTGAAAAGTCTGCCTTTTCTACATGGATTTGCTATACTACCTGCCTATATGTGTGTGAATGTGTTTCTTGGGTCTTCTATTCTGTACCATTGATCTGTTAGTGTATCCCTGTGTGAAAAACATGTTTTCTTAGTTATCATAGCTTTGTAACAAGACTTAATATCTGGTAGAGCAAGTCCTTCCACTTTGTTCTTCTAGATGGGTATCTCAGCCAGTCTTGGCCTTTTATATTTCTTAGAATCAAAAGAAATCCAAAAAAGAATCAAAAGAATCCAAAAAAGCCTGCAGGACATTTTTTGTATTGCATTTAGTGTATAAAGCAATATATGAAGAATTAACATCATTACAAGATAAAGTCTTCTGGTATGTTTATTTTGGTCTAAATTGCTTCATGATAAAGTTTTATAGTTTTTTTTTTTCTGAAAGATCTTGTACCTCGTTGTGAAATTTATTCCTGGACACTTAAAACTTTATAGTATTGTAAAAAAATTAAATTTTTAAAAATGTTTATTTACTTCTGAGAGAGAGAGACAGAGCATGACAGGAGGAGGGGCAGACGCACGCACGCACGCACGCACACATAGAACAAAGCAGGCTCTAGGCTCCCGAGCTGTCAGCACAGAGCCCTACACGGGGCTGGAACTCACAAACTGTGAGATCCTGACCTGAGCCGAATTTGGATGCTTAACCAACTGAGGTGCCCCCAAAACTTGTTTTCTACTTGTATATAGGAGTATGATTAACTTTTATGTATTGATTTTTGTGTTAAAATGTCTGCTAAATTCTCTTAAATATTCTAATAATGTGTAGATTTATTCTACATACATGATCTTATTATTTGCAAAGAGAGAGACTTTTTGTTTCTTTCCAATCCTTATATGTGTTTTTTCTTGCCTATTGCTTCAGATAGGACTTCCAATATAATGTTGAATGTAAGTAATAGTGGATATTGTGGTCTTGTTCTAATTGATGAATAATTTACAACATTCACAAATAAGTGTGGTAATATATTTATATATTATATATATCACAGATATATTTCATCAGATTAAGAAATTTTCCTTTTTTTTTTTAATGTTTATTATTTGAGGAAGAGACAGAGAACAAGCAGGGGAGGGGCAGAGTGAGAGGGAGACACAGAATTGGAAGCAGGCTCCAGGCTCTGAGAGCCCGACGCGGGGCTCGAACCCACAGACTGCGAGATCATGACCTGAGCTGAAGTCGGCCGCCCAACCGACTGAGCTACCCATGTGCCCCAAGAAAGTTCCTTTTTAATCCTAGTTTAAAATTTTTTCTTAATATTGAATGGATACTGAATTTTGAATGGTTTTCTTGCATCTATTGGGATGTTCATGTGATTTTACTTTTTTACTATGTTGATGAGGTGAATTATATGAATTGATTTTTTCAATTAAATTTAAAAAAGTAATATGTTCACATGTCTCAAAAGTCTCTTGTTCACCCTTGTACCGTTCACGTGGTGCCCCCCCCCCCATGACTATTGGTAACCACTTCTATTAGTTTCTTGCTAAGTTTTCAAATGTTCTTGTATTTGTACACAAAAACACAGGGGTGTGCATATATATGGTCTTATTTCCATCCCTTCATGTCATTATTATTATATTTTACAATTAAAGCAACGTTGCATTTGTGGGAGAAACACAACTTGGTCATGATGAAATATCTTTATGTTTTTAAATTTGGCTAATTAATAATTTATCTGGATTTTTTCACATATTTATGGGAGAAATTAGCTTATAAATTTTTTTTTGTACTGTCCTTATGAGATTTTGCTATCAAAGTTATGTTGGCTTCACGAGTTGTCAGCACAGAGCCTGACACAGGGCTCAAATCCATGAACTGTCAGATCATGACCTGAGCTGAAGTCAGACACCTAACCAACTGAGCCACCCAAGATGCCCCCTTTCTATGGTATTTTTGATTATGGATTCAATTTCTTTAATGATAATAGGTCTGTACAAGTTGTCTGTTTTTCCTCAGGTCAGTTTTGAAAAGTTACATTTTACCATAAGTTTGTCCATTTTGTCTCACTTTTTAAATGTATTAATATAAATTTGTGAATCATATGCTCTTATTGTCTTTCTTCATATTGTAACTATTCTCTTTATTCCTTTGAGAACAGTGAATATGTTGGTCATAATCTGTTTTTGATTATTCTAGTATGTGAAGACTTTGTGGATCCAGTATGTGAACACTTTGATGGTGTTTTTCATGTTTATTTCCTTTTGTGCTTTGTTATGCCTGCATAGCTTCTCAATGCCTTTGAAAAATTATTTGTGGCGATTTCCCAAGCCTTGGCACGAAGCTGTATTCTTCGGCATGAAGCTATATTCTTCGAAAGAGGATTTGAATTTGCTTGTGCAAAGGCCTGAGGGTACAATTTATTTAGAACCCCCTTAAGCTAAATTAATTGCTTGAGATTTCCTGGACCAAATTTTTAGGAGGTACCTGCCCACGTTTACAACTTCTTAAAGATTCTACTTTCATCCATTCCCACAGCTCCTCACCCCCTTTTGTTCAGCTCCAAGGCAACACTCCCACAGTCCCCTTTGGAGGGTGAGATAGTGAAAGGTTTACTTCAGTTTGTCTTTACTCTAGGATTTTACTCTTTGGCAGTTGTGAAAGCATCTCAGGTCTGTGTGGATAGGGTCTCTTTTAAATGTCTTACTCTGGGGGAAACCTGGCTGGCTCAGTTGGTAGAGCATCTGACTCTTAATCTCAAGGTCATGAGTTTGAGCCCTACGTTGGTATAGAGATTACTTTAAAAAATAAAAATAAAAAAAAATCTCACTCTGAGCATGTCATCAACTTTGCTTTCTCTTACCTTCTCCTCACTTTGCACCCCCAGTCAAATGTACATCCCATTTTATTTCGGATCAGTGAATGTGCTCAGATCAAGAGCTGCTTCCCAGGGACACCTGGGTAGCTCAGTCAGTTAAGCATCGGACTCCTGGATTTGGCTCAGGTCATGATCTCATGGGTTCAAGCCCTGGGTCGGGCTCTGTGCTGGCAGCACAGAACCTGCTTGGAATTCTCTTTTTCCCCCTCTGTCTGTCTCTCCCCCACTCACACTGTCTCTGTGTCTTTCAAAATAAATAAAACAAAAAACAAGAGCTCCTTCCTGTACTCTTCTTATGTTAACGTTGGAGTATTGCTAACTAAACTATGGACATTATTACAGTTCCACCAGTTTTTCCTTTAATGACTTTTGTACCAGGATCCTGTGGTCACATTACATTTTTTGCTTTTGATGACCTTGATAGTTTTGAGGAGTGCTAGTCCGGTGTTTTGTGCAATGTCTCTTAGTTTGGATTTGTTTGATGTTTTTCACATGGTGAAACTGGAATTAATTGGGTTTTGGAGGATATAAATTATCTCTTTTGCTTTGCTTTTTTACTTAGTATGTCTGGGAAATAATAGATAAATCTGTTTATTTATTTACAGGTACATATACTCTGTTGTATATCATTTGTTAAATTCTTTTTTTAAAATATTTTTTAAATTTATTCTTGAGAGATAGAGAGAGACAGAGCATGAGCAGGGGAGGGGCAGAGAAAGGGGGAGACACAGAATCCGAAGCAGGCTTCAGGCTCTGAGCTGTCAGCACAGAGCCCGACGCGGGGCTTGAACTCACGAACAACGAGATCGCGACCTGAGCTGAAGCTGGACGTTTAACCGACTGAGCCACCCAGGCGCCCCCATTTGTTAAATTCTTAGTTTATAATGTATTTTTCAACTCTAGAATGCTTATTTGTTTATTTTTAAAAGATCTTGTAAAAGATCTTTTGGGGTCTGATTTTATGTCACATTTTCATAATTCTTCTCATGTCTCATGATTTTTCATCTAATACTAGATATTGTGTTTAAAAGAACTGGGGACAGTAGTATTTTCTTTTTTGTCCCTCAGAAGGGGTGTATGCTATTTATTCTACTAGGCAGCTAGGATGAAGGGCTAATTATTTTGATCCAGTAAATATTTGAGCTTGATCAGAGCTTAGTTACAGCTTTAGTTTCAGTTCACTCTGGTTTCAGATGTTTTGAGGCCAATGTACATTTGCTTATTGGAAGAGAGTAAGGCTCTTGGAATATTAAAAGTAGCATAGCATGGGGCACCTGGGTGGCTCAGTTGGTTAAGTGACCGACCAACTTCAGCTCAGGTCACGATCTCTCAGTTCCTGAGTTCCAGCCCCACATCAGGCTTTGTGCTGACAGCTCAGAGCCTGGAGCCTGTTTTGGATTCTATGTTTCCCTCTGTCTCTGCCCCCCCCCCCCCCCCCCCCCCCTCTCAAGAATAAAGATTAAAAAAAACTTTTTTTTTTTTTTTTTTTTTTTTTTTTTTTAAGTAGCACAGCATGGGGCGCCTGGGTGGCTCAGCCGGTTGAGCGTCTGACTTCGGCTCAGGTCATGATCTCACGGTCCGTGAGTTCAAGCCCCGTGTCGGGCTCTGTGCAGACAGCTAGGAGCCTGGAGCCTGCTTGAAATTCTGTGTCTCCCTCGCTTTCTGCCCCTCCCCCACTCATGCTCTGTCTCTGTCTCTCTCTCTCTCTCTCTCTCTTCATCTCCCTCTGTCAAAAATAAACATTAAAAAAATATTATAAAAGTAGCACTGCATGATGATGGTGAGAGAACAGGATCCATGTTCCACTGCATTCATTCATTCAGCGAGTATTTATGGAGTATAGGCCAAGGACAGGTGCTTTCTAAGTATTGGGGATATAGCAGTGAGCAGTGGAAAAAGCCCCTATATCTGTTGCAGCTAAGAAAATAGAGAAAAACAGATAAGCAAATATACATGTAATAAGTGTTGTAAAGAAAAATATAAAACAGTGCAGGATTAGAGAGGGACAGAAATTAGCTTTGCTGCTTGCTTTTTGACATTGGGCAAGCTGTTTGGCTACACTTCTGTATCTCTAAAATGGGTATAAAGTTATGAAATAAAGTAAAATAGGATTTGGGGGCACCTGGATGGCTCAGTCGGTTAAGCGTCTGACTTCAGCTCACATCATGATCTTGCAGTCTGTGAGCTCGAGCCCCGTGTGCTGACAGCTCAGAGCCTGGAGCCTGCTTGGGATTCTGTGTCTCCCTCTCTCTTTGCCCCTCCCCCGCTTACACTCTGTCTCTCTCTCAGAAATAAATAAACATTAAAACATTTTTAAAAATAAAATGATTTTGATGTGAATAAAATGGTTTAGCTTGTGATAAGACACTTTAACAATGCTTAACACATTGTAAGTTCTCAGCAAATGTTAGCTGCTATTTTTATTATTAATATAAGGAATGTAGTGAAATATACGTTCTGAGTTGAGAGGAGTTTGTATAATATATGTTTTGGTAGCTTCATGCCTAGCCAGGCTGTGAGTATCTGGTGTTGGTGGTAGAAGGCCAAATTGTTGCCAAGGGTTGCTGACACTTAGAGGAAAGCAAACTTAAGAATAGACAGAGAACCAAGGTGGTTGTCAAGCAAGAGGGGACTGAGGAGAGGTTATTGGAAGGCTAGGCCAAAAGAACTAAAGTGAAACACTTTGAAGGGACAAGATTAACACCTAGTCCCTGAAGTGATTTTTAAAGTCTTGCCTTTTCTCCTATGCTGTATTTATTTCCATTTGGATCCAGAGGATTCTGTCTTCAAAGAATTTTGTGGGTCCAAATTTGAATTGAACATGTGTTCCAGCTTTATCATAGAAATATAGTTACACAGCCCAAATTATGATCTCTCATCTGGGTCATAACCTCTCGTCCAGATACGCAGGTTTTTCTTACCATAATTTCTGGCCCTGAAAATGGGTCATTGGGTCTGACAAAGGAACTCGATCTGGCTTATGGATTTAGTCACATGAAAATTCTTATATTGTCAAGGGGATTTGCATTCATAGCTGCGTTAATGAATCATTTTTGTTAAAGAAGTGCAATTAGATATACTCAGAATTCTAGACCAGTAGTTTAAAAAATTGAACACAACTTACAGTAGGGGAAGTGTGCTTTATACTGTAACCTTGCTTAGACACACGCACATACACACTCCTTTAACTAATTCAAATGGAACATGTATGGCTTACCAGATATGATGTTTTCTGTTTTTGTTCTGTTCAAAAAAGGTCTGGATTCTCCCGCTAAGTTGATTGTATTGCACATTAATGGGTTATGTCCTGTGACTTGAACAGTACATGTCTAGCTCACTCGAGGATCACTGAGGAAAAGGTAAGTTATAAAATGGCTGAGACAAGTGGTGCAGAGTTCAGCAAGTGCTTATGAGCATCTGTAGAATTCTTAACATGGCTTTATTATGGATAGATCAAAGGATTTGAAGCCACACCCTCTGCCCTCGAGTGTGTCTTTAAGATGGGTATTTGGGGAGAAGAATGTTGGGTTAAGTGACATTGGGAACAACTGCAGAGAAGAGCTGGTGAAGGGGCACTAGTAGTGGAAGGTTAGAAGGATATACGCATATGCTCAGAACAGCTGTGGTTCTGGAAGGCCTGGAGTTGGAGGTAGGTCACTGCTACATCCTATAATGGTCCATGACTCCGGCTCTTCAGTCAGCTCATAAGAAGCAGCTCTGGTAGGGAGGCAGAAGCTTGAAGGTCTGCTGAAATGGACCTGTTTATATTATTTTTAATTCTCTGAAAGATTTGGGATATCTTTTTTTTAAATTTTTAATATTTTATTTATTTATTTATTTATTTATTTATACCTACGTTTATTTATTATTGAGAGACAGAGCATGAGCATGGGAGGGACAGAGAGAGAGGAGGAGACACAGAATCTGAAGCAGGCTTCAGGCTCCAAGCTGTTAGCACACAGCCTGATGCAGGGCTTGAACTCACAAACCCTGAAGTCATGACCTGGGCTGAAGCCAGATGCTTAACTGACTGAGCCACCCAGGTGCCTCTTGATGTTTATTTTTGAGAAAGAAAGAGAGTGCATGCACACGAGCGGGGGGGTGGGGGGAAGAGAGAGGGAGACAGAATCTGAAGCAGGCTCCAGGCTCTGAGCCGTCAGCACAAAGCCTGTCGTGGGGCTTGAACTCACAAATCACGAGATTATGACCTGAGCTGAAGTCAGATGCTTAACCGACTGAGCCACCCAGGCACCCTTGGGCTAACTTCTAATAAAACCATGAAGCATTAGCTGTGTAGTGGTTCAGTGTCTTATTTATTTGTTTAGAATAAGACAAACTAAGATTAAGGTAAAGAGAATGGCTTCCTACCAGTTCCACCCCAGTGGTTCGTTCTGTGAAAAGTTTGTGAGAGGCCTGTAGTTCTGGGATTCCCTATATGAGTCTGTCCTCCAAAATGTACTTTCTGACCCTGTAATAAGTCTTGGAGTTCTGCAGTGAAGAGGACTGACAGGGCCCCAGCTTTCATGGACTTTACTCTCTAGCTGGGGAGAAAGAGAGGTAATTTTGGATGGTAGTATGTAGTATGAAATCTTTGTCAAATCATAGTAGTCAAAGAGTGAGTGGCATGGCAGCAGAGGGTTATATTTTGATGAGGTAGTCATGGAAGGCATCTGTGGGCATATGACATTTGGGCAGAGACCTGAATTTATGAGATCTAGGGAAACTCTTCTGTTGTGTTACCAATTGAGTACTGCTTTTGCAAAGTTCAGTGATTCGTGGCAGATATGATTGCTTTGGTTCATATAAATTTTCATAAAGGGATAGTTGACTCTTGAAGTAAGAAGAATAACATTATTCTAGCAGTTGTAATGTTCTGTTAGCACAGAGAAAATATTACCCTGTGGAGGGAGTATGAGCTGATGGGGATCCCTTTTACAACACTTTATTAGGGGATTCAACATCCCCTAAGGCAGTGCTTCATTAAAGAGAGCCTGGAGGGCTTCTGCGGGGTTAAATGCAGGGAAAAAGCCATCTCAGTGTGTCCTGTTAAAGAAATGGACTTTTTGTGCATGAAAGAATGAAAATTATACCTTGTAATATAAAAATTAAAAAAATTCCGGGAGAAGAGTGGTTAAGGTAGAAGGAATGGTGAATGCAAAGGTTCTAAGGTAGAGGTGAACTTGGGGTATTGGAGGGACAACAAAAGGTCATTATGAAGTAGAGTGGAGTGAAAGAGGAGTAGAAGGTGAGGTCAACAAAGTAAACTGTGTTCCTTACCTCGGTGCCACGTTTCTGAATCATCTGTGGAGGTGATTGTTTAGAAAATACCTGGATTGGCTCTATCCCAGCCAGTGAAATCAAATCAAGATCTCTGGGAATGGTCAGGTATTTTGTAGAATGTCCTTTATTCGGATTTGTCTTGTGTTCGTCTCATGATTAGACTGGAGTTAGTAGTTTTGGGAAGGAAGACCGCAGAATTAAGGGTACACACTATCAAGATGACTTATCACTGTTGGTGTCTGGGAGACAGAATGGATTAATAGCTGGTAGTTATATAATAGGTGCCAGGCACTGTTCTAAGCTCTTTATATATATATTAAATTGATCCTTGTAACAACCCTGGAGGTACATTATTATCTCTATTTTAAAGAAAAGTGAAACTTAGTCATAGAGAGTTCATATAACTTGCTCAGAGTCCTACAATTGGAAAGTGAGCAAGCTTAGCCAGGAGTCTTAACAGCTGACTCTTCACAGAAAAGGTCCAGGCTTCTCCTTTTCTTTCTCCCAAGAATCCAGTGCCCTCTTTTTCTCTTCCCTGACCTTTCAATCAAAATAGAATGGGTTGGGGTGTTTGGGTGGCTCAGTTGGTTGAGTGTCTGACTTGATCTTGGCTCAGATCACGAGCTCATGGTTCGTGGGATCGAGCCCCGCGTCTGCACTTTCAGTGCAGAGCCTGCTTGGGATTCTCCCTCTCTTTCTCTCAAAATAAATAAACTTTACAAACAAAACCAGAAAACAAAATAGAGTGGGTTAATGGGCATTTTATATTTTTAGATTATTGCTTTTCAGGGTAAGGTTGCTGATGCAGTAGTCTTATAATTCTTAAACCCCTCTGAGAATTAAGGACTGTGTGCCTGTGGCACCAGCTTCTCTTAACTACAGCCTGTAGCATGGAAGTCGCCCTGCCTATTCACTGGTGCACCCACTTCTTCTCTTCCCTTGCGTCCGACCCAGGACTGAGAAGCCAGAGGTGGATCTGTGTCAGTGCTCATTGTGTCTTCTGCTTGAAATAACAGTTCAGCCTGAGATGACCAGCTCAGTTTCACATTCCTGTCCCTGTTGGTTATTTTAATATCCAGAGCCAGAGTCTAAACGTATGTGACAGGAAGAAGCACAGATGCTCACGGACCTCTCAGAAGAGGGGAAAGAATATATACAAGGAATAGGTGAAATGAAAGCTTCAGTCCTGATATGTGGGGTAGAGATGAGAATGGGGGAAGAAACAGAACTGTGGCCCTAGGAGACTTAAATCCCTTGTATGTGTGTTTTGTTTTGGGTGTGTGTGTGTGTGTGTGTGTGTGTGTATGTGTGTGTGTATCACTATGATCAGGATCAAGCCAACATGGCATCAAAGAAAAAAAATACCAATATTGATACCCTTTTTAGATGTCACAAAATAAATCAAGAATGAAAAAAACAAAATTCTTCAAATATGCTAAAGCTCTCTCCATAATGTAGGCCAAATAACCATATTCTTATTCAACATTTCATTATGTGCTAAACTTAGTTTAGATGTGTTTAGTTTTTGATCAGGTAGCAGGGTAACCCTTTAACTTCAGTAAAAGATTAAAGAAGACATTCATTTTAATGTGTACAAACTACAGCATATACTTAGCTTATTGTTAAAGACTGGTATTTTTAAGTTAATCTTATTTATCTGAGTAATTTTTGAGTCATTTTGGTGAGCTGTATGATGTATATTGAGAATAAAGACAAGTTTTTGACATTAGGAAGCTTATAGTCTAGTAGGAGAGATAGTCTTCATGTGCTTGTTTGTGTGTAAATGTTAGAGGAGAGGTACAAATAGTATGCTATGGGGGTTCAAAGAAAAGAGAAATTAACCTCATCTGTAAGCATGGAATTAGGAAAGATTTCTTGGCAGAAGTGGTATTCGAGGTGGAAAGGATGGATAGGATTTTACTAGGTAAATACAGACTAGATACTGTTAGGTACCCCTTCTCTATGTTCCCATAGCAACAGCCTATGCATATTTACTGTGGTATTAAATACCGTACTGTATCAGTGTTATATCTTTTCATGTCTAATGTGGGTTATAAACTCTTCTAGGGCCACTCTTCTATGTTATTTATCTTTGTGTTCCCAGTACCTAGCACAGTGCCTGTTGAGTAGTAGATGTACATATAATATTTGGTAAATATGTGATATGAAATATCTAGTCCTAGGGTGTCAATGAAAAACTGAAAGAGACAGTATTGCATGATTTAGTATATCAGTGTTTCCATTAATTCAGCTGCATCTAAAATAATGAAATAATTTGGAAGAATCCCAAATAATAGCAAAATCCAAAATAAAAGATAGATGTTTATTTCTCCCTGTGTCAAAGGGATGTGGATGTAAGCAGTCTAAGGCTAGTATGGAGAAACTGTGAAGTTATTAGGAATCTAGGTTGTTTCTAGCTCTGCTCTGCTACTTTTAGGGTGTAGTCATTGTCATGGACCAAGTTGACTGCTGGTGTTCCAGCCAGCACATCCAGGTTCCAGGATAGCAGGCACAGGAAGGTGAAGAAGGGAACGCCTCTCCATTTTAAGGAAACCCTCTAGAAGTTGTATACATTGCTGCTTATGTTTCACTGGCCAGAATTCAGTCCTGTGGCCTTATCTAGTTGCAGGGGAGATGTTTTCTCTAGGCTGTGTCCAGCTAAAAGCTGGGGTCTGTTACTAAGGGAAAATGGGACAATAAATATGAAGGGCCAAGCAGTCTTGCATCAGTTGGCTTTGCAGTCTGTGCTTTTGAGTACTTATTAGCTGTGTCGTGTTGGATAATTCAGCCTCTCTGAGTCTTGGTTTCCTCGTCTGTAACATGGGCTATTAATTGTTTCTCCTTATTGGGTTATAGTGAAAAATAAACAAAGATCATACATGTAGAGAGGCTAGCATAGTGCCTGGAATATAATAAGCCCTCAGCAATTGGTAGGTCTTATTCTTATTACCATTATAAAGCCATCTAAGGTTCTGTTCTGAGTTCAATTCCAGACCGATTAGTCTGGCAGCAGTAGAAGTTCTGGACACCAAGTTTCTTTGGGTGAAAAGTGTTCAGCCTCCTCTCCTTCTGCTCCTTCTGCCTGCTCTATTCTGGTGGCAAGATAGTCTGGTGAAAACCTTATCTTTGAGAAGAGGCTCCTGTATGTTTCAGTGTCCTGCTGGTGCCTTATGCACTAGCTAACCAAAACACAGCTGGTAGGTCTAATTTTAGGTTCACAAGTCTTGCTGGTTGTCCTCTTTAAATTCTGTTTTACTTTCTGAACTGTGGGAAATTTTTATAGAAGCAGAGGGGAGGCAGAGGCAATACACCCTTTACTTTCTGGTTAGAAAATAGCCTCCATTTTCTCTCCAGTAGGGGAGAGGTAGTGTAGGCACCCCTCTGCTCTCCTCTCTGTTCTTTGGGTCAGCCTGAACCCTGGTAGGGTATAACCTGTGTTGAGTGGTAGACTCTGACTTAACGTGCACGAAGAATGAAAATGCTAATCTTTGGCTGAGGTTATAAAACTAAGGAGGTCTAGAAACTCTTGTCTGCTGTTGAATTTTGAGGCTCTTTCTGGAGATGAGAATATAATAATAATAGTTACTGAGTGGTTTTAGGTCAGGTGCTTTTCATTCATTATTTCAGTTGATCTCGGTATAACTCCCACAATAAGTTATATTATGGTTCTCATTTTACAGATGAAAAAACTGATACTCAAAGAGCTTGAGCTTTGCAGAAGGTCACCTAGCTAATAAGTAGAAGGACTAGCATTTGAATCCAGGTCTGATACCAAAGTACATGTTCTTTCCACCACCTCCTGTTGCCTCTACTCCCACGTTTTAATTATTCCCACTTAGATTTAAACTTGAATGTTGTACCAGCACATTCTGATGTTTACCTTCTGTATGAAAGCATTTAATACTTTCTGAGTATTCTAAAACTGTTCTTTCTCTTCTATCTGAAGTTTTCCTCTTAGATATTTTACACAGTATTTTGATTAATAACAGATCATTTTGTCATTTTTTTTCCATTTATCACTTCTCGAGTCTGGTACTTGGTACTTACTAGTCCCTCAGTATGTTGTTATTCAATTAATAATAACAAACAACAGTAACTAAAACTTATTGAGAACTTAGTATGTGTTAAATTCCTTACTATAAGCTTCCCACGTTATCTTATTTAATTTTTATCACCGTTCTTTGAGGTAGAGTACTTATTGAGATGTTTTTATGTAGTGTTTAAAGTTAGTAGCGTGATGATTTTTTTCTTTGCTCTATTCGTTTAATCAGGTGTGGAGTATTTTTGGACAGCAGGGAATTTAACAGTAAGTAGTTCTAAGTCCCTGCTCTCATGGAGCTCGTATTGTATGAGCAAAACAGACATGAGGAAGTTCAACAGTAAATAGTATTTCAAATAATGATAAATACCGTGAATAAGAAACTAGGAGAAGGAGAGGAGACTGACCAGGATGGGGAATGAGAGGGAAGCTATTTAAGGATCTGAGGAGTTTTTCGAGGGTAGTGACTTGGGTAGAGTTAGAGCCAGTGATGGGAAGATCTGGAGGCATAGTGGTTCATGTGGAGGGAGTAGAATGTGAGGAGGCTCGAGGCCAGAATAAGCTTGCTGGAAGATAAAAAGGATGGCTGGAGAATAAATGAGTAAGGGTAGGGGATGAAGGAACAATAGTAACAGATAAGGTCTGATTACCTCGATGAGGTAGGCCATGATGAGGATTGAGTGCCATAGACTGTTTAAGAAAGGGTGTGAACAACATGGCCTGTGTTCTTACGGTTTCACCACCGTGTCTGTGTGGAGAACGGCCGGTAGGGTATCGAGAACGGGGGCGGTGTTACTGCTTGGCCCGAGGAGTAGTGTGGACCGTGAAGAGTAGTTGGAGGCGGCAGATGTTCTAGAGTTAGGTTTAGAAAGACTTGGTGGTGGGTTCCTTAGACCAAGAAATGATTTTGGATCTGAGCAACTGTATGAAGGTGGTCGCCCAACATAGGAGTGGACTTGGAGCTGGAAAATCAAGTCATGTTGAAGACAGTAAAGAATTTTTATGCATGGCGTGGTGATACAAAAACTCAGCTTCATTTCCTTTTGACAAGGCTTTGCTTTCTGATTTGACTCCTTAGGAGGACTTGTTGTATATTCTGTCTTTAGCCCTCTTCCACTGTTTTTCCCAAAAAACCTCTTTTTGTAAAAATAACAAAGTTGGGTTGATTTTTTTTTTTTTTTTTTTTTTTTTTTTAAAGCATGTTACCAACACAAAGCCAGTGGGATAGGAAAAAAACCAAAACAGCCAGCCAGTGTGCTTTCTGAACTCGGTATCTTCTGATTTTTTTGTAATGCAGAAGTCAATACTTAGGAACCAGTTGAGGATGTTTAAGTGATTAACATTTGCATTTCTACTGACAGATTGTTCTTTTGGTGTCCAGCTGGTTATTGGCATTAGACTAGACTAACTCCCATAAAACTACAGAGATACTTCTTGTCAAGAGACAAAAGTCAAGAGATACTTCTTGAGCTCTGATGCCGCTTTCACCTACCGTATTCCACCTTTGTTTCTGCCCTTACGCTTTTTCAAAGGACATTTACATTAGAATGAGCTACATTATTTTTTTATTTTGGAGGTGACTGGATGGACATGTGTTGATGAGGTGTTCTCAACCCCTGTGAAGAAAGACCTCCCAACTTTTGGTGTTCAAATACGAGGACCCTTAGAGGTAGAGAACTTTTCAGTGTTGCCTCCAGGGACAGCCACTTCAGATGTCTGCAGGACCAGGAAGGTAATGTAAATGAGAGAAGCCAATGAGGGTGACTATGGCAAACTGGAGAGAGCTTGCCTGGTAGAAGGCAGATAGCTGGTCCTTACTCAGCCGGTTGCTGCTGTATGAGAATGGAAGCCCAGTATAAATCAGGTCTTTTAGATTTTCCAAAGAAGCTAGAATTGTGTTTTGTCCTCGACAGAACACGATTCTAGCTTATCTCCTGATTTTTAAATGCTGGCAACTAATTTAAAATTCCCAGTATGCTATGTGGGACAACACTCTAAAAAGTAAAAAAAAAAAAAAAAAAAAAAAAAAAAATTCTGTAGGCTGCAGGCTACAAATTTGTAGATTCTGATTTGGTCCATTTTCTTTATTCACATATTGAGAAACAGAAACCCAAAGATATAAAATGACTTTCCCAGGCTCACACTGTGGTTAGTAGCAGAAGTAGGACTAGAACCTGGGTCTTCTTTCTTTGTGTGCAATTGTCTTTGCACTAGGAAAGTTAAACTTTTTTGGTGCTCTGAGGAAAACTAAGCCCCTTTCCCTAGAAAAGTGCAGTACATTCCAAATTTTGCATACAATTTTAGGGATTTCTAACTCCCTGGAATCGTTACATGAACACCAGGTAAAGAAACCTATTACCTGCTGATTCATATGTTTGCAGTATAAGGGGAACAGTGCCCTAGTATTTATTTAAGCAAACTCATGTAGAGAGGTACTTAAGCTGTAGGCCTATCCTCCCTCCCTCACTCCCACCTTTATGGATACTAAATCTTAAATAGACAATAGGAATACGTTTAGCTAAATGTACGACCCTTCCTACTACTATCTGTAATACCAGCACCTGCAGTCATTTCTTTCAGGTCTTTTACATACATACATAGCACCCATAAAAAGTAATAGTTTTGTTTGTTTTTAAATAAATGATAGGTATACTATGTTTCCTTTTGCAAGGTTTTTAAAAAAAAAAAATCATTATGTCTTGCCTTGAATCCAGGTATGTAGCAGAGTTCCTAGTTTCACCAAAGCCCCTCATCGCTTCGTATTATCAGTTTTTTAAGTTTATTTATTTATTTTGAGAGAGAGCAAGTGCACATGTAGAGAAGAAGCAGAGAGAAGAAAACAGACTCTCAAGCAGGCCCTGCGCCATCAGTGCAAAGCCCAATGTGGGCCTGACTCCTGAACCACGAGATCATGACCTGAGCTGAGCTCAAGAGTCTGACGCTTAACCCACTGAGCCACCCAGGCACCCCCAGAACTTTTTTTCAATGTGATGAATAAAAAATATGTTAATTGCAAGAAGTTTGAGCATCTTTTACATCTTTTCAGATGTTTATTAGCCATTCTACATTTCTGTTATGTTCTTATCCTATGTTTGGATTTCTCTGGGGCATATTTGACTTTTACTTGTTTATAGGAATCCCTTTTGTATTTTCTTAGGTATTCTTGACACCAATCTCTTCTGTTATATATATATCTCAATCTTTTTCATTTGAATCATTCTGATCCTGGTTTTGCTACTGACTAGCTTTGTGATTTGGGGGCATCATTTGGGTATTCATTTGACTTCCACAGAACCATTTTTTCACCATTGTAAAGTGAGAACATAGCACCTCTTAGTTACTGTGTCACTGTGAAATGCCATTGACAAAGTGTATGAGCCGTGTGATTTTTGGGTTCCTCATTTGATTTCCACGAGCCATTTTCTTGGCTGTGAAGTGCGAGTATACTAGTTTTTAAGTCTGTTGTGAAATGCCAATGAAAGAGCATATGAAAGTGCTTTGGAGAGTAAAGAACACCTTCCAGTGTAAGGCATTTTTCCTTTCTTTGGCTTTATTATGACTCACCCTTATGAGCTGACTTTTCTGAAGGATGTTACTCTCCACAGATTGATCAAACTCTAAGAGTCGGGTGTCACAACATAGCAATTGTCTCTTTGTGTTCTACATTCTTTCAGGGAAGGAGAGAGATGTGTAAACAAGATACGCTTACATTGAACTCCTGTGTTCTTGGAAGGTATTGGGTGGGATGGAGGTGGAGGAGAGCAGTATCAGGAGACTCTCACTTTGCCACTCAAAATGCCTGCTGCAGGAGTGACACAGTAGAATCTGGCCATTTATGGAACCAGATATCTACAGGGTTAGAATTAGCCTGGCTATTCTTACTGTTATGGTCCACTTCTCAAATAGAACACAGCTTCATAGGCAGTAGTTCTCTCCCCCCACAGTAGGGAAGTATGAGGGTATAGTTTCCTATCCTGGTTACCTTTTGCAAACAGATGATTAACTAAAACATACTACTCTATGCTTTGGGGACATGCAAATTCAAATGCCACCTCAGACCTAGATAACCCTGTGTTTCTACCCTACGTAGCATGCTGTAGAGGGCCCTTCCTTTCGCCATCCCCTTCGTGACTACTCTCCCAAGTATCCAGGACTCAAGAATTACCTGATGAAATATCTTGAATCTGTTTTTGAGGCCTGTAGAGCCTCTTTCTGAGTCTGTTCCTCCGAAGATGGATCAAGCCGTTAGATTCTACCCCTGAATGTGTATAACTAGATCCCAGATGTGGCCAAGGGTAACTCCTTGAGAGAGATGTTCCCAGAGCTTGGGTGCACTAGTTTTCACATCTGTGCACAAGGCTTTTTCAGGTGCAGGAAGGGGCTGGTGTGTGGGGAAAGAAACGAGGTGAATCTGGGGACAGGGTCTTCCACTTGGACTTTTGCCCCAGCCTTGCAGCTGTTGGGGGCAGGTCTGCCCAGAGGAGCCTCTCCCTTCTAACCATCTGCTTATTTTAATGGGGGGGGGGGAAGCCATTGGGGCATGTTTTCTTCACCACCCGTTTAGAGGCTGAGTATAGCTGGCTCAATATAGACCCCAGTTAATCTCTGAGAATAATTCTCAAAAAGAGTGGGGTGGGGGTGGAATGGGTGAATTTCCTGAAAGGAGAATATCTGTGCATCTTCCTCTGTCTCTCCCCTGGGTAGGCAGTGCTGCTGATGCTTGGTGAAGAGGAGGAAGGATTCTGCTGACACACTGTATTTTTATGAGAGAAGGCTAAGGGTTCCCTTATCTCTCCACACAAGGCACGTCTGCCTGCAAAGGGGCTGTCTGCTTCTTAGGGATTCCTTCGTCGTTCCATTTCTTTTCTGAATGTTTTAAGGCACAGTTTTGGTGCATTCCTTTCTGTTGTCTAGAGCCGGGGGGGAAGTCATAATATATCAGGGCTCTTGCTTAAGAGCTTAAATTGGGCGCTGGCAGCTGGGATGTGGGGGAAGAGAGCTTTCCAGGGACAAGTGACCTGCTTGTTCAGCCAATGAGAAGCAGGTTAGAGAAATGATATCACCAGACAGGCTTTATTGTTTGATCATCTCATAAAAGCAGGATTGTGTCTGGCGACTTAACCCTTTTTTAGGTATTTCGGTCTCACCCAACTCTCTGGTATGTGACCTCTGGATTCCTTTTCCCAACTGTCTGCTGTGAGACCACAGAGATTAAGGATTTAAATTGGTGATGAAATTTGGAGAGTTGTGAACCATCATTTTAAAACTACAAATTATTAAAATTTAGAACCACAGCTAGGATGGGAATGTCAACTACTCTGTGTTTAGAGAGCACATCTAAAGCAGATACCAGTCTAGTCGTATTACACCAGGCTTTTACTGGATAGACTTGGAAGAGAAAGAGAGTTAGAGGGGAAAAAACATTGAGCCTTTAGTCTATTTTAATCTACTTTAAGGGGTCTTACTAAGTATTGCCTGTTTTAGAGGAATTGGAATTGGTTCTGCAAATTTGGAAAATATCACTGATTCTGAGACCAATTTTGAGTAACAGATATTTGTAGTGTTTGTTTATATTGTACCTCTTTATTATCCTTTTCCCCATAAAAATGACCATCATTTTACTTCCTCATGCTTCCTTTTCTTCACTGGTAAAATGTGGGTGATGATCCTACCGTACCCCACAAAGGAGTTGAGATAAAATAAGCTAATTTATGTGATTTTAGAGTGTGCTACACATGTATTATAATTAGGTCATTCATTTTTTTCAGATTGCATATTCATTCATTTGTTCAGTAGACTTTTTCAAACCCTTCTTGATGCTGGGCATAGATGCAGCGATGGATGTAGTTCTTACCCTTAAGGAGTTTAAAACATTATGAGGCAGATAGACAACAATAATAAAAGTGTCTCATGTATCTGTTGCATTTACCATGTTCCAAGTCCTTTTCTAAGCACCTTAACGTATACTAGTTCATTTAATCTTGATATAACCCCATGAAGCAAGTATTGTTATTAGCTTCGTGTTATACAGGTAAAGAAATAGAAGTGTAGAGAGGCTAAGTTGCCTTGGGTCACACAGCCAGTGGTAGAGTTGGGACTTGAGTCCAGGCTGTGTGCCTGTAGAGTCCATTCACTGAGTCTGTGTTGACCAACACAGTACTTACTAGCTATCTATAGTTTTCGAGGACTTGAAATGTGGCTTGTCCAAATTGAATTGGGCTGCATTTGTGAAATACACACTAGATTTCAAAGACTTAGTATGAAAAATATGTATAAAATATCTCATGTTGAAATTACATGTTGCAGTGATAATATTTTGGGTATTCTGAGTTAAATATACTAGAATTAAGTTCACTTTATTTTTGTGGCTACTAGAACTCTTTTTTTTTTTTTTAACATTTATTTATTTTTGAGAGAGAGAGAGAGAGAGACAGCATGAGCAGGGGAGGGGCAGAGAGAGAGAGGGAGACACAGAATCTGAAGCAGGCTCCAGGCTCCAAGCTGTCAGCACAGAGCCTGACACGGGGCTCGAACTCACGAATTGCGAGATCATGACCTAGGCCGAAGTCTGAGCTTAACCAACTGAGCCACCCAGGCGCCCCTGTGGCTACTAGAACTCTTAAAATTACATATGTGGCTTGCATTTATGGCTTACATTACATTTCTCTTGGATTGTGTTACTCTAATCATTCTAATGAAATAACAATAATAACACATTTATTGAGCACTTACTAAGTGCCACATACTGAGCAAATACCTTTACACTGTTCTAGTGAAGTCTCAAAATAATGCTGCTTATTATCCCCATTTATAGAAGGGGAGAAGGTTTTGAGAAAGTAATTTATCTGAGGTTAGTCAACTAGTTAATGACAGACCCCAAATTTGAAACCTTACATGTCTGACTCAAAAGCCTGTACTCAACAGCACACTGTAATACCATTTGAAGTCTCGGGGCATTTTCTTTGTTTTTATTTTTACAAGAATATTTAATACTGTATACTTCTGTAATTGGCATGTAGAAGTTCAAAATAAAAACCACTAAGTCATAAAATGGACATCCCAGATCAAAATCTCTTTTCAGACCCTCAGCCCTCAGTGAGCACTGGCGCAGTTGAACCCTAAGATGAAGCAATGTGTCAGCCTGTACAAATTGCATTTAGTTTTCATTCCAGTAGTTCTCTCAGGTCAGTGGGCAATTTATGTCCCGACCCTCTTTGTCCAATAGAGGAAGAGGGACAGTGCAGCTTTCCTTAGTCGTTTAGTTCTCTTGGCTAATAAGAAGAAAAAATTGCTTTCCATTTCATTGTCCCATGAAATGCTATTTGTGTTTGAAAGAGCAACAAAACACTGTCTAATGACCCCTGACTTTTCTTTCTTCTAGAGCAAAGACTCTGGCGGACTGAAGGCGGCTATGATAGAGTTGGTGGAAAGGTTAAAGTTCAAGAGCTCAGATCCTAAAGTAAGTATTGTTTTGGAATTGATCTGGTATTGGTACTCCAAGTATTTCGTTCTCCTTGAGCTAAGTTCTAGGGATGTTAATGATCATCTATCTGAACGTCGCATCAAGATCTAATTGGGGCGCCTGGGTGGCGCAGTCGGTTAAGCGTCCGACTTCAGCCAGGTCACGATCTCACGGTCCGTGAGTTTGAGCCCCGCGTCAGGCTCTGGGCTGATGGCTCGGAGCCTGGAGCCTGTTTCCGATTCTGTGTCTCCCTCTCTCTCTGCCCCTCCCCCGTTCATGCTCTGTCTCTCTCTGTCCCAAAAATAAAATAAAAAACGTTGAAAAAAAAAAAAAAAAAAGATCTAATTAAGTCTGCCTATCAGAAGCATTGTTCTCATATGCCTAGAGATAAGTCATCTGTTTTTTCCCTTCTCTGTTTTATGACTTAAAACACATAATCATTAATTGTTTTCTCTGAACTGCAGACAAGTGCATTTTTAATCTTCCTTTAACAGGCCTTTGAGACTACTGTCCTTTGTGCCCATTTAATTCAGCCAAAGGCATCCGAGGTACTGATCAGCTTAATGCTGGGGACTGGAACAGGCTCCAGACTTTTCCAGTTGGTGTTCAGCACTCGCGTCTTGTCTCTCTGCCACTTACAGGAACCAGCTGCCACTGCGAATGCTTTTGTCCTCATGACCTCGAGTCTGGTCTGGGAAATGGTTTCAGCTTCCCAGCTTTCTTTGCAAGATGTTAGGAGCTGTAGGATTGATATTCTGGGAGATTCCATACCAGGGTGGGGGTGGACTGGGAACTGAACATGCCGGAGGGATTATGACTAACACAGCCTCCCTTCTCCTACCCGGAGACTTACTGTGGCACTACTTGGTATCGATGCCAGCTGGCTCTCCTGACAATCAGAGCCTCTCACAATTAAATAGGGAAAAGAGCACAATTTTGTTTCACGTTTTGTATCCCCTACCTTTTTTTTTTTATTTTTTTATTTTTTTTATTTAAAGTTCTTCATATGGTGAATAGACTAGCATTTTTTGAGTACCCACTGGGAGCCAGACACTGTGCTGGGAGCCTGACATTCCTTTTTTAAAAATTGTGGTACAATGTACATAATGAAACTTACCCCTTTAACCATTTTTAACTGTATGGTTCAGTCTCATTAAGTACATTCACATTGTTGTCCAACCATCACCACCACCACCGTCCATCTCCAGAACTTCTTCATCATTCCAAACTGAAACTCTCTGCCCATTAAACGCTTCTTATTCCCCCTGAATTAAATTCTTGTGATTTTTGCAACAACCTGGTAGAGTAGCTTATTATTCCCATTTTATTGATAAAGACACTGAGGCTTAGGGAGGTTAGGGCCATTTGCCCTGAATCTAGTATAATTTAAAGCTGCGATTGATACTGACTCCAGTAGCTGTGCTCTTTCTTTTATGTCATGCTGCAGACCAAGCCCTCCTTTCTATCTTCTAATCACATTGTGCCTCGATTTTCTAATTGGAAACACTATCAGGGCAGAGTCACAGACAATGACAGGCTTTTCAAAAGGTGGCTGTGGTCCTGAATCTGCAAAATAATTTTCTCTTCATATAGCATCGACAGTATTGGAACATTGGTAATATCTCTTATCTTCTGGTATAGTTAGGGTTCCAGAGATAGAGAGGATCTTGATAGAAAAATATCGGGGTGGCCTTCATCAATTTTCTTAGCTCAGAGTAGAAAGACCCCTGGTATGAGTAGTTTTCTTTAAGTGAAGATGAGCTAATTAATTATTAAAGATTACTGAAAGCTTTTTTTTTTTTTTTAACTGAGTTTCTCTGGTTTCTGGGGCAACGTCTATCCTGAAGGAGACAACTGTGTTTTCTGTTTCTGCCACACCCACATGCTTGTGGGCAGTGATGGAGCAAGAGGACGTGTACAGATTACATTGAGTGGCTTCTGTGCATGATGATAATACAAGTAAAGTGCTTTGGGGTCCTTTATGGATGCATATAGTGCTTCTAATGGGAAGCTTGCCAGAGGTGAAAAAATTGAGTGGTCCCATGGGAGCAACTCCTGGAAGCCTCAGGATTTTCCCATGATGCATCATAAGCTAAAGGATGTTTGTTAGGACCAGACTTGATCTTGGATATGTGCATACACACTCACCTCTCTTATCTTCTCTTTATCTTGTCCCAGATTATTTCCACCAATCTATTTTATTTTCAAGCCCCATTCCAGTTTCCCGTATACATATGCTATATGGACCCAGAGCTAGCTTGAAGAAGGACCACTGTAATTGCAGAATGAATGTCAGATCACTAAGGGGGGTGTGTGGGAAATGGGACACTATATATATCATTTTTGCAACAAATAAATAGTCGTCTTCCGAGAGAAGTTTTTAGTTTGTTCTGCTTTCCCTCAGAACTCCACCATATCTTTTTTAAGGTGGCCTATTTAAGAGGGACAGAATCTCTCAGGCTTTATGACCTGTCATTTCCTGGCACAGGAGCTTTTCATAGAAGCACTGATTTGAGTCATGGAGCACTGAGCACTATCTCTGCCTCACTTCCTCTAGAATTCCCTAAAGCATCACAAAGCTTCATTAGTCCAGACACTGAAATCTACAGGGGACTGAGTTAATTTTTACCTCTGAGTTTTGTCAGAGAGGAGTGGAAGATGACTAGATTAACCATTTTTTAAAATTATAAAATAATATATGCTTATAGATTAAAAAATACAGATATCCATAAAGGAAAAGTCAAGTGAATCTCCCCCAAGCTAACCACTACTAACAGTTTGGTGTGTAACCTTCTAGACAGTTTTTCCATGTGGAAATATACTTCTAAGATTTTTTTACAAGAAATACACTATACCTGTGGTTTTATTACACAGAATATCTTGGGTATACTTCTGTATCAATAATGTAGACTTAATTATTCTGAATGAGAAGCCTCATTTTGTCCTAAATATTTGTCCGATGCCCCTTTTTCTTTCAGACCAGTGGTTCTTAACCTTTAATGTTTTAAAAATCACCTGGAGGACTTATGAAATACAGAGTGCTGGGCCCACCCCCCATGGTTGCTGATTCAGTGGGTCTGTGGTGATTAGAGACTATGGTGGACCTTAGTGATTTTCCTTCCCTCTTGTTTTGATTTTTTTTCATTCCTTTCAGCAGATGGCCAGAAGAGCCCTTATAAATAAATCTAAGCGATTTCAACTTCAAAAAAAAAAATGAGATACATAAAACTTCAGACTTAGAAAACAAACAAATTGAGCTGAGGGGGCAGAGGAGAGGAGAGGGAGGTACACCGAGGCTGCCTGAGAGGACAGGATTCCTGTAAGGCACCATGTCCAGCAGAGAAACACCAAGGCCCGAAAGAGGGAGAAGAGTTCTGGTCAGGATTTAAGAGGGTGACGGAGGCTCATGCCATGGTACAGGAGTGGGCTGAGTTCTAAAACCAGAGGAACATCAGGGGACACCAAATTTCTAGCCACTAGGGGTGAGCCTGAGGACAGGAATCAGAGCCAGTGGCGGTTGGGAAGTAAGGCACAGAACCCGATTAAGTTGTGTGCATGCATGTTGCTATGGTGAGCCCTGTTTTAAGGGTGCATATCGCTGGGGATCTAGAACTTTGTTTACAATGGAAAGAGAATATTTTTAGTAACAAGCAATCTTTAGTTTGTTTCATTGGAAGTGGTCTTTTAAATTATAAGGCATCCTGATGTGTTTGATACGAACCAGTTTGCAAACAAATTTTTTTTCAGTCCTACTTTTCAGAAACATTTATTGCACAAAGCACGATTTTTATCTGTAGATTTCTTATATTTATGTTAGACTTCAGGGAAATTAAAAGATGTAGTTAATCGTGTGTGTGTGTGTGTGTGTGTGTGTGTGTGTCCGTGTGTCCGTGTGTCCGTGTGTCCGTCCGTGTGTTCTTGTGTCCTTGTGTCCTTGTGTCCGTGTCCATCCACACCTGGATTTTTAACAGCTTGAAAACATTTTGAGTTCTTCACAGCTCTCCTATGAAGTGACTATGCAATAATCTTTCATAGTCTACCCAGAAGAAACTAAAACTCAGAAAACACATTGATTCCTTTCCCTTTCTTCCCCCTGTCCAGCCTCTCAGAAAACATTGAACCAAAAGGATAACATGCTAAACTCAGTCCAACTAACCTCTTATTATGCAGTTAATAACAGCCACTCTATTAGTGGCTTTCTCTATTAGTATTGATTGCTTTTCTTTCCATCTAAGATGCGCTGTTCATTGTTTCCTATGTCTGGTGTGCTTGAAACAAGTAGTTAAAAACACAGTTGTGTCTCAAAAAATCATACTAATCTTTAAGAAGTTATTCTCAAAAAAGTGCCTTAAACTCAAGCCAAATGGCTCACATTCTTTCAGACTGGAGTGGGATTAAACATGGGAGCTAGCCATACTAAGACTGCCTAAAGCATAACAGGGGTTTTTTTTGTTTGTTTTTTTGTATTTTCTTCAGTTTCTAAAGGTGTTCGTACTAAAGTGTGAAACCAAAGAATTGTCTGGCCACGTGAAATTAAATATATCTGAGAATTGTCCTATTTTTAGTTAGCATTTACATAGCATTTTATAATTGCAAGAGAACTTTGCAGTCCATTTTAGTAGCTGATATCATTGAATGGAACAGAGCCCAGTCCTTCACTCTACTGTGCTAATCAGACTCTTGTTAAAATGGTAGGTTTGGCATGTACAAATAGAAATGGATGTAAGCAAAATCTAACTTGAATTCCCGTTGTTAGTGTCTTGTTATTTACCAGGGTCAAGCCAGGTCTCGGTGCTGGTCCTTGCCCTGCCCTAAGACAGAAGCATTCACTGGGACAGTGTTTATTCAGCCAACTGAAGCAGAGAATTGAGATGCCTCAGTTATCAAGATGATTCATTCAAAAGTGATTCTTTGGTTGGAAAGCAATTAGAATTACTGACCTATTTCTGCACTTTTCATAAAAAATAAAGGAAGTTGTAAGTAGTAATCTTGAAGTGTTTTGTTGTGTTTTTTATCTCTGTACCCTCAAGCCCTAGTCGGGTACCTGGCCATAGTAATAGATACACATTATCTATTACAACAACAGTATGAAAAGAAATACTATCCTTTGCCCTGTTCTATGGGTAAGCAATCTGAGACTTAGCGGGGTTAAATAGCTTGCTAGTAAGTGATGGGAGCAGGACTCCACATTGGGGTGCTTCCTGTTCTTACCCCACACACGGTTGTTGAACCCACGGATGAGTAAACGTAGATAGATGTGCTATCGTCCTTAGCAGTATGACTCTTCACTGACTATTTTTCCCTCACATTCTTCTTTTACCTGCCTTTACCGGGTCCTGCAGCCTACAGCCCCAGGGTCCGAGGACTGGAAGATGGCCTTTTCCAACAACAAGTACGGGGAGGTGGCAAAGGAGCCATGACAGCCCGGAGCATTTAGCCCTGACTAAATGAAGAACCCAGGCTGGTGTTTCAGCATTTGCCTGTTATTGATGTAGAACACCAAGTGGGAAAAATGCCTGTGCTTTCTCAGGTCCGATCTAGGCTCTGAGGCCTAGAATCCACTGAGAAACAAACGTGGCCCTTTTCTTCCTCTGTGGACACTTGAGTAGCAGAAAGAGGAGAAGCATGCTCTTTATCCTCCTTCACTGTCCCCCTGCCTTTATCAAAACAAAGCGAGACAGCTTCCCTTTTTCCCTGTCCGCCAGTTATCAAAATAATACATTCTCTCTGTAGAAAAACGTGGAAAACAGACAAGCATCAAAAAGAAAGGAAAAAGCCTTATGCTATTTGCATTGGTTTGTAAGCTTCGAGTGCCTCTTTTTTTGACTGCAGATTCTTGAGCCTCACCCAGAACGTCCAACTGGGTAGTTCTGAGACTGCTCTTGTGATACACAGCCGGCATGATTCTGGTGCACATGGTCACTTCTTCACACTTGAAGACACACCTAGGAGAAAACTGGTTGATGGTGTTGGTCTTTCAAATAGAAAATTAGTATTATTGTCTCTCTCTGTGTAGCTGTTATCCTGTGTGTATCTATGTGTATGTATTGGTGTGAGTGTGTATTTGTGGGTGTGTGTATGCATATATATATACACACGCACACATGCATACATAGTTTGTATCCTGCTTTTTTCATCTAACATCATCCCTTATAAACATTTTTATCATTTGAATCCACTTCAGTCTTTGAACTGGTACTTGGAAAACTAAAATCCTAAAGGCCAGTATGCCATTATTGCCAAAGGGAAGTTTTATCCAGTAAGGCATTTCTGTTTTCTTCCTAATAGCATAAGCAGATTCTGTTAATTTTTTTTTTCAGGCAGGCCAGTCACCGTGTAAGATTATTCAGGTACAGGGGAAACTGAGTTAATGCGAAGTCAGGTACGCAGGTGTGTAGTCAGCCCCAAGCTGAGCTTTTGACAGCATCTGTCTTCCCACTGGTCAGGGTATCTCACGTGATGTGACTAAACGAATAAACGTAGGGCTCAGTGGAAAGTCTGAGGCCATCTCCAGTCCCCCGCTTAACAGCTGAGGAAACTGAGGTGCCAGGACCCCCTGCCGGAGGTCACCCAGGCAGTGATAGCAGAGCCAGAGCTGGCTGGCAGTTTTTAGGACTACAGGGCTCTAGTTTTTCCAGTAGAGAGACGTTTTCAACTTGGCAAGGGTGTAGAAACATTGGAAATGGTACAGTCACTTTGGAAAACAGTCTGGCAGTTCCTCACAGGGGTAAACAGAGTTGCCATAGGACTTAACAAGCCCATTCTTGGATAGATACCCAAGGGGAATGGTAACAGGTGTCCACACCAACACTGCACACCAGTGGTCACAGCAGCATGATCATACCGTCTGGAATGTGGAGACCACCCAGCGGATGACCGTGTAACTATAACCTGGTATGTCCATACAGTGGGATACTGCCGGGCGATACACATAAATGAAGCACCCATTGCAAGCTGCAAAAAGGATAGCCCTCGAAAATGTGATGCTAAGTGAAAGAAGCCAATCCCCAGAGACCAGATAGTGTGTGATCCCGTATATATGACATGTCGAGAACAGGCAGATTTATAGAGGTGGGAAATAGACCCAGTGTTCCCTGGGGCTGAGGGAGATGGAGAAATGGTGTGGGGGTGACTGGTAAGGGCTGGGGGGTTTCTTTTCGGTGTGATGAAAATGTTCAAATTGATTGTGGGATGATTGCACAACTGTGTGAATGTACTAAAGACCACTGAATTGCATCTTTAAATTGGTGAGTTGTATGATTATGTGAGTTCTATCTCAATAAAGCTTCTGAGAGAGGAAGAAAGATTTCTGTCCCAGTCCCTTTTTTCAGCCCTTCACTTAAAAGCATCATCAGGGAATAGTCTGTCTTTCTCCCCAGACAAGGATGAGGGGCAGAAACCTGATGTCAGCCTCTGTCATGGGGAGGCAGTATTCTACAGTTAGTGGAAACTCAGGCTCTGGATGGGACCGCGGCTGGTCAGATTACCTCCAGTGTCGACTGCTTTTCCAGCCCAGGGCAGATCCTGTGCTTAATCTCTTCATTGCTCAGGTTTTTGTTTTGTTCAGCTGCAAAAGATGGGATAATAGTACATACTTCATAGGGTTGTTAGGAAGATTAAGTGAGATAATCCATTTAAAGTGCTTTGTACAATATCCTGTGAAGGAAGGCTACTGCTAGCTTTCTCCTAGTCCTGAGAACCACTGCTGCTTCCAGCGGAAGGCTATGGGTATGTGGGGGCCGTGTCCCAAGCCACAGTTGAGGAGGCCTTCTGATCCCTGTGGAGAAAAGTAAGCCACCTGTTAATACCTAACTAGATTCTATACTTTGATCAATTAACGCTTCCCAGGATTAGTGACACTTTGAAGGGCCACTGCTACCTCTTTTGAGCGATAATGGCATGTGGTTAAGTTGAGTTAAATCTCCCAAGTTGGAGCCCCTTGGTATTTCTGGCTGGCTGGTTGGCTCTAGGCCTCGCGTGGCCTCCTTGCCTGGCGTTAGTTCAGTGTAGCAACGTGGCCCGTTCAAGTTGAGGCACATATCTCTGCCTTGGGAGTTTACAGCCGTGTGTCCATATATTCCCAATAGAAATAAGAAATCAATGCATAGAAGCAGTTAGGTTTATTGTTGTGGAGCAGACTCGGTAGTTAGCAAAACTTCCTGGTGCCAAATTAAAAAAAAATAAATTAAGAGTCACAGAAGAAATTAAGTGTCACATTTAAGAAACACATTAGGAGATATGTCTCGACTTTAAACACCACTGAGATTCTTTTTCTCTTCCTACTTCCCCCTTCTCCTGCAGCTTTACCCTTTGGCCATCCTCTTTCTATTGGAGCACCAGAGCTCCTAATTGAAGTACCGTACAAATCAACTCTGGGCATTTAAAACTACGGTAGGCATGGTTTCTGAGCTGCCTGGTGGGCTAGAGCATTGTTCGAAAGCAAAGGGATTGAGCTTTAAATGGCTTAATAAAATTAATACACTGTGATGTCCTCTTCCCCCTGCTCCAGGTCCTGTCTGCACTGATGGGAGACCTGATAATATACTCTCTGCCAAAGCCTGAAGGACTTATTACGTGACCAGTGTGGAGAGGGGAGTGGGGCTGTCAGGGCTCCCCCAGAGCAGCCACACTTCATGTTGCCAGCGCAGGATTGTATTTGACATTTAATTTAGGAGGCTGGGTGCCTAGATATAAAACTTTATTGTGATAATAGCGATAAAAACCACCCAGACTTTTATGTAATGGCCTCGGCCTCCTTCTTTCTCCCTTCTTCCCCTTTTCCTGTTAGTTCTACCTCTCATTCAGCTAGGAAATAACACTCAGGTCTGCTCAAGTAAAAAAGATGTTTTCTTTGATCTCTTAAGGCTAAAGTTACAGAGTGCGACTCTCAGTCTACCTCAGGTCTGTATGTAGATGCTTGTGTGTATATATAAAATGTAAAATTTGAGAACCACATCTCTCCCCTGACTGCATTTAGCCAAACGGCAAAACCCGTCTGTGGCTGTGTAGAGAAGGTCAGTTAAACCCAGTGATTTAGATGATTACTAACCTTTGTTGAATAGCTTCTGTTTACCTCTGCGGCTGGTGAAATAAATTCTATGATAGATCCTTAATTCCTAACTCAACCTGATTAGCTAGACGGTATAATCCCCATTTTACAGAGGAGGAAACAAAGATTTAACAGGTTTAATGACTTATCCAAGGTTAATGATGCCAATAAATTGCCTTTTTATGATTGCTATGTGGAAATAGTAGTAGTTGTAGGAAGTTACTAACTTTTACTTACAGAAATGGGTTGGGAAGAGTATACCAATAGAGAGTTTGTTCAGACTTCCAGGGAAAAAAAACCTGTCGAGTATGACATGCTTTCTTTACTTCTGTGGCGTAAGGGCACAGACTTTGGAGTCAGATGACCTGAGTCCTTCTGGCACTTGTTACCTGTCCGTCTTGATTTGTCTGAGCCTTTAGCGTCACCCATAAGCTAGGACTAATCATATTACATTTTTATTACTGAGTACCCTGAAAATGGAAACTTTTGAGAAGGAGATAAGAAATAATGGAGGATGGTTAGAAACATGGCCTTGGGGGGGGGGCGGTGCCTGGGTGGCTCAGTCGGTTGGGTGTCCGACTTCAGCTCAGGTCATGATCTTACAGTTTGTGGGTTCGATCCCCGTGTCGGGCTCTGTGCTGACAGCTCAGAGCCTGCAGTCTGCTTCGGATTCTGTGTCTCCCTCTTTCTCTCTGCCCCTCCCCTGCTCATGCTCTGTCTGTCTGTCTCTAAAATAAATAAACATTAAAAAAAAAAAAAAAAAAAAAAGCATGGCCTTGGGGACCGAAAAAGTATTTTCGCAACTGTACTTAGTACCTTAGAACCCTGTGGTTCTTGGGTAAGCAGACTGTTAGCTGCTCCAGGGGTGTAATAGGGCTTCAGTCTGCAGAAGAGAGACAATATGGTAGAGGTAGGTTGTGAGATTGAGGCAGACTGTGCTTAGGAGCTGTGGGGCAGAATGTGACCTACCCTTTCCGCGTGCTGTGTTTTGCCCTGGTGTCACTGAAGTAGACTGTATCTGATCTTATCAAACTAGAAGAGACAAACGTTGCTCCTTGACAGCTGGCCTGTGAAACCAAGGCAAGGAGCCCCTGATTGACATCCTTACTCTTCCTGCCTAGGTTGTATGAGAAGGTCCCTCCTGTGTTCCTTTGGGAAATCTGAATCTGCTCTCCCAAGGGTGTACGTTCTCCTTCTGTAAGAAAACTAACTGGGGGCTCTTTGTCTGTGAGAGCTCAGTGGGTACCGTATAAAAGGCACACAATACACGTTCATGGTTACTGTCATCTGCACCTGCAGAATAGTTCTGCTGATGTTCCCGTGTGCCCGGAGAATACGAAGTTCTTTCTGTGTATTGTGTAGACTTCACAAAAAATATCTGTGAGAAAGATATTATTACCTCCGTTCTACAGACGAAACTTTCACCTTTCTGAGCTTCAGAAACACAGTTATTAGTCAGTACTGAAACCTGTTTCTCTACCACAACAGACTCCGTGAGGTTTGCCGTTTTGACATGTAGCAAAGGAGACCTGTTTTGCCCTTTCTCCGTGCCCTTTCCTCGGTGTTCTTGGTGGTGTGCCATTGTTTGGTTTTGATGGCCAACAAATAACTGTGGTTTTGCAAGGAGAATGCTCAAATAGGGAAGTGGAATAGAGGAGGAGGGCTAAGTCTTATTTTAAAATTGCTTTAATCTTCAGCAGGTAATATAGGCCTACTTAGTATATTCAAGTCTAAAAGGGTTGAAAACAGTATTTCTGTTTAGTTACCCCTGAAACTTTCAGTGTCAGTTCCCACCTCCCACCTCCTACAGGATAATTTCTGAGGCAAGAACTGTCTTTCTAGCTTATGCACAGGTTAAGATGGAAGAAAAGCAAGAGAACAAGGTAAACTGGGAGCTCTGACTCTTACTCCTGTTACAGGTCCTGGGTGTCTCTGGGGGACTCCTTTCACATTTCTGCGGGGGGGGAGGTCACTCACAATTATTTTTCTGCTCACTCAGGAAGAGTTGTGTTCAGAAGTTTGTGATTGCTTTCTTTATTGCCAGCCTGGGGTCAGGCAAGGAGAAAGGCCTCTAAAGAGCAAGCAGTAGACTGAGTGGACTCTCAGTGAGCCTAGCTTCCCGTTGAACTGTTCTCCGGTGCCTCCAGTTCAGCACCACTGGGTTTCAGTGACCCTGGGTTTCACATCAAGTTGTCATGGCAATAGAGTCATAGCAGCTGACAGCATGAACAGGCAGCCCTGGGAGGAGAGGATGCTTGGCGGTGATGCCACAACCATCGTGGCCAGATCTCCGTCTCTCACCGTAAGAGCTGCTCATCAGTCTGCTGTGACCATGTCTCTCTCAGATGACTAGGGGCACACAGTTGCTATCTGCTTCACAGCTGACTGGCAGATTCACTTCAGTTGTTTGTTAGGACCTTTCCAGTACAAAGCCTTTAGGCAGCACGGTCCTGAGCCTCTAATGCTGTGAGCGTATGTGCATGCGTGCGTGTACATGTATGTTCATATTTGCATTTGGGGGAGGGAAAACCATGAAGGAGGAGATTCAGAAGAAGCATACAACAGGTTCATATGCATGAAGCTGTTAAAGAAGAGAGTACTTAGGCTCAGGTACCAAAATTTACAGTCACAGGAAGAAGCACTCTAGCATAAAATGAAGGAAGGCTGGAGTATTCTGACTGGAATACGGGGTTCCTACCTGAATCGAAGGTACACGCCAACAAGGACTGCCTAGGACAAAGCAAAGTCTAAACACCAAGGAGGAGGGAAGGGAGGATCAGCCGGAATTTCTTTGGGGCTTGGGATTCTGGTTAGCAAGTTTGAGGTACGAGTGAGAGTGGGACTGAACTAAAGGGCCTGAGGGGGGTGGTGGCAGTTGGAGCTAAAGTGAAGAGTGTGGGTCTGGAGACCGGGTATAGGTATTTGGTGGAGAGTCGTGGAAGGGAATGCAAAGAAAGGGGTTTTCATAGATACAGGGCAGACTTCTTTAGCCACTGTGGTGGAGGAGAGGCAGATGTGGGATGGCTTCTCACATTTAGTCGGAATGTATTGACCACCGTTTTGTGCAAGAGCCTAAGCAAAGGTGTCATCGTTTCTCCTCTAGATACTAAGTCAAAAGACCTATTCTCTGGTGGAGAAAATAAAACTGAACTCCAGAGTTTAGAGCCTGGCTGATTTCCTAAACCCTGGTGTCATTAAGGGGGAAGGCGAGGAATAGGACAAGGTCTGAAGGGAGAATATGGAAGAATAATATTGTGGTTAAAAGGCAGATGTGTGGTCAAACTATGTGGGTTCAAACTCCAGGTCTGCCACTTACTCTATGTGAGTTTCTCACCCCCTCTGGACCTCAGTTTCTTCATTTGTAAAGTTGATGGAATAATAACTGCCACCACTTGGTATCGTCATTGTGATGACTAGTTGAAGGAAAACACGTGAAATGCTTCCATAGTACTTAATATCTGGCCACTCAGACCAGGCAGCAGGCAAATGTTGAGGAGGAGGAAGAGGCCTCAGTTGAGGCTTAATGGTTTGAGTAACAGAAAAGCACCCAGGTAGAGCCACACATCAAAAGCAATTGCGACACTAGAGGCCTGAAGAGAAAATCGAGGTTTGGGAGCCATCTGTGTGGAGGCAGTAGCTGAATTGCAAAAATGGGATGAAATGACTAAGGAGGAAGGTGTGGAGAGAAGGTGGTTTGACCCCAGAGGGTGTTTGACGATGTCTGGAGGTGGGGCGCGGCGCTACTGTCACCTCCTGCGAAGAGGCCGGGGTGTTGCTACGTATTTCACGAGGCACAGGACATTTCCTCTACACGAAGAGTTCTCAGCTCCGAGTGTCAATAATGCTGAGGTTGAAAAAACCCTGGTTAGAGGAGTTTCTCCATCATAGTCACCTAGAGAGAGAGGGTAGAACTGCAGGGAGGGAGCCGATATACAGAAAGCCCGAGAAGTCCAGGGTCACAGAAACCCTGGAAGGAAATTAAAGACTGAGGGACATCGGTGGTGTCTAAATGCTACAGACAGGTGACTAGCGAGGTTAAATGGAGTTGGTGACTAGTTGACTCTTTAGTGGTGTTCATGAGTGGGTTTTAGGTGCCTTTCTAAATAAGCTTGGTGGTTAAAGGTAGGAGAGAGGGTAATTGCTTGACAGGGCAGCAATTGTCAAGGGAAAAGTTTATTTTATTCTCTTCTTTACTTCTTGTTTTGTGTCCCATTCAGAATTTCTATAGCAGATTCCTAGTCTCCCAAAAGCCCCTCTAGTTTTGGCAACAAATGTGATTAGAGACAAATCCAAATTGGCGAAGCACTGCTCCAGGAATGTTAAATTGATGCAGTTATATCATTTTAGAGATAAAAGGGACACCGTTTGGCTTTTCACTCTTAGTAGCTCAGGAGCCTGGGGCCCTGAGAGATTCATCAGTGATTGCCCCAAGTCACCTGGTTGGTTGGTTCCAGAAGGCAGGACTGGCTCCCTCAGGGCCTCTGCCTTCTCATCCTGAGTGCTCTCCTCTGTGCAACTACTAGAGTTGCTCTCTCGTCGTCTGATACTGGTTCGCGGGGGCTCAGTTTCCTTTTCAGGCGCGTGGTGCTCTGTGGGGTGGCTGTCAGGGCAGTGACCTGGAACAGGGGCGACTGAGGCGAATCTTGGCTCCACAGCTTACCTGCTGCCTGACACTGGGCAGGTGACTTAATCACTGTGGGCTTCAGTTTCCCTTAACATAAAATGAAAACGTTATTACCTACCTGAAAGTTAGACTAGAAACACTTGTAACAGCACCTGGAACACTGACTACACGTGGTAGCTCTTAGTATTTTCATTGTCATTATTCATAAGGCCCTGTCTTTGTCATGGATTAAAGGATCCGAGAATGTCCAGTGATGGAATCAGGCCAAAGTTAGGCATACCTTCTCTTTCCACCCAGCGTGGCTTCTAACTCCATCTCCCGCTTTGTAATAAAAGCAGTATCATGAGGCTTAGTGCTCCTTGGTTATATGAGGTCCTGAAGCAGATGTCCCCCTGATGTATCGTTAGGATGTCCATTTCTCATTGATGAGCCCGATACTTCTCTAAAATATGTGGCTTCACACTTGGTTACTCATCGGATCAGTTAGTTAGATCTTTTTTAGAATTTTTCAAGACGCTGAAACCTACTCATCTGAGGAGCCTCGGGAGGACTGAAGCTCCCATGGAAGAACCTTCAAATGACGGGAGTAGCATGTGCTAAGTGCTTGACTATTGCGGAAGCCACTATTTTAATGGGCTTAAGTTGAAAAGGGCTTAAAAAAAACCCTTTGATTTCTTATAGAAAAGGGAGTCCGATTAGGAAGGAAGGGTCCGTTATTAACTGGGAAGGCAAAGAATGAAAATGTTGATGTGCCTGAGACGTAGAAGAACTTGAATTGGCCTGGCCCTTTGGATGCTCACTTCACCCCCCAGACCTTCTCTAGGCTCCATTTCAGTGGCTATTTAGTTTTGTTCTAATTGTTTAATTTTTTTTTAATAGACTTTTAAAGAGCAGTTTTAGATTCAAAATTGAGCAAAAAAAAAAGAAAAAAATAACCAAGTTCCCATATACCTTCTGCCTCCACACACTTAGCCTCTTCCACTCTCAATGTTTCACACCAGAGCGGTAGATAAATTTGTTACATTTGATGAATCTGTATTGACTTATCATTATCACCCCAAGTCCACAGTATACATTAGGGTTCACTTTTGGTGTTATATATCTGGGGGTTTGAATGAATGTATAGTAATATGTTATCTCCCATTATAGTATCATACAGAGTATTTTCACTGTCCTAAACATTCTCCATGTTCTGCATATTCATCTTTCCTTCTTCCCGGAATTCTGACATCCACTGATCTTTTTGCTGCCTCCATAGCCTTTTCCAGAATGTCATGTAGTTGGAATCATACAATGTGTAACCTTTTTACATTAAATTCTTTAATTCAGTAAGATGCATTTAAGGTTCCTCCATGTGTTTTCATGGCTTGATAGCTCATTTCTTTTTAACGTCGAATGGTATTCCATTGTGTGAATATATCAGTTTATTCATCGGTTCACCTACTTGAAGACATCTTGATTGCTTCCAAGGTTTGGCAGTTATGAAGAAAGCTACTGTAAATACCCCTCTGCAGGTTTTTGTGTGGACACAAATTTTCAGCTCCTTTGGTAAATACCAAGGAGCATCATTGCTGGATCATGTGGTAAAGGTATGTTCAGTTTTTAAGAAACCGCCAAACTCTCTTCTAAAAGTGGCTGCACCATTTGGCATTCTCATCAGCAACGAATGAGAGTTCCTCGTGCCCTACATCCTTGTCTGCATTTGGTGTTGTCAGTGTTCAGATTTTGGCTATTCTAGTAGGTGTGTAATGACACTTCATTGTTTTAACTTGAGTTTCCCTAATGACATGATGTTGAGCATCTTTCCTATGCTTATTTGCCATCTGTATATCTTCTCTGGTGAGGTGTCTGTTCGGGTTGTTGGCTCCTTTTTTAATTGGGTTGTTTGTTTTATTATTGTTGCATTTTAAGACTTCTTTGTATATTTTGATAACAGTGCTTTATCAGATGTGTCTTTTACAAATATTTCTCCCAGGGGGCGCCTGGGTGGCTCAGTCAGTTGGGCGTCTGACTTTGGCTCAGGTCATGATCTTACAGTCTGTGAGTTCAAGCCCCAAGTCAGGCTCTGTGCTGATAGCTCAGAGCCTGGAACCTGCTTCAGATTCTGCCTCCATCTCTGTCTGCCCCTCCCCTGCTCTCACTGTGTCTCTCTCTCTCAAAAAACAAAAAAACAAAAAAAAAAAAAACCCAAATACTTCTCCTAGTCTGTAGCTTATCTTCTCCTCCTTTTAACAGTGTCTTTCACAGAGTTTTTAATGAAATCCAGCTTGTCACATATTTATTTCATGGATAATGCCTTTGGAATTATATTTAAAAAGTCATCACCATGCCCAAGGCCATCTAGATTTTCTCCTGTGTTATCTTTCAGGAGTTCTATAGTTTTGCATTTTACATTTAGGTCTGTGATCCATTTTGAGTTAATTTTGGTGAAAGATGAAAGGCCTGTGGCTAGTTTAATTTTTTTTTTTTTTTTGCACATGGATGTCTAGTTGTTGTAGCACTATTTGTTGAAAAGACTCTTTTTCCATTGTATTGCCTGTGCTGCTTTGTTCAAGGGGTTTCTGTGGGTCTATTTCTAGGCTCTCTTTCGTGTTCTATTGATATATTTGTTTGTTCTTTTACCAGTTCCACACTGTCTTGATTACTGTAGCTTTATAGTAAGTCTTGAAGTCGGGTAGTATCCTCCAACTTTGTTCTTCTCCTTGGATATTATGTTGACTCTTCTGGGTCTTTTGCCTCTCCATATAAACTTTGGAATCATTTTATCAATATCTACAAAATAACTTGCTGGAATTTTTATTGGCATTGCATTGCACCTATGGATCAAGTTGGGAGAACCGACATCTGGCAATATTTATTGTTCCTATCCATGAATATGGATCTATTTAGTTCTCCTTTGATTTCTTTCATTAGAATTTTGTAGTTTTCCTCATACATATTTTATTAGGTTTACACTTAAGTATTTCATTTTGGGTTGCTATTGTAAATGGTATTGTGCTTTTATATTCAAACTTCATTTGTTCATTGCTGGTATATAAGAAAGTGATAGGCTTTTGTATATTAACTCTGTATCCAGCAACCTTGTTTTAATTCCTTATTAGTTCCAGGAGTTTTTTGGTCAGTTCTTTGATATTTTCTACATAGACAGCTATGTTATTTGTGAACAAAGACAGCTTTATTTGTACCTTCCCAATCTGTAAACCTTTTATTTCCTTTTTTGTCTTACTGCATTAGCTAGGACTTCCAATATGGTGTTGAAAAGGAGCTGTAAGAGGACACATCCTTGCTTTGTTCCTGATCTTAGTAGGAAAACTGTAGTTGCTCATTATTAAGTGTGACATTAGCTATAGATTTTTTGTAGGTGTTTTTTATGAAGTTAAGAACGTTTCCCTCTGTTCCTAGTTTGTTGAGAGTTTTTAAAATCATAAGTGGAACTTAGATTTTATCAAATGATTTTTCTGCATCTATTAATATAATCATGTGACTTTTCTCCTCTAGCCTGTTGACATGATAGATTATATGAACTGATTTTCAAATGTTGAAACAGCCTTGCATACCTGAGATAAATCCTGCTTGGTCATGGTGTGTAAGTTTTTTATAACATTGTTGGATTCAATTTGCTAACATCTTATTGAGGATTTTCTTTGAGCTTCATTTCTTTTTAAAAATTACTGTTCAAGAAAAGTGTCACACATTATTATAGGAAATTTGGACTGCAAGTGAAAAAAAAATACTCTTAATCCCATTGCTCTGAGGTAACCACTCTCCAACATTTTGGTGTATTTCTTATTGTCTTTTATAATAGAAATATTAATAACAGAAACAGTAAATATCATTATTACTTCATTGAGTGGATACTTGAAGTAACTAATTGATAAGTGAGGTAGAGATCCCATGGTGCTGTATTTACACAATGGGATAATGAAAGAAAGTAAGGATATACATGACTGCTTTTGTCTAGAGTCTTTTGATGAAGATAAGAAAAATGGTTTAAGGAAGAGATTAAATATTCACCTTAATTACCTTTTCTATACCCTCCTCAGTGCCCCATCGTAATATCCAGTCGATTCAGGCTTCTAACCAGGTTGTCAGGAAAATACTTGACCTCATCAGAATGTGAGTAATGGAATGTAGTTCATAGTTTGTGTCTGCTGTGTTTCTAGGCTGCTGGATAATTTTCCAAGCCTTAGGAATGAGCATTGGTTTTAGTCACAGATAGTGGCTATTCTTCTCATACACAAAAGACACTGAAAAAGGACTTTATCCTCCTCATTGATGAAGCTCTTCCCTCACCTGCCCTCACTGGAGCCTGATAGAGATTTGGACAGTGCTCTCATGCAACAAAATGCCAGAATAAATACTAGAGGCTATATAGAAGCCTGAACTTTGAGATTCCCAACATGAAAGTTTCCATGGACACTGGCATGCAGGGAAGGGCAGTGTGCTGGTGGGAGTGAAGACAGATTGCAGCATCTGAAAAAATTCCATTTCGTGCTTTTTTATTTTTCTATTTTAGAATTGTAGTCATTCAGAAAAGGAAAGGGGGAGTAAAAGTGGACTTCTTCACCTTTGGGGGAGGAATTTAGAGTCTTCACAAACCATTTCATACAGTTCACACTTTTTTAGGTCATTTTTGGAGTAGACCCTTTAAACTTACTTGCAGGAAATTTGTCTAGTAGAACAAGTATTTCTAACTCTTCAATCAGTATAGACTCTGATGCTTTTCTTTTGTGTAGCTTTCTTGCTCCTGACTGTGTTCCATCTTTCTCAGTTCCCGTCAGCAACACTTTTCTGGAACAAATCTTTCTTAAGCTATGATGCTTTCTAGCTAGTGTGCTTTTTCCCTTTTGAAAAAATAATCTGCCTATGATAGAAAAATAAACATTGGTTTCCTACAAGCCAGCTAGCTAGGAGTTGATGGCTTATAACCCATGTCAAGCATACTGAATGGTGTTGTTTTTAAGTACAAGCTCTTAATTCAAGGTTTTATGTGTTTAATTATGTATGTGTAAAGTGCCAGTCTGTATGCCTCTTGGGTCCAGCCTGGCTTGGAAATATTAACTATGAGAGCATATAGATGTACCATGGGATAAAACTTACCTCTTCAGATGTGCATCCTTTATCCCAAGATTCACTTGTGGGGAATAACATCTCAGTGGGGATAATATCAGTGCTGCCTGTTAACCAAGGAAACATCTCAATTAGGAAGAAATAAATTTGAAGGATCTGAAGCAGGCAGAAAGGGATCATTACAGGCGGTAATGTTGTCACACAGAATATACTGGGGTGGACCAAAGGAAGTTGATTTCTAAACTTGACTTTATTACTGCACTTCTGTGTGTGTGTATGTGTGTATGTATTGCCTATAAAATGAAGAGGTTGGACTCCACTCTAATGAGCTCAGATCTTCACTTGTTATAACTATTCACAAATAAGCCATCAAGTTTTTCAAATTACAATGCTGTGTTTAAGTAATTTTGGTAAAATTCTATGTTTAAATAATAACATAGTTTCTCACGCTAATGCAACGATAACAAAGATATATCAACTTGTGTGTAACCCATGGCTTTTAAGTTTCAACAGCTTAGGGGCCAGGTGACCAAAGGAAGCAAAATCCTTTTAGGGTTTCATTTGTGTAGAGGACCCAGGTACCTCAGGGGAGATTATGCTGGAGACCACTACCAGTGCCCTAGGAATTACTTTAAGGGGGAGGAGGAGATTTTTCTTTTAAGCAGAATAGTTCTATTTTGGGTTCTGTTATATTTTAGGGTTCTACATTAAGATTTTGTTCGGGGTAAGAGAAGTTTTGGGCTTTAAAAAAGTTTAACAATTACTAGTAGATCCTATAAAAAAAGGAATCTTTTACATTGCCAATTTCACCGTTCTGTGATACACCCACCCTTCTCTTCTCTGCATATGTGGAGTTTTCTTTTTTACTAACACTGTATGTAATACAGTTAGGAATATAAGACTATCACTCTCACCTTTGGGGAGCTATAGGATAGAGGCTGAAGAAGTTCCAAGAAACCCACTCAGAAATGATGTCAGTAGAGGTGCTGACAGGAGGAGTCTGCTGCTCTTGGAGAACTGTGAAGTTTGTAGCAGAATGGAGTTTTGATGGCAGGGAGGTGTAATAAAACTTGAAAAGGAATTTTGAAAGTTGTTTCACTCCTGCCATTGGTAGGAGTCCTTTCTCCTGACTACTCAACCTGTCACAAGCCAGGTACCCCGGGAGTCCCTTCTTTGGCCTCTGAATTTGAATGGATGCTATGGCCCAGAAATCTGTTCTTTTCATTTTGAAATAGGTTGGAGAATACCTATTTGTTAATTAGTAGGGAAAAGGATAAAGGTTTTATGGAGTAGGTTATTCTGCCTTCAATTCTTATTTGTGGATGGTCTGTATAAGATAAACTGTACAGAATAAATGTTGGAAAACCTATGTAAAGCAATGGGAAGTCGAGAATTTGACTTTTTTTTTTTTTTTAAACCCATGATTTAGTCACCTGCTGCAGTCTAGTCACACCTTTCCTGACTGATAGCAGCTTCTGACTCAAACCACATGTATATGTGAGGGCTAGTAAAATAGGTTGTGAGTCAGTTTTTATTGTGTTCTCATTTTTAGTCACTTGTAACTGTTGAGCGATTTTTTCAGGCACTCAGAAAAGTTCATCTCTTAGCTAAAACTTTCTAGGTTTAGTCTCCAAGAGAAGGTCTTAGATCTTAGAAGATGTAATTTATTTCAAGGTTACAGATTCATTCGTAAAAGATCATCATAAAGTAGAAAAGCCTTGAAATAAACACACTAAAAATAAAAAGATATTATATAAATAAACACAAATCACAGTTCTCAAATCTGATACAGAATTTGCAGGGACATTAATAACATTTAACACTCCCCCTCCCCTTTTCTTTAGCACGGGGAGAGAGTATAATGAATTCCTGAGGGCTCATGTCACTTAGTCACTTGATGTGTGAAAGGATATGGATACTGTCATACAGGCTTTATTTTGTCTTGGTGTTCTTATGGCAGTGTTACAAAAGCTGCTTAAAGTATCAGGCCTCCTTCACTTTTTAAGAGCTAATTAAAAATGGCCCCATCTTTCCTCTTCTTTAGACTTTCTCTTCTTCAGTCTACTTTTTAGGTTTTCCCAGTTTGACTTTTCCTTCCCAGAGACTATTACAGTGAACAGAGCACCACTGGGAACAAGAAGATTGGTGTCCCCTGCATCTTTTACAAGTCCCCTGCAGCTGCATCTGTCTCCTTATCTGTAAAAGAAAGTTGTCACGTAGGTGACAACTACTTTCTCTTTCAGCTCTAAAATTCTCTACTGGCCTTTCTTCTGTCCACTGCTCCACCTTTTCCCTATTCCCTACGTTAGCTATTCACCATGCATAGTGGTTTGAAAGTACTCCTCAGATAAACGTGGTCGTTGGGAAACAACAGTAAGTGTAGTTACTGGTAAGAGACAAGAGTTTAGAAGTTCTTGTTCTGGTAGTTTCTCACTTTGTTTACCTAATGCCCTAGCCACGTATAGCCTGCAGCCATATTTTATTTGGTTGGCTCGGTGGTTGCTGCAAAATAAATCTGTAATATAATTTTACTCATCAGAGGATAAAAATTTTAAGGCTTGACGTGATCTAATATTGGTGAAGGTGTAGAGAATGCTTACTTTCACACATTGTTGCGGGAATGAAATTGGTACATCTTTTTTTGGAGGGCAGTTTAGCTGTATCAGTCAGTATTTTTAGAGTACATATAAATTGATTCGGTGACTCCAAAAGTCTCTTAAAAAAACTCATATGCAAATACTAAGAGATCTATCCAAGGATGTTCATTATTGTGTTGTTTGTAATAGCAAAAGTTTGGAAATATCTTGTATTTCCACTAAGAAGGAAAATATTTAATGGGTATGTTTGACTTTTTATTTATATATGCAAGTATTCATATTGTATACATCCATATCATACAGACATTTAAAATAAAACAAATGAAGTTGATCTGTATGTACTGACATAATTTAAATAGAAAAGACACATAATGTATGTTCACTATGACCCATTTATATAAAAAGAACATAATTGTATATGTACATGTATATAACTGGATAGGAAATGGCTGGAAGGTTACATACCAGTAATTACCCTCCAGAGAGAAAAATGGTATTGAGATGGAGAGAGAGGAGTAAGTTCATTTTTTACAATTTACACTTACCTATTAAATTGTAAAAAGTAATATGTGTTATTGGTATAAAAATGAACAAAAGGAAAAGCAAAACGGGAAGGATACGGAATTACTTCATAAAGATTATAAAAAAGGCAAAAAGATTAGTAAGAAATTCATCGACAATCTCAGGCGAACATTGTTTAGGGGATATTCCTAAAACTTCAGGATCAGATAGGAAATGCTTTTGGCCAGGGCGGTCCAGCACTTACAGTAGCAACTCTGCCGTTCCATTTCTCTGTGTGTCCAACTCATTATTCTTACATGTCTGTGTTCTGCAGGTAACCCGGGACCAGATGAAGGTGTTTATACAGCAGGAGTTTAAGAAAGTTCAGAAAGTGATTGCTGATGAGGAGCAGAAGGCCCTTCATCTAGTGGACATCCAGGAAGCAATGGCTACCGCTCATGTGACTGAGATACTGGCAGACATCCAGTCCCACATGGATAGGTTGATGACTCAGATGGCCCAAGCCAAGGAACAACATGATACCTCTAATGAATCAGCTGAGCCAAAGGCGGAGGTAAAGGAGAATGCCTATAATTATTCGTAGCGGAAGTTGGAGGAAACGGACTGCCCTGTTTGTTAGCTCTGGAAATTCTCCTTTGTGGTCCCTAAACATGAGTGAATTGAAAGCTCAGATAGGGTGTAAGTGTTTAGATCGGTGTATAAACCAATATGGAAGTATTGGCTGCTAGGGCCTACACCCGGCAGCTGGAGCTGGCAAAATATTTGTCTACGATGACTTAAAGGAGCATAGTCGATAGGGCAAATACTAATCACAGTTAAGGAGGGAAGTGAGAAATAAGAGTCACAGAAGAAGGCAGTTGACAGATTCCCAGTTGTGAAATGAACCTCCAAATAAAGTCATCACAGGGATGACAACAAGGTGAATGAGAGTAAGTCAGGATGTAGGGCATAAAGCAGCCCAGAATGAAACGTTTTGGACTGATTTTGTGAGTAGTGGAAAGGAGCCTCAGCTTGGTTTTTATATGGAGCCAACTGCATAAATTGGGGGCATAACTGTTGGATTAAGAGAGGCATGTGGCACTGGATCAAGAAAGGTGTGAATGAGGGGCACCTGGGTGGCTCAGGAGAAGTAGGTTAAGCATCCCTACTTTGGCTCAGGTCATGATCTCGCAGTTCGTGAGTTTGAGCCCCGCGTTGGGCTGTGTGCTGACAGCTCGGAGCCTGGAGCCTGCTGGGATTCCACATCTCTCTCTCTCTCTCTCTCTCTGTCTCTCTCTCTCTCTCTCTCTCTCTCTCTCTCTCTCTGTCTCTCTGTCCCTCCCTGGCTTGTGCTCACTTGCTCTCACTCTCTCAAAAATAAATAATAAAAATTAAGAAAAAAAAAAGGTGTGAATGAAGGACACAAGGTATATGTTGAATCACTACAGATGTTAGTCACTGTATTCATTGTTATTTTGTAACAGGCAGAAAAGGTCTTAGGCATTTTACCAAACAACATATTCTGGCATTTAGAATATAATTGTAAAATAAAATTCAAGACAGCCATTTGAAAAAATATTATGGAATTTATATTTCAGCCACTGTTGAAAATTCTGGTCAAGCTTATGCCAGAAGGGTAGGCCCTTCTAGAAGAAAACCTAGGGCAGTCCTGTGGACTTTCCAGGACTGCTGCTGACTCACTGAGCTTACTGCTTAGCTAGCAGTCTTGCCTTGGCCCGGGACAGCCTCGCCACAGAAGACACCAGCCAACGGAAGAGCCAAGGTATAATCCAGGAGGCAGGTATTGTCTGAGCCTACCTGACAGAAAATGTAAGAGACTATTGGACAGTTATCTGCTTCACTCACCCAAGGTTCTTGATTAATTTTCATCCGTGTGTGAAAAGGATAAAATAGGTCTTGTTCTTTTCATTTTATCCTCCCCAGAATTAAGAAAGTGTGTGCCTAAGTAAGTTTCTAGCTAGGAAGAGAGCAGTTTATATTCATCATTTCACTTAATTCTTATATCAGCATCCATTATCTTTGTTTTACAGATGGGATATTGAGATACAGAGAACTGCAGAGATGCTGAGCCAGTATCATTTAGTTAGTAGAAAATGGAGCCAGGGTTCAGATTTAAGTCCATCTTGTCCCAGTTGCCTGTGTGTTTTCCCTACTGCATGCTGTATGCCAAGTGTCCCATTTGTTTATGTGGGGAAAATGAAGAGAATTAGTGTCCTAGACGGCTTTGCACTCCTAAGATCTTTTATAGTGTCGAGGTGCTCACTTTGTATCTTAAACAAAAAATTCAACCAGAGTTAACTCAAGGGATCAATGACCTAACTCTGTCCCAAATTCTCTGCAAATCGGACCCCCACATTTTTCTGTGTGTTGATTAGGTTGCTTTTTCAAAAGTAAAGATTTAATTTTTAGAGATCTCTCTTTTATTTTCATTTCAAATAATGAATTTAGTCCCTCCCCTGCATTAACTGCCCTCTAAGCATGTCAGCTGCTCAGCTGAGCTGTGCTTGTTAACTCTGATGGAATTACTCCTAGGGATGCAAAACCGACAAGGCCTAAGGACCAGGCTGTGGACAGAATAAGCTGTTAAAGACAAAAAGTAGCATTCAGCTGGCTAGGGCTTTTACAAAGAGCTGTTCTCATCTAATAGCCTCTTGTTCCAGCTAATCTGGTAACTTATTGATCAGAGCAAATCCCCAGTACCTCTCTTTCACTCAACAGAGGAATTCTTTTCTTCCTTTTGCATGTTCTAGATTTTTTTTTTTTAATCATCTGCATTTGGATTTCTTCCCTGAAACATTTTATTAGAAATTTTCGAACATATCGCAGAATTGAAAGGATTTTACAGATTACACCCTATACTTCCACCTAGATTCTACCATTAACATTTTTTAATTAACATTTTAATATACCTGAATCATGATATATACATAGCCATCTTTCCAGCCTTCCAATCTTCAATGCATCTTATTTTTTGATGCATTTAAAATCAAATTGCGGGGCGCCTGGGTGGCTCAGTCGGTTGAGCGTCCGACTTCGGCTCAGGTCACGATCTCACGGTTCGTGAGTTCGAGCCCCGCGTCGGGCTCTGGGCTGATGGCTCAGAGCCCGGAGCCTGCTTCTGATCCTGTGTCTCCCTCTCTCTCTGCCCCTCCCCCATTCATGCTCTGTCTCTCTCTGTCTCAAAAATAAATAAACATTAAAAAAATTTTTTTTAAATCAAATTGCAGCTTCTGATTCTGAACAAGATAGAGTAAACATATTTCACTTTATTCCACTAATCACAGCAAAAATTCCCGAACAAAATATTTAAATCACCTACCAGAAGACTCTTAAAAGCGTGGAGAAAAGATGGTCCTGACTCATGGCAGTGAGTTCTCTGGGATTTTTCTTGCTTCCGTATATCCTGGCCTGGGTGCCCTGCAAACTGGAAATCCTAGTGAGCACAGACAAAAAGAAAATCTCCAAGAAAAGCCTGCTCTCTTTAGTTAGAGGACTAGGAAAAAGGGCACTTCGGCTACAGAGAAAGCTTTTGACCATCTTACATATTCTGAAAACACACACCATGAATAATGCTGCACCCCTTCCCAGCCCCAGATGGCACTGCAGTAGTGGAGCCAGTGGAGTGAAAACCTATTTTTTATCCTCCCCTGATTTTCCCTGGAGCCTCTAGGTGAAAGACTGGCTTCTGTCATCACCCCTGCCTCTCTCAGTAGTCAGTGGTGCCCATCTCCCATGGAGCCTGTGGGTAGAACTCTTACTTAGCCCCCTGCCCTGCAGCATCTGGAAGGAAGTAGTATCCCTCCCCTATGGAGACTGTAGATGGAGTTCTAACTCCTCCCTCCCCACCCCTGCACTGACTAGACAATATACCTCCCTAACGGGGTCAGCACGTAGAACCTCATCTTCCACTCTTACCCGGTAGTAATGAATTGGTGCCCCTGCTTCAGCTAGCACTGTGCTGACTATAGCATGGAGTTTTGTCACGTAGTGGGGCAGACCAGAATAGCACTGCAGAATCTTTTAAACTAAATTGATGTTTGAACCATAGTCCACAGACCTGATCTAGGACATGTGTTCTGATTCTTCTTTTTTTTAAAAACCATAATTTATTTTTATTTTTATTTTTATTTTATTTTATTTATTTTTAAATTCAAGTATAGCTGATGTACAATGTTACATTAATGTAAGAGGACATATGTTTTGAATTTAAATAGGTTGACATCTTGCTAGAATAGAAGATTTAAATAGGAATCAGATTCTGAAATACTCAAATGTTCAGGATACAGTCCAAAATCACTCATTATACCAAGAACCAATAAATCTCAACTCTGAGAAAAGGCCACAACCAAGATGACACAGATTTTAGAATTATCAAAGGATTTTAAAGCCACTATTTAATGAAAATGACTCAGTGAGCAATAACACATGCTCTGGAAACAAATGAAAACTAAAAAATCTCAGCAAAGATATAAAAGATATAAAGAAGGACCAAATGAAAATTTTAGAACTGAAAAATACAGTAACTGACATAAAGCATTCACTGGATTGGCTCAGTAGCAAATTGGAGATAAGAAAGGAAAGAATTGATGAATTTGAAGATATAGATCCAATCTGAACAACCAAGAAAAAAGAAAAGTAACTAAAACTGAGTCTCAAGGACCTGTGGGACAATAAAAAAAGACCTAATATACACGTCACCCACGTCCAGGAGGTGAGCAAAAAGAATGTGGGGCTGAAAAAAAAATTGAAGAAATAATGGCTCAAAACTTTTAAAATTTGGTTGAAAGACATAAACCTAGAGATTTAAGAAGTTGAATGAACCCAGGCAAGATAAATCCAAGAAATTCATACCCAGACACATTAAAATCAAACTAACGAAGGACAAAAAAAATCTTGAAAGCAAAGTAGCTACAGAGAAATGACACATTAGCTATGGGGAACAATAATTTGAATGAATGTGGTGTATATAAGATATTTGTTCTGTATCTATCGAAGTGATTATATGGGTGTTTTAAATTATTTTATTGTAATGGCTGATTATATTGATTAATTTTATAATATTAAATCAACCTTGCATTTCTGAGATAAACTCCCTCTTGGCCATTATGTATTTATTATCTGGGTTCAATTAAAATTTTTATGTTTGTGTTCAATGAGGGATATTCATCTGTAGTTTGATATTTTTATAACATCGTCAGGCTTACCTATTAGGGTTAGCTGGCCTCAGAAAACAAGCTGAGAAGTATCCCCTCCTCATCTTCTGAAAGTTTGTGTGTGATTGATGTTATTTCTCCCTTAAATATTTGGTAGTGTTTACTAACAAGATCATCTACCCTGGAACTTCTTAATGTAAAGGTTTTTGATAACCAATTTAATTTCTTTAATATAGAGCTGTTTTGATTTCATGTTTATTTAAATTTAATTTGTGTTGTATTTAAGTTGTGTTGTGTTTATTTGTGCTGTAATTTTCACAGAATTTGTTGTTTTCATTTAAGTGGTAGTTTTTACTGTAAAGTTGTTCATAGTGTTTTCTTGTTATTTTTTTAACTACAGCATCTAGAATGATAACCTATCTTTCATTATTGATAACTTGTGATTTTTCTTTTTTTTTATTGAACAGTCTAATTGCTATTTTATTAATTTGGTTAGTGTTAAAGAACTTTTTGATTTGCTAATTTTATTCTTTCCTATTTTGTTTATATCTGTTTTTATTTCCTTTTTTTCTGCTTAGTTTGAGTTTACTTATTCTTTTTTCTAGCTTTATGAATCATTGATTTTACTACCTTTTAAAGTCAGTTTTCAGACCTGTACATTTCTCTCTAAGCACTGCTTTAGTTGAATCCTAAACTTTGGCTGTGTTCTATTTTCAGTATCATTCAGTTTGAAATATTTTTCATTTACCATGTGATATCTTTTCTTTACTCACTGATTATTTATAAGTGTCTTGTTTAGTTTCCAAATACTAGGGATTTTCCTACATGTCATACTGTTATTCATTCCTAACTTTTTCCATTGTGATGATCAGAGAACATGTTCTGAATGATTTCAAGTTTTTAAGATTTATTGAGACGTATTTTGTGGCCCAGCATATGGTCTATCTTGGTAAATACATATGTGCACCTGTTTTGTAGTTTGTGGTTGTAGTGTTCTATTAAATATCAATTAGTGTTCAAATAATTTATGTTTTTACTGATTTTTGTGTCCAGTTCTATCAACTGCTGAGAAGGGTTAAATTTCTAAGGATGATTAAGGAATTATTTATTTCTCTTTTTAACTCTATCAATTTCTTTAGATATTTTGGAGGTCTCTTCAAGCAAATACATGCTTATGATTGTTATGTCTTTCTGATGAACTGACCCTTTAATCATTATAAAAAGTCCCTCTTTTTCTCTGACAATACTCTTTGTATTCATGTGTATTTTATCTAACATTAGTAGAGCTGATCCAGTCTTCTACTTACTGTTATACATGGTATGTTTCTATCCATTTGTTTTTGGTCTATCTTTTGTTAAAAGTGTGTTTCTCTTAGGCAGCGTATGGCTGGGTCTTACTTATTCTTTCATCTTCCGGATAATCTCTGCCTTTTAATTGAAGTATGCAGCCCATTAACATTTAATGTTATTACTAACCTGGTTAAATTTAGGTCAGCCATGATTTGTTTTCTGTTTATCCCTTTATTTCTATTCCTCTTGTCTTTTCCTGTCTTCTTTTGGATTTTTGAATTCACTGTTAATTGAATTCCATTTTAATATATTTTTTGGGCTTTTAGCTCTGTTACTTTATTCTTATTTTGTAGTGGTTTCAGTGGGGATTATAACATATATTGTGATATACGTAATGTATGTTATATATATGTATAGATCCTTACATTTTCTGTCTACTTATAATTAATATAGTACCACTTCTTATAAAATGTAGATACCTTGAAACTATATAGGCCAATTCTCTTTTTATGTCCTTTATGTTATAGTTGTCATATGTAAAAAATCTACATTATAAACACTACAAGGCAGTTATAATTTTATATCAAACAGTCACATGCTTCTAAAGAAGTTAAGGAAAACAGGGGTTCCTCGGTGGCGCAATAGGTTGGGTGCCCAGCACTTGATTTCAGCTCAGGTCATGATTCCGGGATTATGGGATCAAGCCCCACGTTGGATTCTGCTCTGAGCCTGGAGCCTGCTTGGGATTCTGTCTCACTCTCCCTTTGCCCCTCTCCCCGACTTACACGTTCTCTCTTTCCCAAAATAAATAAAATTCTTTTTTTAAGTTAAGGACAATAAAATGATAATTTTGTATCTGTATATATCTAGTTTTTAAGCAGGTTTGTGATAATAGTTGTGTAACTGTGAATTTAAAATTATTGAATATACACTTAAAACAGGTAATTTTATGGTATGATAAATTATACCTCAATGAAGCTGTTAAAAACAAAAATTGTAAATATTCTACCTGCTCAAGTGCCATTTGCCTTTGATTTATGAAGATTATTTAAAAACCCGTCCATTAACACAGTGTGCCTGTTTTAAGAAATCTTCAGTAGGATCAATTTGATTAGGCCAAGTAGAATCACAGAGCTTCTGGTTGAGGAAGTCCAGAGATGACAAGGTTTTTTAGTGACATTTCTTTTTAAAAATGCATTTCTAGTAAATCTTTTTGGGTCCTCTTATAGAATATAGGGTACGGGAGGAATTTCAGTACCACTCCCATAGGTCTAATGGGAGGTGCTCTTTCCCCTCTTCAAATAACTAACTAAATAAAGTTGTTTCCTTCTTAATCACTATAGAATATTAAAAACTTATAGACAGAGCAGAAAGTAAATGCACTAAATTGGTAGTTATCATTGGGCATTTTTTTCCTTTTTTCTTCTTTTTTTGGTATATGTTTTTTCCCCCAGCTTTATTGAGATAAATAGACATATATGTAAGTTTCAGTTGTACGAGTGTCATGATTTAATACATACATATATTGCAAAATGGTTGTTACCACAATAAAGTTGGTTAACCTATTCATCCCCTCATGCTCTTTTTTCTTAACATTATATATTAAATTTCCTCATATTATTAGAAATTCTTCATAAGCATAATGTTTGAATCTCAATGATACAAACTTTACTTAATCTTAGGTTACTTCTGACTTCTGACTACCATTTATTACATTACAGGGCATAAGTCATAAGTAATTACTGAGTCAAAAGTATGGGCATTTTTTAGGCTTTTGTACCTATTTGTAAACTGTCCATAGAACAGTTACATCAGTGTAGATTTTCATCATCAGTTTTGACAGTCTCTCGTTTTTTGCCTGAATTTTATCAACTTCTTTGCCAAAGTCAAGTACTTTTCAAGTATTTTTATTTGCATGTTGTGAGTACTTCCATCTCTTGTCTAGTTGGGAGAGAAGAGTACTGAGCAACGTGAGATAATTTTAGAAAAAGTTCCAATGAGCAAATAATTAAAAGTGATACGTGCATACCCTAAACATTTATTTTAAACTTGAAATACATATCTATATATTTCTTTGATTTTCAATCAGGTTCTTTTCTTTAAGAACATGGGTTTGCCACGTGGAGTGGAGCATCATGTTCCTGGCATAAACCACATCCGTACTGCACTGTTTATAAGGCCCAATTTCAGGATGACATTTGAAGCAAACTGAATGTAGAACCCTAGACTTGTATATTTTATTTTTTCTAATATTCTGCATGTGTCTCACCTACACCAGAGTTGACAGCAGTTTTTAAGTAACTCCTCTTCATTCAACTTAGTTTTCATGGAAGCAGCAGTACCCTCCTTCATTCACTTTTTGCTATTTAGTAAGATGTGCTGTCCTAATTACAAGTTCAGCTGACATAAACAGGCTTAGCAACAAACTTGCTTGATGCTTGGTGAACATACATTTCCTCTGGTGGAAGGAGAAACAAGAGGTCGTAGGTACTAGAAAGTAGCTGACCAGCCAAGAACATACAGGATATTTGATGGAGGGATTGGAAAGCACTGCTTAATCTAACAGGTCATTTAAAGAGAAGCTGTTGTTTTGCAGGCTTTCACTTCTAATACTCTCTGACACCAAAATTCACTCGCAATGGGGGTAGAAATTAATCTTAATTCCTACTTACATCTTGCCTTCCCTCCTTCCCATTCTTGAATAATTATTAACACGCATTGTGCTGTGTTAGATGCAACGAATAAAGAGATTAACAACACACAGTTTCTGTTCTCAAGGAGTTAAAATCCAAAGAGGGAGCTACTGTATGGTACTGTCACTGTTGGTTTTCTGCTAGAACCAGCCCAGAAGTATGAGCCATAAAAATGTGGAGGACAGAGTAGGATTACCTCGCTCAATCTGTCAGTGAGGGAAAATTTCCAAGTGAGGCTTGATCTGACAGGATGGATAGGAATTAGGCTTTCATAATAGGAGGGACTAGCATGCACACTCTTACAAGGAAGATTTGCAAACTTCTGGATGTCTGCTGACCTATTCAGAATTGCCCTGTGTGTGTGTGTGTGTTTGTTCTTTCCTTTATTCATTCCTTCAACAGTTGAAACGCTCACCCTAGTCTTTCTCTATGCTTTGTGAGCGTGATTATTGCTTCTGAAAAGCCACATATCTATAAGCAGAAATGAATGAATGTAAAAGCACTGTCTTATGCCCCATCTTCTCTGTCCTTTCCCACTCTCCCTAGAGACGTTATTAATCAATTCAGGGAAAGTGCAATAATGGGCACCATTTGTCGAACACTTGTAATGTACCAGACACTTACTCAGTGTTCTACATGTTTTCTCATTTATTTTAACCCGTATTGCCACCCTGTGAGGTAAGAATTAGGATCCCTATGTGTAGAGCAGGGAACTGAACCTTGGGGAGTTAAGGCAAATTGCCAAAAGCTTCACTGTTGGAATTGACGGACCCGAATTTGAGACCATGTTTCTCTAAGTCAGAAACCCCATCTCTTAACTGCTGCGCCAAGATACAGGGTTGTGAGGAGGACTGACTCTAAATCATGGGAGAGAGTTTGGCTACTCTTTTCCAAAAGATTCTCCTAGACAATTACTTTGAACATCCAAAGATAATTGAAAAATTGTATTGAGGTTTAATTAAGTCATTGATAGTTATGTAACTCATATTCAATTTAAATTCTATGAAGTTTTTTCTTACTAGATTATAGTTCCCATAAGACCTGCTAGTCGATCAAAATGCAAAGAAAGCTTCCAACACCCCTATGCCCTCCTTCCACCGCTCGCCCCACTTGTCTCGTTAGAGTGTGGATGATTAGTGCCCTGACTAAGACTGCAAGTCCTTAGTAGTCTGCTAAAAATGCCCTCCTTCTCCAATCTCCAGTGTATCATCTGAATTAAATCACCTTTCTGGCTACAACTGTCCTTTTAGGCTTGTGCCCTGGCAGTCCCCCTTGACCTCAGTTGCACTCGCAGCCCTCCAGCCCCACACCACCGCCACCTCCCCTGCCTGGAACACACACAAACACGTCCCCGTTCTCTACTTTCATTAAACTCGAAATTCCTTAAAAATACTTTTTTTTTTTTTTTTTTTTTAATCGCTATGCCTTTGCTCTTACTAGTCTGGTGCCCTTCCCACTCACCTTCTGTTGTCAACTTGGGAAAATCCTGCTTATCCTTCAAGGGCCAATATAAATGTCACCTTCTCTGTGAAGCCCTCCCTTCCCCCTTCCCCAGAAGAGGCAGTGTTTGTCACTTCCCTTCTGACTCTTAAAGCAGTCTGTCTATTTTCTTTGGTAGAGCCCTCGACACAGTTCATTTTCTGTCTCTTTTTTGTCTGTTTCCCCTGCTCCTGAATGGGAGCTCCTAGGTTAGATCATCATTTATCTTTCACCCTCAGTGCCCACATGTAGTAGTTTCTTAATGATCATACTGAATCATTACTGATATTGATACTAACCTTTATTAAGTGCATCCTATATCTTAGGCACTGTGCTTGATGTTTATACATAAATATTTCCCTGTTTAATCCTCATACTCCTTGTATACTGTATTATGCCTTGTTTTACAAAGTAGGAAACTGAAGTTAAGTGAGGCAAAATAACTTGACCAGGGTGACACAAGTGGATGGAGTAAAGATTTGAGAGTGTCTGACTCCAGAGTTCATTCCTTTATACCGACAGAAACAGTCAATCTGATACATTCCCTGGGGACTTACCAACAACTAGGAGATAGATTCTCTATTGAGACCAACCCTGAATGGCTAAAGAGAAGCATGTAAAATACCCTGTAACCAAAAGGATGAGTGAGGTCCCTTGGAAAAGGCTTGAGAGTCATTTGAAAAGTTTTGTTTATTCGCAAGAAGAGGCTCAAAGGACTCTGTTCTGATCACTGGTAAAGTTAGGTTCAGAAAATCCAGTACCCGGACAAATAACCCTCACACACTGTTTTTGCAGACAGGGATGAGAAAAAGAGAAAAGCCGGTGTTGGGCTGAAGGATGTTGTGGATCATCAAATGCCAGAGCTACCCTTTTACAAAGGAGAAGACCAAAGGTCCAGATTCATTAATTAACTTGCCCAAGGGCACATAGCTAATAAATAACAGAGCTGGGCCTAGAATCCCCATTTTTTGAGTCCCAGTTCAGTGCCCTTTCTACCATAGTGTGCTCTATATTAGAGTTGCTATGTTCATGTTTGGAGAAAAAATGCTGGACCAAGGCAGAAATGAGTCTTTGAAGGAAACAGCTTGATGCCTTTGGAGCTGGTCAGCTTTTGCCTAAGACCTGCTGCTATTTTTGGGCTCTCAGTTTGCTCAGAACTAAATACTGCCAGCCATACAAATAAAAAGGCAAGGCTATTAGTTAGGCCTCCTAGGTCTGTGCATTCACTTATCTGCTTGCAAGGGCAAATTATCAGTTCATCTCTGCTGGGCAGTTCGAGCATAGGATTATATTAGCCCTTGTCTTAGCCCTTGGACATCTACTGGGTATGTCTCTGTTAAAATAAATGCACAAGCCATGCTTCTGCGTTGCCAGAGGAGAGGGAAAAGAAGGAAAATAAATCTGTCTCTACCAATGCCGATTTCTAATGCTGTTTCTTTCTGTTTCTTTCAGGGTGACGAGGAAGGACCCAGGTAAGATCACATTATTGCTGCTTGTCTGTTCTCAGAAATGAAGTAGAGTGACATTTGTGGCCTTTTAATGCCCCATGAAATATGGACAGCCAAAGAACAGCACAGAAAAGGGCTCCACATCTTAAGCCGGGGCTTTGAAGATCTTATTTTGTAAGGCTCCCATCTCCCTCCCCATCTGCCTGTAACCTTCAGATAAAGGTAGACTTTAAAGTATGTAATGACAGTAACTTCAGAATACCTTGTTAAGAAGAGTAGGCACTATATTTGAATGGTAATTAGGCTCTCAGGTGGACTGCCTAGATAAACTTTTGAATTGTTCTTTCTTGATTGGAATTGGATTGCTTTTTTTTTTTTTTAATGGGCTCTGGATCCAATATTCTTTATTTCTGATCTATAACATCTTTGTGTCTGACTACAGACACCTATACCATGAATCCTATGATATTATGGAACTTCGTTTAGGAAAAAAAAAAATCCTTTCTGCTTCTGTATCATCACATGAGATTAGAAAGCGTGTTTCATGATTGCCTCAGCCTTGCAGTAAATCTGGAATTTGGTTTACTTACCTCTGCTGTCCTGCTGCTCAGATGGTGAGAACGGGCTCTCGGAAATGCTGCAGCTTGGCCATCAACACAATCAGGGGGCTTCTGTGCAAAGTAAAATACAACGTCCAGATGGGTCCCCTGTGTCACATAGGATCAACAAGGACTGTTAAGGCTAGAGATACCAGGAAGTTCATTTAGGCCACTGCTATTCAAGCTTTAGTTTTAGAAGAAGTGCCCTTGTTTTCAAATGAGCTTTTAAGTAGAATCCCAATGTACAAACCTAGGGTTCCTCAGAACTCAGTTTGAAAATCACTTATCTAGTTCAAATTTCTCATTGAAAGAAGCTAAATGACTTGTCCAAGGTACCTTACTGGAATCAGCGTCTGGTCCTTCCTTGGTTTCATTTATAAACAAACAAAGTTTCTTCTTCTTTCTTTTTCTGTCCCCATATCCTGAGCCTCTTCCTCGGTGCCATGTTACCGCACATCTTGTCTCTCCTAATGCTTTGGAACTGTGCTTCTCAGCGTAGATCTAGCTCCTTGTCTACTGTGGCTAAAGCCACAGGCGCCCTGGCTTTAAAACTGCAGAGCCTCAGGAAATTTCTTCAAACTCCTCTTCCCAGTTGTTCTCAGGAACAGACTTCTTCTGTGTTGTGGTTCACTTATTTCCTCCCTCCCTCCTTGCTTCCCTCTTTCCCTCCCTCTCTTTAAAAAAAAAATATTTTTTTTTAATGTTTATTCACTTTTTGAGAGACAGAGTAGGAGCAGGGCAGGGGCAGAGAGAGAGAGAGAGAGGGAGACACAGAATCCTAAGCAGGCTCCAGGCTTTGTGCTGACAGTCGAGAGCCCAACGCGGGGCTTAAACTCACAAACCATGAGATTGTGACCTGAGCTGAAGTCAGATACTTAACCAACTGAGCCACCCAGGCGCCACCCCCCACCTTTCTTTTCTTATGACCTACTATGTGTCAGGCACCATGCTACATACTGGGTATACACTAATAACTAAGACAGACATGGTTCCTATCTTTGTGGGAGAAACAAGCGTATAATCGGGCCCCTACACTGTGGGTGAAGTGCTATGATTAAGGGAAGTTTAGGCTGCTTTAGGAAAGCTCCTAAGTCGGTGTTGGAGGATAAGGGAAGGCTTTCCAGAAAAGGTTATATATGAACAGAGCTTATCTAAAAGATGAGAAGGCAGGCAAAGGAGGAGGAGGGGGTAGAGTTGTTCTAGGGAGAGAGAACAACTTGTGGGAAAGCTCTAGATAAGAGAAGTGTGGAGCAAAGAAAGCTGAATCCAGATCATTTAGGGCCTTAGAGGCCACCTATGGTATTTGAGCACTAGCTTGCCAGCAGTGAGAAAGCATTAAAGAATTGTAAATGGGAATTGACCCCGATAGATTTGCATTTTGGAAGTCCCCCCTGCATGCCTGAACTGGAAGTGGATTAACACCAGAGCCTGGGAGCCTAAATGCACATCTTCTCTAGTTATTGACCGGGTTTTTACCATTTTGCATAGACCTTCGGTTTCAACAGACTCTAAATTGTCTCCTTGGCACTCCATCTCTCCTACTCTCAAGACTAGCTCTAGCTCCTGAAAATCTGGGCCGAGGACAGCCCTGAACTTTCTTCGTCCCCAGAAAGAACGTTCAGACAAGACCAAATAATGAAAACACCTTAACAGAGGTGATGTGGCTTGGAGGAGCCTGATTAGGATGAACACACTCGTCTTGTCTTTATGGGTACATGTCAGAGGCACGTTGAGTAGAAGAATACAGGGACCTTATGAAGAGATTACCTCACTTCCAAGATACTATTTAGTGTAAGATACTGGTTGTAGAGTTTAATTGCAGATACCCTCGTGTCATTTTGACAAGACAGTCGTGAAGCATAGTTTCTTTACGAGCAGCCACGAAGTCAAGCTGTCCCTAAGCGAGGCTGTCATGGATGTTAGCAGGGATTCTTTTGGACCGGGACTCGACAGAACCCTCTTGTGGTACGATGAGCACTTGAAGAACATGTTCTGATTTGGCAGAAAGAGAAAAGAGGAGTCAAATTTTCTTCTTAAACTTTAAATTTATACTCGTTGGTTCCATTCAGTTTGTGTTGAACTACCATTTGGCTCAGTTAATTCCAATTAACACTTCAGGGCGGATTGCCTTTGATCTGAAATTTCTCTCATTTATGATATACACTTCACCATCCCAATAAACCAAACCGAGTTTTGTTCCAAAGGCTCCTGTGTTGCTGACAGTATTAAATGAGAGTTTGATGTGTGAGGGAGACAGAAAGGAAGTGCGGGTCTGCCTGCACAGGGGATGGAAGAGGAATGAATCGGCAGTCTCTGCATCCAGGTCTCTTGGATGGTTATACCTGTGTCTCCTTTGCTGGCATTCTTTCCGTACAGCCGCTTCCCCACTGTCTGCACGGAAGTCCAGCCTCTCTCCACAGTGGCGGGAACAAAGGAGATTTCCTGTCCTGTTGAAACGTCTCTGTCTGTAACAGAGCTGTGTGTGTCCCCTCTCACCTGGGGTCTCCCTGCCTTCTTCCTCCTTTCCCTTCTGACTCCCCAAGCCATTTGACATGACATGTCTCAGTATTGTACTTTTGGTCCTGTCTGTTCCTTGCCCTGAATTTTATTGTGTAGTTGTCCTACCAATCAATAACAGTAATAATCATAGCTGTCACTTACTGAAGGTTTACTACGTATGGTGTTTTTATATATATCCTCATTTAATCCTCATGTAAAGCCTATGATGTGGTTATTATCTCACTTGTAAAATGAGGAAGTTAATGCTCAGAAGGATGAACTTGCCCTAGATCACAGAGCTAGTAAGTGGCAGAGCTAGGATTTGAATCCAGTCTGGCTTCAGGGTTCATACCCTCCACCACCATTTGGACTATCTGCCCTCATCGGCCAGCGCACTGCTTTTCCTCCCCGAAAGCTGTGAGAGCCGGGAGGCTTCACGCCTACTCCTCGGGGGATCACCTTGCTCTTGTTCCTCTGACCTGGGAGGTCTTGACTTGCTTTGACACTGAATTGCTGGGGCCTCTGTTTTCTGCAAGCTGCCTCTCCCCTCCTTAGCCTCTGTCATCCTAAAAGGATATTTCTTCGCTTACCCGCACACAGTGTCCTTTCAGGGTCAGCAGCAAACGGGGCCCTTTCAGACTCCCTGGGGAGCAGGCGGCCAGGCCTTCCTTTGACCCGCTCCCCCCACCCCGCCCCCGCAGAATCGGCCGCATGTTGCCCCTGCATCTGGTGGTCTACTCCTCAAATCCACGTGATGGCTACATAGATGGTGAGGGTCCTTGGAGGGCGTGGAGGAACAAAAGTCCTCATGTGTACAACATGGATATTACCCATCGTGGAGTCATCTTTTAAGAGGGTGTCTTTGAAGCCCAGAGTGATTTTTTTTTTTTCCAAGCAAAAAAAGCAATTTACACTTTTGGCAGCAATTTTCTGTCTTCTCTGTGCTATTACGGGAGATCTTGTGTTCACTCCCTCACAGATCGGCTCCTCAGCGCCTGCTGGAGCCCGCTGAGAAGTGATATATATTCCAGGAGAGGGGGTGGCAATAGATGCTGCTGCCTTAAAGCTGTTTTGTAGTGGGAGGAAGTCAGAGAGGGAAGGACCCCGAAACTCTTGTGCTCGGAGGAAAAAGGAGCAAGATCAATATGAAATCTTGATTTGTTATTGAGATGTTCTGTGATTTTTTTCTTTTTTTCTTTTTTTTTTAACATAGAGGAAAATGGCTTTTTAATAGTAACAACCATATTTGGGACTTCTGTAGAATATTTCATCTTCAGAGCTGGCTCTTATTCAGGCAAAAAGCTCCCGCTGAGATCAGTGTGAATCTGACCCGTGCCGATTCTGTGATCAAACAGGCAGCGAGTTCTGAAGAAGTAGGAGCTCAAGGAGAGTCAGCAGACCTGCCTTCTATTCTTGGTCTGCCTGAGACTGACTGCGTGACCTTGGGCTAGTCATTCAACCTCGTTGCCTCTGTGTAGTCTGTTTTTATTTCTCTGTAAACACTAGCCTTTCTTCCCCCTGCTCTCCACCCAGTTTTTTGGGGTTGTGGTTGTGTGAAGAAATACAGTCTTATATTACATATGGAGTGGAAAGAATCTGCTTCTTAGAGATTCTGTAATTTAGTAGATTCTTAAAAAAATCTTCTGAATTTTGTTTCTTTAAAAATCTTCTTGGGGCTGTATACAAGGTACTCTTCCCCACCCCCAAAATAATAACCGTATGTTCTTAGACATGACATCTCTCCTCCTGACAACTTAGTTTGTAGAGATAAAAGAGAACTAAATCAGCGATACACGTAGGTTTCTTTTGTCCTCTGATTGCAAATTCATGACTTGGTTTTGCACTGTCTTCATTTCAGAAGACCTAGCTCGAAGCCAAAGAAAATGGCTCAGATGCTTGTGACATGGGATGGAGTGATCAGGGCTGCTTATTATACAGAAGTGGGGTCCCAGCATCTAAGCTGGCCTCCTGTACAGAGAATCTCTTAACTGTCACATTTCCCTGTCACAGAACCTGGGTTGACTTTGCTTTCCCCTGCTGATGTGGATCGTTTATCCCCTACTCTCCCAGGTGAGGGATGGAGTTCTGCTGTGCATTATGCTGCCTCTCAGTAATAGAAGCTAACGTAATTGATTTTCAGATATTTACCCATGATAGTCACTTTATCTTATTTTATGCATATTGGTATACAACCAGAGGATGCAGGCACAGCTGGAAAATTCAGCCAGGGTGCCTCTGGTTTACCTCCATCGGCCTCACACTAGAAATGCCGGCCAGGAGCAGCTGCCTGCCTTTTTGGGCTGTGCATATTGCTAGCAACAGCAAGAGCCCCAGTGGGAAGGGGCCCGGGTGTCCCTTTGCATACTGTGGTTTTACTGGGAACATTTACGTATGTTACCTCATTTATTTCTCATATCAGTCCTCATAGGTGGCTAATCCATTATCCAGAGCTGCAGAGAGGTGATACCTACGTGAGGTGACACAGCTGAAAAACGGTAGAACTGGTGTTCAGACTCCAGTAGTCTGACTCGAACATGTGACTCTTAACCACTGCACCGTCACAGTGCTCGGTAAGAAGTATGTTGGATGTAGAGTAGGGTACAGCCAACGCAGAGCAGAGAGTCAGAAAAGATAACATTTGTGCTGGACTTCGAAGAATGGGTATGGGTAGGCTTTTCCAGGTGGGGAGGGTAGAAAGGCCATCCAAGCAGAGGGACCAGCATGTCTCAAGGCTCGGAGGAAAAACGCATGTGCTGTGTGAGGAATGGTGAGCCACTGCATGACCGGACTGTGGCGGGAGGTGGGCCTAACAGATGGGTGGGTTCGCCCTGCAGAGGGTCTTGTGCGCTATGCTGGGATGCCAGAAGGTTGTACTATCGCTTTGTCCTTACTATAGAAGAAGTGGACAGACTTCTAAATCTTGCGGGTCTCTTCCTGTAGTTGTATCTCATGATTTGTTATGGGTAAATTGTTTGCTCTCTTGTGCCTCAGTTTCCCCATCAAAATAACACATCCTGTTATACTTAAAGACAAGTTTGCCGTGAAGCATTGAAAGTGTGTTCTTTTGGGTTTCTTTTTTTAGATGGAAGAACAAGCAGCTGAGCTAAAGTAGCTGAAGAGGGAAATTGTTTGATTTGTGTCTTATAACCCTATTTTGACATCTCCTGCCTTCCTCAAACTGAAAATCGGGTTTGGAAAGTAGTTATCTAGTTCCAAATTAATAGAGAAAAGGAGTACTAAAGCCCCGACATTTTCCAAATAGATTTAGGACTAAAGATATTTTTTAAAACCTTGTCAAAGAATTAAATCGATGTCACATTTGTCCCTGAGTTAGATCCGGTGCTGAAGAGTCTGGCTGGAGCCTACTTCTCTTCTTCCTTGTTTGTCTTCATAGCCATTTTGGACCAGCAATTAAACATAATTCGTTTGAGGAAGTCACAAAACTCCAGTCTGTGTTTTAAGAATAACTAAATTGGATGTCATTGCCTGTGCCCCCCTCCTGGGGCAGCCATTGTAAAATTGTCGTTAGTGGTGTCTTTTTCATTTTAGAAGAAACCTGCCAAGCTCTAGCATCTTCTCACTTGCTCCCAGTGAGAGGCACATAAGAGGTCAATAATTCCATTTTCCCAACAGCTTCCAAGGATCTTTCCTTTTTTTGTAGCTCCGTGTGCCTGAACTGCATTCACCTCTTTACCCAGAAACCCGCAGCATCCATGACAGATGCTGGGAGCAGAAGCTGGTGTGTTTTTGTGATTTGGTTTTTTTTGTTTTCTTTTCTCCTTCAAAGATGATGTGAAGTTAAGAGTTAATAAGCGTAGGTCTCTTTAAACCCAGGGAGGTAGCTTCAGGACAGTAAGAGGTGGCTGAAGGCCAAGATGAAACTTGGGTACCCTAAATGGTGAGGTCTTTGCCAAGGACCAGTGTTCATGTATGTGCCTGTTTGGACCTAGGACCTAACTATGAGCGTGTGTATGTTCATAAAAGAAATACTTCCTTAGCCACAAGCAGGGGTTTCGGGGAAGAAAAGCACCTTCTTATATAAATGTCTCATTCCCCCCACTGCTTCGCACCGCTGCCGATTGTTCCCCGTAGGTTGTGGTGTGGTTGTAAAATGGAAAAGCATTTGTTTCCTTGGTGAGTACACGTCTCCTTCCCCTCTGGCTCCATCAGTTCTATTTAAAGGAAAGTGAGGTGGAGCATGAGGAACACAGCCCAGAGCAGGAGGGGATGTGAGAACTTCGGCGAAGGTGGGAGAGAAGCATCTCTCAGCTGCCCCCTGGCTGCTAGACGCGTCTCGGTGGAGATGCAGTGGGGTGCTGTGTGGTCCCCCACACCTGAACAGGTGCTTCCACCTGAGGACCAGTGAGAGCCGCCCAGGCGGCCGGCTTTGCCTTCCACGCTTGTCCAGGACTCACAGTTCTTCGGCAGCAGGGGCGCTGCCTGCTTATGTGCCGAACGTTAAACAGGAGCCGGATCTGCATAGCGTACTCAGACATTGAACACAGCTCTGTGAGGTAGAGTTATTCCATTCTTTTTGCAGAGGAGGAAACTGATATTCCAAGAAGTTACATGATTAAGCCATGGTCACACCGTCAGAAAGTGAGTCCATCGGGACTGGAACCCAGATCTGTCAGGCTTAGAATTCTGTGCTTTCAACCACTGCGCCATACTGCCTTTCTAAGGTGATGCAGGATTCGTATCTTCCAATGTCTTGGCTGGGAATAAGTGACAAGGCAGCAGGGATTTGGCATTTTTATCAGAAAAACTTTTCATTTTCTTTGTTGAATGGCAACAAGCAGTTTGCCTGAGATGGAAGTTGAAGCGGAGCTTGCCAGGAAACTGCCTGAGGGGGAACGAACCAGAACTTCTCTCCCCAGACAGGTAAACATGAGTTTACTCCCTGGCTTTTGTGGAGCCAGCAACTGCCATCGCCTTTTCTGAAAGAGCCACTGTTCACCCAGTGGCAGGTGCAGGCCAACTGTTGTCATGGCAACGGCAGGAGAGGCGAGCAAGTTTAATTCCAGAACTGATAATTAACTCGGGGGTGGGGAGGGGGGTAAGGAGAGGAATGGGGGGATAATTGTTTCAGGAGGGAAAACTTAGCAATTACCAGCAAGCTGCATAGATGAAAAGGCCAGGCACAGATGCCCCTGGAATTCAGTGCCTATCCCCTCTGGTTAGGAAGTTTTGATAACTCGTCCCCAGCCAACCAAGACACTTTAAGGAACCAGATGAGGAAAGAAGAACATTACATAGGCTGGGAAGAGAAATTCAGGGGGTCAGGTGAATGACTACCCTAAATGACGGCAGCCGTCTAGAAGCAATCCAGAAATGCCATCTGAACTCTGCGGGAAGAATTCGTGCTTGGAGAGAAAGCAGGGCCCATAAAGCACACCTGTTTTGAGTTTGTACTTCTATGTATGGAATGAGGGACAGCGGCTTCATAGAGAGTAAAAGGAAGACTTGTAGAGACAAGGCACTTGTTGAGGTGCTTGATCATTGTGGCTGTTAGTCTGTAAACCCTCAGAGATTGTAACATTGAAAGTAAGCTAAGCATTCCACATGGATTATCCATCTCATTTAATCCTTACAGCCGCCTAGCGTGAAGGTGTTTGTTATTCTCCTAAAAGAATTTGAATATTCAGTACCTTGCCCAAGGTCACAGAGCTAGTAAGTCACTGTGCTGAATCCTATTGTCCTATTGATTTGTATTTATAAAATAAAACCTATATTACTCTATAGGGAAGAATCAGACTTAAGTAGATATGAACACTTTACGGTAAAAAGGAAAATACTTTTTTTTAGTGGAGGTAAGGTGAGCTACAAAATAAAAATTACTGAATGAGAAATATTGGAGAATGTCCTGTCATGCTTCTGAGATCTGTCACACTCCTAGCTCACAGATTAACCCTGTGTCTCCAGTTCTGATCGGGGAATAAGTGTGAGTCATGGTTCCTTCCTAACTTGTTATATATTTTTTAAGATTATTTTGTTGCAGATGTGGAGCTCGAACTCATGACCCCAAGATCAAGAGTCACATGCTCTTCTTTAGGGGTGCCTGGGTGGCTCAGTTGGTTAAGTGTCCGACTTCGGCTCAGGTCACGATCTCACAGTTTGTGGGTTCGAGCCCTGCATCGGGCTCTGTGCTGACAGCTCAGAGCCTGTGGCCTGCTTCGGATTCTGTGTCTCCCTCTCTCTCTGCCTCTCTCCTGCTCATACTCTGTCTCTCTCTCTCAAAAATAAACAAACATAAAAAAATTTTTTAAAAAAGTCGCATGCTCTTCTGACTGAGCCAGCCAGGCACCCCACTGATGTATTTTTTTTGAGAGAGAGAGTGAGAAAGACTGGGCACACACAGGTGGGGGAGGGGCAGAGGCAGAGGGAGAGATTGAGAATCTGAAGCAGGTTCCACACCCAGTGCAGAGCTGACACAGGGCTTGATCTCACAACTTTGAGATCATGACCTGAGCTGAAATCAAAAGTCGGATGCTTAACCAACTGAGCCACCCAGATAGATGCCCACCTAATGATGTATTTTAGTCAAACTTCCTTGGTTTATGTATTTTTCATTGGGAAAAAATGTCATACTGTATAGCAAGACTTTCCTGTATTCTGTGAGTGTGTGTGTGTGGGAGAGAGAGAGAGAGGTGTGTGTGTGTGTGTGTGTGTGTGTGTGTGTGTGTGAGAGAGAGAGAGAGAGAGAGAGAGAGAGATGGGGGTGGGTGCAGAGGGAGAAAGGACCAGGGAGAGAAAAATTTTGCTTTAAAATGATGAGTCTCAGGGGCACCTGGCTGGCTTAGTCAGTAGAGCATGAAACTCTTATCTCAGGGTCATGAGTTTGAGCCCCACATTGGGTGTAGAGATTACTTATGAGACAACAACTAAAGGGATGAGTCTCAGTGGAAAGAGAAACCTAGCATTTATCCAGCAGTATCTTCAGAGCACCTACTTGCTTCCAGGTGTTGTCTTTGGTGCTAGGAGTGTAGTTGCCAACAAAACATTCAAGGTTCATGTCCTCAATGAGGTTATATCCTAGACTCTCAAGTAAGGATTGTGAAATGAAAGTGGTGTATAATTTAAAAACACATTTTAAATAAATCCATTAGCCTCTCTCCTAAAACCAATTATAGGAAGTCAAACTTGTCCAGTCCTTCTGACTGGGAGGAAAATATGCAGAAAATAGAATAAAAGTGAAGTATATGTTGATAATCACCACTTAAAACTATGAGCTTCCCCTCGATTTTCCAGAAGTTTGACAAACTCTCCTAAGTTGATGTTGCCTTTGTAAGTGAAACAATTAATATCAAAATTTGGGAGTTCGACTGACACAATAATTATGCTGGAAAATGTAATTTTGCCTGCATAATAGAGGTGGGATTATTTCAAGGAGATCTCATTAATGTGCTGCTCATCAACAAAGAGCAGTGTAACCTTTCTCTTATTAGATTAGTACAGGGTCATGATGCAAAAGGCTGTGGGAACAATTCTCAGTCTTTTGTTCTAAGAAAATAAATTAAGCACTGTCTAGAAGTCTAGATATGGAAATTGAAATCATTGAAGACAGAAAAACAGTGTGGCCACTCATACTGAAATCAACATAACCTTCTTTCCTTTCTGTGAGTTTTATTCCTTTACCCATTTGTTGAGCAGATTTTACCAAGTGTCTGCTATGACCTAGGCAGTGCTAGATGTTGGAGCTGTCGTAGAAGTCAAAATCAAAACCAGCCCTTGTTTACGTACAGTGGTCGGTCTCTCCTCCGCATTTCAGGGGCGTACATCTGCTCTGTCTGCTCATCTCTCTGCAAGCGTAAAGAATCGGCAGCCTACTAAAAAACTGCATGTCATGTGCAATTGTAAATGGAAATCCCCCAGTGCAAGGCTTCCCAGATATAGTGGACTGAACGCTAATTTGAATTGTTGACTTACTCTTCTAAGGTAGAGTTCCACGTCCAGTAAGTGTGGAACGTGCTACCCGTTTATCTCGGAGCTCCACAAGTACCGTGCATGGTATGATGGAGTTCGAGCAGCCTTGTGATAATGAGACCTGCCTCCTTGTTTAACCCAACGTTCCCAAACTAATTGATTATAAGGCTCTTTTAACTCCTATCACATAAATATCCCCCAGAACAGTGTTCCTCACCTGGAGGAATGCAGCTCAGTCTCCACTAGACGATGAGACCGGATGCTGACAATTGGCCACTCAAAGAGGGCAGGAGACCTAAGGCGATATATTAGGAGTGTACATCTCTCAGGCTGAAATCTCCCCCTCATTGTACTTCATGTCAAATAACTGGGATTTCTGAACTGCTTTCACTGATGTGATTTATTTCTGGTACAATTGGAAATGTAGTTATCAGGGGTACAAATAATTGAAGCTGATATACATTCTTGGGAAAAAGAAACCTAGGAAGGGCCACTGGGATTTTTTTTTTTAATTGACATGAAAAAAGATAAAACCTGGATTTCCATAATTCCGTTAAAAATAAGACATCCATTGGGGCGCCTGGGTGGCTCAGTCGGTTAAGCGGCCGACTTCGGCTCAGGTCATGATCTCGCGGTCTGTGAGTTCGAGCCCCGCGTCGGGCTCTGTGCTGACAGCTCAGAGCCTGGAGCCTGTTTCAGAGTCTGTGTCTCCCTCTCTCTGACCCTCCCCCGTTCATGCTCTGTCTCTCTCTGTCTCAAAAATAAATAAACATTAAAAAAAAAAAAAAAATAAGACATCCATCATAACTAATTTTTTTTTGTTCTTTTCATCTTAATGTATTTCCTTTCACTTTTTAACAACAAAAAAGTTGTGATACCGGTGCATACCAAGCACCCAGCACCTTGCCTAGAACAGAGTAGACCCTTAAATGTTGGTTGAGTGAAGGAATGAATGAATGAGACAATGATAAGGGACATTACTAAACACAGAATAATCCAGAACAAGGTCATTTTTGTTTGTTTGTTTGTTTGTTTGTTTGCTTTAAGTCAGTGTATAAAGTGGGCCCGCCCTTTTATCACATGATGGTGCCTCTTATATCCAGTAGCAGTCATGTGCTTATCATAGTTTAGGAGCAACTAAGAAAATAACATATATAAAAGTGTTTTGCAAACTGTTAAGTGCTTCACCCAGGGAATAGGTGTATTTTGTATTTTACCAATGATTATGGAAGTGCTCAGCATTCTGTCTCAGAAATTTCCCTGATATAACCAAGCACTGATGCCAGATGGATTATACATCAGGATCGCAGCGTTTTGACTTAAAGGCCCAAGAGACGTTGGCAACGGGACTCAGATGTCAAGCCTTCGGGAGAACCTCTGCCCATCCGCTTTCTCCTCAGCCTTCTAAGGGCACCCTCTCTGTCTGTATTGAGAATCAAGTGAGCATATATGTGAATGATAGTATGTGAGATGCAGATAAGAAATGAGAATGATGCTCTGTGCCCTTCAGAAGTATAAAGCGTGAAGCAAGCACAATAGGATTGGATGGTACAAGATGAAGTCTTTGTATAATGGTATCTGTTAAGACATAATTGTGTTTACAACTTGAGGTTCGTATATGAGTCATTTAAATAAACACCAGGATAAATAAATAAACATTTACCAGAAGTAATGAAGGAAACAAGAAGATTGACCTTGATTCACCACCTTTACAACTTACGGGGTATGCACAGACATCTCATTTCCTTATACTGACAAGCCTGAGAGGTGGTTTTGCTGTCCTCACATTACAGATTGAGGGGACTGAGTGAGAGTAAGTGACTTGTCCAGGGTCTCCCAGCTAGAGCTGGTAGTGGAGAGGGTCCGCGCTATTGGAAGGAAGGCCTTCTTGTTCTGTATTCTGTATCTTTGCTCTCACAGCTACTTGGGTTCAAAGGATAATTCTTGTTTTCTCCTCCCTCTCCAACGTGCTTCTGCCCTTGACTTCACCTTCTCAGCTAATGGCATCATCATGTCTCAAGGCAGTAACTTAATAATATTCAATATCTCTCTTTTCTTCACACTCCATATCCAATTAGTCAGCAAATCCTGTCAGATTTGCCCTCAAGTATACATCAGATCCAAGGACTTCTCACTACCAGCCCACCTCCTGTTCCAACCAGATCCTTTCTCTCCAAGAGTCCCCCTGCCTTCCCCTTGTCACCATCCTTATCTGTCCTTCCCCTCTACCTCCAACTGCATCCTTCACATAGAGCCGAGAATGATCTTCTGGGATGTGAAGATCATGCGGTTTTGTCCACTCAGAGTCCTCCAGTGTGAGTTCTGTCGTGTCTGCAATTTGCTCCAGAGTAACTGGGGGAAAGGGAGCTTGTACGGTCCCACAAGACGTGGCTCCCACCTGCCTCTCTGTCCCCACACACCTGCCGCTCACCCCAGGCTCGCTTTAACTACACTGCATTCTTACTCTTCTTCAAACAGGTGTGACGTGTGGCATTCCTTCTGGTTTCAGGGCCTCTGTGTGGTGTTCCCTTCTGCCTGAATGTTCATTCCCAGATCTTCATACATAGCTCACTCTCTCACCTTATGTAGGCCTCTTGAGACCTCCATTCCTTACCCAGCTTTGGGTTTCTGCACATACTTATCACTACGTGAAAATATGTTATGTATGTAACTTATTACTTTCTTTCGTCCTCACTGTACAATAAGGGTCATAAGGGGAAAAGCCTTGCCTTTCTCACCACTGCATTCTCAGTGCCTAGAACGCTCTAGGCACACAGTTAAGGTTTTGAAAAAATGAATAGCTGTGCAAAATCCATGTTCTGAGTTGTGGTGGGAACCCTGGTTTGGAATAGGAAACCCTTAGATTCACTGGAAGGCATTTTCAGTCTATCACCTTGGCAGGCCATTCACCATCAGCTCTTACTGGTGAGTCTGCTTTTGTTATCCACAAAACTTCACAGAATGAGCGTAAGAAGGTCATAGAATCTGGAGTGGGAGGAGTAGGTGGAGATGAAACGAGCAAATGTGTATGCATCCTCTGAAAAGACGTGGAAGAGAAAGCCCTTATGTGACTTTCAGAGCTCTTGAGCTCTGTACCCATAAGGCTTGGCAGAGACTATTCTGGCAACGCTAAAATCGTAAGCCTAGGCCCTCTCATTCATCCTCAAACCCTGCCTAAAGAACACCAAGCCATAGGGTTCCCAAATGACGATGCAAAATAATGGTTATGCATCATAATTTTTTGCTTACAACCCACTGATAACTAAAGTATCTAGGGGCAGTTTTCCTTACACGGGGCTACCTTAACAATGGGAAAATCTTCTCTTGATTATACTCAGTCTTATTTTGTTTCCCTGAACATGCCTGTGTTTAAATAGATGAGTAACACTGTCACTTCTCAGACCAGATCTAACCTTTATGCGGTTTGGAACGGGAAGGCCTCATCCTCTGCAGCTACCAAATCGATTTAAAGGAACTGACCCTCCTGTCGTAACACTGTGTGTCGACACCACAGGGGGCTAGGACTCCTTTTGGAGACCCATACCCTGCTGTTTTTCTGCCCCTGGACACTCAGCCTTAATGTGGTGTCTGGTTCCAGCCTCCTTCTCCTCGTACCTCCTCTAAGGGGCCGTCTTGCTCACCCTCCGACCGATATAGGCACTTGTCATCCTGAACCATTTCTTTCTCACTAGAAGCTGACTGGTAATGCAGTGAAATTTCTAGTTACTGTAAGTTGTGCTGACACTTTTAGCATGAGTCTTGCGGCAATGAAGGGCCTTACCAAATAAATAAAATCTAGTTGTTCACATAAAAGGACAGGGGGATGGTTTGTGGGTGAAGAGGAAGGACCGGACTGTTCTCAGAGCCTAAGCTGCTGCTTCTAGCATCCCAGATTGAGGGGAAGAAGTATAGATGGGGAGGAACCGTTACCTGCTTCTGCAGCAGGCCCTGGAGGCAGCCTGATGGCTGGGGACACACTGTAGTCCCAGGAGGAGTTTCAGGAGAGGAAGCTGCCTCTCGAAAGTGCGGAGCTGAGAATCCTGCCTTCCTCCTTGCGCTTTGGGTTCTTTTGTTCTTCCTGACCTGAATCAGATTACAAATGTTAGATCTAGGTCAATGTAATAGTAGCAGTGTAATAGAATCCACTCACTGAATACTTAGTAAGTGCCTAGTAAGCACTAAGCGCTCTGCCTGTGTGTAAACATTGCCCTGAGCCTTCAGGCTTGGTGTTAGTGGTCATCTTTCGGGTGCATAAAAGAGAGCTAAGTAGTTAGTTAAGAAGTTCTTGTAAAGATGCGCCGGTAAGTAAAGAGCACGGGCAACAGTCAGCCTCCTTACAGGCCTCGTGGAAACACCATTCTGGACCTCGTGCCACCCTCGTGGCCAGTGTCCGGGCCACCTCTTCAGCAGCAGCTTCTCTTGCCGTCCCTCCAGGGCTCGGCTGTTACGGAGACTCCGCCATCTGTCTGCTTTTTACCCTGTACCGCGTCTACCCTTCGAAGCTTCAGGGTCCAAATCAGTTCCTTCTTTTGAATCCTCCTGTGGTCCTCCAGCTTTTATGGTTCATTTCTGGACTTACCACTTTCTCCTCCGTTTGTAATCACGTGTGTGCTGTGTCACACCAACAGCCTGTGAGCTTTGGAATGGCAACGTCTGTACTTTATTTTTCTTTCTCTCAGGAAGTCGTAGCAGGTCTGTTACGCTTTTCGCTAATGCTATACCTGAGCAGGATTTTGCCACGTTCCAGACTGGGAAAGTGACTGACCAGGACTGGTGAGCCCTTGGCCATCCCTTGGATGATGATGATCATGGCCATAATAGCTGACACTGATGGAGGGCTTACCCTCTGTTCTGAGGGTGTTATGTGTCATGATTTCATTTAATTCTTACAACAGCCCCTTAGGGGTAGAGGCTGCTACCGTCCCCATTTTCCAGACGAGGAAAATTAAACATGGAAAGATGGAATAATTTGTCCAAGGTCACGCAGTCAGTGAATGGGAGAGAACTAAGATTTGAACCAGAGCCATCTGGACACCCACCTGTCTCGATTGCCTTCTCAAATCACCACTGTAGGCTTGCGCTGAAATAAATAAACAAAAATTTTCAATATTTAGCAAATAAATATTAAGTAAATGAAATTTCTCCCATGCACATCTACTCGAATGAGGGGTTTTAACCTAATTATTCAAGGCTAGTTCCTTTGCTGTTTTCACTTAAAGCTGCACACTTGCTCTGTCTGCTGTGTTTCAGCTTCTGGGAAGGGCAGCAAGGCGGCAGGGAGAGCTTTGGAGGGAGTAAACTGTGTTCCCAGGACTGTGGCAGAAGAGCCCCTGGAGAGGTTTGGGCAGTGCTCTTTTCTTGTCCTTGGCAAGTAACAGGCGACAGAGGTGCTAGCATGACCGTAGCCGCCCATTCGGCTTCAGACCTATGTGCCTTGTGCATGATGAGATTGGAGAGCAGCAGCCTATCTGAGCCAGCCCCCGTGCAAGCTGCTGTCTGCAAAAGCAGGGGCGATCTCAGATGTATCATCGCAAGATAGTTCCTAAAATAAACAGACTTTTTGTTCTGACTCCTGCTTTTCCAGCTGAGGCCTGGCTGTTTCCTCTTTCTTTTTTTAAAACAATCTTTCTAGAAGGCATTTCTCTTCCTTCCTGCCTTTGGGTAATAGGGCTGACATCTGGGAAGAAGGAAGTGATCGACTCCTTCAAAGGTTATATCTCCACCAGACCCGAAAGTTGTTTAAAATTAAGTTGTGGCCTCTGGGGCTCTGAGTCAAGGTGAGCAGTGCTTGGGCCAGACTTCTGACTCCCACGGGGCCAGAAGCGAGAAAGTGAGCTCTTGCCCTGCATCAACCATCGTCAGTCAAGGAAACAGGTCTTTACTGAGTCTTAACCAGGTGCTTAGGCTTGTGGTAGCATGCGGGTTGCTTACAACCAAGAGGAAATGGGGAGGATAGTCAAGATTGGAATATACGAAGTAATTAGACAACAACAGTGAGATAATACAGACTAAAAACCAAATGTGTGTTTTAGACTCTCACAGTTTTAAGAGTTCTTAGAATCAGCAAGATGTACTCGTTAAACAATTACGACCTTGGGATCAGAGGTTCTGGGTCTGAATTCCTAGCCTTATACACCTAGTGCCCTATATAGCCTAGTCCTCTCATTTAAACTCCCTAGGCTTGGTTTTCTCGTCTGCAAGATGGAGATGCTAATAGTGTCTAAAATATGGTCGCTGCGAGGATTAACGAGATGATATATTTACTCAGTTAACAAAAAAGGGCTGTTGAGTGCCTTCTTTGTGCAAGGCAGCATCTAAGTGTATGGAGTTTGCACATGTCCCTGAAATCCCAGTGGCTACAACACAGGTGTTTATTTCTCTCTCATAGTCTGTGTCCATGGAGGATCAGCTTTCACTCTGCTCCCTTCTTCATTCTAAGGCCAAAACTAAGGAGCAGCTCCCATGTGGGACATGCACGCAAAGGGAAAAGAGCAATGCCAAAACCGTGCACCCCCACCCCTGTAGAGCAGGGGGTCACCGTTGGGGCAATGCACAGAGTGATTTCAGACGGAGAGAAGAGTCCTGATGGCCCAAGCATTGTTGCAGTGATCTAGGTCCTGATGGCCCAAGCATCGTCGCAGGGATCTAGGTGAAAGATCTCGAAGTTCTAGGCCTGGATAAGAACAGGAGCAGTGGGGAGAAAAGGATAGATGGGGCAGCATGGGCTGGGGAGGTGGAGAGGACGTAGCAAATGACCGTATTTGAGGAGTAAAGGAGGAAGAGGGAGCTAAATCGGGAGCCCTGGCTTCCACGCCTAGCCCTGCCACGGCTTCCTCACATAAAGTCAGACAAGTCGTTGAGCTTTGCTGGCTTGCGGTGCTGGAGTGTGAACTTTAATAAAAGGGGAGACCTGAGTCTGATGTGACCCCTGAGGTTCTTCCAGCTCTGTCCCTCTGTGGCTCTAAGACTACAAGGTCTTTGTCTCAGGAGGCCACAGACTGTGGGGACCCAGGCTGTTGGCAGGGAAAGTTGGTTTGGAAAGGAAGACGTTGTGAGAACTCCAGTTTGCATGTGTCTCAGCTCCCTGGGTTCTCTGCCTTCCACTGTGCCTCTCTGCTCATAATCTTCACTTTCTCCTGGGCTTTGTTGTGAATCCAAAACAAGAGATAGGATTTCTTTTTTCATCTCCAGAGTGGGATCTGTGGACACACAGGGCCTGAGGTCGTGGGACTTATGTAGCCGTGTGTACAGTGTTTCTCCAGTATCCTGGCATCTTTATACGCTTCTTCCAGCATATTTCATCTTATGAGAACATCTTCACCATGTCAGCCTGGGGGTCTGTTTGGGGAGAAAACTTACTGCCTCCTCCCCCATATATCCTCACGGCGAGAAACTTCTGCCAACGCTTCCTCTCGAGGGCATGCTTCTGCCTCCCTTAGCTTCTACTGGCCCCTGCCCTTGGGAAGAGGGGTAACTTGTCTGACTGGCAAGAGTCTGGCGGTCATTTGGCTTTTCTTCTGTGTTGTGCAGGGTGAATATGTTAACAGTCACTGCACTGAAAAGACAACATGGCCATATCTTTCTCTCTTCTCTTTTGCTTTCTCGGTTCACCTGGTTCAGGCAGGATGGGGATCCCTCGCTCTTCTGCTCTCCTTTGTGGTAAGCAGATTAGGAAGGAATTGCCTCTCAAGGACGCAGATAGGTCTTTGTTCCAGCTTCCCTATCTGTGGTGACTAGATGAGTGAGTCACTCCTGCCCTGCAATTCAGGTAACTTTGAGATAGTGGCCTGGTGGCAGGAGGCACTTTGTGTAGCCTCAGACACGGGTCCGTCTCAGGCAGCACGGAACTTTATTAATTGGGTCTCCATTAACAAAAGTAGCACCTTGATGGCAACTTAGCTCCTTAAGTCCCTGCTGTCCTTGTTTGAAATGAGAATACAGTGAAGAAGCGGCACCATGACCTTCCACAGAACACTTTCTGGCATCATATCGCGGTTGGTAAGGGCTTTCAGACCCCCTTCCTCAGCTTTTCCAGTGGGCACGTGCAGCTGTTAAGAGAGGGGACTGCTCGGGGCGCCTGGGTGGCGCAGTCGGTTAAGCGTCCGACTTCAGCCAGGTCACGATCTCGCGGTCCGTGAGTTCGAGCCCCGCGTCAGGCTCTGGGCTGATGGCTCGGAGCCTGGAGCCTGTTTCCGATTCTGTGTCTCCCTCTCTCTCTGCCCCTCCCCCGTTCATGCTCTGTCTCTCTCTGTCCCAAAAAAAAAATAAATAAAAAATGTTGAAAAAAAAATTAAAAAAAAAAAAAAAAAAAAAAAAAAAAAAAAGAGAGGGGACTGCTCGTCACCGTGCATCACAGCAAGTAGTGTGTTTATGAAGCTGAGTGGCCATCAGCCAGTGTCTGCTTGACCCGGAAGCTGTGTTTCTAGGAAGCTTAGTCCAGCTCTGTATCTGGCATTTTAACCACTTCGGCCAAAATGCTGAGTTTGCTACTTTTTTCATGTGGTCATTTCAGTTAAATGACTACTTTGATTTTTCAGTATTGACTTTATTGTGCAGTCTAAGTTCACCAAGGATGACAGTTGTACCTAACAACTTTGAGGTTTTTAGCCTCTTTCCTATCCCTAGCACCAGGCAGTGTTTTGAAATATGCCTTTTAACTGGCAGATATTTAAGTCCTGACATGATGTTGGCTATCTCATGATTTAAGCCCTTGGTAAGCATTGTGCTTTATTCCGTGAGAAGAGAGTTTTGCCAACGTTCATCCTTCTGATTCTAAAAAGAGCATGGACATAATAGAAATAAACTTGGCATATTTCGAAGCTATTTTGGGGGCCTTTTCACTTTGGAACTTTCATTCATTCATTCATTCATTCATCCATTCGCACATTCTCTCCCTCTCTGTGCAATGTAAAAGAAGGAGATTAGTTTCCTTTTAACGGTCTCCTCCTCTTTCAGCAGTTCTGTGTTGTAAGCACAGCTTCCTAAGTGAGACTGTTGGTAATGAACAGAACCACCCAAACTAGTTCAGACAGCACAGCCGGCTTCGGCAAGGACATGGGGCATTTCACAGAACCTGATTGAAGGAAGTCTTCCTGTGCCTGGTGGAGACGGGAGTGTCAGCTGGTCGAGACTCTCCGTCTCTGTTCTTCGTCCCTGTCTTCTTCCTGCCTCACCTTCCACCTGACAGAGCAGCCTCCTGTGCTTGCTTCTGTCCCTCCTCTTCCCTTGTAATTCCAGCTCACCCTGGTGCCACTGTGGGCCCAGCTGTATGGCAGTTTTCTGATGCAGGATTCAGTATTGCCTCATCACGGGTCTCGAGAGAAGACCCAGCTAGTTCATGTCTATTAATTATCTGCCCTTGAGTTAGGTGGCCGTACCTCACCCACACAGCTTCAGTAACAAAGGGGGTGGGGGGGAGGGGAGGACGTGTGGTTTGTAGGGCTTCTCCACAGGAGGGGGCAGGGCAGCAGAGTGAGTTGGGGAAGGGAGGCACGATTGAATGAAATTCTGCTATGCTCCCCTAGAGAGACAAACTAGTGCATAATGTAGGATGACAATTTAGCTTTCCCTAACACGGTTTTTGATAATTAGACAACAGAGTGCCCATCGCAGACAAGTTCCATTTCTTATTCACCTGTTTCACAGAATGAAACACTCGACCAACATACGGTTCCTAATGGCACCCCTGTCTCTCATTTGCTGTCACTTCTTGCAAGCCAGGGTATATGATAAAAACTATGAATCTGAAGTCACAGGAGTTACTGCCATCTCTTGCTAGTTTGGTGACTGTGAACTAGTTCCAACTTCTTAGATTCTGTTCCCTTATTCACAGAATGGGGTTGACTTGCTCCTCACCAGCCTCTCTGGGTGCTCTGTGAGGAGCTCATGGTAAACGTGTGTTGGATAATTTTGTGAATAGTAAAACACTATACAGATGAGTTCAGGTATTAATAAATTATGTTAGAGATGGGAACAAAGATACAGTTTTTTGTTTGGCATTTAACATGAGGTGCTATGGAATAGACCGTCTGTCATTTGCTTACCCAGGGAAGGTCGTGGCTTTAGGCAAGATCCCTAAACATCAAGTTTCTGGCTCTCCACCTTTAAGTCTCAGGGCTGTCGTGAACCACTTGGAGTTCGTTGGATGAAAGGTGTAATGAGAGGTAATAGGTGTATGCTTCTTCATCGGTGTGCATATCATCATGGTTCCTGGTCATGATAGAGGGCCTTTTGTTCATTTCGGAGGTGGAATTGTTTTAATCATTACAATGGTATTACATGGACTGTTATCTGGGGTGCTTTTATTATCTGGGTTGCTTTTAATTAGATGGTGATGGTGAGGAAAAAAACGTGGATCACAAATTATTTCCATTTTGCAAACAAGTAAAAGAAACAATGAGTCGTTGGTCACTCAAGTAGTAAGTTAAAGAGCTAGGATTCAGTCCAGTTTCATCTGATTCAAATTCCCACATTTTTCTATGTGTCACTGGCACCAGATCTTAGAGCCCACTTTAATCCAGTGATTTCTAATGGGGGTTCTCAGATCCAAGAGGATCTATGAAGATAGAAATAAAATTGTAATGGGAAATCTTAACATTTAACTATAACAGGATTTTGAGTTATGTTAGCTATTTCCCCTCCTTCTGACCTAATTTGTCAGTTATTGATTATTTAATTAATACAAGAAAACTAATTAAATTTTCAAAAATGCTGTTTGTTAGACAAAGAGTTTCAGATTCTGAAGCTCCTGAAAGGTATATAGGGGTCATTGATGGTTAAAACGATTGTGAAATATAGTCTAATCCAAAGACTGCAAACTGATGGGTCATCAGCCAAATCTACTGTAAGGAAGTGTTTTGTTTGGCTCCTAAAGTATTTTTTATGAATACTTTTATGAATTACTGATGAGCATTTAAAACTTGGACAATTTTACCTCAAAAACCCAAAATTTTTTAAAACATTTTTTTAACATTTTATTTTTGAGAGATAGAGTGTGAGTGGGGGAGGGGCAGAGAGAGAGGGAGGCACCGAATCCGAAGCAGGCTCCAGGCTCTGAGCTGTCAGCACAGAGCCCGACAGAGGGCTCAAACTCACGGACTATGAGATCATGGAGATGATGCCAGACGCTTATTAACCAACAGAGCCACCCAGGCACCCCAAAAGAAAACAGATTTTTAAAGCTTCTTTTGGAAATTCAAAAGTTCTGACAATACTAGATCCATATTTTTCCATGATGTTGACCAGCTGGCTTCTTAGATAGGCAGGTGCTTTCCAATTTACCAGTGTTCACCTGGCCCAATTTATTCATTTGTTTTGTGCCTTGGTCTTTTTTTTTTTTTTTTTTTTTTTTTTAAGTTTATTAGGGAGAGAGAGAGAAAGAGCATGAGCCAGGGAAGGGACAGAGAGAGAGAGGGAGAGAAAGGATCCTAGGCAGGCTCCGCACTGTCAGCACAGAGCCCGACTTGGGGCACGAACTCATGAACCGTGAGATCACGACCTGAGCTGAAATCAAGAGTTGGACACTTATCAACTGAGCCACCCAGGTGCCCCATGTGTCTTGGCCTTCTTATGCTGCTATTTTAAGGTCTTTCATGCCTTAAAGACCTTAGACTTGTCTATTTGGCTCTACTATGTCTTTGAGAACAGGAACCACATTGTCATCTTCAGTTCAGCAAACACCATTGGCATCGTTTGGGGGGTTGGGAATGAAAAGAACAGTAAAATGGAGGTCCTACCCTGAGGAATATCACAGCTCAGCATCGTCTCTTTTTAATTCATTAAAGTACCTATCACCTTGGTATGTACGAAGTGCGGGTTCAAGACCTACTTGCTAGAATATGACCTCAGAAAGACTGAGGTCAGAGCACTGACCTGCCATTTATTGCCCACTTAAGCTATTTAAGTAAACTCTTCGGCTGCAGTTTTCTGGTCTCTTAAATGGGGATAATCTTGGTGCCTGTGGGGTGAAAAGCAGATTGAATGACCTGATGGTCATCAGGGGTTAGGCATGGTGCCTTACATTTAATAACTGCCAGTGTATGGTGACTCTGATTACTAGGGTTAGACATGCAGTTGGCACTCAATTAATGCTTGTTGAATTAACAAGTGAGTGGGTGGAATAAAGTGTAAAGAATTAAATGTGTTTAAACAGGCAAATAGCTGTCAAGGATGATGTCACCAAAAGTGTCTCTGGCAGGCCTGGAAACCACAGATTTTTGATGGCTTTGAATGTTCTGGTTTTAATGAGCCTAGAGAAAGTGCATGTTGTGGCAGAATCAGCACCCAAACTGCTTATAAAACACATTTATAAGCTTACCTCTGTGGAATAATATCAATCCCAGGTTAATACAAGGTGATACAAAGTTGAGAAGAGAGGAATAAATCTCCAGTAATCTTGCAAGGTAGACTTGTGCTTAGTGTTTTGAGAATGTACCCAGGACTTCAGAGTTGGCCTGTAGGCTAAGACTCCCCGAAACAGCAGGTTGACATTATCTCTGTGAACAAGCATCGTGGTTGCTAAGGTGACGGCCCGAATGGGAAGAAGCATTAGGCCACTTTCCCAGGGCTCCTGGACTGCTTGCTTCTCTTTTTCACAGCCTTAAGGGACAGGCAGAGGGGAATGGACTTATTTACTCTGTGTTATTACTGTCTCATATAACTGTTACACTGATCCTGTGAAACAGTTTATTACACAGATGACAAAACTGAAGCTCAGAGAGATTAAGAGACACGTTCCAATTCTCATACATCTTGTAAGCGGCAGGACAGGACTCTGGCTCTTTCCATAACTGCACAGAGCCTCTCAGAGCCAACCTCACCATCTCTAAGGGTTCACTCTGGCCACCCAACCCATTCTCATCCCTGCTCCCAAAAGGACGCTCAAGTAAAGGCCAGCAAAGTAGATTTACTAAGTGAATACACACTGCTCACTTTCTTCTTACTCATTTTCAACGCATGATTATTTAGCAGCTACATTATGCCAGGAATAGCTGCTGTTGCAGAGGATACAGGGTGAACAAGCCAGATAAGAGGAGGTCCCTTCCTTAACTCTAGTGGGAAGAGGCAGACAAAAAACCAAAAACACTAGTAAACCACTAAATAAAATAACTTCAGATGTCAGTATTAGGAAAGGAAAGAAGGGATTTGATTGAAAAGGACTGGGGAGAAGACACTACTGTAGATAAGGTGTTCAAAGAAAAGCTGAGGAGGTCACTTCTGAGCTGAAAGCTGGCTGCACAAAGGAGCCAGTCAAGCACAAATGGGCGTGGGGAGCATTGCAGGCAAAGGGAACAGGAAGTTCAGATTAGAGGCTGGCCTCCGGGGACTGTCACAGGAAGACCACTTCACCTTTTAGACTTTTTTTCTTTTAATGTAATGTGCTTAACAGTGGAGCAATGTTTCTGATTTATAATTTGAATGACAATATTATATTATTTGATATTATTTTTCTAGATATTTCGGCAGTGGGGCTAGTAAACTTACTTTAAAAAGCCTGTGAGCTATACAAGTCAGGGACACAAGCTGGTTTGTAGGAAGAAGACACCTCTGTTTCCTGGCAGAGACCCACATACCTTAGGCTCTGCCTGGGCAGTGGCACACTGCATTCAGGGATGGTAAGGACCCAGATATGGCAGGATCAGGGGGAGGCCTCCAGGAGCCCCGATCACACAGACGGCACTCGGACATCTAGGAAGGGAGCCGCTGGATGATGAGAACACTTATTTTGGTACCAAACAAGGTCATTCCCGGGATGTTTTTGGTTATCCCAATGGGTAAATTCTAAAACAACAAGGAAATTAAAACAAAAAAACAAAAAAAAACCTTTTTTTTTTTTTTTTTTAGGAAAGCGTGGACTAAATACAGAGCATAAAATAATTTAGGAAGTAGAAGGAATGCCATGAACTCAAAAAGGTTCAAGTGGAATAACTTCCGAAACATTAAGAATCACTGCCTTGACCAGTGTGTTCCCAGCCTCTACACCCTGAACGTAGTAATAGGAATTAGAAAGCTATTTGCAGCGTTTCAGGAATATGAATGGCTAATAAGGTTAGACAGGCTATCATTCACTCCGCGCCCTTTTCGGTCACTCTTACATTGGTTCCTTCCGTATTGCAGCAAATCCTTAATGAGTTATCCACTGTGTGCCAGGTAGTATGCGAAGTGCTAGGAAATTTTTTAAATGACTAAAATAAGAATCCTTGCTGTGGAGACATTTTAAGCGTCTGGAGAGCAAAGGGACAAGTAAATGGATCATTACAAAGCACTATAACATGTACTGATAGAGGTGTTTATGGAGTGCTTTGAGAAGTCCACACAGTGGGGCAAATGCTAGCCATAGGGTCTTGGAAAGCTTCCTAGAGGAGGGATCACTAAATCTAAGTTTAAAGGACGTATATAAATTAGCCAGATGGGTCCAAGGGAATGAAATTCTTGGCACTGGGAGGATCATATACTTAGATGCAAGGCTTTTAATTCTCTAGAGTGCTTATGCATTGTGTCAGAATTGTATCGGGCTTTGAGTAAAACTCTGGTATCAGTAGCTTAAGCAAACAGAGGTTTATTTGTCACACGTATTACGTTTGGAGGGAGGTGACTGCTGGCTTTGGTTCAGTAGCTAATGATATCAGTCTGCCACATGTCTCTGAGACTCCCTGGACTTGTTGCCATACGATCAAAACGGGGCTATGGCTTTGGGTATCATATCTGTGTTCAAGCATGAAAAAGGGGTCAGAAAAACGGCCATGTCTGTCTTAATCAGAAAAGTGAACATCCCCCACCCAAAGCAGAAGACTTATTCTTCTGTGTCATGGGCTTAGACCAGGCTACATTTCCCCCGCCTCGCCCTGCAGTGTATGCACATACTTAACCCTTCCACCCTCCAGAGTGGAAACCAGCAAGGGAAGCAAGTTAGCAATGACTAGATCAACCAAACAGTGGTCTGCCAAACACATTTCATTTTACTTTTCCTCATGATAAGCTCAAGAGTAGGAGAAGCAGGTGTTCTTGGCTCCACTTCACAGAAGAAGAAACTGAGATCGTGAAATCACAGAGCTGTACCTTTATTTAGCAATAACAACAACAGCATGAAGGCTGATGTTGATTGTGTGCTTATTACACACCAGATTATGCGAAGCACTTTACATTGTTCTCTCATTTCGTCCTCGCAGCCCCAAGAGGCAGGCTCTCCTTACTTGATAGATGAGCAGTCTGAGGTGTAAGATGTTGACATAACCTGCACAGGGTCACAGAGCTAGCCTGGAGCAGAGCCGGGATTCCAGCCTCAGTTCTCCTAATGCTCTTCTTGCCTCTTCTACCTGGAAACTCTCCGAACTTTCTCCCCATGGATCCAGTAAATGTGCCATCTCACTGACATTGCCCAGAGCCCTTGAAGCCATCCCATGCCCCTGTTAGTCTTGTTACTTTATTTGAGCCACTCCTGTTTCTTCATTATTGCCTTTATGGACAGAGAATCCAGCAACACATTATTTCAAATGTTCTGCCATTATGAATGCATTTCCTTTCATTGTAATAGCACCGACCATAATGAGTACATTTTGTATTCGTGCAGATGTCACTGGTGTTTTCGATGCTCCATTCTAATTTATGTTGGAAAATGAATACTTAAAGTATTGCCCAGGCTCCCATTACTCCAGAGGAAATGAGGGACACCCGGTGTGTATGCATATGTTTTTGCATTCATGCAGCAGATAGAATGTTTTGGTCAGAATGAATTGTGTGCCTGAAATGAGTCTGGCCCTTTCCTGGAAGGACACACTGGAGGTAATTTGCTGTGCCTATCGGCAAACCTGTGCAAGCAGGTTTCTCTATGAATGAGTGTCTGGGCCTACTGAAGGGACACAAATTATAGTCAGATTTTGTTAGAAAGGGTAGAGTGAAAGCTTAGCTGATTGAGGGATCCAGGTCCTGGGGTATCCCGAGAGCTTGCCTTCATGTGCACAGCCTGCGAGGTTGCTGATGTGTTCAGTGCCAACAAATCACCCCATCAGCCAGCCACACACTGTTATAGCCTTTTTGACATTGAGGGTGAGTAATGAGACAGGCCCACTGGGGAGCAGAAGGTGCTTGGTTCGGGGCTAGTTGTGTGAACTGATCCTTACCTTGAGAGACTATCTGTGAGGTGGAGGGATGATGGTAGGCATAGAGTTTGAAATGCCAAATTGTGGTAGAGTGTGGCTTCTTTGTGGAGAGAGGCTGAAGTATTCAGCTGTCCAAGAAATGGTTTTCCCTACGTTTGAAACAATATGTGGGCCATAAGTCTCTAGACATCGGACCTGTCTGTTGGGGATACTTAGGGTGGTATCTTTTCAGATACATCTATGCCAAACATACCCTTTCCAAGGCTTGGTATTGAGGTGGTTACAGGGCACCCTGGAAGATAGCATGTGAGCCCCATTATTAGGAATCTTCATTCAGGGCTTCTAGGAATTCAAAAGAAGCTGACTTGGTGGTTTACAGAAGAGTAGCCTAAATTTCTGTCAAATCCCACATTTTTATATCACACCTATTCCAGTTGCCCTTTAGTAAAAGTTGTGTGCTCAGTTCAGGACTCCTGACTTCATATACGCATGTATATACAGTATGCACATAGATTGGGGGGTCTGGAAATGTTTTTCTTTTAGCAAAAAAGGGAAAGACCCTTTCTAAAATTTGGTGTGGGGGAGAGCAACATTTTTATATCTAAGTGATCTTAAATCTCACTAGCTTCTTATTGCTAAAAAAGAAAATCTATCAGAATCTAGACTGTAGCATTTCAATATTTGTCCTTTTCTGTTTCATAGGCAGTGCTTTCCCCTCCAAGTTTCTGCAGCCTTAATTTTTGCACAATTCACCTGACTCTTCTGTCAATACTTAGAACACAGACTCGAAAGAACTAGTTTTTCCAAATCTTTCTAGAAATATGAACCCAGAGAAGACCAGTGCAGTAATCTTAAAGAAGTTATTGTTCTTTACTTCCTTGATGACAAAAATCTACTAACACTGTCCTCTATGGAAAATTCCATTTTACAGGAAATTCTGTTGGACCAAATACATTATTCAAACACGAATGTACCTTGGGGCGCCCAGGTGGCTCAGTTGGTTGAGCGTCCGACTTTGGCTCAGGTCATGATCTCATAGTTCATGGGTTCAAGCCCCATGTCAGGCTCTGTGCTGACAGCTCAGAGCCTGACGCCTGCTTCGGATTCTGTCTCCCTCTCTCTCCACCCTTCCCCTGCTCACACTCTGCCTCTCTCTCTCTCAAGAATAAACAAACACTTAAAAAAGAAAAAAAGAAAACACCATGAACGTACCAGCTCTGAGTTGAATCTCTGAGTCCCACATTCTCTATTATTACAAACTCAAATGCCCATACTGCTCGCCGCATCCTCTCCAAGAACACAGCAAGAGGCGAACACTTCAGAGCCACAAGGCTGGGCAGTCTGCCCCATTGCTCACCATTTCCTCAGGGGTGGTGACTTGTTTTTTTGTTTTGTTTTTTGTTTTTAGTTTTTATTTATTTTTTGAGAGAGAGAGAGAGAGAGAGAGAGAGAGAGAACAGGGGAGGGGCAGGGAGAGAAGGAGAGAGACAATCCCAAGCAGGCTCCGCGCTGTCAGCGCAGAGCCCGACATGGGGCTCGAACTCACAAACCGGGAGATTGTGACCTGAGCCAAAATCAGGAATCAGAGGCTTCACTGACTGAGTCACCCAGGTGAGGGGCAGTGATTTCACTTCTGCCCCGGGGGCGGGGTTGATCTGAAGGGAGTGCAGGAATGAGGGTGCAGATAGAAGCTGTCTCCTAGAGCAATGGCTTCACGTCTCCTCCTCGGACAGACGGCAGAAGAAGTTGCAGTTTACCACCAGAGCGCTTTGGAATCTGAAGTGTAGGAGACCGAAGCCCAAGAACCTCTGGGTCTCCGCGCCGCTGTGGGGCCAGAGTGAGGAGCGGGGGTGAGGACACAGTATCAGCCTGGTTCTCTTTCAGTTCGCTGCTACCTGCTCGGTTAAGCTGGCGGGCAAGCCCGAGAAGCAGCCTGAACTGCTCTCTGGGGGAGCTGCTGATCTTAAGAGAGTTCCTCTAGCAAATGTGCCTTCAGGGGACCATATAACCAGATGCAGAGCCATTTGCGTTAATTCATCCTACACATGTCTTTTGCCTCCTGAAATGTTCAAGGTTCCTGCCATATGCAGACACAAGCGTCTGGTCTCTAAATAGCTGTGCGCGTAGTCCACTCTAAGATGATTGGACAGCCGGGGGACCGGCCCCACAGAGACTATGGCTCCCTCTTCCCTGGACTTAAGTTGTCTGTACTTCCACTGCCATCCTTTGGTTACAGTTGTCCTTAGCCATGAAACAAATTCAGGGTCTTTACATTTTTCCTCAACAACAAGTGGCACCTACTGAATAAGAACAGGTTGACACCAAATCTTTGTATTTTCTAAAACTGTTCACTGAAATAAAACCATTTATAATAATAGCCATCATTTATATGGACCTTGTGCCAGATACATGTTGAGGGCTTTAATAAGTTATTTTATTTAGTACTCACAACTACTCTACGACGTAGGGGTTCTTGGACCCATTTTACAGGAGGGTATTAAAACGCAGAGAGGAAAGTGACTTTCCCAAGATTCTAGTATCTACTTACTTCAGAACCCAGTCCTTCCCTTTCAGATGGTTATTGCCAACTAGAAGAGTGAAGAAAGATGTCATCAAAGAGATTCTGTTAGCCCACTTAAGATAGATAGGTTTCCTCTTACTTTAATCAGGTGGACAGGAAAGGCCATGGTGCTCTATAGACCCAGAGCTTATTAACCCAGGGGTGACAGGTACCAACAGGTAGGTCAGCACAATGCACACCTGGCGAGGGTCGCTGCCCTGCCCGACATTCTTTTTGGTGGGAAGAACATTGGTTTTGCAGTTGGGCAAATCCGGGCCCCAGAGGTGATCAAGTCACTGGCCTCTCTGAGTCTCAGTTTTCCACATCTGTGAAACAGGGCATCATAATGCCTTCTTCCCAGAGATGTGGTCCAAATGGGATGGGAGAGTGTATGTCGCTGCCAATTGTAATGCGTGCTCCTTGGATAATTTTTTTAAAGTTTATTTATTTATTTTGAGAGAGAGGGAGCTCAAGCATGGGAGGGGCGGGGAGGGGGGTGGGGAGGCGGTAAGAGAGAGAGTCCCAAACAGGCTCCATGCTCCTCATGGAGCCCAACGTGGGGCTGTCTCATGACCGCAAGATCATGACCTGAGCTGATACCAAGAGTCAGACGCTTAGCCAACTGAGCTGCCTAGGTGCCCCTCATTAGAAAAAAATTTTTTTAAATACATGGTTGCTTAAAATGTCATTTTACTGTGTGTTAACAGAAGGTTTCCCAGGCACCCTGAAGCGTTTTGGCCCCGGCAGGAGAATGGTGCGATCCAGTGCTCTGCAGTTTCCCCAGAGGCGGGTTCATTCTTCAGAACCAGTTCTAATTTTTATGGCCTGTTTTTCCCTCCAAGGTGGGAGGTAGGCTGAAGCCTTCCCTCCTGCCCTTTCTATCCTATACCCTCCCTGAAGAATTCTCCCACCTCCCTTTTGTGATTTCCTTAAGTGCTTTTAATGGCCGCTTGACACTAGAAAGAGATTCCCAGCAGGCACTCCATCTGTAATGGCTGCTGATGTGAACTTGCGGCTGACCTCTGGGAGAGCAGTGGGGGGTGAGCAGGGAGTCAGGCTCTGCTCCAGCAAAGCAGGGTGGTGGGTCCCTGAGCAGCCGGCAGGCAGCTGGAGGAATGGCCGCAGACATTTGCTTCACACCTTTGCCACCTCTCTCCTGCACGTCCGGAAGTGTCCTCGGCAGAGGATTATGGTATGGGTAGACTCCCACATTCTTGACACCAGCCACAAACAGAGCAAAAACAAAAACAGTGCACAGAGGGCTGCTGGAAGTACATTTCCGCGGTGGCTCTGGGTCGGCGCTGTGAGGAGCGGTGCGGTGTCCTCAGGGTCATCTGCAGTCGCCAGCGCCAGCCAGCCATTATTCCACCGCCTGCCACCTGGGGGCCCACACTGCCTCCCACTCTTTTTTAGCCTTCTCAGTATGACTGGCTTCGTCAAGGGGAAGGTGATGAGGTGCAAGAAATGGAGGAAAAATGCAAATCCCTTGTGTCTTCATTTCGCAAATAGACACACAGCTGCTAAACAGGGTTGTAAGCGGTTAGTCATAATATGTGCCCTCGAGCAACAGCTCACTGTCTAGAGGAGAAAAAGCCAAGTATCATACGGGGTTAATACCACCCCAAGAGACACGTGTGGTGGCCAGCGACCAGTGCCGGGGAAACAGATGTCACATTAAGTCGTGTGTGACTCTCTTGTACCTGCTGGGCTGTGCCCTAAGCCACACAGCCAGGACTTTATAAAGAGGCCTCTGTGCCCACCACTGTTCACAGCCTCCTTCCTGACCTCTCAGCCCTGCTCACCTTGTCCACTCCCGAGCCTTCCTGGACCTTCTGAAGTTTGGACCTTGTAATGGATTGTCCTGTTCATGGACCTGGCTCACGACTCAAGGCTGTCCCTCTGCCCCTCTTGCCAGCTCCGACCCTTGCCCTGCGTCCGTGGCAGTTGTTCATGCATATTTCCCCACGCAGGCTGCTCCTAGGTCTGCTGGTCTCACCAGCCCCTGGGATTCTACATTTGTACCACCCCCCGCCCCCCTACCGTGAGCAGGGTCACCGCCAAGTCCCAGGCTCTGTGAGCCCGAGAGCTGAATGCTGAATGGCCTGTGCAGGCCAGAAGGGTCGGGACACCCTGCATGGAAGACGTAGCCTGGAAGGCTGGTTCTGATTTGGGCAGGGAAAGGGAGAGGATATTGCTATTCCAGGCTGGAGCAAGAGAGGCCCTTGTTATGACTTGTTAACAGCTGTTAAAGCCGTCAGTGTGAAGGAGGAGTTTAGAACTGGAGCTGCCACAGAGATTTAAGGATTATCTGTGGATTTCAATGCCATTACTGTTCTTTACTGGAGGGCAAGGGAAGAGGGGAGGTTGGAACGAAGGAGAAAATAAAGCCTCTAGTGCAGAGTTATGTCAGATTCATGGAGTTTTACACTCCTCCCCCAGACAGTTTTTGCATTCCTATGGTAGGCCTGATTTGAGAGTCTGGTCTTAACCCCTGGCAGGAGTGCCCTTTATAAAGCCTTGATATGACCGTTCATTCCAGTTAAGATGAGTAAGAGCTAAGTGGGTGATCATCTTTTCTTTAACATGGACCGTGGTTCCCGCGGTGGTTGCTAGGCCCCTACAGATAATCTCACCCCGTTTCCAAAGCCTGGTCTGCCATCCTCTCCACTGGGCAGGAAGAGGCATGTGATTAGCCACCAGAGTCCTCCGGCCCCGCAGGGCTCCAAGGCCTGTCGGACATCAGATGACATCATAAGAGCAACAACAAGAGGCAAAGGATGGGTTAACCTCATTGTGGCAGACATTTTACAACATCTACGCGTGCCCGATAATGACAGCGTATACCTTCAACTTGCACGGTGTTACGTGTCGATTATATCTCGATAAAGCTGGGGCGGGGGGGGGGGGGTGACCAGACTCCAGAGAGCTTGGGGAAGCAGTTTGGGAAAGCACTGTCTTCCAGCTGAGCATAAAGCAAGTGGTTCCATAGGCTCTGCTGAAACTCTATCTACAGAATTGTCATTTTTTTAACCTTTTTTTTTCTTTCTCGTGTATATTTCAGTCAAGGGCCCTAAAAATAGTTTTTAGAGAGGAGTGGCTTTATTGTCTCCCAGCAAATGTTTTTTAATTTAAAAACAGGCCCTGAAAGAATTCTCTCATCTTTTCCCCAAAGTGGTTAGCTGGCATATTTATTTCATTGTCATTCCCTCCCTCCACCCCTCAGTGCCGGGTGGAGTGAAGATCGCAGTGGAATGTTTTAAACAGTGAGTGGGTGAGTGGGCGGGGAAAGCACAAGCTCTCTACACTTCCTGGTAATGTCTCATGCTGGTGTAGAAGAGCCATCAGACATGTGTACTATCCTATACAAAACAGAATTCTGATTGGGACGCAGAAGTGAGAGCCTGAGCTGTCATCTGATCCAGGAAGGAGGAAGGGAACGGAGCAACGTGGAGTGAAAGTCTGCTAGGTCAGGCACTATCTTGCACACCGTTTCCTGAGAAGAGCGGTTACTTAATGAGCATTTACCATGTGCCATATGCTTTTACATTCATAAAGGACCTGGAATCATCGGTCCTATTTTACAAATTAGGAAACTGAGGCCCAGTGGAGTAAGTTTTGCCCAGGGGACCCAGTTAATAAGTGGAACGACTGAATTCAAACCCTGATTTCTCTGTCCTTCCTGCTCCTCTCAGTGTGAAAGCCAGGGTGGAAAAAGTCTGACAGCAGGGAGCCATCTAGATTGCGGACAGATGCCCCTCAACTCTGCAGCTTTGGAGGGTGACTGGGCCTTCCTTGATACTAAGGGGAACATTCCCCTGATGCTTTGGGGCATTTGGATTATCTTGTTCTGGCTGGCCCCAGTGGAGAACAGTTGCTTTTCAGGTATCATGAATAAATGTTCCGACATCTGATTTATGTTGGGCCATAATCAAGATGTTCTGCAGATGGATAGAACAGGTCTGACGAGGTGGGACTGTGTCATTTGAGTGTTACAGCAGAGCTGACTTCAGAAAGAAAACAGGAGGAAGGCAGAAGATGCCTTTAATAATCTTTATCTGCATCCTTCAGCACCCTGCGCTTACACCCTAGTCCTGGCCCTGTAAAAGATGATAATTTCTCTTTCTCTCACAAAACTTAACCAGCTACCTTGTCCCGTCAGCTTCTAAGATGTCAGCTGGCTCACCCAGAAACTCATCTGTGCTCAAGTGGCATGCAGTGGTCCCATGACCTACCTTTGTCTTACAATAGCTACTAAGTTTTTCACTCTAGGGACTCAGCCAAAAGTGTCGTACCTCAGACTAAAGGAACAACGTCGATAAGGTCTTCAGGTTTAGTGGCTTATGGGGAGATCTTTTGAACATGACAGGGGCCGTAGCTGCCTTTTCCATGATGTCGTGTTGGGTACCTGTGACTTTCCCCGGTGCCTAGGGCAGCCCTTTGACTCAGAGCAGTGGGCTTTGTTCAGCCTTGAGAGTGGGTGATGGCATGCAAAGAGCGGAGACCTGCAGCACTCGTTCCTCTTTTCTCTCTTTGGTCTGGCTCTCCGGTGTGGTGTGTCCGTGCGCTTTGGGTCATCTTCCTCTCTCCTGGCCAGACTGGTGCCCTCTCTCATCTGACGGCACTGACATGGAACCTGGGGAGAGCCTCTTGCAGGATTCCCCGAACGTAAATTGGATGGGATGTTCTCCTTGGCTGTCTGTCTGCATCAATGGAGCAGATTCCTACAGTCCAGATCTTGGCTGTACCGTGAGCTTTTGGAACATTGGGGTAGGGATAGCTTTCTTACCTTCTCCACTTCCTGGGGGGCGGGGGGACTCCTAGCAAGAGTGTTTACTGCAAGGGCAGGGATAGGACAGAGTAATAAAGAGGCAGGGAGCCAGGCCTCCGTCTGAAGGGTTCCTTTTTCTAAACCTCTTCTTAGTTATGCTCATTTCAGAGAATATAAGCTGGCCGGAGATGCCTGAGTTGTTAATTAGGCATAAGACACCGCCTTGTAGTTTACTGTTTCCCTATTTCAGAGCCCCCTCACTGTCCCTGGCACAGGCCTTCGACTCCTGGACAAGTGAGTCTGGCTTTGGCAAAGAGGGAGTTGTGGGCTCTGCTTGGGAGCAAGCGTCTGTTCACTCCAGACCCCCAGCATCATACATTGGCAACTGTAGTGTCCATCCAAGGGGAGTCTTGGACTTGCTCTAATGGTGCATAATCACATGTGAGCAGCTTGATGCCTGCCTGGCCCCCATGCAGGCTTTATATTGAGTTACTGCTGGGTGTGTTCTTTCCCCTAAAATTCTGCTTGCCCTGCCTTGGAGAGTGTCACACGGAACCCAGGCTGAATATTCTAAACATAGCCCTGGTTCACGTTGTGGAGTGCTGGCCGTGTGGCAGACGCCATGTGGAGCCCTGACCCCCTTCTCGTCTCCTGCTTTTCCCCACCCACATCCCTCCCATCTTCTTGAGAGATGCTTTGAACATGACCCATGGAGATAAGTGTTAGGAGCTGCTGCTGAGATGCTCTTTCCCTCATGCACCCTCTCACACGTTATCTCCAGCCGCTGGGAACCTCCCACAGCTCCCTGGACATGCCGAGCTGCTCCACATCTTCAGGAGTTTGTTCAGGCTGTTGCCTCCACCTGGGGTGCCCTCCTTCTGGCCCCGTAGGCTTCCTGGAAACTACCAGTCCATCTGTCAGCACTGAGTGGCGGTCTTTTCGGTCTCTGTGAGCAGAATTTACCATCTCTTCCTTGTCTCATAGCGCATAGGCTGCATTCTTTGCCAGTCCGTGAGCTCCAGCCAAACCCCCTGTTTTTCCATCACCGGCAGGCAGTAGGGGCTCAGCCGCCGTGAGATGAAATAGAAGCAGTTGGCTTTGGGATAGGAGTACTATGAAAACTGTTGAAGGCGGTTGAGTGCTCGTTACTTGTCAGTAAGTACATTAAACGCCCTACCTATGACCTCATTTAACACTCCTGGCAACTCTGGGAGGGAGATCCTGGTATTTCCCCTTCTTGAGCTGCCCTCCGGCACCCATGCGCCCGTCATTCTCTGCCCCAGCGTCCTGCTTACCTTCTTCACAGTACTTTCCTCTATCTGAAACGATCTGTTTCCTTGTTTCTCGGTTGTCTCCTTCACCAGACAGGAAGTTCCATGAGAATGGGGACCTTGTCGGCCGTGCTCACTGCTGCAATGCCAGCACTAGTACAGTGCCTAATACACCGTGGGTGCTCGGGGAGCGTTTGTTCGCTGAAAGAGCAAAGGAGTGAATGAAGACGCCCCGTGTCACAGATAAGCAGATTGAGGCTTAGAGAGGTTATCAGATAGCTTTGCCAAAGTCACCCAGCTTAGAAGGGCTTGGATGGGAATCCTGGTTTTATTCCAAAGTGGACAATCCTCACAGATGATACCACCTTCGTTAGGCGTTTTCCAAGGAGACAGATCTTCATGTTCCTAGGAGAAAGTCTGCTTTTCTGTTGGATACAGTTACTGCCTTGAAGGCCATTCTTCCCCATCTTCCACTTTACCTGCTAAATCCTTTCTCCTAGGCCAGTGCAGGTTGTGTGAGGTGCTGTGTGCCAGCCGTCAGATGCCTCCTAAGTGCCAGGCGTGTTGCTAAACACCGGGGATAAAATGGCGAATGAGAAACGGATTCAGCCTCCCAGGAGCTCAAGTGGCAAAGACACATTTATAATACAACCGCATGAGGGCTGTGCTGAATCCCTGAACCCCTGGAGGCTGTGGGGGAGAAGCAGGGATCTGTCAGACCACCTTCATCACTGGCTCCCTGCAGGCAGATAAGGGGGTGTCAGCCCAGCTTAACTCAGATGTTCTCCTCTAGGGGGTAGAGCGGAAATCGGCTGAAACCTTGAAAGGAGCATCCTAATTAAAAGGGTAAGAGGTGGATGCCTCTGACCTCAGGACAGACAGGATTGAAACTGAAACCAGTGTCTGACCCAGAGACATCCTGCCCTAAGTCCCCGGGACGGTGTCTTGGTGGCGGGCCCTTTGGCACGACTGTTGGCTGGAGCCCACAAGAACCAAGGTGAGCATCTGAGGGAAATAGTGAACTTGCAGCCAGGATCCTACAGGGAGGTCACAGGCGGAGAGACTGTCGGGATGCCTTACAGCAGGGAGGAAGGTTTCTGGTCTTTGATGTCCAAACTGGAGTGTCAGTGTCCAAGACCTTGGACAGATCTTCAGCGGTCAGCAGAGCTCACCGCCCGCGCCACTGGGAGCGAGGAACGCAGCCAGGCTGACTTCACGTGCACCCTCCTGTGCCGCTGTCACCCATCACCGAGTCCCCTGCCCAGCCTTGGTCGCAGTTCCAACTCCGCCTACCTGTGGGACTTGGGGATGTCACTTCGTTTCTCTGTTCCTCGTGTTTCTTCGTCTGTAAAATAGACTGCTAGTGCTGTTAGGGCTCTTGCTACAAAAACTGAACGTGAACATGTTGGAGAGGGATTAGTTCAGTGCCCAGCAGATAATAACGATGGCGTCCACTTAGTGAGTCCTTACACGTGTCACTATCTTCATTTCACAGATGTGGAGACGTCGGTTTAAAGAGGCCTCCCACCCACGGTCTCATGCTGATGTGTGTGGACCGGGGCCTTGAGGCCCTGTCTCCGGTTCTTAGCTGTGTGCTTTTCCCACCGTCCCTACCATCACAGTGGCTATCCCTGCTCTCCCACTTCTGGACCCGTGCCTCAGCTGGTGTTTCTACAGAGGGAGGGAGGAGAACCACGAATAAGGCCCCCTTTACTTCCACCTTGGCCTGCTTGACTCTCTCCCTCTGCACACCATTAGGGGAAGGGAGGATAGCTAAAGTTGAGAACCCAGACCTGCCTTGAGCACAGCTCACAGCTGGATTGTGGAGGGCTGGAAGTTGCCAAACATGCAGCTGTTTTATAAGGAGGCCAGATGAGAACATTTCCTCACGCGGAGGAATTGGCCCTTCAGATTTCCTTGCTTGGGGAGGACTGGACTTGAGCTTGCTTCTGCTTTGCCCTCAGTGACACAGCATTCCTTGGACATACCCATCCTTTACCAGTAAGGCTTAGTCATTTGTAAGAGTAACCATGTCTGATACAGCATTCTCAGCCACACCTGGTGCCTCCCCCCACCCCCTTGTGGTTCTGTATGCCCGGTGATTGCAATGACAGAAAAGAGATAGAGCTCGGGCTCACCTGTAGAAATCAGCTGTCTGTGAGATTCCTGGGAAGTTTCTCTGAGACTGGCAAGCTGCCCGCAGTTAACCTGGGAAGGCTTGGAAGGTTTCTAGAACAATAATACCTCAAGGAGTTATTTTGATAATTCACTGGGTCATTCATTCAAAAAATATTTGGTGAGGTTTCCCTGGTGTCAGGCACATTATCCGGTACTGGTGATACAGCAGGGAACAAAATACTTAAGGCCGCTTAGCATCTCAGAGTAGCTTTAGGTAGTGACAGGTGCCATGGAGACAATACAACAGTCTGACGTAATTGTGCAGGGCTGGGGTGGCTGCTCTAGACTGCTTGGTCAGGGGAAGCCTCTGAGAAGGTGACATTGAAGCCAAGACCTGAATGTTAAGGAGCCAGTCACTCCAAGCCATGAAGGGAAGAACTTAGGGAATCAAAGAGCAATGCCAAAGCCTTCCTGCAGGAGCAGGCAAAGCCAGTGTGGCCAGCAGGTGGCTTGAAACGGGTTAGAGAGGGAGGCAGAGGCCAAATAGTGCAGGGATTTGGGAACGATGGGCTTTCTTCTAAGGCTATGGGAGGCCATTAAAGGAGTTTTAAGTGCGGCAGCGCCATAATCTGTTGCACATTGAGAAGTATTACTCTGAATGCAGCTTGAAAACTAAGCAGTAGTGAAGTAAGGGTAGAAGTAGGAGGACCAGTCAGAAGGCAAGGGCAGTAGGTCAAGCAAGAGATGGTGGTGGCCGTGGAGAAGAAGAGGGAACCAGCATGGGATGGATTCTGCAGTGCGAGTCAGCAGAACTTGCTGGTGGACTCGATGGGATAAGGAGAGGGTGCTTCTAATGTTCTGAGCACAACGGTCAGCACATATGATGCACTTAATAGGCTCTAGCTGTTTGCTGCCATCATTGACAAATGGCCAGTTACCGGACACCAAGGGAACAGGCCCGGAATTCAAGGAATCTTGAACCCATTCAAATGATGGCATGACGCCTACAGCACATGTGTGACGTCCATGTTGGCTCTTCTCTTTGTTAATAAATGGCATTCTTAGAGAAAACGGGGCCTGCAAGTTTGACAGTGTATTCAGGAACCAGAAATGTTGATTTCCAGTTCATCTCACCGTCATCAACTCACTGTATGAGCGTCAGCCTCTCTTAGGCTTGATTTCTTCATCTAGAACTATGAAACGTATTGAGCACTTTCTGTGTGCCAGGTACCATGCCATGCCAAGCACTCTGTATATGCTCATCTCTGCTTAATCTTCCCTGCAACTCTTCCAGGAGAGCACTAAATTGTTCTCCATTTCCAGGTAGGAACACTGAGCTCACGATCCCACAGCTAGTAAATGGCAAAGCTGTGACTCAAACCTAGGTGCTTCTTCCCTTAAATCCACATTTATAACCCTCTGTGATATAAGAAGCCACAGTGGGTCTTGAGAATTGGTTTGCTTCCAGTTTTCAACTTCCGGACCTCAATTCAAGGTCACCGTGGGACTCAAAACTACTGAGAACTAATCTGGAATACTTAAAAAAAAAAAAAAAAAAAAGCCCACAATTCATACAGAGATTAGAGATTAGTGTCAAGTATGTATTTATTTATTGATCCTTTCTCCCTCTCCCTTTGGTAACTTGTAAGATACAGCAGCTGAGGCAACAGGAAATTTGAAGTCCAGCGTTTTATGAAATCTTATGTTTAAGATTTCTGTGGAAGGAAGCTGCTTGAGTGAGATTTGGTTTCCATTATTCACTTGCAAGAAAAGATGAGAAAATGGGGTAAGGGGGATTTCCTGAAGGGGCAGGGAGCAGGGAAGGTAAGCCCTTGGGCTATTTTCTGCTTCCAGCCACCCCACCCTCTAGAGTTGCCTGGCTCCTAATAGGGGTTTAGGAAAGGTTCCCTTCCAGTCCCCACCACTGGAGGTCATCAGTTATGTGACATCCAGTTGTGCTGGGGGAAGAAAGGGAGGCTGGGGGAGGCCCACAGAAAGACAGAGAAATGCCCCCATGGCATTTTCCTCTTGAAGTTCAATGGGAAACTGAATAATAACATGGAAGCCATTTCAGAGACGAGATACACACACACACTCATGTACGCTGTGTGCACACACACCCCCATTCTCAGACACTTTGCAACTGTCCAGTGTTGGCAAGAGTGTAGGGAAAGGGGCACTCTCATACCTATATGAGTAATGATTGTAACTCAGCCTCTGATGATTTCTGAAGGACAATGTAACAATCGTATATCAAATGCCTTTAAAAGTACATCTTCTTTGCTTGTTGGAGAAATACCTGATTCTAGGACTGGGGAAGGAAATACACATCATGAGCCTGGAGCATTTTGTAGTGCCAGAAAGTAAAGAAGTGCTCAAAACAAACCCCCAGCAAACCCCTCACTGATGAGGGCATGTCAGGGGCCATAGGAGCTGATGAAAAGAGCTCCCAAAGGCCAGAGCTGAACAATTTGACCAATAATAAACAGAGTAGTATTTATTGGTTTATAATCCAAAGTGTAAAACTAAATATCCATGAGTCCATACTGATAGAAACTATTGAATAAAGAAAGAAGAGACAAATCTCATGTTCAGAAGAATTTACAATAATGTGTGCAGGCACTCTGCCCTGATTGAGGGAGAAAACAACTCCTTACTCCGTAGGTGTGGTTTGCTCATAGTGACTTCCTTCCAGAATGTACAGTATGGGAAGTAGGGAAAGAGTAGCTTTCCTGTGAAAAACCTTAACAAGCACAGCCTGGGCCAAGCAATCAAGGTCAGCATCAGCAGTGCTAAGTCCTATTGCTGGCGACCTGGATATGTGATGAGAATAACAGGCGTCTCTATAGTTCTCAAAGGCCCAAAACCATGGCTTAATCATGACAAAAACATCAGACAAATCCCAGCCAAGGGACAGTCTACAAAATACCTGGCCAGTACTCCTTGAAACTGCCAGTGTTGTCAAAGATAAGAAAGTTGAGACACTGTCACATCCAAGAGGAGACTAAGGAGACATGATGACCAAATGAAATGTGGCACTTGGGTAAAATCTGGAACAGCACGAGAACATCAGAGAAAAATCAAGGAAATCTGAATAAAATACAGACTTCATTTAGTGCTAGTGTGCCAATATTGGTTCATCGTAAAAAACACACTTTACTGATGTAAGATGTTAATAATAGAAAAAACTACATGTTGGAACCCTTGGGACTATCTTTGTAATTTTTCTGTAAATCTAAGGCTGCTATAAAAAATAAAGTTTATTTTAAAAACATGCCCTGTGACCCAGGTGTTTCCCTTCCTTCTCCTTTTGGAAATAATTAAGGATGAACCTGCAGATTCATCCACATAGATATGTGTCACAGAGGTGTGGGATAACAAGTGAGGATTAGAAATAATTTAAATGTCCAGGTACAGTAAATCCATACAATTAAGTCATGGATCACAATCTTATAGACATGTATTTCCTTTCTTTTTTAAGTTTATTTACTTATTTTGAGAGAGAGAGAGAGAGAGAGAGAATCCCATGCAGGCTTTGTGCTGACAGGGCAGAGCCCACACGGGGCTTGACCTTAAGAATGGTGAGATCATGACCTGAGCCGAAACCAAGAGCCAGCCACTTAACTAACTGAGCCACTCAGGCGCCCCTAGATATATATTTTCTTGATAAGAAAAGGTATTTATGATTGCTAGTTGAGTGGAAAAAGCAGATTCTGAAAGAGCCTGTGAAGCATGTATTTTTATATATGCATGAAGGGGTAAAGATAAATACCTTTCAGTGTGTTAAAGGTAATTATCACTGATGCATAATGCTATGGATTTTTCTTTCTTTTCATGGAAGCAGTATTTGTTACAGAAAGTACAGATCAGCAAAAAGTAAAATGTTACTTTCTGAATTTAAAAAAAAAAAAAGAAGGCTGGAAATGATTCCTTTATAAATCCAGCCGCAGCAACAGGAGACTCCATCCTAAGAAGGGAGTTCTGAGAGTAGGTGGGGCATTGGCAGGCTAGTGAGTGTCTCCCTACAGACATGCACCACCTGAACAGACCTGCTGGAACCGCCCCCCCCCCCCCCCCCCCCCCCCCGGCCCCGGCTCCCATAGAAACAGTCCACCACCCACTTAGCCCCTGTGGAGTGCAAGAAGGGTAGCCACCTATAAAAAACAGCACACAGGTTGCAGGGTGCGGGGAGATCAGAGCTGGCATTGTGGTCAGAGGGTGGACCCGAGGCCAGGCTGGAGACCCAAGCCTCTCTCAGAGGCGCCCACACTGGTCTGTAAAGGCAGAGGCAGCTGGAGGGCTGAGATGCAAACCCAGTGTCTGTTGCCTTCTCCTCCTGTAGTAATCCTACCCTTACCTGGCACTGTCTCATCTTAAAAAGAATTTGCGTGTACCTTCCATCGTATTACAACAACCCATGGAAGTAGGTATCATCCCATTTTTCAGGGGAAAAAAATTAAGCCTCAGAAGACTTCATGGCTATCACTTACTGACTGCATAACAGGGTGTTAAAAGATACAGGCCTATGTCACACCTCTTACCCAAGCCCAGTTGCATATCTCAGGGTTCTGGAGTCTGCATAATCTAGATCCACCATTTACCAACTGGGTTTACCCTGAGGAAGTTATGTACCTTTGCTTGGCCTCCATTTTCTCATCTGTAGAATGAAGATCATAATACCCATCCAAAAGCTACTATTAGGGTTTAGTGAGATTGTGTGTATAAATTGCTTAGCACAGTGCATGGACCATTAAGTTGGTGCTCTGTGAATAATGGTTATTATTGAAGAGACGGTTCATGGGATAAAGTAGAATGTGATCTGGGGAGAAGGATCCTTTTCCCCGTCTTTCCTGTGATTTGAGAAGGAAGATACAGCAAGGCTGGAGCCACCTGAGACTTTTTTAAGAGCCATGATGAACTGACGAGTCAGAGGGCTTTTGCTCCCACCAGGCTTTAGTTCTTGGCTCTCTGTAGTGGGTCCTAATCAAGCAGTGCTATTCAACAACCTGCTGTTTGGACCCCGCCAGAGAAAGAGGTGAAGGAACCTGGAACATTTAGGCCAGCCTTCAGATTGAGCTGGAGAGGGACGTACACAGGAAGCAAGAGAGAAAACAGTAAATGAGAGCCAGTTAATTAGCTCAGCGAGCCTGTGTGTCAGAAAGGAGCTTGGCTTTTGTCCGGTTTGGAATTTTCCTAAATTTCACTTAGAACGCAATGCATCCTGATTGCCCAGAGTCCCCCAGCAAAGCCAGGACTAAAACTTTGAAGTCCTCTCGTGTTTTTCTCAGTTAACCCGGGATAAACTGAGGACATTTCACTTCCTGTTATATTCATACCTCACTTAGTTCCATAGGCAGCGGCTAAAAATCGAAGTTCTAATTCTTTACAGCACGGTGACCCCTGCTCACTGGCAGGCTAGGGCAGGTGACAAGGGGCACAGATGTGGCTGTCCTGCTCCGTCTGGTGGAGGAGTGTTCCTGGATCTGGGCGTGCGGTCCACCCCCAAAGCCAGACCGGCCACACGCTTACTGGAACTGGGCAGCCACAGTCTCAGGTGGCTAATGGAGGCTGCCGGTGAGCTCTGTGACGATGCCTGTGTGGCTTCACTCTCGGAGGCTACTAAATCTATCTTCTCAAATCTAACCTTCCTCCCTTGTTGATACCTCTTAATTTCTCTATCCTCTCGAGTTGAATAATCCTTTTATGGCAATAATGAATTAATAAATAGCCAAGGACTCAGCAGATAGGAGCGATGCCAAATCAAATTAAGTTGTATTATATTCTCAGGAAAAGAAGCTATTAAACTCACGAGGTCAGAGTGCCGCACACCTCATTTATTAACGTCCTCTCATAAGCTGCCATCTCCGGGGACACGAGTGGAGAGGCTGAGCTCCTATCCGCGTGGACTGCCTGAAGAATCGCCACTCTTGTCAGCAGGTGTTCAGGGGCTGCGTGTGCCGGGGGCTGTGTTGTACCCCTGGCAGATCCCTCGATTTCACGCAATCCCTCCTCCACAGTGTGCCTGGCTGACCGAGGGGGCACGGCCTTCTGCCGGCTGGGGCTCCCTAGTCCCATCCCAGCCCCAACCCGCCGCGACCCTGGCTCCCCGGCCAGGGGTGTGTCAGATGGCATGCCACTCTCCCAGTCCGGATTTAGGGGCTCTCGGTTCCTTAGCGAAACTGTGTCTCCTACCTGCTAAAATTATTTAGAAAAAATTAGGTGCCAGGGCGCCTGGTTGGCTCAGTCGGTGAAGCGTCCGACCCTTGATTTTGGCTCAGGTCATGCCCCCAGGGCGGTGAGCTCAAGCCCCGTGTTGGGCTCCTCGCTGAGTGTGGAGTCTGCTGAGGATTCACTCGCTCTCTCTGCCCCTCCCCCACTCATTCTTTTTCTCTTTCTCTCTCTGCCCCCTCCCCCACTCGTGCTGTCTCGCTCTCTCTCTCTCTGAAAAAAGAAAACTTACGTGCCTCCTTGTCCAGTTTAAAGTTAACTCCTGAAATTTCATATCAAGTATAGATAGTTCAAAGGGTGTAATATCTGTCATGTGACATGGGATGAGCCTTGCCCATGTTTTTGGCAAAACTCTGGCACTGCCTATGAAGTTGACGGGCAAGATTTGCTACCTAATCTAACTGGCAGAGGTCTTTGTGGTCAAACCGTCCAGCCAGATCAGTCTTGCTTTCTGTCAGATCCAAGTTGGATACCTTTTTCAATCAAATAGCAGTACATACATCGTGACAAGCATCTGACTTCTGAATGTGAACCCTTAGGTCTGTGGACAGACAGACAGGAGCACACAACCTGGCCAAGAGTTTGTCGCCTGGGCAAAATGAAGGATTGTGTCCTTGATTGTGTCTTGCCTTGCTCTCCTAGGACTCTCTTAGAGGCAAGGAATTTGAAAATCGTCCCCTGGTAAGAGTCAGGAGGGTGAGAGGCGTGCATTTATTTTCTGAAGGGCAGGACGGTGATTGTGCAGGCAGGAGTGGCCTACAGTGGGGACTAAGAGATCACGGGCACGTTCTTCGACAAGTGAGGTTTGTTGGGTTTAAAAAAATTTTTTTTAATGTTTTTATTTATTTTTGAGACAGAGAGAGACAGAGCATGAGCAGGGGAGGGGCAGAGAGAGAGGGAGACACAGAATCCAAAGCAGGCTCCAGGCTCTGAGCTGTCAGCACAGAGCCCGACGCGGGGCTCAAACCCACGAACCGCGAGATCGTGACCTGAGCTGAAGTCGGACACTCAACCGACTGAGCCACCCAGGTGCCCCGACAAGTGAGTTTTAAGAAAGAGTACACATGGAAGTTAAGGATCTAGACCTGGAGTTCCTTAAAAATCACACATGCCCTCATACCCCCTGGAGAATCATTATGTACCACAAGGATATGTGTGCCCCAGTTTAAAACCCCTGCTTTTAGCTACAACAGCATTCTCCAACTGCGTCAGTCTGTGACTGCAGCCAGTGAACTAAGCTTCACTCGGTATTTGTCTTCACTCCTGTTTGGCAGAGGCCTGTCAGCTGGAAGGGTCAGAACCACAGAACTCAGCCTTTCTTTCTATTCAGTACCTGTATTTCGTCAGGTCTGAAGCTGTCATTAAAATAAAAACAAAACTCCTCAAACAAGCAAAGAAAGGCACTGTCGCTCTCCAGAAACGTAAGGGCATTTGCAGATAGGGACACATTTGCTCCGGAGTGTAGCGTTTCAGATGCCAGGACCAGGAACATTGAAGGAGTTAGGAGGAGGCGGGAGGTATTGATTCAGGGACAGAAGGAAGGTAGGTTGAAGAAGGGAGCCCACATTTTTAATCACTTATATTACATGAAATACATAGAACTTTCACAATAAACCTGTAAGATTAGATAGAAATACCATGAGGAAAACAGACTTGGAGAGGTTGAGTAACTCACCCAAGCCCACAGCTCATTAGTGCCAGAGCAGAGATTTGAACCTAGTTCAGTCTTGGTGACTTCAAAGTCCTGTAATGCTGCCTCTCCCATTGGTCAATACCTACAATAGAGTGGGCTGTCTTTCCTTTTTTTTTTTTTTAATTAAGTATTTTATTTATTTTATTTAACTATTCTGGAGTAGTTCACGTGAACGGGCTGTCTTTCTAACACCCTTAGTTCATTCTCAAAACAACAACAATGACATCAGTAACAACGCGGACAGTAGGAGGAATCTCCGTAACATGCGAGTACCAATCCAATTATAAATCTAAATCTAAATGTGATCAGCAGATGTTTCAAGAGGAAGATGTTAAGTGGCTGAGGTAGAAGGCTGTGTTACTTCCCTAGGAGAGAGTAAAGACTTTCATAGACTGTTTGAGATAAAGTCTTATGAACACATACCAGCTTATATACAAAGTGAAGAAGCGTTCAGGAGATGCTATCTCATACTAATTGGATTGTGTAACTTTCCAGAAGAGACCACACACAAAGTGAGCAAAGTTCTGTGTCGCCGATTCACTTCAGATCCTTTTTCTTCTTCATTATTGTGAAAAAGAGCTTGTTTGTTAATGGTGAAAATAAATATACTGTATTTGAAGATACAAAAATTCTCTCTCTCTCTCCCTTCCCCACATTTCTCTCCTTCCCCTCTCCCTCCTCTCCCCCCGCCCCTCATCTGCAAGGCTGTAAAGTCTATGAGGACAGCTACTGTGTCCATCATTCATTGTTGTGCCTAGCATCATGCCTAACACATAGTAGACAGTCAATAAGTATTTAGCAAATGAAAGAATCAGTGATATGCCAGAATCTAAGATCTCATGCTTCTAAACTAGGAGATGAACTGTATCTTTCAGACTCCAGAATAGATCTCTTTTAGGGTCATGAGAAAAGATTCTGTCAGTCAGGGCTTCTGATCCTTTCCCCAAGCCAACCCTGCAAGTCTTAGAATAAAGAACCTAGCAACTAGAAAAGCACTCAATTTATTTTTAATTTTATTATACTCAGTTTGGGAGGAAGGGTTGTTGACCTTTTTGTGAATATGATGAAAATTACGGCCTTTCTGAAACAAAGGAACACACAGACAAAATTTGATGTACAATTTAAGTAGGTTCATGAACCCTTTAAACTATGCATCTCAAGTTAAGAATGCTAAAGAGTGAAATGCAGCTTAAGGAAAGGGCACAGTCACCCTGCTAGACCTCTCATATTTGAAGGAAAGTTGACAAGAGAACAATAAGAGCTTGCTTTGGATATAGTACCAAAGGGGAGACTATGGCGCCGGTTCCAGCCGTGCCTCGTTTCTGGTGAGACACTTTCGTAAAAGACCCTTTGTTCCCTTTGGGACAGATGCCACCAAACACTACTCCTGAATGACAGTCCACTGTCCAGCCCTTCCTAGCGTGCACCCTTCATCCTGTGATTGGACCACAGGCAGGAAAAGGGGAGAAATAAGGCAGAGTTTTGGATAGTGCAGGTTGCTGAGTTTTTGGCTCCTAGAGTACACTTACATTAATTTCAGGCTCTGTGTCTCGAAATGTTTTTGCTCTTAGCGGAAGCACTACAAGTCTGTTGCCTGGGATATTTTCCTCTCTCCCAAATGGATGCAAGAAAGCACAGATTTTATATGGACGTAGATAATCTGTCACGAGATAAAACATTTCTAGGTCATAGCTGGGAGTGGATGCACCCCAGACCTTCCCTTTTCTCCAGCTCCTATCTCTACCAGAGGAAGATTTTTTTCTGCCCTTGTAAGCACCCCCCACCCCCCACTTCACTACTTCAGATTTCATCCAGCCCATACTAATCATTAAGTTTTAAGGACACAGACCTCACTGGTGACTGAGGATTTTCCACCTCTCAGCTTCACTTTCTTCATCTGCAAAGTGGGGATAACGCCATCCGTCCCTATGTTCTGGGATCATCATGAGCAGCGCTTAGCTCAGGGTCCCTGGCACACAGTAGGCACATGATCAAGTTGACTCGTCTGATTTTAAGGACAGTGGCCTCTAGAAGCAGAGGAGGAGAAACCAGGCAAGTTTGCTCCTTATGCCCTTTGTAGTGGGCTCACTTCTGTCCCTGCCCTTTTCTTACCCAGTCCCTATATCAACAGTGTTCCCTTCTGGGACCGAGCCAGGGAGGCTCTAACCTCAGGCGCCCGAGGTCCTAGCCATGCCTCTGGGACTCACAGCTCACTTTTTTGGTGCCTGAAATATCACTGACATTTAGGACCACCTGGTCAGGGCAGTAATAAGTATTCCTTTCAGCTCCCTCCTTTCCTCCCTTCCTGTTGTTTTTACTTCTCACTCCCTTTTTGACAACAACTATTTCTTGAGCACTTCTCTGTGCCTAGCACAATACCAACGCTAGATACTGCTAATAAAATATTAGATTGTGCTAATAAAAGAAACAGTGTGGCTACTCTTGTAGGCTCCAGTCAGAGGTAGAGTGGAGAGTAAATAGCAGACAATTCATAGGATGTGATAAGGGCAATTAAAGAAATAAAATGTGGGGATGACCAGGGGATCCGACTTCGATAGAGGGAGTACCTTCCCTGAAGAGGTGACATTTGAGCCCTGTGACTGTCCTGGGGCGCGACTTGACACGTTGGCTTGATGCCAAATGAGACGTGCTGTTGGCCAGTGCAGAGACAGAGCTTCTCTTTGTTTTTCTCTCCTAACAATAGAGGATTTAAGGCTTAGGGGAAGTCAAACTGCTGATTTTTACTAGCTTTTTGTCAAGTAAGCTTAAAAAATATTACGACCTTCACCTGCGCCTTTATAGCTATTCACTTACTGTGTACAGGCATTGTGTACTTTACATATATTATCTTATTTATTTAATTCTCCAATAACCCAGTAAAGCAGGGTTTATCATCAAAGTTATCCCTGTAGTCAAAGAAATCAGAACTTAGAGAAGCTAACTAACTTGCCCATGGCCAACGGCCCATCGGTGGTAGCTGAGGACTGGGGTCCAGGTGGGTCTGAGAACAGGGCCTGTGCCCCCAGCCAGTAGACTAGGCTACCCCCCTTCTTGTGAGGTCGTAACTCACCTGGTTCTCCTTTCCTCTGCAGCGGTGCCAGTGAAGACGAGGACACATGAAGGCTTGCTGTCCCCAGTGGAAACTCCTCCCTCTCCCTGTGTGTATGTGACGGCGTGTATGTAACGGCTTCTGATTTCTGTGAAAGCTGCCCAGCAACAAACGTCCTTCCACCGGATCCATCCCTAGGTCCACAGCAGGCACACATCTGTCCAAGGGATGACCAACTTTATTGTCACTGACTGTGCTTGTCATTCTCTTGTCATGGTAGGTCAAGGAAAAGTGCCCCTGTGATCAACCAGGAGCAGTTAATTAAGAAGCGTCCTTCAGGTAGTCCCTCAATGGCTGCTTTGAACTTACTCAGGAAAGCCAGCCCTTGGAATATCGTATACCCAGACAGCATCGCTTCATCTGGAAGGATCTGGAATAATCTTGAAGGGCAGTCAGAACTTTTTCCCTACCTGCGAATAAAACCCCACTTTATTTATACTGAAGCATGAAATAATGGGGGAGGGGCAAAGCAGGGCTCTGTAGATAGTTTCTGAAAGTCCCATTATACAGTTGTGAAAATGTGGTTCCATGAAGTGAGATGGGTGGCCTGAAGATGGGGTTGGAGAAAGAGTTAAAAGTTTGAAATACAGAGATATTTTTAGTATATGAGGTTATCCAGCACTTCAGATCCATAATTCAGTGCTGTGGAAATGAAAAAAATGATTGAAGAGGTGGAAAGGAAATGACTTTAAAAAAAAAAAAAAAGGACCAAAGAGATCTGATTAAAAGTTGAAATCAGTATTTCTGAACTCAAATTGCCTGAGTTTCCAAAATAGTCACTAAAGGATCTGATGGAGCCTGAGTTATTTGGGTGAATTCTGCCAGTTTTCTGGGTCTTGTCACAACATGAAGTCTGCAATGTATATTGCAAAGTGGGAATTTTTCAGTGTAGGTTTTTGGTGCCCTCGCCCCAACCCCCGTGGCCTCATTTGGCTTAAATGCAGTGTAGGGAGAGTTCTTATCGCTCTGGTGTGCTGAGTCAAGCCCCGTCTCCCAGCAGGTGCACCCACCTTTCACTCCAGCTGGAACCCCTCTTCCCATGGCATCCCACCCACCGGCCTTCGGACCCTCTCCTGCAGCCAGGCTCTCCCCTCTCGAGTACCATGAGCAGAGGCACACCGTGGTTGCCCTTCCAGCCCTTCCCCACTCCCGAGTCACATTTCCTTACCATCAGGTTTTCTATCCCCAAGTAAGCCATGATTTCTAGGGAGTGCAAACCCGCAAGCTAAAGAACCTGCATTTTTTCAGACATCAGTTTATGGTTTGGAGTTAGGGGATGCCCTTACTTTTAGATAAAACAGTTAATTATGAAATAGAATGTTCGTACACGCAGTTAAGGTAAAATGGGACACTTCCCAGGGAATTCTTATTTGCGAGTGGGATGTATGTGTTCCCTGTCCTCTGCCTTTAGCGGTATTTTGGTGTCCACTCCCGAGAAGTACAATCGGAACCGTATCCACGCAGCTGACTCAGGGCCTCGACTTCTAGTTGCCTCCGCAGCAGAGCTGAAGGCATCTGCCCTGGAGAAATCCCTCTCCTCCTGCCTGCCTGTGACCTGTGTACCTATCACAGAGCTTTAGGGCCAGCTGGTTTGTGTGTGTGTGTGTGGGGGGGGGGGGGGTGGTTTTGAGGCCGAAGCAATACTTACTGTAGGAAGCCTATTTATGTCATTGTCCAATCCTGTGTTTGCTATGAAACTATTTCTTTGAGGCCAGGAAGCTACTGGGCATATCTGCTTCTGGGTTAGGATTACCCTGACTCACTACATATGTTAGGATGTTGGGACCAGGAGTCCTTTGGGCAGTTAAAAAAAAATAATATATATATATATTTTTTTTTTTCTCTCAAACTGGTGGTCAACAAATGGCTAAGACAGTTTTGGTGCTTTCCCTACCTGCCTGCAAAGACTGGAGAATTTGGCATACCACTAATGACAACCCCCAGCCTCACCCAACAGAACTCCCCAAAAAGGACCAGGGGCCACTCTTACAAGAGTTTAAAAACCAACAGATTAAGAACACTTGAGGATTTGGATGCTTGTGTTTGTCTTTCCCCAATAATTATTGTTGAATCTCCCAAGTAGTAGCCTTATCTTAGCAATGGACAGACCATTGGCTCCGCCATACCTGATTATATGTTATTACTTAAAGTCAGTTTCTGGGGAACTCGAGCATGTATGCAGTAGATACGAACAGAAGTATAAAAATACATGCCAGCCTATCTCCGTATGTTATCATATCTCTGTAATCCTCAAGGAAAGCACTTTTGCTTTTACTTAGGATTTCAGATTTGCTCGATGGGCTCCTGCTGTCTTCAGCACCTGATAAAACTTTAACCAGGGAAGCATTAAACATGGTGCAACAGCTTCTGCCCAGGCTCCTGAGTTCCTGCCAGCAGCATTTATCAATGTAAGAACGAGGATGCTTCCTGCAGTGGCACCAGCCCCCCCCTGGAGCCAGAGCACGCTGCTCAGACTCAAGCCCCAGCAGGATGAGGCCTTACTGCCAGGTCAGTAACAGAGTGCTCGAAAGTGTGTGCTGACCGACTGCAGGCTGTGGGGGGAGGGGTGGGTGTTGCAGAAATCCCCGGGGAGAAGTCACCGAGGGAGGCAGGTCACGAGTGTGTCCAGAACGAATTGGGTCCCCACAGCGATCCCTGGCTGCTTTCCAAATTTTGGTTCTCTGGAGGCTGAGAGTGGGTTTGTCCTTTGATTTGATATCATTGAATCCAGGCCGATTCTAAGAAGTCCTTAGAGTCTCAGCTGTGGGGGGGAAGTGACCTATATTGAGGACCAGCTGTGAGCCAGGCCCTGCCCTAGGCCCCAGTTTCTCAGCTGATAAAACGGATGTGGAGTGGAAGACCCCGTTGCCCTGAGTTACACAGTTAGAAGTATTAGAGCCAGATTTTGAGCCCAGCTCTCCCTCACTTTGTGGTGGTCGGTGGCACATCGACGATACAGAGGGAGGAGGAGGCCTCAGACCCCCCCACTGCAATCCGACCATCCCACTTTATGGATTCTTTTCCAAAATTACATTTCACGGCTATCCTTTGGGCTCAGAAATGGCATCGAGGTAGCCTCATTCTGCCACTGTAGCAGATACGTGAAGTCCACATTGCTAACTTGAGCCTGCCCCCAGGAGTTGGGGGAGACTTTCCTTTTTGGCGCCATCCCCCAGAAATGAGAGTTTTTCTAGGCCTTCAAGAGTATAGAAGTTCTTAGAAATGGTCCAAGTGAAGAGGGTTCTGCTAAGTTTATTTGAAAATGTCTGCTGCTGCACTGCCTCAGAGAAGGCAGTCTTCCTATTTTAGCCCAGCCTGTCCTGTGCTCTTTGACGATGTGTTAACTCAAAGTTCGGTGAATCTAGACTTTCCTGCTGATACCTGCTATGGACATGTGTACACACACACACACACACACACACACACACACACACACACACACTGAGTACATATGTTTATGTAAATGACAAGGGTACATGCATAGACCCTCACACACACATAGTGGGGGAACTCAGGGGAGACCGGGGCAGCCCCCTCCTGATCTTGTGTACCACAGCACCACCGCGGAGGCTTCTGCCAGCCCCGATCACAAGTGTCACCACATAGTCGGAGCTCAGGAGCTTGCTTACAAGGTGCTCACGAGAAGAACAGCTCCTTGGCAGAGGTTGTCGGCTCCTAAAGCACAGGGCCAAGGTGGGCTCCAGCCCTGCTCCGAGATGTCTAACGATATGGGAAACGATAACCCAGCCATTTTGAGGACCCAGGAGTCTGCCCACTCCAGTCCAGACTGAGGGCACAGCTACAGAGTTTGTGACTTGTGCTGGTGGCAGGGTATAGGAAGTCCTCCCCTCCCCCCACCCAGAAAGTGTTCTCTTGCCAACATCTGAAGTTTCATACGCACATAATGGCTGTTTAGTACATGCTTCGTAATCAGAAAATTGGTTGCATGTTTGCTGTGTGCCTAGCCCATCTGGACTTTCGTTGAAAACACAAATCTCTTTAGGGATGACACAGCCCAGACTTAAGAGAGAGAGAAGAGACTTGAGATCTCATTAATATGGCCTACACCCAGCAGTGCTCTGAAGCCCCCACCCAGCCCATTCCCAGACTCAGGCCCAGGGGGCCTGCCTGGTGGAAGAGTAGCATTTGGAACTGAAAACACACCAGAAGCAGCACAAGGAGTGCCGGGGCAGGAAAATGAAAACAAATTGAGACACTTGTGGGTATAAAGGTGCAAAACATGCCACAGAGCCCATGCTGGGGTTGATAGGACCTTGAGGGGACAGTGGACTTATATTAACAGGAATCAAACCTGACCAGTCTTTGTACAGTGACAGGCCATACTGCATGGGTGGGGACAAGCAACGAATCCGTTGTCCTCTGCCTGTTTTCCTGTGCACAGTCACATTCCCTCCTTACCTTCTCCTTCCACCCTTCACGTTAAACAAGGGAACACTCGCTCTTCCAAGGGAATTACACATTTGAGTTAATGTTTCAGTATATCATTTTCATACTGTAAATTATTTTGTAAGAGAGATTTACCGCTATCCCAGGATGTTTGGACTCAGCGCCCCTGTGCATTTGGAAATCAATAAACTATTACTGGAAATACCATTCGTCTCTGAGAGTTGTGCACAAAGGAGCCTGCTAGGTGTAAATATTCATGATGATCTCCATCCTTAACTGTGGGGATGTTGGAGGCGGTGATGTGTGGTTTAGATACGGACGCTCATTTACTCCTGACTTCTCCAGAGTGGTTTTGGAGATCTCTGGGAAGGGGCAAGCGGATACACTTAAAGTCGTTATTTACAGATATGTTTTCTCCTCAAAGTAAAACAATCCAGGCCTAGGTTAAATTTTCTGAGCAGAGTTAGATTATAACCCAAAGAATGCTTGATCCTGAATGATGTTTTCAAGTAATATTAAAGCTTTACAATTTGGATTAACCAGGGGGCACATCAGATTTTAATTTTTATATTTTCTAGAAATAAAAAATCTTTGTAGAGAAAATTACAGGTAGGCCAGCAAAAACATCTTTGTGGAACCTTGGAGCTATACATGTGAGAGAGATATATATATATGTATATATATTTATATATATGTATATATATTTAAGTAGGCTTCACGCCCAGCATGAAGCCCAACACAGGCTTGAACTCATGACCCTGAGATCAAGGCCTGAACTGAGATCAAGAGTCGGACGCTTAACTGACTGAGCCATCTGGGTGCCCCCCAACTTCCACCTGTGGGGCTGCAGTGAAACCAAAAGTCATATGCACGGAGGCAAAATGTGAGAACCCAGGAGAGTAGACACTTTGTGAACCAAAAGCGCAAGTCCTGCCTAAAGGCATTACAATTCACTGTATAAAAGCCCCTCCTAAAACCCACCACCAGGCGTGTCTGGAGGAGCTGCGATTTATGAACCCTACTCTGAATTTCCTTTGAACAAATTTGTCTCCATCAGACCTCGTTAGTTAGCTGGGGGACTGTGTGAACTTCGGAGAAATTGTCCAAGATAGGGAGGTGAGTCGGTCACTCAAGGTCGCCCGGCGAGCCACACCGACAGAGCCAGGACAGCAGACTCTCTGTCTCCTGTAAGCGTCTCCTCCTTCCCCTCTCCGGTTGCTGAGGCCATTTCTGCCTGGTGAGACGGGGTTGCCAAGCCCCGTAGCACTCAAGAGTCTCATGTTTTAACAAACCACAACGTGTCTGGAGGTTTCCTTCCCTACTGCCTGGTGCCAGTATCTCAACACCACATCCCGTTGCCCCAGCCCTTTCTCATTTTATTGTCTTTCCCTCGGAAAGCTACAACTCTACTTCGTTTCATTGATCTTTGCTTGGTCCAACTTCCAGGTGGCCCCATTTCCTTTACACTCATAAAAGGGTGAGATTGCAGCTTGTCTGGGACATCTCCTGGCCCGGGAGAAAGCCAGGCTGCCAATCTTGGAAGAAAATATCACAGAAAAAACAAAAAACCGAAAAGACCACTTAAAGTCAGTAACTGGCTGTGCCGAGTATCCGTACTTGGTAAAAACTGCAATCTCCAGTTTTAAATCCTTGTGTTAATAATACTAGCTACCATTTAATGAGCTCTTTCTCCGGGCCAGGCACTGGCCTCGTTGCTTTACACATTATCTTATTTAATTCTCAGAGCACTGACATTATCATCTCCTATTTTCTTGCACAAGAATCAGATTTAGAGACTTAGATGCTCTGCCCAAGGTCACATCCTAATAAACGAGAAGCCAGGATTTAAATCTAGCTCTAAAAGGGTTCACAACCCCTTGTCTTAATCTTTCGCTCTCAGTGGCACAGAGTCTGCCTTGTGTTGGTGAATAACACCCCGACCACCACACATACAGTAAGGCCGTGGGGCAGCAGACTTGGACCTTTTTTTTTTAGGTCCTGCTCTGTACAGTCTACAGATGCACAGGGTACATAAGGGAAGGAGGGCTAACGATGGCAGTGGAAACCTCTTTTAACCTGAAACTGCGCTTTGGGAGGGAGGGAGCTATTAGATTTTCTTAGTCTCCTTTATTCCAAGGCCATAAATCGTGAAATCATCAGAAGAGGCAAAGCCGTGCCTTCTTCTATCATAGTCTTAGAATCCCAAAAGTCAGCCAGCTGTGACACTGAGTCTGTAATTTAATTAAACATCTTGAAGATGTCTCCAACAGATTGATGTCGGGCCACCTTCATGTTCTTGGAGAGGACTGCAAAAAGAGCTTGTCTATTTTACAGTCCATTTACTGAGTGTCGCCATCGTGGCCACAGCACACAGCAGGCCATTTGCCTTACAAAAATGGCCCACAAACTTCACACCAGTTTGGGGACTCAGTGGCTACTCATTTACCTACAGCTCAGCCATCTGTCGGTTTCACTTATCCTCATTTCTGGAAGATGAAATCCAAACAAGTGCTCTGACCATGAGTAATTGAGACAGAACTGGAAAAATCTGGAACCTCTGCTGGACCCACTCACAAGTGACTGAGCATGAGGAAGTGACAAGCTAGGCCTCTGACCGGTTGAAATAAATGCTACAAAGCAAATACGTAAGAGAAAGGCCATACATCCACCCATCAAGCCTCTTCTCAGAAACTATTCCTACATCACACGTAGTTCTAAATGTTTGACATCTGGTTTTCAAGCCTACCACAGATTAAATAGAAGGGTGAGAAACGACTCCTAGAGGAAACTTAGGTCAAGAAGGAAAAAGCAATAGAAAACACAAAAACATGTAAGTCTACGGAAGAACTCAAACTGCGCTATTTAGTGCTCAGAACAGCTCCACACACATCTCAATTCCTGAAGGGGATTGCTGTATTATAGGACAATATAATCATATTCAAAACGATGACCCTGAGCATCACACCTAGAGAAATGAAATCGTGCCCAGAAAGAAGGCAAGAATTTGCATATCAAACATGTTAGAGGTGTTCATATCATAAATGGTACAAAACAAAATAAAACAAACACCTTTAGGGGTTTTAGCAATAAACCTCTGAGCATTTAGCTAAACAAAACATCCCCCCCTACCTGAGGTTTTATTGTTCCTTGAGCCTCTAGTGTTTAGAGAGTTTTTGCCGTAACTTTGCAAGTGACTTTCATGCTACAGCGCTTTGCATATAATGGCATGAACAATGGAAGTGCCAGGCTTCCAATGTGATGAATAAAACTAATAACCAGAATACAGGTCAAATTCTGTTACAACAAATACTGCTACTATAAAAATCACTTAAGCATCCCTGTTATCTCTAAGGCCCTGTCAATTGCCCATTTATTTCAAGCAATAGTCATTACAATCAAATTGGAGTATAATAAAAAGAAACTGGACCCTCACCACAAGTTGGATGTAACACGATTTAACCTGTAGTAACACATTCTCCCTTGTATTTCTCCAGTTCTTCGCTGCAAGAAGAATAAACCTTACGTAGACATGGTACCAGCCTGGGAAGCTGGTGTTGGGTAGTTGTTGCTAAGAGAAGAAAACTCAGAAGAAAGGACACACGGAGTTGTGTGGCAAGCCCTCTCTAGGGAATTTGGTCTCCAGGGCCACTTTTGACCTTAATCCTCCTTGGAGCCATCAACCACAGAGTTGCTTGCTTCTAATAGTGGTGTAATGCATATATTAAGCCCTGGAATGAAGACATGATTCATTTCCCATGGATCACTGAGCACTTTGTGGCAACCTAGCCCCGTTCTGATGACCCTAAGATAAAGAAATCCAGAAGCGTGCGACTTGAACCATCTTTTCTCCCATGATGCACTGCTGTCAACACCACATAATTGTAAAAGCCCATGCCATGCTGATTATATATAGAAATGATCTAAGTCAACTGCATTCCATTTGGTATACAGGCAAGGATTTTTCCATGCCTATCCATCTGTTGCTGGTGGCAATGATGAGTTTTGTCATTTGCTCCTTTTTTTTTCTTCCTTCCTTCCTTCTTCCTTTCTTTCTTCCATCCTTCCTCCTTCCTTTCTTTCTTCCTTCCTTCCTTCCTTCCTTCCTTCCTTCCTTCCTTCCCTCCTTCCTTCATTCATTTGTTCCTTCTTTCTTTTTTTCCTTCCTTCCTAACTTCTTCCTTCCTTCCTTCTTCATTCATTCGTTCATTCCTTCCTTCCTTTTTTCCTTCCTTCCTAACTTCTTCCTTCCTTCCTTCTTCTTCTCCTTCCTTCCTTCCTTCCTTCCTTCCTTCCTTCCTTCCTCCTTCCTTTCTTCTATCCTTCCTTTCTTCCTCCTTCCTTCCTTCTTCCTTCTTTCCTCTTTCTCTTCCTTTTACTTAAATATTTATGACTACATTGCAGCCAACATTTTGCAACACCCTCAGCACAGAAGGGATTAAATCATAATTCACATCTGAATAGTACAATCAGCAATAGGAAGAGCAGCAGGGAGGAAAATTGTTCACCTTTTCTCGATGTTATAATGCCTGGCTTGGACCCCAGATTCATGTTATACTCTGAAGAAGTTCATAAATTCTGGGCACTGCTCAGCTTGGGGAGGCAGGCAGTATCCCTTCACACCTCAGGGTGAGATGAGTGGTCTGTTGAAGCTCTGCCATCCCAGAATGTGTTTGCCTCTGCTTGTTTTCTCCCCCCAAGCCAGAGTGTAGTTAAACATTTACACGTCCCAGGCCGGGAGACCGGGTTCAGGAGAGCTTGAATATTTTGCTTGGCTCTTGACGACATTGAGGCCGAGTGTGGTTCTCCAGCTTCAAGATGTCAGTTTGCTGCCTCACCATTTTTATTAGAATAGAGATTGCAGGTGTTGGTTAGGAAATAATTTTTCTGTGTTTGGTTTCTCTCCACGCATTTGGCCTTCCAGGACCTTTTGGACCAGGCTGGATGGCTGTATCCTGGTACCAAATTCGGCCTATTCCAAATGGAAAGAACCATGATAGAGGAGCAAGACTGTTCTTGGGCTCTGCGGTGGTGGTGGTGGTGGTGATATCAGTGGAGTGGTTATAGGTGGAGGTGATGATAAAGAAACCACTAGTGAGAATAAAGATGGGTATTTTCTCAGCTCTTAAACCAATTTCCCACTTGCTAACAGGTGGGTTCTGATCTATTTTCCCCAGAAAACACTGGCCTATCTGATCAAACAAGGGCATTCTTTCTGAGATCAGACCTTATGGGCACTTATGACCAAACTATACTTGCCTATTAATTTACTCAAAACTGGGTTGCCTGCTAAGCCCCCTTCCCCACCTCTGGCATAAAAACAAGACATGTGGAGGAAGAATTAGATCACCTGGAGTCCAGTGTTGCCTATGGCTTAGTGGTGCAAAGAAGCCAGGATTTCTAGAAGTATCTGTCTTTTGCCATTTCTGAGATGGTGAGAAAATCTATCCGGAGTGTTTATGCCCCTCTTGATAGCCAAGCCATAAGCTTCCTTTTATACTGTGCTATGAGCTTAGTCACTGCCCCCAGAAAAGACAATTTCACGATGACTTACTTCCTCATAATCATTGGAACAGTCTCAGGAGGACACGCACACTGCTGCATTCCTTAAGGCCTGGCACATTGTCAAGTGGCAAACTTGCGCAGCAAATAAGAGACCTGGCCTGGTTCACAAGGCTGTCAGAAGTGATCCAGAGTTCAGGCTTCCCCTGGCCTTTTATCCTCTCACCCTCTTTCCTCTGTGCCTCCGCCTCCTTTCCTTCCGGTCTCTCCATCTGGAAACCATGAGCCTTGTGGACTCCAGACACAAATTCTCAGATTTCAGATGTTTGGGAAATTTCTCTGCTTGGGTCATTCTTCAAGAGTAAGAGAATTCAATAAGGGTGGAAAAACAGCTGAGACCCTTCCACAGAAAACAAATAAGGGACAGCCATCCCCTCTGCTAACTCAGCGCCAAACCCCCAGCAATAATCTAACTTCAGAAAAAGTATTGAGATCCTCCCCCCCCACACACACACACCAGAAGAGAACAGAATAGAAAAACAAAATCTCCGCTCATAAAAACATACTTTTCTCCCTTGTGAGGCATAAACACAACTGGCATCAGATAATACAACGTAATTGATTTTGTGTGTCTTACTGGGGAAGGGAAGGGTCTCTGGAGAGTAGACCCACCAGTGGTGGAATGAAGGGAAAGGTAAGGTTTAGCCTAAATTGTTAGGGAGAAGCTGTTAACATTACGAACCACTTGACTCCAGTGTTGAATCTCCAGGACAAAGAGCAAATGTGTGGTCTTCGGAAAATGAAACGAGGGTGCTCCTGATCCTGGGTTTAGAAACAGACAAACTTGGCTCTGGTACTGGCTCTGTCCTAAACTCTGAGGGATTAAAGGGGAAGCTGGATCTACAGGGCTTAGGACAGTACCTGTACTTAGGAAGCGGTAGCTTGTGATGACTGCTTATCGTGATGACCGTCATGCATCCGAATGGAGTCTTCTTGGGGCCGTGGAAGATGGAGCTTGCCCTTACGTTGCCCCACACTGGCTCCTCTGCTCAGCCTCCAACTCTTCCCCGAGGCCACCGCATAGCCCTCTCTGCCACACCCATCCAGTTACACTTTCGTATCCGTATCTCAAATTACATGCACTTATTTGTTCATACAGTAACTTTTTGAAGGTTGTATTGTTTGTTCACTGCTGTATTAGCAATGCTGACAAAATTGCCCGCCGCAAAGTAGATGTTCGAAAAATACTCGCAGACTCTGGGACTAACGTCTTGATAGCATTCATATCCAGTTACTCCAGATATTACATCTTGATGCAGAAAACTGGGCGACACCCTTAGCGACATCTTTGCCAGCAGGAGTGCCCAAAGCATGTAGTGCCACCAAAAGGCACCTGCTTTTCCCAGGAGGAGGGGGACGAGAGCTGGGAAACCTAGCTGCTGTCCCTGCTGTGCAGCGTTTGGCCGGTCAGCTTCCCAATCTAAACACTCCTAAAATAGGGGTAGAGTCTCTTAGATTGGATCTCTCTACCTCTTCCGGCTCTAACACCGTAAGATCTTAGCAAAGAGAGAGGGGACAGTAGGAATGGAAACATCCTGCCTCTAAGAAACCCCAACTCTTCCTCCCCTCCATGAGTGTGCATATGTATGTGTATGTGCGTGTGTGCACGTGCATATGGGTGATGTGTATGTATGCGTGTCCACGGGTGACTGTGTGTGTGCACACATGCGCACACACTGGGGCTATACCAGGAGAACCGGACTCCAACGTAGACTTTATGGAGGGCAGCAATTCCCCAAGTGCTTTGGACCGAATATTCGCATACCCCCCAAATTATACATTGCAGTTCTAACCCCCCAGTGTGATGGTATTAGGAGGGAGTGTTGGTGAAATAATTAGGTCATTAATGTGGAGCCCTCATGAATGGGATCCATGCCCTTAGAAAGGAGGCCCCAGGGAGCTTGCTCCCTTGCCTCTTCCTCCACGTGAGGACACGCTGAGAAATGGGTAAGCTGTCGCCTGGAGGAGGCCCTCACCAGCCCCTGACTGTGATCTCAGACTTCCGGTCTCCAGGACTGGGAGGAATCAACTTCTGCTGATCAACGATCCGTTTTATGGTGTTTTGTTCTAGCAGCCTGAGCAGACTGAGACACGAAGAGCGCATGAGCCATGAAAAAATGCACTGTAGTCAGGTAACTTGGGAAGTGAAAGAGGAGGCCACACAAAGTCCCTGTGGGACTCCTCAGACCTTCTAATATGTTCGTGAACATCACGGAGCCTCGAAGGGAACTGGGTATGGTGTCCCGGCATTCCACGTAACAGTTATAGAAACAGATGTAGAGAGGAGTCCCAATGACCTCATTTAACTGGTGAGAAAATGGGCTGAAAGGGGATGAATGATTGGCCTGAGGTCATTGGGGAACCTGAGTTCTTATCCAGATTTGGCCATGATCTCCCAGAAGAGAAAGTCTGGTCAGTGACCCAGGAGCCCACATTAGAACATTCTGGGAAACACCCCACGCTTCCATCTTTGGTCCCAAAGGGAAGTGAGCTTTCCACAGGCTGGCGTTTCTAGCCTCGGGGCTCGCACAGACATTGGTGTTTAGCACAAGGAAATCTTTCTCGTCAGGGCGGCACCATCTGGAATATGAGGTGCAGCTCTAACAGGCTGTGGTTCTGTCTCTCTCTCTCTCTCTCTCTCTCTCTCTCTCTCTGGTTCTCTTCCTCCATCCCCCACCCCCACCCCCATTCTCTTCTCCAGGCTGCATCCTGGGGTTACTGTTGTGGCAAGCAAAGGCAGCACTGGCCTGCTTGACTAAGACCTGTAGCCCCACGATACACCAGGCGCAGGGGAAGGTGCTCAGTAAACCTCGTGCATTGGCAGGACCCTTCCATCCCAGCTGACTGGTTACCTCCATTCTCAGGACTAGGAAACTGATGTGTAAGTTCATTGAAAATGGAAGTCTGTGGGGCGCCTGGGCAGCTCCGTTAGTTAAGCTTCCAGCTCTCCATTTCAGCTCAGGTCATGGTCTCACGGTTCGTGAGTTCAAGTCCCCGCATCGGGCTCCGGGCTGACATTGTGGAGCCTGCTTGGGATTCTCTCTCCACCCCCGCCCCCGCCCCTCCCCTACTTGCACATGTTCTCTGTCTCTCAAAATAAATAGATAAACTTCAAAGAAATGGGGGTTTGTGTCTGGTCTCTTACAGTGGACCATGGACCATTTTCAAATGCCTTCTCTGGCACTTCGACATCAGTGTGGTGGTGGTCAGACAGGGCTGGGAAGTACCAGCGAGAGTGTGTGTAATACCAGAGGGAAATGTGGTTATATAAAAAAAGACCTGGCACCCCTCCCAACTGCTGTTCTTTAAACATGAGGTCAACATTTTATTTCGAGGATAGGATGGTCCGCACCTTTCTCTGGGTGTGGTGTGTAGGCGCGGGGACGGGGGGGGGGGGGGCATTGGAGGCCATGCCCCCAAGTGCATAACACACTCCGAAAAAAAAGCCCCGACCCCCTTTTTAGACAAGACCATTTAGCGACCATCTGTTGTCATTCCAGCATCCCCGTTTACAGGGTCTCACCCCTCCCCCTCACTTCCAAATGGCTTTTCAAAGTATTTCTTCCAACTCCACGTAGTTGTCTCCCTGAAAGGAGTTTGTATAAGTGCAATGTTCCATCTCACTACAACTTTAGTGAGGTTTTTGCACCCCCTCAACAGAGCGGTCACGTGTCATGCGGGGTGTGCATGTGCGTGTGTGTGTGTGTGTGTGTGTATCATCAGGCTGGTGATGCAGTCATGACCCTGTTCCTTGTACAGAAAGTGTGCGTGACACCCTCTGTGCACTTGCGGGCCGTCTTGTACAGAGTTCATGCCCTTCCGAGGAAAGAAGAGACACAGGGTTGTATTTTCTTAGGAGATTAGTAGATCCACTGCAATGTAACGAGAGCATTTAGCAATGGTAAGAAATAAATACCCCCCACTTGCCAGAACAGCTGTCTCCCCTCCGCCTCCTCCTTCTCACCCCTTTCCTTAGTGCACTCTGACCCTTTCTCTCCCAGGAACAAAGGCACGGCATCCACAGGAGCTCGTGGACACAGCATGTCTCAAAGAAGCCATCACCCCCGTGGTCCCCGGTTCTCCTCACGACAGTTCACGCTAATCGAGGGATTCCGTTTCTAGGAATGCACAACGCTATGGCCTTGAACTGGATCTACCCCCATCCCATTTCGTGTACTCTTAGCCTGACACAGCAGAACACTGAGACAGCCGGTTAATTTAATTGAGAGGAAAACCACTTCAACCAGCTGTTTTGGCAGAGGTTAAATAGAACCAGTACAACGTTGACTGCATTATGCATCTAAAAGAGAGGTTTTGTGGGCATAGCTGGAGTAAAATCCTCTCGTGACCTTGAGTTTAACGTCCTTGTATCAACACCAAACTCAAAGATTTGTCAATGAAGACTCAAGATGACAACACTTCCAACAATCAGCTTCCCACTGGCTTCTTCTCATGGATAAGTTCATTACGCCTTTCACTCAAGCTTTCTCTTCCTGAAATGGAGGTAGGAGTGAAAAATGGATCAGGAAGCCTGGGCCTATCATGTCTTAAGTCACTTTAAATGCGTAACTTACCCGCCCTGTGTCTCCATTTCTCCATCTCTAAAATGGGGATAATAATAGAACCTGACACACTGATGAGAACGATCAAATAAGATAATGCGTGAAAAGTGCTTAATACAGTGCCTGGCAAATAGCCCTCAAATAAAATAGTTACAATCAATATTAGCATTACTATAACACATTGATGAAGTATGAAAAAAGATTTTCAAAAGGAAATTTGGTGGTATCCAATCCCATTTCTAGATCTCTCTAACAAAGAAATATGACACATATACAAAGCTTTTTGCATACAGTGTTCATGTAACATTGTTTCTAATGGCAGAAATGTGATGACTTAAGTATTCATCAACAGGAGGATAGCTGAGTATTTTAGAGTCTGCCTGTGTAGAGGAGCACCGTACAGAAAATTGAGGGTGGGTTTCTTACTGCCTGCTCAGTGCAGCCAACAGTGCCTTTGAAAATCACCAAGTTCTCCCTGTTTAGATTGGCAATCACAGCTTTCCTTCCTGTAATCACAGAACATTCTCGAGGATGCTAATGAGATGATGATTTTGTTTTACTGGGAAGAATGGATTTGCATCACTCAAGCCAAACTGAACAGGCACAAACCCTGAAGAGGAAGGGTTGGCTGAAAAACACCCTTAATCCTATTGCAAGACCATTTTGTCTCTGTGACCTTCAAGTCATGGGGACGTTAGGACCCAATGAGGTAAGGCCCTGACTTTGGATCATTGGAAACCCTCCTCAGAGCTTTCTAGCCTGAGCAAAAGAAGAAGAGTTCATCTGCTCAACCATGTTAAAGCGGAGAAAGTAGACTGACTCTCCCCGTCCCTCATGGCTCCCCACTCCCAACTGTTGGTTCTGCTCCCTGGGGTTTACCTGTTCACTGCAGCCAAAACCACTAGGTTGGGAGTTGAGCTGGCACATCAGCCACTTTGCCACTCTCCAACCTCTGCTCCTCCAAAATGGACTCCCCATTCCTGCTCTGATTTCTACCAGCCAGGAACACTGATCAAGCTCCTCTTCCTCGGAGCACCTGGGTGGCTTAGTTAAGTGTCCGTCCAACTCTTGATTTTGGCTCAGGTCATGATCTCGTGGCTCATGAGATCAAGTCACATGTCAGGCTCGGTGCTGGCAGTGCTGAGCCTGCTTGGGATTCTCTTTCTCCCTCTCTCTGCCCCTCCCCCGCTCATGCTTGCCCTCTCTCAAAATAAATTAACATTAAAAAAAAAGTCCTCTCCCTCAAAACAAGAGCTGTGCTCTCTTCATCAGGGGTTCTTGTCTTGTTTGGGTTTCTTCTGTGCCTCCCTGGGCTGCTGTGTGCTTCCTTTACCCTGGACTCCATTTTCCTTGCAGAGGCAGGTGCCATTTCACTTCAGTTTCATGAGAGAGCAGGAAAGAGCTCAGACCACAGAAGGAAACGCATTGTAATTCTAGGCGCTCCTTATACCAGCATATCCCACCTCCTAGTATAGTGGTCCCATCACATATATTATTGAGCACTGTATTTTGACCTTCACTCTTCAGAGGCCTTCCTCCTTGCTTTTGAGAGGCAGAATGAAAAAGCTGGGGAGAAAGCTTTTTCCCTGTGAGAAGTGAGAGCATGCCATCAACAATGAGTTTGAAAGCACAGTGAAGAAAAAGTGTCACATTCTATGTGCTGTTAGCAACCAAGGGGGAGCTGCTCTAAACTGCCCTGAAGGGAGATTATGATCCCTGGTTGCCCCTCAAGAGCTGTTGTTCTCCATTCGAGGTCGACCTTTCTTCTTGCTCCCATTTTGGCACACATTTTGATGAATAGTGACACCTAGATATAAATTAGGCCACACTGAATCCTTGGCTTCTCCCCTCTCTTGCCCCTGTAGCTAATTTCCCCATTAACAGGAACCAGACTGCGTTTGCCCATGCAGTACCATATTAGGCCAGCAGGGGTCTGACATTAGTTGCTTTTAACCCACAATGACTGACTCCCTCCCCGGTGATGGCTCTGTGAATGAACTTGAAGTGAGAAGCAAAGGGCCATGGTTTGAGATAGCAGAACTCTTAAGTATAAATAGTGCATCCATTTCTGTAGTAAGACTATAAACAGTTCATCCCACAGGGCCCTGACGTTTCCTTATCCAAAATGAAGTGCCCAATTTAATCCGGTTTTCATGTTTACCCAGAAAATACATTCATAAAGGTAGCTACCTTAATCAAGGAGATTGGGCCATCCAGGTTTCTGTCCCAAACAACCCACCAGTTGCTGTTCAGTCCCTAGAGATGCTGTGAGGGCCAAAGTTGTTGTTAATCAAAAAGTATCAGGATGCCTGGATGGCTCAGTTGGTTGAGTATCCGACCCTTGATTTTGGCTCACGTCATGATCCTAGGCTTGTGGGACTGAGCCCTGTGTCGTTGGGCTCCACATGAAGTCTGCTTAAGATTCTTCCCCTCTCTCCCTCTGCTCCTCTCCCCCGCTTGCACTCTGTCTCTCTCTTAAAAAAAAAAAACAACACACAAAAACAAGACAAAAAAAACAAAAAACAAAACCCAGTATCTAAAAAAAGCAAATCAAATGTCTCCAATTTGTAGACACTGTTGTAAAGAAAAACATGAATTTAGTATTTCTGGATCACTTTTTAGTTTGGTATTTCAAACAATGAGTCTTTATGATTTCCTTGAATATATTTTTATTGTGGATGATTATTAGTTATGATGATTATTAGTTACGATAATTATTAAATACCTAAGGAATGTATTGGGCTTTCCAGTTTTCAAAGCCCTTTCACACATTACCTCATCTGTTCTTTATTACAAGAAAGAAATTATTAGCCTCATTTTATAGCCAATGAAATTGAGGCTCAGAAAGGGGAAGAGTTGCCTGAGATCACACAGCTAATTACAGCAGAGCCGGCAATTTTTCATGCCAACGCAGCGAAGTCCATGTATATTAAAGGACATTTACATGTGCAAACATTTATATAATGCAACCCTATTATGAATTGTACTTTTTTCAGCAATTAACCTAATTTTACTTATTAGTATCTATTTATATCTTGTTGCTGTGCTGGAAAGTAATAATACTGTAATTTCCTTACATTATGGAGTGCGTGCTTTTTATTAAGCTGCATGTTCTCTCCCTTCACATAGCCTATTTCTATGTTCTGCTCTTTGATGAGATGGCAGGAAGTGGCAAGACTCCGATCCTGCAGGATTCACAAATCCTCCCTATCTTCAACAGGCCACCTCATGCAGACCTAGAAGAACAAACTGTATGCAACCAGTAGGGCTGGTCCTTGTCTCCTGGGAACCGGGACCCGTTGAGGACAAGCACAGAGAGGCTAGCTTGCCCACCCTGGCGCAAGCTACGCGCCATGCGGTGCTGGAGCTGAGACCTGTCCCACCACGTTCGCAGTCACTGGGGGCACCAACCACAGGACACCTCCGGATGGTAGAAACAAGTAGCAGGAAGGGCTGTAAACCGTCCCTGCTGGAAGCCCGGGTGCTTGTGAAGAATAAATGAAAAGGGATAGGTTAGTACGCCCTGGAGAAGAATGGAGGGAAAAAGACTTTATGGATTTCAAAGAACTTTATGGACAACATTATGATTTTGATACCAACCACTCTGAGCTGCTCGGTTCTCTCAGAATGTCGCTTCTTTTTCACCCTTCCCTTTTATTTCCAAGTTTAGTGACCCAGACAACATCAAGGAAAGGGATCTTGAGCCCTGTGATCTGCGTGGCCTCCTCTGCCACCTGTGCCCGCATTCTGCAAACTGTCACCAAACGGGGCACTTGGGGTCCCGCACCCCACGGCAGCTACGCGGCTGCTCCCGGAAGTGCAGCGGGCACCGCCCCTTCCGGGACTGGAAGCGCCCTCGCCTCCCGGCTCACTGCCCAGCCCGATTGGCCTTAAGGGAAGCCCCACCCCCTCTGTCAGTGAGTGACTCAGAATGAGCACGTGACCTGCAGGGGCTTCTGGGAGATTTCCTCACGCATACAAGAAAGCCGCTGTCTTCTTTTCTTGCCGGGAGCAATGCCTGAGTGTGATCCTTTCTCCTGAGAGGGAAGCAGACGTAGGGCGTGCAAAGTAGAAGGCCAGGTGACTTGGGACTCGCTATGACTTGTCCACAGAGCGCTCTAGCGGACGTAAAGCTCTAACCTTCACAGCAGCCCTGCAAAGAAAGTCTCTGGTTCAGGCCATTCTGCAAATGAGGAAACCGGGGCTAAGGGAGGTACAGAGAGGTGACTTAAAATCAGTTAAGGAGTTAGAGTTCGACCAGTTAGAGTGAAATCAGAGTTCAACCCAGCCCAGAGCTATCTGCCCCCAACACCTGGTCACCCTTCATCACCCTGTCGATCACTTGCCCAGAGGGTGGGGGGAGTTAGAGCAGACCCTTCTGCACTAGTCTAACCAGGGAACTCACACACCCCAGGTATACCTCCTTCCCTCCACCCCACCCTTCTTCCTGAAACTCCCTCTGCTCAGAATGCCCCTGGCCGTCCTCTCCCGCCAAGGAAATTCTTTCCATTCTCCAAAGGCCACCTCTAGGTTGAATTCCCGTTCTGCCTGCGAAGCATGCTACATCTCCTCCAGCCCGTGCAGCGCGCTCCCCCAGCTGAACTTCTGACCGCTTCATCTGTGCCCTAGGTTTGGCAATTCCCCGAGTTTGTGTCATTCTTTGGGTGTTGATTTATCAACATTTAACTCTTACGGTTGACCATCAGGTTCTCCTGAGGCCTATTTCCAGCTTATATATGCATCTCCATATCTTCAGGAATGAGGTCTGACGTCAGGGGGGTGTTCCTTCCCGCAGGGACCTGCATTTTCTGTGTCTTTGTTCCCCTCAGTGCTCTGTGAGCCAAAGAGGCTCTTCCCCTGTCCCAAGTGTAATTAGTTTCCACCCTCTAGATCTTTGTTCAGGCCATTGCCCCTGACTGGAATACTGTCCCTTTCTTCGTTTCTACCCTGGAGTATAATAATGTCTCCTTCGATGACCTGGGGACTGGATGAGGGAAAGATCCTAGTCAATGTCATCTTTCTATCCTCACAGCACCTAGCACAGAGCCTGACACATAGGAGACGTTCACTCAATGTTGAATTGACTTCTGCTCAGATTTGTGATTGGAGCTTCACATATTAACAGGACCTAGAGGAAAACTTTTCTTTGGACTGGGTCTCCCAAGGAGGTAGTATTTTACAGTCAAGGTGGTATCATACTTTTCAAAGCTATGACTTATCAGTCTCTCTCATGTATTTTAAATAACACTTTAATTTTGGCTCTTGACCGTAGGCAGTGTTACAAAGCCTAACTTTTTTACAGTCTGTAACACTGATAAATTAAACCCAGGGTGTGCACATGTGTGGTAACACCCCCACCCCCAACACACACACCCGAAAAGGCTCAGACAAGGCTCGAGAAGTAGGGGTGCAGGATGGGGGGGTAATAAAATCCATAGATACCTTCAAGACCGTGTTGCACTTAACAACTTTGACCTTTTCTGACCAGATGTTGGTAACAAGGAAATATGAGACACCGAAATTTGGCTCACTCTCCCTGCCTTAACACCAGCAGCCAATAGCAGAAAGTCGAGAATATACTCAAAAGGCACAGAAAGATTGAACAGAGCTCTCACCCACCTACTTTCCTCTCCTGCCAGCTTTGAGTTATAACAATAATAGGAAATGAGGGGCACCTGGATGGCTCAGTTGGTTGGGTGCCCGACTTCAGCTCAGGTCGTGATCTCACGGTTTGTGGGTTCGAGCCCCACATTAGGCTCTGTGCTGACAGCTCAGAGCCTGAAGCCTGCTTCAGATTCTGTGTCTCCTTCTCTCTCTGCTCCTCCCCCACTTGTGCTCTGTCTCTCTCTCTCTCTCTCAAAAATAAATAAATGTAAAAAACATAAAAAAAAATAATAGGAAATGACTCTATGTTTTAAGAAATCCTCCTGGAGAGACAGTATTGCCTAATGGTTGAAACCACGGGCACTGGGGGCAAAAAGACCTAAGGTCAAGTGCGAAGTCTACCACTTTCAACAGAGGGTTATCTATCCTTCTGCCACAAGGGTAGAGCCCTCATGAATGGCTTAGTGCTCATAAAGAGATCTCTCATAATTCTCCATGACTTAGGGCCATCTCTTCGCTTGGATGCCACAGTCTGAATCTTTGTGTCCCCCAGAATTCAAATGTTGAAATCGTAACCCCCAAAAGGGATGGTTTTAGTAAGTGGGACCTCTGGGAAGGGATTCGGTCATGAAGGTGGAGACTTTGTGAAGGCGGGATTGGCACCCTCATAAAGGAGATCCCACGTCTCTCTCTCCCTAGCCCGTTCTGTCATATGAGGATATGGTGAGAGATCTACAACCAGAAGAGGGCCCTCATCCAACTAAGCAGGCATCCTGATCTTGGACTTCCAGCCTTCAGATCTGTGAGCAATGAATTTCAACTGTTTATAAGCTTCATGGCCTATGGAATTTTTTTTTTTTAACAGCAGAGCAAAGGACTAAGGTGAGCTTTGAGCACATTTCTGAGCCCTTCAAAGCTCTGACTTCCTCATCTATGAAAACCTACCTCACCAGCGTTTGGTCTAAAGTTATAAATGGAAAGATGTTCTACGAACAGGAGCTCATAGGATCTGCACACGCTCTGGCCCTCTCTCTACTGGAATCTCATTTTGCAAACAGGGTGGGTAGAGAGCTACTTTCTCTACTGTCTCCTGCCACATTCAGAAAAATAACACAGAGAGCTGGTCCCTATGATTAAGGCTCTTTCTCTTTCTTCCTCCGGGGGTTCACTGCCTGCCACACTGCACATACCCCTGGTGGCTGTCTCTGTCCTTACTCAAGGCACTGCAGAGGAGTGGGTTAGCATGTGGGCTTCAGAGACAGATTGTAAAGGTTTGAATTCTGGCTCCATCTGGCCCGTCCAAACTTTTCTGTTTGCCCTAAACTGTCCCAGTTTTAGCATTGAAAGTCCCATATCCCAGGAAACCTCTCAGTCCCAGGCAAAGCAGGACATTTGATCATCCATACTCCACTACTTAGTAGGCTGTGGTCCTAGCTAACATTCTCTCTCCATACTTTGGGGATTTGAACAATTGTATACTCATCCTTGGCGTTGGAAGGAAAGGAGCGAGTGTCCCACAGACTCACTCAATGTTCACGGTCTAACCCCCTAAGTCCACCAAAGGGCCCACCCCCAGGAGGCCTAGGCCCCATCTCAGGCAGAGATGCCCTCAAGAAGCTTTGAAGTGCCTGATCTCAAGTTCATCTCTCCCCTTCTGGTGAGAGGGAGCTTTAACACGACCACACTGGGGCAGACACTGTGCTGACACCCCCACCTGTGTGTCCGAATCCACCTTTAAATCTATACTCTCCCCAAGTGAGAATGAACCCAAGGACAGGGGAGACCATTGGGGTTGAAGGAAATGAGAAGTCTTTCTGGGATATCGGGTGGAGGCTGGAGGTGAGGGGAAGGTGAACAGAAATGGGCCGGCTGCTTCTCTTTAATGAGAGCGGAGCGGTTGTCTTCCTCCGGGGTGCATCAACACACTAATGAACCTGGAAATCAATCCTTGTTGCTGTGCAGGGGGTTGGACCAGGTCAGCCAGCAGCCCAGGCTTTACGACTCAACACCCCACAGGGAAGCTTCCGGTCCCCCTTCCAGGCTGACATTAAAATAAGAGGAGTGGGGGCGCCTGGGTGGCGCAGTCGGTTAAGCGTCCGACTTCAGCCAGGTCACGATCTCGCGGTCCGTGAGTTCGAGCCCCGCGTCAGGCTCTTGGGCTGATGGCTTGGAGCCTGGAGCCTGTTTCCGGTTCTGTGTCTCCCTCTCTCTCTGCCCCTCCCCCGTTCGTGCTCTGTCTCTCTCTATCCCAAAAATAAAATAAAAAAACGTTAATATTAAAAAAAAAAAAAAAAAAAAAAAAAAATAAGAGGAGTGGCCACCACATGGCTGGCTGTGCCAAGTTACATCTCCCAGGGTGGCCTTCTGCTTTTATGGCTCAGCACTTTACATTTTGCTGGGTGTTTAGAATTTTGCAACAACTCTTCAAGGTAGGCAGTATCAGTATCCCCGTTTTCCAGATGAAAAAAAAAAATCTAGGCCTAGAAAGTCAAAGGGATTTCTACCGTGTCTCGTAACTACCGTACAAGCAGGGATTAAGAGCAGTGGTCTTCAAACGTTTCTATCTCACAGCCCTATCAGGAAAATGTTCTGAGCAATAGCTCCAAGACACATGCATAAAATTCATTTATAAAATACAGTCGTGACCGTTGTGTTAATATATTAAATATACAGTAAAACATGAAAATAAACATTAAGAGCACATGGGATCAGGGGGCGCCTGGGTGGCTCAGTCGGTTGAGCATTCAGTTCTTGGTTTCAGCCCAGGTCATGATTCCAGGTCATGGGATCAAGCCCTGTGTCAGGCTCTGCGCTGAGCATGGAATCTGCTTAAGATTCTCTTTCTCTCTGTCGATCTCTCTCTCTTTCTCTCTCTCCCCCGCTACTCCTCGCCCCTGCTCTCACTCTCTCTCTCTCTCCCTCTCAAAATAAAAATTAAAAAATTAAAATAAATAAATTAACTTGAAAAATAGAAAACTTTAAAAAGAAAAAAAAAAGCATGAATGAGATCAGACACATTAACAGAAGGTCAAATGTTTGCTTCTGTCACCCCAGTAGATCATCTTGTATCAGTGATGTGGGCACAACCCAAACACCTACTGCAGCCAAGCTGGCAATGTAAATAAGTGGAGTGGCCTGGGTGTAAGAGAATCTATGGGAAAGCAGATGAGGAATGGCAACGGATTTGCAGCCTCAGTGTTGGACAGTAGGGAGTGGTGAGGACTAGGGCAAAATGAGAGCAAATCTCCCATTTAAAGGAGGTAGCTGTCACTCAGCGTTAGTTGATTGTTGCCGTATGAGAATATGGGCCCAGGGTTTCCAATCTTCCCATTTTTCCATAGAAGTCAAAAATTCGGGTTTTTATGTGAGATGGCACACAATTTTAAGCTGTTGGCCACTGATTTCTTTTTTTTTTTTTTTTTTTTTTACAAAATTTCAGGGTCCAAATGGGTCAAAATCAGCTTGCAGTCCTCTGAAGGGCAACCATGAGAGTAAAGGTAGGATCTTGGCCTTTGTATCCAGTCTTGATTTTGAATCCTAGCTCTACCTTGCACAAGTCATTTAACCTCTCCATGCTTCTGTTTTGGAGCCAGGCAAATGGAAATAATAATACCTTCCTTTGAGGGTTATGATGTGTGTGAAGCATTTAGGACAGTGCCTGGCACATAACAGAGGCTCAATAAATAATACCCGTTGTCAGTGGGGGCCCACCTAGTACTCAGCCCTGCTGACTGCAGACCTAATTTTCTTTCCACTCTTAAAAAGGCTTAAACAGAACACCCCCAGCCAACTTCCAATCTACGTTTTGCAGAATTCATTCTCCTGCCCAGAAAGGCAGTGCTTTCTACCCAGGTCTCCTCACTCCCGAGAAGAATCCAGAAGCAAAAGGAATGAGCAGGCTGTCTCTCAAGTAGGCTGCAGTAGGAGGTGGCGAGGAGCTGGGAACGAGCACTGGAATGGGAGTCAGATGGTCTGAGCACTAGTCCTGGCTTGGCCGTGCCCAAGCCATGTGAACTTGGACAAAGGACTGAACTACTCCAGGCCTCTGTTCTACTATGTAGAAGTGGACACTAATGTCCACCTGCCCCCAACGCAACCCTCCCCCAACCCTTCCCCTCCCTGCTTTGTGCCCCCCTGGGGTTTGACCGCAGTAGGCTCCCCCCTTCTCTGGTTCCCAGGAGGGTTTGGCAGATGAAATGCACCAGCAGGTGAGCAGTGGGGGGGAAGGAAGCAGAGGCAGAGTGCTCATTCTCTCTGTGCACAGTGGCCGGGGGGCGGGGCTCCCCTGTGTGAGGCCACGGCGCCTGCCAGGACATCTGCTGTAGCTCCAGCTCCTGCTCTGGCTCTCATCTTGTGGGGGATCCACTGCCTCCCCTTCCCCTGTGCCCCCCAGGGACGGCAGGGCTCCCCAGCACTGCTGGCCCAAGGGGGACTCCGGCACCCGTTGTTGGTTTCCCTTAAGCCTGTCACGCCTGTGTGAGTGGAGCCTCCTCAAGCCCCACCCTCACCCTGACGGCGCCGTCTTTCTTGCCGAGACCCCGACCATTACACATACACAGCACGTGTGTTTTTACCTTGGAGCTATGGATGCGGAAGGCACTCAGTGTTGCTGGAATTAATTTGAAATCATAAGCTTTTCTGCTTCAGCCTCAGGCTGCCAGAAAATCCAATTATCCAGATCCCTCATTCCCCGAGTGCCCCGTCCATTGAAATCCATACACACTGATGGGCGATTTGTTCATTCACAAATGTTTGCCATGCAACTCTGATGGGCCAGGCCCTGGACCAGGTTCTGAAGATCCGGGTGAGAACGAGCAAGCAGTGTCCTTGTCTTTTTTAGAATTTATATTGGGGCGCCTGGGTGGCTCAGTCGGTTAAGCGTCTGACTTCAGCTCAGGTCACGATCTCACGGTCCGTGAGTTTGAGCCCCGCGTCGGGCTCTGGGCTGATGGCTCAGAGCCTGGAGCCTGCTTCCGGTTCTGTGTCTCCCTCTCTCTCTGCCCCTCCCCCGTTCATGCTCTGTCTCTGTCTCAAAAATAAATAAATGTTAAAAAAAAAATTAAAAAAAAAAGAATTTATAGTCCCATGAAATTATATGGAAAATGTTACCAGAGGGACAACCTCTGACTGGCCAGAGTTCCCTGTGGGTCTGAGGACCCAAGGGTGCTCCCATGGGACTCTATGAATGTGTAATTAGTTTGCAGCCAGCAGCATGATTTACTGACCCAACTCCTGTTCAGAACTTGTAGCTACCTTCTACTTGGGTAGCTATGGAGAACAGCTCTGGTTAAAAAGACAAGCATAGGGTGGCACAGTTGGTTAAGTTTCGGATTCTTTTTTTTTTTAATGGTTATTTATTTTTGAGAGATACAGACAGAGCATGAGTGGGGGAGGGACAGAGAGAGAGAGACACAGAATCTGAAACAGGCTCCAGGCTCTGAGCTGTCAGCACAGAGCCTGACGCGGGGCTTGAACTTGGGAACGGCGAGATCGTGACCTGGGCCAGATTCGGACGCTTAACCGACTGAGCCACCCAGGTGCCCCATGCAGCCGACTCTTGATCTCAGCCCAGGTCATGAGCTCACAGTTTGTGAGTTCGAGCTCTGCATCAGGCTCTGTGTTAATGGTACAGGGCCTGCTTGGGATGCTGTCTCTGCTTCTCTCTGCCCTTCCCCTGCTTGTGCACTTGCTCTCTCTCTCTCTCAAAATAATAAATTAATTTAAAAAAATTTTAATAAAAAATAAAAAGACAAGGATAAATCATCAGGATGGGGCTCACAGGGAAGTCTTTGATTTTCTTACAAATAGAAACAGACTCTGTGGGTATGAACCTTTGCTCTCTTTCTGCCCCTTTCCTTTTACCTACCTAGAACAAAGGCGCGATATTTGGAGGCACAGTGACTGCCTTGGGACTGAGATGACAAGCCAGCCCTCTAAGGGTGTCAGAGCAGGGAGACAGCAGGTATCACTGAGTCCTGGACTGCTTAGCTCCAGATTTGCATAATACCACTCCTATATGTTCAAGCCACGGGTAGGCAGGTAGTATTACATACATTCAAGGGAATCCCTATCTGGAGGAAATTCTCAAGATTGTCTGATCCAACTCCTTCCCTTATATATGGAAACTGAGACACAGTGAGGGAAGGATCTTGCCCCAAATCCCACAACTGGACCAGAACTCGTGTCTCCCAGCCAGTCCCAGTGCATCCTTACAAGCTCCTACAACCTGTGCGAAGATTTGTGAGCTTTATGTGTGTGTTTCCACTGTTTGCCTAGTTCACAGGTCCTTTGGAAACAGATCTCATGTCTTTGGTCCTTCTTGGCCCCTTTAGAAAAATAACTGACATGCATATTCATGAGCAATAATACATGCTTCTTGTATAAACCACTGAGTTGTTGGGGGGGGGGGGTTGTTACACAGCAAGAGCTAACCAATACATACTATTTACTATAGGACAAATCTATGCTGAGAGCTTTACATAAATACACCAATTCATACAACAGGCCCACGTGGTGGATATTGTCGTCTTCATTGCATGGATGAAGAAACTGACATTTAGAATGTTTCAATAACTTGCCCTTAGTCACACAGTAAGAAGTGGATCCAGGATTTAAATCCAAGCATTCTGACCCTAGAACTATCCTAGGATCTCCTTTCCTTCAGTAGCCTCTGCCTTTTGTTCCTTGTAAGATCAGTTTGGCTGTAAAATCTTAGGACTTTTTTTTTTTTAAGATCTTGTCGCAGTACCCGGAACCTCTTGGGGGGACAAGGGATTGGATGTTTTTGGCCAGTGCCTCAGTGGACATCCTGAACAAGCCTGACTTGGCCAGCATGTCCATTTCCTCTTTCCCACAAATCCCGTTAGCTCTTCCTGCAAGGTTTGTCTGGATTCGGGACTTCTCATCACCTCTTTTCCTACTGGTACAGTCCAGCCCACAGCCCCATTTTACCTGGGTCACTGCAGCAGCCTCTTAGCTGGCCTCCTTGCTTCCACTCTTCCCCACCATGGCCCTTTTTTCATAGCAGCTGGAGTGATCATTTGAAAATTAAAGCCAGATGATGGCAGTCTGTGCTTCGATACCCTTTGTGTTTGTTTTAAGAGCTGCCATAACAGAATACCACAGACTGCCTGGCACACACAATAGATTTCTTTCCTCACAGTCGTGGAGGCTGGAAGTCCACGATTGGGGTGTTGGCAGTTTGGGTTTCTTCTTAAGCCTCTCTCCTCGACTTGTGGTCCTCACGTGGTCTTTTCTCTATCCCCATGCATCTTGGTATCTCTCTCTGTGTCCAAATTTCCTCTTTGTATAAGGACATCAGTCATCCTAGGTTAGGGCTCACTGTAATGGCCTCATGGCAGTTTCATCGTCTTCAAAATCCATCTCCAGATACAGTCATATTATGAGATACGGGCAGTTAGGGCTTCAAGGTATTAATTGGAGGCGGGAGGATATAAGTCATCCCGCTTATAACACCTTTTCACAATTTCCCAAACTTGGCATAGAATCCCAGGTCGATACTACATCCTCTAAGGGTCCGTGCGATCTGGGCCACGTCTCCAACTTTATGTCCCTCTGCTCTTCCCTGTGCTCAGTACACTCCGGTCACACTGGCCTCCTAGCTCCTCATCGCCACAACACATGCCCCTGACTTCAGGCCTTTGCACTTTCTACTTGTTTGCCTGGAACATTCCTTCATCCCCAGATATCTACAAAGGCTTACTCTGCCTTTGTTCTCGGTTACTTTGCCCAGATATTACCTCCATGACAGTCTAGCTTCTTACTTTGCTTTTTTTTTTTTCCTTTGGAACATTTATTACTGCCTGCCATTATCTTATGTTTATTGTTCAACTGTCTGTCTCCCCCAGCAGAATCTCAACTCCAAGAGGCAAAGGCTTCATTTGTTTTGTTCCCAGAAAAATCCCCAGGGCCTAGCTACAGCAATGCTACTCACAATATTGCACCAATAAATGTTTGAAGGAAAATGAAATGAAAGAAATGAATAAATGAAAGAAATGAAATAGCATGAAATTAATTGAATAAAAAGAAATTAAAAATGAAAGCCCTATGCAAGTAAGAAAGAAAATCCTTTTTTAGGTCACCATGACCTTTGTTCTTAATTCCAATCTTTGACCTAAGAGTTAACCGCTTATCTTCCAGAAGCTCAATAAGCATCCTAGAACATTTAGCAGAAAGTCTCTCCCAGGTTGTCAGCAACTGATCCCAAATGCAGGAACCTAGAAACTTGCAAAGATTTTCTCCCTACTCTCTTCTTTATCACCTGCAACCAATCAGCCTACGACTTTGACAGTAAAGTGCAGATGGCCCCTGGCTGACCATGATTCAACACAAGATTTTTTTCTTTTTCTTTTTAATATAACTTATTGTCAAATTGGCTTACATACAATACCCAGTGCTCATCCCAACAAGTGCCCTCCTCCATGCCCATCACCCATTTTCCCTCTCTCCAACCCCCCCCCCCAACCACTCTCAGTTTGTTCTCTGTATTTAATAGTCTCTTGTGGTTTGCCTCCCTCCCTCCCTCTCTGTTTGTAACTATTTTTTTCCCCTTCCCTTCCCTCATGGTCTGTTAAGTTTCTCAAGATCCACATATGAGTGAAAACATATGATATCTGTCCTTCTCGGACTGACTTATTTCACTCAGCATAATACTTCCAGCTCCATCCACATTGCTGCAAATGGCCAGATTTCATTCTTTCTCATTGCCAAGTAGTATTCCATTGTACATATAAACCACATCTTCTTTATCCATTCAGCAGTTGATGGACATTTAGGCTCTTTCCATAATTTGGCTATTGTTGAAAGTGCTGCTATAAACATTGGGGAACAAGTGCCCCTATGCATCAGCGCTCCTGTATCCCAACACAAGATTTTTCAAACTGATGATGGTGTGAAAGTGATATGCACTTGGTAGAAACTGTACTTTGAATTTCCATCTTTTCCCTGGCTAGTAGTAAGTGTATGGTCCTCTCTGGGGCCGATGGGCAGGGCAGCCACCACTCCCGGTCAGCCCCGCGATGGCGAGGGTCAGCAATGCTATGCTGACAACCAACTGTGGGCTAATGTAAGTGTTCTGAGCACATTTAAGGTGGGCTGGGCTAAGCTAGGATGTTTGGTAGATAAGGTGAATTATGTGCATTGTTGACTTATGATATTTTCAACTCACAATGGGTGTATTGGGACTAACCCCATTGTTAAGTCAAGCAAGATCTATAATTGAGAAGCTGATATGCAAATGGATCCTTTTCAAAAAAAATATTTAAAAAAAAAATTTTTTTTTTAACGTTTATTTATTTTTGAGACAGAGAGAGACAGAGCATGAACTGGGGAGGGTCACAGAGAGAGGGAGACACAGAATCCGAAACAGGCTCCAGGCTCTGAGCTGTCAGCCCAGAGCCCGACGCGGGGCTCGAACCCACCAACCGCGAGATCGTGACCTTAGCCGAAGTCGGACGCCCAACCGACCAAGCCACCCAGGTGCCCCCCAAAAAAATATTTTTAATGTTTATTTATTTTTGAGAGAGAGAGAGCAGGGAGGGGCAGAGAGAGAGAGGGAGACAGAGAATCCTAAGCAGGCTCCAGGCTCTGGGCCGTCAGCACAGAATCTGACACGGGGCTCAAACTCACAAACTTCAAGATCATGACCCGAGCGGAAGTTGGATGCTTAACCGAGCCACCCAGGCGCCCCTGCAAATGGATCCTTTTATTGTGGGTAAAGACATTCAGATCATTTGAAGACAGAAAAATGGGGGAGATAATGTATAGAAAAACCCTGTACTCTTTAAAAGGAGGGCCCAGTGTAGTTCACTGCAATTCTGACTCGACCCATTTCTCTAGCTCTGATGGCAGCTTCTGGAATTGCAGGCAAGGACGAGGAACTGGGAAGTAAAGAGAACCAACTGTTGTTTTTTTAAGCTTTTAATTTTCATTTCAGTGCAGTTAACGTACAGTGTTATACCAATTTCAGGTGTCCAATATAATGATTCAACAATTCTATATATTGCACAGTGTTCATCATGATAAGTGCATTCTTAATTCCCTTCACCTATTTCACCCATTCCCCCCTCCCCCCCCCCCACCTTCCCTCTGGTATAAAGAAATAAAACAAAGGAACAAAGGAAAAAGGAGAGAGAGAGAGATGAACCAACTTTTTTTTTTTATTCAATGACTACTTTAGTGGATTCAAGATATAGCTGCCTCCCCTTTGGGAAATCAAACCCTCATCTCCAGCAGAACAGTATCTAGAGGCACCTTCTTTCTTCTGGCCCTGTAGATGCACTTGATGGAGAGCATCCCTTTGAAACCTCACAACAAACATCCAGGAAAGATGTCTCTTCTCTTGTTGACAAGGACACTAAGGTCCACAGATAGGAAGTATTCACCGAAGTAAAAGGGGGCAGGATTTGAACCTAGGTCAGGTTGATTCTAAACCCTGTGATCTTCCCAATAGTGACCAAAGAGGATAAACCTTGCACGTTCAACCCATTTCACCCCACATTGAATTTCCCAAGTCTCTGGACTTTGAACTTTCCTGCCAGTTAGAGTCTCATTAATCCAACCATCTTCATTGATTGTCTCCTAGGTGCCAGGAGCTGTGCTTTGCCCAGTGGCTTCCAGCGAATGATGAGTGAACAATGATCATGATATAATTTAAGTGGAGAGAAAGCAACTCCTACGGGGTGTCAGAGCTCTTTCTCAAATTGAGTTACTTTTTCGCTATTGAATAAATTGTAATTTGAAAAGCTGGTAAAGTGCCTTCTTTTGGTGAGCCAAGCCAATCAATATGTGCCATTTAAAATTCTCCTTTCTGTGTCTCTCCTTTTCAGACGGACTGGAGAAAATGGAAGCATTTGAGACCTGAGATGACTGGGCTGAATTTCTTAATGGAGTGATTTTTTTTTTTTTTTTTTTTTGGAAGTGATTTGTGTCTGAAGAATAGGCTGTCCAGGGCAAGCTAAGTGGACGGCTTTCCTGGAGAGAGGGGGAGACAGGACTTGCTCGTGCCTGCTTGGGGGGGGAGGGGGCACAGCCCCTGCAAGAATCTGCTTGGAGACCCATCCCATACAGCCATCATAGGTATTGATCAACCACAAAAGCAGATTTCTAGAATAGTAGGTACATATATAGGACATACATATCCACATGCGAAACTTGGACTCTCTCTCTGGCTCCAAAATCTTAAAGGGTGTTATTTCTAACCTGGTGGGAATATGAGTGACTTTTTTTTCCCCTTCCTGCTCCTCTGGAATGCCACATTTTCCCTCGGTAGACTTGTGTCACTTACAGTCAGTAGGTGTCATTCACTCTGTCTCCACATTCCCTCCACCCTCCCTGTCCCCTGTCGTTCCCTTCTCAAGGTGACAACGTAAAATAAAAACAAAAATAAAAAAGTCTCTCTCCCGCATCTCCTTTCCCCCTAACAGGGGTGAGAAAGCCTCTCTCTGCGGCCCATCCCCTTCCTTCCCGCACTTCGGCCCCCTTCACAGCCTCCCTAAGAATGCTGGGGGGTCCGGAGCATGAAAGGAATGTCCCCTATCTTCACCCTGTGCCTGCCAGTCAGATTCCCCTAAGATGTTTCCCTTGGGAAGGAACTGCCCGCAGGCCCAAGGAGGACACAATGGCAGGAACCCGATGGCACCTGATAGCAAGGCCCAAATTCCTGTTCCTGAACTCCAGAGGAACAGGGGGCCTGAGTCAGGCAGCCAGGACCAGGGACCCAGAGGCTGACCTTTGAAGCACAGAGATTCGGGGACTCGCCAGTTTCTTCATTTGTCAAATGGAGAGAATCATGCCTTCCTTCTTCCCCACAGGTGCGTCATGAGGCTCATGTGACATAAGGGCCGCGGAGGTGTTCCAAAAGGTCGCAAGTGCTACAGGGTGATTCACCGTCCCCATTTCTCTCCGGTCTGTCTTCCCCCGCGCCTGCCCTAACTTGGGCCTTCACCGTCTGGCCCCGTGACTGCGCTCTGGTCTCCAGTCTTCACACCGTCCACGCCTCAGTCCCAGCTGTGCCCTAACATCCTTCTAAAACCCACCCCGGCTGAGTGCATCCCGCTACGACACCTCCCGCCAGGGAAGCCGGTCAGGAGGATGGGCTGCCTTCCCGAAATCACAAAACAGCAAAAGGGAGATTATGCAGCTGGGCCTCATTTAGACACGCGCCTTGGGGCAGAGCGTTTTCTCCAGCCGCTGGCAGAAGAGAAGGACGTACGGGCAGCGAGGAGGCAGAACCTCGGCCCACAGCCACAGGAACCGCATGCAGCCAGCAACCTGACGGAGCTTGGACGCTGATTTGTCCCCAGAGCCTCCGGAGGAGAGCCCTGCCTGGCCCAAACCGTGAGTTGGGCCTTGCGAGACCCTGAACAGAAACCCCAGTTGACCCTACTTGAATCTCCGACCCACGGCGCTGTATAAATGGGTATCATTTCAATCTGCTAAATGTTTAGTAATTCGGTATGCAAGGTCTTGGGTGAGGCTGCTTTAACAAAATACCACAGCATGGGTGGCTTAAACAACAGGAATTTTTTTCCCATGGTTTTGGAAGGTGGGAAGTCCAAGATCAGGGTGCCAGCATGGTCACGTCCTGGTGATGACCCCCCCCCCCCCCCCCCCCCGGTTTGCAGATGGCCACCTTCTTGCTGTGACCTCACGTGGTGGAGAGAGATCGTCTCTCTGGCATCTCTTTTGATGGGGCGCTGGTCCCATTCGTGAGGGCTCCCAAAGGCCTCATCACCAAATGCCATCACACGCGGGACTGGGTTTCAACCTATGACCTGTGGATAGATACAAACATTCAGTCTGTTACGTGCAGCAATAGAAAATTAATACATTTGCTCTTTCAAGGCCTTAAGGGTTCTTCTCCAATCTCCATGTCACACATGAGCTCTGAGTGATTGTGGGGTTTGAATCTGGACCCAATCAACTTGCTGCCGAGTTACGTGGCACTCAGTTCCTCCATTTCCTCGTCTGTGTACTTAGGATAATTACAGAACTTCCTCATGAGGATTTTGGGAAGATTAAGTGAGTTAACCCAGCAGAGTACTTACTACAATATCCAACAAAAAGGAAATGCTGCATACGTTATTTTTTTCCTTTGTACTGTGATTACATTCTTTGCAGACATTCCCTTTAAGTCAAATGGGTTTATTTATTAACCTGGGGAAAATACACTTTTCTTGGCTTTCACCATATCTCCTTCTCTTACTCTACCCCTCAATACCCATCCTTCCAGGTCTTTCTCTGATTCCTCCCTCCTCCATGAAGCCTACCCTGACCGTTCCAGCTCATGGTAGTCTGTCCTCTATACTAACTTCTAGAGTACCAGAGGCTGGTGCAAATCCTTAGACTCTTACCTAATCACTTTAAATGATTTTTTTACTATAATAGAAAAATATCTGTCTTTTGGAGATAAGAGGGGAAATCTACAAAAGTTCAAGGCAGGAAATAAGTCACCTGCTGCCATGGTTAATAATATTTCCTTCCTGTCTTCCTGTTTTTGTTGATTGTGTATATATAAACACATATGTATATAGTTTCCTTTGTGAGAATAAATCTCTGCCCCAGCCCACCCAGGGCATCCATCTGCCAGAGGAGAGATTAGGATTTGTTCACAGAAGGAATTCAGAGAGGAAAAATACAACATGGCATTCAACTTTAATCATGCAAAATAGGATCATGCTGGAAACCAGGGCATTTAAGAGCTGTTTTAGCCAAGGTTCCTGCATTAGTCTCATATGGCTGATATAACAAATTACCACACATTTAGTGGCTTAAAACAACACAGATTTATTCTCTGACAGTTCCAGATGTCAGAAGTGTGAAATGAGTCTTATGGGGCACAAAGTGTTGTTAGGGCCCCTTCTGGAGACTCCAGGGGAGGCCGATCCTTTCCTCTTCTAGCTTCTAGACTAGCCTGCATTCCTTGGCTCATGGCTACATCTCTCTAATCTCTGCTTCCAACCTGACATCACCTTCTCCTGACTTTGACCCTCCTGTCTCCCTGTCTTAGGGATCCCTGTGATCACATTGGGCTCACCTGGATAATCCAGGATAATTTCCCCATCTTAACACATTTAACTTAAGCGTATTTGCAAATCCATTTTACTATGAAAGGTAACACAGTCATAGGTTCCGGGGATTAGAACATAGACCTCTTTTGGGGCCAGTATTCTGTTTACCACTTTACCCTAGAGAATGGAGCCTGCAGCAGGGATTAGGTGCTGCCAGTCTTATTGTGCTGTATAAGCCTAGAGCAGTAAGAGTGAGGAAAAAGGGGAGGAAAGGAGCAGATTGCAAAGCAATGCAAGGCGGTGATTACTGAGCCGACCGTGTCTCAGGATGAGCTGAGAAAAGCAGGTTGTCAACAAGAGAATTGTTCAGCCACGTGGAAGTCTCCAGGCACGTTATATGGAGAAACTGTCTCTGGGAGCAGTCCGTTCAGAAGAGGGATGAGGCAGAATGTATCTGCCAGTTTCTTCCCTTCTCTTATTTCCCATCGATCAAAGTCTGCCCCATGTGGCATTAATCTCAGCACATTTCTGAGTGGCATCATTTGGGTCCCTTTGAGAATTATTTGGAAAGCCAGATCCTATACCCTTTGCTGTGATGCTGTATCTGAGTCTGGAAGTGATGGGAGGAACCAGAGACACTGGTTATGCGTTTTATCACTCTCAGGAGGAACTTACAGAGAGGCATGATGACCAAGAGAGGGCAATCAGCTTGGGGCCCAAGTTGCAGGTGAAGCCAGCAGAATCTGATAAAGCAGGTGAAGTCAGGAGGGTCTGAGGAAGTACCGAAGGCGTATCCAGCACATTCCAGCCCTGAAATCCCCTCAGGTCCGTCATCCATTCCCGTTACATACTCTTCCATAATATATGAGGCGTGGAGTTGTTTTCTGAGAACCAGATGCCCTCATTCCTCCCTGAGAGGGCAGGTAAAAATGTAGTCACAGAATGCCTTCATGGTCAAGCCTAAATTTCCAGTAAAACCAGAAAGCGAGATTAAGAGAACAAGTGACATTCTCCACTGTGCTTGTCCCAAGGCCATAGTGACACCCCTCACCTCCACCCGCTCTCACACTCCGCCCACGCCTCTCCTCGCCTACACTTCTGGAGCTTGGTATGCCACATCTGGTTAAATGGGAGAAGATGATTGGAGATCAGAATTTATGATCTTCTCTCCAGGGAGCCTTCCCTGGTGTGGCAGCTCCAATCTGGAAATTGGCTCTGTGATGTGTCAGAAAATAAGTTAGGACATCCCTTGCGTGTCACTGTGTAGGGTGAGGCGGCAAGAGGTACGGGGCCTTCGCATCAGGTGCTACCTTTTCAGATCAATTGTTAACAACAGTTTCAATCATGCTTCCCTGTTGCTTAACGGCACAGGACCCAAACAACTCTGCAACCACGAATTATCAGCGGGTACGCAGGGGCCCCTGTGAGGAGCCACGGGTGTTTCGGGGGGAGCCTAAGGCTGGGCAGCTGAGAGGGGAGCAGTTATTAAAATAAAATTAATTTAGCCATAGGTACCATTTACTGAGCACCTGTGTGCCAGGAGCCATACGAGGCCTTCCTCCCAAATAATTGATAGGAAAAACCGCATCGAAGTAACCACAGGATCTAAGAGAAAAATTGCCTGCACTCCAGTCACCTAATTAAATCAATATTTTTATTTTTGCCCCCACACATATATAGTGCTTCTTATTCATTACCACATCATAGACACCACTTAGGATATTAATTTCCACAATTTCGCTTTAATTTTGATCATAAATAATATTTCTACTTTGTGAAAATCACGGTTTATCTCTTTCTCCTGACTTTCTCCCCCCGCCCCTGACATTGTAACCAGGATTAACGGCCTGAAAATATCTCCTACATCTTTCTCCGTGTTCTTTTAGAATAGCCATAGTGAGGGGCGCCTGGGTGGCTCAGTCGGTTAAGTGTCCAACTTTGGCTCAGGCCATGATCTCACAGTTCGTGAGTTCAAGCTCCACGTTGGGCTCTGTGCTGACAGCTCAGAACGTGCTTCGGATTCTGTGTCTCCCTCTTCTCTCTGCCCCTCCCCCCAGCTCAAACATAAATAAACATTAAAAAAATAGTAAAGTGAAATAGCCATAGTGATAAGAACAGCAAAGATCCACTGAATGCTTATTACCAGGGAGGTACTGTTTTTACCGCGTTTTGCTGTGCACCTGCTGCAGCTCCTATGACCCTCCCTGTCGCTGTATGACAGAAGCCCCAGTGTCCTCCTCCGTTAACACATGAAGAAACCGAGGCCCAACATATGGAAAATATTCAAAACTATGAACACACACATAGACATAAACCAAGGAAGTCTTCTTGCTTATTGAAAGAAGATCCAGAGGGGCGCCTGGGTGGCGCAGTCGGTTAAGCATCCGACTTCAGCCAGGTCACGATCTCGCGGTCCGTGAGTTCGAGCCCCGCGTCAGGCTCTAGGCTGATGGCTCAGACCCTGGAGCCTGTTTCCGATTCTGTGTCTCCCTCTCTCTCTGCCCCTCCCCCGTTCATGCTCTGTCTCTCTCTGTCCCAAAAATAAATAAAAAAAAAAAAAAAAAAAAAAAAAAACGTTGAAAGAAGATCCAGAGAAAAAGGGGAGCATACGGTGTCTCACTGCAGTGGCTTATCAAAGACCGTATATCACTGTCGCCTCTCCAGGTCAATAGATCCAGCTCTAACTCATTTTTTAGGAGCAACACAATGCCACATTGTATGAATGTACCATCATTTATTGGCCCTATTGATAGGCACTTATGTCGTTTCCTTTTTTTTTTTTTTTTTTTTTTTTTGGCCACTACAAACAGTGCAGCCATAAATAACCCAGAATATAAATCCTTATGGACTAGTGTTTTTATTTCTCTAGGATAGAGTCTATGGACATTAGTGCCAAATCTGGACTCCTCCATATGAAATGACAGGCACAGCCATGAGCTGACCCAAAGCATCAGACTCTCGAAATAGTGTGATCTCCACCGAGGTCAGGGAGAGCAGGTATACCATTTATGTGGCCAAAGGGATAATAGCCAAAGAAGACACACAGCCCAGGAGGCCCTGAGCTGGCCCAAGAGGGGGCCAGTCAGGGCCCAGGCTCCCCATGTGCCCCAGGCAAGTCACAACTTCCTGAGCATGCGCACAGAGCTCGAGCAGTCATCCCGTCCTGAGTACCAGGCCTCCGCCTGCTAGTCACAGAGGGCTCATTCCAAAGCAAGAAAGGAGAAAAAAACAGCAAAACCATTCCTCTCTCCCTTCTGCTTCCCTGGGAGCCCTGGTTGTGTGCGGGGGGGCCCCACATTCAACTTTGTACCAGATACTACTTACTGACTTACAGTTGTGTCACTGGGTGGGGGTAACATCGTGGTGGGGGAAAAATGGAATAAAAGATAAGAGACAAATGATAGGCGACAAATAGCGATTGGAGTGAGAGAATAGACACTCTTGACCTGCCTAGGGGCAGGGAAGAACATTTAAATACAATTTACAATAGTCTGATATTTAAAAAAACAGATGTTTATATTCAAGTCAGAAAGCATCAAGTAACAATAAATTTTAGAAACTGAGTACAGTCACTTAAAGGATTCTTTTTCTTACATGACAAAAAGCCCAGAGGTAGGCAGCTGCTGGGTCAACAGCTTGACACGTCAAGTCCATTGTCATAGTGTGGTTTCTGGGTCAAAGGGAAGACGCATTAGTAATTTTGCTAAATGTTCCCAGATTCTCCTATATAGGGATCCTACCATTTAAAATAGAAACTATATCATAGATGAAAGATAAATATTCCTAACAGATAAAGAGCTTCTAAACATTGAGAACAAAAGCACCAGAACCCTGCAGAAAAATGGGCAGAGTATATTAATGGTTTGTGGGGGGAAGGGATGTGCATGACCCCTAAATATACGGGAAGAGGCTCAACTTGCTCAGAATATGAAAAATGCAAGTTAAAACTATACGAGATATCATTTCCTTCCTATCAGATTGGCAAAAACCCAAGGCCTGACACTATGTTCCTTTAATAAAACTCCCAGAAACAGGTTCTCGTACGTTGCTGAAATACAAAAGGATACAACCCCTTGGAGGAGAATTTGGACCATCTAGAGAAATTACACATTCGCCTACCTTTTAACATAGCAATTCCACTTTTGGGATCTAGCTCAAAAAATACACTGGTAAAAATATAAAATGAGATAGCACAAGGATATCCACTGCCAATAATTGTGATAGTGTAAGAATGGAAACAACCCAGATGTCCATGAATACCTATGGTGCATTCATACAACTGAATAGTATAAAACTGTAAAAATAAATAAGAAGGATCTCTATATACTTCTGTGAAATCATTTCCAGGATATATTGTTAAGAAAGGCAAGTTATAGAACGGTATTTATGATATGCTATCTTTTGTGTAGGAAAGGGGGTATATGAATATAGAAACATATTTGCTTATCTTATCCATAGGTAATAATAGAAGGATAAACCAAAAACCAGTAAGAATGCGGACCTATAAGGAGAGAGAAGGAACCAGATAGGAGGGCAGGGACGGCACCTAGACTTAACTGCACAGAATTTGTTGTGTAATTTTGACTTTGGAGCTGTGTAAATGTTTTAATTCGAAAGTAAAATTAAGTAGGAGCGCCTGGGTGGCTCAGTCGGTTAAGCGTCTGACTCCTGATCTCAGCTCAGGCCATGATCTTACAGTTAAGCGTCTGACTCCTGATCTCAGCTCAGGCCATGATCTTACAGCTGGTAACATGGAGCCCTGTGTTGGGCTCTGCTTGGGATTCTCTCTCTCCCTCTCTCTCTCTCTCTCGAAATAACTACTGTTTTAGAAATGTTTTAATGTTTATTTTTATGTTTGAGAGTGCTCAAGTGTGGGAGGGGCAGAGAGAGGGGGACAAAGGATCTGAAGGGGGCTCTGTGCTGACAGCAGTGAGCCCGATGTGGGCTGGAACCCACGAACCACGAGATCATGACCTGAGCCGAAGTCGGATGCTTAACCGACTGAGCCGCCCAGGCGCCCCAATAAATACATATTTTTAAAAACGAAAGTCGTTAAAAGTAAAATTAAGATGAAGGGAAGATTTATGGAAGTTGGGGAAACGGAAACGGTAATAATTGTATATTGGTTTGGTGGTGTAGGCACCCGAAGAAGAGTTATTGCAAATGACTCTGGAAAACTGTATTTCGGCAGTATATCCTTAATGGGATCTATCCTAAGGACTAAAAAGAACCATGAGGAAATCTTAAAATGTATTCAGTGGTATGTAGATTCGATTATTTCTTTTTTTTTTTTAATTTTATAATGTTTATTTATTTTTGAGAGAGAGACAGGGCATGAGTTGGGGAGGAGCAGAGAGAGGGGGAGACACAGAATCCGAAGCAGGCTCCAGGATCTGAGCTGTCAGCACAGAGCCCGACGCGGGGCTCGAACCCACAAACTGTGAGATCGTGGCCTGAGCCGAAGTTGGACGCCCAACCGACTGAGCCACCCAGGTGCCCCCTAGATTAGATTATTTCTATGGTGATAAACAACCCCTAGTCTTGGTGGCTTTTCAATCATAAAAGTTTCTTTTCCCCTCACACTACATGTTTATCGTATGTTAGCTATAGCTCCGATCTGTGTCCTCTTTCCTCCATGACCCAAGTCGGGCGGTAGCATCTGTGGAATATTTGCCACTCATTGAGGCGGAAGGAAAAGATACTCGGGCTCTTAAAACCTCCTCCTGGAAGTGACCATCACTCTTCTTTCATCTGGTTTTATTGGCCAAAGAAAGTCACATACTCTGAGTTCAAAAAATCAGGGATGTGTATTCCTCTGTCAGCAAGAAGCATTGCAGAGATTGGGACCACATGTAAGTGAAGATTAATATGGTCTGACACGGAGAGCGGGGTGATTACTATTTTTATTTTGAAACTACCACATTCATCCTGTAGGATCAGCAAATAAGCATGTTCCTTAATGTCACTACAAACCAAGATTTTCAGCACAACAGACTCAGGTATAAACCCAAGTAAGACCCTGTAATCTTCCATTTTAATTAGAAATACCAATATGAACTCCTAATTTACTTCTAAAAGAGAGAGAAATATCCTCGCTGCCCAAAGAAAAGTTTTTTTTTTTGTTTTTTTTTTTTTTAAATTTTTTTTTTTTTTTTTTTTTTAATGTTTTGTTTATTTTTGAGACAGAGAGAGACAGAGCATGAACGGGGGAGGGTCAGAGAGAGAGGGAGACACAGAATCTGAAGCAGGCTCCAGGCTCCGAGCTGTCCGCCCAGAGCTCGACGCGGGGCTCGAACTCACGGACCGTGAGATCATGACCTGAGCCGAAGTCGGCCGCTCAACCGACTGAGCCACCCAGGCGCCCCCAAAGAAAAGTTTTTGAGGCAATGACAACGTTGGAGCAATGAATACATCTAATGCTTCAATTGTGCTCTAAGTACCCATTTCCTTTTGAAAGAAACCAGGGTATGCCTGACCTAGTCTATGTGCGCCCCAGACCTGCTCCATCCGGCTTATCCCCTTCACTCCAGGCCTCCCTCATTCGCCTTGCTTCCTGACCAGAGCTCGCCTGCGTCGCCTCCTGCTACTTCTGTGATTGCAAAGACATGGTCACTGGCTTTGCTACCGTGGCCACCAGAGTGAGGAGAACCCTTCGCAGCCCTGGCTGGGACAGAGACAATGATGCATGTACACATTGCCTGAGTTGGACCCATAGAAGTTACGGCTTCCCTGTCAGCTGTTTGGAGGGGCCAGTTAGCACCACCCGGTCGTCTCAGGGTGTAGCACCAGTTTGCACAAATGCCAAGCGAATATATGCGGTAAGAAGGAAACACTAGATACGTTGTTCGCCCTTCTTTTTCCTGGTGGGTTGATCAGAATCACAGCAGTTTCTCGTGCTGTCCGGTGACACCAAGTGGTTTTGGCTTTTGCAAGGCTCAGGCCGGCTCGGTAATTACCCTCCGTGATTACTCTCCCTCCTTGCCTGCTGCTCTCCCGTTTTTCTCCCTCTTTTGCTTTCCTGGGACTGTGCACCCCAATGAATTGTTAGAGCGTGAGTGTTTGTACCACATTCTATTTCTAGCAAAATTAAGGCAAAATTAAGGCTAAGGCAGTTGTTACCAGAAGCGACCCTTAAGAAGCAGACTCTCAGGACGGGATTTTGTGCTGGCGTGTCCCCCCCCGACTGGATGTAATAAGTCACCCATTGCTATTGGTTAGTGAAGCCCTGATGAGTGATATTGCAATTGCTAAAGCTGTCACCTGAGGTTAATTGTGATCAGGTGAGGTTTTCAATTATCAGGTGGCTGCTGAACTTAATTAATAAGGGCTGATAATAATTATAAAGGCTGGCATGAGAAACTGCTTTTGAGGGCATCGGAAACTTTAAAAAAGAAACGAAAAATTCTGGATGGTTCATCGCCACCTTATGGTGCACTGCGGAAGCCAGAGGGCCTATATGGCAACCTTTAAGTTTTCATCTTCTACCGCCCAAGGGCAGACTATGCATAAACGTCAGATCCAGGGTCTGATTATAAAGGCTCAGAATTGTACAGGCCGCACAAAGTATGCTAAATGTGCAGCCGTGATAAATTTCCTGTGTTAAAGCCAGAGCCAGATAGAAAAAGAATGGGGTTCAGGACCAGACACCGGGGGCTCGGGGTGGGGAACACTGGTTGGATGAGCTTGAGAGTCTTCAGTCTCAACATGGCTCAGAATTACCCTGGCTGGAAAAAGTAGCCCCATCCCCTTTATCAGAGGAGAACAGACTCCCCTTTTCTGTATACCGGAATAACCCACGACCTTACCCGCCGCAAGTGCCTCACAGAATGAAGCTCAGTCTTCTTAAGATCCTCTTCTACTCAACTTGTTGTTCATAGGCTGATAGCCAGGGTCAGATCTCCACACAGCCTGAATGAGGAAGTATAATCCCACCCCAGGGAAAATTACCTACACCCAAAATCAATTCCACGAACTGGCTGAGTTGTACCAGCAGGGATCAGGAAACACATGTGCAGGTGGATCTTTGGGATATTAGATACGCAGAAGAGGCAGAATACAGGACTAACGATATGAAGTCACACACCTATCACTCGGGACCCAAAGTTTTGACAAGGGTATTTGGAGCCAGTCTAGTTACCTAGAAACTTGGCTCCTTGATACTTGGACATGGGAATGACCTACAGTAAATGAGGTAATGATGTTGGAACTGCTTTGGCAGAATATTAAAGGAGACAAAAGATTCAGGAAAATACTAATGGTAGAATGGACTTACCACGTAAGACCTGAAAACCTATCACCTGACTCTGTACTTCTGGAGGACACAGACAATGGTTCGCTCAGTAGAGCAATAGAGATCTCCCTTGTGAGAGGTCCACCGGCATCTTTGAAGGCCAGTTGACAATGGAAGATGTTACCGTGGAACTAGGCTTTCTAATTCCAGTAGGAACAGGGGGATTCTGGAATGGCAAAAGCCACGTGGCAGCACTTAACATCAGAGGCAAGAGGCATTATTACTATAATTGACAGGAAGGCCAGAGTGGCATTCAGCGTGCCTTGACCTACAGGGCATTGGCTAACAGATCATGGTGTTCCTAGTGGTGAGGCAGATGAACCAGAGTGTTTCTCAAGTTTTTTTAATGAGGAAGTACGGAGCACTGGAAAGCAGAAGGCTAATTTCAGCAGCCACAATGGAAAATACCTGTCCCTGACTCAGTCCCCACCAGTCACGTCCACAAACCCTTAAGCCATAGGAGGGGGGATTGGATCCCCCTGACGAAGGATCCTGTGATGCCATTTCAAGTATACATAGTAGATGTATCTCCAGTCTTTCCCCCAAAGAGACCTGTTGTAACTGTACACTGGGAGGAAAGTCTAAGGACCCAACCCCTTGTTTATTTCTCTGGTTCCCAATGAAAACGGACCACAATGCATACATGAAATGTACATCCTTAACAGATTCTTTGTATCGGCTCCCTGGCTGATAGGGTAAAAGTCCTTTTGATAGGAAGGGCCATGTGGAAACCATCCTTTATCCTGGCCAACATAATAAATCCGAAGCAATACAGCATTTTGAGAGGGATTACAGATCAGTGTTACCCTTGAAGAAAGAAAGGATACAAGGATAGCGGTTCCCATCACATCTCTGTCCAATGAACATTTCCAGCCTTTGCAAAAGCCAGACGCATCTTGGAGAAGGGGGGTGAGTTCTTGTAAACGGAATCACGTGGTAGCCCCAACTGCCACACAGCTGCTCTGTCACTTGTGGTATCCCCGACACTCGATATGGGGCTGCTGCTATGGCAAATTCTTTCTTTCTTTATCCCTAACAATACAGAGGTCCAAAACAGTTCTTTACACGGGAAGGAAAGCCACAGACCTTCTTTATCGTTGCTCTGTTGAGAGACGTGTTGGTTTAAAAGCAGTAGGTGCCGTGGGAGTCCGGGCCACCTGTTCATGTCGTGTCCTTGTGTCGTCTGGGTTTGGTTGGGCCAAATCGTGAATGTATCCTTTTTATTGTACAGTGGATGACTGCTGGCTGTACCCACCCGGCCTATGACTCCTTGGACCTGATGAAACTCAGATCATAATGCACATCTGGGGTCATACCGTCAATTCTGTGTCCCATGGTCAGGCACTTCATCTCTGGGAGAGCCCAGAATCAACGCTCGGCCTTCTGCAGAACTCCAGGGGTCTTGGCTGCCATCTCTCTTCCAGAAGCGTGTTCGGAACCTCACAGCGTCAGTATTGGCCACAGATACCTCTAGTACTCTAGGATCCGCTCGGTCACGCAGCCTAAGGGGCGGAGAAGAAGCTTGCCTGCCCCTGTTGGGAGCCCTCTTTTGCCCCGAGCACCACTTGAAACTGGCATCCCTTCGAGTCACTCAATAGGATGTGGACCTGGCTCTTGCAGTATTAATACAGTGTCAACTCTAGCCGCGAATGGACTGCTCGCATGTTACAGCCCCGCTTCGAGATGGTCCCCGGAAATAGTGGTAGAGGAGATTCTCCCAGCACGCAGAAGCTACCAGCAGTATTTTGGCTTACTGTGTGGAAGTATTGACTCCTTGTCAGTAACAAATGTCTCAGCTTATCGTTCTGAGGCCTGAAAGGAAAAAGACTCCAGTCCATATACCACCTCCAGTGTCCCAACCCTGAAAAGTGTCCCTGAGCCAGCCTGTTAGCTGACATTTCACCAGGACCTTCCCCCATTTTTTTTTTCCCAGGTTGATTGTCTCTTGGTGTCGAGGTACATGGAAGACCAATCTATCTTTGGTTTGAGCCCAATGTGTTCATACATGCTTGAGAGTAAAATGTACTCTTTGGTTCTGTGGTCATGCAGTGTCGTGTTCCATGATGATAGATCAGGCATTTTGTCAGCCCTTAGATGGTGGGGGATGGTGGTGGAGACACCGAATAAGATCAGGAACAAGGAAATCTGGGGAAGAGGTGCGTGAATGGACTTACGAGAGTGGGCACAAAATATCTACTTGGCGTCCACAGCCTCCCTGCTTGGCCTCTGCGGGGTTGACAGAATGGGCCATGAACTAGGTAGCCATGGCTGTAGGAGTGGAGAGGAGACTAGGCATGGGCCCCCAAACACGGAGTCCTTCCTTGTCATTGTATCTGCTCTCATTTTGAATGTCTAACATGCCAGCAGCCGGGACTGATTCTGAGCCCTCAATATGGTCCCGTTCGTGGGGGAAACTAGCCGACCTCCTCGTGGCAAGTAGCCGATATCAGACTTCTCCTTTGGAATGAGAAAGTCATTCTTTCTCACCAGAATCGCCACCTACTCTTCCCACAGTGCCTCCACCGGCACCACCATCTGAGAGATGACGAGATGCTCAATTTATTGACATCATATCGTACATTACATTGTCACAGACCAGGGAGCACACTTAACTACAATGCAGATATGACACAGTGGGCTCAAAATCACAAGATACACTAGTTTTCCACGTACTTCATCACCCAGAGAAAACCAGCCCCATAAGGAATGATGGTAAGACCTGGAGAAGCCACAGATAAAGGGCCAGCTCACTGACGCCTTGTGGGATGGCAACATTGGACACAGTGCTTAGTCTGAACCAGAGCCGGTATCTAGTGCTAAAATACATGGGTCCAGAAGCCAAGTGGTGAACGTAGCCTTGACCCTCTCACCTTCACTCCCAGTAGACATGCAGAATTCTAGCTTCAGGGGCACCTGTGTGACTCAGTCGGTTACGCATCTGTTTTGATTTCAGCTCAGGTCATGATCTCATAGTTTGTGAGATCAAGCCCCGTGTCGAGCTATGTGCTGACAGCGTGGAGCCTACTTGGGATTCTCCCTACCCCTCCTCTGCCCTCAAAATAAATAAATATTTCAAAATATTTTAGCTTCAGCAGAGGTCTGGGAACCTAGACAGGGATGCTTTCACCAGGAATATAATAAGGAACTGGGCTGGAAGTTATAGAACAAAACAAAAGTAGGTGGTAGAGGAATGACGTGGTGAGATATATTTTGGCCATCACACTAGCTGTGGGTGTGGGGTGGGAACTGTGTCTTGCTTTGCTAAGCCTCTTCAGGTCTTTTTAGGAGATGGCAACTGAAAATTGCCTTCAAACATTGGACTTGTACTTCCCCTCTCAGGACAGGAGTGAGGGCAATTCATTCCTGATGAGATCGGAACATTGTCACAAGGGATAAGCCTATTTGAGAGGCAGGAGGGGTGGATGTAATAGGCCTGGTTAATGTACCGGGGCCCATCTCCTTGACCCACCTATACCAACGGGCCTTGCACACTCGTCTTGCTTCCTGGCCGACACGGCCCTAACAACATTCCCACAGTTGTCTCGGTTGTAAAGCTGTGTCCACAGCCAGTGCTCCCAGCATGCACTGAGAAGTCCCCATGCAGAGCAGTGGTGGCCAGGAGAGACCGCATGAACTACACGCTGACCGGCCTGGATGTGCAGAGACTCTGGCTTCCCCTATACCTGTGACAGGAGCCGGGAAACATAGCTCGGGGACGCAGAGAGGGTCACGGCCTGTGACACAGCAAATGAGAAAAATACAGAAGATGAGCTGCCTCCCTCCTTCCCTCCACCAACAGGCTGTTCTGAGATGCCATGGCGTCACGCCTCCTGTCTCAAGGGGTGTTACCCCACCAAGCAATTGGCTGTGTTTACTGTGAAGCTATGGCTGCCCGGACGTGCCCTCCCTGCCAACATCTCCCCCACGGCCTCAGGTCTCTTTGCTCACCGTCCTTGTTTGCCTGCAACCACGTTCTTCCTGCCTAAGTGTGAGAATGGATGCTTCCACCTCTGCCTCTGTTTTCCAGTGAACCTGGACCAAGACAGAGGGCTCCTTGGAAAAATGATTCGTTGCCGATCCGGGGAAAGAAATGCACGTGATGCACCTGGGGTATCCTGTGATGCTAGAAAGCCACGAAATTACCAAATACTAATGTTCTCGTGTCAAAAGGACACAGGAGCTCAAATTGTGGAACGGGCTTCCACTGGCCAAAGACGGGACAATTTAGGTATCAAAAGAGATATTGACTACAATGGATTTAAACACACTGAATATTTTTTTAAACCATGAGTTTTTAATGATCAAAAAAAAAAATCATTGGTAGCAAGCCCACCAACTCTGTTCTGTTAGTTGATCAAGAAAAAGAATGATGTGTCTATTCTTTTTTTTGTAAAAAGTATACTTCAGGGGCATTAAATGGTTGACGAGGGGAAGTTCTTCTTTAGAGGAGAATTCTACCAAATAAATGCAGAAGGAATGATGGATGTAGAAAACCACCCGTTAAATCTATACGTCAGCTTGGCCAGGCCGTGGGGTGGCCAGAGATTTGACTTACATTCGATTTCTGGGTGTGTCCCCACGAGGGTGTTTTTGGATGAGATTAACAGGTGAATCAGCAGAGTAAAGCAGATTGCTCTCCCCTGTGTGTGTGTGGGGAGGGGCCTTATCCAACCCACTCTGGGCCTGAAGAGAAAAAACAGAGAAAGGGAGAATTTGCTACTGCTACTGCTTCTGCCTGACTACGGAGCCGGCGCATGGGTTTCCTCCTGCCCTCGGACTGGTATTTACACCATTGCCTCCTGTGGTTCTCAGGCCTTTGGATTCAGATTGAATTACGACTCTGGCTCTCCTGGGTCCCCAGCTTGCAGATTATGGGACCTCTCAGCTTCCGTAACCACGTGAGCCAGTTCCTTGTAAAAAATCCCTATCTCCTGTTGGTTCTATTTCTTTCTTTTTCTTTTTTTCTTAATGTTTATTTATTTTTGAGAGAGAAAGAAAGAAAGAGCATGAGCCGGGGGAGGGGACGAGGGAGAGAGGGAGGAGACAGAGAATCCAAAGCAGGCTCTCAGTAGAGAGCCCACCCAATGCAGGGCTCGAACTCATAAACCATGAGATATGACCTGAGCCAAAGTAGGACACTCAAGGGACTGAGCCACGCAGGCGCCCCCTGTTGGTTCTGTTTCTCTGCAGAACCCTGACTAATTCTTCACCATTTTGCAAGCCCAAATGGAATAATAGATTTGGCAATGATTTTCAAGAAACACTAACATAATTAGATAAAAGTTGATAGGGGACTTGATAGCAGAGAGATCGGACCGATGTGTCTGAAGCCAATGACCACTGTCAACACTGCAGAAAGTGGGAGAAGCACATGTTCCCTTCTTGTAACATCATGCAGCGGAAGGCACCGCCCATGGATATTGAGCCTGAACCGAATCCAACCTCGCCACCTAGCTAGCAGCTGACAGGAAGTTCAGGGGATGTGGGAACAGGTTAAACAACAACACAATGATGGGTCAGGCAAACCCAGAATGGGACAACATTCTTCAGCAGGACAAATGACCCAAGTTTTCCAACAAATAAGTGTGTTGTATGAACTTTGGCTCCTAGTTAGAACATACCAACTGTTAAAAGATGCTTTTGAGACGATGGGGAAATGTGAGCATAGACCCAAAGGGGTGCTGTTGTTAAGGGATTTTTGAAAAATTTTATTGGGTAGCATAAAGCATCGTCACGCTTTTAAAAAATGTGTTTATTATAGGTGTATATCGAACTATTCTTGGGTGAAATGGCATATAATTCCTGGGATTCATATTCCTGGGATTTTCCTAGGCTGCTTCCTTCCCTCACTCCCTCTTGACCTTCCTGTGGTTCCAACGGGAGCTCTGTTCTGTAGCAGTGGTATCAGTTTGCTATAAAGAAAAGGAAAGAGGAGTTAAGAGGCTGACTGGCTGCCATAACAAATGGCCGGGGACTAGGGGGCTCAAACAGCAGAAATCTATTTTCCCACGGTCCTGGCAGCCGGAAGTCCGAGACCCAGATGCCGGTGGGGTTGTTTTTTTCTGAGGCTGCCTTCTTGGCTTGCAGGTGGCTGCCTTCTCCTTCTGTTTCATGTGGCTTTCCTTCTGTACATCCGTGTCTGTATTTCCTCTTCTTATAAGGATACCAGGCATATCGGGTTAGGGCATACCCTAATGACCTCTTCCTAACTTACTTATGTCTGTAAAGACCCTGTCTTCAAATGCTGTCAGTGTCTGTGGTGGTGGGCTTTAGGACTCCAACATATGACAATTTCAGGGGACACGATGCAACCCGTGAGACCAGTGGTCAGCAAACTTTTTCTGGAATGAGCCAAATAGTAAATATTTTAGGCTTTGTGGGCAGTCCAGTCTCTGTCACCACTATTCAACTCCACCATCGTAGCATAAGGCTGCTGTAGACAATATGTAAATGAATGAGCATGGCTTGTTCCATTAGAACTTCATTTTTTAAAAACAGGCACCAGGCCCGATTTGGCCTAAAGGCCATGGTCCACTGACCCCTACATCTGATGATAGCTCCTGTTGGCCAGCCCCTTTTGGATGTGTGGGTTTCTCCACGGTCCCTGCCAATCTGCGGGTCTCACACTCTCCCTCTTGGGTTCCATGAACCCTCACTACACTTTCCTTAGTCTCTTTATCCCATTCCCTTGAATGCCTTTTGAGCATGTCATGTTTTGAGTCAGGACACTCACTAAAACAGTGTGTTCGAAATTTCCCACAGAAGAATCACCATGAAAGAAGGGGATGGATTTGGAAGGTAACGTTGATATGACTTGGTTCTTGGCTCCGTAGAGCCCCGAGACCAGGGGCTAATGGGAGAACCTGACAGGCGCTCCACAGTAAGCAGCAAGATGACGCTCATCTGGGCAGCGAGCACGCGTAGGTTAGGACCAAGCCAAAAGATGGGCCAGGTTGTGTAGTCGGCCAGCCATAGGCCGCACTGGCCACCACCCGGGGCCAGGTGTGGCCAGTCACCCAGCAAGCCCAGTGCAAGGAGCAGCCTAGACCAGCCAGGATCCAGAGGCCACCACCTCTCCAAGGTGCCACGCAGGTGGACACAGTCGTCTCTTTGCGTGAGCAGGAAGACAGCACCAGAGACTGAGAGGTGTTTTGCTTGCTTGCTTGTTTGTTTTACTTAAAGAGGGCAGCCATCACTTCTAAACACTTGCATCGAACTAAGCGTACAGATTGGACTAGAAAAAATTGCATCCAGCAGCTGGAGCCCGGGAGGAAAATCAGAGCAGCTACAGACAAATAAAGAAACATTTCTCTGTACCGCCCACGAGACGGGTGGGCAATGTGGGAGCTGGCTGCACTGGATTAGGCCTGCCAGCTCTGGCACTAGCCGGAAAAGTCTGACATAGGCTCATGGATGTTCCGGATGCAGAGGGGTTCTTGGGTGAAGCCCTGAGAACCACAGGAGCTAAGCACAGCCTTGAAGGATATGGAGATGGTTCTGTCTCCATTCTCACCCCGGACCCGTCAGAGGGCCCGAGAAGAACGTTATCACATTGCCCTCGCTCCCTGCCGGCCACCAGAGGCCCCAGGAAATGAAGCCAGCAAGCTGTCAGCCGGCCTCATAACTCCTTCCTTTTCTCTTTGAACCTCACTCTCCTTGTGTTGCTGAGGAAATGGCACATATTTCCCCTGTCTTCGGTGCTAACTGGCAGGACAGCTGTTTGACCCCATTCACCGGCCACCTGAGGCCACGGGGAGGAAATGAGCAGGGTGAGCTCATCGGAAGAGGAAGCAAACCCGGGTGAGGGGCAGAGCTAGGGGCACAGGGGCGGGGAGAAAGCCATTTATTTAGATGAGCTTGTGGGCCCCTCCCCAGGATAGGGATCCCAGTCCTGAATACGGGTATAGATGTGTGTCGGAAATACTTTCATCCAGAACAGGCTGGCAGTGACCGTGCTGATCTGGCAGGGCAGTCAGGGGGGCTTAGTTCAGAATGCGCCACAGACTACCATAGGCTGTGCGGGTGGCTTATAAACAATGGAAATTTCTTTCTCAGTGTCCTAGAGGCCAGAGGCTGAGACCAGGGTGCCGGCAGCATTGGGTTCCGGGGAGAACCCTGTTCGGGGTCGCAGACTGTTGTTTTCTCATTGGGTTTTCACGTGGCAGAGAGGGGGAGAGCTCTCCAGGGCCTCTTCTAGTGGGGCCCTCCTCTCATTCATGAAGGCTCCCCCCAAACCCCACCTCCTAATACCATCCCACTGGGGGGTAGGGCGGCAACCCATAAATACTGGGGGGACACAAATATTCACTCCATAACAGGGAGATACAAAAGAGATGGTTAAAAGTAAGTAATACTGCCTCCCTCGTTCACTCAACCTGCATTTACCAAGTGCCTGATAGGAGCAGGTCGGTGTTTTAGGCACAGGGATAGAGTGATGAATAAGACAGCAGGGTGAGCAGGAGGGGATAAAGGAATACATAAGTACATGTATATGTGTATGTATGTGCATAAAGTCCGTATATACTGTGTGTGTGTGTGTGTGTGTGCGCATGTGTGTGTGCACAGTACCCATGTAACAGGTAGGGATGAGTGTTTTCAAGTAAAAATAAAAACAAAGCAGGGTGGGGCACCTGGCTAGCTCAGCTGGTGGAGCGTCTGACTCTTGATCTCAGTGTCGCAAGTTCGAGCCCCACATCGGGTGTAGAGATTACTTTAAAAGGTAATAATAAAATCTTTCAACAACAAGAACAACAAAGCAGGGTGAGAGGAGAGAGAACATCAGGAGGTCACTGGTTCTGTTCTGCTGTAGCAGCGGTGGGCATATTTTTCTGTAAAGGACTGAATATTCTAGGCTTTGTGGGCCATTTGATCTCTGTCACCACTACTCAGTCCTGACGATCCCATTCCTCAGGGCTGTGGGGAAATTACTTAACCCCTGCATGCCTTCGTTTCCATGTTACAAAATGGGACTCAAAAGCATCCCTACTTCGGGCGGACGTTGAGAGTATTGTATAAAATATCTATAGAGTGAGTGGCACAAAATAAACACTACAGCCTGCTGCTTTCATTAGGATCACCACTCCCCTTCAAGTCTGCAGGTGGTTAGGGCTACCGGGTCACTCGTCCTGCCCTCACACTGGGTCCCAGCTATACAGACCTCTTTCTGCCTTGGTATCAGAAGAGGCCCGACCCCAGACCGCCAGCCTGGTCTGAAGCAGCCCCTTGGAGGAGAAGGCAGGTCCCGATACAGACAGTAGTTTAACTCCTGTTCTTTATTCCTTCCCAGAAATCCTGTTCCTTTGATAGAAAGGAAGACTGAGGGTCAAGGATGACCAGAAACACTCTCCATGACGCTATTCTGTTTCAATGGACCGTGATACCCCACCCCATAGTCTGGGAAGGGTTCCAGTTGACAAAGTAGCAGACCAAATGGTCTAGAAATGGAAGAGAAGGGATCTCTTCTCCTTTGCCCCGCCTTCCCCAGCCAGCATTCATTCAGTGAGGTGCCCAGGACCTCCAGGACTACCCCTCTCCCGCACGCCCCCTCCCGAAGCTTCTGTGTAGATCCTTCTGTCTGGCTCCATCGTCCCCCATGGACACCTGCCACTCTGTGTTCCGTGTCCTTGTGGGCTCCCAATCTAATACATTTGAATTAACAAATAAGAAAAGCTGATTTGATGGTGGGAAGAACTCTCAGGGAACATTTACATTTTAGCAAAGTTTTCATTCCTTGAGGGTAGACTCATCACCGTGGTGTGGCAGGCACCTGGGCGACCCTGTGAAGATATTTCCTTTTGCTTGGGGAAGGAGATAGGGACGCTTTGTCCCATTTTGACAGGTGAGGAAACGGGTTCAAAGAGTGTGTACATCTTATAATGCCCTCCTATTTAGATCATGCCAGGGTACATGCCGCAAATCAGGAATATGAACACCATCACACGTATCAGGCATTTAGCACAATATATATTGGTTGTCTGCCCCTCCCCCCTTCCAATCCCCTAGGCTTAAGCTGGAGGTGGTGTCCAGGGGAAGTAAGGAAGGACAATTGAAGTAGGGCATTGAGGAGGAGGACTGCAATTGAATGTGGAGGAGAAAACTGAAAAGAAGGTTATTTGCACAGATATATTGCACATTCACCCGATCACAATTTAGAATTTGCCAAACTTAACCCATTTTCAATAAGTCCACTTACGGACGTCTGGAAACCCCACTGAGAAATCTATTTCTGATCTCTTTTTGAAGATTTATTTAATTCCCAGAGAGCGTAGCCCAGTGGCAAGATATTTCCAAGAAAAGGGAGGGGAACCTAATTCTCTATTTGGTTTAATTTTGTTCTGGAACACTTGTGAAGGCTCAAATCCAAGGGGAGAAAAAAAAATACCCTCCTACTTCAAGCAGCACAGCAAGGGCATAAAGAGAGAGCAAAAAGTCCTCTGTGAAAAGGGGCAGGTGCAAGCTTGCCCTTATTCGCACCACTTTACAAATGCATAATTTGCTTCGACTTGGAGGGAAATAGGACTGCCAGGGGCAGGTGGAGAAGATAGAACAGAATGAATGTTGCAGACCTATAAATGTTTGAGGAGTTACTTTAACAGGAAGAGGGATGGATGGATGGATGGATGGATGGTTGGATGAATAGGTGTGTGGATAGGTAAGTAGTAGGTGAATACATGAGGGTGTGTGTGTGTATGTGTGTGTGGGGGGGGATATGGATGAATGAGTAGATAGGTAGGTACATAGATGGGTAGACAGATGGGTGGATGGATATATAGGTGGATGGATGAGTGGATGGGAAGAAATGAATAGAGAGATGGATGGACAGACGGATGGATAGATGGATGGTTGGAAGATTAATTGAATGCATGGGTAGATGGGTGATAAATGGGAGAAAAGGGGAACTAGCTGCCTAGCTAAACACTGCTCATACTTGAGTTTTGTTTGGCCCGTATGGCGTTTTGAAAACATTTGAGTTCGTTGTTCTCATTTAAAGCGCAGAAAATTTTACCTAAAATTCTGGATTTCTGCCTTCTCCTGAAAAATTGGAATCTCTGGCAAAACCAGGCACGCATTCCCTCGTGGCGACAATAGACTGAAACCAGGTAATAAGTGCCAGCTTTGGACGGGGTACGCGTGCTTCGGTCCTCCAGAGTCCCCACCACTCCACACACGAGCTCGGACACCTGCCAACTTGTGCACGTTAACTACCTGCCCAGCAGGCATTTGTCAATTCACAAAAGGTCAATTCCATAGATACAGGCCTTTAGGTAAGTAGGCGCGTAATAAGTGTATTATTCAGTGCCTCTGCCCTCAGGCCCCGATAAGAGACTCTCCATGTCCCTGCTCATTACTTCCGCCGTCATAATCAGTCTTAGAGGGTGCAGGTGGACGTTAGTGTCTGGGCTCCTCAAGACCTGGGTCCTTGCCCCTCTGCACACCTTTTCGTGCAGCAGCCCCCTCTTGCACGGAGCTTGCTGTTCCTGCTTTTGGTTACCCACAGCCAACCACGGTGAGGAAATAGAAGACCCTCCTTCTGCCATGTCGTCAGAAGGTCAGTAGTGGCTTGACGTGATGTCACAGTGCCTGCGTCCTTCCCCTCATTTCCTTTCATCATGCGGGTGTCTTCTCATCCCGCATCACCGGAAGAAACGGGGAGTGCGTCGCAGTCAGGTATTTAGAGAGAGAGAGAGGGGCCATTCCATGGCCCCTTTGTTGCAGCGCATTTTAGAATTGTTGCACTTTATTATCGTTGTCGTGAATCTCTTACTGTGCCCAATTTACAAATTGAACTTTATCGTAGGTGTGCGTGCGTAGGGTATAAAGGGTTCGGTACTATCTGCTGGGGGTCTGGGAGCACATCCCCCGTGGATAAGGGGAACAAGTGTTTAGAGATCTGACATCTTAGCACACTTAATGCACATCAGGATCCCAATTCCCACATACCTATTCAACTCTACTCTATACTTACTGCAAACTGGAATATCTAGGCTGGCTTTCGCCTCAGGCAGGGCATGAACCGACAGCCCTTTGCCTTTGCTTGTGCAATTTCCTCCGTCAGGAATGAACTCCCCCCGCCCCCACACCCCCACACCCTTGGTCTGCCTGGTGCCTCTCAGCCTTTAAACCTCAGCCCGGCTATGGCTTCCTTCTCTGACCATCCTCTCCAGAAGAACGAGATGCTCCCTTCTCTCCACCCCCATCACTTGGACCATTGTACAAACACAGCCCCATGTGACAGTCTCTCCCGGCCACCACACCACCTTGCCTGGACCCTCAGGGCTGAGCACAGTTCCTGGCGGGTGATGGGTGTCCATACCCGCTTGTTGGCTGTGCTGTCGTCACCTGGTCGTTGACATGTTTTGCTGTGGCGGCCGCTCAGATTGTGCGCCGTAGGGAGCACCGCTAACCGTTTCAAGTAGGCATGGAGCCCCCTTGATTGTACGGTGCACAGCAGGTTGGACCTACCCACGGCACGTCTTGGCACATAAACCCCAAGAACAGAGTTATCCCCCTCAAGGCCAATCAGGATAGACTCCATCTTATTGATTAGATAGGTTACTTTGGACAAGTTAGCTAACCTCTCTCTATGCCTCCGTTGTGCCATCCGTAAGAGAGGGCTAGAGTCCCTTCTTGCTGGTGGTGCAAGAATTATACTCCACCGTGTTTGACATCAATCACCACCACCACTGCTACTTAGCAGTTCGGAATTGCTTCAGTCCTAGACTCCAAAGATGTATTTGGCCCATGTCCTACAGCCCCTGGAGATCTGGAAAGGATTGGCCTGGATTCCCCCTCTCCTGCTTCAACATCTCATGGAAGTTTCCAGCCCACCTTAGGATTTCTCAGACTCCTGGGGTGGACGAGTCATATTCTCAAGACTGTTGCCTCTGCTTATGCCCGCTCTGGTCTGCATCACTTTGAATCTGATGTTAAACTCCTTCTCTGACCTACCGGTAAGCACACATAGGATAGTCCCCCCACCCCCACCCCCCCCCCCCCCGCCGCCAACTCCCCACATCTTGGTGAGCTGGAGGGGAGAAATGGAAGAGAGTTTTAACCACAGACTTGCAAAGAATTTCAAACTCAGCCTTATGCTTCCTGGTGCTGGAAAGTTCCCCAGCCAGCCTACCACCAAGGACCTGTCTCTATTACTCTTCCTGACACATTCGCATGGTCTCCAGCCGCACGCTTTCTCGCGGCCACCTGTTCACCCGCTCCTTTCTGTTTGGGGGTATTTTTTTTAAGATTTTATTTTTAAGCACTCTCTATACCCAACATGAGGTTTGAACCCACAACCCCGAGATCAAGCGTTGCACCCTCCACGGACTGAGGCAGCCAGGACTCAGCCACGGACTCCCGTCACCTGCTCCTTTCTGAAACAAAGGGACAGTTACTCTCCTGACCTCGCCCAGAGCCATTTAGCTTTGTCCTCTGTCACCTTGGCTCTTTCCAGCACCCATTCTCCTGGGGTATTGCCTTCCACTCAAATACAATTCACTCCCCAAGAGGAGTTCTGGGGCCAGCTTCGAAGGCACTTGAAGACTCACCTCTGTTGCACTTGAGCAAGACAGCTTCCCGGGCCCTCTGCCAATGCATCTGCACAAAAAAACCTATACTCAGAAGGGCCAGGCTTGGGGTTTCGTGGTACCCAGTCTCTGCCTTGAAATTCTTCATGATTTCATATTTGAATTTGTGTTTTATAGTTGAAGACTCACGGGTTTTCCCTTCAGTGAGGCTCGGAGCCTCAGCTCATGGTCCCCCCTCCTTCTTCCTTCTTGCCCTCACAGGACAGGCTCTCATCTGCTTGCTCCATGCCCCAGGCACCCTAGGCCTGCCAAGCCTGCCCCTCCCATCGTTGCCTCGTGACCAATGCCACTTTGTCTTGGGGTGGTGACCAGGTTTTAAACAGGAGGTCCACATTTACATTAATTCATTCACTGAAGGTATGAAAGAACTTGGCACAAAGATGTCCCATAAAAGTACTTATTTTTCCAGGTCATAGACGTTTCTGGAATGCAGCCCCATGTGTGGACCTCTCCAGGCTTCTTGGCTTCCACTTCTCCCGTTTCTGAGTGGCTCCTCCATTTCACCCTGGACCTTGATAACATGGTCCTTCCTCCCAATTAAATTTGGGTATTGTCTCCTATCATTGGGCTGTTGCCTAGTCCAGAGGCCCTCACGTGAGTCAAAGGCACATGTGTTATTCTCCATTATTCTCCTACAAATATATTCAGTACAGAGCTCTGTTTTCTTCCTCAGAGTCCCGCTCATCCTCTGTCTTTTGCCCCTAGGCCTTAGCTGCTGATAACGTCTGAGCTCTTTTCAACTCTGATTCCGAGGGCGAAGCTTGCCAAACTATTCTCCCTGCCCCAGCCCACCCTGCCTGCCTTCTTACTCCCCCTAAAGCTGATTCCGTGTCCCTCCCATCCTCACTTCAGTCGCTCTTTCTAGAAGTGGGCCCCACAGTGAGTGGTCGGCACTAATAAGGTTGTCCGGGGGCCTCAGGGACCTCCACTTTACCACCCTTTGCACAAGCCCCTGCTTTATTTGATCCCTGAGCCTATGTTCTTGGACGCGAATTCTCCCAGTGAGGGAATCTGACTCCTCCCCCTTGTCCTTGCTGGACCCAAGACCACCTTATAGATTCATGAACAGTGTACGGACTTAGGCAAAGACAGTCGATCCCCCTACCACCAAGGAGATAGGATTCACAGGGTGCCACTGGGGCAGCTTGGGGGAAGGAATCCCCAGAAAAGAGGCCGGGGTGTAGCAGGTATTCTGAAACTGTGGCTTTCCAGGGCCACCGGCCGTCCAAAAAATGGGATTCCTTAATATTTAATATTTATTGATTAATGGGTGGAAAAATACTCAGTTGATTGCCTATAACTAACTCATACAGAGTCTCAAAAATTAAATAAAAGGGAAGTAGACATGAGAGGCCAAAAGCAATTTCCTCCAAAAATTCAATTTGTTTTGCTCTCTGTGTCTGATTTCCTTTGGGCTGCCCCTGATTTCCTTAAGACCTCCCAAACCCCCAGACTCGCCTCGCGTCTGGAGCCGAGGCAAGACGTGGGCCATTTCTCCAGCCCAGGTCCTGCCAGGAGCAGTGAGGCTGGCTTGGCCGTGAGGTCTTCCCAGGACACATTTCCCACCGTCAGGGTGTGAAAGACGATCGGCCATGAGATTAATTCCTCATAAAATATCACTTAGGCCAGAGCAGGTTAGCTAAACATGTGGTGTTAAGACTTACACAGAGCTTCTCTTCTGGCTCTAATAGAGACGAAAAAGGTGGGGCTACGGGGGTGTAATTGTGCAGAGACCTGCGGGGCTGCCCCTAGGCTGGCCGCCAAGTGAGTTGAGGTCAGCATCGTTGCAGCGAGAGCGTAGAGGTTTCCCGTATCCTATCAGGCTTTCCCCGCTCCCATTAACACTGCAGGTGCCTCAGCTCAGATAGACATCAGTGGAAATCTAGAGATTGCCTCCCTCCTGCCCCGGGGACAAAACCCAGCCCCTAGTCCCTGTGCACGCTAGTGAGAGATGCCAGGAATGTGGAGTCCAGGGACATATGGGGAATGATAAAAAATGCTCTGTCACAGGTACAGCAGTGATAGAACCAGCGTAGCTAGAGCAGAAGCCACATGGGGGAAAATAGTGAACATCGTGCTTCTTTCGGTGAGGAAATAGAAATCCGTGTACCATCGAGCCTGGGTGGCTCAGTCGGTCAAGCGTCTGACTTCGGCTCAGGTCATGATCTCGCGGTTTGTGAGTTCGAGCCCCGCCGTCTCTCAAAAATAAATAAACATTAAAAAAAATGGAAAATCTGTGAGGGCAGCACCTGCTGAGAATGCCTGGTGTAGTTGTACAGCCCCCAGCCTCTCCACCCCACCCCATCCTGCCCTCCCTGCCGCGGTGAAAACAGTGTTCTGGTAATAGCACTTGTTTCAGAATCAGACAATTTGGGAATTGGAATGTCACCTCCAACACCTGCTAACTGTGAGAATGTCAGCAAATTATTTAGCTTCTCTGAACCACGGTTTCATCATCTGTGAAATGATCTGAACGGTAACTCCCTTCTAGATTGTTGGGAGAATTTAAGGCAGAGCCACCATGTATTGCTGCTCAGGTTGTGCACTGCACAAATCCCAGGGGCCACCATTGATCTAGGCTACAAAGTCAATGACGGCCCTTGGATTGTGCAGGGCCCAAAGGTAGTAATACAAGCATGAAATAATGTGTCAAAAGCGCCTCCCACAAGCCTGGCACCTAGTAAGTGCTGAATAAATGGTGGCCAAAACACAGGTCGATTGGTTATACCTTTAATTAATTCACAGAAGGACGCCCACATAGCCTTTGGCTGAAATAACAGTTTCAGAGTAGGAAGTTGTAGCTATGGTAATGTATGAGGCAACTTTAGTGGTGACGGGGATGTGATGTCCTCAGGGAACCTGTTCTCACTGTTCTTTCGAGCCCAGAGTTCAAGAAGTTGGTCATGGCTCTCTGCTTGCTGAACATTTTCTTGGTGAGCAATCCAATATCACACAGGGCCAGGATGCGTGTGCTCTTGGAATCTTTTGGTCTTAATGAGGTGAGGTTTGATGTAAGTGGAGTGTAATTGCCGTTCCCCATTAAAATAATGTGCTTTTTTTCCTTAAATTAAAACATAATGCATAATGTCCAGTTAAACAGGATGACCTTTAAAAAGGAGCCGCTTTTAAAAGATCTCCAACCTCAGCTCTCCTAGTCTAGAACCACCCCTTCTCCACCTGGCAAGGAAGGGGGATTTAGTTTCTGGTGAGGTCAACCTGTAGACATGAGCACAGCCAAGGGTGGAGGAAGATCCCTATTAAAACACAGGGTTTGCTGGGGCACCTGGGTGGCTCAGTCGGTTAAGCGGCCGACTTGGGCTCAGGTCGTGATCTCGCGATCCGTGAGTTCGAGCCCCGCGTCGGGATCTGTGCTGACAGCTCAGAGCCTGGAGCCTGTTTCAGATTCTGTGTGTCTCTCTCTCTCTGACCCTCCCCCGTTCATGCTCTGTCTCTCTCTGTCTCAATAAATGTTTAAAAAAAATTAAAAAAAAAAAAAAAAAACAACAAAGAAACAAAACAGGGTTTGCATTCTGAAGGGTTGTGCCCTCCAACATGCCTCCCCTACCGGGGTCCCATAAAGCTGACTGCCAGACCTAACCCACCCCCATCTAGGCAGGAGCTGTGAGGGTTCCAATCAGCCGAGAAGAGTGGCTTCAGTACATGAGCAACTAGGAGTCCCCATTGAGACAGCCAGGCCCTACCCAGTCTGCTTACATGTAATAAAGCCCAGCAGCTGGCCAGTCACACTGACAAGCAGAGAGGTTCCAATCAGCAGTTCAGAGCCACTCTCCTGGATGTCCATCAGACAGTAAGGGACGTATTTCAACAAGGAAGACAGACAAAAACAGCAATCGAAAAGAAATGAAGGAAGGACGGGAGAAAGAAAGAGAACCAGGGAGAAGGAAGAAGGAAGAAAGGAAAATTAACTGAGACGATTCAAAGTAGGCAGCAAAATAACACCCCCCCCCAATTTAAACCAGTAGCCATAATAAGAGAAGATACTGCGACTATAAAACAAGAATGAGAGCTTGTAAAAAGAGAAGAACACCTAGAAATTAAAAATGTGAGGGTAGAAAGAAAAATACAGTGAGCAGATGAGAAGATACAGTTGATACAGAAGATACAGAAACTCAGACATAAGAACAGAGCTGGAAAATGGGAGAAAATGATGCCATCTGCCTGGAGATCCAAAGTCCAAGCAACTAAGAGGGAAAATGGAGGTAGGGAAACATCAAGGAAATAATAGAAGAACATTTTCTAGAACTGAAGGAAGATTGAAGGAGCCTTTGAACAGCCTAGCGTAACGAAGGGCTTCTCACGTCAAAGTCTGCCATTCCCCAACTTCAGATCACCAGACGTAAAGATCACAAAAGCTGTCAGGGAGAAATAGTGAGAAATCCGAATGCCATTTAACTAGACGACTACAGAACAATGCTTTGAAAATTCAGGAGGAAAATGATTTTCAACTTGAGTTCTATAGCCCACTGAAGTGTCGGTCAGGAGTGAGTGTACAATAGGGACATTTTCAGAAATTCAGAGTCTTAACACGTTTACCTCCTGTGTGCCTTCTTAAAGAAGTTACTGAAGGATGTGCTCCATCAAAATGAGGGAGTAAATTGAGGGGGGGAAAAAAAGGATGAAATCAACAGGTCATCCAACTAGGACAAGGGGGAAGGAGTTTTCCAGAGGATGGAAAAGGGGAGACCAGGAAAACATCCGTACAAGAAAGAAACCAATTCAGAGTAGAGAAGAAAAAGAAAAGTATCCAGTCAGACTGTCTCCAGGGGTAAAAAAAAAAAAAAAAAAAAAAAAAAAAAAAGACAGTGATAGAGTACCTTACATATTTGATTGCGTAGAGGGACATTCTCTAGTTTTATAGAAGATTTCACCGGAAATTTGAAGAACCCTAAACAGTTTAAAAAAAAGCAATTAAGTACAAGAAAAATAAGACATTGTACAATTGCCTCATATAAAGCCGATAAAATTTTCTCTTCATAACACCTCTTAAAAATTACACCACATCTCACGCAAGTGTTTTCTTTCATTTTATTTTTGCTGTTGGCATAACATGTTTTCTCTCACCCAGAAGCACACTAAATATACATGCTATAAGAAATGATGGTTTGACAGTGTAATCTCAGGCCAGGACACATTTGCCAATTGATTCAAGTTTCCAGTCAGAGATTAGTGTACTGGAAAAATGTGATATACTCGCCACGTTTGGGTGAGCCCCAAATGTTCTCTCATACAAGGAACACCAAACCAGAAAGACCTCGTACAACATGGCTTCTATGTGGTTCAAAGCACTCTCATATTTAGCCTGTATTTAATCCCCAAAGCATCTACCGTACTCCAGCTTTAAATGCAGCCTCAGTGAGAGAGAGTCATGAGCCCAAAATGGTTGGTAAAGAAAATGGTACAGCGCGAACATACCTTCTAGAGAATGCCGCTCTCCTTCAACTGCCAAGCACTCCAGTCTGCTCTACCTCATTCAGCCCCCAAAAATAAGCCTTTGTTGCATCACCTTATACATGTAAAGGGCTTTTTTTTACCTTCACTGTACTGTGTATTATTTATGTAAACTTGCTTTTGCTATTCAGCGATATATTTTTCTCTCTGTGAAAATCGTTTGGGCATCTTGGTTGGGTTAAGATATAAAATGTCTTCCCCCTTAAAATCAATGCAGCGATTTTTTTTTTTTTTTTCATTTAACTGCTTTTCACTTAGTGGCAGGTCAAATAAAGTCTTTAAAAGGTATTTAGGGGGCTCCTGGCTGGGTCAGTGGGTGGAGCATGTGACTCTTGATCTCGGGGTTGTGGGTTCCAGCCCCACATATTGGGTGTAGAGATCACTTAAAAATCCTTAAAAAAAATAAACGGTGTTTAGGAAAGGAGAGGTAAATACACGGCTTGGCTTGACAGTGGACAATATTTACACAATCCGAATCATGCAAACAACAATATGAATTCAATAAAAGATGTGATTTAAGCTGTGTAGGGTGTATGCAAGGAGAATTGTATGTGAGGGGGTCGTAGCGAGGGTGAATCTTCATCTTCCTTATTAGGAAATCAACGGATGATATATAAACCTGAAAAATCAAGAATGGCCGTTATAAACAGGTTATTTAGAAAAATGGAAGTAAATGCCAGAGGAAGCACGTGAAGGGGTTAAAAGTGGCTGCATCTGGAAGTGTAGACTAGAGTGAAGAGGCAGCAGGATTGTTCATCATAAGCTCCATGAGACTGACTTTTGAAAGTAGGTAATAACTGTGATAAATATTAAAATTATGTTTAAAAACTTCGTGTTCATTGGGAAAGGCTTAGAAAATACTAATAATGGAAAGAGACTAAAGTAAAAGCCATTCATATCCTATTAACCCAGAGGCCCATGTGAAACACTGGCGTGTTAGTTTTGAGTCTTTCCATTGTACGCACATCTATGCACGTGTTTTAAAAAGTGTGAGATCGGGGGCGCCTGGGTGGCTCAGTCGGTTGAGCGGCCGACTTCGGCTCAGGTCATGATCTCTAGGTCCGTGAGTTTGAGCCCCGCGTCGGGCTCTGTGCTGACCACTCAGAGCCTGGAGCCCGTTTCGGATTCTGTGTCTCCCTCTCTCTGACCCTCCCCCGTTCATGCTCTGTCTCTCTCTGTCTCAGAAATAAAAAAACGTTAAAAAAAAAAAAAAAAGTGTGAGATCGTATTGTTAATATTATTTGCAATGTGCATTTTTCCTCTAACTGTGGGGAATTTTTCCATATCAATATTCATCCACTGCATCATATTGAATGGCTGAATATCCCCCATCGTATTGGATAATACTATAATTTATTTAATTCAGCCCAACATATTAACCGTTAATTATTCAATCAGCTGATTCTTCCAGCAAACAAATGCAGCTTTAAGTTCTTTTGGAAAGACGACAGGAGAGAATTTTCTCTACTCTGGTTCAGTTGTTGACGTCGGACGTTTTGCATTACCAGCAAAAGAGGGAGATATTTCGCTTGCTCTGAGATTTTCCCCTGACAATCCACACTGTTTTGTTTTTCAATTCTCTCTCCCATTAAAAGTGTAAATGGAATGCATGTGTGGTAGATGGCTGATCTTGCCTGCCAGGGTCACTTTTTCAACTTCCAGGTAACAGCACCTCTATTTTCCTTGCCGGAAGGCCTCTTCCCAACTCCCACAATCAGCCTGTGTGCTTTGGGTGAAACTGACCCCACCTTCGGGTCCAGAGGTCATTTCAGCCTTGTTCATCTTTCCAGCCTTGGCGAATGGTTTAGGAATGGACGTTTACACGGAATTGAGTCAACCCCAGAACTTTTATTGGAAACCTTAGGGCAGAGGACTTCTCGTTCTTCTCACTGGGATGGCTGAGCTGATACAAGTTTAAGTCTCGGGTGTCTGAAGGCCATTTGCCATTACGAAGGGAGAGCCTGCCTGGGGATAAAGCTAAAGAGGAGGAAAGATGAGCCAAGAGATGGAAAAGGCTGGATTCCTGATAACATCTTTTGAACACCTGATTTCAGCTATACCTGATGGTCTTGTGAAACAGGTATATGAATGAACACATTTCTCTTCTTAATTTCTTTTGGTTGGGAACAGCATATACTCCAAGTCAAATAATTCAAACCGTACAGAAGACCAGAAAGTGAAAATTAAAAATTTCTCTCCTTAAGCCCTCCCCCCCCCCCCCCAGTTCTCAGTCCAAAACCCCCAGAGGCAGCCAGTTGCTGACTGCTGCTTCCAGAATGAGTCTATGCATTTACAAACCGACTAATGTTCATAAATATGTAAACGGGGTCACGCGATCTACATTATCCTGCCATTTGCATCCCCTGCTTTACCATGAGGTGAAGATTCCCTCTTCTTACCACATCTAGACATTTTGTTCATGTTTCCTAAGCCCTATATGGACACCTCCTGTTCTAACCAGCCCTGTACTGCTGGCCCGTTTACACTCACCCAGTTTTCTACCATTAAAAATCAGCTGTGATGAGCATCCTTCTTATATGATTACCTGAGGCAAATCCAGAAAGCTGAAGAAGCTAACACTTCTGGTTCCTCACCACCCAGGCCCCTCCCAGGTTTGGTTTAGTGAGATGTATGTAAGTAGTTGCTAGCTGCACAGTGTAAACGCAGCTCCCGGAAACACTCCTACCATCCTACTAGGCACTGTGCCAATTAGCAATGTCAAGATACAAAGGTTCAGGGACACAGGTCATAACTCAGTAAAAATGTGTCTGAGGACAACAGGACAGAGTTGCGGGGAGGGGGAGAGAAATGGTCTGAAATGTACATAGCCAGGAGCTAGTCCGCAGAAGGTTCTTCCAATCATCAGAGGTATGAGAAGGGCTTCATGTCACACAAAATCAGAAACATACTTGATAATGCAGTGTATGTATACAACTATACATGAACCATAGGCTTTTTTTCTTCTTTAATGAGAATCATGAGGAATAGAATTGATCAGAATTTCTGTCTTTGTAGGGCTCCGATATGTAGAAGTACCACAAACTGTGAGTATGTCTGTGAGAAGTGGCATGTTTTATGCATCAAAGCTATCAATAATAAAAAACAAATTTCGATTTACCATGCTACAGGAAGGATTGAGTTGCGTTCCTATTCGAAAATATTTCAAAATTGTCATCATATGAATAAGAAGTGATCAAAGGGTATGCAGCCAAACGAAATGTAGGGGAAAAAAAGCATGAAAAGGGTGCGTCAGGCAGGAGATTAATAAAAATATTATGTTGCTTTTCTGAATTTTGCGATGCTCATGGCATTTGTCAGCTTTTAATAATTTGTTATTTTTGTAATTTCCTTTCTCATGGTAAATACATATTCCCTTTTGTGCCTGACTTGTATTTATAATTTTTTAAAGAGGCTCTCTAAAATTGAATGAGCTTCAGGCTCTGAAAAACTGGGATCCACACCTGCACCGTGGCAGAACATACAGGGTCTGGAGCCAGACGGCCCAGCATCGCATCTCAGCTGGGCCATTGCCATGGACTGAATGTTTCTGGCCCCCAGATTTCTATGCTGAAACCTAATCTCCAATGTGTTAGTATTTGGAGGTGGGGCCTTTCAGAGGTGATTAGGTCATGAGGATGACGTTCTCATGGGTAAGATCAGTGACCTTATAAAAGATACGCAGGAGAGCTCCCCCTTGCCCCTTTCGCCGTGTGAGGACACAGTGAGAAGACGGCCATCTATACACCAGGAAAAGTGCCCTGTTCAGTAACCGACTACTGATGCTGGCACCTTGGTGTTGGACTTCCCACTTCCAGAACGGTGGGAGAGAAAATTTTGTTGTTAGTAAGCCATCCTGTCCGTGGTATTCTGGGATAGCAGCCCGAACAGAGTAAGATAGCTAGCTCTCTACCACCTCTGTGACACTGAGCAGGTTACTTTGCATTCCTGTGCCTCAGTTTCCTCATCTGTGAAATGGGGACAACAGACGGTCGTGAGGATAAAAAGAATTAATACATGTATAGAATCTGGAAATCAGTAATAATAACAACTATGTTTATTTCTCATGCCAGCCATCTCAGCAAGGGAGGTTCCCGGAAGTAGAAGCGTAAGGTATTCCTTTTAGTGAAGAAGGCCTCACTGCCCTCTGAAAGCTCCGCCCGTTTACCCTCCGCCTGTGTGCCCAGTGACATATACCAGAATGGCGGAGTCAGGAAGCCCACGGAACCAGGGTGAACCAAATGTTGGGCTAATGAATGTGATAGCCCCACCAGTGATCGGGGGGTAACCGTGGGAGCATGCTGTTTTCTTGCACATGCTTTTCTGAGATGCTGTGGGAATGAGAGCACACCATGGGAAGAAGCCCTTACCATATTCCGGACTAGTCCAGTTCCCCCTGAATCTGTCCAAATCAAGCTGTTTGGTGGCTGCTGAGAACGGTGGCCGCTGCTCTTAACGCTATGAGCGGTTCGCATAGACCAAGTACTTTGCCTTCATTGAGCTCAGTGGCCCTGCAGGTGAGGCACAGGGGATGAGGGTGGGGGTTATTCTTCTTTGGAAGAAATTGTGCCTCAGAGAGGTATGGGACTTATGTCAAGTAACCCCAGCAGATAAGTATCAGGGACAGAAGGAAGGATTCAAGTCCTTTGGAAACCTAATGCACTTCCCACCGTACCTCAATGACTCTCAAAACTCCTTACGCTGAAACGAAATACACTCCAGAGACATCTGGGTGGCTCAGTGGGTTGAGTGCCTGACTCTTGATCTTGGCTTAGGTCATGATCTCATGGTTTAAGAGTTTGAGTTCACGTTGGGCTCTGTGCTGATAGTGCAGAGCCTGCTTGAGATTCTCTCTCTCTGCCCCTCCCCTGCTCACACATTCTCTCTCTCTCTCTCTCTCTCTCTCTCTCAAAATAAACTTCAAAATGAAGTACACTCTTTCAAATGAAATATATTCACAATGAAATAAGCCCTTTTCTCCAAGTTGTGAGGAGTAGGCATTAAAGCTATCTTATGTACTCAGAGTGTACTTCTTAGGAAAAATAAATTAATTGCAGTCTCTTGATTCAAATCAAACCCACTCTGCTTTAAACTTTCAGTTATGGTAAGATATAGCTGTAGAGAATGTGCTTTCCATCCTAATTTGAGACCTCAGATGGAAGCTCTTTCTGTATTTCTATCTTTAAAATCCTGCCTCCCCCACCCCCAGTCTTGTTATCTTCTCTCTGACTTACCAAACAAATCTAGTCCAAAAATTAGAACTGATTAAATGCCTGAGGGAAGAAAGTCAGGAGCTCAAAATTGGGAGAGTCTGTTCCCACATGTTCAGACTAATTTAACTTTCTCACATGACAAATTAGAAGGGAAAAGAAAAATTTGCATAGAAGGACAATTAAGAATAAACTAAAGGTGTCATTTGTTCCAAATTAGGACAGGATTCCATAATTTATATTTACGTGGATGGAGTAAGTTTCTGGCAAGCAGGAACTAATGGGTGGGTGCTTTTGTTCTCCCCTGTCACCCAGCAACTGGGAGCTTAATCACAAATTTGAGTATCAGCCCACAATGAGCTGTGCCTCGGGCCTCTTTGCCAAGCCAGGCTAACTACCATGTGCACATCCAGCTCCGTGCTGTGTAGCCAATGGGAAATATGAAAATGCCCAGGGCCTCTGAAAGTGGATTCAAGTCCAACAATAGATCGGATAGATAGATAGATGACAGATAGATGATAGATAGATAATAGATGATAGATAAATAGATAATAGATGATAGATGATAGATGAATAGATGACAGATAGATGATAGATAGGTAGATAATAGATGATATAGATACAGATACAGATATTAATGAATCAGTGAGAGGCTCCTCAGCAGGGAGATTTATTTGCAGGTGCAACATAGTGGCTCCTAAACCACCTTCTTGCTTGCCAACCCTGGTCATTTCCAGTAACGATCTCCTTCCTCAGCGCTCTAAGAATAATCAAAAGGCCTGCTCTGCATGTATAATTTTGGGGTAAATTTTTAACCTGCAGGACTTGGTAGGCAGTAGCCACTTGCTTTTCCAGCTGCCACTGGAAGTTTCTTCCCCCCCCCCCCCCCCGGCAAAGAAAAGACGCGTACGCGTAGAGATTCCCAGCTGCTGACACTCTGAAATCATCCAGATATCTGCTTCTCAAAATGAGCTTTATGTGAGCTCAGAGGTCCAATGACCCTACCTAAGAGCTGGCAAGCTCCCTCCCCACTTTCTGGTGGACTAGACAGGGATGCACTTCCTGGTGGACTAGAAGACACAAGGGACACAGACAGGGGCCTAAAGCTGCTGAGCAGGTTGTAACATCAGCTACAATTATTGTTTAATAATAACGAATAGAAATCGACTCTGGTTATTTTAACTAAAATGAAATGCTGGCATTTCTGGAAAGGATTTAGGATAGCATGCAGAATCCTAGGAAAAGCTAAACTTAAGGACTTCCCCAAGAGTAGGAACCCCAGTAGCTCTGACAGTCTGGGGAGCAGGAGCTATTAAATGCTCAGTCACATCAAAGAATTGCCTTTGAGAAAATCTAGCCAGATTATTTTACTATCAGTTTGTGCCACCTGATTCAAGTTGGTAGGTGAGAATATCTGATTAGCTCAACCTTGACCCAGGTAGGGGACATAAGCCTGCACACAATGGCAAGGGAGTTATTCCGGCTCCTATTATTTTTAAAAGGCCAAAGAGATGTGGGAAGGCAAAAGCAACAGATATTCGTTGTGCTTTAGTTTCTGTCTGTAGCCCAAAGAAGAGTGTGTGTCATCCCATGTGCAGTTGGGCGCTCCCAAAGTTTTGAGGCCCAACACATGACACGCCCCGTACTCTATTTCCAGGAACTAAAGACGGTACACAAGAACAAGAACATCAAGAACACGATCACCTAAACTGTCAAAGGAGATAAGGGGTCTGGTGTCTGGACAAGTGAACAGCCCATCGCAGCGTAGTAGTAAGAGCCATGGTAGGGAAGTGTAGGGAGCACATGGCAGGGCACCTGGCCTGACCTTGACTCAGGGAGGGTCAAGGAGGAGTCAAGGGTGGGTGAGAAGTTGGCAATCTATACAGAAAGAATGGGATGTCTGAAGGCAGAAGAGGAGCATGGGATACCTTGGAGGGGTGCTGAAAATGGTTCAGTTGATCAGGATCATGGGGATTGGGAGTAGATTGAGGTATTGGCCCCAATTCTTCGCCACTCTCTGCAGGCTCTATCTCGCCATGGACAGAGGGAAGAGTACTTCTCTCTACATCAGCTTTGACATAGTCATGAAATCTGGTAGACGTGTCAGTGTGCTGATCTTAAGAGGCATCTTATGAGCCTAGGTCTTGGGCACTGGGTATTCCATTGGCCAGCATAAGCTTCTGCCACTGCCATGAGAACATGCCCAGGTTCTCTGCAGGTCCAAGAAGGATGAAAGATATATGGAGCAGAAGCTTCAGGCCAATCCATATAACTGTATCTAGAGGTAGAGCCACTTAACTAATCACACTTTAGATCACCCAACCCCCAACTGCCATAGCCTGAAGCAGAATAACCCCAGCTGACCTTCAGATCCATGAGAATAAATGATTGCTGCTTTAAGGCACTGAATTTGAGGGTGGCTTGTTAGCAGCAATGCTGGGACAAGGGTTGAGGGATAAAGGGCTGAATAATGAAGAAACCTGAGAAAAGACTGGAGAGGTAAGCAGAGACCTAATTGCGAAGGGCTCTGTAAGCCTCTGAACTTGACCTCTATATTAAGGGCAATGGAATCTATTGAAATGTTTTAAGTAGGGAAGTGACACAACCAGATTTTTAAAAAAAAAAAAAATTTTTTAACATTTATTTATTATTGAGAGGCAGAGAGAGACAGAGCATGAGCAGGCGAGGGGCTGAGAGACGGGGAGACACAGAATCCGAACCAGGCTCTGAGCTGTCAGCACAGAGCCCAACGCGGGGCTCGAACTCAAAAACCGCGAGATCATGACCTGGGCCGAAGTCGGATGCTTAACCAACGGAGTCAGCCAGGCGCCCCCAGATTTTCTTTTTAAAACGCTCGCTCACTCTGGAAATTTGTAAGATGGGCAGGGTTGGGTGGGGGGAGGGCACTGGGGGAAGCCAGGAGAGATTTCCTAGAGTTCTCAAACTAACAGTTTTCCAAAGTGTCCCATTTTACACACTTTCCAGGAATGTATGAGAGTTCCACGTGTTCCACAATTCGCCCACACTTGATATTGTCAAACTTTTAAATTCAAGTCATTCTGGTGCCTGGGTACTATTATCTCATTATGATTTTAATTACTTTTTCTTGATAATCAGTGAGGTTGAGACCTTTTTGTTGTGCTTATGGGCTTTTCCTGTATCTTTGTTTGAGAAGTGGCTGTTTAAGTCTTTTGGGCATTAATTACAGTTGATCCACTTACTAATGAGTTGTGGGCATTCTTTATATATGCTGTTTATATACACTGTTGTTGGATTGTTTAAGCAAATCCTTTCTTCCAGTGTATGGCTTGCCTATTAACTTTTTAAATGATATCTCTAAAGAGGAAAAGTTTTAATTTTTATAAGATCCTATTTATTAAATTTTTCTTTTGGGTCTAGTGTTTTCTCTTTTCTAAGAAATCTTTGCCTATCTCAAATTAGGAATGATACATATATTTCTTCTGTTTATTTTTTTATTATTTTTTTTTAATTTTAGAGAAAGAGAGAGAGTGAGAGTGGGGGAGAGGGGCAGAGAGGGTGGGGGGAATCTTAAGCATGCTCCACACTCAGTGGAGTTTGATGTGGGGCTTGATCCCACGACCCTGGCTGGGATCATGACCTGAGCCAAAATCAAGAGTTGGTCGCTCAACCAACTGAGCCACCCAGTTGCCCCTATTAGTTCTTCTGTTTCTTTAAGAAGGTTTATAGTTTTAGCTTTTAATTTTAGGTCTCTGACTGACAGTGGACTAATTTTGGGGTATGATGTAAGGTGGGATCAAGATTCATTTTCCCCCATATGGATACCCAGTTATTCTGGCACCTAAAAAAAAAAAAAGACTCCTTTCCCCATTAAATTGCCTTAAATTTGGTATAAAAAAATTTAATTGACTATATACATGTGGATCTCCTTCTGGACTCTATAATCTGTTCTACTAATTTATCAGTTCTTACACCAACACAACATTGTCTTAATTACTGTAGTTTTACAGTAAGGTTTGAAATAAGGCAATATAAGTCATTCCAGTATGTATTTTTTCAAAATTACTTGACTGTTCTAGAACCTTTGCATTCCCATATAAATCTTAGAATTGGCTTGTCAATTTATACCAAAAAAAAAAAAAAAAAAAAAAAAAGCCTGCTGGGATGGTTATTATATTTCTATGGATTAGTTGGGGAGAACAGTGTTGAGTCTTCCCATCCTTGAACATGAAGTATCTATTTATTTAGATCTTTAATATTTCTCAGAGTGTTTGGTACTTGTCAATAGAGAGTTCTTAGATCCCTTTCATTAACTTTGTTTCTAAGTGTTTCATCTTTCAGATGCTATCGTGATACTGAACTTTTTGGTTTATTTTCCACCTGTCTGTTGCTCTTTTATATAAATGCCATTGATTTTTATATATTGACCCAGTATCTTGCAATCTTTCCAATGTTAAATCTTATGTAACTGGGATAAACTCTACTTGGTAATGGTGTATTATATTCTTTTGAAATATTCAATCTCTTTAATATTTGTTAAGAAATGTTGCAAATAGACACAGGAGGCATGTTGGTCTGTAATTCTTTGCTTGTGATGTTCTTGTCATGTCCTTAATGTCCATAATTCCTTATTAGAGTTATGCAGGATGCATAAAATGAGTTGGAAGTGTTTCCTCCTCCACTCTTTGCTGAAAAAGTTTGTGTAATGGAGATATTATTTACTCCTTAAGTGTGTGATAGGATTTGCCAGTAATGTCACATAGGCCAAGAGTTTCCTGTGACAACACTTTTAGTTACAAATTATATTCATCTACCAGATATAGAGTTATTCGTATCTTATACTTCTTATTTTGTGACTTCTGTAATTTGTGTCTTTCAAAGAATTTGTCAATTTTACATAAACTTTCTAATTTAGTGACATGAGGTTGTTAGGTATAGTCTTGACCTTTAACAACTGTAGAGTCTGTAGTGCTGTCTCATCTTTCACTCCAAATACTGGTAATATGTGTGTTCTCTCTTTTTGTTTTCATGAGTCTAGCTAGAGATCCATCCTTTTTATTACTCTTTGCAAAGAAAACTTCTGGTTTTGTTGATTTTCTCTATTGTTTGTCTACTTTTTATTTCACTGGTTTGCATTCTATTATTTCCTTATATTTACTGTATTATTTGATCTTCCTAGTTTCTTAAGATGAAGGCTTATATAACTGATTCTAACCCTTCTTTTTTCCTGATATATGCATTTAGACTTTAAATTTTACTCTAAGTACTTTATTAACTGAATCTCACAAATTTGATACCTTGTAGTTTTATCATTAGGTCAAAATATTTTCTCATTTTTCTTGTGATATCTTCTTTTATTCCTGGGTTATTATGAATTATTTAAAAGTATATGGTTTACTTTCAAGAGATTTAGATTTGCCAGAGATCTTTTTGCTCTTGATTTTTTATTTTAAATCTGTTATTGTCAAGAATATACTATTTATGATTATAATCATTTGAAATTTTTCGAGATATATTTTATGGCCCAGCTTATGGTCTATTTGGTGAATATTCTATGTACATTTGGAAACAACACATAGTCTGCAATTGTTTAATAGTGTTCAATACAACACCAATTAGGTTAAGTCTGATAATCCTCTGTACCTTTTCTAATTTTTTTGTTTATACATTCTATCAATTCTTTTTTTATATTTTTTATTTTTAAGTTAATCCGTACACCCAAAGTGGGGCTTGAACTCACAACCCCAAGATCAAGAGTCAAATGCTGTACCTACTGAGCCAGTCAGGCTCCCCTACATTCTATCAATTCTTGAGAGAGGAGAGTAAACTTCTCCAACTCTTGTTATGGATATCTCTATTTATCCTTTAAATTCTATCAGTTTTGCATTTGTGTGTTTTGAAGCTTGTTATTAGATGGATATACATTCAGGAATTATCTGTCTTCTTAGTGAATCGATTCTCTTGTAATTATGTAATGTCCCTTTTTATCCCTGGTAATTATCCTTGAGTTTGTCTGATATTAATATACCCTGTGTGTACTAAAACACTCCCGTGTTTTTACAACCAATTATTATATGATTATCTTTCTCTACTCTTTTACTTTTAACTTGTATGTGTCTTCATGTTTAAAGTGTGTCTCTTATAAATATCATATAATTGGGTCTCTTTTTTAAAAATCTTTTTATTTTTTCAGAAAGAGACAGAGAGAAGGGGAGGGGCAGAGAGGGGGATCTGAAGCAGGCTCTGTGCTGGCAGCAGCAAGCCTGATGCGGGGCTTGAACTCATGAACCATGAGATCATGACCTGAGCTGAAGTCAGATGCTTAATTGACTGAACCACCCAGGTGCCCCTGGGTCTCATTTTCTTTAATCCAGTCTTTTTGTTAGACTGTCTAGTGTATTTATATATAATGTAATTAGTGATTTGGTTGGGTTGAATTCTACCATCTTGCTATTTGTTTCCTCTTCGTCACATTTATGCCCTTTCTTATGTCCCTCTTTTCCTTCCTTCTTTTGGACTAAGTAAATGATTTCTAGCATTCCATTCTATCTTCTCTATTTGCTTTTTAGCTATGCCTCTTTGTTTTAATTTTTAGTGGTTGCTATTTGCTTTTTAGCTGTGCCTCTTTCTTTTAATTTTTCGTGCTTGCTCTGGGAACTGAAATAAGCTTACTTTAGTTATCACAGTCTACCTTGAATTTATTTTATTTTTTTTAGATTTTATTTTTAAGGAATCCCTACCCCCAATATGGGGCTCAAATTTATAACCCCGAGATCAAGAGTCACATGCTCTACCGACTGACCCAGCCAGGCACCCCAACCTTGAATTGATTTTATAGTCCTTCACATATAATATAACAGCCTTACCTAATATATTTTCATTTATCCCTTCTCATCTTTTGTGCTATTGCTGTCATACATTTTGCTTGCACATAGATTATACGCCTCATGATACTTGGCTACTGTATTTGGTTTAAGCAATCAAATGTCTTTTAAAGAAACTAAAAAATAAGAATATCTTTTATATTTATACCCCATATGTCTTCTATTTCTATTTTTTTTAAAATGTTTATATTTGAGAGAGAGAGAGAGAGGTAGAGAGAGAGAGAGAAAAAGAGACAGAATCTGAAACAGGCTCCAGGCTCTGAGCTATCAGCACAGAGCCCAACGCGGGGCTTGAACTCACGAATGGCAAGATCATGACCTGAGCCGAAGTCGGATGTTTAACCAACCGAGCCACCCAGGCGCCCCTCTATTTCTATTTCTATACTACTCTTCATATAAATCTGATATCATATGCAATCACTTTCTTTCTGCCCAGAGAACATCCTTTAATATTTCTTATGCATGCATTTATTCCAACTGTGGCTTATCTGAAAATGCCTTTATTTTACCTTGGTTTTTATTAAGGCTCTTGGTGGATGCAGAATTCAAGGTTGACTGTGGATCACATCTTCTTGCTACTTTGTCTAATATATTTTTTTGAATGTTGGACATTATGAATGCTATAATGTTGAGTTTGGACTATGTTGTTTTCTTTTTGAAGAATGTTGAGTATTGAGTGCTGAGTATTTATTTGTGGCCCAGTTGGATCCTACAGAGGCTTTTTTAAAGCTTTGCTATGGTGGATCAAGAATCGTGTGTGTGCCAGGGCTGGAGTAGTCCTGTTCTTTGGATTGGCCTTTCTGGGGTCTCAACTGAATGCCCAAAGTGTTCAATAATATAGCTATACCGTGTGTTAGAAGCTCTGTCTTCCGTCACTGTGTAATCCCAAGAATCTCCATCCAGCTCACAGTCTCTTTAGCTATTCTCTGCCTAGCCCTTCAGGGTCTCCCCTTGCACATGCATAGCTTTGTATTTGGCCAAAGATTGAACGAGACCTGAATGCAGATTTCTGAGGCAACTTCTCTGTTCAGTTCTCTCTTCTTTGATACCTTACCCCATAAATTATAGCCACCTCAGCATCCTGAACTCTGTTGACTCCACACAGTGAGACTACTGCTGCCTTTTGGGATCTATTTTCTTGTGCTGCCATTTGGAAAGTGTGCCCTGGCAGAAAGCTAGGCACACCGGTGTTTCCTCGTATGTTTCCTTTGCTCGAGATTCACTTTTTTGTAAATATTTACAAGCACTGAGCAGAGCTCTTGGCACATATTAGGTGCTTAGTAAGATGTTTTTAAGGAGGAAGGCGTGATTAATTTGGCTCACGTAAGTCCTATTTCTGGAAATACCCACAAGGCTATTCAAATAGCCTATCCAGAGAGTTGATCTCCACCTCCTCTACCCACTCCCAGTTCCCCGCCCCCAGGAGTAATCAACTTTGTCTTTAGAAGCTGCCAAGCAGTGTTTTGGGCATTTGTGTTACTCAGTTTGTAAAGCTTTGAGTAGTCAGAGAATCATGAGAATTACATTCATCCACAGTTATGATACACACTGTTCTCTGGGAGATCTGATACACTTTTTCCAAATCAGCTAAATGCTCCCTGCAAGAATTATTGACGGGGAGAGGAGGCTGTGAACAACCTGGCATAAATCATCATTCAGAATGTATCCTTGAGGCCCTACATATGGTTTCTCTTGTTACCAAGAAAAGAGCATCTGAAGTTGTTCAAAGAGAGATTCTGAAGGGAGGAGGAAGCCAGCTCCTGTGGGTCTCCTGGGAGGGGAAGACCAGGTTGAGGAGACCCCTGGGCAAAGGAAATCCTCAGTGAATGCCTACCCGCTCCTTTTATCCACCTCAAACACCCAGCTCTGCTTTATCTTCCCAGGGTCCATTTTCTGGACCAGTGAACCAAGTGAAAGATAGGCCATTTTCTTTTGTTTCCATCTTGACTGGGAATATCAGGTCTCCAAAGGAAGGATTATTTCAAGACTACTTTGGGAAATTATATTTGGATATTTCACACTCTGCCATCATTTACCATTCTGCCCCCACCAGTGTGTCCACTGTGCAATCAAAGCCCTTCTCCCTTCTAGAAAGATGTGTCATTTGGTTTTGTGGCCTAATGACCCCATTCTGGCCTTAGAGACCATGAATCAGTGGCTTGAGTTTGGAATTCCAATAGTTTGGCCACTGTAATTCAGATTTCCAGCTTCGATTTCCTGTTCACCTACAACCACGACTTTTCCTCCACACCCGCATTTTGGCTCAAAAGCACAAGACAAACAAGGGATTGAAAAGACTTCATGTGTGAGAGTTTTAATTTTCCTCTGAGGGAAAAAAACACAACAAGTTATGATTTTCCTCCAAGCAAACAAACTGTTTTCCATATGTTTCCAAGAGAAAACTGCTTTTCTGTTATTCTGCACGTTCCACAGATAATTCCAGTGGGGGGAGCTTAGGAAGCAGCACATTTTCTCATGTTGCAGGGAAAAACGCGTTTTCCAACTCACAGTCTCTAAGCTCTGGTAATTGGGTCTGAAGCACCCACTCCTCCTCTGCTTCTGAAAGGGAGCCAGAGAACAAAGAGAAGCAGGCTTCGGAAGCTCCAAGGGCCACTGGATGGGATCCCGACAAGGCTTGGCCTCACGGGCCTGTGACAACTGGGATCCCACGCTCCTGTCCCTGCCCACAGCGTACTTGGGGGTGGGGGGCTGTGCATGCTGCAGAAAGGTGGTGCAGAAATAACTTCTGCAATGTAACCTTCTGGACTCTGACTCCTGGGGCATCTGTAGCCCCCAGTCTCAAAACTTGGAAGTGGGGCCTGGGGTGGCCCTTCACATCCTTGCTAGAACATCAAAGACTTTGGTACGCGCCCGTGTCCTTCCCCCACTCCACTGCCTTCAATAGCTCCCTCATTGCTTTTAGGATACGGTCTGCACTCCTCAGATATTCTCGTAAGTAAGTTCCCAATAACCTAGTTCTGCTGTTTCTTTATTCTCCCCTCTCATTACTCGCTCTGTAATTCTCTCTCCACGAGCCCTGCCTCTTTCTGGCCTCCAACATACAGAAGTGTTTGCAAGCCCCTTGAACGTACTGGGCTTTTTCTGCATCGGGTGTCGTTCCTGGGAACGGGAATGATACACACGTGTTTCCTGTTGACAATTCTTATTCCAACTTCAAATCTCAGCACAGGATTGCCTCCTCCAGGGAGCCTTCCTTCAAGGCCGGGCAGGTGTCCGCCCTACTTGCTGCTGTAGTTCACTGCGCTTACCACATCACAGTGAGTCACTGCCAAGTATTTACTGAGCACCCTATATGGCAGCCATGTGCTAGGCACTGAGGTACCCTAGAAAGACAACGGCAATCAGCAATGACAATAACCAAAGAGATGAGGAAGTACTATCTGCAATAGTACAGGGAAAGAAGAGAGTGTAGAAATGGAAAACAAGCAGGGGAGTGAAGACAACCTTATCCTATTTTATTTATTCTTTTGTTTTCCAAGCTTTTATTTAAATTCCGGTTAGTTGGCATAGAGTGTCATAGTAGTTCCAGGTGTAGTATCTTGTTTTATTCTAACTTCCTCTCTACCTCTCTGTCTCTCCATTGGACAGTAGGTTTTTTGAGGACAGAGATTTGTATTAATCACTTCTTTATTTTTAACGCCCAGTACAGGACACAGCATAGAGAAGTCACTTGATAAGAATTTGTGGTATGAAATATAAGCATTTTCTGATCCATGTCTGGACGTATTTTTAACTCTGTGGGAAATTAAACACGTCGAACATTATTCCAGGAAAGGTAAACTGGGCCATTAAAGGGACAAAGAACAAAGACACTGGCTCATTTGGGAATCAAGATCCCTTCCTACTCTGCCATGCACCTATCATTATTGGCATGATGGTAGAGTGGTTTCCATTATGTCTTTATTTAAAAAAATCTTTTTTTTAAAAAAAGGGTGCGCCTGGGTGGCTCAGTTGGTTGAGCATCTGACTCTTGGTTTGAGTTCAGGTTATGATCTCACAGTTTGTGAGTTCAAGCCCCATGCTCACAGTGTGGAGCCTGCTTGGAATTCTCATTCTCTTTCTCTCTCTCTCTCTCTCTCTCCCTCTCTCCACCCCTCTCCTGTTTGCTCTCCCTCTCCCTCTCTCTCCCAAAATAAATAAATAAACTTAAAAAATATCTTTAATTTTACATCCTTAAATTCTTTGACAACGTTCCCTCAAAAGAGAAAGCCTGATTCCCCTTACCCTGAGTGTAGGCTGGTCTTAGTGACTAGCTTCTAACAGATGGGATATTGCAGGAACGATGATGTGTTCATTCTGAGGCTAGGCCACGAGAGACAAAGAAACTGCTGCTTCCATTTCTCTCTCTCTTGCCCCCTGCTCTGTGGGAAGCTAGCCGCCATGTTTTAAGAACCCCACAGTGGCCAATATAGAGAGACCCACATGGTGAGAAACTAAGGCCCCCTGCCAACAGCCAAATGAGTGACTGTCTTGGGAATAGGTCCATCAGTCCCAGTCAGGCCTTCAGATTAATACAGCTCTGACCACAACCTTGGCTACAACCTTATGAGACACCCTCAGCCACAAGCACTTAACTGCGATGCTCCCAGATTCCTGACCCCCAGAAACCTCAATGTTTGCTTTTAACCACTAAGTTTTGGGATGATTTATTAGGCTGTAGAGGATAATTAATATAATTTGTCTGCACTCTTGAATTTACATAGAAAGAAGAGGGAGTTGGCTGGGCCTCCTGTGCAGGGGAAGGCTCTTCAATTCCAGAGAGGAAAGGAAGATTTGTCTACAAAAGCAGAAGGGTAGTTACTTTCTTGTCCTGAGGGAGACTGGACCTACCTTGGGATTGTGGGTTTCCAGCCTTCTCCATCGCATTTCCTCATGCCCCTAATGAGATGGGGACACAATGTAGGTGTGTAATTTATCATGCTTGTCTCTTGAAAACGTTCTATGTGCTCAGCACTATTCTAATAAGTTTTGCATTTATTCATTCATTTAAGCCTCACAACAACCCTATGAAGTATTATTATTGTCCCTGCTTTACAAATGCGGAAACTGAGGCACTGAGCTGTGAACTAACTTGCCAAGCAGGTTTTTTTTTTTTTTAATGTTTATTTATTTTTGAGTGAGAGAGACACAGAGCACCAGCAGGGGAGGGGCAGAGAGAGAGAGGGAGACACAGAATGTGAAGCAGGCTCCAGGCTCCGAGCTGTCAGCACAGAGCCTGATGCGGGCCTCAAACCCATGAACTGTGAGATCACGAGCTGAGCTTAAGTCAGACGCCTAACCAACTGAGCCACCCAGGCGCCCTGCCAAGCAGGTTTGTAATGTTGGAGGAAAGGTCCTAATATAAATGAAGGCCTATCATGTGACCAGCATTTTGACAAACACTTTGATATTGTTTCATTTAATCCACAAAACAAAATCTATAAGGAATAGATCAAAGCCCTGTTTTTTAAAAATGTCTTTAATATTTATTTTATTTTTGAGAGAGAGAGAGCACAAGCAGGGGAGAGGCAGAGAGAGAGGGACACATAGAATCCAAAGCGGGTTCCAGGCTCTGAGCTGTCAGCACAGAGCCTGACGTGGGGCTTGAACCCATGAACCACGTGATCATGACCTGAGCTGAAGTCAGACGCTTAACCGACTGAGCCCCCCAGGCGTCCCCAAAGCCCTGTTTTTAAATGACAACAAAAGTGAGGCCCAGGGAGGTTGCATGACTTGCCACACAGGAAGTGGCAGGCATGGGTTCAAAGTCTGGGTCCTGCTGCCTCCAAAGCCCCCTTTTCCTCAGCACCCACCTGCCTCCCTGTTCCCATCACACTCCCCGTACTCTCATCTTCAGATGTGTGTTTGGCAAATCCAGAAAAATCATCCAGGTGCTGGCCAGCTGCCTAAATGGGGAATGAAGCGACAGCCCCGAATTCACACCTCCCCAGTCACCTCCAGGCAGCTGTTATCTGCACCCAAATCTGTGCCAGTACATTTTACCACAAGCCTGGGGTAAGAGATGGGTGGACAAAGCAGGCAGGGAGGAAGCAGGATAAATGGGATGCAATGAAACCCAGCATTTGTCTTTGAGGCGGGAGTGCAATAAATCCAGAGGCACCTGCACTGTGACATTCCTGAGGCTGAAGCCACCACGGGGCTTGGCTCTCCTTCTTGGGATGCGGCAGAAATTGAGAGGCGATGGAGGGAAAGCTCTCTCCTGACTGTCAGAGAGGCCAGCTTCAGGACAAATAGTGAAATGTGTACTGTGTGCCTACCTCCTGCCTGTCTCTGTCTGTAGAGTGGAAAACCTGCTTCTCTGTACCCAGCAAGCACTTAGCCATGTTGGCTTCCTCCCCCTCCCCTCTCTCTCCCCGACTCCAGGCTTCTTCCCCAGGGTTTGAGATATCCTTCTGACTTAACATAGAAGCCAAGATGGCTTCCTCATGAGCTAGAAACTATTAGCATTTCCTGGCATTTCTCTCGGGAAATGATTTGGGACTTTCTCTTGATACTTGGGATGATGGAGTTTTGCCATGATACGGGGGAAGAAGAGAGATGTGTGGTTCAACCATCAAGGGCTTAAGGATGACCTTGACGACAAGTTAGAAATACAGATCCCAGTTTCACACCAGCAATTCTGATTCACTGGGCGCTGCTGTGAATCCACATGTACGCCATCGGCTTGGCCGTGTTTAGAGAAGCTGAAAGAAAATCATCATCTAGAATGGACCCATCAGCCCTGGATGAACAAAAGATCCAGCTGTCAAGAACAGCTCGATTCATAATCATCACTCTTTGAAAAATTATTAAGACCCTGGTTACCTCTAACCAAGAGAACGTAAAATTTTGTATTCCATCGGGAAGGTGACTAAGTTCTAAAAAGAGAGGAAGATAGAGTTTCCGACAAAATCAGAAGGGCAATTGCCTTTTTATCCTTATGGAGACTGGGCCTTTCTTTGAGGTCCTTCAGTCCTTTCCAGGAGCTACTTTGGTCCATTTTTTGTTTGTGTCTGTGGTGGGCAGAATTTTGGTGCCCACGACCCTTGGTCCTAGCATTACACCCACGAATGTGTTAGGTTACATGGGCAAAGGGACATTGTAGTTGTACTGAAGTTGCTGATCCGTTGACTTTAACACAGGAAGATGATCCTGGATTAACTAGGTGGGCCCAATGTAATCACATGAGCCCTTCAAAGTGGAAAAGGATGGCAGAAGGTAAAGTCAGGGAGATTTGAAGAGCAAGAAGGATTTGGCATGCTGTTTCTCACTCGAAGATGGAGGGGCTATGTGAGAATGAATCCCAGTGGCCTTATGGAGCTGAGAGAGACATCTGCCTCTGACAGTCAGCCAAGAGGGATCTCAGTCCCACAACCTCAAGGATTGGATTCTCTCAACACCCTGAATGGGTTTGGAAGTAGAAGCTTCCCTAGAGACTTCAGATAAGAGCCCAGCTATCTGACACCTTGACTTCAACCTTGAGGTCCACGGCTCAGAGCCCAGAAGAGCCTGTGTGGACTCTTGACCTATAGAATCGGGAGACAGTAAGTAAGCACTGTTTTTCACATACAGCATTCAGGAAGTGCTGAGTGTTTGTCACACAGCACTAGGAAAATAATAGTGTCCAAGTGGTTTTATTTTGTGAATGTTTGGTCTGGAAGTTTTGGTTGGATTTGGTTTTTGGTGTTCTAGCTCCTGAGTTCACTGCCGAATGGCTGCTCACGTACAAGCCCCCCGCCTCACTTTGAAGACCACATCAGATTCCACTTCCCATAGGAATCTTTCCCCAACAGAGCCACCCTTTGGCATCAGCAGTGATGGTCTTTGCTGAAAAGGTCCTTAATTTATTGCTGAGAGAAAGGCAGAAGTGGAGTGGGGGCGATAAAGGGTGGAATGTGTGTATGAGGGGGATGGATGTTTAGGAGCCCAATGGAAAGATAGGTTCATTCATTCATCCATTCATTCATTCCAGAAATAGTGGTTGAGCATCTATTCTGTGTCCGGTAGTCTTCCAGGAACTAGATGTACCAGTGATACACCAGGTCACTCTCTGAACACTCTATGTTCTAGAGGAGGGAGGCAGATAATACACAAGTCAACAACTAAGTAAAGAAAATACCCCAGACAGTAATAAGTCCTATGGGTAGAAAACCTCCCATAACATGTGGCTTCCAGAGGAAGTCACTTTGGAGAGGGCACCCTGTTCAAATCCTCTTGGAGGATGTAATCGTTGAACTGAGACCTGAATGATGAAAAGGGAATTGTGTCCTAGCACGAGGACACAACTGCAAAGCCCGGGGGCTGGAAGGAACTTGACAAGTTTATGGAGAAAAGATGTGGTGAACAAGTGGTAGGGGGTGGGAAGTGGGGAGCATAACTGAGGCCAGACTGGTAGGTAGAGGCCAAATCAAGTAGGGCTTTGTAGACCACAGCTAGGAGTTTGGGTTTGATTATCTGTACACTGGGCAGTCACTGAGTATGGAATATTAAAGCGACTGCTTCCAGCCTAGTTTTCCTGCATCCGGTCCCTCCTTCCTAATCTCTCCCCTGTTCTGCTGCACCGGAGGGACCCTTGCAGAGAGGAGGCCTGGCCATGTCACTCTAATTCTACCAACCGTCGCTGACTTCCGTAGCCCACAGGGTGAAGTCTCGACTGGATTGGGCAGACCCTCGTGGTAAGGCCCCTTCCTAATTCCCCGGGTCGTCTCCAGGCCTCCCTCATCTCAGCTCCTGGGTCAGACCACACGAAACTGTGCTCCTGTCCCTGAGAACACCCTACTTTTCTCTCCTTGATGTATCAATGTCAAGCAAGGGTCACAACAGGAAGAAGATGGCACCCTGCCAGGAAGTTCATCCTAGGGACCATGGGCAGAGGCGAGGGCTAAGTTAGGGGAACCCATCACCCGGTGACTAACAAGAACAGGGAGCTATCCTTAGTTACTGCAAATGTCCCGAGAGGCAGGAGGAAGGAGGGGTGTTAGCACATACGGGCAACAGTTGGAGCCTGCAAGCGGGAGCATCTGACAGGAGCTGTGGCCCAGGGAAGATGCAGCTGAAGTCAGAACATGTAGGCTTGGAGGGAGCCGGGGAGGGAGAGAAGACATAGTCCAATCGCTCTAATCTCACAGCCCCCTGCCGGGACCGCCCATTGGCTATAAAACAGAAAGCCGGACGGCAAGTCTGCTTGGTGATGCGGTAATGGCAGCCAGCCTCACGGGCCACAGAGGAGAGAAAGCAGGGGTCAGATGGGGAGCCCACAGGCTGACTCCTCTCACTACCTGGAATGTCTTCCCCTGCTTTTTTACCTGGTAAGGTGTATCTTCGTAAATACCTTCCCAAACCTACCTAGGCAGAAGGGAATAAATGAAGTATTCTACTAAAGTCCTTGCATTGTCCAGAAGGTAGCAAATAATAGAGCAAAAAAGAGAAATGTTTTCATGAAACTATTGAAAGGGTCCTTTGTTTTAAAGAAAACAATAGTTCTGTGCAAGACACTTCTCTGCATGGGTGAAGAAAGTCATGTGGGATAGCCCTTTTAAACATAGCTCTGATGTAAAACCCAAGACTCCTACGTGCTCAAACTGTATCAGTGGCCCAAACAAATACCAGCAGCAAGCAGACAGAAAATTAGAGAAGTCACTACCATACACATCTGGATAACCAAAAACAAACAACCAAAAAAAAGCTTCTAAGAAATCAAATTGGAGAAGTGAAAATACATGTTTTACACGATAATCAAATGGCCATGCCCGTGGTGATTTGGGGAATCTGCCTTCTCAGAGTGAAAGCCACGGGTTACTCTGGGAGGCAAGAAGAAAGAAGGAAAAAGATACACTGCATAATGAAAGGGCATCACACTGAATAGAAGATAATTCTCTTGGACATGAAATGCAATCAAGTCAAGACCCATATTTTATCTCTGCTGGAGGCAGTTTTATTTGTTAGTAAAGTACGGGGATAATCAACCATTGTTCTCCCTGCCAAGACTGTCAAAACAAATACAAGCTTCTTTGCTCAGTGCTAAAAATGTCTGAGCCTTTGGAGAACAGCTGGGCAGAAAGCAATCTTGCTCAATTTCAGCACATTTTTTCCCAAGTATTAGGCTGTCCGAACGCAACCCACATCAAAGCTTCGCAGACACCCACTGCAGGGACAGACCTGTCATGAGAACACGGCCTATCAAACTGGAGCAAGCAGAAAGCACAATGAAACCACTTTAAACTTCTCCAACACCCTGTCTGAAGGAGCAGACTCTGAAGCATAAAGAGCCTACTCTAAACAAATAATTCCTCTGAGTTCGTTTTTATAAATACACAAAAATAATGTTGGTCTGTTTGCAAAACGTTGTGTCTCGAGAAGGCTCTGGGAGCATTAGAAATGATTTATGATTTCTTGGCTATCATATCGATGTTGCCTAAGGGACATCTTCTCCTAAGCATCTGCAGAATTATTCTCCAAGGTATGAAGTCAGCTTTTTATGAAAGCGTGTCTTTTTTGTAGCTCTGTGATTTGTATTAATGAGGAGGTGCATCAGGGTGTTTGGGGATGCAAGTAACAAAAACTCAACTGGCTTAAACAATAAGAATATTTCTTTCATCAAGTAACAAGAATCTAGGATGCAATGTATAACATGGTGATTACAGTTAAGAATACCATATTTCATATCTGAAAGTTGTTAAGAGAGCAGATCTTAAAAGTTCTCATTACAAGAAAAAAAAATTGGTAGCTATATATGGTGACATGTTAACTGGATGAATTGTGGTGGTCTTTTTGCAATGCGTACAGATATTGAATCATTATGTCTTATACTTTAAATATAACGTTTTATGCCAATTGTACTTCAAAATTTAAATACATACAGGTATGCATGCATAAATCTATACATAAAACAAGAATCCCAGAGGTAAAACAGTTTCAGGTGGATTAACCCAGTGGCTCAAATGGGTCATGAAAGACCCAAGTTCTTTCCATTTTGCTCCTCTTCCATCCCTGCTGGGTCCCCTCATAGTCATAAGATGGCTGCCATAGTTCCAGGCATCACACCTAGATACTAAAGTGTTAGAAGAATAGGGTGTGTTCCTGTAAGTTTCTTTTTATCAGCGAGAATAGGGTGTTTGCAGAAGGCCTCTCAGCAGATTCCCTATCATGTTTTATTGGTCACAATTGTGTCATAAGCCTATGTCTAACAATCACTAGAAAGATAAATGGGATCCCAATGCAACCATTAGACCAACTTACTTCTAAACACAGGGATAGGGTCACCTTTCCATGACATGACCATTCTGAGGGAAGAGTAGACACCCAAGTGATTGCAGGATCCTGCCAGCTAAGAACAAAGGGGAACGGCTTATTAGGTAGGCCACCATCTGTGTCCTCTACAATTGGGACACAGAGCAAAATAAGTTTGGCTTAACTGAATTTTTGGCTTAACCAAGGGAAATGCAGAAAACTTCTTAGATGGTGACCTTGGCTATTAAAAATTATTCTGGGGGCGCCTGAGTGGCTCGGTTGGTTGAGTGTCTGACTCTTGATTTCGGCTCAGGTCATGATCCCAGGGTTGTGGGATAGAGCCCCGTGTGCTGAGCTCCACACTGGACATGTCGATTCTCTCTCTCTCTCTCCCTCTGCCCCTCTGTCCCGCCTACACTCTCTCCCTCTCTCTCTCCAAAAAAAAAGAAAAAAAATTCTGAAATGTTTTATTCACTCTTTTCCCTACTGCATAAAGTGGAACACTGTGATGTGTCTATGCCTAATGGCATTCCTCTCCTCCCACTCTTGACAACTCCTCCTTTATCCCCATCCGGGATGGTGGGAATAAGCTTTGACATCATGTCTGTACAATGGGCTCCTGCCTCCCTGGTCACAGATGATTGGAACTGAGGCATGCGGTGGACCTTAGCTGGACCAGTCAGCTCCTCTCCCCTGGGAATTTCAAATGGGGACACTATCCTGTTGCATCGGTATCTTCATGTGATCGGGCCTGTAATACGAACCCCCCAGCACCGCCAGGCAGCTGTTTTATGCCATTTGAGATGTGAAGAAAAAGTTGAAGGTTGGGAAGGTAAAAATGAAATAGATACACAGAGAGAAGTGGACACAAGCTTTGGCTCCACGAGACACCTTAAAACCCTCCCCCCGACACCCACACATACACCCCCATCTAAATCCAGATCTCAGCTAGTTTCAAAGAAGAGTCCCAACCAGTACGTGAGAACACGGTGTCCCTTTGTAGGGATGACTAAGGGTTCCGCAGCATTTGGGGACCTTCGTTAAGAACTTCCTGTTCTCATTAGTCAGAAAGCTATGAGTAGAAAACAGAAGACAATGAGTTATACCTGTCATAAATCCGTCCCAGAACTTGCTACAAAAGTTGGCTTTGTTTCACTTAAGTCCTCCCTGTTGGTTCAGTTTCTAAAGCTTTAATTCTTTTCCCTAAAAAGTATTTAAACAAAACACTCAACAGTGACAACAAGACATCCTCTTGAGGGCTGTGTGCTGTGTCGTGTGGTGAAAGGGGCTGGGAATGGGAGTGCTATGTACTGAATTCCAGCCATTTCCCTTTCATGTATTGTTTAATCCTCACCACATACTCTGCAGCGATCACGATCGAACCATTTCACCAGTGAGGAAGCTGAGTCTCAGAGAAGCACACTGATTTTGTTAGGTTCACATGGCTAGAAAGCCATGGAGGAAGATTTGAAACCCAGGTCGAAGGAGAACCAAAGCTAATGATGTTTCCACTATTCCATGTTTTATATATTTAAAAAAAATTTGGGGGGGGGGTGCCTGGGTGGCTCAGTCAGTTGAGCGACTGACTTCGGCTCAGGTCATGATCTCATGGTTCATGAGTTCGAACCCCGCGTCGGGCTCTGTGCTGACAGCTCAGGACCTGGAGTCTGCTTCAGATTCTGTGTCTCCCTCTCTCTCTGCCCCTCTCTCTCTCTCAAAAATAAACAAATATTAGAAAAAATTTTTTAAAATTTTTGTAATGTTTATTTTTGAGAGAGAGAGAGAGAGAGAGAGAATGCAATCGAGCAGGGGAAGGGCAGAAAGAGAGGGAGAGAGAAGATCCCAAGCAGGCTCCGAGCTGTCAGCACAGAGCTGGATGCAGGCTTATGAATTCATATGCTTAACCAACTGAGCCACCCAGGAGCCCCATGTTTTACACAATTTTAAAAAGTATCTTGATTGGAGGCCCTGTTGGGTAGATTCTAGCCAAGAGACTTTTGACTCTATCTGTTAGTATTTGCACAATATAGGATATTCTGTATATTCAGGGAAAGAGACGGGGATGTGGGAACAAACCTCCTAAACACCAGATCGTTGAAGGATACTTTTGCATTTTCTTTTTTTTAATGTTTATTTAGTTTTGAAAGAGAGACCATGACTGGGGGAGATGCAGAGAGAGAGCCTGGGGGACAGAGGATCCGAAGCAGTCTTTGTGCTGACAGCACAGAGCCCGGCATGGGGCTCAAACTCACAAAACTGTGAGATCAGAACCTGAGCCGAAGCCGGACATGCAACCAACTGAGCCACCCAGGTGCCCCTACTTTTGCATTTTCTAAATTAAGCGTTGCTACGTCTGGCAGGAACAGAAAATAGCCATTTTTAACACCTTATGGATCAAGGTGGAAAACCCAAAAGCCACAGGAGAGATGGGCAGTGGTACAAGATCCTTAGCTGGGCCTAGGAACACTTTGCAGGCCTCTGGTTCCTACTGTCTCAGTAGGTGTACATTCTCAAGCTGTTGATTTTTCTTGACTAATTAAAGCTGATTGGAGTTTCAGAGTTTTGGCTTTGTGTTAGTTTTCGCCCATCTTTCACATACTCAGACTCACGTACTGCCTGCTGCTGCCAGTTAGCAATAATGTTGGAGCCGAGTCAGTCCTGGCTGTTGCCAGCCTGTACCGGCACCTGTCAGAATGAGATTAGGTAGATTCAGGCAAAACCATTTACTTTTCCTCGCAAGACTATCGGCCAAATGTTTCAGTCCAACTTTCCCAACTCCCCCAAACTGACACAGACACATAAAGCTGCCCGTCTGGAATGTGTTGCAGATCGGAACCAAAATTTTACCTTCCCCTGCTGCTGTTCTGTAGGCTTGTTAACACTTTTCTACCTATTGAGTGTTTTGTTTTATCTAGATTTCAAAAGCAAAGCAGGGGACTTGTTTTTCTTAATTACACAGAAACGTCACATGCTTATTTTAACGCGTTCCAATGTTACAAACACAGAATGTAGAAGGGGGAAATTTGGATTGGAGCTTTTAACACCGTCGGTAGCCCTTCCTGTAAACCTTGCCAATGTCAAGAACATCTTAAGGAATGTCAACCACAGGAAAACGCCAATCTGTCAAAATGCCCAGGGAATGGAGATTCCAGGTCGTCTCAGAGTTAACCAGAAAATCATTTTCACATCAACCCTTGAAAATCTTACTGAAAAGTATGAGTCGAGTTTCCTGCCTTAAGAAGCACAGTTTACTCCCAATGCAATTAAATTCTTCTGTGATAGTTGTGGATCAGGCTGGACCTCGGGCTAAACATTTGGACCCCAACTCCCATTGTCTAGAAAACAAAACAGGAGATTGGGTAGAATTTGTACTTGACCCTAGGACATGTTTTTGAAGTTCCTTAAGTAAGCTTTTCTTCCATGTATTTTATTCCTTTTCCCTTGTGTAGAAAAAAAAAAAAACAACAACACATTGGCCGCCCTGAGAGTTTTGCCTGTATAAATTCCAGTCAAATCAAGATTTTACTGTATTTAAATTTTCTCATCTAATGAAAGATGCAACTGGGGCCTCAGCCCTCAGGAGTGGGGGACATCCTTCTCTCCCTGGCCGCAGGCCAGCCGCAGGTGGACTTGGAGGAGAAGGGGGCTCCTCCCTAGCATACCACCTTCCTCCCGCCTCCTCCCCCAGGAAGAGGACAGAGGGCAGAGACCTTACATTTGGTCATTTCTTCCCAATCATTTGTCACTGTCCAGACCACGGTTCCTCAGCCTTGGTACGACTGACATTTTGGGGGCCAATACTTTGTTGGAGGGGCTGCCCTGAGCGCCGGAAGAGGGTCAGGAGCATTTCTGGCCTTTACTCACTGGATGCCAATGGCATTCTCCCAGCACCGCCCCCCTCCCCCCCCTCCAGCTGTGACAACCAAAACTGTCTCCAGTCATTGCCAGATATTCCCTAAGGGACCAAATTGCCCCCAGTTGAGAACTACTGGTCTAGACGAAGGCACGATTATTCTTTCTTCCCCCCCCCCCTCCACCGCCTCTCGTCAAGATTATGAGATTTTTTTGACCTTGGCAAGCAATTTCATAACATATTTCCTGTGCTCTTTCATGGAAGAACAAAAATAATTCTCTGATGAAAGTAATATTTTGACTTGAATTGTGTGAGGCAGGCCTTGGTAAAATACAACTGCAGGTTCTGCATTGTTTTTGGAAGATAGTAGATTTGTTTTCTGCATCAAGCCTGATTTTGATTCTAAATACTGAATTTTCATACTTTCCTAAATTTCCCTTGTGGCTGTTGTCATTATGGACATCCAGTCACTGCCACAGCCACAGCCACAGCCTCTTGTGTTGTGCTGTCACCCTCGATTTCGTGTGTGCATCTGTCTCACAAATAATTTTACCACTGTTACTGCTTCCTAACGCTTAATAGATTTTTCATCCATTGGTTTTTCAAATCCATTATTCTCTCTCTCCAGTGGATTGGATCATGTTTACATTTTATGTTCTTGAAGAGTTTTTAGTAGATTTCAAAAATCTGCTGAACTGGTGAAATTCAGGGGTTTAGTTTTATATTCCTGATTTTAAGCCTACAGAGAATTACTTTCACTGTAGAATGAGGTCGAAGTTAAATTTTTTTGAATAAGCAGATTTTCTGATTAAGAGAGTATCCCATGCATGTTGATTATCATTTTTCAAACAATATGTGTATGTGTTCTCTCTCTCTCTCTCTCTCTCTCTCTCTCTCTCTCACATACACACACACACACAGAATTTTCCAGGTTCATCAGACTTCTTAAGTGTTATTCTTACTTAGATTATAAAAAATAGAATACAAATATATAGGTACTCTGACTATATAAAAAATTTGCATGTATAACAGGACAAAGCCTAGGATATAAAAATTTAAATAGTTGTATTGGTTACTGCTGACTTTTTTCTTATCCAAAATTTTTTATAAATTATTGTTTATATAAATTTAAAATAGCACATATTTTTCTGACTTTTTCAAGTGGCATATTCGCTAAAAATACAGAAAAAGTGAAATGATAAAAATTTACTCATTATATCACCACTGAGAGATCCTCACTATTAACATTTAGAAAATGTTTTTTCATTCCCAACAGTGCAAGAGGGTTCCCCTTTTTCCACATCCTTGCCAACACCTGTTGTTTCTTGTGTTGTTAATTTTAGCCACTCTGACATACACCCTCACGTTTATAGCAGCATTACTAACAATAGCCAAACTATGGAGAGAGCCCAAATGTCCATTGACTATTGAAAGGATAAAGAAGATGTGGCATATATATATATATATATATATATATATATATATGGCCTTTACTCACTGGATGCCACACACACACACACACACACACACAAATGGAATATTACTCAGCCATCAAAAAGAACAAAATCTTGCCATTTGCAACAACATGGATGGAGTTAGTATGATGCCAAGCAAAACAAGTCAGTGAGAGAAAGACAAATATCCTATGATTTCACTCATAGGTGGAATTTAAGAAACAAAAACATATGACCATATGGGAGGGAGAAAAAGAGAGACAAACCAGGTAACAGACTCTTAAGTACAGAGAAGAAACTGAGGGTTGAAGGAGGGAGGTGGGTGGGGGGTAGGCAAGATGGGTGATAGGTATATAGGAGGGCACTTGTGATAAGCCCTGGGTGTTGTACGTAAGTGATGAATCACTGAATTCTACTCCTGAGACCAACATTTCACCGTATGTTACCTAACTAGAATATTAAATAAAAACTTCAAAAGAAAAAAGTGCCATATGCTTAAAAAATAATAAAGTGATTATTGATCAATAAAAAGAAAAAAAATTTTCCAGTCCTTTTTTTCCTTTTGCAAAATTTAGATCACCCTCCACAGACAGCTCTTTACCTTCCTTCTTTTTTATCACAGTAAGCGCGGATATAAATATAACTGGTGTGTTCAAACTGCCCCCCGTTGTGGGACTTCGGGTGATTTGCAGCTCTTCATTATTCTATGGTTAATGCCGCAGTGAAAATCTCTACACACAAATCTTTGCATGCATATATGAGCTGCACTTTCAACTTGAAAAGACAAATACGGGGTCAAGGGGTATAAATGTTTTAAGATTCCATACATACTGCCAGATTACCTCCAGAAGGCTGTGCCCATTTTCAGTCTTTTTATTGGCAATTCTCTTGAAGGGCTGCCATCTTGTTCCGCCAGCCTCCAGGTCTGTGAAGGCATTTCCCATGGGGTATTCTTTAGATATGTCAGTGTAATAAGATCCATCTCAGGATATCTGTCAACAGCCTCCCTTGGCCCATCTCAAACCATCTGTCAATGGCAACTCTAATATATTTTGGGAAGATGCTATGCAGTTGCCAAAAACAAATTTGCAATTGAATCAGGTTTTCCAATCGGCTGAGTTGCAGCGTTGAACTGTGTTAATGACATGTGACAATCTTAGTATAATATCCAGAGACTCCATGTAGGGACATGTCCTTGTAAATTTAAGAGCAGCTGCACGAGGGAGAATGTGGATTACCTTTCACATGAATTCCGTAGAGCTCTCACCATCCCAACCATGTTGTAAACTTGGCAGCAAGAATCGACTGCCCAGCTTTAGCTCCGGGCGAGACTGGGGAGAAAAATGCCACTTTGACGCAGGGCTGCGTTACTTAGTGCTGCCGTCTGACTATCACACATGCAATTGGTAGCTTGGAGTGGGTAAATATTCCATGCCACCAAAGGATCTCTGACCAAGACAAATAAGTGTGATAACTTATGTGCTCCCAAGAAATGGTAAGGATCGACTTCCCGACGCTGTATAAAAATGTTCTGTAAATTGGAAGGCACTGTCCACATACGATTTTATTCCAGTTGTCATTGTATTGTTATGAGCTCTGAACTGACTCTGAGATCTGGATGTTAAAAACATCTAGGAACTATCTATTTTATTTTGGATGCACAACATTGTAAGTGCCAGTAGTTGCCTGGTGTCACCCCCCTCCAGCCCCTCCCTGGCTCCTCGACCTCTAGAATCATGGAGCCCAAATTAGACTTTAGCTTTCAAGGGGTTGGTGTATACGTTAAGCATTCAAATGGCTAGAGTTGTCTCTGTGGTCAAATGGATGAAATAGTCACAGGTTCTCTTTTTTCTGTTACCACTGGCTAACTGAGTCACTTTCTGAAGTGTCACAGACAGCACAAAGTCCCCGGATATCCAGGCTGTTCCTTAGCTCACTGGGCCATATGGTCCCCTTGGCATCTAGTGTGAATGAAACAAACCACCAAAGCCAGAACCAATAGAAACCACGAGCAACATATAACAAACAGAGCTCAGAGCCCATCACCTTGCCAATGAGGCAACTGGAAAGGCAGGCCTGACCTGAAAGGCTTCTCACTATAAATAGCTTTAATAAGAATAGGTTGTATCTAGCCACCCTCAGACAATCTCAAAGCATCTTCAGTGCTTCTCCTGTATGTGTCCTGTTGGAGACAACAATGGCCTGAATTCTTTTTGTCATCATAAGGCAGCCGAAACTCAACCAGATGGCATTCTCCTGGAATGGAGACCACAATGTGGCCTATGTCATCTGCGTGTGTTCTATTGGCCTATTCCCATCCTGAATGTTTGGAGAGAATTTAGGGATTAGAAGACCTAAGATATATTAGGCCTCTTTACCTATGTTTTTTCCTGTAGTTGTCCCCAGAGTTCTACAAATGAGGACTTTTTATCTCTTTCATAGAAGAGGAACCTGAGGCTCAGAGAGGTTAAGCATCTCACCCAAGGTTACACAGGAAGAGCCAGGATACCGAATCACCAACTGCCTGACTTCAATGTCTTTCTTCTCTCCATTGCAGCATAGTGGAGTCTTGGGTGGGGAGATTCCTTCTGGATTGGCTTCTGAAAGGATCTTGTGCCTACAGATCCAGTCTTCTGTCTATCTCTGCCTCAGAGTTGCTGTTGAGCTGTTGGGGGAAGTGAATGGACACACGATGTATCACAGAGAGATCTAATTGGAATGAGAACTCAAGAGATTTTATCACTTTAATGAAGAATTGCTATTTTAAGATGGGATATATTGCTTATAAATTTGTGAAAGTTTTTTGTGTTAATTTTTCTGTCCAAATGAACCCATACTATCCTATATCAAAATAAATAATTTGCATATCATTTTCTGGGTTTTTGTTTAGTCTTAGGAGACTTGACCATTCATGTTACACGTAGAACTTGGAATTGCCTTTCATTTTTCTTCCATCCTGAATCAGTGTGGAATTCAGGGTCAGTATAGACAACTCAAGAATGTATGATTATGGCAGGAACAGACTGCCTAGCCCGGATCCCATTTCCCCATCCTCTCTACCTCTAGCTGGACCCATGGGACTAGATATCGCCAAGAGACTATGAGGTCACAGCCAGTCCAAGGTAGTTAAGCAGCATGCGTGCTCCTTCAAACTCCCTCTCTCCTCTTCCACCTGGATGCAGAGAACTTTGAGGCTCTTTGATGAGACAACTAGGGCACTGATTCTCAAACTTGAATATGCATCAGAATCAATTGGAAGGCTATTAAAGCACAGATTGCTGGGTCTCACCCTGGAGTTCTTATTCCACAAATCTGGTTGAGATCTGAGAATTTGCAAGTTGTATAAGTTCCCAAATGCTGTTGCTGCTGGTCTGAGGACCACACACTGAAACAATGGCCCTCTGGCAACGCCCTAGAGAAATACCGATTGCACTTTGTACTCCTCGGGGGGAATCTTAAACTTACTGGTGCCCAAGCTGCTGCTCAAAGCAGTGAAATAGGAATCTCCGGGAGTGGGGCCCACCTATTAGCATTGCCAAGCTCTTCGGGTAACAACAAAGCGCACTTAAAGTTGAAAACCATAACCTTGAAGTGGTTAGCCTTCAAGGAAAGCCTTAAGACTGAAGGAACTTGGGGCGACTGGATGGCTCAGTCAAGCGTCTGACTCTTGATTTCAGCTCAGGTCATAATCTTACAGTTTGTAGGATGGAGCCCCTGTGCTGGGCTCTGCACTGACGGCTCCGAGCCTGCTTGGGATTCTCTCTCTCTGTCTCTCTCTGCCCTTCCCCCCCACTCTCTCTCTCTCTCTCTCTCTCTAAAAACCACAAATGTTAAAAAATAAAAAATTTTTTAAAAGTACACTTGTGTTAGACTGTTGGAATTCTAGAGATGATTTGTTATCATAGCCAGCATTATCCTAATATGATAACGGTAACTATTAAGAACAAGCTTTCAGAAATTCTCTTTTTACCTCCTGCTTTGTTCTGCTCTGAGGGAGTATGGGTCAGATTAGTTCCAAGACATGTATTGGCTCACATTCTCCAAAGGTGGACATTTCAACAGAAATAAGGTTATAGCACATGTAATAGAGGAATAGTTTTTTTTCTTTGCCTTCCTTGTGGCCAGAATGGCAGGGCAACCCTAGATGCCCCTCTCCCCACCCCTTCACTTCCTCTTTCCTTGGGCACATTCACCTTCTCATCAGAAGCATGTTCAGAGCTCTTGGCTTGGCCAAGGTTGGACCCAAGATGGAGTGTCTTACGCTGATTGCATGTCTGCAAACCTAAACATAACTAGGTTTTCAGGCTTAGCTCTCCCAGAAAAGGAAAGGTCTAGGTCAATGGACTGGTTATATCTGAGAATTGGAACTGAACAATAAAGAGAAAGAACATGAGGTCCAACCTTACTTACTTGAATTTCCATTAAGGTTTTGGATCAAAGCGCTCTCTAAAAATAATTTACTTACTGCTCCCCTGGGGCACTGTGGAGAGCCGGGGTCGGAAGGCCAAGGTGGGATTCAGGTGATTCTGGGTCCCCTGCCAAATGTCTTCATACGCCATCTCTTAGCTAAAAAGATGGTGTAATTGAGATAACATAAGCATTTAAAAGGCATGGTGACCAAAAAAAGACATGCTAGAGTTTTATTGAGGATTTCAACCCATGTCTGTTCACTTTAAGGGAAGCCCACCAATAACCTGATGAATAAACTGGACAGATTTCCGCCCCCTCCCCCCAAAATAACAGTTTTAGATGGAAGGAAACAGGAAGGCTAATGGCTCTAAAAGCATATTTTGCAGATTTTGCTTTCTCATGATAAATGTAAAGGGACAAATACCCTCAGGCGAGGACTGCTTTCCTGGCTGAAGCAGCTCTTATTCTCGGAGCTTCCTTCAACTATCCCTACAGGGAAACAGGCAACTCTTTCAGTTGCAAGACACAAAATGCAACCTGAGACAGTGCAAGCCCGAAGGAAATGGTATTGAATCACGTAGCCAAGTGTCCGGAAACAGGACTTGCTCAGACATAGGCTGATTCAGGGGCTCAGGTACTGTTCTCAAGAGTCAGCGTCTCTCTCTCTTCCTGACTTGATCATATTCAAAGACCACAGCTCCCCGATTATCTATAATGGTTACCAGGTCTCCAACTTCCAACCTCATTCAAGTTCAGCAAGAATTGAGCGAGAATCTCCTTCCTAGAATTCCCACCGAAAGTCTTACTGCCTCTTTAAATGGCTCTAATTAAGTCACATGGTTATCAGTGAACCAATCATTGGCGGCCAAGAAAATGCAATGCAGTGATTGGCTGATCCTAAATCACATGCTCTGCTCCTGAGCCAACGGTCTAAGCCTTCTAAAATCACATGACTGAGAAGGGGCGTGGAGCTGTGAAAAGAAGCGGGAAGGCGTTCTGGGCAGCCAAAGCGTGGTAGTACCCGTACGTTCCAGAGTCAGCCTCTGAAAATTCTTCAACTGGCTTCCCCCGCCAGAGGCGGTTCAGCAGGCACCTCTGATTTCCCACATAGATTTTCCAGCAAGTGGCTATAAAGGGGAAAGACGGCAGCAAGCATAAACCTGTAAAGGGACCGCAGCTCAGGGGCAAAGGTCTTCTGAGAAGGGAAGAAAGCAACCACGGGAATGGGGGCTGTGTTACCCCGCCCGGTCATTGTCATTTCCCCAGGCAGAGCAGCCCGCCAATTCCGGAACTCAGGAACTGAATACCCAGTGCTGGGGAAAACTCACTTTCGGATGGAGACGCATGAGGCAGAAGCTTCCTCTCCTGTTTGCCCCGGGCCGCTTCCGTCCGTCTGCTGTCCTGACGCACACATAGATCCTTTTATGATGCTCCATGGAAACCAGAGATGGAATGAATCAAAAGTGGTCAGAGGAACCATTGTTCTCCCCTGTAAAATAACCGAACCCTTGTTAATTTGTTGCCAGTCTCAGTTTCTCCCAGAAAGATCCCCATTGGATGGTGGCTGTAAACAGGAAACTTGAAACCCTCAGCCATCCTTTGTATTAGTTAGTGTTCGTGGACAGCTGCAGGGGATCACCGTCCCAGAGCTCGGGCCGGGGTTGAATCCTCGTCTGGAGAAGAGCAGTATGTATTTTAGACGGGACACCCAGAGGAGAAACTGCATCTCCAGCAGGAAAGCCGAGGCGCAGAGATGAGGAAAAAAAGCATTTTTTAAGTAGATGACAGATTTGAGAGGATGGTAAAATAACTCTCGGTTTTACCTGATGTACAATCAGCACGCCCCACACTGTGGCCGGAGGAGAAGATAAAAATCCCTTAATTTCCTGTCGTCCAGCTGAAGACAGACTCCTGCTCCTGAGGAAATGGAGCTTTGGGGCGATGGAGGTAAATTGCAAGGCAGAGTATGCTTCAGAACTACTCCCGGCGGTGGTTCCTGCCCGTGCCCAAGGGAACCCTTATTACAAAGACGCTCCCTGTGAAGGTGAAGAGCTGGGACTCTGGTGCCAGACTGTCTGGGCTGGAGTCCCGGCTCTGGCACTCACCAGCTGTGCGACTGCGCAGAAGTCACTGAACCTTTCTCTGCGTCAGCTTCCTCATCTATAGCACCGGAGTAATAATAACACCCACCTCGATGGGTTATTAGGAACATCAAGTAAGTTACTATATGCAAAGCGCTTCCACGTGTAAGCTGTAATTATCATTACTAACTACAGAGTTAAACAGAGCAACACAATAGGACGTATTGCATTACCTTATATTTTCTGTGTTTATTTGTCCAGGGGTGCAGGGTAGCCTCCATGTGGCCACTGAGGCTGAACCCAACACCAGGGGTCAAATCTGTATTTCCTTAGGGGTCTGGCACCTGCGCACCAGGTGAGGTGCCTGGAGACGTCGCCCTCCTTCTCTATGCCTGGATCTCTATGCCTCTTCCTAGCATGATTAGCAACTGAATTGTCTCTGAAACTCTACCCACAGGGATATGGTCTCAACCTTTACCCTCCAGAAAGTCTTCACGGCTAAACGCTGTGGTCAAATATCACTATAGTTCTCCAGATCTGGTACTTTTCCGTGTAGATCTCCAAATCTGGGTTATTTGGGGTCCTTTAGAATGTAAACTCTGTGAGGTTGTGGAGCGTGTGGTGTCCTTGGGTCACTGTCTCCCTGTCTAGAACCAGGTGGGGCGCTGGATTTGTTTGGTTATTTATTTATTTGTTTGTTTATTTATTTGAATAATGGATCAGTGGATGAAGTCAGCCTCAGCTTTCACTGCACGTGGAACATCAGCCTCACGGTCCAGGTTGGATTTTGCCCAGTTCCGTTTTCTCAACAGTGACTGGTGCGTGGTACTCAGACCTGCTGGTGCTTTCTGAAGGCTTTTTTGGTTTGCACTCTGTTGCTCCTGGTGGCTAGCTACCCCGAACCCCCTCACATGCTCAGAAAAACAAATTAAAGTGGAGTCTAAATCCATTCCAGAGAAAAACAAAAATAGTTTTCTTCAAATTAAAAAAAAAAAAAATCAAGCAGTCTTGTCTATGAAACAGGCGCTTTACCAAATGAGATATTTCTCATCGGAAGAACCGCATGGATTACTGAACTCATCCAATGAAAACCTAGGTGTTGTCTTCCAGATTGATTCTGGGGCCTCTGCACCTTTGATTGCCTTGAGCCATTTACAGCTTTGTAAGCTGTAGCTTACCCATAGCAATACGAAGACTTCTTTTTTGTTGACATGTATGAGTTTACTTTTGCTGTTTAACAAACTACCACAAGTTGAACAGCTTCCTGTAAGATTCATGTATCATCTTGGGTTTTCTGTGGGTCAGGAGTCCAGGCACAGTTTAGCTGGGGCTTCTGCCCAGGGTTTCTGCAGACTGACATCAAGGTGTTGGCCTGGTCTTATCTGTGGTTCAGGTTTCTTGTCCAAGATCACTGGTGGTTGGCAGAATTCATCGTGCAGTTATGGAAGCCTGCTTTCTTGCTGGCTGTCACTTCCCAGGTTCTAGAGGCCCCTTGCCATTCCCTACCATGTGGCTTTCTCCCCAACTCGAGGTTTGCTTCTCAAAGGCCAGCAGAATCTCTCATACTTCAACTCTCTTCCTTCAAGAAGGGTCCAGTAGTCTCTAAGAGTTTGATTAATTAGGTCAGCCTCACTCAGGGATAATCTGTTTTTTTGATTAATTCAAAGTCTCAAAGATCTAATTACATCTGCAAAATCCTTTCACCCTTGTTACCTGCTGTAACCTAATCAGGAGGAGAAATCCATCAAAGCCACAGTCCCGCCCATCCTCACGGGGAGGGGATTGTACAGAATATGTGCACCAGGGAGCAGGCATCTCAGGATTCTGCCTACCACAACACGCAATTGAATTTTGAAAACTGTCCCTACCACCCTCCCTCCAGCCAGTTTTGCATCTACTAAGCACATTTGTATCAGCCCATGTAAGTACCTGCTTTTTGAAACCTCCTTTCAACCTGTTTTATCATCTTACTGGTACCTGAATGAATGAATGAATGAATGAATGAAGTGAAATCTTTGACGTGTTCATTTTATATCGCTATGAATTATGATTTTGCCTTTAAAATTATTACTCTTTAACATCACTTTAATATCGATGGTTATTTCTAATTTCCCTTAAAAGCAATGGATGCATTGCTTACTTTTACATGCATAATTAACGGGGCTCTTTCCCTTTTCCAGAAATTACCCCAAAGAAGTATTCAAATTGTGCCTCTTGAGACCTAATACTATTTGCTGCTTTGAAAGGATAATGTTTCTAGCTTTTTCTGATCTCATTTTAAGTGGCTTAAATTTTAAGTGGCCAGGGCCCCCAGTAACACCAATACCATTGCCTTGGCATTAAAGAGGGACAGGTAACAGCCCTACTTCACAACAGCTAGATTAACTTCCTTATTACAAACAAAAAATATCAAAGGACCCTGCTGATATTGTCTCCTGGAATCTTGGGATTTTGCTACTGGGATGGGCAGAGGGTTTCTCCGTTCGATGTTCAAAATAATGTATTTTTCCCATTACTAGCAATACTTTTGTGGGGGGAAGAGCCAGTGAAATTAGATATCACCTACATGTGCTTAGCATTGTGACTGATGCATAGCAGGTGTTCAGTAAATGGTAGCCTTCTGCTTCCTTTTTTTAAAAAAATTTTTAAATGTTTTTATTTATTTTTGAAGGTGAGAGAGAGAGAGAACATGAGTGGGGGAGGAGCAGAGAGAGGGAGACACAGAATTCGAAGCAGGCTCCAGGCTCTAAGCTGTCAGCACAGAGCCTGATGTGGGGCTTGAACCCATAAACTGTGAGATCATGACCTGAACCAAAGTCGGTGGCTCAACTGACTGAGCCATCCAGGCGCCCCTGCTTCCTTCTAACATACCGTGAAAGTTAAAGAGAGGAAAGACAGGAGTGGCTCCCGGGTTCCCCGCCTATACCCTGGCATCAAACCCCTTGAAGGCAGGGCAAGCCTTTCACAAGTATGACTTGTAGCCTGGTCGTGCTTGTTTTCCTAAGCAAAGCAAAATCTTGCTTCTGCCAGAGAAGCAAATGAAAGCTTAATACCAGCTAAATAATACATAATAGTGGTATCATTATTCTGTCTTCTCCCAGTCTGCTAAGTTTGTAGCAGTAAACACTTATTGGATGAACAAAATCAAACTCCGTGAACTGTTGTAAAGTGGAAGGAATGATTCTGATTAGTCTGGCAGAGCTCAAGGCCACAGGAATTGTATTCTGCTTCCCCTTCTCCAGTCCAGAGCCAGGCTGACCCTGTGGACAATCATTACAAAACATTTTCCTGTCTAAGTTTGAAAGGCAGCCATCCAGCCTTTACGACTATTCCCCTCCCCTCCCCCCGCCCCACCCACCCCCATGCTACCTCCCTCTGTCTTCCAAAGCAAAGCAAAGGCTCTACTGTCATAGCTCTTGCCTCCAAAGTCATTAACAAATATTCAGCGTGTTCCAGCAAGGTGTGTCCCGAAGAGACAGAAAACCCACATGACCGCCTCTATCCATTTTTCATGAGTGCGTGGTAAGGTTGAAACAACAAGCTAGTTCAGAAAAAGCATTAAAGATGGGGCTTTAAGATGGGGGAGTAGGTGTAGTTTGCAATGCTAAACTTGAAAAGGCATTTAAGTGTGAGCAAAGCAGATCTTTGAAATTGCTTCTGAATCTACTGTTACAGGTTACATTGTCAGCTAGCTGTATTGATTATTTTTATGTAATTTATTTGTTAAAATTTCTGCTAATGGACACTTCTGAATCATTTTCTGCATTTAATGTACCTAGTACCCATTGATCAGGCCACTGGCTTATTGGTTATCTACTTGGCTGCCAAGCGATTCTCTCTGATTGCTTTTCTCATTACACATTTTCATTCCAGGAGCAGACTTCTATTGTGTCCCATTACGCTAATGGAAATTATTGATATGGAAATTACCAGGCACTGAGCTTAAAAGTTTTGATACACAACCACATTGCATTTCTTTAAGTTGTAGAACTGTTCTTGTATAATTAGCGGTAGATATTGACGTGTTAGTGAAATTAGTTAATTAATTTCATTCAAAGCAAAAGAATAAGAAATATGGCTAGAAAGGAAACACCCAGTATTTTGCGTAGCTGTGTATACTTTGGTAAAAATAAATGTAGTGAGTTTGGCTTTGTGTTTGACACCCTGTGTTAAAAATTCTTTAGCATCCCTAGTTAAATACCAGAGTGTTTTAGATGACAGTTGCTGTAAACATACCCATGTTACAGATGGAAAAGTAAGCCCGGGGTAGCTAATATCTGCCTTACGTTCCCCAGTATGGTAGCCACTAGCCACATGTAGCTGTTGAACACTTGAAATGTAGCTAGTCTGAACTGAGATATACTGTAATTATAAAATGTACACCAAATTTTGGAGACTTAGTATGAAAAAAAGTAAAATATGTCATTAATATTTTGTTGATTACATATTGAAATAGTGTTTTGTAGTTGGCAATTATAAAGTATATCATTTAAATTAATTTTATTTCTTTCCTTTTTTTTTTTAAGTGTGGCTACTAGAAAAATTTTAATTACATCTGTGGTTCACATTATATTTCCATTGGACAGCATTGGTCTCGCCCAGGTCCTAAGTGGGTAGCATCTAGCAGGGTGCAGTCTAGTATGTTGGCAAATAGCCACGCGAGACAATGACATCCAAATGTAAATTACTTGAAATTAAGTATAATTTAAAATTCAGTTTCTCGGTTGTACCAGTCCCATGTCAAATGCTATTGCCAACTGTGGCTAGTGGGACAACACAGGTAGAAACGACTTAAATCACCCCAGAAAGTTCTATTAGAAATGCTGGTGTAGCACATCCCTAAGCAAGCACTGCCTCTTTGCTAAGCCATAGTCCATTGAGACCGTCATGATGTGCAGTGAGAATAAATGTGTCATATGAAAGATAAAACTGTGCAAATAGTGATAGCATGTGGTTGGCGGTAAGGATTAGTAAATAAGGTATTCATCCTTGGAAATGGTAACCTTTAAGTGCTGCTCAGGATGTAGCTTCAGACATGATTTTTACCCATTGGGGTGATCACCTACTTTTGATGGACAGAAAAGAGGTAAATCAGGTGGAAAACACTGGAAACACTCAGGATGCTTTGATAAGTTTTAGCGCCCAAGAACCTCCATGGCAGCTCTAAGCCTGTCTTTGTTAGGGGTCTGGTATCTGATGTCCAAAGAAGTTAGACCGCTAGCGTCTGTGGCCTAGCAACCAGACAGCACCAGTGTTCGCTCCCCTGGGCCTGCTGCCCCGAGGTGAAGAGGGTAATGAGAACTGTGTGTTTCGGGGTTCATGGGCTGCAGAATGGGGAAGTCACAGACTTCCCTTAAGGGGAAATGTCTATGAAGTAAAGAGTTAAAATTATTGTTCTTTTTAAAAATTTTTTTCTTAATGTTTATTTATTTTTGAGACACACACACAGAGAGAGAGAGAGAGAGAGCATGAGCAGGGGAAGGGCAGAGAGAGATGGAGACACAGAATCTGAAGCAGGAGCCAGGCTCCGAGCTGTCAGCACAGAGCCCGACACTTGAACTGACAAACCACGAGATCATGACATGAGCCGAAGTCAGACCGACTGAGCCACCCAGGCGCCCAAAGAATTAAAATTATTCCTAAACCAACACCCTTGGAATCACAAGCCAAATTTAATTTCTTCAGTCTCTCTTTGCTTTTGGCCATGACCTCTTTTGTCTAGAGCCATAGAAGGCCCAGGTGTAGCCAGAAAAATATGGAGGAGGGAGTATAGAAGTAATAGAATGAGAGATTTTCTTTGGCACATACTCTTTTCCACGATGGTGGGGAATATGCATCTAAACACGTTTATTTCATTGTATATAGGATGAAACTCATCTGTAGTTTTGTCGCCTTTCTTCCGTTTGTCCAGAAGTGAAGATAATCAGGTGAACTAGCCCTTATGAGTACTTGTGTGTCATTATTGTCCCCGGTTTTCAGAGGAGGAAACTGAGTCTCTGAGTGGTTAGTTCCAAGGTCACTACCTGGTCAGTAGCTAAACCGGGATTTAAGTCCAGCTCTCCCCTGAAGCCAGACTCTTTGCTTTACATGCAAATGCCTGTCTGGGCACCTGAGGCAGAGCACAGTGGCATTCCCTGCCACCAGCATTAGTGTGGGTATAAATGAGTTAATACTGTATATTGCTTCTGAGGTGTAGGATTTAGCCTGTGAAAGTCTCCATGGCCTGGAGTACAGAGGCTAAGAATCTTTGTCACTGATAAATGATCTGCAGGCTCTTAATCCTGATTCCACATTACTCATTTGTAAAGCTGCTGGCATATTTGCACTGAGCAGATTGCTCTCTCTGCCAGGCTTAGCTTCACATGGCAGTTTGGGATTTTTTTTTTCTTAAAGATTTTATAAAGCTGAGTATAAAATGGGAATGTTTTCATAAACGCTTAAGCATCTTTAGTGAAGCTAATTTATAGAATGTAAATGTTCCTCTCCGGCAATTTAAACCCAAATTCCTCAGCAGTGGGAGGTTGGGGCCGAGAAACAGGAAACTGCTCTGTTTCATTGTTCATGCTCAACAATAAAAAATTAAATGGCCTAAAAAGTGCAAGCCAGAGAGATTTTTTTTTAGACATTCCTCTGAATCTGAGCACTGGCGATGAACACAAAAATTGCATGCGTCTCTTTCTTCCCCGTGGGGCCTGGAAGCCGCACCTTGTACCTCTGGGTGACTCAGCCACATGTCACCGTGCTAGGCACATACCCAGCGCCATCTTGAATGAAGTCACCTTTGCCAGCAGCTTACCTCACAGCCCTTCCCTTGGGAGCACACCTTGGGAATGGTGTGACCGGGTGGCCGAGAGCCTGGATCGTACAATGGCAAGAGGCCTTTCTGTGCAATCTGCTCGAGAGCTTAGCACTCAGCCAAAGTCTGCAGCGAGGCTTCCCTGGTAAGATTTTTTGGAGATACTTTCTGCTTCTGTTTTATATCCCCATTTTTGTTTTAATGTCTGTTTTTGTTTCCAAATTATGAGATGGCATGAAGTCTGCCTTCTCTCTCATATGGAACCAGGCGTTATATAAATAAGTAGATATTTAATACATCCAAAGGGGAAGTGTTTTTTTTTGTTTTTTTTTTTGTTTTTGTTTTTTTTTTTTTTTTTACTTCTTATCTGTGGCTTTAGGGCTTCAGTCTCCTCTTTTGTCTTTTACCCCCCAACCCAAACCACATGAAACATGCTAAATTCTCCCTGAGTGTGATGACTTTTTTTTGTTTAATTGTGCACAGCTGGCACCACCCTAGCCATCAAATAAAGACATTTGTGGACCCTGTATAACAGCAGAACTAACACAAAAATGAACATTTAATAAGTGCTTTTGCTGTTTCAAGTCCCTTATAATAGATATTTCATCTCATTTCACTCTTACAACAATCCCGAGACAAACATCATCATTCCTATTTTGCAGATGGGAAAACTAAGGCTCAGAAAGGTTCTGTAACTTGTCCAAGGCTACGTGTGGAAATGCCACAGCGGGGGGGGGGGGGGGGGGGGGGCACCCTGGCCTGGGTCGTGTGGATCTCACGTGCCTTGCTGAGCGGCAGCTCTGCTCAGGTTGACCTCCAGGCTCACAGAGACAAGAAGACAAGGTAAATTCAGGTACGTCACATTACGTGACATAGCCATGTATCTGAGAATCATTGTATTAATCCAGAATACGATAGACTCTGCTGCAGCAGCAAATCCCAAAGCATCAATGTCTTAGCATAGTAAATGTTCCTTTCTTGCTCATGCAAAACCCACCGCGAAAGCCCAAGCTGGATGGAGACACGGCGTGTGTGTAGATGCTTGTTGGGAGTCCCAGCTGAGTCCAGCCTCTGAGTCATCCCATCCCAGGCACCAGGCATGTGAGGGAAGAAGCCTCTAGATGATTCCTGCTCTTAGCATTGCAGGTCACCTCCAGCTAGTCATGTCTTCCTGGGTAAGGCCCCAGGCACCAGGTAGCAAGACAGGTGCTGTGTCCTGTATGAAGTTCTGGCCTCAGAATATATGAGCCTTTTAAAGCGTTTGTATCGAGGACCGCCGTTTATGCAACGATGGATAAACCTCACCGTACAGGCTGGGTTTGCACGTGCTGGAGACTGTACCTCTGGTTCACTCAGCGGATATTTGCTGAGCATATTTTAGGAGCCACACTATAGGAGACACTATTCTGGGCACACATCAGTGAACAACACAGATAACGAATCCTGTCCTCATAGGGCGTATATTTGACAGGGAGAATAGTTGCTGTCTTTTCAAAAAAAAAAATTATATATAATATATATATATATGTATATATATATATTATATATACGTTTAAGTATGTTTCTCTAGGTATAAAAGTAATATTCACTTATTGTGTAAAATTTGAGAAATATAAAAAATGTTTAGAGATGCGAAAAAAATGCCATAGGAAATAATAATCATCATGCAGAATTACTGCACACTCTCTATTGTATTATCTTACTCTTTCTCCAAACTGGAGTCACAGTATATAGTCAGTTTTATATCCTACTCCCCCCCCCACCCCTGTTTAGACAGTACTGCGAACTGTCATGGTCCATTCAGGCTGCTGTAACAAAATACCTGAGAATGGTAACTTCAACAGAACAGAAACAACAGAAATTTATTTCTCAAAGCTCTGGAGGCTGGCAAATCTAAGATCAGTTTGCCTGAAGACTCAGGATCTGGTGAACACCCAGTTCCTGATTCATAGATGGCAACTCTTTGCTGTGTCCTCACACGGTGGAAGGGGTGAGGGAGCCCTCCCGGGTTTCACCTATAAGGGCAAGAATCCCTTCCATGAGGACTCTGCCCTCATGACCCGACCACCTCCCGTAGCCCCCACCTCCTAATACCATCACCTTGGGGGTAGGATTTCCACATATGGATTTGGGTGGGGGGATATAAACATTCAGCCCAGAGCACCAACTTTTCTCCATTTCACTAAAATATGATTTTTAACCATATTTCACAAGCCGCATATATTTCTAGCCAGTAGCAAATACCAATTATTTAACTATTCCGCAACTATTCTACATTTTAGTTGATTTCAATTTTTCACTGTGTTAAGCAATGGCTTGAAAAACAACCCTGAACGTGAATCTTTGGCAGCATCTTTGATTAGTTGCTTAGAATGTAATCAAAGAAGTGGGATTACTGGTTCAAAGGGTATGTGAATGTTCAGCTTCTTAATAAATATTGCCAGGTTGCTTTCCAGAAGGTTAGCACCAATTTACATTCTCACCTGTATTTTATGGGATGCTGCTTTCATACCTGCGCCAGTACTCAGTGTTAGAGTGTTTCTAATCTTTGCCAATTTGTTACATTTAAGAATGGTATTTCATTTTGAGACTGGTTCACTGCCCAGGTTGTGCACTAATACGGGCTTTGCCTAAACCTGAGTTTTAATCCCAGCTCTGGCGCCTTGTAACAAGATAGGTAACCCTTGTAAGACTCAGTTTTCTTTCTGTCAAATGGTGCTATTTATTCTGACTCTTTGGGACACTGGGTGGATTAAATATGTTCAAGTTTATAAAGTGTTTAACACCGTGCCTGTCGCAGAACAACTAAATGGTATGGGTGTGACAATTCAGCAATTACCAACACGTGAAGAGTTCCAGCCTTTTTTCCTTTCTCCAAGTCTTGGAGAGGATTCTGATTTTGCTTCATTGTATTTCTCTCCCTTCCTTCTCTTCTGAAGAGCGGGGCTGCCATTCTTTTGGGCTTTTGTGAATTAGAGTCGGGAAGAATGAGCGAGGAGAACGACAAAGACACACTGGCCAGGGACAGACCACTCAAACCCCAGTGGCTAACAACACATGGGGCTGCCATTGTCTACAAGCAGACTGACAGTGGCTGGGCTCAGCTGGGTAGTTCTGCTTCAGGCTGTGGGCTCCCTGGGCATGGTTCCAGGGTTTATGCTTGATCTGGGGCCCATATTGAATGAGCAGAAAATACCCAGGGCGATGCTGTCATGGTAGATCACTGGAGCAAAAGGGGTCAAACCAACACCCACAAGCACACTTAAGGCCCCTGTTCCTTTTGCATCTGCTAATATTCCATTGGCTAAAGCAAGTTATATGGCCAGTTGGCCATCAGTGGGGGTGGGAAGTCTCCTTGTCCCACAGTGGGGGAGGGAAGGGAGTGAATAGGTGTTGAATGAATGATCCTAATTAATGTTTATGGAAAATTTCAGGAAGAGGGTGCTAGGGAGTGTACAGTGTATAAAACGGGGAGGAAAGAAACGAGATTATGAGACACGTTGGGCATATGTGAGATGTTACAAATCAGAATCTTTTTAATTTCTGGAAGCCTCTGGTTAAAAACTTGTAAATTAGTTTTGTCTGTTTGGCCTGGGCTCCAAATGATACTTCCCTTTGGGACTGACCTTAGGTGTGATGGCTTTCATAGAGTCACATAACAGGAAACAATTACTATCTTTTCTACCTCTGCAAACTGCAAGCTTCTTTCTCTTTGGGTATTGTAGAACTTTCAAACATTTCCTACTTCTTTTTCTTCCAATAGTAGAAAAATATGGGTAGTGGCTTCCTAATCGTGGTTTATCAAGTCCCCACGAGAAATGGGTCACACGTCCCATCGCCATCTCGTTTAAAGGAGGACAGACAGCATGCTTGAGAACCGTTGTTGGACAGGAGGGCCCAGGGGCAGAGAATGAGAGCAGCCTGCTGCGTCTCAGGCATGACTCAGAAGCTCCAAATTCACTTACAGAACCTTCCAGTGAAATCAAATTGAGAGTGAGCGCAGGGCGTGACCCGGAGGAGATAAAGCAGGAACAGATCTAATGAGAGGAACCATGTCATTTCAGTGGTCTTTATCATCTGTGCAGAAAGCTTCCCCTCAGCTCCCTGGAGATCATTTACCTGGAACCTGACAGGAGCCTAATATCTCTGATCTCCAGGTTTGCTTAGCTCTGCAGATGGCTGGCACATCACATATAAAACATTACCCCACATTCCTGCTGGTATGAGGGGCTTGTTCATAAATTCATCCCCAATTGTAATTCTCATTCGCTTTATGGGTAGACCAGCTAAACATGGACTAACAGCTCTGCTTAGGTCTCTAAATGTCATCTGTCTTTAATGTTATCCAACTCATTTTTGTTTTGTTCCTTTCCTAGAAAGCAATACTCTTGACCTCTTAAAAAAAATCCAAGCCAAGAAGAATCATAGAATGTGTCAAGAATTGCACTAAACGGGTCCACAGCCTCCCTAGAGCTGTGGTGTGAATCATCAGTGGCCTTGAAACCCATTAGGATTTCATTGGAATAATGGGCAATATGTGCACCTTTATATACACAGTACATTTGAGTGTTTGGGGGAAGGGACTGGTCTGTAATTCTGTGTCAAGTCATTAGGAGACATTTTTTTCAGAGTTTTTAAAGTCTACAGCCAGATTGGCTATCTTTCCCTATTTCCATACGAAGAAGGGAGTGTATAAACATAAAATCTTCTCTACTATTGTTTCTCCCTCACTCCCACCCCACCTGCAAAGGGTTGCTCTTTTTTTTCTTTTCTGGAGTCTCATTATAAGCAATTTTTTCCTATGGTTAAAAGCTTAGACTCAGAAGTTGGATAACACAGGTTTGAATTTCAGCCATTTCTGCGACATTTAATAAGATACTTTACCTTTCCATGTCTGTTTCTTCTTCTGAAAATAATAAGACCTGCCTATTGAATGTAAGGTACCTGGTATATGGAAAGCCTCTTCACGTGGCCCACGGGGGATTTGGGTTGTGGCCACAGGGGCAGATTTCCCCCCGCCCCAACCCTGGCCGGGTCCCACCTCAAACATCCACTGAGTGTCTCAGCTTTTCTACCTCAGGGTCTTTTCCAAAGTGGGGCAACCTGGAAATGCAAAGATTTAATTCTCAACCAATGGGAGACAGGAATCTGTGGGTAAATGTCTCATTCCCCGACTCAGAGGGATAATTTGAGGTGTGGTCTATGCAGATCCCAGAGGGTCCACAGTCAGGATGAGCCTCAGTTGCCCACATTTACCAGCTCAAGAAATGCACCTTTTCATTGACTTCTCTCTAGCTGTTGCCATTACATTCCCTCCCTCACTTCTGCTTCCTGGGATCACTTCCCAGTAAACTTCCTGCACCCAACTCCTTGTCTCAAGCTCTGCTCTGGGGAATCCCAACTCATAAAACTCCTAATAAATATTTGCTGTTATTATTCTCATGGAAAAACTTTTCTAGTGCCAGGGAGACTAATGTTGGAACCAAAATTCAAGATGCATGTTGAGACTTTCTTTCTCATTTGTTATGTTACTTAAATGGAAAAATATTCAAATTGATAAACATTGCCTCATTTTGTACATGTTTGGTAAATCCTGTAAAATCAGACCATCCCCCCAATACTGGAAACTCATGGAAACTATGCTTCTCTTCCTTTCCTGGCACTTCTCACTCTTGCTTTGGGGAGGAGTTGGGCAGCTGGGGTGATGTGGGAGGCACTCAGGGGACTCGGTGCTATTTGCCAACTAGTCCAGAGGTGTTTTGTTCTGACAGATGGCTGTCTGTACTGATGTGTGCTACCTGAATGTCAGTCCTGGTCGTCAAGATTGGCATTAAGTTCTCTAAACTCTTTTACCCAATTCCCTTTTGATCCCAACTACTGGCATTGGCAGGGCAAGTGAGGATGAAGATTCTAGCCAGTGACCATAGAACATCTTTCCCCCTCAGTGCAAAGCCAACTGGCCCATACCAGTATCAACTTTGACTTCATTGGCGCCATGCCGTGACATTTGAGCCAACTGGCCTACGTGGACAGCTTCTAGCTTTACCACCTTCTGATCTTTCCCCCTTGGAAATTTTCATTGCAATTACTCTGGAGTTTTGCTGTGATCAGGCTTACAATTATATGGCAGGGAGCTGGACATTGTGGGGTGGGTTGGCACACCTCGTAGGATGGGCTAGCTTGGGCAAATGTCCTCCTTGCAATGCTCTTTTAAATTCAATCCCTCCCTGGCTTGGCCACAAAGGCACAAGCATTGCCAAGGTGACTTTATTATGTGTATCCTGGAGTATATTCCCTTTTGAGTATGTAGCTCCATTTCCTGGAATTATTATTTCTGGTAAGATTGGGGTTGATTTCTGGCTACCTAGTATTTTTCCAGCTGAAACATTTTATTCTTCACTTTGCCACTTCATGAAGCTTTGTGAAAACACCCATTTTCCTCTTGGAAGGTCGTTTTCGAGGGTGTTACTGATTTCCAGCTTCTCTTCTCCCAGGCCATGGTGAGATACAGAACCAGAGACAAGTTGCAGCTCTGATGCTTATTGACTATAAGACTTTGGGCTTAAAACTGGATTTTTGTGAGCTTTTGTTTCCTTAACTGCAAAGTGGGAATAAAGATGGGACAGAAGTGATCGTGCAAATCGAAGTATGAAACAATCTAAGATATTCTCCTTTTATGTTTATTTATTTATTTATTTATTTATTTATTTATTTATTTAGAGAGAGAGAGAGAATCCCAAGCAGGCTCTGTGTTGTCAAAGCAGAGCACAATGGGGGCTCAGTCTCACCAACTGTGAGATCATGACCTGAGCCTAAACCAAGACTTGGATGCTTAACTGACTGAGTCATTCAGGTCCCCTAAGGTATTCTTTTATTTGGCAAATATGGAAGGAACTCTCACCATGTCAGCCCTAGTTCTCACCTTAGGAAGCTATGGTTCAGTGGGGGAAAGAACCCATAGGCGATCTTAATGGGAAATTATGATCAAACTCATAAATCCTACAGACAGAGATAAATATAGGGTGTTACTAGAGCACATGGGAAGGAAGCTTAACTCAGTCTTGAGGGCTCATGGAGGGCTTCTTGGAAAAAACAGAAACATTAGGAGTTATTAATAGTAATATTTAGTTCTAATTAGTAGGGTGCTTACTAAAAGCTGAATAGTATGCTAAGTGCTACTTCATTTAGATATCACAATTGTGCCTACTTAACCTCCATTTTATAGTTGAAGAAACCAGCTCAGAAAAGTTAAAGAAATTGCTCAAGGACACAGAGCTAAGTGGCATGGTCAGACTTTGAACTCAAGTTTGATTCCAGAACCCTTGTTGTTTTATTTTAATTCAAGAACCCTTGCTTTTAACAAAACAGATTATGCAAATCTGTTCCTGCCATGTCCCTGCTTAAAATTGACCATTTGTGACTTCTTAATGCTCACAGGATAATGACTAAACTCCTTACAATAACCAAAAGTCTCCTGCCTACTCATCTGGTCTCACCTTTCACCCTTCCCTCTGCCCCTGGCCCCCATGACCGTCAGCCTCAGCAGCAGCTCATTAAGAATATACTTAGCTAAGTCTGAACTTGTCTTGTGGGCAATGGAGGCCACGGAGGTTTCCAGGAGATTGAGAAGGAGCAAGACAAGATCTGAAAAGTTTAGTTAGGAGAGAGTTGAAGCCACCCAGGCAGAGACACATGGGGGTCTCAGGTAAGGAAGGGGCAGGAGGGAAGGAGAAGGGGTGAATTGCATTCAATAGACATTCAGTAGGTAGAATATACAAATCATGGTAACTGATCATGTTGGGGAGTGAAGGAATGCAAGGGGGCCATGTTGACTTCTGGCTTGAACAATGGGGTAGAAAGTACTAGCTACATTGAAGGAGGTATGGTTACTGCCTGACAGAAGCCAACAAAACCTGCAATTCTACTGTGTTTTCATTATACGTATGCTGAAGGGTTCTGGAAATTGTAAAAAATTTCCCTTCCTGGTCCTTTTTGTTCTCTCCCTTCCACACTGGGTGTGAGAATTCACTGAAGAATGCAAAAAAAAAAAAAAAAAGAAAGAAACCCAAAAAAAACCATTTTCTCTGCACAACCCCCCCCCCCCCCCCCCCCCCCCCACCAACCAAGTTGAACTACAAACCCACACAGCAGCAGCCCCCGATCAGGCAGTGAAACAGCTCTCGGAATTAAGCTTTTAAACATTAAAGTCAATCAAGCCCAAAGAATCTAGCGTGAAATGAAGAGGTGTTTCAAAGAAGTAGGCTGAGGTACTCTGAGCAAAACAACTTAAATTATTAAAACAGAGTTTTCACAGTGTGGGAAAATGTTCCAATAATGTCCGATTAAAAATGTAAATCTATTTACCTTCCAGATGGTTTTTTTTTTTTTTTGTGAGTACTCTAATTAAAATCTACTGCTTACCTGTTTGTGAAAAAAAGTCAGTTACCTGGGGAAGGTAATCAAACCTAGGCATGCTGGAATCATTTTCTTGGCATTTGTCACTGAGTGAATATCTCCTGTGACTTTTGCCTTGTTAGTTAATTACTTTATAAATTTCCCTACTGAAAGTGGGAATCTTATTCAGTGTTGGGTTCTTTTCAGAATTCAAGTGTCAAATGTTGATGTTATTTCAAAAGATGGTTTCTCTCTTCTCTATTCATTTCTTCCCCTCCCTTCTTGGCCCTGTAGTACATTTGTCCTACTGATATTATGACATTATGATATTAAAATCGCTTTTATATCAATTAACTTGGATGTCTAGAATATAAGATCAACAGGCTCTGGAGGCAGAATCATTCAGTTGGAGAAACAGGAAAGAAAAAAGTTCTTCCTAAGTGAGTGATCTTCAAGTGGATTTATATTCAACTGTGGCACAAGGAACAGCGGTAGATCATGTGTTTATTTACCAAATAAACTATTGTCTACATCAGCACTGTTCAAAAGAAGTATGTTGTGAGCCTCAAATGCAAGCCACATATGAAATTAACATTTTCCCAGCAACCACATTAAGAAAGCATAAAGAGGGGCACCTGGATGGTTCAGTCGGTTAAGCCTACGACTTCAGCTCAGGTCATGAACTCATGGTTTGTGAGTTCGAGCCCTGAATCGGGCTCTGTGCTGACAGCTCAGAGCCTGGAGCCTGCGTTGGATTCTGTGTCTCCCTCTCTCTCTGCCCCTCCCCTGCTCACGCTCTGTCTCTCTCTTTCTCTCTCAAAAATAAACGTTAAAAAGATTTAAAAAAAAAAGCAGAAAGAAACCAGTGGAGTTAGTTAACTTTATTTTATTTGCTTCTATATATCTAAATATTATATTTCAACATATGATCAACATAAATCTTACTGAGATCATTGGCATTCTTTTTTGTGCTGTCTTTGAAATCTAGTTTGCGTTTTGTACCTGGGGAGATCATAACTCAGAATAGCCTCATTCAAGTTGGCAATGCAGCTACACATAGGCAAATGTAGCTGATGGCTACCACACTGGACGCTGTAGATGTATATAATTCTATGAGAATTTTTCCCCTCAAATTAATATGCCAAGAGTGGGCTTACGCTTTTTTAAAGTTTTTTATTTTGAGAGAGAGAGAGAGAGAGAGAGCGAGCAGAGGAGGGACAGAGAGGAAGGGAGAGAGAATCCTAAGCAGACTTCTCCCTGTGAGCATGATAGGCTTACACGTTTAATGAATCCACTTTTTCTCCCTTTCCCACTGAGAAAGAAAAAAAAAATGTTGCCTGCTAGGAAAACTGGCAAAATGGCTCTGATGATAAATTGAAGGTTAAATTTGTTTTCATATAATTGTTTCTTGGTTCCAGGACTGGTCACAAGTGAAAAATCACCCTTTTAAGGGTGTAGACAACTTCATTCAAGGGGCAGTAAAACTGAGGCATTAAAATAACAAGCTGCATGGTTTTTTTTTCTTTTAAAGGAGGGGTAAAAATTTCATCCTTTTTTCAGATGGTGCAACATTTTCATTAGGAAATGTCAATAGATGTCTCTTCTGTAAGCTAGGGACTATATTAAACATGAATTACAAGAATTCTGTTGGTTCCCAGCAGGATTTTTCTGTAGATTAGCCTGGTAACTTAAAAAAAAAAAAAAAAAGTATGTACATTTGGCAGCTCGGGGATGATTTAATTTCTAGCTGGGAGACCTCTCCTGCTCAGCATTGTTTTGAGGGGTGGTGTTGGGAACTACAATAATTAGATGCATCCAGAAAAGTTTTCTAGGAGCTGAATTGTATTACATAAGAAATCAAGTTCTATTGGATGTGCTGAGCGTCTTTACCTAGTGAGCGCAGTATCTTTCAAGCTGCAAACACATTCTGGGTTTTATGAATTGGGGATTTTTTGTTTTAGGAGGCAGTAAGGTTTGGTGTGGTGTTGTAGAAATTCTTTGGAACCAAAGGATCTGACTTTGAACCTCAGTTTTCCCTGGGTTATTTTGAGCCACTCTCTTAAATTCTCTGGGACTCAGATTCCCTATCTGTGAAAAGAGGATTACAATCTCTAACTCCTTAGGGCGCCGGGGTGGCTCAGTCAGTTGAGTGCCTGACTTGGGCCCAGGTCATGATCTCGCAGTTTGTGAGTTCGAGCCCTGTGTCGAGCCCTGTGCTGACAGCTCAGAGATTCTGTGTCTCCCTCTCTCTCTCTGCCCCTCCCCTGCTCACACTCTGTCTCTCTCTCTCTCTCTCAAAGATCAGTAAACATTAAAAGAAATTTAAAAATCTAACTCAGAGATTATTGTGAAGATAAATGTTATCATAAATGTACAATGTCTGAAGCAGACACTTGATCAGTGATGATTCTCTCACACTGCCTTCCTCAGGGGACCGGGTAAGATTCAATGATGTTAAGTGTTCACTGAGTCAGTGTTTATGGTGGTCAAGCTGTCAGCCAGAGCTGGGGTCTAATCTGAAGCCTGGACTAGGGCAAGATCCGTTTCTATGCGCACTTATATGATTGTTGGCAGGATTTAGTTGTTTGTCGACTGTTAGATTCAGGGCCTTAGTTCCTCACTGGCTGTTGCCTGGACATTTTTACAGTTCCCTGACGCTTGAGCCTTTCGATAAAGCAGTTCACAAAATGGCAGCTGGCAAGCAAGAGAGAGAGACAGAGAGACAGAAGGTGGGGTGGAGGATAGGACGCCAAGTGTTCTTGTAACCTAATTTTGGAAGTAACATCCCATACATGTGGCAGTGTTCTGTTTGTTAGAATTGAGTCACGTCACCAGTCCAGCAGCACCCAAAGGAGGGGATGACACAGAATGTGAATATGAGGAAGTGGCATCACTGGGGGCCATCTGGGAGGTTGTCTGCCACAAATTCCTAAAGCTTTAACCTTCACGTTTCCTGGTATTACTTCCCCCTCACATGTAGGTCCTAAGTCAGAAGAGATGAAGAAATCAGAGCTCTGAGTCAGGAGCTCTGGTAAATGCGTCCCATAACCCTTGTGACACCAGACGTTATGCTGTGCGCTCATTGGTCGGTTTGATGTGTGTCCAACTCCCCACGTAGACTGTGGACTCCACGAGGACTCCATGGTTTTGCCCACTGCAGCAATCCAGAGCTTAGAGCAGTGTTTGGCACAGAGATGATTCTCAGCAAACGTTCGTCAGATAACTAAGGGAATGTGTGGGGGTCCTTTCGCTTTATGCAACAATTCTAGGAGGTTGGGTGCAACTATTATGCCCATTTCACAGGAAACTGAGGCTCAGATAAAGTGACTTTCTCAGCCTCCTGGTAGGACTAGGAGCTCAAGTGTATCGAACCACCTCAAGCCTATTCCCTCAGTCATTTGACTCTGTGGCCTTCTCCTGATTATATGTCGGGGGTAGTGTGTGTGTGTGTGTGTGTGTGTGTGTGTGTGTGTGTGTGTGTGTGTGGTGTTTTTCAGGAAGGCAATAGTGGCTTTTTTCCACCAGATAGTCTCTCAATAGGCACCACCCACTACAGTCTGAAGTGGAACAAGCCTTCTTCCTTGGCTGTATCCTCAAGTGAATTTCTGTGTTCTTCACATACAAGAGAGAGGAATGGAAATCACACGAAACAAAGGAACACTGCAGACCAGGGGATATGGAGCCCCTGAAAAACCATGAGCCACAGAGGTGACTCTGGAAGTGAAGCTTCTCATGCTACTTCTCTGCCTGAGAAGCTCCTTCTCTGCTGCTTACTCCTTGTTTGCAGTAAACTTTTTGTTTGTTTTTTAATTTTTTTAAATGTTTATTTATTTTTGAGAGAGAGACAGAGCGTGAGCAGGGAAGGGACAGAGAGAGAGGGAGACACAGAATCCAAAGCAGAATCCAGGCTCTGAGCTGTCAGCACAGAGCCTGATGCAGGGCTCGAACTCATAAGCTGTGAGATCATGACCTGAGCCGAAGTCGGCCGCCCAACTGACTGATCTGCCCAGGTGCCCCTGCAGTAAACTTTTTGTAAATAAAGTTTTTCCTTAGTCCTTTTAGTTCTTCCTCTTCAACCCTCTTGATGGTTTCAACTCTTCTTCAAGTTTGAAAGAGTCTTCTTGAAATTTGACAGGCCCGAATCTTAGATGCTTTGGAAGAAAGGTAGTGATGATGACAATAATAGAAAAACCAACTATGATAACAACCAAACTTATGTTTATCGAATGCTTAGCTATGTACTAGGCAACATTCTAAGTGTTTCCCATGTATTACTTCATTTAAAGCATCCTTTAGAACCATGAAGTCAATCCTACACGTTACCTATTATTACACAGTGAATTACTCTGAAAGTTAGTAGCTTAAAACAGCAATACACATTTATGATCTCTGATGGCTTCTGCGGATCAGGAATTTGGGAGTGGCTGGGTAGCTCCAGCTCAGGATTTCTCACGAAGACTGCTTTCATCTGAAGGCTTGACTGGGGCTCAAGGTTCCACTTCCAAGATGGTTCAGTCCAATGACTGGCAAGTTGGCAGGAAGCTCAGACCGTCCCCATGTGGCCCTATCCACAGGGCTGCTTAAGTGTGGCGGCTGGTTTCCCCCAGAGCATGGGATCTAAGACACAAGGAAGAAACTGCTATGACCCAAGTGACCCAGCCTTGGAGGTTCCCCAGCGACCCCTCTACAGTATCCATTGGTCATAAAGGCCATTCTGTGGGGGAGGAGACTGTACAAGTGCATGGATACCAGAAGGCAAGGATCTTTGAGAGCCATCTTGGAGACTGGCCGCCACACCAGCTACCTTGTAATATGAACCACAACCACAACCGCAGCTACCTTTTCTTAAGCAATTACTATATGCAAGGTACCATGCCAAAGAATTTACATATACTGTCTCATTTCATCTTGAAGGCAGCCCTAAGTTCCAAGTGTTCATATGATGCCTGTTTTACCCACAAGGAAATGGAGACTCAGAGAGGTTAATAACCTGCCCAAGGTCATAGAGCTAGTGTGAACAAGTGGGAGGAGCATGGGAGCACATCCCAAACACCTGAGCTCAAGCCCAGCAGTGCTGTTTCACCTGTAATGTTCTGGGAGCTGCTTTGAGGAGTGATACAAAAATGTAGGGAGTGGTGGAGATTATACCGATGACCGCAGAGGGACCAAGTCCCTTCACTTCTTTGTCAGCAATGGGAACCCATGTCAGAAGCACAAATACAAGGACAGAGTGTATCACTTGGCACATAAGAGACAAGTGCAATCTCGTTTTGATTTTTATTAAACCAAGCGTAAGAAAAAGACTTGCAACTGCTTCTCTGAGACCTGAACAACTAACATTAGAACCTGTCGTGTTTTCCGGAAACAGAATGCCCTGTGTTTTTGATGGGATTTCAAGAACTGGGAAAGGGGAGAATAATGAAGTATAAAGAATGGTTTCACAGCCTGTCCCAACAGATATGGTGAGGAGGTTGGGAGTGATTCAGTATAAAAACAATTGAACTTCAAGAGGGCTTTACATTTCTTCAAATCATTTCAAAGACATTAGTACACTTAAAAGAAGTGTGTGTGTGTGTGTGTGTGTGAGAGAGAGAGAGAGAGAGAGAGAGAGAGAGAGGTGGAGAGTAAGCAATGTACACTAAATCATTCCCAAAGTTCATGGACCCAAAGGGACCTAAGGAAACAAGATCATTAGCAGTGGGTCAGGTCCATTGCCCTTCTATATTCCTAAGGTTTGGAGGAAAACGAGCAGCTGGAGGAGAAATTACTTACCCTCTTGGGTATCATTTAAAATTTTTTTTTGTTATGTTTTTATTTGTTTTTGAGACACAGAGAGACAGAGCATTAGCAGGGGAGGGGCAGAGGGAGAGAAAGACACAGAATCCAAAGCAGGCCCCAGGCTCTAAGCTGTCAGCACAGAGCCCGACGCAGGGCTCGAACTCACAGATTGTGAGATCGTGACCTGAGCTGAAGTTGAACACTTAACTGAGCCACCCAGGAGCCCCTTCTTGGGTATCATTATCAAAAGCTAGGGACTTCCCGGAAAAAATGCACATCCCACCTCTACCTTTTTTGCATGCAATTTTAGGGGCTTTAAAACTCCCTGAAGCCCATGGGATAGTCTCTCTAGTGTTCACAGATCCCAGGATGTACTCCTTGAATGCTAAATTTTTTGGAGAATTTATTTATATTTTCCACACTAGACACACTACTTTGTAGTGTGGAACTTGTTAAACTTTCCTATATCACATTTTCTCATTACTTTGAACTGTCATTGGTGTTTTAAAATTTTGACCTGATCCACTTGAGCTGTCACGTTTCTAGACTAGAGCTAACAATGAAAAAGTCACTGAACCTCAGCATCCTCGAGCTTGCCTCCAGTGCACCCCCAAAGTGATGCCGGCATCCCCGCTATAATCTCCCTGGCTAGTTGGCCCAGCACCCACACCTTCTGGACTCCTCCAAACAGGTACAACTTATACACAGTACAATTCGCCCGTCTTCGGTGTGCCTTTTAGGGATGCAGTTACATATGTTTTGACAAATGTATGATATTCTCTTGTGCCCCTTGCACCCATCTCTTTCCCATAGCCCCAGACCCTGGTCACTACTGATCTGATTTTGGTCCCTATAGCTTAGCTTCCCTCCTCCTCCCAGGTCTTATAAATGGAATCATACAGAATGTGCCCTTTGGGGCTGGATTCTTTCTCTTAGCATGCGTTTGATATTCACTCATGTTTCATTACATGATATAATATAATTTGCTTATCCATTCACCAGTTGATGGACGTATAAATTATTTCCAGTTTTGGGCAATTGTTTGTATTTGTTTTTTTATTTTTTGGGGGGCGAGCGGTGAACTTGTTGGGGGAAGAGGTACTACTCTGTATCTTGATTATGGAGAGGCAGGACTACTCTGCATGTTGATCGTGTAACACAACTTTACATACTTGGGGAGGGTCAGGAGGTGGAGGGTGGGGCGCAAAAGTGCCACAGCGTTCTTCCACCATCTAAAACCCTTTGGCAATTTTCACCAGCGCCTCTCGGAGCTCCAACTGCATTTGAGCAGCTGTTCATTTTGCATCTGGGTAGGCCTTTACATTTTTTTTTTTTCTTTTCCGCAAATGGGGGCCCCAGTGTTCCACTGGGCATAGGTAGACAAGATCCAGATGAAATAACTCTTAAAGGTGTTAGCTTCCCTACTCCACTTGTGGTTCTCAGATGTCAGTCTAGGAACCACCTAGACGCTTGTTAGAAAAGCAGAATCTCCGGCCCCACCTCAGACCCCCGGAGTCAGAATCGGCATTTTAACAAGAATCCCGAGTGTCCAATGCATATTTACAGTTTGAGAAGCACTGGTCGCGGTATTCTGCTCTTGCTACTAAAAATAAAATGCATATTTTCTCATAATATTTGGTCCTTTCTTCCAAACTTTTTCTGTCTCTCCCTGGAGTGAACTAATTTTATAGTTAAGTCAAGAACTCCAGCTTGGGTCTGGAAGGCGGTGAGCGCCGCATCCTCGAGGATGGAGGAGCTAAGGGAGGAGGAAAAAGAGGGGGCAGAGAACAGAGCTCGGGCTGTTGGAAGAGCCTCGAAGCCCAGGCGGGAGGCGGCGAGGCCAAGGGGGCCGGACGCTCCGCAGCCCCGTCGGCGGCCCCTGCAGCCGGGCACGCGGGACAGGGCGCGGACGGCGCGCGCGGCGGGGCGCTGGCAAAACTTGGCTGAGCGCGGCCGGCGGCCGGGCCGGGGCGGGCGGGGCGCGCGGGGCGCGCGGGCGGAGGGACAGCGGGGGGCGGGGCCGGCGCGGCGAGGGGCGGGGTCAGCGCCGCGGCCGCGGGGGCAGCGACGGCGCCGGGCAGGGGGAGCGGCGGCCGCGCCATGTGGCTGCTGGGGCCGCTGTGCCTGCTGCTGAGCAGCGCCGCGGGTGAGTCGGAGGGCGTCGGGCGAACTTCCTGCGGGGCGCGGGGCGGGGGTGCGGCGGCCGGGCTGCGATCGCGCGCCCTCCCCGCGGCCCGGCTGCGTCTCCCGGGCGAGTGTGCACGGAGGGCGGCCCCCGGCGCCGGGCTGGCCGGGACCCGGGCGAGGGGCCGCGGCGGGGTGCGCGCAGTCCTATTGTGTGGGCGTGCGGGCCGGCCGGTGCGGAGGGCTGTGCGCGCGGGCGGGGCTTTGTGTGCAGCCCGGCTGGAGAGCCCGGCTGCTGCCCCGATTGGGCGTAGCTCCAGTGCGTGTGTGTGTTGTGTGTCTTGGGGAAGGGAGGAGGGGAGGGGAGGGGAGGGAACTCTTCCCTGATCCCATCTTCCCAGGCTCCCGGTGCTGGGCGCTGTGCGAGCCTCCCCAGGGCCTCTTCCCGCATCCCTCGCGTGCACCCTTGTGCCTCAGTTTCCCCCCTGGACGTCTGGCGGGTAGCATGGTGGCTTCTTTCCACTCCTTCCGGAGACTGTGTTTGGTTTGGGTAAAGAGAGATGATGCAGGGCCAGACCTGGGAATTATTAATCTTTCCCACTTATCCTGGGAGCAGAACGTTTGTCATCTGACCACCCTGAGTTGTTCCTCAGCGAGCGCCCAGACTGGCGAGGTGCCCGTTGAGAGTGCACCCGAGCTTCATCTGGAGGCCCTTTGGACCAGGCATCACCACAGCGGGTGCATCCTGAGGTTCTGGGAAGCAGCAAGGCTCTTTCCCTTCCTGACAGCGTGCTGTCCCCTGGAACTTTTCTGCTGATGTGGTCACGCTCAGAATTCCAGCCCAGGAGCCCTTCCTCCTCTGCCCCGGCCCGCTGGCCACAGCTGTCAGCTGCCCCTCCTCAGCTTGGCCCGCCCCCTGACGTTTATTTCTGGGCAGCTGATGCCCAGAAAGTGGGTGACAGGGCCCAGTGAACTTTCTTCAGCAGAAGCATGCTTGCCTGACATTTGTGCTATCCACTTATCTAATGTATGCCTGATTTCCCCAGATGCTTCTAGCTGTTTGCTGTGGAGGTGTCTGTGGTGGTTCATGTGTCGGGAAGTTGAGGCTCACATCACTCTGAGCTCCCCCACTCCCCCATGTGTGTTTGGAAAGAGAAATCCCCCTCCTTCCTTGAAGTCCCTGGTCCTGGTCATCCTCAGAATCCACTGGGCAGCCTTTTCCACCTCTCAGACCTGTGACATCATCCCCACCCCTGGAGACCCGTTTTGGTGTCTGTGGGTTTGCCGTGCCTTCCAGTGATGGTGGAATGGTGGTAGGTGCCATGGGGTTTTAACTCAGTCTGGGGGACAATGCCCTGTTTCTCCTGAACTGTCAGGCCAGTCCAGTGAAAGAGTCCCAAGGGGGCATTGGCAGCTATAGGTAGGTGTGAATGAGCCTGTGTGGGGGCTGTTAGAACAGGGAGCTTTCCAGGGCCTCTAAATTCATGCTCTCCATTTGCATAGCCGTGATGTGTCCCATGGTAACATCCAAGTAGGACAGTCTGGAAGCTGGCTCTTGTAGGTGTCCTCAGATTTGCTTGTGGCTCAGTGGACACTTTTTGCAATTCCCAGTTGGTACTTGGTTGCTTTGGTTGAGTCTCCATGTCTGTAAAAATAGCTGTGAAGTTAATTTTGTCCTTCTCTGGTCAATGCTGGTTATTTAATACATGGATACGTATAAAATAGCGTTACAATAAATAGTCACAGTGGGGAGGGAGAAATTGGGGGTCACAGAACCTCCTGACTGTCCGTGGTGGTGGTTTTCCATTCCCTGTGGTCATTGCATCAGTGTGGCTTTGAATCATCTTTACAGTTGTTGCTTTAGAAACTTCTAGGCAGGTTGGGTTGTGTGTGCATTTTCCGTGTTACATTAAGCATCATCCTTTTAGCATGGATTCCGCGTTGACCCAGTGTGTTACCAGAAACAGGTCTGGTCGTTTTTCTTGATGCCCCCCGGGTGCCCCTGGCCTTCCAGCCTCTTAGAGAAGCCCATGTGTGGTTCAGTTTGGGGTTCATAGTGGGACCAGAGACTCCACCCCTCTATCTCATATCCAGCTTCTTGGTCCTCTTCTGGGAAGTTGGAAAAACAAGAGAGATTATAAAAGCCAGAACTTTGGATTTCTGTCTCCCCTTGGAGAGTCTGTGAAGAAAACTGGGGTCATAGTTAGTTGAACCCTACTCTGAGTTTCTTTGTAGGGCTGGGAGGCCACTGACATCTCAAGAGCAATCCGGAGGCCTTTGTTACTCAGGAACCCCAGACACCTCCATGTGTTTTCTTTTTCTTCCTTTGTTATGTTGTTTGTGTCAGTGAAGTGAAGCATTGATTTTTTTAGCTGTTGTTATGTTTTAACGTATCCTGTGAGAAAGACTCAGCCCATCCAATGTCCAGTTTCTTTTCCCGTGGTGGGCTTGCTGGGTTTTAAGTGCACAGATGGTGAGCCGTGTCTGATGGTGACCGTGTCCTGCGGGTGGTCAATCCCACCTCCCCTTGGGCGGACCTTTGCTTCCATTCCCTGACATTCTCCTTCTGTCAGTGAACACGCTTGATTTTCCCCCCATGTGTACTCCCAGGAGTGTGAGTACTGACCTTTTCTCCTGGAAAGATCTACTTAATGGTGTGAGCGGGTAGATTTCATTATTATTTTTACCTAGTTGAGTAACATCGCGGCCCAGCCCTGGTAGATGAGACTGGGCACTGTGTACCGAAGTACAAATAAACACACCTTGTTGCTGTTCCTCTTCAAAGAGATGGGACAAAGGTTCCCTGCTGGGGTCTGAGGTGTTTTTATATGACAGCCCACTTAGGCCTTTGACCTTGATATGGGTGGGGGAGGAATAGCCGAGTGAATAGGAAAGGGCAGGATGGTCAATTCTGGGCCTCCAAGACTGGTGTAGACACCTTTTTACCAAAGTCTCCAGGGTAACTTGAAAGTGGGCTTGTATCTCACCTTCATGAAGCATTTTAGAAGAAGCTGGGAGTAGGAGAGTTTGTAGTCAAATAATCTCATAGTAAAGACTTGACCTTGCCTGTTTGCACGGGCCCAGGGAGAAAGAGGACCCAGTATTGATGGCAGGCACATATACGTGTGAGATATTTTGCTTGCCACTTTAAATGCATGATCTTGTTGAATTTTTTCAATGGTACTGTGTGGCAGGAAGTCATTTTATGGTTCACGAGAACTCATTCATACCCAGGATGCCGGAGTGAGGACTGACGCTTGGATTCTAACTCTGGCTTCTTGTTTGCAGGAATCATGCACACAGCTTCCACGCCTTTACTCCCACTTGCTTTTGTGAATTTAACAGTCAGTGAGATTGTTTCCATAAACACCCCTCCTCCCTAAATCTGTTCGCTTTGTGGTCACTGCTCTGAACTTACCAGTTGGTGTTCATGGGAAATACAGAAAATACATCTCAATCCTTGAGGAAAGATGGAACTTTTCAAAATAGCACGGGTCTGTTTTGCTGTGTTCATGGTGGGGAGGCTTGGTGGAAAGATACCATGGGCCATGGTTGGATTTCTTGACCTGAATTGTAATTACTTGGCAGGGGGGGTGGGGAGTGAGGAGGGTTGGGTTGTTTTTGTTCATTGAGATCTATATGTATACATTCCCCCTTTTTTATATGTTTATTGTATTTTACAATTAAAAAATAAAAGATGCTATATGCCATAGGCTGATGGAACTATTTTTAACTGTAAGATAGCCCCTGGGGACAAGTTTTGTTCTTTGGATCCTCTGGGATCTGTTTTGTTTGTGGAGTTTTCTTGTTTGTTCTCTTTTCCTCTTTCTTTCTCTCTTTAGAGTATTTTGGAAATGGTTGGGCCATCCTAAGTGTGCTGGTTTTTCTGCCAGTGACTATACCTGACCTCCAAGGAGATTTTTAAGATGGTTGTGTGCGCGTGCATGCGCGTGCGTGTGTGTGTGTGTGTGTGTGTGTGTGTGTAAGTAAAGGAGCTGTTCTTTCTTTGTAATTGTTGTAAAAGAATCTGCTCTCTCGGATGCTGAGGAGTACCTTTAAAAATGTTTGCTGGGAAAGCAGCCAGGTACTTTGAAGATGCGGCATTTGCTTGTCACATCATCTGCTTGATTTTTTTTTTAGTCAAAAAAAAGTTTATTTATTTATTTTGAGAGAGTGCTTGCATGGGTGGGGGAGGGGCAGAGAGAGAGGGAGAGAGAACCCCAAGCAGACCCCACGCTATCAGTGCAGAGCCCTACTTGGGGCTCGATCTCATGAACCATGAGAGCATGACCTGAGCTGAAATCAAGAGTCGGAGGCTTAACCGACTGAGCTCCCCAGGTGCCCCTGCTTGCTGTTTGATGTTGCTTACCAGAAGAAGTGGACTTTTGTGACTGGGTAGCTGCTCCGTCCTAGGGATGGCAAATGTTTCTTTCAGGTAGGATTGTTAGAGTTTCTGGACATGATTGCAGGGATGGGGTTGGTCTAGTGCAGGATTTCGCAGCCTCAGCTCTGTCGACTTTTGGGCTGCATCGTTCTTTGTTGTGGGGACTGCCCTGCCATTCTAGAACATTTAGCAGCATCGCTGGTTCTAGCCAGTAGCGGCTCCTTCCTCCTGGCCTCCCACACTTGTGACAACCAAAGATGTCTCCAGATGATACCAAAAGCCCTCTGGGGGCAGAATGCACCTCCCCCCCCCCCCCCCCGGGTTGGGAACCCCTAGGGTGAGCAAGCCCCCTTGCCATACACCTTGAGCGTTGTTACTGCTCATCCAAAATATCTTCTAGATGCGGTGGGTTGGGATGGCATCCTCCTTCCAAGGGGTCTTTTAGTCATCTGGTTTCTGCTTTCTGTTTCCACAGCCCCAGAAGTTCAATGTGAAAGTACAGTTGTAATTAGAACCGCCCAGCACTGACCCTTTCTCTCTCGCTTCCCCTTGTACCACAGTGAAAACTTTTGGGAGTTTTACATTGCAGATTCAGTTCTCCTGGGAGAGACTCCTGAGGAGGGTGACAGCTGACGCCAGAAGCCTCTAGGCTCCCTGAATGTGAAACTGGGGAGGTTCACCCTGCCTAGAAGTCCGCCTTGGGAGTTGTGTGTTGAAATCTTAACCCTGGAAGTCCCCCCTTCCTCTGCTCTACAGAGCAGTTACTGTTCTTCTCAGCTTCCCTCCCCTCCCTGTGATTCCTGCTTCCTTCCCATCAAAGGGCTTTACAACTTGGGTCGGTTGTGCAGGTGGCGGGGAAAACCATCTGTACTAGGGGCAAGATGGTTTTGGGGGAATTTTCATCTCGGACTTTGTTCTCTGAGGTCTTTTTAGAGTTTATGTGTCACTTTATAACACTCGGATTCCTTTAAGACACTTCGCCTTCCAGCTGTCATTTCCCTTTGTTCAGTGTCCAGCTTTCCTCAAGTGTTTTCCTTCCTCCTCTCCTCAGACCAGCAGTGTGCATTGTCTGCGGTCTTTTGTGCAGGAAAAAAGGAGGCTCCACGAAGAGGGATGCTGGGCTTGAAGGGAGAAGCGTGTGTTATCTTAGGTCAGGCACCTGTGCCTCCGGTCACGTCCTCTTCAGAGAGGCTTTTCCAGGGAGGAGCTCTTGCTTCCCAAGCACGCAAATGTGTGTTCCCTTTTGTCTTTGGATCAATTAGAAAATTCTTCTCCAAGTTTTACGTGGCTCTTCATCAGCGTGGCACCAGCTCTGCCCTGTCCATGCTTTGCTCGAGGGGCTTGAAGCTGCGTAAACGTGTTCATTGTCCTTGAAGAACCGGATGATCCAGTGATGGCAGTGGGGTTGTTTCCCTTCTGTCCTTATCTGGGAAGGCACTTGTCTGCAGGCACTATTGCAAAGGCGTTCTGGATGTGAGGTGTACCGACGCGCACCTGGCCTTGATGGGAACAGAGCTGCGGGGACGTCACAGGGCCTCAGCACAGGTGGATATCTTGCCTTTGGGGATATGAAATGGATGAGTCCTTCTTGAACAGGTTTCAGAGGCGGTGGCCCCATTCTGACTTGCTTTCTTTTGCTTTCCAGTTAGAATGCTGGGTCACGCGTGTGGGTGTTCTAAAACGCTTGTGGCTCTTGGCTTCAGGGATTTGAAGAAGACGTTTCTTCTGTGGCTTGTGGGCAACAACCTTCTTTATCGTTCAACAGATATGTCATATTTCTTGTGTCTTTCGTGGTATCTAGGTGCATAATAATGGCTGTCCCTCCTTGAAGGTTTTCTCTATGTGGCAGGGTGCCATGGCTGTATATACATTATTTTGTTGTAATCTTCTTGAATTAAAGCCATGACAAAAATAATACACCAGATACCTGCTTATTATAAAGATTCAAACAAAATAGGATCCTTACAGTAAAACATTAAAATCCTTCTTCGTCTTTCATTTACATTATCTCTCCTTTTCCTAAATTACTATGAACTGATATATATCATTTTAGCCCTTATATGGATTTACACACACACACACACACACACACACACACACACACACACACAATTTAATGAGCTCATATGTCTCTGTATTTGTAATTTTTCGACTTGTTGTTTTCACTTAAATATGTATTTTTTACATACATACTTAAATATGTTTTCTGTCACTTTTACTTTGAGCTATGTGAATTAGTTATGTCTGCCCCCACCCCCACTCCCGTTTGGAAACGTCATTTATTCCAAAGCATTTGGCATTACCTCTTAGCCTTAATGTGCACTACAGTAAGGCCTCAGCTCTTTGTGTGTGTCTTCCTCTATTAAGTACTTTAAAGTTACAGAATTGCTTTGCAAAAATGATGGAATTGCAGTCATTTTTCCAATGACAGATATTTGCTTCCCTATCACCACATTTTCACTGTTTCCTCACTTTTTTGTGTACACACTGATTTTTCATTAAGTTTTTTTTAAGTTTATTTTGAGAGAGCGAGAGCGAGCGGAGGAGGGGCAGAGAGAGAGAGAGAGAGGGAAAGAGAGAATCCCAAGCAGGCTTTGGGGCTCCATCTCACAGTGAGCCAAAGTCACGAGTCAGACCCTTAACCAGCTGAGCCCCCCGGGTGCCCCTAATTTTTCATTTCAACATTGGCTCTCAGTACGGTCTTTAAAAGACATTCTGAATACCAACCTCTTCAGTACTGTCAGTGCCCAGAACTGGACAGAGGTGAGGACACCATGAATGGCTGTGACCAAGTTTGCCCAGGTACCACCAGTGACCAGTAAATCACTGCTTCTGTTTGTCCTGTGCTATCACAAGATGCTGTTGGCTGTTGAGCACATCTTGATTTCAGACATATTTCAATATTAAAGATAAATTGGGTACATCCTGATTTCGATGTATTACAAAAACAAAGATATGCATTGTCTTAACCATCTTTCGGTTCTTACATATCCACCCGTTCTTTTAAAAACATCTTCTGGTATGTGTGTATACCATAATTCATTTTTTTATTAAAAATTTTTTTTTAATGTTTATTTATTTTTGAGAGCCAGAGAGAGAGAGACACAGACAGAGCGAGAGTGGGGGAGGAGCAGGGAGAGAGGGAGACACAGAATTTGAAGCAGGCTCCAGGCTCTGAGCTGTCAGCACAGAGCCTGACGTGGGGCTCAAACTCACAAACTGTGAGATCATGACCTGAGCCAAAGTTGGACTTAGCTGACTGAGCCACCCAGGTGCCCCAAATCTTATTTCATTTTCAAGCAGTTTATTCAGGTAGGTGGTATGCTTTGCCATTTTATAGATGAGGAAACTAGAAGGCTAAGTAATGTTCCCAAGCCCACAGCCAATAAAAGGTGGTTTCAGAATTGGCATATAGGACTGTACAACTTGAACCTGTGCACTTAACCGCTGGACCACTGGCTTTACTGCTCTGGCATTGAGTAGTCACTCAACTCAAGTTCATGTATGCTGGAAGAAGCAGGTGTACTCCCTAGCTTGTGCTAGACAATTCCATCATTGGGTAGTGATGTCAATATTGATTCCAGTTTATCATGTTGGATAGAATGATGTTAGCCATTAGAGTCAGGGGGCGTCCTAAATTGATTTTGTTCGAGTGGCTTGGTTTTGGCAGATTTAAACTGATGTTCTTCCATTCCTCCCTGTGGAGAACTTGTCATTTTAGGTATTTAAATTGGCCTTTGTGGAGGCTTGTTTTATTAAAAGAAACAATAACAACAAACAAGTTATTTCAACACCAGGAGACTTGCCTTTGAATGTATTAATGATGGAGAATTTTTTTCTCCCTGTTGCTGGAAATATTTTATTGGAATGCCAACCTAAAGCAATTTCTTTTTGGTCAGTACTTCCCTCAAATACTGCTGGGTTGCCAAATAGAAAGGCTCACTGTTTATAAAGTCCAGAAATAGGTTTTTTAAGACAGAAGTACAGTGCTGATTATAATATCTCATATAAAAAGAAAAACTGAAGTTTTATTCTTACTTTCTGACCCTGAGCTGAAGCTTGTATGGTTCACGTATGGGAGAACTTTTTCTGAACACTAGTCGTTGATGTTATTCATTGTGAAAGGTGAAATGTTAATATACTGCACCAGAAATAAGGTAGAAATAATTTGCCCCATTTCGTTGCCCCAAACCACAAGGTTTGCTCTTGTGGGCAGTGGGTCGTACCTTGTGAGAAAGTAAGGCCACAGGTCTGTCACATGTTAATAACTCTAGGCAGACCAGAGTGAGCTGAGCCTCAGGATTCCAAAGTGTCTCTCCCATGTCCTCTCCTTTTCATGAGTCATTGTGATATCAGGAGACTGTTAATTGGGTGGATTGGCTGGTGCTCAGATCCAACTGTGATTTTTGACAGACAAATAGCACAGTGTGAAGACAAGGTTGTCTCTGGCCTGGAGAGAGGCCACAGAGAGGGAGGGCAGCCATTTAGCTTACTCTGGAACAGGCCTTTGGGAACTGGGTGCTGGAGGAACATGGAATTTATGAATAACTTGATTGAGAAGACTTGCAAACCCAAGGAGCCAGTGTTCCACGTGGGACACTCATGTGTCTGTTGGCATACAGAAATGAAAGCATAAAGGGTGTTTAATTTTACTGCATTAAAAATCCCTTCTCGTTATTATAAGGCCCAGTGAGGTTAGCTTCGGGGATATCAGAAGTGTGTCGTCTTTGATGGCAGCCCTGGAACATTTTCCTTCAGTCCTAGCCTTGAATCAGAGCAGTGTTCTCCGGGAGTCGTTAAACTAATTGGACATGGCTGAAAAATGAGTCCCAGTCACTCTTGTAGCTCCATGGTCAGTTAAAAAAAGCCTCTCAATTGGTTTGGAAAGTTCTAAATATAACTTGTTTTTTATTTTAAAAATAAAATGGGGGACTTGGGGGCGATGGAAGGGTGATTAGCAATGTAGGGTGTTTCATCAGAAAAAAATCCAATGCCATAAAAAAGTGTCAATGCTGAGAGAAACCAGAACAGAACGGAATAAAGGGTTTTGAAAACAGATTTCATAAAAACATCAGCATAAGCTTGATGAAAAAGTGTGATAGTAGCAAGTGAGGCCAGCTGGCAGGACCTGGGGAAGCAGGCCTGGAAAGTGTGGGTGCTAATTACTGTAGAAGAGATGGAGTTAAAGAGATGGCCTGTCAGGAATATTCTGTATCAATGAAAGATAGAGCTAGCCTTGTAAGCGTCATATATAGAGAAACTGTACATCCTTGGATCTATGAAGGGGAGCAGCGATGCAGGGAGGCAGAGACTTAGCACACCCCAAATTCCTTAATGTTGCCCAAGTAGATGGTAAGGACAATACAAGAAAAACTAACAGATGTCGAAAATATAATAGGGACACTCAACGTTTGAGTTATAAACACACCAGAGGAGTTGGAGATGCTCAGACATTGGAATAGATATTCTGGGAAAGGAACGCTGTTCAGCCTCAAGGGGAGAGTATCAGGATCTTTTCAAAGTACAGTAAAACCTTGGATCGCAAATAATTTGTTTTGCAAGTGTTCCACAAGATGGGCAAAGATTTCTAATAAATTTTAACTTGATAAACAAGCGATGTCTTGCAATATGAGTAGCACATGATGCCGAATGTCACATGATTGCAACTGAGCCAATGGTCCTCTCTTTCTCTCACTGTGGAATTGCGGGTGATTGTCTCCCATGCTTGGATGCTTGGTCTCACATCGTGTTGTTTGGCAGAAATCAGTGATTTTTCAGAACATTGGAAGGTGCCCACAACTGGCATGGGTGTATTTTTTGTCACTTCAAAGCACCTGTGGACAGTCCTTTGCTTTTCCATACAAGAGTAAGCTTAGGAATGCTTTGCCTCATTCTAGGTCTGGCTGCCTGCAGATATAGACCCTTTTCTCTGCTTCCTTATTGCCAGTTAATTACATACAGTATATGACAAGAGTTTGTCAATACTGTCCTGTAGTCAACATCCATGTAAGTGCCTACAATGGCCCCCGTGAAGAAGGGTAAAAAGAAAGGCAGTAAGAAAGAGACAATCACAGTGGAAGTTAAGGAAATCATGGAGGAGTATGCACGAGGTATGCAAGTGGCTGAAATTGCAAGATTTTATAAAAAGTTTACATCTGCATCTCGTCTGCAGAGGAGGAGGAGAAAACCGGAGGAATCCCTCACTTCAAATGAGATTAGGGATATGTGAAAAATGTGGGAAACTGCAAAATTTTGTAAATATTTTGGGTAATTTGGGTATAAAACCACCACTCGAATAAGGCTGTGGAAGTGCAAGAGATGAATCTGTTTAACGACAGTGCAGTGTTGCAGTTCCATGAAATCCTCAAAAGGAGGCAAAAGCAAGTGTCATTAGAAAGGTTCCTTGTTAAAGTTGCAGGGAAAGAAAAAGATTCCATTGAGCCAATAGATAGTGATTCTGTCAGTGATGGTGAAAGTTGTTCAACGCAATAACCCCCCTTTCTCTTGTCTCCCTCACACCAGCCCCAAATGTTTTCAAAGGTAAGTGCAGGTTAACTTATTTATATTTATTTATTTTTCTTTATATTTTGTGTTGTCTTCATTGTTTTATATTACATTACAGTATTGTCATTATCTTATATGAATGTTTTTGGGTTGTGGAGCAAATCATCTGGGTTTCCATTATTTCTTATGGGGAAGTTTGCTTTGATATACAAGTGCTTTGGATTACAAGCATGTTTCCGGAACGCATCATGCTCTCCAACCAAGTTTTAATTTATAAAATGTGACTCAGCAACAATCCTGAACAGAAAAAAGGACTCTTCCTTTCTTGTGTGATTAAAGTTCCATGAGGCAGGATGGCATCAGGCAGGTTCTTTGAAGGCTGCTTAGTTGCCGTGATAGTCTAGCTCCTGAGTCAGTGCTTGGCATAATGTCAGTCACCCAATACAGTACCCGGTAGGTTTCCTAGAAGGAATGGAGGTGACACTAAGGACGTGTGGTTTTGAGAAAGAGAGGCAATTGAAGGAAGTATGAAATTTCCCTGGTCAAGCTGGTTTTGCCCTTGGGTGGCACATTGTTTCTCTTCCAGATTTTGGAACAGTCTTACTCATTTTCAAAGACCTAGAAAGGTCTTTACCAGAGATACCTGTGACTGAAAAAAGACAAAGAAGAAGAGGTCTTTGCGAGGGAACCGATGATCACCATGTTAAAATCAGGGGATAAATTAGTCCCTTGTGAGGCTGGCATGTGGTATGTAAAAAGGGTGTAGGACAGGTCAGTGAAAACTGCTTTGCGTCTTAATTCCATTTGAAGGGAGTTAATAGGGAGAAGTTACCAAGAGGAAAAAGGGAAAACAGTTCTGTTTTGTGAAATATCACTGTTAAACATGTTAGCTAGTAAGAAATTGAAGGTTGTCTTCTGGTCTCATTTCAAAGCAAATAAGAATTTGCTGCCTAAACCACATAAATGATTCAAGGAAGGAAGTGCATTAGTAAGCATAATCTTAGAAATGGAGGGTGATAGAAATACACCAGTTATAAGAGTAGATGTAAGAAAAAAAGCTGTCACTAACTCTTAACTGAAAAAAAAATCACCCATCTATTCATTACAGGAGATATAGTAAAAACCAAGAGATATAAACAGAATGAAAAGTTAGGGAAATAAAATTCATTATGCAAGGGCTACTTTTATGGTATCAGATAAGTAAGTTCATGGCATTAAGCATTAAGAGAGATAAACAGTGTTACTGCAGATAGCTAAAGGTTCATTAAACAATGAATATCTGGTTATCCCATATAAAAAGACATGAAGAATTAGGAACATAATTAAAGGGTACTTTAATTCATAATTGTTGAAGGTCCTTCAAGTATAAAATTCGTTAGTGCTTGCCAAATTTTGGAAGGTTAAAACACTTAAAGAATACATAATTTTAATGTTGCAAAGGAAATGTCCGTGGGAATAGGGGAATGCAGGTGGCAGACGGGCTGGTGTCGGTCTGCAATGGGGTGTGGAGGGTGGGCCCGGCGTGTTCTTCTGGATATTCCCAACAGCCTTTCCTCCACACACCTGCTCCCTGGACTCGTGCACGTGTTTGCTAATGGAAGCTTTGGGGATAAAAAATCCTCCCTGCTAATGAGATGAGAAAGTTGATTCAGCTTTCAGTTGGGCTGAGCAAGTCTGACACTGATGGCTGCCCAGGGCCGGTGTCTGGGCATGAGAGTTTCCAAGGGCGGCGTAGGGCCGGCCATATGGATGGCAGAGAAGATTTTTGAGAAAGTCTTTGGGAAGGAAAGTCTATTTTTGATTTTATAGATTAGTAAGCATTGATAGTATTTGAATTTATGAGCAGACATTTTCCTGGTTGAGTATAGTGGATTTTCTCCTTTAAGATTATAGTGTAAGGATTATCGTGTGGTGCTTTGCTCTTCAAAGTGTGATCTATAGGCCCACAACATCAGCATCACTGAACCAGAGTCTGCAATTTAACCAGATCCTTGGGTGATGTATGCACCCATTGAAGTTTGAGAGGTGCTGATGTAGTGGCCGAGGATACAGGCTTTTGAGGAAGTCAGCCTGGGTTCGCATCCCGCTTATTCCCTTGACCTTGGCCAAGTTTCTCAAACATTTACCAACCCACTGTGTCTTCATCTGTAAATAGGAGTAATGATGGTTGAAACCATTATTGCCATGTTGAAATAGTTGAAGTGAGATACTGCACATAAAGCGGTTCTTTTTTTTTTTTTTTTTTTTTAAGTCGTATTTATTTATTTAGAGGGAGAGAAAGCACAGGCAGGGGAGGAGCAGAGAGAAGAAGAGACAGAATCCTAAGCAGGCTCAGCACCATCAGTGAGTGCAGAGCGGCTCCAAGTCACGAACTGTGAGATCATGACCCGAGCTGAGATCGGGGGTTGGACACTTAACTGACTGCGCCACCCACGTGCCCCTAAAGCATTTAGTTTTTAAAATTGCCTACTAAATGTTACTTATTTTAATAATTACTCAGGTTTATTATAAAAGTTTGGAGAGGAGTTTAGAAAAACACAAGTTACAGTGCTACAAACTAAAGATTGTTAACACATTGGTTTATTTTCTTTTATTTTACGTATTTTTGATCATGCTGGGAATAAATTTTGGTATACTCCTCTTTTCTCTTGTGAGTATAGTATAAGCATTCTCCCTTGTTAAACTAATCTGGGGGAACAGGTGGTCTGACATCACCGAATGGCTGGGTGTATTCTTTGAAGTTGGCTATAAAAACCACCTAACCCGACCAAGTCAGTGGCCAGCTTATACATAGGGGATGATATTACCTGCCCCATCTCATTTTATGTGGTGGTCATGAGGGTCCCCTGAGGATCACGTATTCACAAACAGCTAGTGCGGCGTCTGACTCTCGATTTCAGCTCAGGTCGTGATCTCATGGTTTGTGAGATCGAGCCCCACGTTGGGCTCTGTGCTGACAGCACAGAGCCTGCGTAGGATTCTCCCTTTCTCTCTGTTCCTTCCCTGCTTGCGTGTGCACATGTGCACACATGCTCTGTCTCTCTCTGTCTCTCTCAAAACAAATAAGTATTAAAAAGAACAGCTAATAATAGGTATGATGCTGTTTGTATCTATGTTATTATAAGTGGATGGTGTTAACATGTAGGAAAAACCTAGAACCATAATTACCTACTGACTCCACAATTCTACTGTTAGGACTTTATCCTAATAGTGTGGGATGTGTACAAACTTTCAGCTAGGATCATGTGTGTGGCAGCATTGTTTTTAATGGTGAAACGCTGGAAGCAAACAAAAGACTCATGAGAAAGTGAGCTATTACATCAAATGCTAAAATACTAGGCAGACTGAGAAGGATGCTGTAGGCCTGTACTTTCAGTAAGCTGTCCCCTAGCCACATGTGGCTACTTCAGTGTAAACGGGTTAAGATGAAATACAATCGATCAGAAATTAAATTCTTCCTTCACTCCACGCAGGTTTCAAGGGCTCAATAGCCTCAGGTGGCTGGTGGCTACCTTCTTCCACAGCTCAGATGCAGAACATTTCCATCATCTCAGGAAGTTCTTTTGGATAGCGCCACTGTAGAAGAATAATTCTTACATGGAAAGGAAAATTTTATGAGACAGAATGATTCAAATTTAGAGAGAGGGAGAGAGAGAGAGAGTGTGTGTGTGTGTGTGTGTGTGTGTGTGTGTGTGTGTGTGAGAGAGAGAGAGAGAGAGAGAAATTGTCCCGTGGCGTTTGGGGAACAACATGGCATTTCCTGATTTTTCTAAGTTCATCAAATCTGGCCCTAATGGTCCCCACTCACCAGAAGCTCGAGATTCGGTACAAGTGGGTTGGTGAGGCCTCTTCCTGTAGCTTCTTTCAGGACCCTCGGTGTCTGACCTGATCATTGCTGTTGCTGTTGCTTTTTCTTCCAAAACTCGCTGCCGAGCATTGGCCCTTCTTGTCTGCCCAACACTTCAGTCCCTCCCTTCCCATGAGTTAACTCCCCTTACATTTCACAGCAATGGTTTACAAGAGTTGCGAGAGAGGAAACCACTATGCTCCCTTCCCCATTCAGATTGGTAGGATAGTGTTACCTATTAGAGGGATAAAGGCTGAAATCATTCTACGTTAAATGGAAGACAGTAATAACAACACATCTCCTCTGGAGTCATTTGAAAATGTGTGCTCTGCTTTTAATCTGGTTTGCAGATCCTAGCAGGGACTGTGCAGGAGGGCTGTACAGAGGTGGACCCTCCCTCCCCTGTCCCTTCCAGCAGTCTCTGTACCCAGGCACCCAGGCCTCAGTGGGAGTACTCCCTTCACCTTGCCAGTGGGGTCAGCTGAGACAAATAACCCTTGCTTTGACTTTCTTGGAGGTGCTGTTGGTGCCTGAGGGATCCCTGTCTCCTGTTGCGTTTTTAGAAACGATTCTGGCCCGCTTGCCCGAGAAAGGACGGTGTTGCGCGGCTCATTCCTCCCCCCACAGCTAAATGCAGCCGTTATGTGTGGAGTGTGTGCCCTTGTTTACTGTCTGGTCCTACCGTTGATTTAGACCGTGTCTGTGTTTGTACAGTTTCTCAAAGAAAGTTTCCTCTTCACCCTTCAGGACCTTGCCAGTGAATCTCCTTGTCTCGAAAGCTGCCCTCCCATATTCAACTCCCAACCACAGAATTAAGCTGCCTTTTTAAAAATTTGGTATATGGATATGCTGCAAAATGATCACTAAGTAAGGTTCACTTACCATCCATCACTTGGCAGAGTTGCAGGTTTTCTTTTCTTGTGATGAGAAGTTTTAAGATCTGTCCTCTGAGCACCGTGTTATTAGCTGGAGTCACTGTGCTATACGTTATATCCCCAGGCCTTAACTGCTGTTATAACTGGAAGTTTGTTCCTTTTGACCTCTGTCACCCATTTCTCCACCCCCACCCCCTGCCTCTGGCAGCCACCAATCTGTTCTCTATTTCTCTATGAGTTCGGGTTTTGGGGTTTTTTTGTCTGTTTGTTTGTTTTTATTTTGTTTTATGATTCCATATATACGTGAGATCATACAGTATTTGTCTTTGTCTGACTTATTTCACTTTCCATAATCCCCTCACGGTCCATCCGTGTTGCCACAAGTGCCAGGGTTTCCTTCTCTTTTAAAGGCTGAGTAATATTTCATAATCTCACTTTTTTTAAAGTTTATTTATTTATTTTTTTGGGGGGAGCAGAGAGAGAGAGGGAGAGAGAGAATCCCAAGCAGGCTCCACACTGTTGGCGTGGAGTCTGACACGGGGCTCGAACTCATGACCTGAGATCATGACCTGAGCCGAAACCAAGAGTAAGATGCTTAACCGACCGAGCCACCCAGGCGCCCCTTATACATGTTTTAAAGTGTACATAAATGCTATCATACTGAGCATATTTTTCAGTTTACTTTTTCATTTATTCTTATAATATTGAGGTCCATCCATGTTGCCGTGTATAGGTGTATTTTTTTAGGTAAACTCTACGCCCAGTGTGGGGCTCTAACTCACGACCCCAAGTTCAAGGGTCGCACACTCTACTGACTGAGCCAGCCAGGTGCCCCAATATAGACGTGGTTTTTAAACTGCTGTAAGATACTCCATTGTATGAATATACTGCACTTTGTTTATTCATCCCTTAAGGAGACCTTTAGGTTGTTACCGCACCTGTTTCCCCACGTCTTCCAATATTTAGAATTAAGAGTTCTTAGTTTCCCAAGAGCACAAAGCAGTAACTTGCCTTGGTTTTAGTGTCTTTTTCCCTGAAAAGTAGGGAGGGGAGTGTGGTAGGCTGTGGCCAGTCTTCAGCCTGCCCCACCCCCTCCTCTACCCCCATTTGGATGTAGATAGAGAAGCCTGAGGGCATTTGGTACCCTGCAGGTAATGGGTGGTTGTTCCACAACCACCGGAGTTCAGGACCAGAACTCCAGGTTTAGGGCTGGCTGATGAGGTCTAGTTCTGCCGGGGAGTAGAATGTTTCCTTTTCACATGGATTCTGGGTGCTTCTGTGTCCCAGCATCTAGAAGGAAGCTTTACTCTGTGAGGGCTGCTGAGATCACTGAACTAAGTTTGTGAGCAAACCAGCAAAGCTGTGGGAGCCACTTTCTGGGCCCCACTTCTGATGGAGGTATAGGGTTCAAGAAGGCAGGCTCTTTAACCAAAAAGATCTGGGTTCAGATACTGGCTGTTGACCTTAGACTGGTTATAGAGACTCTCTATGCTTCAGTGAGCTCTTTAACCTATAAAAGGGAGATGAGAATAATGCCAGCCTCATAGCACTCTTGGGAAGAGTGGACAAGGTCATGCATGCAAGGTGCCTCTTAGCCCAGCGCCTGGTACTTCATCAGCACTCACCTGCTTACCAGTCCATGCTCTGAGACTGGGTTTGAGGGCTGGGGGTGTCGTTTATGCCAGGATCCCCTGTGTTGGCACTGATGTGGGTGCTCTCAGTGAACATTTGTTGAATGAATATATGAGTTTCTACCTATGTATGTGCTTCAGTTTGTTTGTAAAGCAGGTTATGTCAAGGCTTTTGAATTTTATACTAAGAGCCATGAGAATATTTTTAACCAGTGACTACTATGATCCTGTTTGGACTTAAACCAGAGATGAGGACTGTTGGTCATTCTGACATTTTCAGTCTTAAAAGTTTCATGAATCCGAAGTCAGGTTTTTCTGACTCATTTTCACACTGACTTTTAAAAATGTATTTCCCATCTCCCCCCTTCCTGAGATGTTTCTTCCCTGCCTTCCTGGTCCTTCTGAACTAGATTCGTAGTTTTCTTTCTGTTGGTGGCTCTGAAATATACAAGTGTTTGAAGTTTGAACTTGAGCTAGTCGACAAGTTCCAGGGGGTATTCCCCTGCATAACCTGGGATGTATTGAAGGTTCGGTGCTGAGTTCAATTCTAGAGGCAGAGTCCGGAGAATTCCGAATATGTTAGAGTTCTGCTTCAGGTTCACAGGGCTCACTCCGTCCGTTGTCTTGCTGCAGACGACTTTCTTCCATAGTAAATTTTGCATCGAAGGGGGTGTGTGTACCCTGCAGAGCCAGTCTGCAGAGTAAGTGACTGATGGTAAATTTCCCTATGTTGTTTCTGCTCTGACTTCCGGGGAATTGCAACCTCCCAGCTTGCTTCTGGGAGGTTCATTAAGTTGCTTGGGTTCTCCGGAGCACTTCCTTTTACATGAGTTCCTAAGGTGAACAGAAGAGCCTCAAAGATGTTGAACGAGAAACGTCCTTTCTTTAAGCACATTTAAAGGGGCTTCGAGGAACTCCTGCCTGTTCCCTTTCCTATTGAAATAATTTTCATTTCTTTGAGAAATGGAGGGTGAGGACAGAATGGGAAGCAATGGGAATCTCTGTGGACTTGAGTTATTTGCACACATACGGTACCATAAAAAGGCCATTGAGTGGATTTAGAAACCTGGTGGGGGCGTAGGAGATGGGGAAAAAAAAACCAGAGTAAAGGCTGCCTTTGTAAAATAAATAAATAACACTGCCACTTGGAGAAGGTGAGTCAGACGAAGGTAGGAAAATAATGTGGTAAAGATTAAACCCAAAGAGGACAAGCAAAACAACCCAGAAGGCAGAAGTACAAAGTTGTAAATGTTAATGGGAGAGCAAAGTAGTCGTGCACTGACTGAGTGGGCCAGGCCTTAAGGACGTTGGGTTTAAATCCCACTGGATTTGAATTTTAATTACCATTCACATGCATTGCCTGAAAGTTGGGGATGGACGTGTGTGTATACACACAGCCTTGTGTGTGTGTGTGTGTGTGTGTGTGTGTGTGTGTGTGTGTGCGTGCATGTGTACACATATAACCATTGCTAGCTTTGGTCTTAGGAGAAATTTCACATGGGACATAGGAGGTCTTCATCCTGTATCTGCTTATCTGTTTTAAAATGATAGATTGGGGACTATGTCACAGGGGCTTCTTAGAACAATTATTTATCGTTCACTTACTTGTAGGACACTGTGGCAAGTCCTGCTGGACATCCAGAGTTTCCCCCTGACTTTGAGGAAAGAACGCAGGAACAGAGGGAGAATGTGCAGATTCTATCTAGGTCTGAGTAAGGCATCGGGTCTTAGTGTGAAGAGCTGTACGGTCACAAGAGTGGCATGGACCAAACGCGGTAGAATTCAGAGGATGTCCACACTTAACACCTCCTGCGATGGATAAGCAAGGATTGTGAAGGAGGTCCTGACACGGGCTTGGAGGAATGGGTGGAAGATAGGCTGGAGTGCCAGGCTGGCATGGGCAGAGTCCCAGAGGTGGGAAAGTATGAAGAATAATTGGGGAGCCCCAAGGACGACAGTTTTGCTGGAGTCTCCAGGAGTGGTGGGGGCAAAAGCTAGAAAGAGGGCATGCTTTACTATGAATACTCCTCCTTACCGTGTTCCCAGTTACTGGAACCTCCTGTGTCCTAGTTATTGGCACTTCCTGTGTCCCAGGCACTGTGGAAAGTGCCTTACTCCAACCCCCTATGAGATAGGTACCGTTGCCATCGCTTACTTGACCTGGTAGGAGACTGATGCTCAGAGAAGCAAGCAACTTGCTAGGATGTGGGCAAAGAATAGGCTGCGGGCCCTGGGCTTTCCCGGCTTCTGTGGGTGGGGTGGTGATGAGGGCCGCACAGGCCAGCGAGAGCTTGGGCTTGCGTGACGGAGGTTAGGAGGCCGTGGCCTAGATTGAGGTTGTGTAGCACACGGGGGTTGGCTACTATGCAGGCTCCACTATATCTGAGTGCAACGAACACTGCCTCACTCACACCGCCAGATGCAAGCTGCAGGGCAGGGGCCTGGATTTGGATACCTTCGATTGAGCCGTTTCCCTGCAATGGTGAGAGCAGACGCTGGCTTTGTAAGTGAGGGTCAAGCCGTTGAGCTGGGGACGAAGTGTAGGCCGCCAGGCATCGGGCGATTCCCAGACTTGGATTTCTGGATCAGTAATATTATGAAAAATAAACCCAAAATGGGTGGGCTCCTGATGTTGGGTCACCTACTTGTATTTGATCGCGTGAGAACAACGTAAAAAAAAAAAACCCGCCCTTTATTATATCGCTGTTTTATATAAGAAGTCACGTTTTACTGAAAAAAATGTAGGGGTTTCTCATCCTCAGCGTAAAGATGGTCCGTTACATGGAACAGACTACCTGTAAGGAGAGTTCACGGCCGTTGCTCCTAAAGTGCAGTGAACACCTTGCAGTATCTGGGTGTTTTCAGACACACATTTGGGACCCGCTGGGAGAGGCTGTTGAGTCCCCAGAGGTGATTTCCTTTGGGGAAGGGGAGGGAAGCTGCATGGCACGTCGTGGGGGGAGGGGGAGGATGCAGGTGCCTAGTGTTTAGGCCTGTGCGTACTTAGGATTTAGAGAAGAGTGTTCCAGGGCAGGGAGCCCTGACTGTGTCCACAGGAGCTGGGGAGGGATCTCGTGAACACAGGAGCAGGGAGGAAAGCCAGAGAGAGGAGGGAGGGAAGAAGGGCAGTGGAGGGGGCAGACTGACCACCATTTAGCGCCTGGCAGGAATGCGTGCAGAGCGGCCCTTCACTTAATCCTTGTAAGAAGTCTTTGGGTCAGAGGCGCTACTGCTCCCATTTGCCAGATGGGGAAAGGGGAGCCACATGAGTGTTTGGTGTACCCGAGTCACCTCAGAGCTAGGTCGCAGAGTTGAGGTTCCCGTGGAGGCTGACACCTCTTTTTATTTCTCTGCACGGGTCCCTCACTCTGGGATGACATCGGCATCCTGTTTGGGAACCCTTTCAATGACTCCTGTAATTTATTCGGGTAATCGTTGTGATGTGCCGAGGCACTTCTGATTCCCTTGGGGACTTGTGTGGTTGGCTGTCTTGTGACTTGGTGACTGTTTCAGCTGGTTACACCCCTTCAAGTGCAGCCTCATCATTTGGCAACTGGCAGACGGTATCTGCAGACCCACAGATTTTGCCGTTGTCATTACCAAGAATCCTTTCCTAAGTTTGTCCGGTGTGTGCACTGATCCGCGGCTAAGCTTCACCAGTTTGTGTGCGGATCTGGGTCCTAGAATCCGTGTGTCCTGCACGGAGGTGGCAGCTGGGGTTCCGGGGCGCTTGTTTCTCCCTCTTACAAAACTGAAGCTCCCAGAGAGGAAGGGGAATCCCCAGGCGGGCAGGATTCGAACCCTGGCTCCTGCCCTCTCGGTCTGGGCTCTTCTCACCTCACTTCTGCGGAGGCCTCTCTCTCACACTGGTGTGAACTCTCATAGAGGGCTTCCCAGAAAGCTCAGAATAGAATCTTTGAATAGCTGTCCAAGGATGGTTTCAAGGATGGTTTACCTAGAATTTCAGATATTTTCCTCTTTTAATGGAAGCTCTGTCTGGCTAGTTGGTTCACGGGGGCCAGCTTCGCCCAGGCCACTTGCTTCCCAATTTGCAAGCATCCTCCGTGGACAAAATCCACCCTACGGGAGCTTACACCTTAATGAGTCTAGTCAAAGTCAGTCTCATGGCGTGGGCAGTAGCTTTGATCGTCCCGATGGGTCTTTTGGTTTCTGCCGAAGAGGAGTGGGGAAAGGGCTTTGCCCAGGATCGATGCGTCGCTTCGCTGGGCGCACCATCTGGCCTGGCTCTCCGGGGAAGGCCCCAGCGTGTGCTGCTCAGGATTCAGCCTCAGCCCGAGGCTTTATCTCCCCTATAGCCCGGGGGCTTCCAGGGCTTTGTTTCTGGAACGTGTTGCTCAGTTGGAAGGCAGCCAGATGTTGGGACCACAAGTGCACACCTTTAGGAGAGCCCTTTCTGCTTTTAGAGCAGCCCGTGGGGCTCCTTCCTGGCAGACCAGCTCCTCTAGGAGGAGGCGCGTGGGGCCCACGTGTGGGTGTGGGGTTTCCTCAGACAGACCCACTGATAAAACATCTACATCGGTGACTTGGTACCCAGCCCTGGTTTGTTTGCTTTAAAAGGCTCAACAACACATCAGCCGTAAGGATGCCGGCTTGTTAGCTTTTGGTTTCTTGCTTGTGGTTTTTGTTTTTATGAGGAGCGGGGAAGCCAGGCCTGATGTTCTGGGAAGGAGCCTGCTGTGTGGGAGAGAGCTCCTCCCTTGTGTGTCTCACAGTGATGAGGCTCCCGCCCGTCGAGCGCTTTGTGTGTGCCCCGGCCGCTTTCTTGGTGCTTTGCGTCGCCGTCGTTTTCATCTTCTTACCATCTCCTAGGGGGGTTGAATGGCATCCACGCACAAAAACATATGTTGCAGTCTAGTTGCGAGTGTGACCATATTTGGAAATGGGGTCCTTGCAAAATGCAGTTTGTTAAGATGAGGTCATACTGGATTAGGGTGGGTCCTGATTCCAGTGACTTTAAGAGGAGGGGACACACAGACAGAGGAAGATGGCCCTGTGAAGACACAGTCGGGAATTGGAGTGATGTAGGTACAAAGCAAGGAATGCCAAGGGGGGCTGGCTACCACCAGGGCCTAGGGGAGAGATGAGGAAGCATTCTTCCCGAGAGCCTTCAGAGTGAGCCTAGCCTTGCCAACACCTTGACTTTGAACTTCCAGCCTCCAGAACTGTGAGACGGAATAGATTTCCGTTGTTTTTCACCACCCGGTTTGTGACAATCTGTGAAGCAGATCGTGAAGCGGTAGGAATTACCTAGGAGGGTAATAACCCCATTTTGCAGATGAACAAACCAAGGCTCCGAGGGGTTAAGTGTCCTGCGTCGGGTCACTCAGCGTCTGTGTGGACACAGACAGACGGGAGGATGGCGTGACAATGCTGCCAATTTACACCTTCAAGGTGGTGACTTTATGCTCTCGGCTCTTTAGGACATCTGTACTTCTTCAACTGGACAACAAAGACTGGGAGTCTGTAGCAGGGAGGTGTGGGGGGACCATCAAAGTGTCTTAAAGGAGGAAAGACATGGGACCAGAGGAAGCACAGTGGCTTAAGCCTGTCTTTTAACGGTCTGTTTTAAATTGGTACAAAAATGGAAGAAAATACAGTGAAAAAGTAGTTCCCTCTCTTACCCCTGCTGCCTTGCTACCTGGGTTACTAGTTACAGTTATACTAGTTCCAGCCCAGAGGAAACCGGTCCTCAGATGCTCGTGTGTTCTTCTGGACGAGCTGTTTAATACATAGTACGTATGTATGCATACATCTGTGTATCTATAGTACATAGCTATGACGTCTGTAGATATCTTTATATAATTGTGTATATGTATAATATTATGTATATATAACATAAATTTAGAATCTTTATTTTATTAAACAAATTTTTTTAATGTTTATTCTTGAGAGAGAGAGAGAGAGAGAGAGAGAGCCTGAGCAGGGGAGGGGCAGAGAGAGAGACACAGAATCTAAAGCAGGCTCTGAGCTGTCAGCATAGAGCCCGATGCGGGGCTTGAACTCACCAGCCGTGAGCTCATGACCTGAGCCAAAGTTGGACGCTTGTTTGATCGAGCCACCCAGGCGCCCCAATTTAAAATCTTTATATTGTTTATATTTTCCAACAACTTTGCATGAATTTTTTGATTTGAGTTTTAATGTTCTGAAAAAGAAACACAACCATATGGTATGATACTCATAAGGTACAAAAGAGCACACAGTGAAAAGGCGTCCTCTGATCTAATCCCCAGCCACTCCTCGTCTCTTCTCTGGAGGCACCTGTTTTTTTGGTTATTGTTGTTTATTTACTAAATATATTTCAGAGCTCTCTCTCAGAACAGAAAGAGCCGCCTCATTTATTTTTATGGTTTATAGTATTCGTGGCGTTCTGTTACCTGGATGGACCATAAATTATTTAGCCCATCTGCTATTGGTAGATAGGATGACTTCCATCTCTGCTGTGACAATTGTGTTAAATAGCCTTACACATAGGTTATTTTAAATATCTAGAGAAGTGAAATTGTTGAGTTGAAGAGTTAAGCGCATTTGATATTTTGATGGTTATGCTTAATTGTCCTCCAGAAAGTCTGTTCCAATCCCCCCTCCCCCTTCTGTAAACGAGGGTGCTGGTCTCCCCACTGCTTTCCCGCCCACTGTGTTACCAGCATTCTATCACAGTTAGTGCCTTATTTTATTTCTCTTACAGTGAGTGAGCATCTTTTCAAAATGATCTTTTCTTGTTGATGTGGAGGAGCTACTTTGATTTCTTATTATTTGTAGGAGCCATTTTGAAGGAAAGTAGCCCTTTGTGATACAAGTGGCAGATAGATTTTCTCACTTTAGTTAGATTTATCGATCCTTTCTAGATGAAGAAATTCTCCTGGGTTTTCATGTCACGTGTAGGCCCTCTGTGCTCCAGAGTTACGTATTTAAAAGCTCCTGTTTTCTTCTTTTGATTTATTTTTTCATATTTAAATCCTTCACCCATCTGGAAGTTATTTTGGTGTTATGTGTGAGTCAGGGATTCAACGTTATTTTTTTCCAGGTGGCTATCAATGCATTCCATTCATTTATTGAATAACCCCTTCTTGCCCCGACTTGATTTGCATTAGTTTTTTATTGCCGCATAACAATGTCACTGCAAACCTAGTGTTTTAAAATAGCACGTATTTATTGGTTCATCTGTGGTTCAGAAGACAGGGTGCAGCATAGCCAGGCTCTCTTCAAGGCTGCAGTCAAGGCGTCAGCTGGAGCTGCGGTCTCCTCGGAGGCTCGACTGGGGAAGGATCCATTTCCAAACTCACGTGGTCGTTAGCATTCATTTCCTCAAAGGTGGCAGGAGGAAGGCCTCATTTTCTTGCTGGCTGTCAGCTGGAGGTGGGCCTCAGTTACTTGTTCTGTCCCAACACAGCCTTTTGGTTCATCAAGTCAGCAAGAGAAAGAGGAGCCCTGTAGTCTTCTCTAACATAATCGCATACATCCTGTCACCTTTGCCTTCTTCCGTTGATTAGAAGCAAGTCACATTCAGGGGGAGATGATCACACAAGGGCTTGACACCAGGGGGAGGGGGAGACTGTGTAGGCACCTTCTTAAGAGCGTGTCTGACCTCCTACCTTCGTTTTACTTTAAATTTCTATGCGTATTTGAACCCATTTCTGAAACCCCACCAGCTTTCGAGGAGTGGTAGAGGAAGAGAAAGCTGCGTAGAGATGGGGAGGAGGTGCCCATCTTTTCCGACTCCCTACCTTGAGCCTAACTCACCCTGGCCAGTTGTGGACCGTGTATCTCTGAGACGTTTGGCGGCTGGCTTCATTCCATGGCTGAACTTGATACGAAGGCTGCCTGCTGCCTTCACGTCCGCACTCTGTGTCTCCAGGCTGAGATAACCTATCGCCGGCCTGGGCGCACATTTACAGCTTCACTTCCATGCCCTTGAGCTGGAATTCTGTGTTTTATTAGAGATTATGTTCATATTGGTGAATATTGCCTTTTAGCCGCACCACTGCCTCTAGATGAATTCAAGTGTGTTGTTGCAACCTGAAAGTGTTATTCCAGTAGAATGCAGAAATAGGATAAGTTGTGGGGGGATGAGAGATGTTGATGGATTGGTACCAGTCCTCTTCCCTGGGGAGCATGAGTATGCAGAACAGGCCTCTGGAAGAAGGATGGGAATCCTGGCAGCTGTGTTCTCTTCATACTTCCTTAAGCCTTAGGTCAATTTTATTACCTGTAGTTTCTGTCTCCACCCGCCCCCCCCATCCCAGTATCCCATTTCCTTTCACAAAAGTTGTTATGGACCGATTGGTCTGCTGCGAGTAGAGGATTTAAATAGTCATTAAAAGACAATGGGGAGGGCACCCGGGTGGCTCAGTTGGTTGAGCATCCCACTCTTGATTTCAGCTCAGGTTGTAATCTCATGATCCCGAGACCGAGCCCAGCATCAGGCTCTGTGCTGACAGCACAAAGAGCCTGCTTGGGATTCTCTCTCTCTCTCTCTCTCTCTCTCACTCTCTTTCTACCTCCCCCACTCAAAATACATAAATAAACATTTTTTTAAGTGTAAAAAAAAAAGATGATGGGTATAGCCACAGCAAGCAATATATGCAGTGGTGTGCCAGTGTGGTGTAGTCTTGGGCACTGAGCTGCGCAGGGTGGACAGGTATGAGGATGCTCTCATTCGTGGTGGCGGGGGGGACTGGAACCTGGCCGTGGGCCAGGGCAGAGGGGGCTGGCCTGGAGGAAGAGGGGGTAATGAGGGATTTTTTTTCTTTAAGTGGAAGGATGTGACACTAAAAAAGAATTTTAGTGTTGTTTGGGCATGCTGACGGGGTAAAAACTTCTTAGAACAAGTAAGGGATTGAATGGCCAGGCTCAGGAGAATGGCTGTTTAGAATATGCCTTGGCAGGGCTGGAGAATCAGGTGATGCAGAGTGGGGACCATTTTGCTATCAGGTAGGAGGAGTCAGAGGGCTTTCATTTCCCAGAGTATAGGGTGCTGGCGGGGGACCCGAGCCCAGGCCCTGAAGGAGAAATAGGCTGGTCCCAGAGTTGCGGACCATGAGGGTTGACTGAAGTGATGTTGGCAATAAACCTGCCAGGCGGTTCTCTAACGTTGTTGCCAGTGAATTGTAATCATGGTAGAAGTTGAACTTGGAAGTGTATGCAGTTGGATCCTCTTGTCCCTTCACAATCGAGAAAAGGATTGTTATAGGGATTCATTCAGTGGATCCAACTCTTTCAGAAGTGTGGATGGTCAGTGTCCTAGTAGGAAAAGGAAGGTTGGTGGAGATGACCCAGGACTTCTAGGTGGTGGGGCTGGAAGATTTCTCCCTCACAGCAGGTGATGCGGGCTGGAGGGTGGGGTGAGGAGCCTCTGTAGGGGGAGTGTCTACAGTAGAGAGGGGTGGGGGTCTTCGGAGAATGGATGAGTATGTTTACAGGAAACAGACATAGATGCCACCAAGAGGGAAGGTGTTGATATGTCTGTGTACACTCTTTTCCCTTTTCCTGGGCCAGTGGGTGAATTTTATTTCATTCATTATCAAACTTACTATGTTCCAGGCATTGTGTTAGGCACTTGGGGATACTGAGTTGAATAATGCCCAGTCTCTTCTCTCCAGGAGCTCAGTGTAGTGGGGGTGCGAAAGACACTTTGAAGGATCTGAGACAATGTTGGAACAAATGGAACTTCTCCCGGAAGAGTCTGTGTGAGTTGAATTCTGTTGTGTGGCAGGGTGGACAGTGACTTCAGTGGTCTGTGTGTGTGTATGTGTGTGTGTATGTGCATATGCATGCCTGTGTGTGTGTGTGTGTGTGTGTGTGTGTGTGTGCGCGTGCATGTTTAGTTGTATTGCTTTGGCTTTTTATTCCTCTTGGAGTCTTGGAAATATGTGTGCTTAAATGTATTTATAAACGTGTTTTGTTTGGGTGCTCTCAGTCTACTGCAACTCAAGCCAAATTTAGTAACTTGATTTATAGCATGAAAATTCCATTACTCAGGTATGTGCTTAGCCCACTGAGTGGCTTGCAGAGCTTTCTGGATGTAGGTGATTCAGAGGGGCTTGGTGGCTCCAAGTCCTCAGGGGCCCAGGCTCCCTTTCTTACACATTCCTCTGCTAGCTCCTCCATGGCCCAGAGCGACTGCTTGAGTACCAGCCACGTCATCTGAATTCCAGCCTGCAGGAAGGAGGAAGACCCTAAGTGGAATGAGCTCCTTCTTGCAGCACCTGGGTGGCTCAGTTGGTTAAGTGTCCGGCTCTTGGTTTCAGCTCAGGTCATGATCTCACGGGTTTGTGAGTTCGAGCTCCATGTCGGGCTCTGTGCTGACAGGGTGGAGCCCGCTTGGGATTCTCTCTCCCTCCCTCTCTCTGTCCCTCCCCTGCTTGTGCGTGCTCCCTTAAAATGAATAAATAAACTTAAAAAAAAAAAAGAATGAGCTTCTTCTTCTCAAAGGCCCTTCCTGTAAGTCACATACAGGACTTCTGTCTATATCCCATGGGCCAGCGTGTAGTCACATAGCCACCTTCTGCTACAAACGAGAGTAAGCACTGTGCTGAGGTCACATTGGGAGCCCCCTTAGTGATTACGGGAGGAGAAAACACATCACAGGGGGTATATATGGGAGTTCATCACGAAGGGAAAAAGACCAAGGACTAGAGTTTTACTTCTGAAAACTTGTTTTAGGGCAAGAAAGGGTACAGGGGTAGATGGCTTCACTGGGCTAGTACGGTTCAGGAAACATGCCTCATCCTCCCAAGCAGCTCTGAAAGAAGAATCACAGGTATCCTGGAGAGGCCAGGTGGGGAGAGCTCCCACGTGACCCCTTAGGGTGCATGTTTCGGGAAAACCGGCAGCGGTATCAAGCCAGAAGCCCCGCCCCTCCCTCCGCGTCCACAGTGGCCACTCTGTGCTGTGGATGCCAGTTTGCAGGGCTGCAGCCTCTCATGTGGGCAGCTCCATGGAACGTGTTCCAGAGCGAGGTCTGTTTCTTGATTCGTGATGGCTGACTACCCCAGATGCGCCGGGGTGATGCAGGGGATGCTGGCCCCTTTAAAAAAGCTAGGTGCTCATTTACATTTTTGGGAGGAAGCGAAATGGCCCTGAGGCACGTCCCCCAGTCCATCAAAGGCAAAGATCCAAACTGTAGCCCTCTGTGAACTGGATTCTGCCTGTCTCCAGCCTCATCGTCCCTGGAGGTTTGCCTACCTGCAGTGCAGAGCTCCTGCACCCAGTCCTTGTCCAGGGCCGGGCGGTCCAGGGCAGAGCAGCCTCATCCTTTGTGTCTGTAACAGTCACGTGATGTGTGGCCCAGACTGATGCCCGTTGAACGTTTTCCTGCTTCCATCGGCTCTTCTTGGCGTACTAAGCTCCTTGGTTCAGTTGGGGCTGTTTCTCACACATCTTTGGGTCCCCAGCACTGCTGTGCTTGGCACCTGTGGCCGGACCCAGTGCCCTAGACTTGAGGGTCCCTCTGCGTGTCAGTCCTGGCAGGGTTTGCCATGTTTTCACAGCCTCATGGTCTTCACCTACGCGGAAGGTACCTGGAGCGAATTACTAAGCGGGCAAAGACTGTTAAAGGGTAAATTGATCACTTGCTGAGCCCTCGAGAGTCAGCTCATCGAAACATTTAAATTTTAAACACCCACACTCAGAACTATTTCTCTAGCCGTCCAAGTGCCTTGGGTTAGGGAGAGAGAGGAGTTCTTTTAGCTTAGATGCTGCTTTTGCGTCAAGCGGTTTAGTACTGAAGCACTTTTTCTTTATCCATTCGTCCGTTGATGGACACTGAGGTTGCCCCCGTGTCTCAGCCATTGTGAACAAAGCTGCAGTGAACACGGGGGTGCAGATATCTTTTTAAGTTACACGAGCGTTGGAATGGTGAGTCTCCAAGCTTCTGGTCTGTTTGTTTTAGGCAGTTGCTGTTCTTTTGCCTCTTCTGACGGCCCTGGGATAAGCAAAGTTATGTTGAGTCGGGTTAGCTCAGGTTTTTCCTAGGTGCCGTGCGTGAAAGAGAATTTATAAGCTATACTGGGCCTTGTAGCTCTGTGCAGAGAAATAGGGAGTTGATGTGATACCTGGGACAAGGTTCTTGAGTCAGCGGCTCTCCCCTGGGGAGGGATCTCCTGGTCTCTTGATTCCAGCCTGTCTTGCAGGTTGATGTGATACCTGGGACAAGGTTCTTGAGTCAGCGGCTCTCCCCTGGGGAGGGATCTCCTGGTCTCTTGATTCCAGCCTGTCTTGCATCTGTTTTGCCGGGTCTGTCCTTGTCTTCTTCCTTCTTCTTTTATTTTTTTAAATGTTTATTTATTTTCGAGAGAGAGAGTGAGCGAGCGTGAGTGAGGCGGGGAGGGGTAGAGAGAGCGGGAGAGCATCCGAAGCAGGCTCTGAGCTGACAGCAGAGAGCCCCGCTGCAGGGCTCGAACTCACAAACCATGAGATCATGACTTGAGCTGAAGTCAGATGCTTAACAGACTGAGCCCTCCGGGCGCCCCTCTTGTCCCTTCTTGTTAGCTAGCTGTTTATTGATGTGGAGCTTTATCAAGACTGTTACGGAAAGGTCCTATATCGTGGGGGACGACCCCATCAGGTGGAGGCCCGCGCTGGCTGTGAAAGAATTCACCCGAGGCAGAACAAAGGGGATAGAAGTTTATTGAATACGCTCACTGCACAGGAGCAGCAGGCAGGACAGCAAAGGAGAGACTGTCTTGCCAGGAGACAGTGGTGGGGGGCTGTAGTTACAGGGGAAGTTGAGGAGGTATGGGAACATATGGAATTTTCCGTTCCCCCCCCCCCCCCCCCCCCCCCCCCCCCCCCCCCCCCCCCGTGCTGCATCTGAGTGTAAGTAGCCCATTGGCCAGCAAGGGCTTATGGATATTTTGAGGTGGGTCACCTGATGGGCCTGTTTGTATTCAGCCCAGGGGTCACTGGGGGCCCTTCTACCTTACCCTGGTTTCCACTGTTCAGTTAGTTGAGCATATCCCTTCTCTAGGAGTGGCTATGCTGGCTTTAAATACTGTTGTCTTTAAAATAACAAGGTGATCGAGATTTTTTTTTTTTTTTTTTAATACGGAGCCTCTTAATTGAGCCTTAATTTCCACGGAAGTATTTTTATAAGATTTATAACCGTGTTTAGTTGCTTTGTAATGGTTGCTATGTCAATTTGCATAATGCTGATTATCTAGGCAGTCCAAAGTCATTTATGGCTATGTCTTCATTACCAGGTAGTAGATATTCTCCCCATTCCGTTGCTGGGGAAATTGAGGCTTCTTATAGAGAAATATTGGACCCATAGAAAGTCAAACCGCAGAGGGAATTACCACCAGGGCTCCCTGGCATTTGTCTTACCTTTTCGCCATTGACTTTATCTGGATGGGCAAGGTCGTGCTGGGAACTAATCTACTGGTGATTAGTTGGTTTGAGTTACTCCTTTTAGAAATGGCATCACTGTTTCTCTTTATGTATATGACATGGAAATTCTCATTCACCTAGCTCCCCCGCCGTGAAGGTTAATGAAACAATGTGAGGTTTGTTAAGCAGTTTGGGAGAATGACAGCATGAGGAATGTTATGTTTTTAATGGTAAACTTGGGCCCTTCCACTGGGCCTCACGGAGGCGGTTTCCAGCTTCCCAAGTGTGGATGACACAGGCTGATAAATCCCGGTCTACTTCCGTTCTGTCTAACCCAGCCAAGGACTTCTTGCCGAATATTCTCCCACAAACCAGATGTTTTGACATAGCTTGTTACCAAACTGCAATTATTAAATAATAATCTTTATTGTTAAATCATTAATGAAAGACTTTATATCTGCGAGAGATTCCTTCGGAAGGGTGTAGTTATTGTTACCACACTAATGTGTTTGAACAGAGACATTTGATGTGCCGAGCGCTGGGCATTTAGGCGAGTGGAAGCGTTTGGTTGGCCCCTTTGAACTAGCCCTGGGAATCTTTGATGTTCCCAGCCACCAGGGACCTCAGTTTGGAAGCTGTTGATGGAGACCCTAGGGCCACTGCTGACCCCAGGGGAGTCCATTATCATTCAGGTTCTGGTTTTCATATTGGTTGGGAAATTTCATATAAAAAAAATCTAGAAAATCATTCTCTTGGGGTTCCCATGGTCTACTTAGAGCTATGACTGGTTCTTTCCCCCAAGGTCAGAGTCATGAGGTCACATGGTGGGGAAATACAGGCATCAACGGGAAGGTGGAGTCAGAGGGGGGGAGAGTGACAGCTCTGGAAGCAGAGTGACTTGGGACCAGACCCAGGCTGTTTCTCAGCAGTGTCGCTTTAACCTCTCTGATCTCAAGTTTCTTCATCTGCAAAATGGAGGCGATAATCACCTCAGTGGATTATTGTGAGGACTAAATGTGGTAACATTTATAAAAAAGGGCTGTCCTGGGCTAGCACCCAGTAGGCTCTCAATATTATTAAGAACAGAAAGTTACTCATGAAGACCTAAGATTCTTTGGCTGGTGCACCTCCTGTTGAAAGATTGGGTTCTTATATCCTCGTATTTTTCTTTTTTTTTTTTTTTTTTAATTTTTTTTTTTAACGTTTATTTATTTTTGAGACAGAGAGAGACAGAGCATGAACAGGGGAGGGGCAGAGAGAGAGGGAGACACAGAATCCGAAGCAGGCTCCAGGCTCTGAGCCATCAGCCCAGAGCCCGATGCGGGGCTCAAACTCACGGACCGCGAGATCGTGACCTGAGCTGAAGTCAGACGCTTAACCGACTGAGCCACCCAGGCGCCCCTATCCTCGTATTTTTCCAAGAGTGCCCCTCTCTCATGTTCTTTTAGATAGTCCTAATACTGTGACCTTCACCCCCTCCCTCCATCCCTTGGGGAGGAGAGTCTGTTCCTGCCCTTTCCTAGAAGCCTGCAGTTTGCTAAAACCACTGTTGTCACAGACAGCCCCCTGGCAAGATGGCCTTGGAAATCCCTGAGTGCGGGGCATCCCCCACCGAGTTGGCATTGCCCTAGCTTCACCCGTGAGCCAGACTCAGCAGTAGCCCTGCTACCCAGGCTGGGATCATGGTGTGTGTGGGGGGGGTATTCAAGGCACGTGTTGGTTGCATGTCAGAAAATCTGCATTTTCTACTCTTGGTTCTTCCATCGGAAGCTGAAGAAAGGTCCTTTTTTACTTGGCTTCATGGCTTGTGAGTTGGAGCTCTTTGGTCCTGCCTTCGTCGGTTTTATTTCCTCAGCTGTTCTGGGTTGCAGTAACTAGTCCCATGTTTGGGGCCTCTTTTGTAAACTCTTTTAAGACCAGGACCATAACTACTCTACGTTGGACATATTGGGTTAAATAAAATGTATTATACCTGTTCCTTTTTACTTTCTGGCTACTAGAAACATTTAAATTACATATGTGGTTTGTGCTCGCTTCGGCAGCACATATACTAAAATTGGAACGATACAGAGAAGATTAGCATGGCCCCTGCGCAAGGATGACACGTAAATTACATATGTGGTTTGTATTGTGTTTGTTTTTTTTTTTAAGTTTATTTATTTATTTTGAGAGAGAGAGAGACAGAGTGAGCAAGCTAGCAGGGGAGGAGCAGAGAGAGAGAGAGAGAGAGAGAGAGAATCCCAAGCAGGCTCTGCACTGTCAGCACAGAGCCTGATGCAGGGCTCGATCTCACAAACCATGAGATCATGACCTGAGCTGAGATCAAGAATTGCACACTTAACTGACTGAGCCCCCCAGGTGCCCCTGCATTGTGTTTCTATTAGACAGTGCTGGTTACAGCCCTCTCTCTCTGTCCATTTAGTAAACTGCATGGACCCACCTGGGTTACATGGCTGGGTTGAGGGTTTGGGGTAGAGGTGGGCGTGAGGTGCTCTGAGTGGCTAGCGTAGACCCCTGTAGTGAGGTGTAGTGAGTTAATGGTGGTCCCCCCAGAGATTCGTCTACCCTGAACCTGTGAATGTGACTTTATTTGGAGAAAGGGTCTTTGCAGTTGTAATGAAGTTGAGGATCTTGAGAGGATACCATGCTAGATTATCTGGGTGGGCCCTCAGTCTAATGACATTGTCCTTATAAGAGGAGGAGACACAGAGAAGAAGGTCGTGTGAAGACAGGCAGAGGTTGGAGGAACGCCAGGGATTGCCAGCAGCCCCCAGAAGCTAGGAAAGAGGCAGGGATGGATTCTCCTGGAGAGTCTCCAGAAGGAAGCACCCTCTCAACACCTCGATTTCGCACTCCTGTCCTCCAGGATTGTGAGAGAATGACTTCTGTTGATGTGAGCCGCCCAGCGTGTGGTCATCTGTCTCAGAGACCCTGAGAAGCTCACCCATGAGGAGGTGGCACCCCACTGTGTCTGATGGAGGCAGGGGAGGAGTTCCCTGAAGGGACCGGAAGAAACCAGCGCAAAAATGGGCTGGGCTGTTAAGCTGTCGCTGTCACAGACCCCTGCCCCAACCTATAGAATTTATTCTGGGTATCAAAAGTGATGGCATATACAAAGTGTCTGCCTTAGTTTCCACAGCGAAGGAAGTTTTCGTTATTACGGTGGAAGGTGCTACGCCACTCTCCTCAACCTTGACGATGAGATGGGGGCTGATTGTGCCAGTGATGCTAGTTAGTAGTCTGGAGACCCTTCACGTCTGGGCATTTTGCGGGTGTCTTGTGAGGCCATCTGCCAGGTTTTCGGGTTATTTCCCCTATTTATTTTGTTGCATGGGGAAGAAAGAGGAGAAGTTTGCTGATTCTGAGGGGTTTTTCCTGCTTGGTGAGAAATCTGCTGTCTTTTTGGTGCTCGCTAAATACTTGAATTGGATCACTCCATTTTGGGGCAAATGGTGTTATTCTCTAGTTTACCTAGAGATTTTGGGCTCCCACCAAAAAGTTTTAGAAAAGGCGCTCTCATATTACTAATTGCAGAATAAACATTTCCAGCCCCATGTGCAGCAGACTTATTTGGCCAGTATTTATTCTGGTGGGGAAGAGAAAGAGTATTTGTTGACTGTCCACAGTACCTCCGGCAGTTTTGTGCAATCATTTTCGTTAATTTCTCACACTAGGCCTGCAAGGTAAGCGGTATTGCCCGATTGATAGATATACTCCCTAGGGGGGGGGAAGTGACCTGTCCAGGGACACGTGGTAAGTGGGAAAACGGAGAGTCCCAATCGAGCCAGTCTTGCCTTTTCTCTGAGAAAATGGTGACACGGTAGCAAAATGCGTAGAACAGGTCATCTCGGCTGGTTCGGTGAGGTGGGCGTTGTTGGGGTGGGTTGTGGGTGGTGAGAAAGTCTGTGCCCTCCCCTGCAATCCTCACACTCTGGGAGACTCGGAGGCACCTCTGCATAGCTCATTTTGAAAATCATTGTTCCTTACTTGATGACTCCCTCATTCACCCTGTGTCTCTGATTCTGCGGGTCGTCCATTGTGTTTGTCCCTTCAGTTATTAACCTTTAGCATTTTGAGGTTTTCATTTTAGATGAGTCAGGCCATGTAGCGGGCCCCATGGGAGAACGTGTTTCTGCAGATTCTGTAAGTTGGCCTGCTGAGGTGGTGGAACTTTCTGGAGAATGGGGTGGTAATGCTGAAAGTCACTGGGGCCTTTTAGGGGCACCTGGGTGGCTCACTTGGCTAAGAGTCTCTTGGGGCGCCTGGGTGGCTCAGTCGGTTGGAGCATCCGACTCCGGCTCGGGTCGTGATCTCACGATTCGTGGGTTCGAGCCCTGCGTCGGGCTCTGTGCTGACAGCTCGGAGCCTGGAGCCTGCTTCGGATTCTGTGTCTCCCTCTCTCTCTGCTCCTCCCCCACTCATGCTCTGTCTCTCTCTCAAAAAATAAACATTTAAGAAGAAAAAAAAGAGTCTCTTTTGGCTCAGGTCATGATTTCACAGTTGGTGAGATCAAGCCCCGAGTCAGGCTCTGTGCTGAAAGCTGTGGAGCCTGCTTGGGATTCTCTCTCTGCCCCTCCCCTGCTTGCGTGCTCTCTCTCTCTCTCTTTCTCTCTCTCAAAGTAAATAAATTTTTAAAAAAGTGGGACCTTTTAGTGCCTGGGCCCCAGTCAGGCTCTGGGTCTTGGAATTTAACCAGCTACTTTATAGTGGTATATGCTCACGCAGAGATGTATGTTAGAGAATGTGTTAGTCACGGTAGGACAGCTCTTTGCTGCAGTACGGTTTCCCCAGTAGTCCAGTGGTTTAACACATAAAAGCCTGTGCTTCACTTACACAAAGACTCTGGCAGGAATCTACTCCTCATGGTGACTTTGTCCCGGGGTTGGCAGGACTTGTCAGGTGCTGGTTCTTCTGTTCTTTACCCTGAAAGTGATAGGAGTCACTTTTGTCCGCCTTCCGTTGGCCCACACCAGTCATGTGGGCTGCCCGGCCTGGGAAGTGGGGGCAGTGGGGTGGTACAGACGGGCCTGGTGGTATAGACAATATAGACGGGGGTGAGTACCACTCTGTGCCACGGAGCGCACAGAGAGCATGCCTGTTGGTGATGGGTTCGCTAACTCCGAGTAAGTGCTCAGGCCCATTTGCTTGAGAAAAAAATGAAGAGTCAGGGGCTGTATTTCTGTGAATCTTTTACTGGCTCTCTTCCTCACACCTTCTCAGCACTCAGCAAACGTTGGCTGAGTTGAATGAATGAGACATTTAAAATCTGGGTCCGATGGGCAGTGCTTCTTCCCTTAGACAGAGGTTCAGGGTCCACGCTGATCCAAGATGACCTCTTCTTCACCTGGTTACATCTGCAAAAGAACCTCTTTACAAATAGGTCCCATTCATAGTTACTGGAGGTCAGAACTTGAACATAGCTTTGTGGGGCAGGGACACACGATTCTACCCTTTACAGTAGTGTAGGTAAAGGATTAACACAATATGCACACATAGTAGGCCCTCATTAAATAATAGTTTCCATTACTCTTCTCAAGACAGTGCTTGGGAAAACCCATATAGACCTTTGAGGTTTATAGTGTCAATAAAACGAGAGCATTTTCTGTTGTTTTTGATAACGCATAGCTCTTATTTGCAATATGATGTTCTTCTAGGGCATGTATACGAGATGCCGTGCATCTCAATTACAGAATACGTTTGGCATTTGGATTTTGAGTGACTTTAGCCCAGTGCTGTCGGTTTCCTTCGGGCACTTTTGTCTTGCTTAACGATGCAAAACAGAAAATGCACACCAATGGTTCCCCAAAATGAGGACTCTCGTTATTGCTTCTTTTTTTTTACCTCTGGGGCCCCAAACTGCAGAAGCTTATTTACTGCAAGGCAATGAGGGCTCTAAATCTCCCGCCTCCATATATTACATTCTGTATTACACTCAAACTTGGTGCAATTAATTGTGGCCAAGGCAGGGGAGACAGGAAAAACCTATAATGGTTTATCATATTTTGCAGGCTTTGTGAGGGCCATAAATTTAAGGCATATAGGAATTGTATTTATTCTTTAGATTTCACAGATTTGTCATGTTCCCTTTCTCTGAGGATGACAAGTTCTTTAAGACAATGGAGTCTCTGGTTTTGAAATAGAAAGAGGGGAATGATGGAGATGTTCTCGGTGTCCCAGATGACCACAGAGTCCTTGCTCTCAAGCTTCTTGAGTTTCATGCCTGTTAATAGTTAAATTATTAATGCAGGTTTGCTAGTGGAGGGAGTTGCTTTTGACCATCGCCTCTCCTCTAGTATCAGCTCTTTTATAGCTGCAGTTGTAGGAGTCAGATTTCATATGGAGCAGTTTATAAATTGAATAGCGTGTGTGTGTGTGTGTGTGTGTGTGCGTGTGTGTGTGTGTGTATTGGAAAGAGCCTGTAGTGGCCTCTCACTGTGTCTTGTGAGTGCCCTTGTGTCTGAAACCTTGCGATGTAGAAATTTACATCTTGGAATTCGACCCAACTTGGAGCTGGCTCAAACAAGGAAATTGACCTAATACTGAATTCTGCTGATAGTTCAGCAGCTTCTGTCAGCAAGGAAATGGCCCCTCTCCCAATCTGTTTGGACAGTGAAGTTGCATATTCGTAGGGTTGAAATTCTCTGAAATGATAGGTTCTTGAAGATTTGCCCCCAGATTCTCTGGTGGCCGCATCAATAAGAATGCAGCTTTGATTTGATGATCTTTATTTTCTTTCCTGAAGCAAAAGTCCATAGAATTGATTTAAAAAAAAAAAAAAATCTCAGAATGATGTAGTTATCCCTCAGTAACCCTCTAGGCCCCTGGCATCAAACTTTTTTGATAGTAACCCAAAGAAACACATTTATGTGTGTACACAGACATTTGGACACAAATGGTTCATTGCTGTGTTATTCATGACAGCCCCAAAGTGGTAATTACACTGCTGTCATCAGTGGATGGATGGGTAAATAAATGTATTATACTCATGCCATGGGATATTATACAGCCATAAAAAGGAATGAAGTAATGATACATGTTGTATCATGACCAGACCTTGAGATCATTATACTAAGCGAAAGAAGCGAGACACAAAACACCACATGGTGTATGATTCTGTTTATATGAAGTGTCCAGAATAGGTAAATCCTTGGAGACAGAAAGTAGTTTGGTGGTAGCCCAGGCTTGAGAAGAAATGGAGAGTGAATGCTAATGGGCATGTGGTTTCCTTTTGGGGTGATGAAATGTCCCAAAACCAATGTGGTTATGGTTGTGTAACTCTGAATTTACTAAAAGCCATTAAGTTGCATACTTTTAAGGTAAAAGTATGGGTAAATTGTATGGTATGTGAATTATATCTCAGTCATGCTGTTAAAAATCACATTTATAGGGGCGCCTGGGTGGCTCAGTCAGTTAAGTGTCTGACTTCAGCTCAGGTCATGATCTTGTGCTTTGCAGGTTCAAGTCGCATGTCAGACTTTCTGTTGTCAGCACAGAGCCAGCATCAGATCCTCTCCCCCCCACCCTTCCCCTCCCCTGCTGCATCTCTCTCTCTCTCTCTCTCTCTCTCAAAAATAAGCATTTTTAAAAAAATCACATTTACATTGCAATCTAGATCATCTATATGAAGCTCAATGAAAACCTACTCTTCTGTGTCTATTACACTCTGATTGTTTCCAATCTCTTCCATTCAATTTCTTTAAAAAGTTGCTGGCTGTTTCCCACCAAATTAATTTTCCATAACCTGTACATTGATAGATTCCTCTCCATTTTACAGATGAAAAAACCGAGTCCCAGGGCTTAAGACGTGGGTGCAGGGGTACCCAGTGTATTAATGACCAAGCTGAGACTATAAGCTGAACCTTCTGACACCCAGGCCCTCTGTGCCAGCCCAGAGGTTGGGTGTTCTTTTTTAAAAGATTAAGCAGAATTTGGGGTTTAAAAAAAGGTACCGGCAATGAATAGCCTCGTTGTAAACACCTTCACGTGGAGTCTGGAGTGGTTAGGAAAGCTCAGGACGCGGAGAGGACTGATTGCATGGTTTTGCCTTGGGCACAGTATTCAGTGCGCCTACACCCCATGGCCACAGCTTATGCGGGGGGTGGGGGGGGCCATCTGTTTAGGTTTCAAATGAAGATTCTATTTTCTGAGCGTTGTGGGGTAAACACTTGAGAAGTTTCTGGCTGTTATTTAGACTCCCTGGCTTCTAGCCCTTCCGCTGCAAGTAAAATTCGAGGTAGGGATTGATAGAAAATTGAGTAAGTACACACAAGGAATTAGGAGAGAAGGGGAGCTGGTGTGTCCCTACAGCTCTTGGATCAGCTGTTTGGTGCCAGTGAATTGTCAATGAACACAGCACAGCCTTGGCCAGAGATGCAAAGACGAGAGAATTTTCTCCGGGGAAAGGATGGGGAGGGAGGGGGAGGGCAGAGGTACCGAGAAGGGCCCGGTCACTGTAGGTACGTACTGCATTCTCTACAGGGTTCATTTCTGAGTCTCTAGGAGCTGATTCAGACCTGCTGTCCCCTCCTGTGGCCCTTGAGAGGCCATTTCGTGGCCAGGGCTATGTTTTTTTTTTTTTTTTAATAAGTTTTGCTCAACATTTGGACAGAACACCGTACCTCCTTGGTTAATAATTATTTGCATAAATACTTGCTCCTTCGTCATGGGACCATCTCCTGGGTTAAAAAGACTCACGTGGAAATAAAGGTTTTCTTTAAAATTTTTTTAAAGTGTATTCATTTTTCACAGAGTGCGAGCGGGGGAGGGGCAGAGAGAGAGGGAGACACAGAATCCGAAGCAGGTTCCAGGCTCTGAGCTGTCAGCACAGAGCCTGACCCAGGGCTTGAACTCGCGAACCATGAGACCATGACCTGAACTGAGGTTGGATTCTTAACCGACTGAGCCACCCAGGCACCCCAAACATATTATTTTCTTCCTCCCCTTATGAATGGAGTGCTGGTCAAAGGGTCCACCTCAGGAAGAGAAAATCCTGTCTGCGGTGAGGGGTCCGAGCTGGAGGTGGGAGGTGGATGGAGGGGCGGCCCGTCCTTCCACAGGGTTGGCCTCCAGCAGGGCTGTGGTTGCCCCCCTTGGTGCCTAGAAGGGAAATTCCACCATTGGCTGGGTTTCCTGACTGCGGCCAGAGCCCCCTGTGCGCGTGGCAGTGTGGGTTGAGCTCTGGTTGACCAAGAACCCATGTCCGTCCTTGCCCAATTGAGAAAGCCAGGGGCCAGGAGCGTGACAAAGAGAATCAGAGCAGCAGATGTAAATAATACATAACAAAATAGTAATGATTAACCTTTTTTGGTGTAAAGCCTCTTTCAAACCGTGCCACCTTCTCAGCGGGAGAGGCTAAGATGCTCCCAGCTCTGGCTGGCCCGCCTCCAGGCCCAGCCCCTCCACATGCTCCTGTGTAGCCTTGGTAATGTGGTGTCACCTCTTTCAAACCTCAGTTTCCTCATCTAGCACACCGGGACAGTCATATGCTTGCCTGGAGGGATGACAGCCGACTGGCATAAGGTGAAACATGACAGCGCATAGCCTACAGAATGGCCTCTATTCCGTGCTCCAAAATGATGGCTATTTTTATGAGTAGGCAGCACCTTTCCTTATTCCCATTCAACAGATTGGGATGCTGAGGCACAAGTAGGTTGTACGGCTGGCTCGAGGTAGTTGGGGCCTGTCCGACCTTAGACCTTTTTTTTTTTTTTTTTTAACCCATGTTGTCCTTGTGAGTCATCTGATGAATGGCTGTAGGTGTTGAGCTTAGGGAAGACAGGGTGGTGGGTGGGGGTCTGTGCTGCTTATTCAGATTTCTGGTCTGCCCAGAGGGAGTTGACTCTCCCAGGTGACCTCAGGGATGTGCACTGCAGGAGGGCCATCACACAGCCCGTAGGAGTGGACCTGTGTCCCTCCCTTCCCTCTTCCTCTGTTCCGGGCATTGCTAAGGCTGAGGTGTTTTCCACTGCCCTTTTGAACTGAAGGACTCAGCTGACTTCTGGTTGTGCAAATTCCTTTGTCTTCCAGTTTCAGTATGCGTGTGCCTTCTGTTCGTTTTGTCTGTCGGAGATTGTAATCTGTCGTGGCAGATAAAGGCCCTTTCCTTCCCTCCCTCCCTCTTCTTTGATGCTGGCACATTCCTCGCGGCTAATAAGTATTGGATGCTCCCAAGAAACAGAATAAACACATTTAATACTGGATTGATTCTCTGAGGCCTTCCCGCCCCGTCTCCTCTGGGCTGGAGCATACTCACTCTTTGTCAGTCTTGCGCGCTCAACTGTGCGAGGCTTAGAGCCTGTTGGGCAAGATGATTAAAAACAAAACAAAACAAAAAAACCCATCCTGGAATGAACCTCTGGAGACGATTACCCTGGGTTCCCTTGGAAGATATCCTGTGTGGTTCCAGGGTGGTGGAAGACGGGAGTCTCGGGTGCGTGGTTTGTTTGCGAAGGCTGCCGCGCTCTGAGTGGGGCCTCGGTCTTGTGGCTCGAGGAATCCCGCGGCCTCTGGGTGGTAGTAGTAAAAGCAGTTTAAAGCAGGCTCATTACTGGACCAGTTATTGCTTTTGTTCAGAATGGCCCATCTAAGTCAGGCCCTATTAAATACAGCAATTTAACTGACACTTAGCGTCTTTAAGGAGATAAATTATCCTTTGGCCTGGTCACCTCCACTTTGAAATCTGATCATTGGTACGGGCCCTGGGAGAGTAGTTCAGGCGGATGCGTTTGCTCACAGAAGCCACATTTCAGTCATTTGTTCAGGACACATTTACTGAGGACCTACTCTGTACCTGATACCCCTGTAAAGCCTGGCTATGTGACGTGGGCCCTGCTTTTAAGGTGCTCACGGCTTTTGTTCGGGCATGAAACATGGAGTGAGCACCTACTGTGTGCAGAGCCCCATGCCTGGCGTTGTGCAGGAGACTGAATAACGGCGGCAGGTGCGTACCGGTGGGGCCCTTATCTTTTGTGCAGAGGGCCGCCGTGGAGTCAGTTACCTGGGCACAGCCTGGAACTGAGTGTGTGTTGTGAGAGAGGTGCAGCAAGTGCCGTGAGGGTGGAGGAAGGAGCCGGTCGTTCTGTGGGCTGGAGAGAGGAAAGCTTTATGGCGGAGGTGACATCTGTTGATCTTTGAAGGAGGGCCTCTCTGATGAGAGGAACTTAAAGCAGGGCTCCTTCTCTAGGACGTAGACTGGAGCCAGCAGCCTCCCCAGACTGAGGCTGCACCTTTGCCCATCTCTCTTGACAACTGCATGGACGCTCCTGGGTGTTCTCGTTTGCGTGCCTCTTTGCACGCCTGCTGTGTTCTCACCCTCCCCACCCCTGCCTCCAGGCTTCAGTGCACACCATCCCAGCCCCGTCTCCCTCAGTCTCTTCCCGCTCAGCTCCCGTGTCTCGCTGACCCACTTGTGCCCTAATCCTAAAAACCCTAAGGGAGGAATTTGGGCCGCCTGTCCATGTTTTCTGGCCACGCCCTGCATGCCGCTGGCGCCTGGCAATCCCATCTTGGATTCAGGCTTGCCTGGCTCAGGCAGCAGTAGTCAGGGTCCGGCACAAATGACTATGGTGACCGACTCATCATGCGCCCTGGGCACGGCAACATCCAAGAAAGGTGGGTCATGTGTCCTTTGGGTCCAGCATTGTCGCCCGAGAGAAGATTCTGCAAGTGCCTGTGGAGATGTGTGTGAGATTGTGCACTGCAGCTCTGTTGGCAGTAGTGAAACATTGGAGAAAGTCTTGTTGACCATTTAAGGAGACTGAGTAAATAAATGGCGGTGCCATCACAAACTGGAGTGCTATCCAGCGACTACAATGAATAGACCAGATCTTCACATGCTGATACGGATAAATCTCTAAAGAAATTTCAAGTGGGAAAGAGGAAAGATCTATATGGTATGTGCCATTTGAGTTTATTTTAAAACTAGAAAAACTGTCTGTCTACCCAAGTAGTATCTATATATCTGTATATAGTGAGTGTATGTACGTGCAAAATTATATATGCATATGCATCTATACGTTATATATAGGTGTATATATACATATATAACATACATATGAAATATGCACATACAGTTGAGTTATGCATGTGTTGTAAAAGTAGTAAACAGAAGATACACGCCGGGATTGTAGTTACCTCTGGGATGACGGGGTGGGAGGGGCCTCTCAACCATCCATCTCACTAGTGTTTTATTCCTTAAGAAAGGTGAAATACGGCAGAATATTAGTATTTGTGAATTTGGTGCTCTGGGTACATGAGTCTACTATGTTAAAATCCCTATTTCTTCATATGTTTGAAATATTTCATATCATTAAACAGTATGTTTACAGAACAGGCGATTGATTATGTGGGATGTCTGGGACGTAGCTTGTGAGGAGGAATGTTCTGGATGAAACACGTAGAAAGGTAGGTGGAACCTCGGTCATGCAGGCTCCGAGGCTTGCAGCCAGTGAGGTTCTGGATGTAGGAGTTGGGGAGACTTGACGGGCGGAGAGTGACGTGATCGGTCTTCAGCGTGAAGAGTCACCGTGGGGGAAAGAGCCCGGGGGCCCAGAGTTCGGGTATGAAGTGGTCCAGGCAGAGTGGGTCAAGGCCAGACACAGGAAGGAAGGGGAGGATGAATCTGAGAGCCCTGAGGTGAAGCAGCAGGACCTGGTGAAGTCAGGATGTGATGACCACATTCTAGTGGAGCCCTGGCCACTCCAAGGGAGGATTGGCTGTGGAAGCGGTACAACTGGTTTAACCCGACCCCGGGGCTGAGGGTTGTAGCAGGTCAGCGGTACTTCCTCTGTCAGGAAAAGTGCGAGGAAAAGCAGGTGCTGGAAGAGAGCTTGGAGAAAACAATGGCTCTGAGGAGAAGGCGGCTGTCTCCCAGAGTCTGACTGGTCAGGTGTGGAGTCTATAAGGTTTTGTGATTTGAGCGTCATGTGGACGTGTGCTCAAAATGGAAAGTACCTACTGTATCTCCAAGTCACACACTCGATGTCACTACTACAGAAATGTCCTGTGGAGGAATTCTTTAAATAATAGGCTCCGTTTCTGCATTACTGTGCACTGTCTTTATCAAAAAAAAAAAAAAATCTTTTAATTGAATTATTAGGTGGAAATGGTCTCTGGGGAGTCAAAGTGCCACCTGCTTTGTAGGACATTTGGGTTCTGTAATGGTCTCTGTCCCCATGAAAATTGTGAAAAATATCTCAGTGGGACTTCCAAAAAAAGAAAAAAAAAAAGAAATAAGATTGTGGAAAATAACTTTTATTGCTATCGTTCCTGTTATTTCTTGTTGAAAGTTCAGTTAACTGGAACGAAGAAAATAAAAATCATCAGTGAATCCTACTGTTCAGAAAGAAACTGGCGTATCCTTCTTTTGGATACTTTACGTGTGTGTGTGCGGGTATGTAGTTTTTATACTTTCTGTTTCCATCTTAAATGTGCTGAAGATTTTTCTATTTATTAAAACATTTCTATTTTATTTTTTATATTTTTAACATTTATTTACTTAGAGGGAGAGAGAGAGAGAAAAGAGAGTGCACATGTGTGAGTGGGGGCGGGGCAGAGAGGGGGAGAGAGAATCCCACGCAGGCTCCACACTGTCAGCTCAGAGCCCGATGCGGGGCTTGATCTCACGAATGGCAAGATCATGACCTGAGCCGAAATCAAGAGTTGGATGGACGCTTAACCAACTGAGCCACCCAGGCGCCCCGAAACATTTCTATTTTAGTGCATCCTCAGTCTTCTCTACCCCAACTCTATCGTTCAGAATAATTCTTATCAGCTTCATTTCTGTGGTCTGTATTAGGAAAACAGTAGACTTCTTCGTTATTTGCCTCCCAACTCAGGATGGTTATTCTAGCAAGAATTGATTGTTTGGAACCCCACGGTGCCCCTCTTGACTGGGCTGCCTTTCCTTGAGGGAGAATGCTTCCACAGCCCTGCCCCCAGTACTTCTAAGCTTGTTGTAATGGCTGCATTGAATTCCGTCCAATAGATGTTCCGTAATTTATTGCTCTAATTTTGGGCATTTGTGTTGTTTCCAAGTTTGTGTTTATTTTAAACATCGTCGTGGATAGCATATTTGTAGCTATTATTTGTGCACATCTAGTCATTTCGGTAGATTAAAAACAATTCCCAGAATTTCCACATCCATTTGTGCCCCCTCAGCATTGAATGGGCACAAGTAGACACAGTTGCCTTAGACTCGGTCCTACGGGCAGGGCCCCAGAGCTTCCTGCCTTGTGCGTATGTTGTCACTGTCTTCCTGTGTCATCCTTATCATTCATGCCGTCAACAACGAGAGTCATAGCTGGTACCATGTTGTTCTGTTAGTGCTACTGCCCGGACCAGAGAGGAGCACGTGAGGTCGTTTCACTGAGCTCCATGGATGCCCTCAGTTAGCATCATCTGCTGCTGCCCCCTCACCCCCTTTTTTTAAACCTCTTGGCTCTTTGTCTTAGCACCCACCCTGGGTCACAGTGGGTCTTCCCAATCCAGACTGGGGAGGGCCCCCCAGAATGCCACCTAGCTGTAGGATGGTTAAGTCTGACCTCACAGAAAGGGCCCCAGGCGTCCAGAACTGTGGCTCTAGATAAATGGCTTTCAAATGATTTTTATCTTTGCCTTTTTAGGTGGGTCAGGGGCCCCTGTGGTGCACCAACCCCACTGCTTCCCACTTTTTATAGAAATGAATTAGAGAGGGACCGCCTAAGTGATAAGGTAGTATTTATACACCCGAATCTCACGGTCATCCTACAAATTTAAGGTAAGGGCAGCCATTGTGCATACCAGTGTGTCAGCTTTATTCATTAGGCTTCTGGTAGAAAGTAATCTTGCACGTGTTATTAGGTTACCATACACATTTTTGTTAGGTAAAGCCATACACATTTCCAATTACGACAAAGAATGTGCAATTTCCTGGAGTCAGGATTGAGGTCATAACCTTGAGTGCTCAGGAATTCCAGGTTTAATTAATCCACCAAATGATGATTACTAAGAGGAAATGTCCTATCAATATTAACCGCGACAAGACGGCGGTCTGGCTGTGACACGTCACTCTTGTCAAGCCCTTAAATCTTAACTTATCTGGTGGGTCCAGGCAGTGTCTCTCATCGGGGTGAGTGCGTCCCCTCTGGAAGCCAGCCACGCTGACTTCGGTCCCGCCTTCTCCGTAAGTGCACACTGCACGCGAATCTTATGGAACTTACTGGGTTGCTTTTCCCCAGCACTACCTGTGTTTTCTGAGCCTTGCTTCCCTGCTCCAGTGAAATCCCTTCGGTCAGGAGACCCGTGAGCTTTTTCCAAGCAAGGTGGTGTCAGAGAGATTTCATTTTACAGTAAAAAGAGTCCTTCTTTGTCAGGCTTCTTGGAAGGAATGGGCTGTTTTCAGCGCCTTTGCCTTTCTTCTGAGAAGTCACACTCCAGGGAGGGAGCCATTATCTTAGTTCAGCTCAGATCGCATTGCCTTCCTTTGGACTGGAGAGCGGAGGACCCTTGATTGTAGCCCCGTGGCATTGTAGCCATCGAGAAAGAGCTCATTCTAATAAAGCAGAAGGAGAAGTGCATGCCAACAAACTTGAACAAAAGCCAGCCACCGGTGTCTACTATAGCTGTGACTTGAGAACGGCCAGCTCACTCCTCCTCCCACTGGAAGTGTGGGCTCAGGGACCTTGTGGGCAGGCAGTACCATTTGATGTTCTTCCTCTGGCTCCAGCAGTTTGGTGCTTTTTCTCCCTGAATCACGTAGGCTGCATAGTTACCAGATTTATGGTGAATTCACAGATGAGGATCTTAGGTTAGAGGGAAAAGTCTTGAATTTAGGAGCTATATAGAGGGGTTAAATTTTTGGCTCTGCTACTTATGAGCTGGATGATCTTGACTTTTCCCGGCCTTGGTTTCTCATGGGTGCAGTCGAGGGAAGGGGACACCCCCCAGAGTTGTTCTGAGAATTAAGTGGAACAGCCTCGGTGGAGACAGCGAGCTCTGTGGCCAGGACGTGGGAGGTACTGAATGACTGGGTGGTGTTTTCTCCTTCTCCCCAGAGTCCCGATGAGCATCTGCGGTGGCTGTTGGGTTGAAGAGCATGAGTTGGAGGGTCACACAGTCCTGGTTCCACTACTCTCTGATTATGTCACCTTGGGCAAGGTATTTAACTTTCCAAGCCTCTGTAAAGGAAAGCCAACTTTCCCTCCTCTGTAAAGTTGGCAGTAGTTCCTTCCTGCCCCGTGTGGCTGGGATCAGTGAAAATGCAGGTTTTGTGTACTCTGTTCAGTGCCCGGCACATAGGCAGTGCTCTGTTACACGGGGTGAAATCCGATGGGCTCACGCCCGCGGATCCAGACCTCACTTCTGGCTGTATCGGCCCTGTTGCACCTGATGCCTGTTCTCCTTGCAGGAAAAGCAGCCCTTGTGTTGCAAGCAGAACGAAGCCGCTGCTCTTAAATCACCACGCTGCTCAGTTTTCAGCCCTATGGGTCCCCTGTTTGTGTCTTGTTTCGGGTCAGTCCATTTTCAGCTCCACGCAGTGGGCTTCAGTCACTCCCTCTCAATCTGCAGGGAGAAAGTTAACAATTCCGATTCCAAGAGCTTTGGAAAAGTCTCACCTCCCCGGCAGGCATTACTTATTTATGCTTTAATCTTCGTAGATTGCTCGGAGTTGCTCTCAAGCTGTCCCGAAAGCCCCCAGTAAGCGGAAGTAGTGCATGCACCCAGAGTAATTAATGCACTTTCTACTAGAGACGGAACGTGTAATTTGCAGGAATGTGTGTCAGGACCCACCCTGCTAAATTTATACCCTGTAATTTGCAACGTTAGCTGGCACCAAATCGGCAGATTGGTGAGTCTAGCCTACCTGCTTTGCAATTATATCTGCTGGCTGGTGTTGCAGGATTGAGTAACTGGAGATCTCAATCATTTAAGTAAATTAGAACTGGCTCCTGGGACCCATCTGAGATCACCCTCAGGTACAGGAGACTGGTTAATGATGTTTTCCTTTGTACCAGCTTGAGAGGCTCTGATGAGGGCGAGGAAGGGAAGAGTCTAAGACAAGTCTTTGGGCTTCTGTGGATGTGGGCGGACCATAGGCCGTGGGAAGGCCTCTCCTCAGGAGCACCCCCCCCCCAGCCCCCCACCCCTGCCACGCCACGGGCCTCTGGAAAAGAAAAACACAAAACTAATATAACAGAAATGGTTTTATGGTCTGTTTTATGAGCTGTATCAGCCCTAATAATCGGCTCTGGGGAGATTCTTGTTAGTTCTTAAAACTGGAAGTCACTTTGCAGCCTCTGCAGACCAGTGATTTTTGTAAAACCCTCGTAAATTTTCTTTTTTGGGAAGACTTGCAGGAGAATCTTCTAGGCTGAAGTGCAGGCTTCTTGTTCTGTGGGGTGCTAGGAGGAGGGCGTGAGCCGGCTGGGTTTTCCCGTGGTTATGTTTTTGTGGCCGGATGAAAGAGTCCGGCAGAAGACAAAATGAATTGTAGGCAGACTCAGCCCTGGTATAAAGCCCAGATCCTCAATTACTTCATGTGACCTTGGGCAGATATTTAACCTCCCTGAGCAGCCTTTCCGCATTTGTGGAATGGAGCTAATGATTCCTTTGATTAAAGCTGTTATAAATATTAGATGTTTGTAAAGGCATCTGGCACATGGAGAACACTCAATAAATGGTAATTATCATCAGTGCCATTTATATTTGGGGAGGGCATATCATTTATCAGTTGTAAAGAACGCTTGGCTACACAGGCAAGGCGGACTTGGTAGACAAATTGGGTGGAATCTTTATTCTTTCAAAAAGCCATTTGTGGATACACCCTGAGGTCTGAAAATGTGGGTTGGCGCTGTTTGGTGCTGTCGATGGGAGTGGGCTTGTTGCTAAAGAAAAGCCTCCCTCATCCCGAGTCCAGGGCTCATCTCTGAAGAGCGTGGGATTCCCGTTCGACCTTGGGACCTCCTCAGGGCTTGAAAAGTATAAGGAGGAATGTAGAAGCTGGAGAGAGAGAGATTCTTTCCCCCAGGAGCTGGTTGAGCTCAGGAACGGGAACTTTGCACGCTCTTACTGCGAGATTGGGTTTGCACATACACGGACAATTCTGTGGGTCCCCCCACCCGGTGGGGTGAGAAATGTGGGGCGAATATGTTCCGTGTGTGCACACGCATGCACGTGGCGCTCGTGTCTGGTGGGCGTGCACGTGTGTGCCCGGGTCTGCTCCTAAACATTTATGGGCTGGTGGGCTGCAGCTGGGAAAGGCCCGGGTTTAACTGGCTCAATATTAATAAACATGTTCCAGAGCATTGAAGCCTTTGCTTCATCTTTGTAAGAAATGAATCCCTTCTCACTCATTGCGCTTCCGCGGGAGACCGTGCTGGGCACAGAAGTACTACTTTATTTTCCTTGTAGGCTTTCCAGCTCGGACTTCGGTGTCCACCGAGGCCTTGTTTTTAAAAACATGTTTTTACAGCAGAACTACAACTATGGAGATGACAGCGGTTTCTTACCACTTTGATTATGAAAGTACTGGATGTGGTGATTTTATTTCTGTTAATCGACCATTCTCTCACCGGTCCATTTCTCTCCTCATGGGGCTGTGCCACATATCTCCTTCCGTTGTATTTGTTTCTGCCTTCTCCAGAAGTCTGAGATCAACGCCTACGCACACACCTCCGCTTTCCTCCTCCTTCCTGGTGCCCAGTGAAATGGATCTCGCACCGTTCTAACGCCCGTGCTTTTCCCACATGCTTTTCCACCTTTTTCTTCCTGGAACTTCCCTGGAGAGCTCATTTCTGTGTCTTGGCATCACATCCCAGGATCCACATCCCCTTTCTGCTCTGAGACTGACCTTTTCTTTTAATTCAAATCAAATGTTTCCAGACTACAGTTTAAGTCCACCGGCTTGGGAACAGTCCTGCTCAGCAAGCCCTATGATGAATTCTTTTTGCGGGATTTGGTGTGGACTTTCATGGTCACTTGGCTGAAATGAAGGCTAAGAGAAAAGTGCAGGCAGTTTTCACTCACCTACCTGAAAAATCAGTTTCCATTAGAACAGAGATGGATTCTGCCCCCTGCCAAAGGGTTCTGTCAAAAGGGGTTAAGGTGGATTGGAGGATGAAATGGAGCTCTTTGGAAAGAACGGATCTCCCGCCCCCATTATAACACCTGAGTGTATCCTTATGAGCCGGTTTGGTGCCTGCTCAAATGCAAATGGATTTGTTCCGTTATCGGTTTGCTTACGGAACGTAGCAGAAATGTAATCCACGCAGAAAATGCTATGAGTCACTCCATCTCCTGCACACGCTTCTTTTATTATTATTATTGCGGAAAGGAGCACATCAAAAGGCAGGTCTAGGGAAACACGGTTTCGAGAAGCTTATTTGATCTGTCTTAAGAAGCAGTTATTTCTCTGAAATTAGTAACCAGTACGAGGAATTTTCCAGCTCTGCCCACCTAGCCGCCTGTTACTGTCTGAGTCTCCTCCTTGCTTCCCCCCCCCCCCACTTTTCTGCGTTTGTTGCCTTTGAGGTTTTGCAGACATGAAGGACACTGGTCAGAATTGTGTCCAGGGTGCCCCGAACATTCCACCAGCATAGGAGTTTGAAGCATGTCTTGTACTTGGGTGTGTTTGTGTCCGGGTTATCCAAATGCTCAAATTTGAAGCCCAGTGTAACGTCCGTTATTGCTTATTACATTTCGGGATTGCCTGCCCCATGCGCCAGTGGTGCAGGCTGAGGAAATGCAAACAAAGTGCACCATTAGCCTGAGAAAAACATATAACTAGGACAGCAGATCGGCTGCCAAAACTACCATCTGCTGTTTTCTAAAGCCAAAGATTGATGACTTGGGTTGTCTCCTCCTTCAGCAAATAGTCAAAGAGACTCGATGTATTTATTTATTTAACTTTGACCAGCCTTTCGTGATATTTCTTGTTAGAAGGTGGACTGTATATTGGAGTTAGCAGAGTAAGGCCCAACTCTTTGATTCGCAGATAGATGCCTACAAATTTCCAGTAGCTTCCCAGCTGCATTTTCTTACTACTCCCCTCGCCCGGTGTCTGTTTAGGTAGAGCCACCAGGTTAACTTACACGAAGTATTTATTACTCGGTCCATGTCACTCCTCTGCTCAAGAACTGTTGCTCTTGGAGCGCCTGACTGGCTCATCAGTCGAGCATGAGGCTTGTGATCTTGGGGTGGTGAGTTCCAGCCCCACCTTGGATATAGAGATTACCCAATGATAGTTCAAAACAAAAACCAAAAAACTGTTGCTGCTGGTTTCTCATTGTTGACAAAGTGAAGTCTACACTCCACAGCCTGGCTTTTAAAGCTTTTCTCAGCCTTCTGTCCCTTGTTCCTCTTCGTTAATGTTTTCCTGCCTCTGCTTAGCTTAACATTTTTTTTTAACATTTATTTATTTTTGAGACAGAGACAGAGCATGAACAGGGGAGGGTCAGAGAGAGAGGGAGACACAGAATCCGAAGCAGGCTCCAGGCTCTGAGCTGTCAGCACAGAGCCCTATGCGGGGCTCGAACCCATGAACTGTGAGATCATGACCTGAGCTAAGTCGGATGCTTAACCAACTGAGCCACCCAGATGCTCCTGCTTAGCTTAACATTTTATCTAGAATGCAAGTCTACATCTTACTCACCCTGCAAAGCCAGCCTGATTGAAAACTGTGCTGTGAAGCATTCCATGATACTTCCCTGAAAGAAATTTTTCCCTCCTTAGTAATTCCTATATCCCATGTTGTACTCCTTTTTGATGGCATTTATGACCTCAGGTTTTATAATTATAGCCATGTAGGTGCATATTCCTCTCTTCTGGTCAAACTGTAGGCTTTGAAAGTGCTCAGATCTTGTATTTATCATAATCTGAAGGACATCAGGTGCTCAGTCAGTTCTTTCTGGGTCATTGAATGCCTGTGTTAATTGAAGGAATGCTTACCACACAACAGAGCATGCGGAGGTAATGGGTCGATTTAAATATAAGGATCTTGTTTTGTGGACCCAGTGCAGTGGCACACTGTCATTGTCCAAGAGAACGTTAGCTCAAGTGGTTTGGCAGTGGGAACGCAGCAGTTGCCCAGTTTCAGATTGGATGGTTCTCCCACACTTCGGGTACATAATTGTTAGGATTTGTGTGTCAGAAGTCCCGCTATTCCAATAACACTCGATTTGTGACTTTGAAAGGTGGTCCATTGGTGCTGTCTTGGGAACACGACGGTGGTGGAGGGAGGAGTGTTTTGGGAAGCCAGATGGACCTTGATCTGCATCCCAGTGCTCATTGACTGTTTTGTCATCTTGAACCTCGGTTTTTCCATCTGTAAAATGGGCATAAAATCTAGTCAGTAGGGATGCAGTGTGGATTGAATAACATGCATGAAACACCAGCACAGGCTCCAACACATAGTGGGTATGACATAATGTAGGGATTATTTCTAAGAGAAGGGTGGCCCGTCACCAGCACTTGTTAGTGAGTGATCATGGTCTGCTTATCTGTGGTTGAAGACAGTGGAGAGAGTCAGAGCCATTTTTAACTTGAAATGTCTGAAATTGCTTTTTTTGTTGCTACTGTCCTTGAAGGTGGTTTCTTCCTGTTGATTTTAATCAGCACATTTAGATTTCCTCCCATCTATATTCTAAGTAATTGGAGGTTAGGAATTCTGAGTACTCTGTCTCTATCAAAGATGTGAATGTCTGGGAATTTTTGAAACTGGAAAAAACTGGTCGGAAAAGGTAGGAACAAACAAACTGTGGTGCTTGGGGAGCAGAGAATGGAAATTCATGGAACGTTTGAAATCCTGTTTCTCCCTTATAAATTCTGAAGTTACTTGTTAATTCTGAACCATAAAAAGATCTGCTGTGTATAAATTGGCTTGCCCATCGTTGATTATATTTGGTATATGTAGGGCTAGAAATGCTGTTCTTGTTTATTTGTATGGAATTTTGAGAAATAACTTGTCTTGTTCCTGGGCTTTCTTGTCTCTTGTTCTTTAAGAAGTACCGAGGATAGGGGCCCACGGGTGGCTCATTCGGTTAAGTACCTGACTCTTGGTTTCAGCTCAGGTCATGATATCGCGGTTTGTGGGTTTGAGCCCCAGGTCTGGCTTTACACTGGCAGCGCAGAGCCTGCTTGGGATTCTCTCTCTCCCTCTCTCTCTGCCCCTCCACTGCTTGGTCACTCCTTTCTCTCTCAAAGTAAATAAATAAACTTAAAAAAAAAAGTGAGGATAGCACCTGATGCACAGGAGTCTGGTTAAAGCAGACGTTTTCCTGAAAGTATGTGCTTGCTAGCAGGGCCCCTCAGCCTCTTGGCAGCTTGCTTATGACGGGGACTTTGAAGGATGGGTGTCTTTTCCTTTGGATGGTGTTTTACGGAGTCGATTCCCTTCTCTCCTCCTCACAGGTGCTTGTAACCCCCAAGGGAGTGTGTTCGAGGCTTTCCCTTCTGTTGAGTTGGGGTGGTGGTTCCTGCCTCTCACTGACCAGCTTTGCTGACACCCCTGAGGCTGGACGGTCCGTGGCCCAGCTCCTCGTGTTTATGTGCTGTGTGCTAGGATCTAGAAGGCACCAGAAGACAGTTGATCAAGTCCGGCTTTGCTAGCACCCTCCCTTTCCCCTGCCTTAATAAAGAAACCTTTTTTTTTTTTTTTTTTTTTTTTTAAGTCTTCAGCTGGTTCTTTTTCAGGCTTTCCTGTGTGATTTTTGGATCTGTGGTTGCTGCCCTCAACCGTGGGTCTGTGATTCTTGGGCCCGGTGAGCGCAGCCTGAGGTGTCCCTTGCCCACCTGACCACCCGCCTCGTTCCCAGGCTGAGCTTTGGGTCTTTCTGTGTTTACACAAGTTTGGGATTTTTCCTGGGATGCGGGAGGTGTCGGGAGATTGAGTTGCTCCTGGCCAAAGTTTGAACAGAAGCTGTTTGATCTGAGAGAGAGAGACAGACAGACAGACAGACAAAGGGGTGGTGGACAGAAACGTAATGTATCTGTGTGGGGAACACAATGTAGGGTATTGACCAAGCTGGCCTTGAATGAAAATGCGGTAGCAGCATCACATAAAATGAGGGTCCCAGTCATGCCAGACAAGTCCAAGTTGCTGGAAGGATGCAATATGCAGGCACATGGGCTGGTACCCCAGTAGTGTCTTCAAATCAGAGACTGCCCTTGGCTGGGGTGGTGGTCCTCGCCCGCTCCTTGCTACCTTGCTATGCCCTCCAGAGGTGATAGTCACCTTGCTGGTGAGCGACAACCAGCTGTATTTTGCTTGAGCTGAGGCTTTTCTCCCTGAACATCTGGGCAGTGGTGGTGACTTGGCAGGTGTCTTTTTGAAAGCGTGATTGTAGCAAGGGAGGGAGGGCCGGAGGGAGGGAGGGAGATAGAGAGAGAAAGAGAGAGGGAGAGAGGGAGAGAGAAAGAGAAAGCCAGGCTCAGACTTCTCACTTGGCCTCACGCAGAGACCAGCATTCAGTTGCCTAATTTGTGGGTTCGTCGAATGTAAATCATTCTGGATCCCTTTTCTCTCCCTCTAGTTTTCTGTAATCCTTTTCGTCAAAAGACAAAACAAAAGAGGGGGGACCCCCAAACTGACCACCTGGAGAAGTTCATTGAGACCCCAAGTATCGCTGATAATCCACGAATAACCCAGGGGGTTTTGGGGAGTGAGGGCAGAGGTAACTGGAGATAGTATTGACTTACAGGAGGAGGGCCACACCCTGCTTCAGACTCTTTTTGGATTGAGAGCTGGAGCAGCCGGGCAGACTTTCTGGATGCTTCCTGGAGGCTCGTTCTTCAAATGGGGTTAGTAGACAGGACCACAGAGCCTTGTGCCAGGCCTGAGAAGTTTGCATGCTTGGGGTTTATCCCGGTGGGGCTGCTGCCATTTTGGGCATTGGAGGAAAGGAGTGGGACTGTTTTGATAGTAGGAGAAAATGAGCAAATCAATTAAAAATAAATGCTGGACATTCCATGCCCCACTGCTCACACCGCCAGTCCCCTGCCTGTCACCACATCGTGGCACTGGGGACTATTGGACTTGGCGTGACTTTGACCAGTACATTTGTCGGTGGCTGGGGCTGCAGGAAAGAAAGGAGGGAGTCAACCCGTAATGGACAGAGGCAGTCAGTGCCTGTGAGCTAGCTTCCCACTAGAAAGGTTTTCTTTTATTATTTAAGTAACCTTTTTATCGAAATTTAACATATGTACTGAAAAGTGCACAGATGTTAAGTGGGGAGCTCCGTGAATTTGCATAAAGTAAACACACGGGGAGTCAGTGCTCTCAGGTCAAGAAATAGAGCATCGCCAACACCCCCAGGACCCCCACCGCATCGCCACCTGGTCCTCCCACGCCTCTTCTTGACTTCCAACATCATAGATTACTTTCGCCCGGTTTTGCGCCGGCAAGACTAAGAGCGTCTGGCTCCTTTTTGCTCACTGTTAAAAACATCTAATTTCCGTCCCCTTTCCAAGGAGGCGGGTTGTGGGACGACCCTCCACCCACTTGGGTTGGGAGGACAACTCCGGATCCTTGGCGAACAGACATCCCGCCAGCCTTGGGCGCCTGGGTCTGGCTCTCCTGCTGCAGGCGCCCTTGGATGAGCTCTTCTGTCTTCCAGCAGAAAGTGTGGCCTCAAGCCACCTGGAAGGTCCAGTAGCGGGAAGCGGGAGTCCCGAGCGAGCTATAATTGTGGGCTCACATTGAGCACAAGCTCGCCTTGGAGAGACACGCTGCATTCCTCACAGACGACAGATTAATTTGTATCCCTTGAATCCGAGTCAGAGCTCGGAGGACTGGCACGCAGGCCAGCGACCGACCTACCATGGGGCCCCTGGTGTGGGGCGAGGGGCCAGGCGGGAGGAAAGGGCAACGTGTGGCTGGGGGAAGGTGGCTCAGCAGCTCTCCTGTGGGGTGGGTTTGTGTTGGAAAACACAAAATTCGGTTGGAAAACCGAATCAAAGGTAATTTCCCGGGGTAACTCATTAAGAAAGCCATCCGCAGGTTTCTCCAAATGATTCCCTATTCTTTCGTTCATTCGTTCATTCATTCACTCATTCATTCATTCATTTTAGTTTGGGCCAATGTTTGGGGCTTTTAGTTTCATAATTATGTAAAAGGGCTCTCACCCAACTTGCTTCTCTGAAGTTTCAAGGAATGCTTTGTCTCTTTTGTATGTTATAAATTGGTAAATGGGATGACCTTTTTCTTTTGGGTTTGCTTCTTAACGTTAAAGGAGCTAGTGTGTGTGTGTGTGTGTGTGTGTGTGTGTGTGTGTGTGTCTGACTTAATAACTAACAATGCACTGCAGTCCCTCCCCCATATCATCTTGGTTACTTTTGTAAGTTCTTCAGGCACATTTACCATGGTGATATATTTTTTTAAATGTTTTATTTACTTTTGAGAGAGAGAGCGTGAACAGGGGAGGGGCAGAGAGAGGAGGGACCGAGGATCCGAAGCGGCCTCTGCGCTGATAGCAGTGAGCCCGATGTGGGGCTCAAACTCATGAACCTTGAGATCATGACCTGAGCCAAAGTCGGATGCTCGACTGACTGAGCCACCCAGGTGCCCCTGCCATGGTGTTATTTTAAGGAATTCGTTTCAAAGAAAAGATGCCAATAAGAATATGCCCATGTTTTTAAAAACATTTTTAATTGTTTTAATGTTTATTTATTTTTGAGAGAGAGAGAGAGAGAGAAAGAGAGAGAGAGAGAGAGAGAGAGAGACAGCATGAGCAGGGGAGGGGCAGAGAGAGAGAGAGGGAGACACAGAATCCAAAAGCAGACTTCAGGCTCTGAGCTGTCAGCACAGAGCCCGACATGGGGCTCAAACCCACCGACTGCGAGATCATGACCTGAGCCGAAGTCAGATGCTTAACCTACTGAACCGCCCAGGTGCCCCAGAATATGCCCATATTTTTTTTTAACAGACCTTTCAGTTTCTTCCCTTGGAGTGTATGTTCTAGGACCTTTTAGATGTGAATGTAAATACAGGTGCCTATATATTATCACATACATCTCTAGAGATAAACAAGAAAGGCTTATGTTACACATACCGTTTTGTAATTTACTACCCCCCTGACTCTGTGGTAGGTGTTCTTCCTATGTGCTGCGGTGTTCTAGCGTGGATATGCCATATCACGTTTACCCATCTCCCTCTTGGGTGACATTTAAGTTCTTTTAAGTTTTAAGCTCTACAAGTAAGTATGTGGGGGGGGGGACGCCTTTTGTGTTTCTCTGTGCGTTTGTATATTCCTAAGGATGGGTTCCTAGAAACGGAATCCAGAGGTACACTCTGTAAATAGTGCTGGCTACTGCCAGGTGGCCTCAGGAGGGTGTTTACATTCTCACCAGTAGTATGACAGTCCCACTGTCCTCACATCTATGCCAGCTCTCAGCATTATCCACGTTTTAGCTTTTGCTGATCAGATTGCTTTAAAAAATTGGCATATCTACTAGTATTTCTTTACCTGCCCTTGAGGCTGTGCACTCTCCGTTCGTCTATTAGCCATCTTTATGTTTCGTGACACGCTCGGTCATTTACTGTATCCATTTTTCTTTGCGGTTCCCCCCCCTCCCCCCCGAGTTTTAAGGAGTTCTTTGCAGTCGGGGACACAGAGGATCGCTTTAAAAGATTTTAGGGAAAAAAATCATCTTGATTGGCATTCCTGGCTGTCAAGGTCCACAGAAGATCAGTAGTCGGTCTTCAAATTGGCGCTGGTTAAAGGCTTGGGTTTTCTATTTTGTTTTTATTTAATTAGGTGAAATTTTCCCTCCTGGCTGGAAAGTCCCTGCCGTCTGTAAATGCATTATCATTTGTGCAGCACGGGTGAATCGTGATGTGCAGGGAAAAGTGAGCTGTGCCAGGCGGGGGTTGGCGCCTGTTGGAGCTGATTATCGCAGACATTCAGTGGGAAGCTGGGTCCCTTGCCTCATTTCTCTTAAAAAACCGTGGTCTCTCATGTCTTTAGCATAAAGGCACATGATCCATAAAAGAAGGGACAGGGAGAGTCTCTCAAGCCGTGTTGGCAGTTCTGGTTCATGACGCTTCTTTATTCTGCCGGCATTTCCTAGACCAGTGTTGCTTCTTAAACTCTTGGCAGGTTCATGTTGGAGCCAGTATTCTTCTCTTCACGTCCAGAGCCTGCGGACCGTTGCCACCTTCCGCGTGGGTAAACAAACTGGACTTTGTTCAAAGGATGTCAGGGCAGTTACTGGGGACCCGGGTCTCAGTGCTCCCATGGCCCTTGATGACAATGGCAGACCGTTGATCAAGCCCCTGTAGGCCCCTTCATTCCACCAGGCCACCCTCACTGCCTCCACCAGCAGATGGCTTCTTTCTTTGCCTGTTCTGGAGCAGAGTCCCAGCCCAAAATGCCACCGTCTTTGGTACAGCTGTCACTACTCCCTGGATACGGAAAGAAACAAACAAAGGCCATGTGTAGGGTGCTGCTGGTTTGGGCTTTGCCCTTGGGGAGAGGGGAAATCAGCCTCCCTGTGGATGGAGGCCTGAAGGCTTAAGTGAGGCCGCCTCCAAGCCGGTATGGAGCAGAAACAGAGGGCTGACTCTTACGGGTGTTTTCGGCTACTTCTGCACCTGAATCTGGTTGGTTCTGCTCCCCCTCCCCACTTAACACGTGTCCATCCTTGATCTCTTGAGAGATTGGGTCATCACAGAATATTGGATCTGTCTCCTGGGCAGCTGTGCCAGATCTTGCGGGCAGCTCGCATCCCATACAGAGTCCGGGTGCCCAAGAGCTCTGGAGGCAAGCTCTAACCTGCTGACGTTATGGTGGAGAGTTGGGCTACCTTTGAATTTTTATGTTCATCCATGAAGAATGATTGATTAAGCTCAAGCTAATCCAGGTGTTAAGATTGCTTTGTAGAAAATCCCAAGGTTCATAGACCTCTCAGGAAAGAGAATAATAATATGAATAAAAAATATTTTTGGTTCCTCTCCTCCTCCCATTTTTCAAATAAATGACTTCAGATCAAATTATTATCTGAGCATGAAGAAACATGTTTTTGTTACATAAATCTTAAGCTGCATACAAATGTGGACTGTCCCCACGGTTGAGGAATAATCCTGACTTGCACGAGTCATCCACAAAACTATTTGGTGGAATGATTTTCATAGTATTTTCGCACAAAGAAGCAACCATCCGTATTTCCGTCCACCTGTGCTATTTATTCCTTCTTCCCTTCTTCCCTCCCTTCCTCCATCTATGCATCACAACAGACATTCTGTTTTTGGCTCTGTTTAGGACGTTAGGACACATTCCCTCCTCTGAGGTAAAAGCTGCTCATGGTGGGGAAGACAGAACGGGAACCGTGGAACACTCTGCGAGGTGAAGAGACAGAGGTTGGCATAGGTTATGTTGAGAGGTCTCATGGGGAGCTTGTAAAGTAACCTGGGGGGCTAGGACAGAACTATAGGAGAGATGGGCTGGCCAGGACACGCAGGCCTTTGATTTCTTCCCAGTGTCTCCGCACTGAGCGGTCCCCGTTAGCGTGGCACCATAGTAGCCCCAACCGGGAGGGAGACTAGTCTGCTGTGGGGCAGACTGGATGTATTGGAAATAATTTCTTTTTTTTTTTTTTTTTAATTTTTTAATATTTATTTTTGAGAGAGAGATACAGCATGAGCAGGGGAGGGGCAGAGAGAGAGGGAGACACAGAATCCGAAGCAGGCTCCAGGCTCTGAGCTGTCAGCACAGAGCCCGACGCAGGGCTCGAACTCACAGACTGTGAGATCCTGACCTGAGCCAAAGTCGGTCGCTCAACCGACTGAGCCACCCAGGCGCCCCATAGAACGGTATGTCTTGTGTAGAGTGGCATATTTTGTGCCTACGTTACATCTAGTCTTTATATAATAGTAATTCTTCAGTAGTGAATAAGGATGCCCTTAACAGTGAACTCTGGCTAGTCGTATGGCCTTTATCTGCATGCTTATATGTGTGACAGTCCTGGAAGCTTCCACTGGCTTCTTCATCCTTTTAGGTTTTCCAGTGTGAGGGAAGCAGGACAAGAGCTTTGAGGTTTTCCCCTCTGTCACTGTGCAACTCTGAGACCAGATGGACAGAATAGCCCTTTAGTTCCCCAGAGAGCTTGTCAAGGTTGCCTTTGGTCCATCTCCATTTTATAGATGAGGAAACTGAGGCACAGAGGTTTAAGCCATTCCCGGAGCTGGGAACGAGTGGCATTAGAATTCAGAGTTTGTGGGCTCCCAGGCCGACCTGAGCGAGGCAAGCTCTATAATCCTTCCTTAATCTTTAATCGATTTCTTTTCTGGACCGTCATACGCTCCACAATCTGAAGAACCCAAACAGGTTAGTCTTCACGGTGTCAGCCCTTTGATTTGCCAAATCCGACAAGTCTCTTGCAAAGGTAAATTGCTCTCTCTGAAAGCCGAGCTCATTCAGACGTGCATACTGAAGCGGGGACGCCAGCAGTAAATACTGCTTAACTCTGGCACTTGCTAGATGTACAAACATCATTTGCTCAAGAAGTCAGCTAATTCCTCATGATGGAGGGCCTGTCTTCGTGCTCCATATGGAGGGAGGGTGCCCGCGTGAGCAGATTGTAGAAGCTGGATGGACCGGTTTAATGGATTAAGCTACTTAAGAAAATTTAAGAAGACGCACCAGTTAATATGTATTCCGCCCTTGCTTGGTTGGTAACAGGCTGGTGTTTTTGATTTCCCTAGCAGGGTTCCTCCCCTGATCGGAAGTGATAAGCCAGACAGCCGTTCATTTGCTGAGGTGTGATGGGAGATTGTGGTTAATGGAGTGAACCGGAGAGGCCCTTGCGTCCCTAGAGAGCAGGAGGCAGGTCAGATTCCTGGCCCCCTGGAGATGACTTTCTCCTGTTTCGGGGGAAGGTGGGACCAGCGGTGTCGGTGTCGAGCGGAGGCAGGAAGTGTCATCCCGGGTCTGAGAACCTGGGATCCTCTGGCTAGCTTCCGTGCTGCCTTTTTGACCGCCTGGTAGATCTCTGGGTCCTAAGTCTCCCTGTATTGAACAAGGAGGAACTACCTTCGGTATCTGGCTTGGAGGGATGTTTTCAGTCCTATAGTGGAGGAGCTCTGTGTAAATCCCAGGTATTATTTTTAAATGCTGAAGAATGTATCTAGGACAGGCAGATGGTGAGTGTTTGCCTCCATGGGGACTGGGTGTGTGTCCTCAGAAGTAGGAATAGTAAGTTGAGAGCTAAAAAGGAACTTGGATGTCATCTGTTACTGCCTTATTCTACACACGGGGACACTGAGGCTCATGGACACAGAGCAGCTCCCTCCGATCCTGATGAACCCCACGTACCTTTCTCTTTTCATCTGTGTCCTAACCACGCTGTTCTGAGGAGTTGGTTCATGTTTATGATTTTGCTGCTGCTAAGGAGTCCTAGGGATCATCCAAGAAAGGCTACTTCTTTCTTTTTTTTATTTGTTTGTTTAGAGAGAACACAAGGGGAAAGGGGCAGAGAGAGAGAGAGAGAGAGGACAGAGAATCCCAAGCAGGATCCATACTGCAGAACCCGATGTGGGCCTCGAACTCACAAGCCGCAAGATCATGATCTTAGTCGAAATCAAGAGTCGGATGCTTAACCAACTGAGCTCCCTAGATGCCCCGAAGGGCTACTTATTTCTTTAGGAATTACCTAACCGAGACTGTTGTGTGTTAGAAGATACAAAGCCAGAGTCACATTGTGAGCTCCGTAACTATGTTCTCAGAACCCAGCGTCTGTCCCCAGAGTCTACATTTTTGCACCTGGGTGACATGTACTCTTAGCCAGCCAGCCCCGCTTGTCCAGGCTGTGCCCTTTCTAGGGAGGCAGGTAGAGAAAAGGGACAGTACCAGCTCTGTGAGGAGAGTCCGGGAGAATGTATGGAGGGCAGGAAGGAGGAACATACCAGTGCTATTTCTTGAGCCCCACGTATCTGCCAAGTACTCTTAACTATATTTACTTTGTCTCTTTATCTGTGTATAGATATTATATCTCTATCCCTCAGCAACCCTGCCCAGAAGGTGGACTTACCCCAGGTTTGTGAGTGGACAGTTTTAGCTCAGAGACGGTAACTCAGTTGTCTGAAGTCACACAGCTATAGAGAAGCAGGCATTTGGCAGTTGTGATTGGGTGTGCCAGATCATTGCTGGGCCCCTTTACTTGGCCTCCTTGAGGAGGGGTGAGGGGGCAGATGGTACGGGCTATTCTGAGATGGACAGATTACCGAGGCTTTGCCCACCCTGACGTCTCAGGGAGTTCATATTTAAAAAAATATCTGCCCTTCTGGCTAGGCCTTGCTATTTTTGTTTTCGGAATGTCACGGCTTAATGAGTTGGGTGGGTAAATCTATCTTATGAGATGTGTTTATTTTTTCCTCCACAATTTGCTTCTACTCTGCAACTGTTGCTGCCTTTCAGAAAATGAAAAGAGCTCATAATAGGACCGAATTTCCCAGATGGATGTCCTTGCATTTGCTCTTTTTTTTCCCCAGCGTGAATAACTTGCCCCCTTTTATCTCTCATCCTTTTATAGTTGATGGGGTTTTTGAAGCTAGGATATCAGTGGTAAATGGTTCCATATGTCTTTCAGAGATTTTCTCAAATATTAGCATATTTTTTTGTTCTTTATAATAAATTTTATTAATGAAACATTTTTTAAGGGATGGGGAAGAGGACCAAGAATAACACGAAGGAAGCCTGTGTGCCTTCCACCCGGCCCCCTTGAATTCTGATATTTGGTCATGCTTGCTTCAGATTGTTTCAAAGAAAGAAATCTTATGTTTGCAGTTCATTGTGTCCCCTCTGATCCCATTCGCCAGACGGTGACCACGCTCCTGAATTTGCTATTTTTCTTTTCCTGTACAATGAAAAAAGAAATACTTTTGCATTTGTATCTACCCGTGAAAGTCTTCTAGTCTTCAGGCTTGACTTCAGTGATATTCTGCAACCTGCTCTTTCTTCACTGAGCATTGGGTTTCTCAGAATTGACCCGTGTGGATCCATGCCACCTCAGCTGATTAAGTTGAAGCCTTGGGTGCTGTTCCATCGTGTGGATGCAACCCTATTTTTCATCCATCCTGCTTTTGCTGAACATTGAGTTTGTCTTGCAATTTTCTATGCTAGTGGTACCAGCTGGGAACGTGCTCCTGCTGTTGTCTCTTGTGCGTTTCTCCCCGTGCCTGGGGTGTGCACCAGAAGATGATGGGCAGGTCAAAGGGTAGGAGCATCTGCGGGGTCACTAGGAGCTCCCAGGTCGTCGCTCCGAGTTCCTCCATCACGTGCAGCATGCGTTCCTGTTGCATCACATCGTCTCGCTACTTGAGAATGTCAGACTCCACCTTTTTGCAAGTCTGATGGGTGCGAAGGAGAACTTTCTTGTTTCGTGAATTATGTTTTGATTACAAGTGAGACTGAGGACATCTGAAGTGATTGTTTGATATTTCTCGTCAGTGAAAGCACCTGTTCATACATTCTGTCCAGTTTTCTGTGGGATGGCTTGTGTTTTCTCATACAGTCTTGTAGGAAAATCCTGGGTAGTGAGCTCTGTGGGTCCTAAATGTGGCAGATACAGCCTTTCAGTTAGTGGCTTACCTTTTAGGTTTGTTTGTGGTATCTTTTGATGAGCAGGAATTTTACGCTTTAGTGTGGTTGTATTTCTCAATCTTTATGGTCTATGCTTTTTTTTTTTTTTTTTTGAGTCTTATTTCGGAAATCCTTCCTTATCCTGAGCTCGTAAAGATAGCTTTTCGGCCTAATTGAAGCTTATTTTGTTTTTCTGGCCTTATTCCTTGGTTTGGTTTGGGATTTTCCATACGTGCCCTGCCTGGGTGTCTCTGTGTGGAGTGTAATACAGGTAATACAGGCTGCAGAATGGTTCCCAGTGACTGTAGGGATTATTGCAGCCATCTCCGGGCAGATAGGGTTGAGCTGAACTTGGGGTCAGAGCAAACTCCTTCTTCTTGACCCTGTGGCTGTTTCTGAGACGTGCTTAAGTGCAGGGTTGATGGCCCTTTCTTAAGCCTGGCTTATCTGCGGGCCTGATAAAAATTGGTCATAAAGCCATCCCCTTTCTTGTACTTAGTTTAGCTGCACTGCCTGATTCTCACTTTCTGCTGCTGCTGATTGAAGCTGAAAGGACAGAAGGGGCATGTGGGGGACAGCTCCTGCCCCAGGTTCTCCCCCGGGCCTGACACCCTGGGCCTGGTGTGCAGCCAGCCCTTGGCAAGGGCTCTGGTGTGTGCACAAGTTCATCTGGTGGTTCTTCGCTTCTGTTGTTTTCCTCCTGGGTGCTCAGACGTGTTCTACAGACCCGATGTCATTTATCCATTGCATTTTGCACGGAAATCTGAATGGGTTCAAGTAGGGTTTGGGTAAAGTCATAAAACTTGAGAATGTCCCAGCTGGAAGGGTCCCGATGCATCATCCCTCTTTCAGTCAGTAAGCACTTCCTGAGTGTCTGCTGGGTGTCTGGAACCTTGCTAGTTGCTGAACACACGGGGAGCAGGACAGCCAAGGTCTGCGCCCTCATGGTTTTGGGGAGCAGCCATTGAACCACAGGGATCATTTCAGATCCTGAAAGTGGTGGGGATGTGGGATAGAGAGGAAGTGTCTTTGGATGATGCCCCCTAAGGTCATTTTGTTATTTTGAATAGACCTGCCATCTTCTAGCTTAGGAGTCCGTAAACTGTGCCCCATGGGCCAGAGCCAGCCCACTGAAGTCACCTAGCTAAGAAGGGTTTTAACATTTTTAAATGGTGAAAAAAATTAAACATTTGCGATAGATTTTGATGATAGGGAACACTAACCTTGAACCTTATCAAGTACAGTGTTACCTGCCCCCTCTCCCACCACCACCCCCCACCCCGTAATTCTATTCTTCTCATTAGTAGACCTGTATTATGAAAAATTGTTCTCAATAATGATCATGTGTTGAATTTTACCAATGCATATTTTGTGGAACATTTTTTCTCTCCTTTTATAGAAGTACCTGTCTTTAAAAACATTTTTTTAAATGTTTATTTATTTTTGAGAGAGATATAGAGCAGAAGCAGGGGAGGGGCAGGGAGAGAGGAAGACCCAGAATCTGAAACAGGCTCCAGGCTCTGGGCTGTCGGCACAGAGCCCAACACGGAGCTCGAACCCATGAACTGTGAGATCATGACCTGAGCTGAAGTCTGACGCTTAACCTACTGAGCCACCCAGTTGCCCCAGTACCTTTCTATCTTTAATTTGGCTTCCTGTCTTGCACAGCCTAAAATATGTACTACCTGGTCCCAAAAGTTGCTAGCTGTGTGACTTTGGGCAGGTTGCTTCTTGAGTCTCTGTTTTCCTCAACTGCAAAATGGGCATGGCTGCCTAGTGCATGGGGCTGTTGTGAAGGACAAGAACTGATATGTTAAAGTCCTGTCATGTGTTGAGAGCTGCAGCAGATGTTAGATCATCCCTAGGGGAAGATCAATAATAATCAATTCCTTAAGGGCTGTTAAAGGGAGGGTCGTGAGGGAGGGGGAGCAGGGTGGGGCTCCGTGCCCACCCCTGAGGGTCAGCATCATGAGGAACAGCCCCCTCCAGCATTGCCACCCAGCCCCCTGAGCTGTGGACCGCGGACCTTGCAAGGGCTGCATCCCGAAGGCTCTGCAAATCCCCACGACGTTAACGCTCTTCCTACATAATTTTCCCCATGAAATGCGATGAAGCATAACTAAAAAATGTAAGTAACAGCTTCAGGCCCTTAATGAGGCTATAAATACAGGGCAGAAATAATTTCGAAAGCCATTTCCTGGTGAAGAACTGTCCCTTTCGTAGACCTCTTCACTTTCGCTTTGCTTGGCCCATCAATACTAGCCATTGGCTTTCTTTGCCAACTCATTTTAGGGAGGAAACAGAGCATTGATCATCTTGTAGCGGTTGCCGTTTTGCATTTCATGGCAAAAGCAAACAAGAAACCTGCGTGGAGCGCAGAGGCTGCACGGACAGCGAGGCTCACTCCCTGCTTAGGAGACTTGCTCCATCCGTCAGCTGTTCCTGCAGCAACACTCTCTTCCTTCAGTGTCGGTGTGAGCAGGATACCCTGTACGTGTAAACATGGAGTCTGTGTAAATATGGAGTGTGTGAATGCCAAGGCTCAGCAGTCCCGGGCTCAACCTGTGAGGCGTTTTATGCCTTCTCACCCATTTCCCTGGGCTGTATCTTCCTTGAACGGATGGGTAAACGGGGTTTGGGGCCCCTGGAATGTTCTCCCAGGGAGGAGCTGTGTGCAGAGTTTAGACAGAAGTAGAGGCCTGGCTGTGCATAGGTACTTGGAGCCAGAGGCACAGCCTCCCTCCGGGCTCACACATCCCCCTGTGACCGCTCCCTTTTGATGGCAGCCAGAACGTTCCCCAAAGCAGAGCTCAGCAGGAAGCAGTTTGGTGAGAACTGAACGGATCGGGGTTGTGCTTGGGACAGATGTCTCTGGTTCCGTCTGACACGGATGCTACCACGCAGAGCAGTCTGGGGTCCGAGGGGCTTTTAGGGACTTTCCAGGGATGCTCGCAAACGAGTCCTTGCAGACCAGCCCACTTGGTGCTGTACATGTGCCCGTGCATGGAACGTGTGTGTCGAAGAAGCGAGTTCAAAGGGAAAACAGACGGTGGCTTCCATCGGCTTATAGCGTTATGTTTGTTGGCACCAGGCAGTGGGAGGAGGTGTGTTAATTCTCCAGGGAGGGTTTTAGGGTAGCTCTGTTTGAGCGCTGAAAAACAGAACGCCAGGCTGTCGGCACGTACGTGGGCATGTCTTGCTTTGTTGTTCCTTGAGCCTGCACATGGGATTGTCGGGAGGCGAGGGATGAAAACAGAGGCGACTGGACAGAAATTGGGAAGGAGGGCCTGTCGATAGTTTGCAGATGTCGGTTCTGCATCGCGTCATGACAAGGAGTGTCCTGGCGGAGAGCGGCAGAGTGAGAGAGGAGCGTGTGGGGGCCTCTGGCGGGGAGAATGGGTTTCCCATTTCTCAGCTGGAAAAGTCAACATCACTCACTGCACGCGTTCCAGAAGGACAGTTTGGGAGGACGCAGCAGCTGTCTGTGTTTCTGCTGTTGCTCCGGGTGTGGCTCCCTCATCCGGGATAAATTCGTGGATGCCAGAACTTTTGGGAGAAGCTGCTGCTCGCTGTTTGCCTTTGCCTGTTGGGGGAGGACTTGGAATTTTTTTTTTTTCCCTTGGTGCAGATGGTATAGTTATTTTAAGTAAGTGATGTGCTGCAGTGAACATGGGCAACTCTTTTCATTTTTCAGCTTAATGAAAAAAAGAAAAGGGGGAAGGAAAAACCCCAGCTAGCCAACTGCGTGCTAATGCTTGTCTTTTTTGGATTCTAAATGTGTCCCAAGGCACTGAGATGGGATAAATATTTCAGCCACTAGAAAGTCCTGCTGTCGGGCTGAAAAGATTTCTTACCTCTTTTAAAGCAGACGGGGTAGTAATTTACGTGCACAAATCCAGACGCCCCCACGTCCCTTATTTTCAACTATGTATGTATAGATCCCACTGCCTTTCATGGGGATGAAGCAGGGAGGGGATGGAACTTTGCGAGGAAGAGTATGCAGGGTGGGAATAAACCATAAGCGAATGCTTGGCTGTCCTCTTAGACAAGCCATGCATGTCTGTTGGGCCCTTAATCACCTCTTCGAAGACCCTGGCTCCCAATACACATTCTGAGGTACTAAGGGATAAGGCTTCAACATATTAAATTTTGGGGCGGTGAATGGGGGGCACAATTCAACCTGTCTCACCAGGTGAAAGGTGGGTGGAAGAATCAGTGTCCGTAAGTAGCAATGTATGGGGGCCTCCGTGCAGGGAAGACATTCATATTCTAGGAAACGAGGTTGCAAAGGTAGGCAGGGGCTGATCACGACAGGCCTTGTAAACCGTGGCACGAGTCTTAGATTTACTCATAAGGGCACTGAGAAGCCATCAGTAGCATTTTAAAATCTCACTGCTGTGAGGGGACAGAACCTGGGGGGCATGGGAAAAGCAGGTTGGGGGGTTGGTTTTCCCAGACTTCCTCAAGGACTTCCTTGGCACTACAGACGTTTCGGGCTGGATACTTCCGTGTGGTGAGGGGTGGCATTCCCAGCCTTGATTCTCTAGAGGCCGCCACCAAAAATGTCTCCCGGACATCACCATGTGTGCCCCAGGTGGGCACAATTGTCCCCTGTTGGGAACCACTGGTTTAAAATAATTTTGTTTTAATGTTTATTTATTTTTGAGAGAGAGAAAGGGAGAGAGAGAGAGAGGGGTAGGGGCAGAAAGAGAGAGGGAGACCCAGAATCCAAAGCAGGCTCCAGGCTCCAAGCTATCAGCACAGAGCCCAATGTGGGGCTTGAACCCATGAACCGTGAGATCCCGACCTGAACCAGAGTCGGATGCTTAACTGACTAAGCCATCCAGGCGCCCCAAGAACCATTGGTTTAGATGGGATCGTTCCAGTTTAATAAAAGCGCACTGGATGGGTTTCAGGAAGATTTTTGAAGACAAAGCCTACAGGATTTAACTTCTCTTTGCCTTGGTTTCTCCTCACGCTTTTGAGGTTGGTGATCTTGTCCCTTCCCTGAAGCACAAGGCTCCGTGCCATCTGCGTTTATAATGGAGTTGCTCAGGAGCTCACAAAGAGCGCTCCTCTGTGTTAGCCTTTGCTGGGCCCGGGGATCCCTGGTCCTGCCGGTGAAGCACCTCAAGCCTATGCTGGCAGGGCCACCTGTGTATGACGGATGTGGTACTTGGTCTTTGTGCCGTGCCCTTTCACTTGTCAGAGCCTTGCATGCCCAGCCTGTCGACTGACTCTCAGAGCAAGCACTCTGGAATCCAATCTGGCCCATTTTCTGGCTCTGGAAATCTGTTTATCCGAACAGGATTTCACAGTTGCAGTGACTTTTCTAGGGGGCTTGCCTTCGAGGAGGCAGCTCTACAGAGGCATATGTGGGTGATTTCCAAACAAAACAGAGTGACAGTTGCCTTCTGGAGCCCGGAGGAATTCCCTGGGAGCTTGCTGGTGAAGCCCAGAGCAGTTGTAAGGAAACAGCTGGAATGGGTGGGCGGTCTGGGTTGTGCCTTCCGTGGCTGGCTGGGATCCAGCACCTGACTGCCCTTCTGGGCTTCTCTCCTGTGATTCCCCTTGTCCTGTGACTGCGCTCACCCAGAGGTGTTGAATCGGTTTCATGCTTTTCTCTGGGTTGCTGGAGGCTTTCTGGAGTCTGGTCTTGAGAGGGATTCTTTTACTGAGTGTGGGCTCAGTGGACAGGGCACCATGTCTGGTAACGGCTGACCCAGGGGTGGGATAAGGAAATAGCGACACAATATGTCTGCAATTCCTGACGGTCAGAGCCGTGAGGGTTTTTTATTCTATACCCTTCAGTGCCCTGGGCTGAACCTTCCTGTGCTCTTCAGGCCTGAAGGGCCTTATGTTCTATCTCTCTGTGTATTAGCATGCACTGTAAATGCCACTTCTTCCCTGGAACCTTCTGTAACATGTTAAAACTTGACTTTACCTTAAGAACGTTGGGAACCCATTCAGTGGCTTTTTAAAGTGAGAAAGAGTCACGATCGATTTGCCCTTTAGAAAGATCCTGCTGGCCACAGAGGCGTGGCGGGGAGGCGGGGAGGCGAGGAGGCCAGGCTGGGAGACTGGGAGCAAGGTTGGTGCGAGGTGGCGATCCCTTGGGCTGGAGTCAGGCCTGTGGCATTGAGACTGGCGTGCAGGGCTCAGCTGTTGGCCCTCCAAAGGGGATGATGGAGCGAGGAGGGGTCAAGAGAGATGTTCAGGATACTAGTGTGGGGAGTAAGGCAGGGCGAGGCCCTTCACTGTAGCCGTTGTTATGGAATTCTTCAGCGACCTACAAAAGTTCGTTTCCAGGAGGGAGATGTGCACGCATGTTACTCAGTGTGGCGGGGTGGATGGTCTGCGAGGAAAATCCACGGCCGATGTGGTGCTGCCTGCCTAGGGCTGCGTCCTTTCCAATTTCTTGTTGCCTGTTTGTTCCACTTGTAAAATACTTTTAGTGCCATCCCAGTAGTGCTGGAGCTGCCACAGCAGAGTAAGGGCTCATTTCTGCTGGGAAAAGTCAGGGAACAGTTCAGACAGAGAGTTACATACATGTTGTGTGCAAAAGGGTACGCAGGGGTTTCCTAGGACACTCATGGGTCGAAGGGCATTCCGGGTAAAATTAAGAAGCTACGTAAAGGCTAGCGGCATGAAAAAGAGGTCACGTCCGGGATCTGGAGTGAGATGCTTCTCTTTGGCAAAGCTTGTGAAAGAGGGTCCTTGGCCCTGCTGTCTTCCTCTTGCTCCCAGGCAGGTCTGGACACCCCTCTTTCTCTGCACATGGCAGTAAGACCACTGGCATAGCCTCATGCCTTCCTGGGCTGCAGGGAGGAGCCCCACCTTTCATCTCTGCATCCTTAGGACCTACACAAGTGTCTGGTCACAGATGTTCGATGAATGGCTTATTGAAGATTCAGAGAGGACCCCTGGAGGGCCTGGTCTTTTTTTCTCCTTTTCCCCTAAAACAACGTTACTTCCAGATGGCTCCTTATCTCCTGGCTGCTGAACACACTGGCTCAGACTGATGAGATTCATTAGATTCTGGCTCCCTTGAAAATCTGTCCCCAGGGTCCATTGGTGGATGAATTCAACAGCCCCGTCCCCATGAAGAGCCTTTGCTCTTCCCTGTTTGCTGTCCAGCCTAAGACTTGGCCTTTTCTCATCAGGGCCTCAGCATTTGGTGACTGTGCTCGGACTGTGCCCTGGAATCTAAACCCTGGGGCTTCATTCTAAACCTCCAGGAGTTCTTGGCAAATAGTTCAGTGACCTTGGTGCCCTGAGTTCAAGTTTCAGTTTGTCCTTTCCTCCCCATATGACCATAGGTGGGTTTGTGGGCTAAAGTGAGATGGTCTCCCGGTGTTCCTGCTGACAGGCCCAGGTTCAAATATCTGGTGATTGTAGGGCCACGGGGTCTGAGGCCCGGAAGGAGCCCATGATTCCTGCAGTTGGACGGATTGGGAGTCCAGAGCTCACTCCTGTCCTGGAACTTTCATTTTTAGCCACAGCTGATGGCCTGGAAAGAATTTGGGTTTTACAACCAACCTTTTTTTTTTTTAATTTTTATTTCTTTTTCTTTAAATTTTTTTTTTTTTTTTTTTTTTTTTTTTAGAAAGAGAGCAGGGGAGAGGGGCAGTGGGAGAGGGAGAGAGAGAATCTCAAGCAGGTTCTGTGCTCAGTGCAGAGCCTGATGCTGGGCTCTATCCCATGACCCTGGGATCATGACCTGAGCAGAGATCAAGGGTCGGACACTCAACCAAACTGAGCCACCTAGGTGCCCCACGACCAAGCTTTTTGACAGAGAAAGAAGAAAGTCAGTGAACATCAGTTGTGTGCCAAGCACTTTCTACAGGCTTTCCCTGTATTTTTCCATTTAGTTCTCTTAGAATCTCCAGGGTGGGGGTTGGGTGGATTATTGGTCCATTTTGCAGATGAGGAAACTGAAGCCCAGGGAAGTAACGTTGCCTACCGGAAGTCTCACATATGTGAGCCATGTCGAACAAGAGCCCCATCGGTTGTGGGGGCTCGCGTCCCTGCCGCCTCCGCCTGTCTCATGTCCCCGTCCCCTCTCTCTTCTGCAGAGAGCCAGCTGCTCCCTGGAAACAACTTCACCAATGAGTGCAACATTCCAGGCAACTTCATGTGCAGCAACGGGCGGTGCATCCCCGGCGCTTGGCAGTGTGACGGGCTGCCCGACTGCTTCGACAAGAGTGATGAGAAGGAGTGCCGTGAGTGGCCTGGCCTCTTGCTGGGGTGGGGGTGGGGGAGATCCTGGGGCAGAGGGGAGGAGGGCCTGATCCGGCTCAGACCCTGAACACCCCACGTGCTGCAAGCTGGTGCGTTTGTTTGGGCCTCCGGCCAGCCGCCCTGCCCTCTCCACTCCGCAGCTGTGCCTGGGAGCAGCGAGGTCTGTGCAGAGACAGGAGTCTTGGTGGGGACAGAGTCACAGTCTCAGGAGAACAGAGGTCCCTTCCAGCAGGCTCTACTAAACCCCACCCTGAGGCACTGCTTTTTGCATTCCATGTGAGGACTCCGAGACTCCCAGAGGTTACATGGCTGCGGTGTCCCCCCAGCGAGCAAGCAGCAGATCTGGATTTGAATTCAGGGCTGCCTGCCTGACCCCAAGGCCCCGGCTGGTGATCATCTTTCCCATCTCGTACATGGTGGAATGTTCTTAGTGACTAAATACGGTGTAGCGTCATGCCAAGTATACAGCCCAGGGCTGGTGGTGACTAGACGGCAATTTGCTCTTGTCGGCCCTTCTCTCTGCTAATATGGCGTGGGCAAATGGGGGTGGTTCTTTCTTACCCTCTCCCCCGCCTTCTCCTTCTTCGGCCTCTTTCCTATTTTGTGCCCTCGAAATCTGCAGACGTGAGTCGAGGGCGTCCGGGGTGCTGGACGATCACGCTCCCCGCCCCGTGGAGTGCCTTTCTCTTCCATGGTGTGGCACCGCAGAGTGAGCTCGGCCGTGGCACCCTGGCAGGCAGGAAGCACACCTGAGGAGCGCTGGGCCTAAGGGTGTTCTAATGGGTCACTGCCTTGGGACCACACAGCTGGCTGGACACTGGTTCTTGGCTTGTCTGTGGGCTTCAGGCACCAGGCCACAGGGCCTCACTGACAGGAGAACCGTGTGTTCTGGCTCCGAATCTTCCAGAGAGGGCTCTGGAAGCCAGCCGAGGAAATGGCTGAGAGATGATAATTTGAACTTTGCCGTGGCTGTTACTGGGATTTGACGCACGGGAAGAAGAACTGGGTTTGGAGCCCAGTCTGGAGCCAGCACGCCCCCACCTTCATGATGCTCTCCCTCAGACAGGCTGCTCGCTCAGAGATTGGCCCCTTGTCTGTCCCAGGGCTCCAGGATCCCCCACCTGCCTGCTCCCACTCCCCAGGGAAGGTTTGGGAGGGGGTGGGTTAGGAATATGTTGTGTTTATTCCACGTGTGGGGGGAATATTCATTTTGCTTGTTGCAGGTGACTGTTTTTCTAAATGGACCAGCATACGTAAGGCGTTTTCATTTTTCAGAGTTTTAAACACAGTATTAATAATGTCTATTTCAGCTTTCTCTGTTTCTTGGTTTTTAAAATTGCTACAAACGTAACGTTTGTAATTTGAGTTACATATGTGATTGTATGGGTGAACTCTACAGTCTGTCCAGTTTTGGGGTGCCTGGGTGGCTCAGTCGGTTAAGCATCTGACTTCAGCTCAGGTCATGATCTCACAGTTCATCGGTTCGAGCCCTGCATTGGGCTCTGTGCTGACAGCTCAGAGCCTGGAACCTGCTTTTGATTCTGTCTCCCTTTCTCTCTGCCCCTCCCCAACTTGTGCTCTGTCTGTCTCTCTCTCAGAAATAAATAAACATTAAAAAAAAAGAATTTAGAATCTGTCCAGTTTTGAGCATTATTAAAACTACACAAATATGTGGAATGACCATTTTCAGAATATGGTATGTATTTGAACTCTGGTTAACACAGATTGTCTTTAGCTGAGCTGGGACTATTTAGCACCGGGTCCGTTTATGAAAGAATACACGGTTTGGAGTTGAGACTTAAGTTTTATTTCCAGCTTTGTCAATAGAAGCTGTGTAATGTTAGGAGATTCTGTTTCTTGTGTCAGTCCAGTTCCATGATTTCAGAATTCATGCACAAACTGGAAAAGGTGATGGAAAGAGAATTAAAAAACAAAAAAAATGCCCAGCAGCTGCCTGGTGCTATTTAGTTTGGTTTGGAACAGGCTTGTTTTGGCTGTTCTCATTTTTGTCTCCTCATTTCCTACCCTTAACCCCCAAGCGTAGTAAGGACTTGATTGGCATTTACTTAGTGTTTTGATCAAAACATAATTTCAGGGGCGCCTGGGTGGCTCAGTCAGTTAAGCATCTGACTCTTGATTTTGGCTCAGGTAAGTGAGACATTTAGTAGAATTTAGTAGACATTTGTAGAATTCACGAACAGATAAATATTAAAGATGCAGAATTAGGAATGGTTGAACTGAGAAATTTGAATTAATATATGGTGATGAATTAAAAAGAACACAATGATAAATATTTTAAAACAAAAAAATCTCTATGTAATGGCATATCATCATCTTTTTTTTTTTTCCTTATCCAGTCATTCAGCAAATACTAACATGTAAGTCCCAGGGATATGAGTCAATAAAACAAAAATAACCCAAAAAAAAAAAAAAAAAAAAAAATCTCAGGGTTGGTGAGACCAAGTCCCCCGTCAGGCTCTGCACTGATAGTGTGGAGCCTGCTTGGGATCCTCTCTCCCCATCTCTGTGCCCCGTTTCCACTTGTGTGCACTCTCTCTCTCAAAATAAATATTAAAAAAAAGACCCAAAAGCCCCACAATTAAAAAAAAAAAGTGTATGCACAAACACACCCATTAAAGAATCTCTCCTCGGTTGACCTTCTTTTTTTTCCTTTTTGTCTTTAAGTTATAAAAACAGAGCATTAAAAAGCTTAGGTAATAGAGGGAAGGAAAAGAGGTCGCTTTTCTAAAACAAATTCTACTTGCCTTTTGAATCTCTTACGTATTCCTTCCCAGTCTAGGACCTGATTGGTCTGAGCACTGGGGAAAGACTGTGCAAATCCCTCGGCCCAGATCACATGCTCTGTGATCTTAGAGAAGGTACCAGGATATTCTAGACGTTAGCCACTGGGAAGATTGAGTGAGAAGTCCCTAACCTCATGGTGCTTCAGTTTCCTCCTCTCCAAAATGAAAAGAATAAGGCTTCTGGTAAGCATTGTTGTGAAGCTTAAATGCACCTTAAGCACACAGCACAGTGCCTGGGCGTAGTAAGTGGCTTGTAAACATTAGCTACTATTGGTCAGTCTCCACAAACTGTTTTATACAGACGTCGTCATGGCGATGGGTGATTGAGTAACCCATTTGTTTCTACTTCATATGAGAGACCCTTTGCCACGTGACCATATTTAGCCTTCACGGTTGTTGTTTTGTGAGGTTGCTCACTGGTGCATCAAGTTGGTACCGTGTAATCTAACCACTCCTCTCTGGTGGGGTGTTCACACGTTTGGGGTCAGTTAAGGAACTTATCCATACCCGGAGGACAGCGTGCACAATGATTTCAGCTAGAGCCAGCTGAGGTCGGCCAGGCCGAGGTCTTCAACTGCACCGTCTGTCCAAGGGCACCTGGAGAGTGGCTCCCGTAGAATTCGTGCCACTTCGTGTCCTTTCTTTGATTCTTTGGAACAACGTGGTACTTCCCGGGAGGATAGTGAAGGTGCCTGATTTCCTCACCTCGGAGAGCTGATTGCCTCAAGTATCCTGTGAAATAGCTTTGCCATTTACAAGGTTGTACACTTAAAAAAAGAGAGTTCTTGCCCCTTCCAAAGGGTGAGAGAAGAGTCCAGAGAGCTGTGTCGTGGTGGGATATGATGCAGTGAGAGGCTATTCTGTACCCACGGCAGAGGAGAGGTTTTTCATAAGACGGGAAGAAACTTTTTTTCATTGTAAACATAATAAAAATCACATGCTGTAAAACTTGGAACGGGGAGGAGAAAAACAATGGCATTGCACCTGAAGTCTCAACTCTAACAGAACCACCGTTAGCTTCTTAGAAGTTTTTATTCAAGGTTTTTCCCAGTTGTAATCACTGTGGGAATACAATTTTATATTTTGATCTTTCGAGGTAACATTTAACTTTTTTAACATTTTAATGTATTTTTTTTTCATATTTCTCTATGAGTTTTAATGCCTAGAAAAACAGTCCACTGACTTGGTATGATATAGTTTGTTTACTCCTCATTTGGCATTTGCTTCCAGTTTTTCATTGTTAGAAATAGTGTTCAGTGTTGTGAACATGAGGGTGGATATGACTTTCTCCCTGTTTTGAGAGATTTTCTTAGGCTGAGTTCTCAGAAATGAAATTACTAGGTCAAGGGACAGGAAGCCTTTTTTGGTTCTTGAAACAGATGCCCACTTGTTTTGCTAAAGGTTGCACCAGTGTGCTCTCTCACTGGCAATGTGGGAGAATTCTGGTTTTATTTTAGTCTTGGCAGCATTGAGGAATATCTTTAAAAATATTTTTTCTGGCTAATAGAAAAGTTATATATTTTTATTTTTATTTTTTTTTTTATTATCTAAAGAGGTTGAGTGTTTTCCCAACCCCTATTCACTAGTCTTGTTTCTGACTTGGTGAAATGTCTATTAATGGACCAGAATAAATTTCCACCCGGGTTGAGTCATTAAATTTTCCACCTTGTGAGTCTGGAGAACCTCCTCCTTAGAATTTTGAGAGAAGAGGCTCCTTTTGGGATAGTTTGAGTGAATTTCTGCTTTTGGTTGGTAAAATGACCCAAATGGTCATTTTATCCAAATAATTTTTGGTGGGGGGGGGGTAGTAAAAGGAATAGAGATATTTTAGAAAAACGTAGAAGCCCCATGAAAGCACACATTATTTGGGAGCTTTCTCTAGGTGGCACTATCCCCGGCACTTTGTACTTATTAACCCATTTGATTGTTAGGAGCCTTATGAGGAGAAGACCGTTGTCATTTTCAGATGACGAAACTGAGCCGCAGAGAGATTATGCAGAGCTCGCCTATTGTCCCAGAGAATAAGTGCCCTTCACCTTCCCCATCAGAGACCACCTGTCTGTCTCTCCCTGGATCTGTGTTATTCTGCTCAATCAGATTCTCCTGTATGTTATCACTACTAACCTGCTCTTTTTTTTTCTTTTTTAAAAAATGTTTATTTTAGAGAGAGAGCAGAGGAGGGGCAGAGAGAGAGGGAGACAGAGAATCCCAAGCAGGCTCCATGCTGTGGACAGCACAGAGCCCAAGGCTGGGCTTGAACTCAGGAACTCTGAGATCATGACCCGAGTTGAAATCAAGGGTCGGACACTAAATGACTGAGCCACCCAGGCACCCCTCTACAAACGTGCTTTTTTTAGAAGAGTTAGAAATGTCAATAATGTTCTTCTATGTAAATGATTTCTAAAATGGCCATTAGCGCTATGAGTCTCCGAAAGGAGAGACTGTACTGTAATTACTGCCACAAGCTGTAATAAAGCAGCAGTTCAAATATCTAGAAATATCACACATGACCTGGAATCACGAGCCTTAAGATCTCCTTCCAACTTGGTGTTGGATTTTAGCTGCCATTTATCTGTGTCCTGACCAAATGGGGGAGAGATCTTGGAAGTTTGAGTTCTGTGTCACAAAGTGGTTTTCTTCTTTGATAAATGAAATCGATCGATATCTTTGATGAGGCATGTACAGATTTTCAAATCTCAGGCCCTTTGTGCGTGTGTGTGTGTGTGTGTGTGCATGCACGTGCACGCACATGTAGATGGAGTGGAGAGGAGATGGGGATAAATTCAAGGATCTTGTCAAATGATAAGATTTCTGTGACTCTCCCAAGTCCAGAGACAGAAAAGGACAAAAATGGAACCTGAATTTTATTTGCTTGTACTGTTTCCAACCATTTCTTGAGCACGACTGGTCATTGCTCCTGTGCGATGGCAGAAATCCATGAGAGGGTTGAAAGGGCGAGTTTGGAAAAAGGATCACCAAGAAACATAAAAGGGGGAGGAAAGTAGAGGGTTGGGGGTGGGGACAGAAACTCTTCCTTTCCTTTTGATCGTCTTTCTCATCTTCTGCCTCTGGGTGGCGCCACATGTAATGTTTTCTTGTAAGCCTGATGCTACAGGGCTAGCAGAGAGAGCGCACAAAACTGGAGTCTGAGGTATTATCCTTATCAAACTTCAGCAGTAGTTCAGCTATTCCACCAGGGCCCTCGTACCTGGCTCATGTGCAGAATTCCCCAGAAAGTCGGGACGTGGAAATTTGGATGCAGAGGTACGGACAGGGGGAAGATGGCCGTTTGAAGCCAAGGAGAGAGGCCTGGAAAAGACCCGTGCTCACCAGCCTCAGAAGGAGCCAACCTGCCAATACTTTGGTTTGGGACTTTCGGCCTACTGGACGGTGAGATGATACATTTCTGTCGCGGAGGCCACCAGTGTGGTGGAGGCCACAGCTCTAGCAGACTCATCCAGACATCCACCCAGCTCTCCTTTGTTTTCTAAAATTATTACATGGTGAGTGACAGCCACCCTGCCTACTGTGTAACAGGGTGACATTCACAGGCATCCCACTTCTGCTTCTTTTCTTTAATAATTGGAAAGCAAGAATGTTACTCTTCTAGGTTGAATTGCATCCCCCCCAAAAGATATGTTGAACTCCTGAGCCCCGGTGCCTCAGGATGTGACCTTATTTGGAATTGGGGTGATTGAGGTTGGATTAGTTAAGATGAGGTCGTACTGAAGTAGGGTGTCTTTATAAGAAGACAGCGTGAAGAAAGGAGGGAAGAGGGCCTGGTGACAGCAGAGGCAGGATGATGCAGCCACGAGCCAAGGAGTGTCAGGCATTGCTAGCCACCACTGGAAGCTGAAGAGACGCAGGGAAAGGCTCCACGCAGAGTCTCAGAGGGAGCATGGCCCTGCCGACATTTTGATTGTAGGCTTCCGGAAATGTGAGAGAAGAAATTTCCGTTGCTCAAAGGCGCTCAGTTTACATTGCTTTGTTGTGGCAGCCCCGGGAATCTATCCACTTACTTCCCAGGGACTGTTAAAGCCATCTGGGCTTCAGTGGGCCTTTCATCACACCCCTCCCCTGCCCCCCACCATGCCGCCGGGCCTCTCTCTGGGAGTCATGCCCTCCGTTCCTGCTCATGTGATTGAGATGTCCTCCTCCAGAGCTGAGACCTGGCAAGCCATGGTTAAGGGCTGAATTTCAAAAGCTTTCTGAAGAAGTTGAACTTCACAAAACAAAACTGGAACTTACAAGAGTCTAGAGAATATCACTGTGGTTTATCGCTACGTCCATTAAGCCCTTCGGAGAAAAACTCACTTGCCTCCATGGCATTCACTGTGCAGAAGAAATCCAAGACCCATGGGTGTTAATGTTGCCTCTTTTCTGACTTAGGCTTTTTGTTTGTTCCTGTACTCGTCTTTAAACGTCTTGGGTGATTCCAGGCATGCCCCCTGCTTCGCTTACTGTGTTTTATCTCAAATGTGAGACCATAAATCCTGTAGTTAGGAAGAGGGGCCTTGGGCCAGCCTCCATTTATGACCTCGGGCTCTGGGCACCATTTTGCCTTACTCTGTCCCTATTTCCTCATCTGTAAGAGGGGGATAATAATGCTACCTACTCCAGGGGTGATACTGAAATTACTAGGTCAAGGGTACTATGTTCAGGCCATAAGCCAGTTAGGAATGAGCTGACCTTAATGAGCTGACTGTTTGCTGGTACACAGAGGGTAAAGATCAGCTCTGCTGACCACAGGACATTATTGTCTTAAATGAGCCGATGTGTGTGAGGCTTAGAACTGGGGCCTGGCATGTGTTAGGCATTCAGTAAATGCCAGCTGACATTTTCCCTCAATAAGCAGTAATGACATTACACCGAAACCCAAGTCTGTTGCGACATTGCTGGCCCGTGCAGTGCGGACACGACTGGTCCAGCCCGCCCCTTTCCTACCTCCCCTGGACCCTCACATTCCCTTCTCCTCCACCCCTTCTCTTCCTGCTCTCACTTACAGAACCAAAGCCGTAGCAACACCTTCTTTGGTTGGGTCAACATCTTCTCTTCAGTTTAGAGAGTCTTGAGCCAGGAGCTCTTAGGAAATTCTCTTCGGCTTCGAGCTCCAGCCACATGCCAGAGCCAGTGCACAAGGGGAGGAAACAAATATTTGAGGGTCTGAGATGAGCCTGGCAGGGAGGGAAGTTTGGAAGTGGCTCTCCTGCATGCGGCTGGGCCCCACTGGCTAATGGCCCTGCGGTTGGTCTCCGCCTGCAGAGCGGCCGCGTCAGCTTGCTCCCGGCTCTGCCACGGCCCCGCACAATTAAGCACGTAAGTGGATTTTGATGATGGCATTTTGCTTCATTGCTTGAACTGTCTTCTTCAGTCCCCACGGCCGCTACCCCGGGGTGGGAACCCGCACGGCGCCCTGCGGTGGCCTCCAAGGTTTTCAGCCTAGAATTCGTAGAAATGACAGTCTTCCCCGCCCTCTTTCTGCCCCCAGATTTGCACCTTGTGCCCTGCGCCCATAGTGAGGAGAGACTTTCGGCCCTGGTGTTGAGATCTCGGCCTAAATTCCCAGGTAGTCCCCTGACGGCTGGATACAGACACTTCTGGCTTGTCAGGTTCTACTCGACCTAACACGAGTTTGACCTCGTGTTAACTTTTCTAAAAGGGCCCCGTAGCTGTTGGAAGATGCTGGCAATTTTACACTGCGAAGGGAGATACAGAGTGCTCTGAGTGTATCAGTTAGCTAGGCCTGCTATGATAAGATACCACAGACTGGATGACATTAAACCACAGAAGTGCGTTCTCTCATGGTTCTGGAAGCTAGATGTCCAAAGTCAAGGTGACGACACGGCCATTCTGTCTCTGAAGCCTCTACGGGAGGGTCCTTCCTCGCTGCCTTGCTGGCGTTCCTGGGTTTCCTCGGCTCGTGGCTGGAACACTCCAGTGTCTGCCTCCACCTTCACGTGGCCCTTTCCCTGTGCATCTCTCTCTGTGTACGGATTTCCCTCTTCCTAAAAGGACGCCCATCGTTGGATTAGGGGCCACCTTAATCCATTATGACCTCACCTTAACTAGGTTACATATGCCAAAACAAGGTCTTGGTAAGGTTCCATTCACAGGTTCCAGAACACAACCTGCCCCACTGGGTCCGTACAGAGGAGGAAGCATGGGCAGTGACCAGCAGCTACCACGGCCCTCTGGAGGTCCGCGGGCCGTGTGCGTTCTCACTGTATCCACGCGGGGGATTTTGTTGTCGTTTGTTTTACCCCTGCCTTTAGAGCATGATGGTCGTGGAACAAGAGCAGGTGTGTCAGTAGATCAGGAGTGGTTTGAAAGCCCGGGGAGAGTGTATTGTATGAGAAAATGAAGCATTTTTTAAAAACTCAGCTCTTTTTAAAGAGTTTGTTAAAAATTCACCTGGCATCTTGATTTGGCCATTTCCATGATGAAAAGGTACTCAGAGTGCTGGTGAGTGTGTAGGCAGCCTGTGACAGTTCTTTGCCTTGAAGGGCCTCAGGGGTGGCTCTATTACTGCATCGGGCCGATAGCTCTCCGCCTTCCAGTCCACCTAGAGGAAGCTGGGAGGCCTCCCGGCCATGTTGGGCTGTACTCAGGTCCCCTCTGTCCTGCTCAAGGACACTAAAAGCACCAATTAGTTGCCACTGTTTCTAAATTGGGAACTTGCACGTAAAAGTCAGGATTATCAGGTATTCTAGAAAAATCAGAGTTAGCGTCAGGTTGCTTTCTGCACTCAGGGTACCTTGCTTCCACTCTGCATCTGTCATGCATTTCACCATCCTGTTCGTGCGAAGGCCTCCAGTATTTCTTTCGTTCTGAGACACACATCTTTTCATGTTTTCAGAACTCTCAAGTGGAGACGCCTCTGATAATGGATGGGGTAGGAAAACGTGGTGTCCTCGTTTAATTGGCCAGGTTTTTTCCTTTCTTAGTTGTGCATAAAAGAGTGGCGTGCCTTGCAATCCACGTGTGTTGGATTCAGTGAGATAGAATTTTCTCCGATTGTTAGCATGGGATGTTTCAACCAAAAGTACAGACATTTCCAAACAGGTAGAGTGTTCCGTGTGTACATTTTCCTTAGGGTGCTTGAGGGCAGGGTGCACGTGCAGAATTTTCGGGGTTGGGGGGACGGGAGGGTGGCTCTGGAATCACACTACCTGGCTTGGGTCCCGGCTGTGTCACAGGTGAGCTTGGGGACGTGGGTGAGATACTTAGCCTCAGTTTCCTTAAATCCCATGGAATTGTTACGAGGATTAAATGAGCTAAAACCTTGACAACCTTTTAAGTAGCTGCTGGCACATAGTCAGCACTGAATAAATGTTAGCTGTATCCTTACTGGCTGTGTGGAGGCACATTTCTGGTTTATCGATTTATTTTTTTAATGTTGGCTTATTTATTTATTTTGAGAGAGAGAGAGTGGGGGAAGAGCAGAGAGAGAGAGAGAGAGAGAGACAGAGGATCTAAGCAAGCTCCACGCTGCCAGCCAAAGCCCACTGTGGGGCTCGAGCTCACGAACCTTGAGATCATGACCTGAGCCTAGGTCAAAGACACGTAACCGACTGAGCCACCCAGGCTCACGCATATCTGGTTTAGATCCCAGATCCGCCACTGGTTAGTCCCTTCTTTTCACGGAGCCCCAGTTTCTTCATCTGTGAAATGGGAACAGGTTTGAAAAGAGGTGTGTGAAAATCACATGTGCAGGCGCTGACGTCTGGTGCATAGTAGGCGCTTGAAGGAACACACTCTCCCGTCTTCTGCCTTCCCCAGCTCTGCATGACTCCCTAAAAGGGAGAGTCTTCAGGGTTGCCAGAGAGTTTTCGATCCAGGCTTCCTTGGGCTCCTGTAGTCCTCAGATGTGGCCTGGAAGATGCTGTCGATTGTGCTTTCTGGCAGGTTGTCTAAGCTAAGGAAGGTGGACCCTTCTACTTCAGAAGTACTGTGAATGTTCACATCGGCTGCACGCCAGTCAAAATGAACATCTTCCCTTCTCTGAGCCATTTTCAGAAGCCAGAACCCAGGGACCCCATGATACTTCTTTTGAGGGGGGTACTGTGGGGCTGCATAGGATGGGGAAGCCTCATGCCAAATTCAGTGCTCTTGAGCCCCTATGGATCCCCCGGAAGGTGAGAAGGCTCAGACTCCCTCCCAAGGTCCTGGTGCCCCTTCCCTGGGAGTTGGGACAGGAAACCTCAGACTCTGGTTGGGGGAAAGGTTGAGGTAAGGTGTTCCAGAGCCTAGAGAAAAACTGGGAGAATTTGTCCAATTTGGTCTCTTCTTGGAGGAGAGCAGCTCTTTGATTTCTTTTTTTTTTTTTTTTTAAGTTTATTTATTTATTGAGAGAGAGAGAGCGAGTTGGGGAGGGGCAAAGAGAGAAGGGGACAGAGGATCCAAAGCAGGCTCTGTGCTGACAGCAGAGAGGCCAGTGTGGTGCTCGAACTCATGAGCCATGAGATCGTGACCTGAGCCGAAGTCAGACGCTTAACCGACTGAGCCACCCAGGCGCCCCCTTTCATTTCTGAATCACCAATACCCCTAGCTCTTAGAAAGATTTATCTTATTATTTCATTCTAGCTCCCCTCACACATCCCTGCTGGGGCCATTCCAGTCCTGTCTGGTGGTGATAGACTCATGTGGCATCTACCAGGAACCCCATCAAGCCCCCTCTGGTTTCCTCCATCCTTCCCAGGTGATGCCAGCTGTTGTTGGGGACCTGCCACCACTTTCTCGGGAACTACCAATTTAAATGTCAATACTGTCACCAGCTGAGAAGTTAGTGGCATAGTCATCTTAAAGTCATCTTTTAAATCAACTCTTGTGCAAATATCAGCCTCACTCCGTCTTGCCAGTCCTCCCCGCCACTTCCAGAGAACTCTGTTATTACCGGCACTGCGTGCTGCCTTTTCCCTGCAAGGGGAGAATCCTAATGAAGTAGCCCGAGCTGGGGGAGTCTACGTGGTCTTGTGTCGCTAGAGTGAGTGTGGTGAGGTCTCCCAGGCCTTTGTCATGCAGACACGCTCTTATAGCCAGGACTTGGCTGTGACTGCATGATGCAGTCAGTGGTAACAGGCTCTGTAATTGCTAATAAAATTTAAATGGCTGCAAAATCACAGAACATCAAAAAAAAATTTTTTTTTTCCTGGCACGTCTAGACAAATTTTGCTGATCCAAGTGAGGCTGTGACTGTGCAGTCTTTTTATTTTTATTTTTTTAATGCAGGCTTGTGCTTTCATCTGTGACACGGCTAGTTTGCAGTTGCCTAATGGCTTTTTAAAAAATTCAGAGACAGATGAGAAAGTAATAATTAAAAGAAGAGGATGTGGTGCATTCATATCATTCAGACACGCGACCAGAGATATTCTTTTGCTTGTAACGCTTGAGAAGAATAGTTTCTGATGGTTTAGAGTGGGAGAAGATGGGGACGGGGCGGGGGGGGGGGGAGCAGGGAGAGAGGCTTTGAGGTCAAAAGCTAACTGTGTCCCCCTCTTAAGCGTTTCAGGAGCTTTTGGCTTTTGACATTGTTAACATCATGTCCTTTGCTAAGATGCCTGCAAAGGGAGTCCCATAAAATGTAAGAATGAAGGAGTGACTTAGGTCTAGAAGGTTTGCTGGCGTCCGCGGATGAAGAGAAGGGACCGAAATCACTTACATGCATGTATGACATGTTCTGCCACCTGGAAGAACATCAGGTTCGTTCCAAATGAGAACATAGTCTCTGAGTCTTTTGGAAAGGCATCGGTTTGCAGGTGCCCGAGTTGTTTATTTCTGTCATCAGTGCCCTTCGTTGTTGGGGGGGGGGGGGGGGGTTGGTGAGGGTGTGGAGGCAGGTTGGTAATCCATGTCTCCGATTCTTGATAGGACGGAAATATGCAGGGCCCCAAAGACCATCTTGGCTCCTGTTGTCTCTTGTCGGGTGTACAGGATCATTCCCTGCTCGCGTTCTTTTGGAATCTGGCAACAAGCTGGTGATTTTGACTCACCTCCCGAGCTAAGAGGAGGTGCTTCAGGGAGGGCAGCCGCGCTACCCGGTGATTTTGTGGTGATCACCCAGCGTGGTGTATTTTTTTTTCTCTTGGCCGCTTTGGGCATTTTGGCCGAGAGAGGGGGCGCTGTGGCAAGAGCCTGCTGGAGCCCTCACCCTTGCCGTGCTGCGTGTCACTGGGCCGCTTCCTGTTGTGCCCCCGGCACAGCCTGCCTCTTGATGTCTTCCCACCTCCCAGATGCTCACGTGGCTCCCAGTGGCCGGGCCGCAGGCGGGCAGCCGGTGGGCAGTGGAGTGAAGCTCTGTCGCCTGATGGGGAGCAGATGCGCTGATGCAGAACGTGGCGGGTCTCAGCCACTTGCTGTCTGACATTCAAAGCCAAACCAGGATCGTTCCCGGCTCCCCGGGACAGAGGAAGCTGGCCGGCCTGATGCCGGGAAGGGGCGAGGGAGACTGCGTCGCCTGCCGCCGCCAGTTGGGGTGGGTTTCTGGGGCACAGCGGCGACGGTGCCTGATGCCGTGACCCAAGGCCTGGCCATTACGCCCAGTCCCTTCCCCGTTCCTGCCGTCACTCAGGACCTCCTCTGAGCTTCTCCTGAGATGGAAATGCAGGTGAGGCCCCCCACTCTTTCCCCAGTTAGCCTTTTCGCGGCGTGCTGGGATATTGGCCCTCGTGGTGACTTGGGGAAGAGCCTGTCTGGCCGCCCTGACTTTGGGGACAGGCCGTGGTGTAGCAGTTACGACTGTATTATTTAGGTCTGCTGAGACACAGGTACCAGGATGGGATCGGGCACTCAGGAGCTTCACTGGGGGTGGGAGGGGGAGGAGGCAGGGAGAGCCCTGCCGGAGGTTTGGCACCGGAGGAAGGAGAGAGGGCAGGGGGAGGGAGAGGAGGGCAGGAGGAGCCTCACACTGCTGGCTCAGCCCACAGAAGGTTCTGCCAGGCCCATGGGATATCCTAGAGCCGCAGGCACCTATTGGAGGAGTCTCTTTCAGGGATGGGCCTGTCTTAGCACACCTGCCATGCCTGGTCAGGGGCTAAGAGCAGCTCATGGGAGGTGTGGCTTTAGCCCAGGTGTGGTAGTGGGTCCAGAGGTCCTCTGCTGGGACTATCAGTCATGCTTCCTGTTCTCAGAGATCTGGGGGGTACATTTTCTTCATTGTCACAGCCACCGCTGAGCCAGGTTATACATTCGTGATTTCTCTTAACGGACATTTACAGAGCACTTTCTGTGCACTTGACCCTTGTTGGCACTGGGGGAAAACAACACATGAGGAAATCCCTGTGCTGTGAGAGCCCTCAGTGAGGTGAGAAGATGAATCCACGAACAGGCAGTGGCAGTGGTATGTGATCCATGCAGGGCAGGGCCACGTCCCGGGTGCTCTCGGATCCCACAGAAGGGACACTAATCTCCCCTGGGGCATCCAGGGCATGTTCTGGGAGAAGGCCACTGTCTAAGCTGAGGCTGGAAGAGCGAAGGTGAGCGAATGACCCAGTAAGAGGTTGAAGAACTCCAACGGAAAGAGGAAACCTACACACAGCCCCTGAGGGTAAGAGAGAGGGTGGTGTCTATTTCGGCATGCCTGTAGTAATTCCTGTGGCTCGTGGGGAGGAGGAGAGATTTTTCAGGGGGTGTTTACAAAGGTACGTGATGGGGAACCAGTCATATGGGGCCTTGTAAACCAACAAAAGACCTTAACTGTGTGCCTTGTGGTCAAGAGGCCGATGAGTGGGTCAGATCCTGCCCTACCACTTCCCAGCTGTGCAGCCCTGGACAAGTCACCTAACCTCTCTGTACTTCTTTGCCATGTCTGTCGAATGTCACAGTAGTCGTGTTCTATCGGGTTGTGAAAATTAAGCGGCTTTCTGTCAAGCTCCTAGAACAGTACCTGTCATGCAGTAAACATTCAATAAATGTCTGTTTCAGTTCTCATCATTATCCTATACTTTAAATCGTCCTGTTCAAAAATCATGGTCAGACAGGCTTAAATGCTTGCCTGCTGGCATCTGACAGTCGCCAGACTTCTCAGAATGACACGACTGGTACATTTTCTGAATGAATAAAAGAGTGCCGTAGTGCTGTCTCGATGGCTCAGGATGCAGCTGCTCCGGATAATATTGACAGAATCAAAAAATGAAAAACCCAAACCTCAACCACTAAGTTTCCTTGACTTTTCTCCCGAACAACAACTGAATGAACCTCGAAGCTGTCGCCACCTGGGGCTCTTGGGCTCTGAGGGACAGTCCCCAACCAGTGTTTCCAGAAGCGGGCTCGGTGGGTCACCTGACTCATCTGTTAATGTAGATTTGGGGGCAACTCAAAACCTGCTGACGCAGAGTGTCCGAGAAGGAGACCCGAGGTTCTGCGTCTTAACCGGCAGTCCAGGTGAGACTTGCTCCCACCGCGCTATGAGACTCACTTGTCCTATGGTTAGACTAACAGTCTCCGTGAAGGAGGAAGTTAGCACAAAGTTTTTACGTTGTCAGCCCCTTTCCATATCAGGGAAGGAAGGATACCCAAGAGAGCATCCCTTCTGAGAAGCCCGGGCAGGTAGGAAGCATCTCAGCTAGTGTGTGGGCCTCCAAAGCAAAACATTCTGAACACAGGGCACTAACTGATGCGATGGCCACGTGCTGAGGGTTAGCATTTTACTTTAAGGTGCATTCACGCATACTGTCTCCTAAAGAAAGCCAACGGATCGCGAGTGCTGTCCCTGCACTGCCCACGGAAGAAAATGACTTTATCTCCGCCGGAAATGAAATTGTCAGCAAGAGGTGCCTGGCCTTTGTAAATCTCAGCAAGTAACTCCCAACAAGATTAAATCCCTGTTAACAGTGGGTATCTCTGGGAGGTGGGATAACGGGCTACTGTTCCTTCCTGATAACTTCTTACAAGTTTTGCACAGGAGGCAGTGTGTGGAGTGCTTCAGAGTGCATAAGCCTGGCATGAGGCTGCCTGGGTCTGTCCTGCTTCCTCTGCGCACTAGGCAAGTTACTGACTCTCTCTGTGCCTCACTTTCCTCATCTGTAACATGGGGAACAAATAGAAGGGATAATCAGATGCCTCACTGAGTTTAAATACATTTATAGCTGTGCAGTGTTTAGGCAATGCTTAACACTTAACTAAGCTCTTGAGAAGAATTAACTATTATTATTATTATTATTTTAAAGTTTTTTAATGTTTATTTATTTGAGAGAGAGAGAGAATGAGGGAGTGTGAGTGCAGGTGAGCAGGAGAGCGGCGGGGAGAGAGGGAGAGAGAGAATCCCTGAGCAGGTTCCACACTCTGTGCAGAGCCCTACACGGGGCTTGATCTCATGGCCATGAGATCATGACCTGAGCTGAAATCAAGAGTCAGATGCTTAACTGACTGAGCCACCCAGGAGCCCCTATTTTTTTATTTTGGAGACAGAGTGTGTGAGAGGGGCAGAGAGACAGAGAGAGAGAGAGAGAGAGAGAGAGAGAGAGAGGGAGAGAGAATCCTAAGAAGGCTCTTCCTTCAGCGTGGAGCCTAATGTGGGGCTTGATCCCGTGACCCTGGGATCATGACCTGGGCTAAAATCAAAAGTCAGATGCTCAACCGACTGAGCCACCCAGGCACCCCTCAGCTGTTATTAATAATAATAACATCATCATCTTTATGTACGTGCATCAGGTAGCTGTAGGGTGATTGGAAATGAGGCATAAAGAGTAAGGCTGCCTCAACTGTAGGAGCTAATGTAGGAGCTAATGTGTGAAAGGTCTAGACTGTCTGCTGTAAAGACCAGAAGGAATTGATAGGGAGCCAGCTGTAGTCTGGTTTGGGGCCTGACTTTTCATGTCTGTTGCGAGGGGTGAGAGTCCTGTTAGTGTTCCACACTTTGCTTCTTGGAGTGCCACGGTTTAGCGCCACAGTGACAGGCAGGAGGGCCAAAGAGCCTGGGGGGCTTTGGACTTGGGCTCTTCTGTCTGAAAGGGAAGCAGCTACAGTTTTCTCTTTTAATACCTGGTGGGTTTGCATAAGATTTTGTTTTTCCCACAGAGGGTCCTGCAGTAAACAGACAAGAAGAGTTGAATCCCACTGGGCCAGCTCCCTAACAAGCCCCTGTTCCCCCTTCGCTCTCTTCTTGGCACCTGCAGCTGCAAAGACAACCCCACGACTGTCCTTTTCCAGGACAGAGCTCGCTTCCAACTACCACAGCACGGGAGCCTCGGGAATTTGTTCTGTGTGATGGGCCCCAGTCTGCTTTTTGGAAGTCTTTAATGGTCGCGTTGGGGTGCCTTAGGTACTAACGAGTTCCCTGTTTTTAGAACTGTTCAGGCTTCGGGTGATATCAAGTTGTAGCTTCACTAATTGCTGGCTGCGTGACTGGGTAATGAATATGAGGCTATAAGCACAGTGTTTCCATACTGTGAATGGTGGGTGTCGGTGACCTGACTGCTCTAATAATCACAATCGACTGGTGAACGTCTGCTTGGGATCCTCTTTTTGCCACCCTGGGAGTCTCTTTTTAAAGTCCTGTTTTAACGCAGCCACCCTGGTACTAGCCGTCAGCCATCCTCACAGACGAGGCCATGGACATGATTGCTAGAGCATCCGATCACGTCCCGCTCTTTCCTTTGCGCTGCAGGGCGTATTTCCGAAGAAACATGAACCGTGGATTGTGTAATCACGCTCTGATGCAAACCAAATCTTGGCAAGTGTGAACGACTATGAAAACAATACATATGTGAAACACACTTCCCCTGTGCTTCTATTTAACGTTCTGGTTCCCATGCCAGGTTTCCCCCTGTGTTCTGCATTTCAGAAATATTTTGTTTTTCATTCCAGACCGTAGGAGTACAAAGGCAGATTTGTTTCATCACTTAATTTGCTAATTCTGCCAGGCTCTTTCTCCCACTGATCAGCAGTCCTCCTTAGAGTCTTATGTGTGAGGCTGGCCTTTAGGAAAATTACATAGGAGTGGTTTCATATTTACCCTGTGCGTGACTGCAGAGGACATGAGTAAAATCAAAACAAAACAAACAACTGAGGAAACAAAACAGTGCCCCTGTGGGGGAATTTTAGGATAAGCTGGTATGCCGCAGCTGAGCAGGGTAGGGGTGCAGACTCTATTTTTGTTCTTGACTCTGCGTGAAACTTAGGGCATGTGCTTTTACTTTATTGAGCTCTCTTTTCCTTCCAAGTAGGAACCTGCTCTCTGACATCCCAGAGATAGGGTTATTTTACAGGATTGACATCACCCAGTTCTTTGACTTCCCTGCTGATGGGAGTACAGAACTAGAAAACCTTAGCAGAGACTGCTGCTCAAAAAGAAGGAAGATGGATGGATGGATGGATGGATGGATGGATGGATGGATGAATAAATGGATGGATGGGTGGGTTAGTGGATGGATTGATGGGTAGATTGATGGATAGATGAATTGATGGATGGCTCAGTGGATGAAATGATGGATGGGTGGGCGAGTGGATGGATAGATAGATGGATGGATGGATCAGTGGGTGAATTGATGGATGGATGGATGAAGACAGAAACTTCTTATTCTATAACCGCATCCCTGCCCAGAAGCCTTCCTGACCTTCCTTTTCATTATACCCACCTTGTCCCTGCTTCCATAGCCCTTCTCTACCTTTGGCTTGTAAACAAGCAGATGCAGTAAGGAGTGGTAGGTAAAATCTTCCAGGTAATATTAGAAGCTTCAGGACAACCAGGAAAAGCCCCACATAATTCTTGTTCACCGTCATCCCCACACCAAACAGTGTCAGCTCTGGCACTTAGAAGATGCTCAGTACCCATTTGTTGGATGAACAAATGAAAGCATCCAATGAGAGAACGGTGACTGTTCGCAAGGACTTTTGGGAGCAAATCTTGGCTTTCCTTCTTGTATCCCTCTAGTACTACTGCTCTTGTGAGAGCTGGTTTTCTATTCATGGGGAGCCAGATGGGATTGCTAAGTAGGAATAGGATTCCTCCCACCTGTAACACACACACACACACACACACACACACACACACACACACAGTTTCTCCCTCAGGACTTCTAAAGGGGTCACCTGATTTGCTTTAACAGCCTGACCTCCTGTCCTCCTTCTGTGCCTCACCTATCCTAATTCCTCCTTGTTAATTAATCATTCTTCTGAGGGTAAATATTCCTCCGGCTCTTTCCTTTTCCTTTGGGGTGTGACCTCTGGGAGAGCCTTGCCTTTCTCTTTCTAAGCCTTTGTCTAGATACCTGTTATTATCAGCTCAGTCATTGCATCCTGATATTTTGCTTGGATTTAAAGACGAGAGGCAGGGGCTAATGAAGGGCTTTCGTGTTCAGGAACACAGGGCACCCAGCAGCTTCAGCGGCTTCTCCATTTAATTCCAGGCTTGTAGGGACACTCACTATGCTTAGCACAGCCCTGGAGAGGGTGGCAGGGAGCACATTCAGGCCTCCCCTGCTCAGCACTTCCTACACAGCCTTGGTACCTGTGCTCAGAGGAGGAGCCAAAACACCGGAAGGACATAGTCTGCAGTCTTCCTGGCCAGCACAGCATACTCTGGTGCAGAGAACTAACTATTGCCATGGGTATGCACTCTGCCTTTTCTGGGCCTTAGTTCTCTCATCTATAAAGGGACTTGATCTTCTCCAACCCCCATTACAACTACAGATGCCTGTGATTTAAAATAGAATGTCCTTCCCTCTGTGAAAATACAGAATGGTTTTCTGGCACGTGGGCATACACACGTAGGAATGGATTTAGGTCTGTTGAGGCTTATGCAGAATGCTGGCGACCCTCAGTGAGCAAGTTGGTGAACAGGCTCTGGGTCAGACTATAAAACTTTTACCTGCGGACCAGGCACTATACCCAGTGCTCTGCATGGATGATCTCCTTTAGTCATCACAACTATCCCATGAGGTAAGTCCTACCAGTACTCCCATTTTACTGATGAATTGCGGCTTGGAGAAGTTAGGTCATTGGCTGAAGCAGTTTGGGAGTCACGAGTCAGGTTAGGAAAGCAGACATGCAGGCTTGAGGGAGCGGCTTGACCTCTCTGCTCTGCTGCCCCCTGCAGGTAAGTGTGTGCCATGGCGGATCTGTACCAAAAGGTTTCTAGGGCTCAGATGCAGCTTTCCTGCCTCCCTTGTAAAGGGAGTGCATGTTAAATGTCCCGCCTGTCCCATTCCCATGCAAGAAAGGATTGCATTTGAAATGTCTGAAGTCATGCCTGACTTTGCTCCTCTGCCCAGAGGGCCCAGCAGGGGCCTGAAGCGTTAAAACCTGTAGGAGGGTTCATTTCAGTGATGCTTTGCTATCTTTCATAAAAATTGGCAGCAGGCAAATCTCAGGGCAATCTGCACTAAAGATGTCTGGCAGGAGGGCACCTGAGTACCTCTCCCCTCTACCCCAGGACCCTCCTTCCATTCTGGTCTAGAACTTTGCAAACACTGTGTATATCATAAAGGCATGGGATCTTGGTAAACTACAGATTCTAATTGAGTGAGTCAGGGCCGTGGCTCCCAGGGGGTTACCGATGCTGCAGATCTGAGGTCTACACTTTGAGCAGAGAGGTTCTAGAGGCCATGGTTTCCAGGCTGCATCAGAATGCCCCGGAGGCCTCAGTAAACAACTTCCCAGGACCTTCCTGGGAATCTCAATCACCAGAGTGAGGAGGGGACCCTGGAGCTGAAGTGTTTCTGGGAGCACACTATAAGAAACGCTGCCCAGTCCAGTGGCTCCTAAGCCACTGTGGTTGTCTGAGTCCTCTGCAGATTGAGGTCATCCTGGGAAAGAGTGGCTCATGGGCCTAGAGTGGGGCCAGAATTCTCTGTGTGCTGTTTCCCCAGGTGAGTCTGACCTGCATTCCAGTTTGGGAACTCACCTCTTTATCGTCAGTCTTTCCCTGGCCCCAAATTCTTCCTCAGGCCAGAGTCCTACAGGCCCCTGCCCTGTCCTTGTCCTTTGTTGTGCCTAGTTTGTGACACAGCCCTCTGTAGTATGGCTTTCACATGCACCACAGTCATGAATTTGCTCTGGGGAGGATCCCAGGAAATTCCTGGGTGTCAGATCCAGTGTCGAGATCCGACCTTACCTGGCCCCCAAGCTGTGTTGGACACTGCGGACCACATCCTTCACTTCCATCTTTTGTTCACTGGGATTCCATCCCCTATTTCCAGGCTGCCCTTCTCCCTGGCGGGGAGGCCCTCTTGGTCTGCTTCCTGCATCATTATTTACCAGAAATAGATTCCTTCCTTCTCGTCTAATACTCCGCCCACTCCCCACCTTGGAGGTCTCCCCCCCTCCCATAAACTGGTGATGCCGAAATATTTATTTCCTGAATCATCTTCCTAAACCACAGACCAAATCCTATTACTACTACCTTGCTTAAAGCAGGAGGCAGAGGACTCTGAAGCCAGTCAGCCTGGGCTCGGATCCTGGCCCTGCCACTTGGCAGCTGGGAAGTCTTGACCGAGTCATTGAACTTCCCGAGGCTGCCATTTTCTCATGTGGAGAAGGGGATGAGGCACCTCGTCTATGTAGAGTTCCCTGCACTGGAGTTGGTATAATGTGAGCACTCAGTAGATAACCCACTTCGAGGTTTGTTTGTCTTTTAAATCCTTAGATGTGAGGAATATGGATAACAGTAGACTTCCAGGGGCTCCCAGGTCCCCCATGGAGTAAAGGGGGCTCCGAAGTCCCACAGAGACCTCCTGGCTGGCTCTGCCTGTCTCACTGGCTGCAGCTCCTGCCCCGCCTTGCATGCCTCCCTAGCCACTCAGGCTCATTCCTCTGGGCCTTTGCACATGCTCTTTTTCCCTCTGGGCTTCTGTCCGCCAGCACAGCCTTCAGCCTCCATGGTGCCTCCCCTGCCTCCCCCGGGAGTAAAGGGCCATGTTCTCCTTTGTGCTTCTGCTTAGTCTCACGGGTTCTTCTAACTCATGTGTCCTGTAACAACTTCACTTGCTTGTATGTTTATATCCCTGTTAGACTGTAAGCTCTTTAAGTCTGTAAGCCAGGCCTCCCTGGGATGAGGTATGGCTGACTCTGTGGACTGTGTTTTTTTTTGTTTTTGTTTTTTTTTTAATGTTTATTTTTGAGAGAGACCAAGTGTGAGCAGGGGAAGGGAAGAAGGAGAGGGAGATAGAATCTGAAGCAGGCTTCAGGCTCTGGGCTATTAACACAGCCCGATGCAGGGCTCATTCAGGAACCACGAGATCAGGACCTGAACCGCAGTCGGATGCTTAACTGACTGAGCCACCCACATGCCCCTCTGTGGACCATTTGAATGAATGAATGAGTGACATTGAAAATCAGAAGCAAGTTCAGTGGCAGACAAGGCAAGCAAGCTGAATGTTTGAGGTGATCTTACCTTGTTATGGACAAAAATGTCGGAATCATCCTTGAGGCCTCTCTTTTGCTGACTGCCCTTTCTCCCTGATCCCGCCTATTAGCAAAAGCCAGTCAGCTCTGCCTCTAAAGCAGTGGTTCTCAGCCAGGGGTGATTTGGGCTCCCAGGGTTAGTTATTTGGCCATGTCTGGAGACATTCTTGGTTGTCAGAACTGGGGATGCTGCTGGCATCTAGTGGTGGAAGGCAGGGATGCTGTGAAACATCCTGCCGTGCATGGGACAGTCCCCCACGCCAAGGACTTTTCCAGCCCCAAATGTCAACAGTGCTGCGGTTGAGACACCCTGATCTAGAAGGTTCTGAGTCAAGTCCGTGCACAGCTCTCTGTCTTCACTACTCCCACACACCTCCAGGCACTGTTGTCCCCTCCTGGAACGACTTCCTGCTTCATTTGCCTGATCCCACTCTCCCAAGGGCAGCCCAAGATCTTTTAGAAAAGTAAATAAAATCACTCCCCTGTAACACTTCCCATCACTTTCACTTGGAATCAAACCCAGACTCCTTCCCTGAGGAATCCCTCCTGGACCTGGCTCCTGCTTTCCCTGCCTCGCCCCGGGGGCAGCCTGCTTCAGCCTTGCCTGGCTGCCCCTCCTGTTCCAGGGCCTTTCCAGTCTTTGTCACTGGTGTGTTTTTGTGATGGGCTCTCCGCCTGGGCTGCTCTCCCCTCTCATCCCTGCTTGGCTGGCTGCTGCTTGTCATTTAGTTCTCATCGTAACTGCTTTGGCCTCTGAAATTCCCTTCCTGATTATCCATACCAACCATGCACCCACAATCACATCTTCTGTCTCCGTGGAGCACTTAGCACTGTCCGATTTTGTCTGTGTGTTTGTTGGAGCTCCATGAGGGCAAGACCTCCCCTGCCTGGGATAGGGCTGTGTCCTCTACTGCCGAGAACAGTGCTGGCGTGTGATCAGTTACCAATAAAGTGTGGTGGGAGTAGGGGTGCTATTAATAGCTTACATTGGTGCAGTAGAGCCTAAGAAGTGCTCAACATGATTTACATTTAATGCCCACAATTGCTTTATGAGATTGGGTACTATGATGGTCATCTCCACTTTACAGATGAGGAAACTGAGGCACCGCAAGTTAAAAATTGTATCACTAGATAGGGACAGAGCTGGGATTTGAGCATAAGCAGTCTGACTGCAGACTCTTTATATATATATATAATATATATATATATAATGTATATATATTATATATATATATTATATATAATATATATATATTGTGTATATATATATATTATATATACAATTTATTGCCAAGTTTATTGCCAAGTTAGGTAACATACAGTGTATGCAGCGTGCTCTTGGCTTCAGGGCTAGATTCCCGTGATTCATCGCTTACATACAACGCCCAGTGCTCATCCCAAGTGCCCTCCTCAATGCCCATCATGACAGCAGAATCTTAATCATTCCATCACTCAGCCACACTGTTGAGGACATGAATGTGGAATACAAATGGCGGCACATTCACACCCATCCTTCACCGAATGCTTAGATATTAGGCAGCCTTTTCAGAACTGGGATTCTGCTCTGGGTTCAAATCCGCCCTGGGTTCAAATTTTGTGACTGCCTCACATTTTGTGATGTATTCACTTACATCTGGGTTATGAGGAGAGAGTACCAAAAATCTCTTTTCTCTTAAATGGTTAGGTCTTAGTGTTCTGTACGCTTTACTCTGACGCCTTATCATGTTTCCTTTGTTGCTTTGGCCACTAGGAAACTCACAGCCCTGATGATAGTAATCCTGTAATACTGTATGGAGTGCGTCTTGTCTACTACCTTCTTTCTTTTGCTTTTGCCTATAACATCCTGTTCTCCTTGTTTTTTTTACCGATTTTTTTTCCTGTGGCAACTCAAACGATTTATGAGTTGAGATGGAGCAAAAATAAATATATATGGAAAGTATGTCCCTGGAAACATTAATCCCTCTGATTGTCAGCATTTTCTATGCAGTGTTAGTAACCAATGTTCTCAGTTTTTTGGTGGAATGTAAATTGGATAAAGTCCACCAAAGTGGCTCAGGACACACAGCAAGAATTTAGTAAGTGTTAATTACTTTATCTTTTTTCCCTCATTTATGGTGAGGAGGAGGGGCTCTCAAACTACCATCTGGTCTAGTGGAGGTGTTGGAAGGCCTGGGTGGTTTAATATGTCTTATTGAGCCATTCCTATCCACTACTAACTGGTGAGCTCCATTACAGAGACCCATAGCAAATGACAGCCTGTCATCTTGTCCTGTCTTTGGTGCTATTTCCATGACAGTAAATTGGTTTTTGAGCAGCAGAAAGATATTAGGTGTAGTAGATGGAAAAGACTCCGCCCCTGTGCATTGAACTTGTACATGAAGTGTAGCCTGACAAACAGAAAGCATTTACTGGAAAGAAAATGAGTCAGACTCACAGAAACTTTTTATTACTATGGCAACAGGGTACTTGGCCAGTCCCTCTTTGGCTAGAGCATAATATACTGGTGAGGAATGTCAGCTGTTATGTTTCAGTTGCTTATTAGCTCGTAAAATGTCCTAGTTTACATACTAATTGTTGCCGGAGAAAATAGTCCTATTTTAAGATGACCCAGTCACCCATTTCCTGGTACTAAGCCACTTTGGGGCTTAACAAAAAATAATAATTACAGTAATAAAAGCTCTTAGCCTTTCTGATAACAGGCATCTTCTGTCTTCTTATTTAATCCTTACCTACTTTGTAAGGTTGATTTCATCATCCCATTTTACAGATGAGAGAGTAAAAGCCCAGGGCAGGTAGGTAATTTGCCCAAGGTCTCAGTTCTGGGAAGGGGCAGAATCGGGATTTGAATCCAAGTTCCATTTGATTCCTAACCCTTTGTTTGTTTGTTTTTTAACCATTAGTAGAGAGTTAGGTCTTTCTTTAAATCAGAAAAGGCTGAAGTTCAAGAGTATTGACCTTTTCCCGGTGTAGGGTTCTTCACTCTTGAAATGTTGACATTTTGGGGCCAGATAATTCTTTATTTGTTGGAGGGGATCCCCCTGTGCATTATGAGACTTTTGGCAGCATCCCTGGTCTACCCACTGGATGCCAGTAGCACTCACTCCTCCCCTTCCACCACCAATATTTTTTAAAAGATTTTATTTTTAAGTAATCTCCACATCCAGCATGGGGCTCAAACTCACAACCCCGAGATTAGGAGTTGCATTCTGTACCTACTGAACCAGCCAGATGCCCCATCCTCCCCCCTCCAGTATTGCCAAATGTTCCCTGGGGAGCAAACCAGAAGAACGAGGGAGGAATTCAGACAATTTCCTTCCTGGAAAAGAACAACTCTTTCATTTCTGATGTCACCAACCCTCCTGGATCTCAGAAATTCTTAGAAAGTTTTGTTTCCTTATTTAGTTATATTCAGGGAGTTGTGCAATTCTTGCTGCTACCTAATTTTAGAACATCTTTATCACCCCCAAAAGAAACCCCATTCTTCTCCCTTCCTCCCTCCCCCAATCCCTGGGAGCCACTAATCTATTTTTGTTTTTTTTGTCTCTATGGATTTCTGTATTAGATGTGGCCTTTATGCGTAGCCCTTTCACTTAGCATGATGTTTTCAGGTTTCATCTGTTTTGGATCATGCATCAGTACTTGATCTTTTTATTGAACAAATAACATTCCATTATATGGAATGAATAACTTCATTATTTTGCATGTGGGTATCCAGTTGTCCCAGCTGTTTGTTGAAAAGACTGTCTTTTCCCTTAATGAATTTTCTTGACACCTTGTCAAAAATCCGTTGACTGAAAGTGATGGTTTGTTTCTAGACTCTCAATTTTATTCTGTTGATCCATAAGCATTTGAATCTGTAGATCAATTTGGAGAGTATTGGTATCTTACCAATACTTAGTCTTCTAATCCATGAACATGGGATGTCTTTTCTGTTTATTTAGTTCTTAAATTTCTTTGAACAGTATTTTGTAGGTTTCAATGTACAGGTCACAAGACCTCTGGTTAAATGTATTCTTAAGTATTTTATTTGTTTTATTTATTTGTTTTAATGCTATTATAAATGAAATTGTTTTATTAATTTCATGTTAGGATATTTGATTGCTCGTATATAGAAGTTCAATTTATTTTGATATTTTCATCTTGTGTTCTACACCCTTGCTGAAGTTGTTTGTTAGTTCTAAGAGTTGTTTGTGGATTTGAGATTTAAAAAAATACACTTACAGCTATACATTTCATTCTCAATACTGCTTTAGCTGCATCCTGTGAATTTTGGCATGTTGTTTTTGTTTTCATTCATCCCGAAGTATTTTTCTAATTTTGTATTTTCTTCTTCCACTCATTGGTAACTTGTTGGTAATTTCTACATAGTTGTGTTTATTCTGGTATTGGTAATATTGACAATTTTCCACATAGTTGTGAATTTCCCAGATTTCCTTCTGTTATTGATGTCTAATTTTATTTCAGTGTGACTGGAGAACATACATTGTATTATTCCTTTTAAATGTATTGAGGTTTTTTTTTTAATATTTATTTTTGAGAGAAAGAGAGAGAGAGACAGCATGTGAGTAGGGAAGGGACAGAGAGAGACAGAGACAGAATCTGAAGCAGGCTCCAGGCTCTGAGCTCTTAGCATGGAGTCTGGTGCGGGGCTTGAACCACAAACTGTGAGATCACGACCTGAGCTGACATCGGATGCTTAACTGACTGAGCCCCCCAGGAGCCCCATATATTGAGGTTATTTTATGGGCTAATATTTGGAATACCCTGGAGAATGTTCCATTACCGCCTGAGAAGAATATGTGTCCTACTGTTTTGGTTGTGATTTCAATGGATGTCTGTTAGATGTGGTTGGTTTACTGTGTTGTTCCTTTCTGCTCATCTGTTTTCTTGCTGATCTTCAGCCTAATTATTCTACCCATTATTGAAAGCAGGCATTGAAGTCTCCAACTCTTACTGTTTAAATATTTCTTTCTCCCTTACTGTTTAAATATTTCTTTCTCCCATGTATTTTGGGACTCCGTTTTTAAGTGTATGTATTATGTCTTCCTGATGGATTGACCATTTCTTTGTCTCTAGGAACATATTTTTATCACCACTTCTATTTTGTTTTCGTTAGTATAGTCACTCTAGCTCCATTGATTTGGGATTGCTTTGCTTTGTTTTGTTTCGTTTTTTTTAAAGCTTCCTGAGTTATTGTGATGTGCATTCAAGATTGAGTCACAGCTCTTACTGGATAAGTTAGAAGCTGAGGGTCGGTGTTTTGTTTTTAAAGCCAGCCCATAGCTACTGAGAGATGCTCTCCATGGGATTATGTGATTCCTGTGACTGGTGTTGAAGGCATCATAGAAACCTCCAGATCCCTTGGTGGAAACCGTTCCTGGAGCCAGATTTGTGGTGTGTTAAGCCATTGTTTTCAGGCTACCTTGTGACAGACTGAATGTCCTCCTGCTCGGCTTTTCAGAGCCGCCTCCCTTGTCTCACTCTGTTGGCAGCAGCCAGCAAAGGATTATGCCTCATGTCTGTGAAGGCACGTCCTGCTGTCCTGTGGATCTGACGACAGTGTAATCCTCCTTCATAGGCCTTTCTCTGGCTCTTTTGGCCAGCGTTGCACCATTAAGGAGACAGTGTCTGAGTCCCAGGGTCCTTCTGTCCCTGTGGATGTGTGGGGAGGGGCGGGTAAGGGGGGCTGTCAGAGACACTTCTAGGAGGCTGATCAGAAGTGAGCTTCCTTTTCACAAGGCTGAAGGTAAAGAACTTGCACAGAAATGAAGGCATTTTTTGGAAGAAAAACCTCAGCGTTTGCCGAGGGCCCAAAGGGTGGAAGCAGGTAGAGGCCCTGAAGAGTAAAACCTGCCTCTTTGGGCAAAGGTGATGTCCCTCATGCCCAGCAAGATGGAAGGTGATCTAGAATGGATTCTCCTTTATTTGTTTCTGTTCAAACCTTTAAACTTTGATTCTCGCATCATCCCCCTTTCCCCCCACATTTTTTTTTAATCACTCACCCCCTCCCATTTCTTAGGAGTTGGCCCTTGGATATCACCTTTCCTTGGATGATGCCTTTATCAAAGTATCCTTTATAAACTGGAAACTAGTCAGTTCTAGCATGTCTGTTCCCACATCTGGTTTTCATCCCGGGGACTCTGATCCACTGTCAGGAAGTTTTTTCTCCAAGCGGTGAAAAGCCTCTGGAAGCTAACTTATCTGACCCACGTTTATTTATTATCTTTTTCGAGCTTATCCTCTCAAACTTTGTCTATAGAAAAATCAGATGGGAATGTCTTGGTTTCCTACTTACGGGTTCTCTGGAATTTTCATTCCAATATATATACATACACACATACCTTCATGCACATATGTTTGTGCATTACAAATAGCTAAAATTAATAACCCGGAAAAAAAACCCCTTAGGTTATAAGATAATGTCATAATCCCAAACTTGCTAACTTTTTCCCTTTCGTTCTTAAAAATATTTTAAAGGGCAGGGCACCTGGGTGGCTCAGTTGGTTAAGCGTCTGACTTCGGCTCTGGGCATGATCTCATGGTTTGTGAGTTCGAGCCCCTCGTCGGGCTCTGTGCTGACAGCTTGGAGCCTAGAGTCCGCTTCGGATTCTGTGTCTTCCACTCTGCCTCTGCCCCTCCCCTGCTCATGTGCGCGCGCATGCTGTCTCTCTCTCGTACTCAAAAATAAGTGAACATTAAAAAAAATTTTTAAAAATATTTTAAAGGGCAGGGCACCTGGGTGGCTCAGTTGGTTAAGCGTCTGACTTCGGCTCTGGGCATGATCTCATGGTTTGTGAGTTCGAGCCCCTCGTCGGGCTCTGTGCTGACAGCTTGGAGCCTAGAGTCCGCTTCGGATTCTGTGTCTTCCACTCTGCCTCTGCCCCTCCCCTGCTCATGTGCGCGCGCATGCTGTCTCTCTCTCGTACTCAAAAATAAGTGAACATTAAAAAAAATTTTTAAAAATATTTTAAAGGGCAAGGACAGGCACTTAGAATCCCCTTATTGTTTATAGTGCCCTTTTTCCTGAAAGCCCCAAAAATATTATAGACTTGGCTGTTCAGTTCCCTCAGGGCTTTTTGGGAGTAAGGAGGATATTTACGTGCTTACCAGAGCCTCATAATATTCTTGTGAGTCCGTAAAAATTTTCTTCATAAAACACAAGTCTGACAAGTCACTTGCCTGGCTGGCTCGCGGGGTGGGTACGTGTCTAGGTGCTCCCTGCCTCTGCCATAGATCGTCTCCTGCCACATCCGTGTTCCACACTCCCTACACTCTCCCAGGTTCTGTACGGATGGGCTCAGCCCTGCCACCACTCAGCTTTTATTCATGTCACTCATTTTTCCTGGAAGCCCTTCCCTCTCCACTTCCACTAACGCATCCCTACTCATCTCCTAGACGACTGACATGGCCGTCGTTTGTGCTGTGTTCCCTGGGGCAGAATGGGACAGGAAGTGCTTGAAAATAATAGTCATAAATAATAACAGTAATAATAGCTAATGCTGTAATTATACTGTATGATACTCTAACACTGTATAGGATACTGTTGTGGTGTAATGTTAAATAAGAATGGCTAAGGTGTAATGTATGTAACAATAGTTAAGACAGTATCAACTGTCATAGCTAATACCGTGTTCCAGAAAAAGACGAAGCAACTATTGTATTGTGTCCTTTAATCTCCGCGGCAACCCAACGAGGTAGATACTGTTAATGTTGCCATTTCCTGATGAGGAAATGGAGGCACAGAGAGGTGAAATAAGTTGCCATAAATTATGTGTCCAGTAAGTGGTGGAACCAGTGTTTGGACCCTGGCAGGCTGACCTCTAACCCTACTGTTGAAAGACGAATGTTTATACAGCTTATGTAGCACTTACCACATCTCATGGCAACGATCTGTTTATTGTCCTTTGTTTTCTTCTTTTTCTCCTCCTCCTCCTCCTTCTCCTCCTCCTTCTCCTCCTCCTTCTCCTCCTCCTTCTCCTCCTCCTTCTCCTCCTCCTTCTCCTCCTCCTTCTCCTCCTCCTTCTCCTCCTCCTTCTCCTTCTTCTCCAGGTGCTCCTTAGCTAGAGGCACCTTGCTCCCAGAAGTTATATTTGAATGTTTGATTCTCTTTGCAACCCCACTTGGTCCAACGTGTAGCATAGAGAGTCTGAGAATTAACGTTAATGCAAAGAATAACTGAAAGAGGAAGCCCTTAGTCTAAACATAACATCGGTTTCCACCTCATTTTTCTCCGGGCCATCCATATATGGGAAGAACAGTTTGTAGACCCATGGACCATGTTAGGGAGGAGAAGACATGATCAGATCCCTACTAGATGTCAAGTATTACAGTGTTTTTTCTACATGCAAAATCTCATGTTATTTTCCAGCAGCTGATGAGGTCTGTTCTATCTGTACGCCCCTTTTACAGATGAGGACGTTGAAGCCAGTGGAGGTTAAGTGACTTGTCCTTGGTCTCTGGGATTATGTGGCAGAATTGGGGATAGAAGCCCAGAAGCTTCTGAACCCTAATCCCTTCTGACCTCTTAGCCCCAAAGCTCCATAACCTCCTGTATTGTCTTGAAAGAGGTGATTCGAAAGAATTTTCTGACAGTCTTCTGTTGAAGCTGTGGCAGCTAGATGCCTTCTTTCTGTATTTATGTTCCAGTGAGCATGTGGTCTTTTGCTCTCTCTACTCCCGAGTGTGTATCTTTGAAGCAGCCCATATAGTATTTTAGGAAGAAATAATACATTGTGATATCTGATCAATAAAACTTGGAGTCTGCCGTGGAAACTCGGAGTCCTCTCCAGTAGTCATGCGGCATTGAACTACTGTAACAGGCAGAACGCCTTTTGTTGTTGTTGTTTTTGTCGTTGCTTGTTTTGTTTTGGTTTTGCTCAGGTAATAGTGGATGTGCAGACTTGAATTCCAGGCATGGATTTGGCTTTCTGGGGAGTGTGTCCTCTGCATCAGGACCACCATGAAGCACCTGTTTGTTCCCCTCTCCTAGACTTCTTAGAGAACCCAGGCATGTTGTTTTTTTAAAAAGCCTGTTACTTTTTATAAGGCTCTTTTTGCTTTCTTGCTTCCAACCATGAAGTCATGTTTGACTTTTCAGAGGAACCACAGTTTGACATTTTACAAAGCGAACCAGGGGACTGAATATAGTAGCAATTTTGGGTCCATTACTTTTTGCGAAATTTTTAGCCAGTGATGGCTGCACGTGGGCGATCACTCCGGGTGTGTGTGGGGGGGGGGGGGGGGGAGGCAGTGTGCATGTTGATTCAAATTATATGAATTTTATAATCTGACTTTTTTTCTGATTCATAGTTTGGTGTAGATAATGCTCACGTTTTTAGTGTGAGCTGAATTGCAGCTGGCTCGTGGCACATTTCTTATGAGAAATAGGGTTTTAATTCTCTTTTGTTTTAATTTTTTAATGTTTGTTTTTGAGAGAGAGAGAGAGAGAGAGAGAGAGAGAGAGAGAGAGTAGGAGCAGGGGAGGGGCAGAGAGAGAGAGGAAGACACAGAATCCAAAGCAGGCTCCAGGTTCCAAGCTGTCAGCCCAGAGCCCGATGTGGGGCTTGAACTCACGAACTGTGAGATCATGACCTGAGCCGAAATCAGACATCCAACCAACTGAGTCACCCAGGTGCCCCATGGGTCTTAATTCTTTTTAGTTAAAACATACTGGGTACTTTTTCCTGACCTGAGAAGGAATCTCGTATTGACCCCCTTTCAGTTCTCCCAGTACTACATTGTTTCTGCCTCTTGGCCTTTGCACGTGCTGTTCCTCCTTCCTGGAACAGTCCCACCAGCACTGAAATTTTATCTGTGGCAGAGCTGTCTCCAGTGTATCTTCACTCTTTGCAGGTATGACACAGAGTTTGTGAATTAATGTTAGTGTGAGTGAATAAGTATGTAAGGCCTAAGACTGTCTACACATTGCATTCGTTTCTACCTTAGCTATGTGCGAAGTGGCTTTGCTGAGGCCTGCTTTCTTCTGAGCAGCCTTTTCTGACATCAACCTCTCCCTCTGTTTGAGATTGGGTGACCTCTAGCTCCCCCATCAGGGCACTCATGGCACTGCATGCAGAAGCTCACTTCCTTGTCTGTGTCCTTCCTCCGCTCCCAGTTAGGGAGTACTGTTGGATCACCACAGAACTGACCCAGTGCCTGACGTATAGCAGGATGCTCAGGAATATTTTATTTGCTAAGAGGGAGCAGCAAACATGTTTTGGCCTCTTTATCCCTATTTTGCATTATGCATTATGCATAAATCCTTAAAAAGTAGACAGAACTTAAGGGGTTTTAAAGTTCAAAAACGGCCTTTTTGCCGGGACAGCAACCATTGGAATATGAGCCCACAGCTTTTACGTGTAAAGCAGAGTTATTTTGTGTCTTGCACATGAACATGGAGGAAGAGAGAGCCTGTGGAAATGGAGAAGGATCATAAAGAGGCCCATGGTTTTCTTGTGGGTGCTCTTTTAATGATAACTACGCTACCTGGGATGCCAGTGCTAGATTTGACCAGGGTGGTGGCCAGACTAGGCCCACAGTGGCCCCATAGCCAGAATCCCTGCAGTGGCTGCTGGTTTGTGCAGTGGCAACAGCAGGAAGAAAGGACTGAGGAGGTCATTTATTCTCGGGGCATAGGACACAGGTAGAGTCTGTCCGGTAGGGTGTTTGCATGAGAGTGTCCATTGGAATCCTCTGTGCTTAATACAAATGCAGACCTCCTAGGAGAGAGGCCCCGGAATTGGCATCTTCACCAGCACCCCTCTCCAGGGATCCCTCTGCGGGGGGATCACTGACCCCCTTCTTTGTTAAACACTGCGTTATGGGACATGACGTTCTGGAGAAATGTGAATTTCTGGAGAAATGGGATATGACTGTCAAGGAGGACCGTCTTTGGAGTGAGAACCTACCCTTTGTCGGGCCCTTAGAGGGGACAGTGCAGCCTAGGAAAGTTAGCGCAAGGAGCATCTCCTGAAAGGAGGGACACTTTGCATTAGCCCGTGATTCGTGTAACCCAGGGAAACCAATTCCAGCAAAGATTGATGGTCTGCACCCGGTGCAAATTTAAAAGATAAAAAGAAGAGTCATGGTTTCCTTGACTGGATAGGAATGTCCCCTTCTCTGCAAAGTAATGAAATACACAGATGTTAAAATGAGGAGAGACAGAGATAAATGGAGAATAATGGAGCACCGGCAGCTGTGAAGGGCCCGCTTAACATAAACACTGAGGAACCGTGGGGTGTTCGCAGCCTGTGTGCTTCGAGGAATATCATTGCCAACCGGGGAGAATCAGCCTATCCTGGGCTGGAGGCTTTACCTGTAGCCATCTGTGGCCAGAAGACAGTACCAGGAGGCCGTCGATGATCAAAAGGATGCCCAAATGTGAAATATGCATATCCTTTGACCTACTGGTTATACCTTGAGGAGATATTGTACAAGTGGGGAAAATAGTATATGTATCTGTATGTGCGTTGTTTATTGAAAACACCCCAAATATCCATCAGCAATGGGACTTATGGGTACAGAGATGCAGTAAAATTACCTTTAGCCATTAAAAGTGATTGTGTGCACCTATAGTTATCAACATGAAAATGTCAATATATTAGTAAGTGACAAAAGCAAGTTTTGAATAACGTAGTATTTTATGGATGCATTTAAACAAAACTGCATGCTCAGATTTCTATGTATTTAGTAATTATTGAGTAACCTGTGTGCTAGGCACTTTTCTGGGCATTGGAGTTACAACAGTGAACAAAACAGTGGGCCTTGGAAGTGAAGTGCCTGGGACCCACAGCATTGACATCATCTGGGAGCATTAGGAATGCAGAATCCTAGGCTCCACTTGAGACCTGCTGCATTTTAATAAGGTCCTAAGGCTATCCATTTGCACACAATAGTTTCTGAGACCTTGCTTTTTGGAGCACTGTTTACCAAAATGGCCACTGTGGCTTTTCCTGGGCGACAGCAGTTTGGGGCAGTTTTTACATTTACCATGTACATTTCTCTGTAGTTTGAATTTTTCACGGTGAGCTGTGTCATGAGGATGGTAATTTTCCGGAAGAGCTTAAGGCTCCTGCTTCTGGTTCTTTGGGCTTTCACGGGCACACACTGGCAGGATCCCGGAGCAAGAATTGGAGGCAGGCAGGGGCGGTGGAGGTAGCAGCTGTTGCTTATTTGGCCCCCTACAGACATGTTGGAAGAGAGACCCCAGATATTCGTGTTTATAGCTGGAGCTGTTGCCACAGCCTGAGAGATGCCGCAGGTCTGATGAGTCGATTTCCTGGCTATTGTGGCTGAACAGAGAGGCTGTGTCGTTGCAGCTCCTGTCTGACTCTTCTGTGGGATCACTACCCAGGGAGGGTCTGGGCCAGGAGCTGTAGACAGCAGGCCCACGCTGCAGCACTGGCATCCTCCAGGACCAGCGGGTAGCCCTGAGCCCTTTCTGGACAGATGGGAGCCCCGGCCTGAAGCCTGATGCAGAGCATTTCTCTCCAAGGCATGGAAAGTTCTGGCCATGTGGAACTTTCAGTCTCATAGGAGCTCTCCTGAATGTGATCCCTGATGTGGGGTTTGGCAGGGTGTGGGTGTGAAGCACCCTGCCTGAAGCACATCATAGTTGAAAGAGGCTAGACTCGGGACTGAGAACTGGATTCTAGGCCAGTCAGATCCTAAATAGCTGTGTGACTTTGGGCGCGTCTCCAATCGCCTATCCTCAGGCCTCCCTTTTCTCCCTTGTTGAAAGTGAGAATTCGTTACTGAGCAAGCTGTGTGAACCACCTGCCGTGCTCCAGATGTTGTGCATAGAAAGGTCAGGTCTTTGCTGTGAGGGCCGCACAGCCTGACCACACCAAATGTCTCCTGGTTCCCCTCTAGTTCTGACGTAATCCCCCAATATTGGTCTGTCCTGCATTTGGGAGGCGAAAGCAGTTTTTGCTTAAGACCGTAGTGAGTAGAGATTATTGCGGGTTTGTTTATGTCCTTGCTGGTAAAATTAACAAGTTGGCAACCATTTCAGTCTTTTTACCCATGCCTATCTCCCTTAAAAAAAAAAAAATTATTTTTATTTTTATTTTTTATTTTCCTGACCCGTGAAAATCAGAACTGTGACAACCTGGCTGTAAGGAGGGAGGGGACACAGATCAGGAAATAAACCAGCCCCCAGGAGAGCCCCAGTTTCTTGTCCTTCTGCTGGTGAAAGCTGCCACCTTGCAAAGTTCATGGGGCAGGTACTCAAAAAATCGTGAATTCAGGTATTCAGTGGCGTGGAGTCCCCCTGTCCCCCTTTGTCAGGGTGATTTGAGACACAGTCAGGCTTCCATCTTCTGCCCGGGGCTGCCGAGTTTCATGCTGAAATCTCCCTGTCGTGGAAATGGGGGCTGGGGGAGGACAATGCAGACTTGGTCCAGCAGCCCCCCCAGCCCGCCAAGTGGGTTGTGCAAGCAGGGAGCAGCCGACAGCTGCTGTCAGCGGCTGGCTTCTCTCTGAGGCTCAGCCAGGCGCTTGGCCGGCCGCCTGTGATCCGCCTCGCCAGTTGCCTTAGCAGGGGCCCGATGGCGCAGACGTAAATCATAACAGGACCGGCTCCCTCTGACAGAGACCGCGACTGAGCATCGCTGACAAGGCAGCAGGTCTCATTACTAATCCTTGAAAAGGGTTCAGGGGCAGGGCCAAAGAGCTGGTTAATTGAACGATAGCTAATTCATTTATAATTATTCATATTCTTTTTCTTTGTCTCATAAAGTCTGGTCCTTTGGAGCTGGACTGGGGCTTAGAAATATCTGAAGAGGCAGAAGAGCAGACGAGTCAAGAGGAAGGTTTGAGCCTTGACTCTGCTTATTAGCAGTGGCAAGCTCCCTCACTTCCGGACCTCAGTTTTTCCTATCTGTGAAATGGGTTTCTGTGAGGAGTAAATGAGGGGAGATTCGTAAAACGTAGAGCATCCTGCTTAGCCCGTGGTAAACATTCAGTCAGTTGGGGGTCATTACCCAATCCCACTCTCTCTTTTACAGGCCCGTTTGTGTAGTTGGCAAGTATTTATCACCTGGTGTCTGCGCTGTGTAGCGTAGCTCTGTCAAAGTGGTGAATGAAAGTATTTGAACGACCATGTGTTCATCTTTCGCACAGCACAGCACAGAGCCGCCGACATCCTTTCCTAGGAGGGAAAAGAAAGAGAAGCAGAGTGAGGGCTAGAGAGACTGAGGGTGGGAGTCAGAGTTTCTGGGTAGACGGTAGAGTGGTTCAAGACACCTAAATGAATGGAGGGCCACACGACCCTGGGAGAAAGGCAGTGCAGGTAGCAGGAGAGGCAGGGTCCCCCCCCTGGGGTGGGACTGAGCGCGGCAGCTCCCGCAGGAGCAAGGAGGCCCGTGTAGCCGGGCAGGGAGAGTGGGTGCATGTGAATTACAGATGTCTCCAGAGCTGCCTGATGCTGTGATAGGGGCTTTAGGCTTTCTTAAGATGCTGGGAGGGCAGTGATGTTGTGAATAGAGGTTTACAAGGAAGCATCTCTCAGATGTCAAACCCTATAAACAGCCTTTCTTCCTCTGATCCCTCAAAGGGTGACCAGAGGAAGGCCGGCCGAGACTCTTAACTTGGGCATCCATTGCTGGGTCTTGCCTGGAACGGTTGTTACTGGGGTGTTTGCTAAATGGTGACTTTTTGCTTCCTACATCCTCCAGTGTAATAATTGGAAATCTTCTATAAGGAAAAACTTCCCTTCTTCCCCATTTACTTATTTATCCAATGATGTACGATACTGGTACGGACTCACAGATATTTATTGTGTTCTCTGGATTACAGTCCGGTACTGTCATCGTTTTGTTGCTCAAAGTGTTGTAGCTTTGGCCATTGGGCAGCTCCTTCGGGGTGACCCCTGTGTCCTTCTGACATGTGCCCGTCATGTTTTGAGTGCTTCTTGACTTTCTGACAACACAAGACCCTCCACGTTCATCTTGAATTTCCTGCTGGAATCAAATGCTTCTCCAAGGATCCCTGGTTCCCTTTATTGGGTAATGGTATTTAGAAATCAGGATCTGGTGCTGGGCGTGCTCATTTGTGTATAGCTTCTAGTCTTTCTTGGCCGACGGAACTAGGAAATAAATGTCTGTATGTATATTAACTCATGCACACACACAGATCATGATTTCTCTTTCTCTCTCTTGTCTGTGTGTCTATCTCTCTCTCTCTCTCTGTCTTTACAAACCTTGAGTTCATACTGATGCCTCCTCCTCTAGTCCAAAGCCTCGGGGATCATTTAGCCTTTCCACTTTCTTATTTTTAACTTCTTCCTCGGAGAGCGAGGAACCTCGCTGTTATTATCTGCAGTATATTTACTCATTTGTTCAATCTGAGTACACACAAAGGTAGTTTCAGAACAGCTAATCCATACCCCGGTGACAAATAAAAGTAGAGTGCGGTATTTGTGTACAATTCTCTTTTTCTTTAGCCTCGTAGAATGCGGTCCAAGCAACGGTTTCCTGAGTTAGGTGGGTTCTGCTCCTCCCCACACCCTTCAGGTTGGTGGGCTTACTCACCTACAGTCCAGTTGCGTTCACTTTGCCGTTTCTGTTCCATTTTGAGCCTCTCCACGCATGCACACGTGGATGATTTTAATTGTTTACCCTTTGGCTATGTGAAGTATTAGGGTTCTTTTTAAGTGTTTATTTATTTATTTTTGACAGAGAGAGCAGGGGAGGGGCAGAGAGAGAGAGAGAGGCAGACGGAGAATCCCAAGCAGGTTCCACGCTGTCAGCACAGAGCCCAGGGCTGGGCCTCATCTCACGAGCCGTGAGATCATGACCTGAGCCGAAATCAAGAGTCAGATGCTTGGGGTGCCTGGGTGGCTCAGTCGGTTAAGCGGCCGACTTCGGCTCAGGTCACGATCTCGCGGTCCGTGAGTTCGAGCCCCGCGTCGGGCTCTGTGCTGACAGCTCAGAGCCTGGAGCCTGCTTCAGATTCTGTGTCTCCCTCTCTCTCTGCCCCTCCCCTAACCAACTGAGCCACCCAGGCACCTGAGATAGGGTTCTAAGAGTCAGAGCTGTACAGACTCCGAGAAATGTGACCCTTCTCGTTTTGGCTGCCTCATTCCAACCCTTTCCCACCCACCCCTTGTGGGTAAGCAGTCTCTCCAGTTTCTGCTGTGTCTTTCCCGTGTCTCGTATGCACAGATGAACCATTCCAGGTACATTTTCTTATGTCCCTTTCTTTTGCTGTAGAGATTTTAAAATACTCTAGATAACTCTTTTGCAGTCTGCTTTCTCCCCCACTTAACAGTGTATCCTGGAGATCATTTCATACCAGTTCATAGAGATCTTTCATAATGAGCTTTTTTACCTTTGGCAATCAGAATAAAATTAGCAGCCCAAGTAGTTTTAAAATTCTATAAGTAAAGATGGTGAATAGTGTAAGCATTACCATTAATTGAGCACCTACTATACCATGGTCTGTGCTAAGCATTTTACATAGATTATCTCACTGAATCCTTCCTAGAGCCCTGTGAGGTAGATGTTACCTCCGACTTACTGGTGAGGCAGCTGAGACTCAGTAATATGAAGAAACTTGCCCCAGTTCGCAAGACAGGAGAGCCACGATTCGAACCCAGGACGCTGTCTCATCAAGTTTGTGCTTTTGAAGAGCACACCAGCACCATTGCAGAAGTTCCTAGTTGAAACAAAGCGATGTGGGTTTTTAAAACCTGGGCACGTCCCAGGCCTCAAAACCCTGTTGATTGTGGATCGTGTCGCCAAAGTTGGCATGTTACTGATGGCAGGAACGGGAAGGTAATTTACTGGCTGTTTGTTCCCAAGAAATGGCCCTTCCTTCCTGAGGACCCTGGCTCCTGCCTCTAAGGCAGGAGATGGGAGGGATGCTAGTCGGAGCCAGCTACCTGGGATGTGGCAGTAGATTCGATCTTACACCTCGTAATCGCAAGCCAGAGCAGCCGGCACCATTAACGGGAAAGTACATTACCCCACAGGGCTGTTTGGTTAGCAGGCCACTCCATCAAGCGTGAGTTACAGCAGCTTCCGTTAAAACTGTTTGTACAGCAGGAGTGGAAGAAGAATTTCTCTGAGCAGGAGTCTGGCCTCTGTTGTGAGAAGTGACAGACTGGCAGAGAGGTAACACGGTTGAGTTGGTTGAGAGCTTGGCTTCTGGAATCTGAGTGCCAGGGTGCTCACCGCAGGGTCAGGTTTTCTAGCTGTGTGGCCTTGAGTCGGTCACTTCACCACCCAAAGCACGCCTCCGAAATGGGGATAAGAACCATCCCCATCTTTGTCTGCGGTCCCCGAGATCGTCCCCGGGCTCAGTGATTTGCTAGGAGGATTCAATGAGCTCCGCATGTAGTCGTATGATTTATTATGGTGGAAGGATACCTAGCAAAACTAGCAAAGGGAAGAAGCACGTGGAGTGAAGTCCAGGGGAAACCAAGTTCAGACCTCCAGCCCTCTCCCTGTGGAGTCACACAGGGTGCACTTAGCTCCCCAGCAACCAATTGTGACAACACGTGTGTATTGTTTTCCACTGGGGGAGCTCATTACAGACTCAGTGCCTGGGGGTTTTTCTAGGGGCTGGTTACGCAGGCACCATCTGCCCCGCGTGCACCAAAATCCCAGACTCCCAGAAGAAAAGCAGGTGTTCGGCATAAACTGCACAGTCTGCCACTTTAGGCACAGTGAGCCGTTCTTACCGGAGAGAATGGTGGGAACCCTCCCGAAACCCCAGTTCGCAGACACCAGCCAAGCAAGGGCAGCCTTGCAAGCCAGCAAGCCTTACTCAAGGGTAGCCGTCTTAGGCCCGTGGCGTTAATTCTCTTCTGCACACCATGCCGTTGGGTGCTGCCCGGGGGGATTAAATGACATCATCCATGTATACCCCTGGCCACGCTGTCTAGTATGGGAAGCATTTAATCAGTGTAGACAATTACTCTGACAGGAAATGAATTTTGAATGCTTCCTTAGCACCTTAAGAGCAGGCTCAGTCTATCACCCCCTCTGCTTACCCATTCATTGCTGGTCAGCACGTGCTGATTGAGACCTGCTGGTGTAGGGGCCGTGTAAACACAGCAGGATTGGCCTCCCCCTTACGCAAGGATGGTGCGTGCGGGCCGCCGATCTGGCTGGGCACCGGAGGTGGGGGGTGGTGGTAAGAAACCTTTGGGGACTTCAAGGTGCACGGGGAAGGACCCTTTTGTGCACTCAGAGCTGGTGGGATGGGCGTGCGGTGGCCAGAAATCTTCACCTCCTGATGACCTGCTGTTTGTCTTGTGTTTCCTCCTGTAGCCAAGGCCAAGTCGAAATGCGGCCCGACGTTCTTCCCTTGTGCCAGCGGCATCCACTGCATCATTGGCCGCTTCCAGTGCAATGGCTTCGAGGACTGTCCCGACGGCAGTGATGAGGAGAACTGTAGTAAGTGCCGGGAGGGCCCATGTCGCCGTGCCTTGTTCCTTCTCATGGGCCGGGGCCTCCATCAGGGCCACTCTTCTCCGTGCTCCTCGCTCCCATAGGCCCAGGTGCCTTCTGCCGTCCCCCACATCCTGTTCCTTACCACTTCTTTCTCGCGCAAACGCGTGAATGCTCAGCTGCCATTTATTGGGGTCTCTACTAAACACTTGGGTCTCGGACATACTTCAGTACAATAGCTCTGCAGGTGCAGGCGTGTGATCCTCATTAACAAGTGAGGAATCCGAAGCGTACGGACATCCGTGAACTCGCCCAGCATCTTACAGGTCATAAATGGCAGAGCTGATTCCCTGCTCCTTCAGACCCTCAGCTGATATACTCTTGCACTCAGCACCCCGTGTTCATGTGCCTGCTCTCCTTCCTAGTTTGAGTTATTTTTAAAAAGGTGTATATATGGGGCGCCTGGGTGGCTCAGTCGGTTAGGCGTCCGACTTCGGCTCAGGTCATGATCTTGCGGTTCGTGAGTTCAAGCCCCGTGTCAGGCTCTGTGCTGACAGCTCAGAGCCTGGAGCCTGTTTCAGATTCTGTGTCTCCCTCTCTCTCTGACCCTCCCCCGTTCATGCTCTGTCTCTCTGTGTCAAAAATAAATAAACGTTTAAAAAAAATTTTAATAAAAAAAAAATAAAAAGGTGTATATGTATATGTCATAAGAATATATTTTTGAGGGGCGCCTGGGTGGCTCAGTGAGGCAATCTGACTTTGGCTCAGGTTATGATCTTACAGTTTGTGGGTTCAAGCCCTGCACTGGGATCTGTGCTGACAGCTCAGAGCCTGGAGCCTGCTTCGGATTCTGTGTCTCCCTCTCTCTCCCTGCGTCTCCCCTGCTCATGCTCTGTCTCTCTGTTTCTCTCTCTCTCTCTCAAAATCAAATGTTAAAAAAATTTTTAAAAAGAATATATATATATACACATACATATATATACATATATGTATATGTATGTTGCTATATATATGTATATGTATGTATATATATATGTATGTGTATATACCAAATACTATAGAAAGCTAAAGTTCTCCTTGTCTTGTGACTGCCTTGATTCCTTTTCCTTGCTGTATGACATTCCAAGGTGTCACCACACAGACAGACACACACCCCTTCTCGTGCTCTCTGCCCCACCTTGCCTCTTAGCAGTCCTGGTGTTGAACTTCATACTCCATGGCCTGGACGCACGCATTCCCTTCCTGGCCAGAGTCTCTGTCCAGAACCATTTCACGTAGCAGCTTCAGTGACCTTCAGGCATCTCTTCCCCACCTTTCATACTGTGCCGGCTCTCCCAGCAAGTAGCTTTGGAACTTGCAAAATACAGAAAATATAAAGTGGAAAATGAGATTTGCCCAGAATGACACTTAATATGTGGGCTTTCTTGTGCCAGTCCTTCCTCCCTCTCTCTTCCTACCTCTCTCTTTTTGCCCCTCTCTTTCTCCCTCCCTCTTTCTCTCTGTGTATATCAATGTATGCGTGTATACGTGTATGTACACATATATGTTATTCGTGAGGATTGTCGTTGCTATGAATATAATTGTTATATATGTTACGAATTTATTTCAAAACACAGGTTTTAATGACTTCAGTGATTGTTTTGGGAGACTGACTTCCCTTTACCCTGTTGGTTCTGTTTTAAGCCCTGGAAGAGGGGGTGACCATTCATGCCTTCCCAGGGCATAGTCATTGACACCCCCTCCCAGCGAAGACGCAGGAAGTATAGAATTCTCCCGTGTGCCTTCTCCTGTTGCCTTTTTTCATCTTCTGGATCTCAAATGGCAAAAATGTGACCTAGCGGCTAGATTGTTGAATGATTAGTCGAGTAGCAGAAACCCACCGTAGCAAGGGGATACAGGTCACTAACAGGGTAGCAGCCTGATTGAGTGAAATGACTCTGGAGCTGGAAAGTCTGGCTCCAGGTTTCTGATCCACCCTCATTAGGCATGGGTTGGCTGTGCTACGTAATGTCGCACGGTGGTTTCCTCATCTCATGAAAGGGGAGTGCTAAGAGCCTGCTTCCTGGATTGTTGTGACAATTAGACCAGGTCGTATCTGAAAAGTGCTTAGTGTGGTGGCTGGCAAGGAGTAATTGATTTTGAAAACCCATAGTGACTTAAAACTGTGAGCTGTTAAGAAGAAGACCGTATTTACTAGCATTTCACCTTTGGCTTAGGATGTCCAAGGATGTACTTGTTTTATTTTCATTGAGTTCTTTAGAGTTTCAACTTGATCTTAGCTTCTTCCTACTGTCCATGGGGAATTTACATGCATGTATATATATGTCTGTATTTATGTATATAATTTGTTTATATACACCCGTATATACATACTAGAGAATAATTGAATGGCAATAAAAAGCAAGTGTGATACGTTCTAGTACGTACATTCTAAATGACTGTGCCATTCTGCATACTCCCTGCCATATTAAAGACCTTGTATGATTTAAATGTTTGGATATTGGTCTTTAATTGTCTAAATGAGTTAATTCTATCCATTCCAAATTAGATCATTGGGGATTAAGCCAGCATTTTCCTCTGGCATATCTACCATCTAAAAATAATGGTTCTAATTCACTGTTTTTATAACTAGTAAATAAAAGAAGAGAATCAAGCATTTAGCCTCCTTTTTCTAGATGCATTGTACTTCTGAGTAATTAAATAGCCAACATAGGAAAGGTTTTTGTTTTTGTTTTTTTAATGAACTATAATGGGAAAAAGAATTAGAGTGTTTTGTAACCCTGATGAAGACGTGCATCTTCAATGGTTCCTGAAACCATGAAATAAAAAATTGATGGGGAGCTTTATAAGGCATGGATCAAGCTAAAAACCCTTGAAACCAGCTGTCAGTCTTTTCGCAGACAGACCTGAATCAATATCGTGCCACCTCAAGTAGAACGTAGAAACCCTGTCACTCTGTATATCTCTTTATGTTCTGGTCGTCAGTACAGCAACAGAACATCCAAAACCCTAAAAGGCCGTGTTTTAATTTTTGCTTTAGACTCTCGGATGCATTTTAAAGAACTTGAGAGGGGATGAACAATCTGTTATTAAAGTTACCCAGAGATTTGCCATTTTGGTTGCTCTTTCTTCATTCCTGATGTTCCTGGTCTCCTCTGGTACCGTTTCCCTTCTGTCTGAAGCACTTCCTTTAGCAGTTCTTTTAAAGCAGGTCTGCTGGCAACACATTCTCTTAGTTTTCCTGCATCTGACCATGTCTTGATTTCACCTTCACTCCTGAAGGATATTTTTACTGCATATAGAATTCTGGGTTGACAGCTCTGTTTTTAAGCACTTTAAAAATGTCGTGCCACTTCCTCTGACTTCTGTGGTTTCCGATGAGAAATTTGCAGCCATTCAAATTGTTTCCCCGTAGAAAATGCATCATTTTTCTGGCCGCTTTGAAGATTTTTTTTTTTTCTCCCAGCCTAGCTTCAGCAGCTAGATTATAGTGTGTGTGTGTGTGTGTGTGTGTGTGTGTGTGTGTGTGTGTGTGGCTATGTGGATTTCTTTGAGTATATGCTGCATAGGGTTCTGTTTGAATGTGCAAGCCTTTGTCTTTTGCTATACTCAGTACATTTTCAGGTATCCTTTCTTCAAATCATTTTCAAGTACTGTACCTTCTCCTTATGGGATTCTGATAACAACTTTGGATCTTTTGTGATCATCCCACAGGTCCCTGAGGCTCTGTTCAGTTTCCAGTCAACCTTTTTCCTTTCATTGTTCAGGTTAGATCATGTCTGTTAGTCTTTTGTCAAGTTTACTTTCTCTTCTGTCATCTCTAGTCTGAGCCCACACGGTGTGTTTCTTTGTTTCTTCGTCACTGTATTTTTCAGTTCTAAAGTTTCTTTTTGGTTCTTCTTTATACCTTCTGGGTTCTTTGCTGAGACTTTCTATTTTCCATTTGTTTCAAGAGTGTATGTGATTGCTTGTTAGAGTCTTTCTGTAAGAGCCGCTCTGAAGCCTTTGTCACATAATTCCAACATCTGTCTTATCTTGGCCTCGATGTCTGTTGATTATCTTTTCCCATGAGAATTGAGATTTTCCTGATTGTTTTCACAAGGCAAGTTAATTTTGGATTATATTCTGGATATTTTGTTGGTTATGTACGACCTTCTGGGTTTTGTGTCAATCCTGCAGAGAATGCTTATATTTTTGTTTTAGTAAGCAAATGACCCTGTTGGGTCAGGCCACAGATTCCTAACAGCCCCTCTGTGGGCTGCCGTTGTCATAGTTTTCAAACTGTTTTTGTACTGCTGTTTGCATGTGTGGTGCATGGGCACCTCCTGTGTGGTCTGTCTGAGACGTGGGCAGTAGTCGGTGAGTTTGGTTCTCAAAGTCTTGGGTGTGCTGATTAGGACCAGATCCATGCTTGTGCAGACTGGGGACAGCCTAGAAGTTCATAAATAACTTTATAGGGTTGCTTTTCCAAGTTCCTCCCTGCCCACCACTGTCTTTCCGATACTTTGTAGTTTCCTGGGACTCTGCTGGGGGAATGAGGGAATAGTAAATTTACCACTATTTCAGTGATAGATTGAATTTTGTTCTTCTTCCCCAGTTGGTCTACTCCAGTTTACTTTCCAGAATCTAAAAATAGCTGTACCATGTATTTGGCTAGGTTTTTATTGCAGCTGCACGCAGTGGCAGAGACAGGGCGGGTGTGATTACTGCATCTGACCTGGAATTGGAACCTCCCGCAAATCAGTCTTAGGATCACAAGGAAAGAGACAACCAGATGTTATTTGCCTTCTGATATGACCCAACAGGAACACACATCATCACTGTGAGGTGTTTCTGCCAAAACTTCCAACCTGAGCCTGATTGATTGAGCCTGTGAATCTGCCGTAGTCAATTTGGGCTGTAGTAACAGAAGGCCATGGACTGGGTGACTTAAACTTGTTTCTCATAGTCCTGGAAGTCCAAGATCCAGGCTACCATCGTGGCTGGGTTCTTGGTGTGGGCCCTCCTCTTATTGGTGTCCTCACTTGGCCTTCCCTGGTGAGGAAGGCAGAAGAGAAAGTAAACTTTCTTCTTTCACACATAGAGAAGTCCCTTGGCCCCTCATCTCATAACGGCCCTAATCCCATCATGAGAGTGCCACCTTCATGACCTCACCTTACCCTAATCTCCTACCAAAGGCTCCACTCCAAGACCATCCCGTTTATTAGGGGTTAGGGTTTTAACATGTGAACTCTGGGAGACACAACATGATGTCTGTAACACTAACCATTTGTTTACAGGAAATTCAGGGACAGGGGAACATGTTAGCGACTCCATGGGGAGACATACTGCCAGATCCAGAATATGGGAGATTCTTCAGGACTCCATTGCATCCATTAATAAATTCTAAGAAAAATTAGAAGAAGAGGGAATCTACAGACTGAAGGGGAGAATGAGTGACAAATCAGTCAAATGGAACATACAGATCTCATTTCAATCCTGACTCCAACAAGCCAACTGTAAAAAAAAAAAAAAAAAAAAGTGGGGACACTTGGGTGACTCAGTTAAGCCCCTGGCTCTTGATTTTGGCTCAGGTCATGATCTCACGGTTCGTGAGATCAAGCCCCGCATTGGGCTCAGCTCTGACAGCGTGGAGCCTGCTTGAGATTCTCTCTCTCCCTCTCTTCATCCCTCCCCTGCTTGCTCTCTGTTGGTGTCTCTCAAATTAAATGAATAAACATTTGAAAAAAAAATAACCCCCAAAATTGAGGTAACTGGGAAAATGAATTGTGGTTGTATATTTAATGATGTTAAGGCAATCCTGTTAGTTTTTTAAAGTGTGAGAATGAAAAAAAAAAAAATGAAGGGTGAGAATGATAATCTGTTTATTATTTTAAAAAATACTTATATATAAAGATGTATCTATATGTATACATATATAATATCTAATAGCATATTAAATATAGTAATAATAAGTATAATGATAATTAGAAATATATAAAGGTGAAATCTCATGAGGGGTAGTGGATGTGGGTAGGGGTGAAATGAAACTGTCAGTGAGTTGATAATTTTTAAAGCCAGATGATTAGAACATGGGGATTCATTATGCCAGTCTCTATTTTTGTACATTTGGCATATAATAAAACAGTAAAAATAATAAAAGCTAAAGGAGAGGTTTCATTGGATTTTGTCTTGACTTTGCATCGATAACTAAAGAATCATAAATTTTTTTAATGTTTATTTAGTTTTGAGAGAGAGAGAAACAGAGCACGAGTGGGGGAGGGGCAGAGAGAGAAGGAGACACAGAATCCAAAGCAGGCTCCAGGCTCTGAGCTGTCAGCACAGAGCCCAACACGGGGCTCAAACTCAACAAATCTTGAGATCATGACCTGAGCCAAAGTGAGACGCTTAACCGACTGAGCCACCCAGGCACCCCTGGAGAATTGTAATTTTAAAGAACTTTGTTTTTACAGATGTGTTTTCCCACTTTTTGCATTCATTTGACTCAGGAGTGAGGATAAGCAAGAACCAGGATTTCCTCTTAGAGGCTCGCAATGCTGAGATTTTACTCTTTTGCCTTTTGTCCTTTCTCCCTTGGCTGTGTTCAGACCTCTCCTTCTTCCCTGTGCTCAGACATTCTTGGCTGGAGCCCGGCTGGCCACATGGCCCTGACCTGGGTCCCATTTAGTGAAGACAGAGACTCCTGCCCAGAACCGAGATGGCAGAGTTGCCTGGGTGACCACATGGAACACTGATTCACGCTAAGGACCTTATGCTATTGCTTTCACTGTACTTGTGCCCAGAAACACCACCGGGTCCCAGACTGTGTTTCTTCCACTGCTGACAAGTTCTTGCCTGTCCCCCCAAGCAGCCAAATGGTTTCGCCAGTGTCTCTGTGGTTTTTGTTCACAGAGCCCCTTGGTGCTGGCATGTTCCCAAAGCTCTGGTCACGTCAGCCAGATTCGATTCTATATTTCTTCTTCACTCCTCCGCCAGCGGCAGTGGCCTCAAGGAGTTAGGCCCGCATCAGATGGGCAGCAGGAGGACCCTTTCGCCCATTGCTCCAAAGCCCCCTTATCAAGGTTTCCTTAAAGACTCCTTCCTGTGTGACCTGCTTCTTTACGAACCATCCCTGGTTTGCCAGGGCTGGGCCGGGTCATTCTCCTGTGTGTCCACATACCGTCCTGGGCCTTCTCCAAACAAACGCCACCTAAAAAGAGAGACCTGCCTTGAGCACCCTATTAAAACATAACCCCCTTCCTCGCCAGTCTTCCACTCTGTTTCCTTCTCTGCTTCACTCTTCTCAGTGCCACCTTGTGTTCACGTTCTGTCTTCCCTGCTTGTGACCTCGTGAGATGGTATATTGGCAGGTTCGCAGCTGTGTCCCCAGTGCCAGGCATGCAGTCGGGCTCGGCCTTAGCACGAGTAAATATATGTGGAACGAATCACACTCGTCATGCTTTATCTTCATTGCCTATTGCCTTTCCTGTCTCCCCACTAGAATGTCAGCTCTGGAAGAACACAGACTGGGATTTCTTTTATCCCCTGTGCCTAGTGGAGTGCTTTATTTAAAGGAAGTAGTCAGTCATAAATGTCTGTTGACAAATGGGCCAAGCAACTAACTAATCAAACAAAGGGTTAAAGAAGGAAGACAGGCAGTCAGGATATATTCCTAACATATGGATGTCTTGAACCTCTTCTGCAGTCTCAGATGTATACCCGGAGGGCCTATTTAGGCCACACATTGTTCATTAGCCCCCAGCTCCTGCCTTCTTTCAGATTCTCTTCTTTCCACAATTTCTATACCAGACCTGTGCAAGATGCCACAAAGGATATAGACCTGGGTCACATACAGGACCCTGGCATTGTTGAGATCGTACTCGAGCAAGGGGGACAGTAATGCTCACATCCAGATGATTAGAACATGGGGTTGGCAGTTGGGAGTGCTGTGGGAAGCTGTGATGGGAAGGTTATTTCCCTCTGGGCTCATCAGTGGGAGCTGTTGAAGGACGCGGACCTAGGAGAATGAATACCATTAAAAAGTTAGCACTACAGTTTCAGGCTTAGAGCCCAGGCAGAGGCTGGGAGGCGTGCAAACTACAGGACATAGAAGCCACTTGGTTGACAGTTGCTGAACACTTACATGCATGTGGCACATTTCTATGTGCTTTAATGTGTCTAATCTCATTTTAGGTTGGTAATATTACTCCCTTTTTATAGACAAGGAGACAGGTACAGAGAAGTTGAATAGCTTGCCCAAGGTCACCCAGTAAGTGGTACAGTCAGTATCTCAACCCACACAGGACAAATCCAGGATCCAAACTCTTAACCACTATATTGGTAGGTGTAGTTATGTGTAATGTGCGTGATGTTAATTATAACAAGTATCTATTGAATGCCTCTGCGGGCCACATGCTATTCTCAGTTATTTGCATGTATTATCTCAATTATAACAAAATCTTATCATATAGGCACAATTTGCTTTGTAAGTAGGTTCCAGCCAAACGTGAGGCTTGAACTCACAACCTTGATACGAAGACCTGAGCTGAGATCAAGAGTCAGACGCTTAACCGACCAAGCCTCCCAGGTGCCCCAATAATGGCAGTATTTTTATCCTGCATTTTACAGATGAGGAAAATGAGGCTGAGAGAAGTCAGATGATTTTCCTAACATGATGTACTAGTGAGTGGGAAAGCTGAAATATGAACCCGGGTGGACTTCACACTCAGTTCTAACCATAACAGCAAAGTGTATGCTTGGCCTGGTAGGCTGGGGCAGATCAAGAAAAGTTAAGAATTGGGGGTTGTATTTTATACCCAGTCAGGAGCAGTGGGTATTGAGCCAAGTGCATGCAAGGTGCGGAGAGGGAGAAGGTCAGATGTGGCTGGAGCCTGAGGAACTGGGAGATGGTGGTCCTTTAATAGGAGTGGAATCACAGGAAGGGGGCTGGGGGAGGTCGTCCATTTCAGACACACAGAGTTTGAGGAGAGGGGATGTTCAGGCAGAAGTGTCCACAGGGCGTCAGGAATGAGGTTTAGTGCAGGAGGAAAGGTCTGGGGAGCCATCCACGCAAAGGCAGTGGTCGGGGCAGTGAAATTGGGTGTTGGACAGGAGCTAGGCACGTCCGGGAAGCCTTTCTAGGGAGGAGGAAACAAACTACCTCAGCAAATTCTGCCGCTGGCACCTGGTGGACTCTAGAGGGGTTTTGGAAATTCAAATCCTCTGAGTCCTTAGAGACTGAAAAAAAGGCAAGTGGAATTAAGGACTCTTGGCCTCCTGCCTCTGGCCCCACATAATGACCTCTTCCCCTCCTGCAGACTCGGAAGAGGTTCTAGCTGCAGAACATGGCTGTGCATGGGCCCCAGTGGCTTGGTGGGCAGAGGACTGCGGGAGAGGCCTTGCAGAGCAGACTTGGAGAGGAAGGCAGGAACTCGCAGCTGGCCGCACACGGGCTGCCTCTTTGAAGGTCGGCGGCAAGCGTTTTCCAGGCCACAAAAAGGGTAGTGCTTGTTAATGGGACAGATGATTTGCACAGAGGCTTGGGGCCAGGCGCCCTGCATCCTGGAACAGAGGAAGTCCCAGGGCAGTTCCATCTCCCCCAGCTGCCTGGTTTCCAGAGAAATGGGGCTGGAAAGACAAGATTTCCCTGGGGGCCATGAGGTTGGGATGCCTGGTGAAGAGGGGAAGAGAAACCGCCACAGGATGGAGAACAGATGGGAAGTGAGGGCGCTGGTGATGAGGGGTTTCTCATTGACGTGCTTTATGAAGAACCCTTTGAGGTAGAAGAGGGGCTGACTTCACAGACTTTAAATGGATTAAAGGCGACATTTCCTACATCCTGCTGGAGACGGATTGCTTCATTTCCTGTCTCGAAGCCGGTCAGTTGCTTTTGGGCAACCGCAGTGGGCCTCGGGTCCTTCTCCTTCAGATGTGGTTGAAGTAAACGCTGCCAGTTTAATTAACCACTGAGCTTAACCTTAACTCATTCCTCTCTCTCTCTCTCTCTCTCTCTCTCTCTCTCTCTCTGGCAGGGAAAGACAAGTTCTCTTTCCTGACTATTGTGGGCTCGGAAACATCCTGAGATCCCTGTTTGTTGTGCTGATAATAATAACTGAGGAGTTTTTGAGTCTGCTGTTGAGTTTTTGAAATCGACTCTCCAGACCACTTTTTCCATCCTTGCTGAGATAAATAGTGTTCCTCTTTCTAGTTACCTAAGTAAAGTAATACATTTTCTGGTGACTGGTAAACCTGACCAAGGACAAAGAAAACATACATTTGGAGCACGTTAAATATTGCTAGAAAATACTGAAACGTAACATCCTAAAGAACAGAGTATTTCCCGCTCGGCTGATGAGCTGTGCATTGAGCAGTTACTGTTTCAGGGTCCCGAGGAAGGCTCTACGGGACCACAGGGACCCGTAAGGCTCTTTCCTGCCCACCCAGAGCCTGTGGGGCTGGTCCACCGCAGTCCCATGTACACTCACCCCGAGCTTTGGCTGAGCCTGGTAGGTAGCTGCGGAGGCCCTGGAAGAGATACCGTGAAACTCGAGCTGTCTGGGGTCTTAGGGGAGATTTGCTCCTCTGGTTAAGTGAGTCTGACTAATAACTGAACATCTTTATACTTTTGAGGACCCTGGTTGCCAGGGATCTCTCTGAGATGCGTTGCATCCTGGCGTAATCGGTGTTTACCTTTGTTGGTGACAGTGCAGGGCCATTCTTAGAAATGTTAATTTTTAGACCAGGCTATAATATAGGGTTGCCTTTGGCTCCTTTTGGAACTTTCTGGTCTCTTTTGAAACTATCTTAGGCTGCTCTGCTTTTGGAATTCTTAAGGCAGCTTTTTATAGCTTTTCTGTCTCCTGCCATCGACGTCTGGTTTTATTTCTTGCTGGCAGTTTGTCTGTAGAGCGGCAGTCAGCAGCCCCTCTCCCTTCTCATTCGCTGTGCCCTTGGGAATGGGAACCCAGACCTTGTTGCAATTTACATAAATGGAGAATCCATAGACCCTGAGGGAGGTGAAGGCTTGAGGGCCCTTTTGCGAGGAAGCTCCTGGCATTTGAAGGACACGGACATCACAGCGTGTGTCTTGATGGTTCAAAGGCTTTTTTCTCTGGCTTGCCGCTGGCTTGGGGGAGTGTTCCTCGGGCTTCCTCTGCCTCTGTTTCTCTGCCCTGAGATTGGGTGGTGGGGAGGATACGCTGTTTTCTGAGGAGCCGCCGATGAGGAGGTACCCCAGGTATGGCTTTTTGCCAGCACATACCTGTGTCTTCTGAGCATCTGGGCACCTAAGCGCGAAAGATACTAAAACAGGTGTTTGTGGGCCAGAGAGAATTTTGTGAGGGAAGAGTGAAGGAAGAGGACAGCGAATGATCCCTGGAACATTTCTGCCAGAGTAGACACTTAACATGTTTTCGTGAAATCTTTCAAACATACTGGAAAGGAAAAGTGAGATTAAATGAACACCTGTGTCCCCAACGCCGTGTTTTAAAAATCCCATTATCTATTGTTGTTACCATATTATTATAACTATGTTAACTGTAGTTAATAATAATCTGTCATATTATTAATCCTATAATGGTATAACTAGGTTAACTATAGTTAATAAAACTGTATTGTATACTTGGAAGCTGCTGAGAGAGTAGATCTTTTTTTTTTAATTTTTTTTTTTAATCTTTATTTATTTTTGAGAGAGAGACAGAGTGTGAGCAGGGGAGGAGCTGAGGGGAGGGAGAATCAGAAGCAGGTTCCAGGCCCGGAGCTGTCAGCACAGAGCCCGGTGCGGGGCCCGAACTCACGAACCGTGAGATCATGACCTGAGCCGAAGTCGGACGCTTAACCGACTGAGCCACCTGGGCGCCCCAAGTAGATCTTAAAAGTTCTCATCGCAAGAAAAAAAATTCATAACGTGTGTATGGCAATGTATGTTAACTAGACTTATTGTGGTGGTCATTTCACAATGCATGCAAATATCAAATCATTATTTTGTATACTTGAAACTAGCATAATATTATATGTCAGTTATGTCTCACTTAAAAAATCCTATTATTTCTGTTTTGACTTATTTGCTTCAGGTTTTTAAAATAAAAGGTTACCAGGCATCATTAGAAGTTTGCAGTATGTACTTGTTCCTGGATTCTGTCCTTCTCCCTTCTCTCCAGAGGCATCTACTGTCCTGAACTTACTCTTCTCCCTCACTGTCATTTGTGTGAAATTTATCCATCTTGACTCTGGTTCTTTGATTTCTTTCTTTCTTTCTTTCTTTTTTTTTTTTGGTTGTTGTTGATTGATTTTTTTACTACTCTTCATCAGGGGTTGGCAAACTATGGCTCCTAGGCCAAATATGCTCTACACCTGTTTGTTTGTTTTTTATTTTTTAAGTTTATTTATCTTTTGAGAGAGAGCGCGCACGAGCGAGCAGGGAGGAGCAGAGAGAGAGAGAGAGGGAGAGAGAGACTCCCAAGCAGGCTCCATGCTGTCAGCACAGAGCCCGATGTGAGGCTCAAAGCGGTGAACCATGAGATCATGACCTGAGCCAAAATCAAGGGTTGGATGCTCAACCGACTGAGCTACCCAGGCACCCCGTCCCACCTGTTTTTATAAATAAAATTTTATCGGAACACAGCCATGCCCTTTTGTGTATGAATTTTCCATGGCTGCTTTGCGTTACAATGGCAAAGTTGAGTAGTTCTAGCAGACACAAAGGCAGAATGGTTAGCAAAGCCTTAAATATTTATTAACTGGCCCTTTACAGAAAACGTTAGCCTATTCCTGCTGAGGAATTCTCTTATGACACTGTAGCACGTTGTACCTGATATCCCATGGGTGAGCATTTGGGTCATTTCTAATTTTTTAATTTTACACGCAGTGCTTCTGTAAACATTTTTGTTTTGTTCAGGATTCTCCTGGAGCGTGCAGTAAGCGAGATCACTGGGCTGTAGGGCATGTGCACCTTTTTATGGGCTGTGACTAAATTGGTCTCCAAGGTGGACCCACCAATTTGCGCTCCCACTGGTGGTCCCTGAGACCTTCTCTCCCTCCAACATCCTTGCCAACAACCTGATATTTTAAGACCGTAAGTTTGGCAAGTGTGCTGTGGTTAAAGCGGAGCTTTATTACCGATGACAGTCAACGTTTTTTCAAGTCGTTATTGACCATTTGCCATTCCTCTTGTGGGAATTTCCCGGTCGTTTCGCCCATTTTCATACCGAGTTGTTCGTCTTCTTCCTTTTGGGTTGTGAGAGATCTGCCTGAGATCTGCCTGAGATCTGCCTGTGTCAGCCTGCCTGATAGTCCTTTTGGCTGCATGGGTTAAACCCAGTCTGTGACTTGGTTGTCAGTCTGGATTCTTTCTCAGAGCTGTGTCTTAAGGGATAGTCAGTCTTCGTTCATCTTGAAGATACGTGTGATCTGTATATACGCCTAACATGCACGTGTATGTAATGTGTCTGTGTGTATACATGTGCACACACGCACGTACAGATAGATGCCTTCTTTGCCATGGGAAAGTTTGCAGGGTTGCAGGGGTGTAAGGCTGACGGAAAGTGAGTGGATGCCGGCACTGTCAGCAAGGTTGACTCAGCACAGACTCCCCTACCAGAGCCTTCACGTATGTGTGCAGAGCCCCATCTTGGAGTGATTACAGCGCCTTCCCGAGGCTGTCTGTCGGAGCGAGCTGATTGCTGCTGACGCCTCGGCTGCGGGCACGTGACCCACGAGGTCCCAGGGAGGCTGAAGGCCACCACGGAGGGCTGCCGAAGGGTTTGGAAGGCTGCCTCCGACAGAAACCGAGCGTGATTTGTGGTTTGGGCTTCCCCATTTTGGTTTTGGCTGAAATCAGACCTTGGTTTCACTCTGATCAAGTTGAACAGCTCTGTGGCCCACAGCAATTTAAATAATTAAAACTTAATATTTTCAGGCCAGACTGCTTTTATTTGACTTTACACTGGTCCATTATCTTTAAAACTGAGAGCCCTGGCTTCCTCCTCCCCTCTACCTCCTCTGACCTTTCAAGTCAAGCTTTCTGAGTTAAATAGTTAAAGATACTGGGGAAAAACAAAACAAAACAAAACAAAACAAAACAACCCTCTTCAGTCCTTTGGGTTTATGAAGCCCTGTGAAGTCTTCAGCCCTTGCAGCCTTGATCTGTGTATATCTTAACAATAGCTCAGTGAAGCATGTGGGAAAGATATATTACAAATGCAACTTGCAGGGGCACCAGGGTGGCCCAGTCGGTTAAGCGTCTGACTTCGGCTTAGGTCACGATCTCGCGGTTCGTGGGTTCGAGCCCGGCATCAGGCTCTGTGCTGACAGCTCGGAGCCTGGAGCCTGCTTTGGATTCTGTGTGTGTCTCTCTCTCCCTCCCCCTCCCCACTCATGCTCTGTCTCTCTCTCAAAAGATGAATAAACATTAAAAAAATTAAAAACAAAATGCCATCCCACAATTGAGGACCGCTGAAGGGCAGCACGGCTAACTTTCCCCTGACCCCATAGCAATCTCTGTGCTAGCCCCAGCGCCCCAACCTGGTGCTCTTCCCATCACATGTGATGCAATTGTGGGCTTGGTTTAGTACCCCACATCTAGTATGACCCCTCCTCATCGTCACCAACGTTGCCCGTGCAGGGAGGGCCTCACCCTCGGGACCGAGACAGACATTACTAAGGGAGTGTGTCTAATGTTCCCTGAGTGTTATGCTACGAGTCAGACTTTGCACCGCACGTTTTCTCACACGCCATCTCATTTGATGCGCGAATTAATGCCGTAAGCAGGGCCGGCTTCAGGTCCTGTCTCCTGCACAGGTAGACAGGGCCCAGACTCCACTTGGAAGGGCACCATGCTTGCTTTTATCCCCTGCACTGCCTTCTTGAATTTTTAACTAATTTCTGAACAGTTGACCCCGCGTTTTCATTTTTTAATATTTTTGTTTTTTGTATTTTTTGAGCCAGAGAGCGAGAGGGAGGGGCAGAGGGAGAGGGAGGGACAGAATCCCAAATTGATGTGGGGCTCGATCTCACGGCTGTGAGATCATGACCTGAACTGAAATCAAGAGTCAGACATTTAACCGACTGAGCCCGACCCCACATTTTCAGTTTGCACTGGGCCCCACAAATTATGTAGCCAGTCCTGTCTATAGATAAAGAAACTGAGACTCCAAGAGGTGAAGTAATTTGCGTAATATTACACGGCTAATAACTGGCAGAGCTAGGATTGGACGGATTTCTACTTTGCTACTTCATTTGTTGAAAATAGCAATGAGCCTTGTTTGAATCGCACTGCAGGGAACAGGGAAACAGGTAAATTGCATTGTACAAATACTGATTTTCTGTGGAGAATTGCTTGTGCATTGAGTAGTTTTGTGTAGACCTCACGCTGGCTAGTACCACTCTTTTCCTTGAGGGGAGGGACAATACCTGTCATTTCTTTTGAGGTTCTGAAAGTGCCTAGACCAGGGAGCCTCACAGCGGTGCTGCTCAGGCTGACCGAGAAGGTTAATGGGCTTCTTGGATTGTAACGAAATTGAGACCTCTGAGTTTACCTTGGTAAGCCATAAAGATACATGAGGGATTAAGAGGCTTGTCCATAGTCACAGAACCAGAAGAATCCAGCCCAGCTCTTGGACCAGATCATGCCATCACTCCCTGGGTGGCAGGTGTTCAGGGATCCCCAACTCATCTCCTCCTGGCTTTGCTTATCTGTGTGTCTTATGGTACCAGCCATTTCACTCTGACTTTCCCAGGAGATTCGGGTTTTGCCCCAGGCACCTCAGAGGCAGCTGGCCAGCCTAGAGGTTAACCATGTGGAGTGAGTCATTGCCTCCTGGCCATGTTGGTACGTTATAGGGTACCGCCTGGTGACTTGGGAGAAGGAGCTATTAGAACAGGGCAGGGTAAGTATTGTCCTGTCTTCCTCATTGGCTGGCCAGTTTCCCAGGATGGTCATTGAGTCCGCCATCTTGGAAGATGAGCTCACTGCTTCCTGAGCAGGACACACTCCTGGTTTGGGGGCTTCTCCAAGGGACTCGCTGGCCTCCCTGATGATCTGCTGTGTTCTCCCTTCACAGCCGCCAACCCTCTGCTTTGCTCCACCGCCCGCTACCACTGCAAGAATGGCCTCTGCATTGACAAGAGCTTCATTTGCGATGGGCAAAATAACTGTCAAGACAACAGCGACGAGGAAAGCTGTGAAAGCTCTCAAGGTAGGAAGCCTTCTAAGCTTTAAAAAATAATTGCATCGCCATATACCACAGTTAACACTGAACAGAAAGAAACAACACCCATACCCCCTCCAAATACAATAGCCATGTTAGTTTTTACACTTTCCCTTGTGGCCCTTGTACATATGCTTTTAACCCTAATACACCTACCATTTTGCATTTTGTGTTTCTCCTGTTTGGAGTATCGCATATACATTTTCTCTCCAAAACTGTAATTTGCCCCAGCTGCCTTGCATATGGTCAGGGTGCTCTACTGTGGTTTTCTACATTGTTGCATGAGTTGGGGCCACCTGGATTGGTTTTTTTCCCGTTGCATTACTTCTTTAGGCTAAATTCTACAGAGCACAGTCCATGGCTTACACCTCAATGTGCAGCTGTTTGAAACAATACTTCCTTTTCCTCACATGGTTGCTAACATTGTCTGCACGTGTCAGTTTTATCTTCATATCCCGGGCATTCACTGCTGTTCTATTTTTTCCATTTTTGCTAATTTAGGAGTCCTAGAATGATAGCTCCCCAAATGCTTTCATTTGCATTTCTCTGATTATGAGCAAAGTCAACATTTCCCCCCGTGTGTTTGTTTACTACTTTGCTCCCGCTTGTGTGAATTGCCTGCTCCTATCAGGGTGTTTTCGCTCTCGGAGCTGTTTTTATAGAATCTGAAGAGATACAGTTGGGGGGATGGAAAGAGGAGCTTTTAAGGGAGCCCAGAAGGACACAGCGGGGTCATATCCTCTTCTTAAAACTGACCAGGTTCTTTTCTTTACTCATTGACTCTTTTCTTCAGTGATTAAAAGAATATGTAAAGATTTAAAATGTACATCCAAATTAAGGCATCCTAAGAAGTATGTATTTCTAATGTTATAAACTGGTGGGATCTGTATGCAATCATTACTTTTTTCACTTAATGTCAAGTTGCTGTGATTCACCTACATTGTTGCTTATCGGTAGACTTCATTTGTTGTGACTGTTACTCAGTATTCTGCTGTGTGTACCACAGTTTATAGATTTAATAAAATTATAAACTGGAAAGGCAAGAGAAAAGTGGCTAACTGCTTGGCTCATATGTTGGGAGGCAAGATGGATGGAGTAAGCTCTGTGAAGTTACAGAGAGGCCAGTTTCAAAGTCCTAGCTTTTATTTTGGTTGATGTTTATTATTATGAGGTGCAGGCCATTATTAAAAATGGATGAGTGAATGAATGAATGAATGAATGAATGGGTCAGGCATAGCCCACTGGTGAGGGTAGATCACACATCAAGGATTATAACCAATCCAAATCTGTGTACCTGAGGGTCCATAGACAAGAGAAGACAAAACGTGTGTCAACATAGATTTTGCCAAAATTGGTGCAGAGAACAGCTCTGGGAGGTGAGTCTTAGGTAGCATTACCCTCTGGTTGTCCTCATCCAGAAAAATTCCGTCCTTGAGTTTTTCCTTCACCAGTGGTTCTCAAAGTATAATCCTCAGACCAGCAGCATCAGCATCGTGTGGGAACTCTGTGTAAACACAGAACTCGGGCTGTGCCCCAACCAGCAGAATCAACCCGGGAAGTGGGCCCAGCAGTCTGTGTTTTAACAAGCCCTCCAAGTGATTCCAACACATGTTAAATCTGAGAACCACTGTTTTATACCAACTTTAGAGACGTTTCTAATCTTGCCATTTCCCTGGGAATTTCTAAACTGCTGATTGGATGGCAAGGTGTTTCTAGCCCTTACACAAAGTCAGATGTTTATAAACCAAAACTTACCAGTGTAACTCCTATGGCATCTGCCATCGGCAGCAATAGATGCCACATAGGGGAATAGCGGTCACAAAGTGAAGGTATTAGCATAGATAGAAGGGATGGAAGAACATTTTCTGCAAATACTGTTTCTTATGTAGTTCGTTATGTGTTTATGTATCCTAGACTCACCTGTGGTGCCATGAGATGTTCAGCAAAACGACCCCTACCTCTAAAATTTGGAAATTAGGGAATTTGTCCTGGTGGGTTTGGGCAGCATCCCCTACCCTCCACATGCTTATCCCTGCATTTTGCTGTAGCAGATTCTTGCTCGCCCTTAAGAACTGTCTCTGTGATGGCTGGGCGAAGTTTGTATTTCTAAATCCAGCTCCTTTCTCTCTCCCTGCCTTGTACTCTCATTGCTATAAACAGAGGTGGAGGATGAGTCAGTGGTGAGACCTGTGCACACGAAGCCCAGCTCTTGGCAGATACGAAACTTGAAGCAGCATTCCTTAGACTCTCGGCTTTGTGCCCCCCTTACCCAGACACACCCCTGTAGAATGTAAGCTCTGTTTGCATGTGCTCCCCGGAAACATGTCCCATCCGGGCATGGGTGACAGCTGTCAGGTGCCGTTGGGCGTGACAGCCTCCGAGCCCGGGTGCTTTGCGTTGTGGAAGGGCACTTCTGCCAGCTACCAAAGAACAGGAAGAAGAAAAGTGTGCCTTTTTTGCCCCTCAAATGCCACCGATCCTACCTAGCTGCACAGCGCCCTTGCACATAGTGGATTCAATAAATGGTGTATGCTAGAAAAGATGTCTCTTTCGGGTGTTACGTTATGAAGCTGCGTTTAATTTGTCCCTTCTGTGCTATGACAGCGTATATAGATTTAGGTTATGTGAGTTCAAGTGTACACAGTCTATTAAAATACTAAGTATCACTTCTGGTATTTAAATAGAGTGGGTGGTTCTGTCATTCCCTCAATGGGAGTGCGCCCTGTAGTGACAGGGGACAAGAATCTGGACCTGCTGGCCCCTTGGCCAGTGTGCAGTTCTGTATTCCCACTATGATGTGAGCGTCTTTCCACTCCGGGTGTGATTCTAGTATCAGAGGGTGTGCTTGTCTCTATCGAGTGGCTTCTAAATGCGAACTGGCTACTAATTCCAGTGCGTGAACAAAGGAACGCCAGTGTTCTGGGGCTGGGGGAAAACCTGACTCAGACTGGGCTTTTGAGAGACCGTGCTTCATGCAGTGTCTTCCTGAAGAATGTCAGAGGCATCTTGACTCGACAAAATATGGTCTTACACGGCGCGGGATTTGACCCATTGTCCTCTGAATAATGTGAACATTTATCGAGTCTTACCAAGCGCCAGATACTGTGCTAAGCACCTTCTGCACGCGAGCTCATTTAGTCAGAATACATCCTCTCTGCTCCGGCGGGGCTTCCAGACCTTGAAAAATGTGTCTTTGCTCTCACTTGGTGTGGGAAAGAAAATTATATTTTATAGTGTTTATTTTGATGGAGTGGAGAGGACTGGCCCTAAGACAGGAAATATGGTGCTTGAAATACTTTTCTTCCGACTTGATGAGGGTATGAAAAAAGTCATGTCTCCACTTGAGAGACACCAGCTGTGTGTGCCTCTCCTCCCTGTCTTGCTCATCCCGATTTAGTTCCCTCCTCTATCCTTGGCCTTTGAAACCAACAACAAACTGTCAGAAATTGGAAGTGGAAGGGGACCGCGAAAGCGCAAACATGACTGTGTACCTTTCTATTCCACCGGCGGTGGTGGAGGGGTGGGGTATTAGCCAAAGAACTCGGCGGTGGAGTCGATTTTTAATTGGGGATTTACTGATTGGAAACGTAGCCTGTATATCAGATCATTCCAAAAGCATAGCTTTGGAGCAGGCTCGCATATGGCTTTTCTGTTTCTTAGGAACCCGTCTGAGAGTCCACAGTACTGCCGTGCACGTGTTGGGTGTGGCCAGCACTCAGGTAGCCTTAGATATGTTGGATTCAATCCTAATTGAGCGGATAGATTCTTTTCAACTTTGGATAAATGACTGACTGTGGCAGGCATCCTACAGTGATCCCTACCCCCTGGGGTTCATGCCCTGGTATAGTGCCGTCCTTTGAATGCGATCTGGACCTTGTGACTTGCATGGTTTCTTTCCTTTTTTTTTTTTTTTTAATTGCGTCAAAATACTCGTAACATAAAATGTAGCACCTTAACATTTGTAAGTGTATAGTTCAAAGGTGTTGTGTATTCGCACTGTTGTACAACCAAACTCCAGAACTTTACTATCTTGTAAAACTGAGACACTGTACCTACAGACAACTCCCTGTTCTCCACTCCAGCCCCTGACAACTGCCATTCAACTTTTTGTGTCCATGCAGTTGACTACTCTAGATAACTCCTATGAGCGGAAGCATACAGTATTTGTCATTTTGTGACTGGTTTAGTTTTCTTAGCAAAATGTCCGTAAGAGTCATGCTATAGCGTGTGTCAGAATTTGCTTCCTTTTAATTAAGGCTGGATAATACTCCTTTGTATGTCTGTACCACATTTTGTTAATACACTCACCTGTTGATGGACATTTGAGTTCCTTCCACGTTTTGGCTGTTGTGAAGAATGGCCGTTGGGAACATGGCTGTAGAAAGTGTGATTCAATTTTAGTAAAGAGAGTAGCAGCACAATTGATCGAATGTCACTTCCAAGATTAGATTAGAAAAGATTTTGGCGTTTTGCATATTCTCTCCTGCTGACGCCTATGGAAGCTGGCTGCCATCTTTGGGCTGCCTCACAGATGGGCTCATGTGGCAAGGAACTGGGTAGGGCTCTGGTCAGAGGCCAGGGAGGAGCTGAGGCCTGTCAGCGGCCACCTGGATGAGCTTGGAAGTGGATCTTCCGCTAGCCCAGCCCTGACCTGTCTGTGGCCTGGCGCACACCTTGATTGTGACCTTTTAAGAGGTCTTGAGCCAGAGCTAAGCCACTCCTGGATTTTTTGACCCACGGAAACTGTCAGATAATAAACGTTTGGTTTCTTAAAATAAATTTTGGAGTAATTTATTGTACAATAATAAATAACTAATAAAATGAATACTTCCCAAGCGGGTCCCAGTTCTGATTGCTCTCATTGCAGAGAGCTTATGAAGACGTAGGTGTTGTTGAGCGGGTCAGACCTTTGAAGGGAGATCAGGCACACAGGAGATAGATATATACACGGATAAGCGTTGCTTTGCGCAATAAGCGTCAGGCACCGGTTTTAGCATTGTACCTTTATTTTCCCGTCCAGTCTCACAAAATCCCTGTGAGAGCAGCTCCTCTCAGACACATGATCTCCATTTCTAGATGAAGAGCTCGAGAAGCACACAGGTTGTTCCGTGGCTGTGCCGCGTTCACATAGCAAGTAAATGGTGAAGCCAGGATGGGACGTGGATCGTCCAGCATACAGACTAACGTTCTTCGTGGTTCTTCATCGTCCCCTGACACTGCCTCCCGGTTATCACTCACCTGGGACCAGGAACTCCAGGTGATCAGTCCATGCCCGCCCTTGGCCCTCCTGTGAGCTCACGGGCAAGGTTGCGTGTGAAGGCTGGCATATCTTCCCTGTTTCCATACTCAGGTTTTCCTTTCAGTATGAAAGACTAATGATGCCTGTCCACCTTCCTGCTTGATGAGAAATGCTGGAGAGTTAAGCTCTTCTAAAAAAGCCACCAGTGCCAAGATAGCTAATTGAGTATTTTGGCAGTTGGGTTGCAGTTTCTTTATCTTGCCTGCTGTATCCTGGTGATAACGCTCAAGGAGAATTTGGAAAGCTGGTCGTGAGGTTTGGCACCTCCCCAGAAGCTAACAGTGACAGCTTTGTCCTGTTTCTTCTGTAGAAGTGTGTGTGTGTGTGTGTGTGTGAGAGAGAGAGAGAGAGAGAGAGAGAGAGCGAGAAGGAGGGAGGGAAAAAGAGAGGGAGAGAGAGCAAGCAGTCCTTACTGGTGTTTTTTGTCAGTGGGAAGGTAATGGGGTACCTCCATGTGCCAGGCCTTGAGCCGCATACAGGGGATACAGTAATGGCCTTGGCCTCTCTTGAATTATGTCCTCCCCCCACCTAAAATTCATATATTGAAGTCCTAAACCCCAGGGCCTCAGGAGGAGACCTTATTTGGAAATAGGGTCATTGCAGATGTGATTAGTTAAGATGAGGTCATACTGGAATCAGGTGGGCCTCTAATCTAATCTGACTGGTGTCCTTACAACATAAAGGGCAAACTTGCGTGAGTGTGTGTGTGTGTGTGTGTGTGTGTGTGTGTGCGCGCGTGCGCGCACACACACACACGGAGAACTCCACGTGAACATGAAAGCAGAAACGGACTAATACATTTATGAGCCAAGGAACTCCAGACATAGCCAGCAAACCCACCAGATGTTAGGGGAGAGGCACAGCACAGATTCTCCCTCAGGCCCTCAGAGGGAGCCGACCCGGCCAACATCCAGCCTCCAGAACTGTGAGACAGTAGATTTCTGTTGTTTATTTAAAAAAAAATTTTTTTTAAACGTTTATTTATTTTTGAGACGGAGAGAGACATAGCATGAACGGGGGAGGGGCAGAGAGAGAGGGAGACACAGAATCTGAAACAGGCTCCAGGCTCTGAGCTGTCAGCAGACAGCCCGACGCGGGGCTCGAACTCACGGACCGCGAGATCGTGACCTGAGCCGAAGTCGGATGCTCAACCGACTGAGCCCCCCAGGCGCCCCAGATTTCTGTTGTTTAAACCATGTAGTGGGTGTTGTGAACAGCGGTCCTAGCAAACTAATACAGCCCCCAGGACACCACTCTCAGGCAGGGCACAGCCGTGTGCCCAGTGCCACAGCGAGGGGATGGGAGCTGCCGGAGGGTGGCCAGAGCACGAAAGCAGGGCGAGAGCAGGGCCCGGGGAGAGGTGAAAGCATGGCGGGGCACCGAGGGGACTGTGGGGGTTGAGCATGAACCCGTGGGGAGAGCCGCTGCTCTGCCTGCTCTTGGGGTCATAGAGCCGTGCTTGGTTAATAGGACATCTCCCCGCTTGTATCTCGAGACGCTCCCCTCCCGTTCGTCGCGTACAGGCCTCATTAACCGTGTCTCCACAGCAGTCCTGGCCCTGGAGTCATTGAGTCAGCACCCCTCCAGGGGTCTGACTGAGACCATCAACACCCGTTTCCAGGCACCTCCTGACAACTGTGCTTGTGGCTTTCATCTGCCGAGCCTAATGCCACAGTCAGTCTAAACCCACCAGTGACCGGCTCCGGGCGGGAGCCGGAACCGGGGCTTCCAGTGAGGAAATATATAGCTGCAGGAAGGAGGAACTAGGGACAGGGACTGCGTCCTACCCCACCCTCTCAAATAAACACCTCAGAGAAAACCCTGTAGCCGCAGGAATCCGACACAATACAACCGAGTGATCCAACAGCCAAAGAGCATTTCTAGAGAAACCCGGAAGGCACGAGATTGGAAGAGTACTAGTTTTTATTATCACTTTTCAAATACCAGTGGAAAAGAGCCTTATGCGTTTAAAAGCAAAAAAGAGCCTTCTAGGTTTAGGGGATCCAACGAAAAATGTCGCCAGCTTGAACTTGGTGGAGAGTCAGGATTTCCCACAAAACCGTTGGCCACCAAGTGGTGTCAAGGGCTGCATCAGAGGGACCCTCAGAAAGACTCGTCCCCACGAAAGAACTCATTTGGCTCTGCTTAGAATAAAGCTGCTGGAGGTGCTATTAACGGCAGGATTGCAGAAGCCTTTTTTCCACTTTTAATTTGAGAGTTTGAGAGCCCAGCGGGGCGAGGAAAGGCAGAAATGCCGAAGAAACAGGAGGATGGGCAATGCTGCCTTTCTGTACCTGTGGAGTTTTCTTCCTAATAGTCGAGTGCGTCACGAAAGCTTCCTTTCCTTCAACCACTGCAGCGGGGGCTTGAGGATTTCTGAAATGTCCCTCATTGAGAAGCAAGTCAGAGTGACTCTCCTCCCGAGACGGTAATTGCTTCCTGATCCCGCAGCCACCGTGGTAATCTTCAGAGCTGTTTCTTTAGGCCCTCCCATTGCTTACACATGTCTCCCTCCTCTTGGCTTTCCTGGCTTCTGCCTCCATCTGTCCATCTGTCCCTCCCTCTCCCTGGCATGTGGGGCATCCAGCCTGGACACCTGAGGCTGTGGACAGAAGTTTCGGGGCAATGGGACCGTGTGTGGGGCTTCCTGCCTGTCTGCGAGTCTGCTTTGCAAGTTTTCTGAGCTGCTGCTTGATCATGCTGGGGCCATTGATCTGTCCCGTCTGTGGACAGCTCCCCCCCACCCGGCCCCCGCCCAGCACCCTGTTATTTTCCTGACTATTCCCAACACTCATTCACACACACACCGTTTGCAGAGTGCCCCCTGTTGCCTGGCCCCACTCAGGTCCTGGAAGAAACACACAGCTAGATCCGATTAAAACTGCTCACGGTCTACAAGGGAGAAGCAGCGTGCCCTGCAGATAATTACCCAAAAGTGTGATAAATGCTATCACAGGAACGAGTAGCACGCTGTGGTGACACGAGGGGCATGACTGAGACAGTGGGCGAGGACAGTTTCCCTAGGGGAGTATGGATAAATACTTTTGAAGGATAAGTAAAAATGGAGCCAGAAACAAGCGCGAGGCCGGGCCTCCTGCCGGAGTGGGTAGGGCAGGAGGAAAGTGTGCATGTGTGTGCGTGTGGGGTGGGGGTGCATGGTGGGTTGAAACTGTCAGGGTGGGTTGGCGCCGGCCGGTGGAGACCCACTCCTTACATGCCTCACTTGGAAGGTGGAGCCAGAGGAAGAAAACTAGGAGAAATTAGATGTTCAACCCCTGTAAGGGAAGTCACAGGAGGGGCTGATTCCGACTGCATACAGCCAGCATTGTGATTCTCCGTGGCTCCTGGTTGGCTCTGCTGACCCACCGGCAGGAAAAGCCTAACCGAGATTTGGGGATACTGTAAACGAGGTTGTGGAATAATCGATTCTGTGAATTCTCTTTGGGGAGGGCCGATGACCGTGGGCTGGGTGTTCCCCGTCTCCCACCCTTGACTAGTAGCTTGCACTTCCTTCCTGGGTTATGCAGTCCTGTCATTATCTTTCCCTTGTTAGCCCCAGTTTGGCTACCTGAGAAGTCTTGGCCTGTGAAAAGTGGAAATGGGCTCTGATGTTACAGATATCTTGTCACATTCCCCAGAGGCTCCCGGACCTCTTTCTCATTTCCTCCCTGTTGCTGTCTGAAGACTGCAGCCTATCAGTCTTTGGTTCTGGAATGCCCCAAAATGACATGTGGCCACATTCTCCCTCCGTGAGTTCTTTTCCTTGAAATCGTGTCCCTTCTGTAATCACGTGAGCTGCTCAAATTTGCACTGGTAGTCAGTTTTTCTTGAAGGTCTTTGGCAGAGCACTTTGCTGTGAGGAGTCAAGATAATTCCTAGGAGCTTAATTTTCAGTTGAGAGAAAGACCAGGAATGCACAATCACCCCTTTGGCCAGCACTACCAACTTGAAAAATGTTGCTTTAATCCTTGCATTTAAAAGTATACATTAACGGGCTGTATGTTCTGGATACCAAGGTACATCAGATATGTTCTATCAGCTGCCCCGTCCTCAGCTCCTTCCTGACTGCATGCTCCACTTAAGACCTTTGGAAGGACGAGCCCTCCGTGCTCTGAGACTGTTCCCAACCACCTGAGCCACTGTGGACCCAATGAGGCACGGACACCTGACCCGAGGCCAGTCCGTTCATGGGCTGGCTGGCAGCAGATCAGAATGTCTCCCTCAAACTCAGACGCTCAGGGCGGAGTCAGCCTTAAGAGGCTGAGCAAATGTTTTCTTTATCCCCTATCGCCCCCGGTTCTCAACCCTGGTCCCCAGCCTGGTCCGCGTGAGGCCCAAGGCCTCCATCTTTCAGTGAGTATCCCAGAGTAGACCTTCCCTTCCACGTGAGCTGACTCGACTGGACCACACGTGATGATAAGTGGCAGCCATGCACGGACTCATGGGAAGAGGTCGTTTTATACTCAGACAAGTAGGAGGGAGTAGGAAGACGGGAGAGGCAGAGCAAAGAGGGAAAGGTGCAAATCCTTCGGGGACCTTTAGGATCCGTGCTGAGTGTTTCTTCTCTGATTTTTTCCACCGTGATGTTCTTAGTTTGGAATACTTGAGGTGGCCCAGGGACTCCATATTAGTCAGGAGATGGGCTGATACAGTGGCTAAAATAAGGTGGAAGTGATACTTTAAGTAAGTGCGTTAAATAAGACAAAGTCTCTCACATGCGACACCCCAGAGATGAGCAGTCCGGGCTGACTGGGAGCCCTGCCCTCTTTGGGGCTCCCGAGGCTGCTCCAGTGGCCACCATTTCCCAGACATCAGAAAGAAGAAAAGAAGGAGAAAACCAGGACAGGCCACTTCCACTTTAAGGAGGTGACCCGAAAGCTGCACAATGTCAGCTTCCTTCATAAGCCAGTGACCCGAACTTAGTCACATGACCACACCGAGCTGCAAGAGAGTCTGAGGCATGTATTCTTTTTATTTTTTAATTTTTTAAATGTTTTTTTTTATTATTTTATTTATTATATGTTTATTTATTTTTGAGAAAGAGAGAGAGAGAGAGAGAGGGCACAAGTGGGGGAGGGACAGAGAGAGAGACACACAGAATGTGAAGCAGGCTCTAGTCTCTGAGCTGTCAGTACAGAGCCTGATGCGGGGCTTGAACCCACGTACTCTGAGATCATAACCTGAGCTGAAATCGGATGCTTCACTGACTGAGCCCCCCAGGTGCCCTGCATGTATTCTTTATCATTGTGGGTACGCCTGTGCCTAACTAAATCTCAGGAGTGTATGTTCTGAGAGGCAGAAAAGGAGAGAATGGGGAATAATTAGCCTGTCTCTGCCCCAGGCTCTTGTAAACTGAGCCAATAGACTGAGGTTGCTTTATGCCAATAGCGTGCCCTGTCGGGTTTTGGTACTGGCCACCACTTGACCACAGACTTCTCTGAGTGGCATTAATCACACTGCCTGAGAGAGGACACTCAGTGGGCGCTTCGCTTCCTGGGTCTCTCGGACGCAGCGGGACTGAGTATTCCTGCACTGGCCTCCCTCATTCCCAGATGCCTAATTGGAGAGGCACTTTACATATTTGCCCTTCTTTCATGGACTCGTTTATTATAAATGTGTTGTGACCCTTTGAGAGCCAAGCTTTTACCTTAATCTTGGAGTTTGATCAAGGTGGTAGTTATTCTTCAGATGACAGGAACCTGACTTTTCACTTGCTTTTTCTGCAGAAGTCTCAGATCTGGCTCACTTTGCATCTGAAGGAAATCTCCAAGGACCGATGCTTTGTCCTCACTAGCTGATTGGTTAGGCAGCCTTTCCCTTGTGGCTCAGAACCTTCTATTTATTTTCTTTCTAACTGTCTTGGTCTACCAGTGCCTGCCGGTTTCTCCCTTCTGGAAATATGCCGTGTGTTAGGGAAGTGACCGTATGGTGCCCATGTCCCCACAGTACACATCCCTGTGCTTTTCACAGCCAATTACTTCTCCCTGTCTTTCTCCCGACCTCAGTGTGGCAGTGTGGCAGTTTTACTTTTTTTAATGTTTATTTTTTTTGAAAGAGAGAGAGAGAGTGCGTGTGTGAACAGAGGAGGGGCAGAGAGAGGGAGAGAATCCCAAGCAGGCTCTGCACTGTCAGCACAGAGCCCGACGCGGGGCTCAAACTCATGAAACTGTGAGATCGTGACCTGAGCTGAAACCAAGAGTCAGAGGCTTAACCGACTGAGCCACCTAGGGCGCCCATCAGTGTGGCAGTTTTAAAGTGTGTCTACAAATTCTTTGGCATTCTTCTCATCAAGAACTAGAGCCCGTGTCCCTTGCCCTGGAAACTTTTGTGACTATTTGACTAGTAGGGTAGAAGTGATGTTCTGTGATTTCCGCAGCTGGGAAGTAGAAGGCTATGTGGCTTCCTCCTTGCTTTCTGGAATAGTTTTATGGAAGCCTTCACCTACCGTATAAACGGTCCAGCTGCCCTCAGGCTGCCATACTGTGAGGAAGCCCAAACCAGTCTACAGGGAGAGACCATGGAGAGAGTGTCTGGGCAGCCCGCAGCGGCTTCTGCCGCTCTGATCACAGTTATACATGAGACCCCAAGGGAGAACTACTGCTCCTGTCCTGAATTCCTAAACCACAGAAACTGAGAGATAATACAGTGTCATCATGGTAAGTCATTAAACTTAGGGCCGACTTGTTACACAGCAGTAGCTCCCTGGAACCCCGTGCCATCAGAAAGCATCTCCCTGAGCCATAATCTGTTCCCCGAGGTGGAGAAGCTGATGGGCCCAAATGCTTCGCTGGGCGCCTCATTTCCCAAGAGAGCCCTCACGTGGTCCTTGTGTTCCTGGGTGCCCTCAGACATGGTGTTGCACACGCAGGCCAGAAAGGCTGCCGGCCGCCAGACTCTGCTGTGTCATGTCTGCGTCACACGAAGCTATTCCTGGTCACCCCACGGACACATCCCCCGAGTGTGATCACACTTCACTTGTGATCCTTGGAGGCCGTGTAGGATGCTTCTCACAGAGGCTGAGCCCAAATCCCTGCCCACAGAGACCTGGAGGAGCTTTAGTTTCCCTGGCCAGCCCTGTGCTAGGCACGGAGGAGACAGAGGAGAACATTCGATGGGAGAAGGTTAAAAAACAACAACAGCAACAATCCATGAGGCTTTGGTTATGAATGTTAGGAGCAAGCTGAATTTCAAGACCTTTCTGTCCCCTTAGCGACCGTATCAGACATAGTCATAGTACAACACATCAAGATCTCAGACTTTGCGTGAGGTCAGACAGCAGCTCTACTGGCTAGGAGCTCGGTGGCTTTGGGCAACTTATTTAACCACTCTGAGCCTCTCCAACACCAAGATGACAAGGCCGGCCTCCAGGATCGCTGGAAGGAAAAGCGAGAGAAGGCTGCCGAGCACTTAGGCCAGAGCAGGTACTCCTGAGTATGGATTCCATTCCCCATGGGTCAGCGCTTCCTCTGTATAACCAACAACCACCGCAGCTACCTGCCCGAGCCTTTTCCTCTTTGGAGGAACACTAAATGTAAAAGAATCAGGTGAGCCCTCCAGGGTACTCTGTCTCTGCCAACTAACAAGGTTTTTTCTCCTTCCTGCCTACCAGCAGGGAGCCAGGCCACAGGCTTGGTTCCATCTGGCACCTTGCTTCCTGGCCTGACAAAAGTGGAAATAGCAGTGGAACATTCCGGAGTGTGAGCGTTCAGATACAGGCGGGAGGCGGAGCGGACCTTCTACCAGCTCGGCAGGGATGAGAAATGCTCAGGAGGGACCCATGTTGTCTAAAGAGTCTCCGTAATAACTTGTCTGGTTACGTCCTTGGAGAGACGGTCTTGTTGGTAAATAACAGAGGTGAATCTCACATCGGCCTTTGTTCACTCGGCAAATATTACAAAATGTTAGGTACCTAGAATGCATCACTGAGTCGGAAAGGCCCCTGCGTTATGTGGTTCTCTCCATTTCTATGGACCAGCACCCGTCTAAAAGCTGCGTGTAAATATCAATTCGTTTGGAGGGAATTACTTCGATTATTCGCGAGGAGGAACCGAGATTTGCCTTCTGTTTGCAAGAGTAATCTTTTAGAGCAGAAGTGGTGAGGTAGAATCTGGAAGAAAAGGGAGAAAAATGTCTCTGGAGTCACTGATCATCCATTCCAGACAATCACACTCTGAGACATTTGGAAAAGACGCCTCAGACTAATTTATGGCGTGTTTTCTATTAGAATTGCAAAATTCGCACAGAGGGTGTTAAAAGTGTGGCTTCACATCCTATTTAATACATACTCTATTTAAAACTGGGATATGAACTGAAGCATGGAATGAAAGCTAGAGGGCTATACTAATTTGCTGGTTTCTGAACCTAAGCATGGTTCTGCTTCTGTCTTTTTTGGTTTCTCTCATTGTTCCTTATTATTTTTCATTAAAAGCACGTTGTGTACACTTTGAAAGATCAGGGGCCCCGAGTTTGTTCTCAGCCCTCTCTTTTCCCAGTGTATCCCCAACCAAAGGATTTTTGTATGTATTCTCCACACAAGTCCTTTGTCAGTCCTGTGCTTTGCATGTATTTTCTCCCATCCTGTGGATTGTCTTTTCCACCTTCTTAATAGCCTCTTCTATCGCGTAAAAGTTTTTCATTTTGGCGAAGTCTAATTCGTGTCTTTTCTTTTGTTGTTGTCACATTTGGTTTCATATTTAGTAAATCATTGCCTAATCCAAGGTGCCAAAGATTTACTTCTACTTTTTTCCCTAAGAGATGTATATGCTGTCTCTTACATTTAGGTCTCTGATGGATCTTGAGTCCATTTTTATGTGCGGTGTGAGGGAGGGGTCTAATATTCATTTGCATGTGAACATTCAGCTGTCCCAGCCCCTTTTGTTGAAAAGAATGTTCTTCTTTCATTGAAATTGTCTCTGTACCCTTGTCTGCTTTGTTTTTAATAAATACACTACCCTAGACTCCCTCAGCTATATTTCTAGCCTTGGGACAAATTCACAAGTAGCGTACAACTGTCCCTGCCTTCTAGGGATTTATATTCAGAAAGAAGACAAAGCTGTGTGATGATACAGCAGATATTTTTTTCTAAATGGTCAGATCCTTCCTCATTGGATGACTTGGTAATTGCACATTCTTCTCCTTCATAAAGGCAGTGCAGTCTCCTTCACCAGAATAGCATTTTTTACTCCACAGGTAATGATAGTTGTACTGAGCAGAAACTGTCACATGAGCGTTTGCTGTGTGTCAGGCACTTCCCTGAACACTGTGTATGCGTCATCCACTTAAACCTTGAGAACCCCATGGGGCAATAACTGTTATCCACATTTTGTCAATGAAGAAAATGAGGCCCGGAGAGGTTAGTTTGCCGTGGGTCGGTTAGCTCATAGGTGAAGAGTCAGATTTGAATCCACCAGCCCAGCCCCAGACCCCAGTGCACACTCTGGCCATTTCAGCAGTGAAGCCAAAGTGCCTCTCTCATTCACTGCCCCATCCCCGTTGCCCAGCACTCAGTTGGCACTCAGTAACCACTTGTTGAATACACAGTGGGATGAAATGAATAAACGACTTGAGGAACAATCCGGACAGAAGAGCAGTGGCCAAGGGAAGGGAGGATTGATTTGTGGGAGCAGATCAGAGGAGTGACATCCATAGAGTTGGCCTCAGTGAGAATGATGCCCAAGCCAGTGGTGCCCCGAGGGAGAAGAATCGGCTCGCTTTGGGAGTAGGGAAGGGGGAGCGATGGGCGGTGCAGTGAAGAGCCACGGAGTTGCAGCCAGTGCAACGATCTGCATAGGAAGAGTATAGAAATGCTATCAAGTAAGCACATACACCCAGACATCCAACACCGCCATGTAAAGGGTGCAGGCTGGGGAGCCCGTGCCCTGGGGCTGCACGGCAGACCAGCAAGGCCTCGCCTGGGATCAGCGGGACGTCGATGGCTCTGAGGAGGTGGTGTGGCATGCCTGTCACTTTATTGTCGTTCTGGGAAAAAATTGCTTGTGAAATTCAGGAGACGTGGTGTCCCCCAGAAGTGTTCTGGCAGGGAGAGCAGGTTCTTGGGAAAGGGGAAAGCTTGATGCGGTGTCGCTGGTAAGTCAGGCGAGGAATGTTGAGCCCCTTTGCTTCTCTCACAGTCTGTGAGCTGAAAAATTGCCTCCAGCTCGCAGGGCGGAGGCCGTGCCGGCATGAGAGCGCAGAAAACCACGAATGAGACTGGCTTCCTTGAGAAGACAGTATCTGCCCCTGTCAACCTGTGAAGAGAGAGCAACAATCACCAGTCTTAGAGTAAACGCCCACGGTGTGCCAGGCACCGGGCCCTCACATTTTACACCTTACTGGAATCTACTGAAGAAGTTTCTCCTGCTATTATGATCCTCATTTTTCAAGGAAGGAAAATGAGGTTAAGGGCGATTGTGGGACTTGTATAAGGTCCTTGTGATGGTTGAAGGTGTGTGTCCCTTCGGCCAGGCTAAGGGTCTGGGTGTGTCTGTGCAGGCTGTTTCTGGAAGACATTAGCATTTGGCTTAGTAGAGTGAGTAAAGCAGATAGCCCTTCCCAGTGCTGGTGGGTCTCATCCAACTTATTGAGGACAAAAAGGCAGAGGGAGGGCAAATTCATTCTCTCTGGTTAAGCCAGGACGTCCTTCAGACTTTAGGACACTGGTGCTCCCAGTCCTTGGGCCTTTGGACTCAGACAAGGACTTCCTCCACCGGCTCCCTGATTCTCAGACATTTGGGTTTGGACTCGAATTATACCACCAACTTCCCTGGGCCTCCAGCCTGCAGAGGACAGATCATGGGACTTTTCAGCCTCCATAATCATCTGAGCCAATTCTTCATAGTAAATATCTGTCTATCCATCTATGTATCTATGTATCTATCTATCTAGTCTCCTTTTGGTTCTGTTCCTCTAGAGAACCCTGGCTGTACAATCATCCAGTAAATGGCAGAGCCAGGATTTGAACCCACACTCTTGTGACCTACCTAAAAGCCAAAGTTCTTAACTGCTACAGTCTAAAGACACAGTCCCTGCCCCCCAGGATCTTGCCATTTCGTTTGGGTGACCAAGTTAACAAATAGAGAACAACAAGTCAGGGTGTGCGGTGTGCCCAAGGGAACAAGTGAGGGTATCTGGATGAAGCGCTTGGAGATGCTGTCCAAGATAGAGCTGTGGTCCAGAAAATGGTGGCTCAGGGTTTGGGAGAGAATAGAGAAGGCTTGCTCTATGCATTTAAGAGTTAAGAACTGATGAAGTAGCCTCTCCAAGACTCTGTTTTCTCCTTTGTAAAATGAGGACATGACCCATCTCCCCATTTATTTGACTATCCAGTGAAACAACGTTGTCAAGAACTTAGCAGAGGGCTTGGCATGTAAGAAGCATTCAGGAGATAGTCGCTGCTGGTATTCATTGCTGCTGTATTATTACTGCTGTTGTTATTGCTATACAAGCACTATCTTAGGTGCTTGACCACCCAGGGGAGAGGAGTAAGACCCAGCTCCAGCCCTGGAAGAGCTTAGAGGCTAGGGAAGGAGGTAAGCAAGTGAACAGATCATTCCCACATTGCCTGTTTCTTTTTCTGTGCACTCCCCGCTCCCAGATTGTAAGCACTCAAGGCAACACTGTCAGACGAGTAACCGTCCGTATCTTAAAATGTAATGTGATGTGCGCAACATGAGAGTCCTGCCTGGCCTGCTGTTTGGGAGGGCGTGGCTGATGTAGGCCAGGCTCACCTCCTCCCCGAAAGCTGGGTTCAGGTTTGCTCTACCTGTTTCTCTTTCTTCTGGGAGAAATGGGCCCCCCAGGGCATGTTTTTCTCATGGAAAAGTCCATGCCCAGCTGCACAAGCACATTCCAAGCCTCTGCTCGTGGCATAATCTGTGGCCCCATTGGCCAGAATAAATCACATGACCAAGCTCAAGGTCAGTGGGGCGGGATTTATACTGTGCCTCTAGAGAGCAAAACTGCAGGGTTACAGGGCCAAGGGCACGGGTGTGGGAAAAGGCAAAGAATGGGGAACAGCAGCGTGTTTCACACTGAAGTTTGGAGTGGGGGTAGGTTCTGGCCACAAATGTCTGTCCTTGACCTGTCAGATGTCTTGAATTCCAGGATATTTGCCCGGCTGTGGCAAGGCACCTCCCTCCCCACCTTGACACTCTGTGCCAACCATCCAAACTCCTAAAGCCCTGTGGCGGTCATAGAGCCGAACTCTGGCTCCAGCCAGCACTGCCTTTTATTGAGTCTGCCTCTGACTCATTATTTACACAGACTGTAAAATAAAGCTTAACTCAAAATTACTGTAAGTCAGTGCATCCGAGTGAAGCCGGCAGCTGGACCTTCACAGTTGAAAGCAGACTAAATAAAGGGGGGAGGGAATTAAAAAAAAAAAAAGCTGCAAATAAAATGTCAGGGAATGCTTAATTATATAAAGGTTATGCGCCTGCCTGCATAATTGTCTAAAGGGGCTGATGGCAACAGCTGGCAGAAGAAGCTGGGCTTCAGTTCTATTTATGTGTTTATCTGGTGCCTGTCACCAGAATGGCTACGAGCAGTATTGATCTCAAATTAATTTTGCCTCATTTCTTCTCTTTCTTGTCTCTACCCTTACTACTCCTTCCCCGATAAAATAGGAAACTTATTGGGTGCGTGGCAGAAATTTGGGGTTTGAGGAGCAGAGTCCGCCAGCAGGATGCAGACAAGCTCTTATGTGCCAAGCACTAGCCTACGTGTTTTTTTTGCATGTATAACCGACTCTTCTGATACTCACAACAACCCTGTAAAGTAGGTGTTGTTATAATTCCTGTCTTACAGAGGGCACCTCGTAGTGCCCGGAGGGGGTTACTAGACTGAAAGAGTGCCACAGTTTGGGGGCACTTGGTGAGTTACTTAACCACGGCCCCGCTGACCGGAATCTGCAGGGTGGTATTTTGGGAGTTCTCTCACCTTACTCGGGGTGAAATCCAAACTCTTTACCAAGATTACAATGCTTGAACGTTCCAGCTCCCACGTGGTCTCCAATCACATCTTCTGTCCGCTGGTCCGAGCCACACGGGTCTCTTTTCCCTTCCTTAGACATGCCAAGCTCCTGTCTATCCAAGGGCCTTTGCAGGTGCTACCTCCTCTGCCTAGAACTCTGTGCCTGTGGGGACCACGGCTTCCCTGGCCACCCTCTGTAAGCAGGCTGTCCTCCCTTGGCTCTTTATATTCTTGATCACAGTGTCCTGTGCCTTTCTTCGGCACAGTTCTTAGACTTGTTTACCAGTGGTTGCGGGCCTCCCTTCTGGTCTGCACTCTCTGTGCAAGCAGGGCCCAGACTCTGGAACACAGAGGCAGTAGAGTGCTTCCTGGGTTCAAATCCCGGCTCTGCCATCTGCCTTAGACTGTGTGACCTTAGGCCAATGACTATATCTTTCTGTTCTGTTTTTCCACTTGTAAATAGGGATGATAATAGAGTTGTTACGGTTAATGAGTTAACTAATCTGTAAAAATGCTTATAGGCCAGTGCCTGGTACATAGTGAGTACTCAGTAAATGTCAGCTGCTAGAATTATCACCGTTATTCATTTATTATTATTAGCAGCACATAGTAATCCATGTAAATTCTGTAAATCCTTTTGGTGGCATTGGGCAGCTGATTTTGTTGGTGGAGAACGATCCTTTCGTGCTCACCCAGTGGGCAAAATGGTTCCAGGCCATGAGGAAAGTGAGGCTGGTGGTCCTGTTCCATCCCCTCCGACAGCCCCATCAGTACAATGTTATGCGCATTCACTCCCCTTGGGAGGCATCTGATGGAAGAAGGCTTATGCTAGGACCCAACTGGGGAGAAAGGAGGCCATTTTGGAGCTGCTGAGGATCAGGTCAGACCATGCGCGGTGATCTGTGCACGCCATGCCCCTCCTCACCTTTCACTTACACAGTCTATTTTGGAGGGTCCAGCTCCGTTTTTCACTCTCGTCCTTGCCTTCTGCCTCTAAGGCTTCGGCAGCCCCCCCGGGATGCTTTAGCACCCTTCCCTGCCCTCCATTCTTTTCTTCTTCCCTCTGCTGGCCTCTGCTGCCTGCTCCTTCCACCCACCTCTACTAGCTTCTCAGTCACACGGCATCTCCCTTCTTCGGTGCCTGTGCCTGCCGCGAGCGGGGTTTCCTTTCTCCCAGTGTAATTGCTTATCCTACCAAAATGCTCAGATCTCTTACTAAAGAGAGTAAGTTATCCCAGGGAGCCTGGTTCTCAGAGTGGTCAGGAAGAGGAAACTGGTCCCCAGAGGAAGCCAGCTGGCTATCGGCTGTGGCTTCGGGGCAAGGAGGTCCAGTGCCCAGGTCATCCACTGGGGCTGTCAGCCTTGTTTGGGTTTTCCAGTGGAAGCTCATTAACAGATCCAATAACAGGGTGCTGGGTGGTCTGAGCTGCCCTGGGGTTTTTGTACCCAGTGCTCCTGCTGTTATGTGCATGTCTGTGATTTTAATTTCCTTTTTAATTTCTGTTGAAAGGAAGAAAGAGCTCTATGGAATTATAATCTACAAAGGACCTATGTTGTAAGACCAGTGGGTGTCTTAAATGGCTAAGTAATTTACGTAACCACCCAGCATGAGACCCACTGCAGAGTGATGGATCCTGGGAGCTGGATTCTGTAAACAAAACTGTGCAGGACCAGCCTGAAGGAGAAGTCACGAAATGTGAGCGGGTGGTCCTCTCTGGTGGTGGATCACTGGGGACTTTTATGTCTGGCTGTAGATACTTTTCATTCTTTCACCCTGAGCACATTGCTTTTGTGCTTTGAAAGAAAGATGTACATTCAAAAATAAATAACACCGATGCCCCTGAACACTTCTTGTGAACTGAATATAGAAGACTGGGAAAATGACTGTCAGAAGCTAAATATACAGGTTTTAAAGGCTATCTTTGTTTTATTATTTATTTATGTTAAGGAAATAGTAATATAATAAAGCCGCAGGTCTGCACTGGAGGTGGGATTGGTTGAACAGGGCTTTGAAAGAACATTGCTTATGAATAGTTTATTGTGAGAGGTAAAATCAGAAAATAAAATTGTACTCAAGAGGAACAGGTTTTTACCCTTACATTTTTAAATGCATATAGCAGGTGCTGTTTAACCCTGGGCTGGTTCCTTAAACTCTCTGTGTCTTAGTGGTTATTCTTAGAATGAAATTAATTAACGTTTGCAAAACTTTTAGAACAGGACTGGGACATAGCAATGACTTAATAAAATGCTTGCTGTTGCTGTTTTACTCTTGTGATATTTTGGCTTTTGGCTACATTTTGAGCCTCCATATTAGAAGTAGCAGGAGTGAAGTTACAATAGTGAATTAGGGAACACGGGTAGAGTTCTGAGCCACGGTGCTCAGTTCTTTATTTAGATCATCCCATTTGCTCCTCACATCTACTCTGTGCCATTTATTCTGTTATTCTCTTCATGTTATAGATCAGGATGCGGGGGCTCAGAGAGGTTAAGCCACCTGCCCAAGATCACACAGCTTGTAAGACTGTGACCCTGGCTCCAAAGCTCATGCTGTGAGTCACTATTTTCCATCACCTTGTCTTGTATTTTGTGCCCAAGATACACACTTGTCTTTGCTTTCCCTGGCATTCCTCCCGTGGGTCAGAGTTCCTCCAGTCGAGGTGCTTTAATGCTCTCCCAAAGGGATGTGCCAGGAATTTCTCAATCTCTGCCCCCAAGGCAGAGATCAAGCCACCTCTTGGTGAATATATTCGAGAGGCAGGAACCACCCACATCGACTGATCTGATGGATCAGGCAGTGGGAGATTCATAACTCAAATGCTACCTATTGATGGCAGAGGGCTTTCAGAAATGTAAAGCAATTATATGACTTGCAATTAAACTTATAATGGGAATTGAAAGGTAAATCATTAATTTCCTGTTTGTAGTACAGTGTCCAGGCAAACAGTTCATCAGCATCTGTAAAAGTACCCACCCCGTCAGGGCCCAGTAAGAGGGGCTCCTCTGCTTCCTGTTAGCTGAGGGATGTCAGTCCATCTCACACATTTAACCACAAATTAGTCCGCCTAGCTCTGTGCTGGGTACTTCAAGTAAAGATTACTCAGCTGTCGAGTGCATGGATGCTCCTTTAGGGCCCTGGGATAGAGATGCCAGAGGGCTCTAATGAAAGGCCATGGAAGCCTGTGGGCCACAGAAATTGGACTTTATCCCAAAGGCAAGGAGAATCCAAAGGGCAGAGGTCCAATCAGATTTGCTCTTAGTAAAACCACTCTGTTTGCAGAGCAGAGCGATGAAGGGCAGAGGCCAAGATTAATACAGAGAGACCTGGCTGGGAGGCCACCCGTATTATCCAACAGGAGGCTGGTGGTGATCTGCCCCATGGAGGGAGGGAAGAGGGCACACTCAAGATATGTTAGTAAAGTCAAAGTAACAGATCCCAGTTCTAGTTTTGATGTTTGGGAGGGACTTAGTGGGTCTTCCCACATATGAATGCCTGGGTCAACACGTGAGAAGGGAGAAAGGTTAATTTAGAAGAGTTATTGCAGGGGTGCCTGGCTGGCTCAGATGCTTAAACATCCGACTCTTGATTTCGGCTCAGGTCATGATCTCACAGTTGTGGGATCGAGCCCCGCATCAGATTCTGATAGCCTGGAGCCTTCCTGGGATTCTCTCTCTTTCTCCCTCTCTCTGTCCCTCCCTGACTCGTGTGTGTGTGTGTGTGTGTGTGTGTGTGTGTGTGTGGGCTCACTCTCTCTTTCTCTTTCAAAATAAATAAATAAATAAATTAATTAATTAATTAAATAAACAACCATTAAAAGAAAGAAGAGTTATGGTACTAGTTCTCTGCATACTTCCCAGCAGAATGAGAATAGCCTCTCTGTAGTTTTATATTATGTGCATTTATATTTGTTATTATTGTTGTTGACTGTTGTATCCCCAGCCCCAGAACAGTGCCTGGAACACAGGAGGTATTCAGTAAATATTTATTGAATGGACAATAGCAGTAAAGGCTAACTTTTATCCGCTGAGATTTTATGCTCATAGTACACTACACTGTGGGAAGACAGGCAATTTCAAACATGATAATTCATGTAAGAAACTGTATACAGCACGGTGAACAAGCTGGACTTCTGTGAGGAAAGGGCGTTAAGCTGCGGCCTCTGAAGGGTGAATAGGAGTTTGAGGAGAGGAAAGAGCTTTCTAGGCAGAGGGCACAGCACGCGTGAGAGCATAAGGTGAAGAGAGTGTGTTCCATACGTGAAGAGGTCTGTGGAGACACCTATCTTGAAAGGCCAACCAGGGATGGGTGGGGTTGGGTCTTAAAAATAGTATTAAGACCCTGGCCTTGATCCCCAGAGCAGCGGGAGGCCAGGAGAGGGTTTGAAGGGCAGTTTGGAAGGCACAGCTGGGGAAGTGCTGCCTTTCCCAGGCGAAGCCAAAACGCCTTGCAAGGCTGTGGCACACGGGCGCCAGTTTGATCCTCTAAGCCACGGGCACCCTTGAGCCCAGACTGTGATGCATCCAAGGATCCCTCTTCGGTCCCTCCTGCTGTCCTGTCGTTCCCAGTGTCTCAGCCCCCAGTGGAGTGCCCCCTTGGCACCAGCTGCTCTGCTAGGTCCTTTGCACAGAGTACCCCTGTGCTCCTCTGGTGAGGATTATTGTCATTATCCTCACTTTGCCAAGTGGAAGCCAAGGTGCAGAGACTTGCCCAGGTTCAGTCTTCTAGAAGGCGCCAGAGCTGAGTCCATGTCCAGTGCTCATGCCCTCCTTCCCCTCCGTGCCCTGCCTCTCCCACTCTCGCGGTTCTGGGGCCCTCACACTGCCCCGCTGGTGGCCCCCAGTTCTGGCCTCTGTCAGGGTTCCTGACTGCCTCTGGGACCCACACTGAACCTCGAGGGTCTCAGCTCACTGACGGCAGAGAACCGGAGGGGCAGCTCTTCCCGCTTGAGCGGTGGCACTTAGGAGGCTCTGTGAGGCCCTCCCAGCTTCCGGCTGCACCTGCCCCGCCACTACAGGCAATCCCGTTTCAGCCTGGCTCTCTTGCCTCCAGACATGAGCAGATTGCAAATAGTGAGACTGGAAGCAGCAGCAGCCAGGTTGGAGAGCTAGTCTGGGGCTCAGAACCTTTTTGTGTGAGACAACCCGCTTTAGAACCTTCTCAAAGATGGGGAAGTTGGTATTTGCAAAAGGTGAGGTTTTCATAACGTACTGAGCTGCGAGCTGCCTGGCAGTGCCCTCCAGAGCCACAGAGCCAGCCAGTTTGTGAAATACCTACCTTTTGCATTGCTTTGCTGCTGGAGGGCATTGTATGAAAGCAAGAGAGGATATCCGACTGCATTTTTGTGCTTATTTAGTGAATGAAAATGCGGTCCCGATTATTGGGGAGAGTTTGCCTTTTTCCCCTCCGTTCTTCTTTTTAATTGTGGTAAAGTATACAAAACGTAAAATTTGCTATCTTAACCATTTTTAGCTGCACAGTTCAGTAGTGCTAAATATATTCACATCGTTGTGACGATTTGCCTTTTGAAATCCAGAAAAGAAAGCCTGAGTTTATTTTGTGTGGAGAGGTCAAAACAAGCTTATGCTATTAGTTCCTTGGCCATCCACGACTACTACTAACATTTGACTAGTTACCAACGTTTGGGTCGTTTCTTCCAATCTGCATAGTCTGTCCCGCGTCTTGCCTCCCTGAACCCATCTGGGGATGGGTGAGGGGCCCAGGGAGGCCAAGGTGTGGGGTAGCTTTCTTTTGTGCATGTTCTAGCGCCATCTAGTGTCTGTGGGATCTTGTGCCAGCAGGGCTAAGGCTGCTGGATTCCCCTGCTTCTCTGGTGGTGGCTCTCTAAACCCAAATGGCTTTAAAAGAGCACCGAGGAGATAGTCTGTCTTTTTAGATCCGCCAGTATTTTTTTCCGGCTCTGATCTCTTGGAAACCAGCAGCAGAAATCTGTTTCATTAATAGTCAGAACAATTTGTCCCTTTGAAGCTCAGACAGGGTGAGATTAATATGAACCTGATATTAGGTTATTAAGCATCAATTTCATGAACCTATTTATAAAAGAGAGCTTCAGACAGAAAATAAAGAAGGCTGCTCAGAGGGGCCCATTTGCCAAGTCTACTTGCTCATTGGAAAATGTGACCCCATCACCAGTTTTTGTGCGAGAGAAGAGAAAAAAGAAAAAGTGTGTGTGTGTGTGTGTGTGTGTGTGTGCACGGACATATCACATGCTTTGACGATGTGTGGTTATTCTAATAGTAGTCATAAGAGGCATAACGCGCTGTAGCTAAACCTATATAATTCTGTGTGTCCAACACTCTTCTAAGTGCTTTTACATTTTAAATTATTTAATTCTCACTACAGCCCAAAAGGAGTAGCATTATATGAAACTGAGGCACAATATGGTTAAGTAATTTGGCAAAGGTCACAAAATCACAGTGTGTTGTGATAAAGGCATTTCAAAGGGCTTAGAAGCATGTGGGGTTTAGGTATGTTTTAGTTAGGGTTCCAGGTAATGGCACGTTTCCCTTGCTGTCCTTTGCTCCTCAGCTAGCTTCTGGCAGTGGCCGTTGTCTCTCATATCTCTGCGTCCCTTCTAGTCTGGACCCCCCCCACCCCCACCCCGCCCCATGCCTGGAGACGGCCCAGGCAGTGCTGCTTGTGGGAAGAAGATAGTGGAAGCTTGCTTGGGGTTTCTGGCTTGTTTTAGGGAGTTCCAAAGCAGAAAGCCATGAGAAGCTGTATGTGGAGGAAGGGGTGCCAGTTTGGAGTCAGCAGGTCTGAGGCCTGTCCCCGGCTCTGTCACTTACCTACAACGTGACTGTGGACAAGTGGTTTCCCCTCTTACCCCTCAGTTCCCCCAAGTGGGGCAAAATAAAATGAGTTTTATAGTGTGTTGTTGTTTTTGAGAGGATAAAAGCACCTGTCCAGTGTCTGCCACTTATGTGCTCATTAAATCCTGCTGTTTTTTACTCCCCAAAACCCACAACTTAATTAAAAAACAGGCAGAAGACCTGAATAGACATTTCCAAAGAAGACATCCAGATGGCCAACAGGTACATGAAAAGATGCTCAACATCACTCATCAGCAGGGAAATACAAATCAAAACCACACTGAGATAATACCTCACCCCAGTCGGAATGGCTGGTGTCAAAAAGACAAGAGATAACAAGTTGGCAAGGAGGTGGAGAAAGGGAAACCCTTGGGCACTGTTTGTGGGAACGTAACTTGGTGCGGCCACTGCGGAAAGGAGTGTGGAGGTTCCTCAAAAAGTTAAAACTAGAAATGCAGTATGATTCAGGGGTGCATGGGTGGCTCAGGCCGTTCAGCGTCCGACTCTTGATTTCTCCCCAGGTCATGATCTCACAGTTGTGGATCGAACCCTGTGTCAGTCTTGAGCTTAAGATCCTCTCTCTCTCTCTCTCTCTCTCTCTCCCCCACCCCCTCTCTCTATCCCTCCGCCCCTCCCCTGCTCACACATATGTGTATGTGGCAGGAGTGTGGGTGTGTGTGGGTGCTCTCTCAAAAAAAAATACAATATGATTCAGTAATTCTGCTACCGGATGTTTACTCGAAGACGAAGACATTGATTTGAAAAGAAACATGCACCCCTGTGTTTATAGCAGCATAATTTACAACAGCCAAGATACGGGAACAGCCTGAGTGTCCACTGATAGACGAATGGATAGGATAAAGAGGGTCTGGTATAAATACAATGGAATATTACTCCGCCATAAAAAAGAATAAGATTTTGCTATTTGCGACGACATGGATGAGTCAGTCAGAGGAGGATAAATACCCTATGATTTCACTTCTGTGTGAAACTGAGAAAACCACAACAAACGAATAAACAAAAAATAGAAACAGACTCATAAATACAGAGAACGAGCTGGTGGTTGCCAGAAGGGAGGGGGGTGGCCAGGGGGATTAAGGACAGCAAACTTGGTGGAGGGAAACCTGAGGGAAGTCAGATTAGGAGTTATTTGAGAGAGAAAAGGCCAGAGAGGAGGTGGGCGGAGGATGAAGACATACAAAGGGGATTAAGACGTACAGACTTCCAGTTGTAAAATAAATAAGTCACGGAGGTGGAAAGGACAGCGCAGGAAATAGTCAGTGATAACATAATACCGTATGGTGACAGATGGTAACCCCACTTACCTCGATGAACACTAAATAATATACAGACTTGCTGAGTCACTATATTGTACCCCTGAAACTGATAGAACATTGTATGTCAACTATACTTCTCTGATGAAATAAACAAAAATGTACCATTGTTTACTTTTGATCTGGAAGGTGAAACTCATGTTAGCTCTCCAAACATGCACTTCTGGTCTCTGCTCCTGCGACGTACGTGTGCCCTGTCGCTCGAGAGGGCTGAGTGCATTTTCTGCACTGGAGGACAGGATGGTCTGGCTCCGAGCGGACATTGGTTCTTGTTGGGAGCACTGAAAGCTGAGAAAGTTGGGTTTATCACCTCTTCTCTTTCCGATTTCCATATACATATATGCATACACACACATATATACACATATATACGTATATACGTGTATGTACATATATGTATGTATAGTACACACACATGCATTCACATCCACCTGGGTAAGTTTGGACAGAGTACAACAGGAGTGGCAATAAAACCAGAAAGACAGCAGACATTTGGATGGATGATGAGACACCAGACACTGGGGAACAAATTGTGTTTGTCTGCCCATTGCGTCCTACGATGCAAAATCATACTATCTAGCATCCTACGGAAACCGTGAGGAGGGAAATCCTGAGAAATTTCCTGCGTGCCGGGGATAATAAATGGAAGCGCATTACATAGCCCTCATTACCGCAATTTAACTTGTGTGAAGTATCATTGCTGGTCTCGTTAATATGCAGGATGTGTTGAGGGTGAACTAACAATATTAATAAGCACTCTCTTAGGTTCCTGTAAAAATTGGGTTCTCCTAATCCTGTTTTCCCGTCAGATATCAGGCTACCCAGATTTTCACCCATGGGGTCTGTTGTATTGGCACATCTCAGGGAAGTGCTTTCTTAATCCAACGGGATGGAGCTCCAAGAGGGGATTTTACGTGTTCTCCTCGTGGCCGTGTGGGAGATGAGATCTGTTTGTCCCGAGAGCCCATGTGGGCCCCCTTCTCGGATGTGGGAGGAGGCCGCGGTGTCGTTGTTCAAGTGCAAGCCCGGCTTTCCATTGAACAGTAGGAATTGTAGCGGGGTAGCAGCGACACAGGGCACCTGCTGCTGCCCCTCGTGGAAAAGTGGGATCACCCCTCCATTCGCTCAGAGGCTCACTCGGTGACAGTTGGAGCCTCCCATCTGCCTGGAAAATCTGTCATCTGGCCCGAGCGGGAAGGAGAGCTTGGAGTAGGCAAGGTGGTGGTGGGCACTGGGGAGGACGGCTGGTGCCTGGCACCAGGAGGGCGCCATGCGGGGCGAAGCACTAATTATGTTTTGTGGTTCCCACTGCTCTGGTCCCTCCTCTCTCTCCTCTCCTGGTTGCTTGTACTCCCTGCCCACCCCCCCTCCCCTGCCCTGGGCCCTACACTCAGCATCCGATTCCTTTGATTTTCCCTGTTTCCCCCTTTCCCTCTCTCTCTTCCTCCCTGTTGTAGATGCAGCAGAATAACAGTGAGGCTTGGTGGACAGTTGGGTTGCCTGAGGCTCCCACCTTCCTTTGCCTCAGCCCCGAGATGGAGCCTCTCCACTTGTCTATAGAAATCACTTAAACACAGGCTTAATAAAGCACAAGGTTCTGCTGCAGCATGTAACCAGCTCACTCGGGTCAAAGCCAGAAGTCCAGGGAAGTGTCTGGGGAAAGTTGTGCCTGTGCCTTCCAGTTCTGTGCCATCTGATTCATGAGACACACGTGGCCAGCTTTTGTTCTTTCGTGGGTGGAGTCTGGGAAGGTTGCCACTTCTGGCCTTTAAGGCTTGGGGTGGTGACAGTTATGACTGTCCAGTCCTCTTTTCCCTTTCTCTTTTTTTTTAAGTGAATTTATTTTGAGAGAGAGAAAGAGTACACGTGCATTGGGGGAGGAGCAGAGAGAGATGGAGAGAGACAGAGAGAGAGAGAGAGAATCAGAGAGAGAGAGAGAGAGAGAGAGAGAGAGAATCCCAAGCAGGCTCCACTCTGCCAGCACAGAGTCTGAAGTGGGGCAGGCAGGACTTGATCTCATGAACTGAACCATGAAATCAGTGACCTGAGCTGTAGTCAAGAGTCAGATGCTTACCCGACTGAGCCACCCAGGCGTCCCAACACATTCTGAGCCTTTTTATTAACCTGAGTGTCTAACATAACTTTTATGCTTTCTGCCACCCACTCCCCAGAGAAGATCTGTGATTTAAGAACTATGGTAAAAAAGGGGCACCTGGGTGGCTCAGTTAGTTAAGCATCTGACTCTTGATATCGGCTCAGGTCATGATCTCACAGCTCGTGAGTTCGAGCTCCACATCAGGCTCTGTGCTGTCAGCACAGAACCTGCTTGGGATTCTGTTTCCCTCTCATGCAGGCATGGGCATGTTCTCTCTTTCTCTCTCTCTCTCTCTCTCTCTCAAAATAAATAAATAAACATTTAAAAAAAAGTATGGTTAAAAAAATTAAACCACTTTCTCTGTTTTGGGACTATTTTGAGCTTTGGATGCACTTGAGTTCATTTGGCATCCCTAAGTGGGGTGCAGAGGTGGGGGTAGATTCTGGCATTTCCCAGAAGCGCTTGACCACAGAATTATTTCTTTTTGTTACATCTTGTGGATGGACACTGCCAAAAGTCTGACTCCCAAAGACTTTGTAATATCATCCCTTCCGGGTCAGATGCTCCTTCGCTGTAGCCCAGTTCATCATCTGTGCCCATGAACCCGTGCATGCTGAGTCCTGTGCTTATGGCAGTTTGCCTGTAGGTGTGAGCTACAGCAAGCCAGCTGACCATTCGTGAGATCCAGCCGAGGCATGACACCCTGAATGCCTCCCCCGCACCAGGTATTTCGCTTGCACTGTCTTACCTAGACTTCACAACGAACCTGCGATAGGCCTCATTATCCCTGTTTCACGGACGCGCCCACCGGTGAGGGGAATCTCAGTTACCCATGGCCCCGAGGCTAATAAGCGGCAGAGCCCGCATTCAGCATAACCACTGGGAAGAGTCCACGGAGCAGGATTAAGCCATACTGAGCCTTGGTTGTCACTGGTGTGTGACCAGGGAACATAGCTCTGTGCTAGGATTATTCTCAGGCCGTTCGTGGGCCGAGCTGAGGCCTCCTCTTGCCGCTTTAGCCAGGCACTTCATCCCTTGGCTACCGGAACACTTTGAAAATACAGGACTCGGTTCACATACCTGCTGGTTCCTTATTTATCCACCCAGCCCGTGCTGACATAGCCGTGGGGGTTCATTTTACCCACAGTTTCTCCTGCCAGAGTTAACAGATGCTCTGTGATGTGGGGGGAAGGATTCTGAAGGCACGGCACCCCATCCCAGCAGCCCCAGTGGAAACTGTAATCCCACCAAGTTCGTCATCTGCAGTCAGCCCGGATCACTTAAATTGGTTTCCGAGAGGGCTTAAGGTTTATGAGAACAGTTTGGCAGAGCTAAGCTGGTATTAATAAGTGCCTTGTGCCCACGGACAACACTGTAGATCAATACAATATATGCTTCAAATTCAGATGATGAATGAGTACCATTATGACCTAATTAGCAAGACTCATATTTTGAATGGATAAATAATCATTCCACCACATAATCCTAGACCACTTCTTGAAAGATGCTATTAATGCTGTTCTTTCCTGCTGCACAGATGAAGGCTAGGGGAGCAGAGTAACCATTTACATGTTTATTTGCTCCAGTGATGAGCAACTGTTCTGTCTGTATGTGCAGACTTCTCTAGCTCAGCTGGGCTCATCGTTTTTTAAGGTTAGAGAATATTAACATGCTCATGCTAAAAAAAGCCAGACCGTGTCTTGAGGGTGCAATTTACTGGGCCGTATGTAACTTGGGGGGCCGCCCCCTCCCCCTTTAATCTGTTGTATTTGTGCAGCATCAGCCTGAGTACTTGACTGAAGATCATGGCATTGGCTCCCAGACGGGCAGGGACCCCAGCTGGCTGCCCACTGCTAGAGGACCAGCGCCCTGTGGGCTCGAGCATGGGCTCTGGAACCACGGAGACCCGGGTTCAAATCCTCGCTCTTCCTGTTCTTAATCTTTCTGAAAAGCAAGTGAATGAAGATGATAGTACCTACTTCCTTGGGTGCCTGGGAGGACAGGGGAGATGATGTGTCTAATACTTAGTGCTTAGCCCGGTGCCTGACACGTGGCACAGGACTAGATGGATGTTAGTTTTCATTGATAGTTCTTTCTAGACCTCAGTTTTCATCTTCTGTACAGTGAAGTGATCAGCCCACATGATGGGTTCCTAAAATGGGGTCCACAGACTCCCAGGGTTCCATAAACATATTGATGGGGGTGGTCCACATGGCATTTGTAGTCTGAATAAGAAACGCCTGATTTTTTTTTTTTTCTCTTGGCTGGGTTCGTTTAGCCTCAGAGCAACACCTGTTATCTCATGCTGATGAGAGCCTTGGATTGGCATTACATTTGCTCATGGTTAATAAAAAAAAAAGGGAATCGGATATGAATTAGCACTTAATAACTGCATTGTGATGATAGATGTTGCAGCCAGACTGCCCTCTTACATCTTAACTTGAAAAATGCCCGTGGCTCAGAAGATGGCAGCTGTCAGGACATGTGATCCTTGGGGGTGGGGATGGTTGGGCAGTACAGACAGCTCATGATGGTGGAAGGTTTGGAACCCTTGGTCTGGGTGGTGTTTTCCGTTGAGCCTTCTCTGATTCGGTGGGTCCAGCCTGTCTGGAGAGCAGTTTTGTGAGCCAGCATGGAGTCCAGGCAGCTGCCCTTTGACCTTAGCTTATTACTCTTAATAGAAACCATGACCATTTTTACCTTTTGCACACCCCGCCTGCCCCCTCCTTTCCCACCCATGATCCCCCAGCTTGTGGCCTTGGCTTGAGCCAAATAAGTGTCCTGACAACCTCAGGAAAACGCTGCAGTCACACGTTCTCCCTGCCCTAGAATGTCCTTCTCTGTCCCGTGCACTCACAGGGGGTTTCTCAACCTCAGGACTCCTGACGTGTGGGGTGGCTAATTCCTCGTTGTGGATGAATGTCCTGTGTGCTGTCAGATGGCTAGCAGCATCCCTGACCTGTCAGATGCCATTAGCACCCCTATCCTCAAGTTGTGATGGCCAGAAATGTCTCTAAGACATTGGCAGGTGTCCCTGGGGCACCAGATGCACCTTAACATTTTACCTTCTCCATGAAGACTTCGTTTCCAACCAACAGAATTCACTGGTTAATTCTAGACGATCTCCCATCCAAGTACTAACCAGGCCCGACCCTGCTTAGCTTCCGAGATCAGATGAGATCGGGCGCGTTCAGGGTGGTGTGGCCGTAGACTAGACGATCTCAACTTTAGTGTTTGTCTTCATTTTGTGTCCCCATCCAGGATCTGGTCCTCATCTTAACTTCTGTCTCCACAGACCTGATTCTTGTTTGATACATTGATATCTGGTTACCATGAATTGAGTGCCTGGTCTTTTCCAGTCACTTCTTGCATATTTCTTCTGTTTCTTTTTTTTAAATTTCTTTTTAACATTTATTTTTTTTTTTGAGAGACAGGGAGAGACAGAGCATGAGCAGGGGAGGGGCAGAGAGAGAGGGAGACGCAGAATCCGAAGCAGGCTCCAGGCTCCAAGCTGTCAGCACAGAGCCTGAGGGAGGGCTCGAACTCGTGAACCGTGAGATCATGACCTGAGCCGAAGTCGGACGCTTAACTGACTGAGCCACTCAGGAACCCCCATTTCTTACAACAACTAACATTTTTACTGGGAAGATGTCTGAGGCTCAGAGATGGTAGGTAGCTTACCTGTAGCCACACAGCTGATGACTGGAAGGCTGTTCCATTTCCACGAAAACACAGCCTCACTAGTTCAGGGAGGGCAGCAGGAAGGCAGCTGAGATCTCTGCCTGTCTGGGGGTTGAGAGATTCTCTTAAAATGGTCTCTAGGAGATGAGAGTGAAGGGAGGTTGGGAGTGCCCTTTGTGAATGGACGTGGGAATAACTAGTGCAGAAAAATCAGGTGATGACCTCTCTTGGTCCGGGAAGCCGTAGCAGCAGGAAGCCAGCTAGAGTGACAGCATGCTCTCTGATTGTAGAGTTGGGGGGCACTGGGTGGCTGTTGGTGCTGCAGCTCTGAAGACTGCAGGAGTGGGGTCGGCCTGATGTCCTTGGAAATGCCCTGGGAAATGACATATCTCTTGTTGGACTGAAGCTCCATGCCAGGGAAAAGTAAATATGCCCTCTGGCAGCTGTGAAAAGAAGAGTCAGTAATGATGAGCAAGACAAGAGGGGTGATTTGTTTTGCCTTGGAAAGTGCTGTGTCTTTTACCTTTAAATGTGACGTACTTGTTCATAGCAAATGCCATTCGCAGGAGAGGAAGTTCAAGGAACCGTGAGCCTAGGAGAAGGTGCTCACCCATTTCCGAAGACGGGGCAAAGCGGATCAGAACACAAGGGCCCTTTGTCACGCTAGAGAAGATCTTGCCATATTTCTGAAAGGAAGAGATTAGGGATTTTCTTGTCATCATTGTTTCTAATGACAAAAAAAATTCCAAACAACGCAAACGTGCATCAGTAGGGGATTAGACAGACCACATGATGGAATGCCGTGCAACCTTTGAGTTTTAAAAAAGAGAAAGATGTGGATCAATAGATAACACGGTAATAATACAGTCTGCGTGCACTTTGAAAAACACGTGGAGGGGCGTCTGGGTGGCCAGTTGGTTGAGCGTCCAACCTCAGCTCAGGTCGCGATCTCATGGTTCATGAGTTCAGGCCCCTCACTGGGCTCCCTGCTGTCAGCACAGAGCCCACTTCGGACCCTCTGTCCCCCTCTCTTTCTGCCCCTCCCCCACTCACACTCTCTCTCTCAAAAATAAGTAAAAACACTGAAGAAAAACACACACGCAGGGGCACCTGGGTGTCTCAATCAGTTGAGCATCCAACTCTTGATTTCAGCTCAGGTCATGATCCCAGGGTCATGGGATCGAGCCCCACATCGGGCTCTGCACAGAGCGTGAAGCCTGCTTAAGATTCTCATTCTCTCTCTCTCTTTCTCTCTCTCTCCCTCTGATTCTCTCTCCCTCTAAAAGAAAAAAGAAAAAAAGAAACATACAAAGTAGGCTATTATGTTGACTATAGATATAAATATGTGTATGAAAGTATTTAAAAATGGACTTACAGTTGTGAAACAGACTCAGGAAATTGATTACCTAGAGTCAGCAGGCTGAGGGATGGGCAGACAGTGCAATTGAGTGGGGCTGGGTCAGGAGACCTTGGCTGTATCTGAAAGATATTTTTTTAATTAATGGAAAGTGGCAAATCCTAGCTAATTTTAATTCTGGGTACTGTTGGATATAAATAGACACACAAATACCTGCATCTGTTTTTCCTATGTATTTTTTAAAGTCTCCACCCTAAAAGGAGATACGCACATTACCAGCCCTGCCTCTTGTGAGGATGTGATGGTGTTAATAGATGTGAAAATGGTCTGTGAACTAGGGTGCGGCAAAAGTAAGGTAGTGTTTATTTAACAAGAATAATCACCTATTGGGCTTTTCTTTGGTCCTTGGCTAAGTAGCTTTTGGAGGCCTGGGAGGATTTACAGTGATTTACACTCTCCATACCTTGAAGTTCATGTTCGTTTGTTTTGCAAAAACTCCCCAGAGCACACAGCAAAGATGAAAGTAAAGAGAAAGCGGGGGTTGGATTTTTATGTGCCTCTTGGAAGGCTGGGGAGGATGTGGGAGAGTGGACGCTTCCCTCCCAGAAAACGGAGACAGCTGTCCTGAGGTCCTGGGGTTTTCTCTCTCCGGCAGTCACCGTCTCTGGAACAGATCTGATAGACTGAGTGCATGCTTGCTTCGTTACAGTGTCTCTAATGCCCAGAGTTCAAGGGAAAGGAGAGTTTGATGGGGTGGGAGGTAAGGAGTCAGTCAATAAAGGGAGACAGCAGGTGGGGGAGAAAGGGATGTTCACTCTCCAATATAGATGAAGGGCAAGGTGTTCAAATAGTGGTTTCTATGACAACACGAGCCCGAACCGGGTGTCCCCAGTCGGAGGAGACCAGCGTGGTCTGTACAGAGCTCCTTCCATTACCTGGAAAGGTAGCCACCCGGGGCAGCCAGAGCCATGGGCAGTTGGCGGGACTGGGCACAGAACTGGGCAGAAGGCAGGCTCAGACTCAAAACACAGGCTCATCTGCATTTCTGAAGGCAATAATAAATTCTCATTTAAGCTGCAATATTGATTTGCTCTGTGAAATTGCAGTACCAGTGATTTTTTTTTTTTTTTTTTAAGCCATACGATTGGGACCTTGCCTTGAATCTCAGATAGGATGTGCACGAGCTAATTTGCTCCATTTTCTGAGAAAAAAAATAAATCTCTGTTCCTCGTTCCCACCCCTCCTCCTTTCCTCAGTCTGTGGGGAGGCCATCCCACAGCGTTCGGAGGTCCCGAACAGACGCTACCCACACTCAGCAGCCCCCCTGGCCTCCTGTCGGAGCCTCTCTGAGTACGGTAACACCCTGGGCCTCTCCCTGGTGTTTGCCCTCAGATGAAAGGGTGGACTGCAGTCTAGACCTCATTCAGACATCCCCACCGGCTTCGTTAAGTGAGCCACAGAAGAGCAAGACACAAGAAAATCCATCTGTCTGTCTGTGCCCGCTCTAATTCTGCCGTCTGTAATTGTAATCATGTTCAGTTTAATAGCTACTACGGAAATCTCGAGGTGGAAATCTTAATGCTACTACTCGTTCACCTGCCCACTTGAAATGTGGCTCATCCTTAACTCTGAATGCTGGTTCCACAGCCTTTAGTGAAAGCCGATGGGGATTCGTTGACTTGCTGGTGATGCCTTTAGAACCCACTGGTGGGTTCTGTGCCCTTAGCACTACACCTTGAGTCCCATGTATAAATGTCTCCAAGAGGCCGAGCAGGTGGGCAGGGGTGTTCCCGCCAGGGGGGGGACCCATGCACAGACCCCGTGAAAGGCAAGCCCCGACTCAGTTCCAGCCCGACACCGTCATGTCTATGACTCTTATCTATTGCTGCCACCTTCCAGTTTATCCAAAGGACTCGGGTTAAGAATTTCCGTGCAAAGGCCCTTGCTTTTTAAAGGCTGGGAATGGGAATTCAAAGTCTTTTTAACACATGGTGCAGTCACAGCAAAACCCGGCCTCCAGACTCATGTAACTGCAGAGGGGAAGATGCCAAATGACACCAGGGGGGATTTAAATACCATTGAAAAAGGAGCCAAATTTGTGACGCTTAAAAAGTATTTATGAAGCCCCTCCTGGGTGGTAGGCACTATGCTAAGTGCTTGACATTGCACATCCTTACCCAGCAGTGAGGTGGGTAGGATTAGTTTCACTTACAGATGAGGAAATGGAGTCTCAACTTGGGGAAGCCGTTGCTTGGAAGCAGGGGTGATTGAAACCAGTATCCGAACCCAGTTCTCTTCTAAAGCCTGTGCCCCAGCCACCACACCCTGTCTTCCCTTGCTTTCCCTGTCTGAAAGTCACAAAGCATCCCCTGGCCAGAAAGAGAAATCATAGGTTTTGTTTGTTTGTTTGTTTTAAGTAGGCTGTATACCCAGTGTAGGGCTTGAACTCAGGACCCTGAGATCAAGAGTCGTAGGCTTTACGGACTCAGCTAGCCAGCCGCTCCCCGGGCCTGAGAGAAAACCAAGCCTGGGGCACCCCCGCCCCGCCCCATTGGTGGCCTGTGGCTCTAAATGAGAAACCACAAGAGGCTGGCGTATATGGTGAATGTGGCTTCGACCACTTCACCTTCCCACGGGGCTTGGCGAACCTTCGACAGAAGATGGATTTGCCAGAAACCTTGGCTGTTACTGTTAGCCCAGAAATAGCCTCATGGGGCAGGAGAATCCTGTGTCTGGGAATTCTGCATTCTGCTGCTTCCTGTTCGAGTCCAGAGGGAATGCCACCAGAAAAAGAGAAATGGCCATAAAGACCGTGTCTGTGTTGCAGCCTCTGTAAGAGTCTTGGTTAGCCTGGGCTGCCATAACAGAATACCCCGGGTTGCGTGACTTAGCAAATTGGTACTGATGTTGTCACAGTTCTGGAGGTTAGACATCCAGGATCGCGGTCGGGCTTCTTCTAAGGCCTCTCTCCTTGGCTTACGGATGGCCACCTTCTCTCTCTGTCCTCACGTGGTCTTTCCTCTGTGCGTGCACGTGTCTGATGTCTCTCTTTTCCTGTGTGTCCAGATTTCCTCTTTTTATAAGGACACCAGTCAGAGTGATCAGGACCCGCCTCAAGACTTCATTTTCACTTAATCACCAGATCACTTAAATCTCCAAATACAGCTACATTCCGAGGTGCTGGGGGTTAGAACTTCACCGTGTGAATTTGATCGACATGGAGGCGTGGGGACACGGTTTAGTCCAGAGCAACTTAGTAAATGGCCAAGTGGACTGGAGCAGGTGAGAAGCTCCAAGAGACCCAAATTTGCATTCACACTCAGCCACCAGCTCGATTTTTTTCTTTTATTATGTTTTTAATGTGTGTTTATTTATTTGTTTGTTTGGAGAGAGAGATAGAGAGTGAGCAGGGGAGGGGCAGAGAGAGAGGGACACAGAATCCCAAGTAGACTCCACACTGTCAGTGCAGAGCCTGACACGGGGCTCGAAGTCAGGAACTGTGAGATTATGACCTGAGCCGAAATCAAGAGTCAGACGCGTAACCCGCTGAGCCACCCAGGCGCCCCAAACCGGCTCAGTGTCTTGATTGCCCCCCAGCCCCGGCTGCTCATTTGTGTGATGTTTCCGGTGCACTTAACCTCCCGGAATTAATCTGAAGACCCAAATGGCTGGTGAGTAAGAACCATCATGTGGTAGCGGGGTTGTGCTGTTAGCTAATCATCAGCTGTCAGATGGCAAATTGCATGTGCATTTTTCAAAACTTTTTCTCTCTTGAGGAAAGTAATAACACGCACCCATTGTCCAGTTCTTCTCCATAACTAAAACCATCCTGTAAATAGTTATATAAATTATTTCTGCTTCTCCTGCTGTGTTGGTTTCCTACAGCTGCCATAAATGACCACAAACTTGGTAGTTTAAAACAACAGAACTTCATTCTTTGACAGTTCTGGAGGCCAGAAGTCCAAAGTCAAAATATCAGGAGGATTTCCTGGTATCAGTTTCCTTCCAGGGCTGTCAGAGTGGCTCAGGCGGTTAAGCATCCAACTCTTGATTTGGGCTCAGGTCATGAGCTCACAGTTCGAGAATTCAAGCCCCACATCAGGCTCTGGGCCGTCAGTGCAGAGCCTGCTTGGGATTCTCTCTCTTGCGCTCGCTCGCTCTCTCTCTCTCTCTCTCTCTCTCTGCCCCTCCCCCGCTCTCCTGCTCTCTCTCTCTCTCTCTCTCAAAATAAATAAACTTAAAAAAAAAAAAAAAGATTGGTTCCTTCCAGAGGCTGTGAGGGAGAATTTATCGCACACCTGTCTCCTAGCTTCTGGTGGTTTCCAGCCATCCTCGGCATTGCTTGGCTTGTAGACGCATCACTCTTGGCTTCTGCCTTCATCTGACCTTCATCTTCCCATGTGTCTCTGTGCCTCACATCTCCTCTTACTCTTGGGGAAACCCCAGTCATGGCGATCAGCCCACCGTAAATCCAGAATGATCTCACCTTTCAATCCTTCACTCACTTGCATCTGCAAAGACCCTATTTCCAGATAAGGTCACATTCACAGTTACCAGGGGTTAGGACTTGGTCATCTCTTCGAGGGGGATGCAGTTCAACCCACTGTCCATAGGATCGCCTGTGGTTTCTCAGGTCATTAAAAATCCCTGACACTACAAATGTTCCAAATACCCCATCATGTGGCTGTGGTGTAGTTTCTTTAACACTGCCGTGTCCTGCATGCCAGGCTCTTGTGAGTCCCACCTCGCACAGCACCGCAAAGCAAAACCCTGCTTCCCCTGTGCCCTGTGGTGTTGCAAGGGTGAAGCTGCCAGCCTGAGCCTGTAGTGCCTGTTCCTTGACTTCATTCCCTTTTTTTCCCCATGAATTTTTCATTACTCTTTTTCTATTCTGTGAGTGGTGCAGGCTGGTTTTTAGGGATTCCAGAAAACACAGAAGAGCAAAAAGAAAAGCATAAATCGGTGGGCCAGTGATGATGTGCTTAGTCCTGCACCCCTGTGTGGTTTGTGTTTGGGCTCCTCCTCTGTCATTTCGGGGGTTTACCAGCGGGCAGGGTGTGTCCTTGGATGCTTGGCCCACCGTCCTGATGCACTCGGGCTGTATTTCCTCTCTGAATTTCTGTGGTGACTCTGGAGGCATCGCCGTTCATTTAGTGGCAGATCCTGCTTTTCCGTTCCTTAGCTGGGACGTCGCTACCTTTATTAATTTTTCCCTCGCTGCCTACCTTTGGGAAATGCTCCTGACAGTTCTATTTACCAGTGTTATCAGGGGGAGGGCTTGAGTCTGATAGCAGCGATGACGAGAAGCGTGTAGATGCAAAGGGTTCGGAGGTCTAAGTGGAGGTCTGAGTGACGGCCAAGAAGAGGGAGGCGACAGGGCCATCTGAGGGTTTTCTGATCTCTTGGACTCTGGGTCTTGGTGACCCCTGGGCACATGCAGCAGTGGGGGAGCTGCTCTGGGACCGTGTCTCCCAGCAAGGCTTGGAACCTTATCTTCCACGTTTTGAGGGGCACGGAGAATGTCTCCTGCCACCCACACATCACCAGCCCTGTGAAGAAGGTGTCCCCCTGGCTCAAGTAGACAGAAAGTGTGGGTCACGAATTGAAATAACATTTTATCTTGAAGCTTTTCGGGGGAGGTGATCTAGAAGGGGCGGCTGAAGTCCACAAAATGAACCCTCACTTATCCCTTCGTCTAGCCATCCTTTCAGCTGGCATCATTGATGCCTTCTGTCGGTGCCAACCCACGCTGTGCTGGGATTGTAAAGAGAAATAAGATCTGGGCCCTCAAGAAACTAAGGGCCTAAAAAGAGGAACACACCAAGGCCAACTGATGAGTTCTGTTGAGTACCAACATGGCAAATAAGGGCAGTATTTAACCTCGTTTGGGGGGCCAGGGAAGGTGGGCTTTCTGCAGGCTTCTTGGCAGTGAGCAGGCATTCAGGACCGAGTGGAGAGAAGAAAGAATGTCAAGGGACTGTGTATGGAAATAAGGAGATGAAATGTCAAATTAAATCTATAAGAGAATGGAAAGAGGCTGGAGAAGCAAATGTAAAAACTATCCTGGGCAAAATTAAGCTGGCAGAAAGCAAGAGGAAAACAGGGAGGAAGGTATCAGCATGTGGTAAGTAGAAAAGGACACAATTACCCCATTTTGGAAGGACCTAAAAAGACAGTGATTCGAGAGACACCGTCTTAGGCTGAGTCGCCGACCTTATGTAGCAATATCCACGGGCTGGTAAGAGATGAGGATGAGAGGGAGTTTGAGTCTGACCCCTGCTCCTGTTTACTTCTTGTTAAAAATGTCAGAGCTGTGTGTCTGCTTCTGTGCTGGCACTCAGGGGTCCATGCCTCGAAGCACTAAACTGTCCTGCCTCGTCCATCTCAGACAATAATTGGGAAGAAAGCCATCGCCTGGGACTCAGCACGTGCTGGGGTGAGGGCACGCGCACAGCCTGAGCTTTCTTAGGACCAGGTGGTGTCCTGGCTGAGAACAGGGGATCTGATGGGGGCTCTGTACCTGTCTCCCCATGACCCCCACGTTGCTAAGTGAGAAGGTAAAGAAAACCCTGCTTCATTTTTACAGTGTCGCTTTTCTCTACATAAGGCCTGCGGCAGGGATGGGTGATGGAGTTGGGGAGTGCAGTAGGGGAGGTGGAAAGAGTAGGGGATCCTTTTCCATTTCCAGAAACAGCTTCAGGAAGGTGTCATTTACCTGGAAGCTGGGTGTGGTGTCACATTCTCCAGGGAGGAAGAGCTATGGCACGTGGCCGTGTCTGTCTTAATCACCACCTATCCCAGGACTGAGAACATTATTTGTTGAATGAAGGAGGCATGAATGGTGCTTTTGAAAATCCCTGTTGGAGCCGAATGCCTGTGCCTCCTGCCTTCGCAGAGGCTCCCTGGGCCTCGTTCACCCTGCCTCCAGTCCATTTCCTCAAGCCCAGTCCTAATTCTCTTGCTTTCTCTGCCAACTGCGTAAAGCCGAGCTTCTCACTCAATAGCGAAGGTTCTCCAGATCTGTTCTGTTCACCGTTGCCTATGGATACTCCTTGGTTTCCCACGTTTTGCTCACACTTTTCCCTCTTCCTGGAATGCCCTCCCAGGCTCAGCCAGGCAAAAGATTTCCAGTTGTTCAAATTCTAATTCAAATGGCTCCTTTCAGTGAACCGTAATGACATCTGGGAATGACTCCTGAATTCCATCATGGCTCAGATAAATTAGAACACGTTGGGGGTTCTGACTCCCACAGCAGCACCACTGACTGAGCACTTCTTACACGCACATGGCCAGGGCTCCCACACTGCACAACTTCAGGAGCCACCATTCACTTCGAATACGGGACAGAGGCGCTGCTGGTCACAATGCCAAGCCCTGTACATAGATCATTTCAGCCTCCGTTTTACTGACTCCTACGTAGCCAGTAAATGATGGGGCTGGGCAGTAATTAACTCAGGTCTGTTTCCAAAGCCTGTGTTCTTTCCATCATACTCTATTACCCTTCTAATAGATGCTAAACCCTGTGAGGTCAAAGTCCCACGTTGAATTCCTTTGTAATCTTCCCTCTCCTCCTTTGAGCTCAGTAAACGTTCATTGGCCAAAACTGTTAATCTTGTTGAGTGCCAGTTACACAGTAGTAGGGACTCTGGCATTATTAGCATGGGTCCAAATGAATAGGTTAGGCTTTAAAATCAGTAAGTAGAGTTGAAAGAAGCAAAATACACAGTTCCTCTCCTGCAAAGCCCAGGCACCAAGTCTGTTCTCTTATCTCTTGGTAGCATTACAAGGAATGTCAGGGTCACAAACTAAGGCGCTAGGGGTGTTGAGAGCTTCTTGGACTTGACCCCAGCACCTGCAGCTGGGTGACTCTGAGAAGCTGACCCCAGAGTGACCGATGCGCACAGTGCCCTCTGTGGACACCACCTCTCTTCCCAAATCAGCCCATTGCTGAGCCAGGTATAGACTGGCACAACCAAGGACTGGGACTTTCCAGACATGTCCTAAGAGAACTGAAACCACCTCAGAGGCTCGCTGGGCCCATCCTGCTTGCACGGACCAGTGTGGTTTATGCCGGACACCTGCCTTCCTTCTGGGAGTCTGGAACCGTGGCACGTGCAAGGCAGAGGGTGGCTGTGCGACCAGCCCCAAAAACCCTGGGCAGTGAGTCTCTAATAAGCTCCCCTGCTCGACAGTCATCCCCGTGTGTTGTTACAGCTCACTGCTGGGGGAATTAAGGCCATCCTGTGCACCTCCACTGGAGAGGACTCTTGAAAGCTCGCATCTGGTCTCCCCTGGACTTTGCTCCATGGGCCTTTTCCCGCTGCTAATGTTGCTTTCTATCCTGTATTGAATTGCAGAGTACATATAAGCTGAGTACAGCTTATATGCTGAGTCCTGCAAGTCCTCCCAGTTAACTGTCACACCTGGGGGTGGTCTTGGGGACCTCGAACTCAGGGGGAAAGGAGTTCGAAATCCAGGGCACAGTCAGACAGTCTTTTTTCTTAAGGGAAGCAGGAATGATTAGGGCCTATGAACGAAGACTTTGGAGTCCTGCTCACCTGGTTCCAGTCCTGACTCTGCCATTTGCTGTGTGTTTGGTGCAAGTCATTTCTCTGAGCCTCCGGGTCCCCAGCAACGGGGATATTAATACTTGAGGATTCAGTGAGATGCCAGGCCTAGAGGAGAAGATGCTTGAATGGTGTGAGCTCTGTGAGTGCAAGAGCTCTGTGTTGTCGAGGCTGTGTCCCCTCTTCAGAGAGCAGGGCCTCCCGGCAAGTAGACGACCCATAGTAAATGTACTGAATTTATCATCCAAGAGTAAATAAATGCCACCGTCCATTGCCGTGGGAAGCACGTGGGTCCAGGAGGAACCAGAGGTTATTGTCAACTGAGGTGTGTAAATTCCACATGTAAGTTTCCGTGTGATTACCCACTGGCCTCTGATTGCCCTGGGAGAGAACCTTCAATAGAATGCCTTGGGGGGCATTTCCACTTCACCCAGACCTCCAGCCCTGTCTGTGGGCTTGTCCAATCAGACTTACCAGCGAGCCTCCTTCTCCCCAGAAGGGCACAGAGGCTTCCCTCTGGATTACCTTGGTTTATCTCTTTCTGGGTCAGTCTGTGAAGTTGTAAATGTAGACCCAGTTACCAAGTACATGATCTAATTAGCCAGTTTTCTCCTTTTGAATGGCTAAGTGGAACATCTCCTCACAATCCCAGTGACCCATTTCCCAAATGTTCCCGTATGCTATTTTTTTTCCCTCTGCTTCTTGAACAAAGGAGAAGGGAGGATAACACCATTTGCATATTTATTTGCTTCAGTGGTGGGTAGCCACTTACCCTCCCTGCCTTGGGGAGTTCCTCTGGCTTGCTTTCTTGTTAATGTTTCTTTTACAGGATAAATAATGTGGAAGTGTCTTTGGAAGATCAACAAGAGGCTGGCCAGCCAAGGGAAGCTGGAATTTACCGCCTCCCCAGCAGCCCAAGGACACAGTTCCTCTTGATTTAAAAAAAAAAAAAAAAAAAAAAAAAAAAAAATTTAATGTTTATTTATGTTTGAGAGAGGAGTGTGGGGAGGGGCAGAGAGAACAGGAGACACAGAATCCGAAGCAGGCTCCAGGGTCTGAGCTGTCAGCACAGAGTCCTTCACGGGTCTTGAACCCACGAACCGCAAAATCATGACCTGGCTGAAGCTGGATGCTAACCGACTGAGCCACCCAGGTGCCCCAGTTCCTCTTGAATTTTTAAACATTAGCTGGAGTTGTACCTTCAGCAGATGAGCAAGAGGGCAGTCAGAGGAGCGAGGGGTGGGGGAACTCAGACTAAGGGCCAGTAACACCCAGTTCTGGTTTCTTCTCCACCACTCAGTTGTCCCTGAGACTGGCCATTCCTCTTCTGTAAGTGATGAGTTGATCCAGAATGTTCCTTATATTTCTGGCATTCTTCCAGAGTGTCAGTCATCATGATGAGGTTTTAGGGTAATGATGGGGTTTGTGGGGTTTGGAGCTGAAGGCCAAGAAAGAATTCTTGAAGACATCTTTGATGCAAAAAAGTGATTTTATTAAAGCACGGGACAAGACCCATGGGCAGGAAGAGCTGTGCTGGGCTTGTGAGGAGTGGCTCCTTATACACTATGAACTTGGGGGAGGTGAAGTCAAAAGGGAAGTTTCCAAAGTGATTTTCATATGCTAAAGACTCACAGATTACCGAAGGCCTAGCTGTTGTCAAGCTAAGGTTGTTTTCCCCTCTAGCAAAGCATTAACTTTAAGACAGTAGGGAGTTTCTGGAGACATGTTACACTCTGTATTTGCCTCAAGTATTTCTGATGGGCTGCAGGTTATAAGGAAATTTAATTACCTGCCATTTTCTTCTTGCCTTTGTTCCCCACATCACTGAAGAGGTGATGTTGGGGCTCCAGGAAACTGAGTCTACAGATTTCTGGAGATTAGGCTATTGATAAGATCGCCTTTTTCTTGTAACTTACTAAGATATCTGAAAACTGATGGAGACTGTATCAGTTTAACCATTTGTTTTCTGCCCTTTCCTTTGTCCTTGGGCAGCCAGGAGTGCCTGAGGAATGTCACACATATCCCACCTGGGTTGGGGGGGGGGGCGGTGAGTGCTATCTTGTGCTGGGCCCTCAGCTTGCCCCACACTCCCTCATCAATCACACAGAGTCCCAGTTTTGGTTTCTGAGGATATCACACCCACTGGAAGTCACACTTTATTTATTTTTTTTATTTATTAAAACAATGCTTTTTAATGTTTATATATTTTTGAGAGAGGGAGAGAGACAGAGAATGAGCAGGGGATGGGCAGAGAGAGAAGGAGACACTGAATCTGAAGCAGGCTCCAGGCTCTGAGCTGTCAGCACAGAGCCCAACATGGGGCTTGAACTCATGAACTGTGAGATCATGACCTGAGACAAGATCTGACGCTTAACCAACTGAACCACCCAGGCGGCCCTAGAAGTCACACTTTAAACACCAGGTGGAATGAAATGTGTTTCATATGTGCCTCCAGGGTGAGGCAGAGTGCATAAATGATGACTCCCCTTTAGTGTGCAAGAGGGGACACAGCCAAGGGGCTCTCAGGCCTCACAGATTCCTCCTGTGCCCAAGTGGCATCCCTAAGGCACTGTCTTTATGGCCCTAAATCTACAGCAGTCTACCCATGGTCACCTGGATTGGGGGTACTCCCCTACTCTTAGAAGTCATGTAAGAGATTTGGAGAGATCTGCTAAAAAGAAACCTAACATTGTCTGGCCGTGCATCCTGAACTGAACTGACCAAAGAACCCGTTATTTTCCTGCCTTTTCACCCCCCACTCCCCACCCGTGCAAACCCATTCCAGAAGCTGTGGCTGCGGTCAGACAGGTAACCCGGTCGCGAATCTGCTGCATGTCTCGCTGTCCATCCTGATTGTCCGGGGACCTGTGTCAGGGCATTAAAGATTCAGTGTTTGAGGGGCACCTGGCTGCCTCAGTCAAAAGAGTGAGTGCCTCTCAATCTCAGAGTCATGGGTTTGAGCCCCATATTGGGCATAGGGATTACTAAAAATCAATGAATAAATAAACTTTAAGGGGCGCCTGGGTGGCTCAGTCTGTCGAGCGTCCAATTCTTGATTTCGGCTCAGGTCATGGTCTCACAGTTCATGGAATCGAGCCCCACGTTGGGCTGTGCAGTGACAGTTCACAGCCTGCTTGGGATTCTCTATCTCCCTTTTTCCACCCCTACCCCACTCACGCTCTTTCTCTCAAAATAAATAAACATTTACAAAATAAATCAGAGATAAACTTTAAAAAGACTAAATGTTTGTGTCCCCGTGCCCGCACCCCATATGCATATGTTGGAACCACAATCCCAATGCGATTATGTGAGGAGCTGGGGCCTTTAGGTGGTGATTGGGGTGATTGGGTCGTGAGGGTAGAGCCCTCATGAATGGGATAAGTGCCCGGGTAAGAACAGGCCAGAGAGCTAGCTCTTTCTCTTTTCTGCCATATCAAGGATATAGGAGAATCCAGCAGTCTGCAGCCCAGAAGAGGGTTCTCACCAGAACCCAGACATGCGGGCACCCCTCATCCATCTAAGACTTCCAGCCCCCAGAACCAACTTAGAAACAAATTTCTGTTGTTTATAAGCCACCTGGTCTACGGTGCTTTGTTACAGCAGCCGAACTAAGTCGCAGGGGGACATCTGGGTCCATCTGATGGCAACCTCATTTGGAACAGAATGCTCCATGATGAACACACGGGTCTCCAGCTGGCCCCAGGCAGCCGCCCCTCGGTGCTCCCACCACAGGTGCCTGTCCTGGGGTGCCCGGCCTGTCCTCAGGCTCAGATCGTCATCTGTTTGCTTCTTTCTCTCCCTTCTTTTCTCTTCCTCCAGCCTGCCCCTCCTTCTCATTCCCCATTCTTCATCCTCTGTCTCCCCCTGAGTTTGACCTCTGCTGGGAAGTGGATGGCCTTTGACCTGAGACCCACAACTCTTCCACATCCGAGGTGGTTTATTTGCCACTCTTTGGTTTCCCATTGATCAGGAATGAGCTGGTGGCTGACAGGCTCCTCAGAGTAGATGGTGCCTGTCTAGGAAATCTGCTGATCTAGAAAGATTTTGAGATGCTGTTAACAACCCACAGAGCGTGCTGTCAGGTGCTTGCTTTTTTGCAGGCTGCTCTTGGCACTGGCTGCATGTGATTCAGCCACTCGGCTGTGTCCTTTTGGTGACATTCATTATTTATTCAGGGTGTTGGAAGCTATGCCTCAACATGTCATTAAGAATTCTAAATGATTTGAGTTTCGTCCTCTTTTGTTGAAAGAACTGTAATAAAAAACTCTGTTTTGAGACACGCCCCCCCCCCGCCCCCCCCAGTTAAGTAGTAGCTGTGTTGACTTCGGCCTCTGCTCCTCGGTGCATTTTTGCTGCCTGTTTCCTCCCCAGTCTGGCTCCGAGGTTTGGAACTGGTCAGACTGGTGTCAGTTCCTCACTTTGTGACCTTGGACAACTGCTCAACGTTTGTGATCCTGGGTTTCTTCCTCTGCAAGATGGGCCTGCTAACACCTACCTCGTAGATGGGTGGTAAGGATTAAATGAGAGAAGAAGAAGAGAATGCAGAGCACTTAGCACAGCCCAAGAGCAGAGCTCTATCTGGATGGGCAGAACTTGAACTTCTTGGGTGATTCACAGGGGCCTGCAAATTAAACAGATGAAAGGCCAGATTAGCCGGAGAATAGTGTGATTGATGGTAATATTCTTAATTTCATGTGTGTGGAGACTTCGTGGAAAAGAACTGAAAATCCTTAAGAAGTGATGAGGCCCGGGTTTATCTTCCGTTTTCACAAGGGGTGATAAATTGTGGAGAAGTGACCAGATAAAAGAAAAGGGTGTGGGCCTCTCTGGGTGGTAAATTGTGGGAAGGTGAGAATATGGGGAAGCCTATGGTAGATAAAGGTTATTTGTAAAATGTGTTTTCACAGACTCATCTCTGGGCCGTCTCTGACTCTGGTGGTTAAAGGTCGTTCTCTGCTTGGTATAAGAGCGGAGGACATGTCACGGGAAATTATGTCACTTTTACAGGGGAAATTTGTGCTCTGCTTTTAGGCAGATGGGGGCAGGCAGAGAGCTCTTCCTGTGTCAATTTCTCAGTTACCTTCCGCTCAAAATCATCCTTCTGCTAAAGCGGTGTATTTCGGGGTGGCATACTCTCATCGCCTTCATATCCATCACTTCAGGAGAAGGAAGGGGCCTCTTGTTCACTCCTGTGTCGGCAGGGGTAGCTGGCTTGTTAGTAGATGGTCAGGAAAATGTTTGCAATGTAAAATAGAGGAATGGGACGTGGCTGTTGTGAGAATCCTCTATGGGAGGCTCACCTGGACCCTCGGAGGCCCTGGGCCTGTCTTCTCCCAGCTTCAAGGTGCTGCCACAGCAGCCCAGAGGTCACCTGGAGGGTTCTGTGAGAAATAGCTTTGAGCTGGGGGACTGCATTCCCAGATAAGTGGTTCACCCCCCTCTAAAGCCATTTTCAGTGGTTGCACATTAGAATCGCCCAAGGAGCTGTTGTTACAATCTCGATGCCAGGGCCACCCCCAGAGATGGACTCCGCTGGTCTGGGATGGGGCCTTGTGATTCCAGTGCACAGCCAGGGTCAAAAAGCCAAGGCTTTTCATTGAGAAGAACTGAGTGGAGATGATAGAACTGTATCGAATGCTGAGCACTTGCAGGGATTACAAAAAAAAAAAAGTCCAGTAGTTTCTCATCTTGGTTTGGGCTTCCAGATTGAATCAGAAGCCGTGAATTATCTCTAGGGGGTGATACCGTCCCCAACTTCAAGAGCAGCTGGTAGTACCTTGTCGCTGCAAACTCAGAGTGCAGGTTTGATCTGTTCATACAGCCGGCTCTGCCCAGAGGGACCCTGGATAGGGCCAGGTGCCTTGGCAGAACACGAACCAGGTGGTCCTGGGCCACTGGGATGACACCCCCCCACCATTTGTCATCGTTAGCATGAGCTGAAGGGACCTTGGGTCTTCCCACGGCGTTTCTACCTCATTGCGGTGCTCAGCAACTTTGTGAAGACCTACCATCTCTAAATAAACACAGATTGGGTTTGGTTTGCTTACCCACACAGAGCTTTCTCTTGGGTGGAGGTTAAGTGAGGAACACAGTCTCAGCTCTGATGTGGCATTATTTGGAAACAATGACTTACTCATCAGCCACCTCCCTCCCACCTCCTGCCACCCCCAGGACCGGTGGAATGACAAAGGAGGAAGGTCAGTGTTCATCATCTTCAGCACGATAAAGTTTCAAACGTTTTTAGCGTTTGATTTGTAATGTTTTCAGAAAGCAACATAAATCACGCTGGTAATTTTTTTTTTTTTACCGCATTAAAAAAAAGAGAGAGAGAAGGCTGAATCCATTTGGGAGAGCCTGTGTGTCAGTCACAGCCTCTTTGGATCTGGTTGAAAAGCTGCAAATATTTTTCTCCACACAAAGTACATTCGGGTTTTGTTGATGATGTCGTTGTTAATACAGATCTCCTCAGGGGCTCTGAGTGACTCTGGGGGGAGGATAGGAATAGAGCAAGGGCTGCAATTTTCAGCCTGGAATAGAAGCAGCAATTTGAAGCAATTTAAAAAATTCTGTTAAGAGCAATCTGATGGTCTCCTGCTGGAAAGAGAGGGCCTTGTTCAGGACACTCTGGCTAGTGCTGCAAGGAGCTGATGGGGTCTCCAGATTTCGCACAGTTCCCTACACCCCCAGAGCTGTCCGGGAGAACCCCCACCCCTGACTCCTGCCCCTCACGCCTTTAACGGGAGCATTAATAATTTCCTGCTTAGTGGAGGATATATTAGAAAAACAAGAAATGAGTTGTCCAGATAAAGCGAGACCTCTGGGGGATTCCAGACAAACTTGGTTTCGTTGGAAAAAGAAAAAATTAGGGCCATTGACTGAAGAGTTTCCCACATTGCAGCTGTGATGTGTAGTGCTTTTGTTGATTTCATAAATTTCCTTTTATTTACCTATCGTTTTTGAAAATCCCAGGTGAGCCATGAGTCCTTGGGCAAGAGAACAGATGAGCGTTGGTCAGATCCCGGAGTTATTGTCCAGAAACTGCCCATGAGGTAGAATCGCCCCTGTCGAGTGGGGGTCATGATGGCGGGGGGAGCCCTGGCTGGGAAGCAGGGTATCGATCTTTGGAGGAAGTAGAGCGTCTGTATTTTAGTCATTCCTGAGGCAGGCAATGTCTGATGGGCAAGGAAATGTCTTCATCTCTTTGGGCTTCACTTCTTGAGCCCGGGTTATAGGGAATCTGGATTTCCTATACTGATTTCCCTGTGCTGGGGGCAGAAGACAGGGCTTAGTAGATATGGGACAGTAGCTTTCAAGTTATATCGACCGCAACCCACAATAAGAAATCATTTTTTTTTTAATTTTTTTTTTAACGTTTATTTATTTTGAGACAGAGAGAGACAGAGCATGAACAGGGGAGGGTCATAAAGAGAGGGAGACACAGAATCTGAAACACGCTCCAGGCTCTGAGCTGTCGGCACAGAGCCCGACGCGGGGCTCGAACTCACGGACCGCGAGATCATGACCTGAGCCGAAGTCGGACGCTTAACCAACTGAGCCACCCGGGTGCCCCAATAAGAAATCATTTTTACATCGCAGTCAAGTACATAGTAGGGATGCGTTCTCTAGGCAGTTCCCTGATATGTTTAATGTAGTCTGCCTCTTTTCATTTTATGCTGGCGCTGACCCACTGTGTTAGTTTCTCTACTTCATATTTGGTCCAGGCCTGATGTGTAAAAGCCACTGCAGCAGGGTACTCTGTGAGGACTCGTTCAGCACATGAGTTCCTAGAGCTGCCTCAGCTAGAACATTTCCAGGGATGTTACTGTCCGGGGTTCATGTGTGCTCCATTGAGTGTTACAGAACAAGCCCCCTGCTGTTCCTCAGACATGGCAGGACTCTTCTCACCCCAGGGTCTTTGCACTTGCTCTTTCTTCCGATTGGAACGTGCTTCTTCCAGACCTCCGAGGGTCCATCTTCAATTCTTGATCAGGTGTCCCCTTCTGGATGAGTCGCCCGCCTGACTGCCCTGTTTGTAATTACAACACACCTCCCTCCCGTACTCGTGCTCACTCTTCATTACACTGTCCACCCTCTGGGGTTTTTTGGGTTGTTGCTCGGTTCTTTCTGACAAGCAACATACTCTATAATTTATTATACTTACCGTCTGCCCCGCTCTGCTAACCTGTGAGTCAGGCGAGGGCAGGAATTTTTGTTGTGTTGATGCATTTACCCCCAAACAGCTGGAGGAGTGCCCGTCCGGTGACGGATGCCCACTCAAGATTTTGTTGAATGAACAAAGGAGCTTGTAAAAGTCGCAGCCCCTTACTGTGACTTTCTTGAATTGAGGCCATTAAGGAAAGGCTGAGCCCCCACTTGGATTATCATGGAAAGGAGGAAGAAGGGTAGGTGAGACAAGGGACCGGGCCGTGCGAGGAAGTGAAAAGGCCCGGTGTGAAGGGGAGGTCAGGGACCCAGCCTCAAGGTGACAGGGTCCTGTGATCTCTTCCCACAAGAAGAACCCATCCTCAGTCATCGGGGGCCAGGCTGTGGTAGGGGGCCAACCACCTCCCTCTCCCTCTGGCCGGGGCCCCGAGCCTCCCTTCTCTGAGTGCCCAGCATCTCAGCAGCAGCCGCCACGGGGCTTTCATTGGGACCCCCTTGAAAATGCTCGGTCCCACGCTGCTGCATGTTGCTCGTGGTTGATAAGACCGTTGCGGGAGAATTTATAATTCCGCCGCTTTCGTGGCTGTGACTGAGGCAGATAAGCAGCGGCCTGACAAAAATAAAAGCATCCCTCCCCCCCACCCTTCCCTTTTCTTGCCTGAGACACAAAGAGTAAACCGGAGTCTGTGTGGTGAATGAACATTCAGGTGAAGTGAAATGATAACATTCCAACTTGCTGCTTCGTGGGAAATGGTGCGAGCCGCCCCGTCTTTGTTCTCGGGCCCCTCCGTGCCGCGTGCAGGCCAGCCACGGCAGCCTTTGCCCACCGAAACCCGGAGGAAAATTGCACTCACGGCAAGCCAGCGTGGCTTTCCAGCCGGGGGAGATAAGGCTGTTGGGGGAGCGTACTTCCTTGAAGCAATGCTAGTTGGGCCAAATCCTCCTTGAGATATTTAATTATAAGATACACGAATGCATATCCCAGCAGTTCTTTCTTCCTCTTAACCTTTATTTAGCCTTGCAGCAAACAAATAAGACAAAACAAAACAAAACAAAACACTGCCCCTGGGAGTTTATCCTTCTTCTCATCAGAGGCCAGTTTTTGAAATGTTTGTATCTCATTGTTCAAGCCAGGAATTCTGTTGTCAGAGGAGACGATCTTTGAATAAAGTAACGGTGTCTGATTCCCTTTATAGTCTCGGTTAACCCTTTTATAGTAGTTTTCGGTTTCTTTTTCTTTTCTTTTTTTTTAAGTTTATTTATTTTTGAGAGAGAGAGAGAATCCCAAGCAGGATCCTCACTGTCAGCACAGAGCCCGACGTGGGGCTCGAACCCATAAACCAGGAGATCATGCCCTGAGCTGAGATCCAAAGTCAGAGGCTTAACCCACCGAGCCATGCAGGCGCCCCAGTAGTTTTCAGTTTAAGGGAGTGTTTTCACAGCAAAGAAACCAAGGCTGAAAATGCACTTGTGACCTACCCAGAACTGCACAGTGACTCGGCGAGAACCTGATGTATACCCTCGCTGAGTCCCGGTCTCCCCATCTCTACCCAGCCAGCATTTCCTGTCTCTGATGTCTCTGTCCACTGGGCAAGAGGACAGACACCCTGGGGTGTCTGGCACTTCGTGTGAAGTGCCCTTTGTACACTATTAGTCAGCTGACTTCTCCCAGGAATCCCGTGAAGCAGGTTTTATTACCCCCACTTCCTCATTCACGACACGGAAATTCAGAGTGTTTCTATTGCACCTGGAAATCAAGCTGAGGCCCCAGCGTCCCTGCAGGCTGGGTGAGACAGAAACTTTGACAAAGGGCGGAGAGACCATCTATGTAGATGTACTTACAAATAGAAACACAAGCAAAAACAAAAAGAAGAAAACCAAACCACTCACACAAAAACCTCAGCTCCTTGTGGAGTCTACTTTCTAGTGATTCACTTGGGGATGGATGGATGGATGGAATCCAGCAATTCTCAGAGGCCAAGGCCATTTTCATGCCAGGAATAATAGCAAGCCCCTCTTGCTGAAGGGCTAGAACAGATGCATTTGTAGACAGACACATCGTGGCTTCCGACCAGGGAAGTTTGATCCTGCCAATAAATTTGGTCACCGTGGCAACACATCTCCTGACTTGTAAGATGACTGAGAACAAGAGAAAGTTCTTGGAAGACGGAAGCCCGTGCCTTAATCAGTTTCGTACGCCCTGCCGTACTTAATGCTTCCTGGGTGCTTACTGAATGTTGAAATGAACGAAACACGGAAATCAGTTAACATGAGGCTCTCTGAGAATGAATTAACATCTGTCAAGAGTTGTGCAGTTCACAGACTTAAAAATATCCAAAAATAGTCACCTCCAGAGAGATCTCTGAAAACCAGCAGTGAAAAGAGCTCAGCGAAAACCATAAATCATTCCATTACCGTCTCATACGTGTTTAAGTAAGCGCTTTTGGAAACAAGATCAGTGTATAAGCTGCATTTAGCTTTGGTGTGCTAAGCAAATTTGAACCGAATATAAATTCCTGGTGTGGTATTTTTAAGTCATTGTAGGGGGTGGGGGGGTGTGTGCTGGGAAGGAGGAATTGGAGGAGCATCAAAGCTATTTTTGAAAGTTTAATCTACATTTTTAGGAAGATGCATTTTGAAAAATTGGAATATCTATCACCTCCCACAGGCAGGATTCTTCATCAGGGGAGAAGGGACAGGAGGGCATATCCGATCGTCCTTGGATCTTTCCAGATCGCATTATTAAAATGGCTTTTCTTGCTATGCACCACGTGTGAGAAGAAACCCTTCCTTGGAGTCCCTCCCTGCCCTTCGCCTCCTTATTTACAGCCTGTGGTAGGCTTGTTGAGTGTGACGGGAGAACCCAGACAGAATGTTAATGCAGAGAAACGACACGTGAGCCCTGGGCTGTGAGTGCACACGATGGAGGGGAGGCCCAGTCAGCTGTGCTTCTGCTTCTTGCATTAGCTTTGACTTGCTAGACATTGCGTGCAGGATGAGTTGGAGCCTTAGCCACGAGCCCCTCAGCCAGCAGCCAAGCGACAGCCTTTGAACCCACAGCTTCCACTTGAGACTACTTAATTAGCCAGGGTCCTGAGCTTGGCTAAGGGGGGGGGGGGGGGGGGGGGGGAGGGCAGTGAATGCTTGATTTGCAATGGCAAGCCACAATTTAGTATGGAGCCTCCACGTTGAAAAAAAAGCGTTGGCTAACATTACAGCTTCCCCCCAGCCCCTTCTCATGACAGTCTTCTTTCCTGGACTATTTCAAATGAGAGGGATAGAATGGGGTTGTCATTAGAACTGGATCCCCTCCAGGGGGCTCAGCAGTTGTGATGTTCAGCAGGACAAATGTGGACTCAAAGCCAAACGGCATCTTCCTCCCCAGGTAGTTAAAACAAAGATCTGTCCACCACCTTGCCTGCGTGTGTCTGCACAGGCGTCTGGTATCAGGGTAAGCTCGGGGCTAAGGCTGGGGGCAGAAAAGGCGGTGCAGATAGATGCATTAGGCAGGAAGCCAGGGTGAATCAGGAAAAGGTCTGGAATTACGGAAGGGTGAAGATAAGCAGTTTTGGTTGGTTTCCAACACAGGCAGTTGCCTGCTTTAATGTCTGGATAAGAACTTGCTTGTAATTGGTAGATGGATTGCTTAGATGTAAATGGAGCCTGAAAAGAATCTATTTCCTTCCAGCAATTAAACATGCCCCCCCGTGATTTCTCCACTGTAGTTATTCAGCAGACCCTTGCTCCTTAATGCACAGCACAGAAAGTATCGTAGTTTGAATTAGTTAAAGAAGAATTAACTCCACGTTAAAGAAGTTTTAGCCTTACTTGTCACAAGAGTTGGTACAGTGACCAGTGTGCAGAAGTGTAGTTTGGACAATGCTGGTGTGAGACACCCACCAGCCAAACAGGGGGGTCCCTTTAAGTATTCCTTGTCTCAACAAGATTGTAAAGGCAGGAAGCCATTATTTCCTGACCCTTGTGCCCACCCCATCACTGCCACACATATTCAATCACCATGTAAGGATTTAGAACAGTTTTCTAGAGAGGGGTGTGTGGGGAGGGTGATTCTCTAGAGTCCTAGTAAGTATTTTTTACCTTAAAGAAAAAGATAAGCTGTGTATTTGATACATGGATTGACACGACCGTGTCAATTAATATAATTAATAAATCAATGTCTCTATTGGTGGCACATGTTAAAAACGTTATTCATAAAAATGTTTGAAGTCCACTGGTTCAGAGCGCCAGATGAAGCACCTAGATTTTGCTCCCTTTGTCACTGTGTCATTAGTGCTGCTGAATGGCTTCCCTTTCCCCTGCTTTCACCACGTCCTGGCAGACGAGGTGAGGAAAATGAAGGCCTAGAACTTCTAATGAGAGAGAGGAGGTCGGTGGCGAGAGTGAATTAAGACACCCGGCGGTAGGGAGCCTTGTCCTGCCCTGCCCCCCGCCCTTAGTGACCTCTGGGTTTCAGAGAAGCCGGCGGTGTGATTGAGTCCTGTGGGTCTCAGCCGTGTGCTCGCTGCCCCCACACTTCTCCTTCGACTCCCGGCCACTGAACATGTGCAGGTGCTTTGTGGGAAGCACACGGGCGTTGGGTTTGCCCGCCCCCAGAGCCCGCATCTCTGCCCCGCTTTGCCCTGCTGCTGCCACCGCTGCCGTGTAACCTATTTAGGTCACCCGAGTGTCGCTTTATTTAAAATTGAACAACGTTCAAAGCCACTTAGAAAGTACATCGATAACCTCATCACTCAAACAAAATGGTGCCCCTACCCCTGTGCCCTGCCCATGGCCTTCGATCGCGTCTCGTTCCCAGAAAAACAGATGGCTTGCTTTAAAAAATCTCGCTTGGGCAGGTTCAAAAAGCTAGAGATGATGGCTTTTGAGTGCACAGATTTGCAGAGAAAGGGGGATGCTGTGATTGGGGCTGATGTCTGGCAGGAGAAGTGTCCAATCCAGTCCACGCTTGTCCATCCGTGCGTGTCTCTTCTAAGGCACCGCACAGCGATCTCCTTCCAGTGAAGGAACGTCAGCTAATGGAGTGTCTGTGACAGCTGTTTGACTCATCCTGGAGTCTCGTAGTTTAAAGCTGACAGCTCTGACTCTTCCTTTAACTTCTTAAGTGCAGTCTTCTGGACAGATAGAGATGCTTTGCAAGCAGGCAGCTGACCAAATTCTTCTGTGTTCCAGATCTGGAGGTTAGATGCGAAAATGTGGTATTTACAAATTTGTTTCACCTCGAATTAGCCATGATTCGATTGTTACTGTTTGTTGAAGGAGACATCTTTCAAAGGCTTACTTATACAACTGACATGCTTTACAAAAGCCTAGTAAAATCCCATGTTTCCATTATAAAAGGACAAAAACTTACTTTAGGACATTTGGTAAACACAGACGGAAACATTCACACATATATCCCTCAACATTGATAATCATTATTAGCAGCTGGTGTATTTCAATTTGAATATTTCCATATTCTGTCATTTTCTCTTCTGTGCATATGTAATGGGAGTTTTGCATTCTTATGCAATGATATTATTTATTCAGTTTGGCATCTTACTTTTTCCTCACTTGTATTAATATTTTCATATATTGCTATAAACTCTTAATAAGCATTGTTTTTTTTTTTGAGAGAGAGCATGCTTGCACGAGTGGGGGAGGGGTGGGGAGGAGGGAGAGAGAGAATGAGAATCTGAAGCAGTCTCTATGCTGGGCTCCGGGCTCGATCACATGACCTTGGGATCATGACCTGAGCCACCCAGGGACCCCTTAATAAGGGTTCGTCATGCATGATGTTCTGTCAGCTGGATGCCCCTTATTTTACTTTGCCACACACCTATTGGTGAACATTTAGGTTTTACCTTTGAATTATTATACACAAAGCTGTAATGTTCTATAAAGCTTTGTTTCATTTTTTTTATGTTTGGTTTTTTTTTTTGAGAGAGAGAAAGAGATAGAGAGAGAGCTCAAGCTGGGGAGGGGCAGAGAGAGAGAGGGGGACACAGAGTCCAAAGCAGTCCCCGAGCCCGATGCAGGGCTCGAACTCATGAACCGTGAGATCATGACCTGAGCTGAAGTTGGACACCTAACTGACTGAGCCACCCAGGTGCCCCAAGCTTTGTTTCATCTTTTAGATTACTTCCTTAGGATAGATTTCCATAGGATTCATACCAGTTATGAACACTTAGGGCTCATTGTGCTTTAATTACTAAGTTGTTTTCCAAATGGATTGTATCTTTTTACAGCCCCACAAGCAATTGAATAGAACCTTTTACCACATCCTTGCCAACATAGCGTGTTATCATTTTTAAGTGACTTCTACATTGCCAGTCAAGAAATGATATCTAATTGTCTGTAATGCTGCAGCTCCCTTTTAAGTGTTGATTGAGGCTTTATTTAGGAAGACCCTGCTATATTTTGCATAGTTCATGGAAATTCTAGGAAATTGCATAGTTCATGGAAATTCTAGGAAATTGCATAGTTCATGGAAATTCTAGGAAAGTGCTCTTGAAAAAGGAAATCATTTATTTTTATTCTACTTTTTGATAGCTCTCATCACCACCCCCACCCCTTTTAAGTCATCTTACCTGAGGAAATATATAACCAAACTACAAGGGCAGGGAATTAATACTCCAAAGATTCTGGTGATTGAAAGGGCCACCCAGTTCTCAGGCGATAAACAACCTTACCTGGAATTTAATTTTTCTGACTTCAACTGTTTAGTAAGTAACCATTGAGTGCCTACTGTTTACAATCCTTCCTTCCTTCCTTCCTTCCTTCCTTCCTTCCTTCCTCCCCTCCCTCCCTCCCTCCCTCTCTCTCCCTTCCTCCTTCCTTCCCTCCTTCCCTGCTCCCTTCCTTCCCTCCTTTTCTCCCTTCCTCCTCCCCTCCTCCCTCCCTCCTCCCCTTCTCCCCTCCCTTCTCCATCCTGTGACAGTTTAGGTGAATGTCTGACAGAGGGAAATTAACTGGCTAATCCCTGTGCAGCAGCCCTTGGTTCCTGCTTCTCTTCGTGCTGAACATGATTTATAGTTGTTTGGCAGGAGGTCAAAATCTGATTCCTCAGAGTGGGGGTAGAGGGGGAAATATTTGATTTCTTTGACACAGTTCATTAAAAATTCATACATATGGATCTGAAAATGAAACATTTCTCCATGTCAACATGAGTTACAGTGGGAGCCTAGAGCAAGACTTCAGTGTTCGAGCGCAACACTGTCCTCGAGTAATCACACCAACCTAGCGGTGCCTCTAAGAAGGAAGGGGGAGAGGTGACCTGGGCTTGGGTGGTGGAAATGAGATTTTTTCCTCTCCTTTGCCGAAGGGCTTTCCTTGTAAATAGGGGCCAGTTTATTACAAAAACCTCTCTATCCTAAAGAGCCCAGTTTATTCATTTATTCTTTTGTCCTCTCGTGTGACAAATATTATCTAGTCTCAGCTGTTGGTAAGGTGCATATTAATGAGACGTGACCTATTTTGAAACTCCCTGCTATTTCTAGTTTCTTTCTTAGTTCCTCTTCCCTGACCCTTTACTTTAGAGTCGTCTGACTCTTGTACTGTCTAGACTCCAAGCCTTTTATTGTAGGTGCCATAATAGTTGCAGGTGTGGTCTAGTCCAGGGCTTCTCAAACTGCTGTGCACACACATCACCTGGAGATCCATTAAAATGAAGGTTCTGATTCACTAGGTTCAGGATGGGGGCTGGAAAGACTGCATTTCTACCAGGCTCCGAGGAGACACCGTAGCCGCTCATCCAAGCAACCACACTTGGAACAGCGAGGCTCTCGTCGACATATCTACACTGGGTTTGAGCGTGTTACCCCCAAGTTCATGTCCACCCATGAATGTGACCTTTTCTGGAAACAGTCTTTGCAGATGTAATCAAGTTAAGACGAGTGTCTTATCATTCTCCAGAAACACAGAATCAGTATCTTTCTGTCTGTCTGTCCTCTCTCCCCAAAGATAGACAGATTGATTAACTTATTTGAAAGAATCATGTGACTGTGGGAGCTAGCAAGTCCAAAATATGTGTGATAGCCCAGCAGGCTGGAGAGCCAGGAAAGAGTTGATATTGCAGTCTTACGTCTGAAGCCACTTTCTTCCTGGGAGAACATCTGTCTTTTTTCTCAGGACCTTCAACTGATTGCACAAGGCCCATCCACATTATAGAGTGACCTGCTTTACGCAGAGTCTACTGATTTAAATGTTAACCACATCTAAAGAAATAAATACCTTTATAGCAGCATCTAGACTGATGTTTGATGCTAGGTACCATAGCTTAGCCAAGCTGACACATAAAATTAGCCATCACAATGAGGTCTTATCAGATTAGGGTGGGCCCTAAATCCAACATGACTGGCATCCCTGTAAGAAAGAAATTTGGACGTGGACATACAGGACCGTGAGAAGACAGTGACAGAGATTGGAATGATATATCTACGAGTCAAGGTATGCCAAGGATTGGCAACAACCACCAAAGCTGGGAAGAGGCAAGAAAGGTTTCACTAGAGCCTTTGTTTATGTTATTTTAAGCAACACACTTGCTGGTACCTTGTTAGACCAGCCCTTGAAAACTAATAATCCTAAGTAATAAATAGGCCAGTGACAAGCCTAAGAATATCATCACTTGCCTTTTCTGACAATCTGCTGCATTGAAAGATAGACCCGGAGTCTGGAAAGGGCACAGACTGCAATATTTCATCATAGAAGAGAAGCCCAGAGCAGCTTCTGTGCCTGAGAATGAACTGGTCAGGGCTCCCCTCTTTTCTCCCTTCTTGAGAGTTGGTCTGAAAATGCTCATCTGTCTCCCCCTCTACTTTCTCTTCTCTCTGCCCTTAGGTTGCAGGGCAGTCTGGTAACCGACGAGGAGGAGTTAAATTTGCTTTTCATTGAACAAACTATACTAATTAAAATGTACCCCCACCGGGATTGCCATTTGCCATAAGTAATGCATATTTCATTAACATTTGCTTTAAAAACCAACAGGATCATAAAGTTAAGATTGCTTTAGCCTAAATGCTGTCCAAATTTAATATGCATGATATAACCTCCTGGCATAGCAATAAGCTTGAGCAGGCAATTCTTGGTGCCTCACTGATGCTTGTTTTGAACAGGAGGAGAATCAATACCTGGGTGAGGGTTTGACTAACAACATGAGCTATCAAGAACCCAAGAAATAATTAAGCTTATAATCTTACGAAAGTAACATTGTTGTAGGCAAATGGATAGACGATTTTATTCTGGATGGGTTCCTTTTTTTTTTTTTTTTTCTTTCTCCCCTGCCTCGGGCACATTTGTTGGCATTTTCAGAAGGAGATAGAATCAGATTTTTTTTTCCTAGGGAGTGTTTAAGTAAATGTCAGTTGTGATCAATAGGGTAACCTGCACAAGGAAAGCAAAGCTGTAAATGTCACTCATTTCACTTTTCAGCCACAATTGTGTGTGTGTGCGTGCGCGTGCACACACGTGCACTGAAGCCTGAAACCAGTGAATCCAACTTTAGCCAGGGGGTATCAATCAAAATCAGTGGCAAAGAAACAAAATTACTCTTCTTAAGAGTGACAGCATGGAGAAACCAAACTCCTGGGTAATGTGATTTCTCAACTACCTAATTCAGCAAATCAAGGTGAGTCTTAGGACTGCCTCAAGGGGGACTTCGGACCGAACACAACCCACATCATTCTTCGAGCGTGAAAGTGATGCTTCTCAGTGTGTTGACAGTTGGGTTGAAGTGTAGCCGTAAAGAATGGCACATAATGAGTAACTCTGTGTTCACGTGGTGAGACTCACTCTGCCTTTTGACTCCCCGAGAAGAGCCTTCTGTTTACTGACTTGTGCCCGTGCAGACTCTGGTTAACCAGCATTAGCTAGACCGTTCCTGTACTGGGTGACACAGATCCTTCTTATTGATCTCCTACTAGTTGGTGGCCCATCTACCAGTTTTAAACCGTCCTCTTTCTCATCTGCCAGCCCCATCTTACAGAATCTCATGCTTCCCACCTTACAGAGAAGCTAGAGGCCACCTGGGATGAGTTTCTTCAACTTCCTTTCCACCTTGGGCTCGGGTTTTCCTACTTCCCCTACCCCTCCACTGTTGAGGATCCTCTCCTAGAAAGCCGGCACCTTCCTTTGCCCTCCATGGTTCATCTGCCAACTGGTCTTCCCATCCCCTCGTTCTTCCTCAGACCAATCCATCCTACACCCAGTGTCAGATTTATCTTTCCCAATCTTCCTTCCAGTGTTAATTCCCCCACTCAGACCCTTTCCAGAGACCACCCCCTGTGCCTTTTAGATGGAGTAAGCTCCTCAGCCCGACATTCAGACTTTTGACTCCAGTGGACTTCTACATACTCTTTCCCTGCCCCTCAGCAAAACTGGATTATCATTCCCCACACAGATCTTGTCATTTCCCACCTTCTACTGCCCAGTGCCATTTCCCTCCGTGTAGTCACCCCAGTGCTTAGATCAGAGAAGACATCGCGAATGTTGGTTTCCCTCCCAAAATGCCGCCTCCAGTTCTGTGGTCGCCAGCGGCTCTTGTCTGACTCAGTACAGTATCATTTTCCTCACTCACAGCATTTTTTGAGGTCCCTTCCATCATAAGCCACACTCTTCTGCACCTGGGATTCATCTTCTTCTTTGCCTCTTTCTGCTGCTTGTGGCCGGGTGGACCTGAGTTGCCAAGGACACAACGTGCATGCTGCTTTTCTTAGAGCATCTTTTAATTGGTGCCATCTCTTGAACATAGATCGTTGAGTGTCTGCTCTGTGCCAAACACTGGTGTAGACACTGGACATACAGTGGTGAACCAAATGAGTAAAAATCCCTGTCCTCAAGGAGCTGGTACTCCAGAAAGACTAGAAACATGATAAATAAGGGAGCCATGTGAGGCCGCAGCAGAGTGAGGGCAGAGCCCGGAAGGAGCCCAGAGTGGAGAGGAGTCTGGGAACCAGACGGCAAATACAGTAGGAGTGTGGCAGGGACTTTGGCTTCTACTCCTGGTCAGATGGAGCCCGTGGAGAGTCTTGAGGAGACGAGTCAGTCACATGGCAAGGTCTGGCTCCTGTTTTCACAGGATCTCCCTGGCTGCAGTGTGCAGGATAGACTCTATGGAGTGTTGGTGGGAACAGGGAAGCAGCTGGGTGGGAGAGCTATTGCAGTGATCCAGGCACGGGAGGGTGGCCCCAGGACCAGTGGCCGTGACAGTGGAGGTGGTGAGAAGCGGTTGGAGAAAACCACACTTTTGAAGTGGGTGAGTTGGAATTGCTTATGGATTTGATGTGGAGTATGAGAAGAGTTGAGGATGATGCCGGTGGGTTTGGCTTGAGGAAGTGGCAGGACGGAGTGACCAGTAACAGAAATGGGGGGTGGGAAGTGGGGAGTGCATTGCAAGAAGGACGGATCAGGATCTCATCTGGGGGCCTAGCACCTCTTCAGGCTGAGTGTGGGTGGCCTCAGGTGGCTGATCTCTGGGACAGATTGGAAACTCTCCACCCCACACATGGCTGATCATCAACTTTTTTTTTCTTCAGTGCTTACTTATTTTTGAGAGAGAGAGACAGAGTGTGAGCAGGGGAGGGGCAGAGAGAGAGAGGAAGACACAGAATCCAAAGCAGGCTCCAGGCTCTGAGCTGTCAGCACAGAGCCCAATGCGGGGGCTCAAACTCACGGACCGTGCGAGATCATGACCTGAGCCGAAGTCGGATGCTTAACCGACTGAGCCACCCAGGTGGCCCTGAAAAATCAACTTTTTAAGAATACAAGACTTGGGTGAAAAATTAAGTCTTCCTTGCTACCCTTGCTGCCCTGGGATAATTATTGTTCCGTTTGCCTTTTTTTTTTTTTTTTTTTTTTTTTTTGCGGATAATGTGTTTCTACAAGTTTCCAAGCCTGGCCCTGAGCCAGTGAAGTGCTTGATAAGCATCTCCTCACAATAATCCTCTTCTCAAATCTTTGAAATGTAGATACCTTTATTCACATTGTACAGATGAGGAAATAGAATCAAGGAAAGTAATTTACTCCAGGCCGGTGAAGGCCCCGGGTTCATGGTAGCTTTTCTGACACCGAAGCCTCAGCTCTTGACCACTGTCCTCGGAGCAGGAACCCCAGGCTTTCATGAAGGAGCCTCCTGAACTTTCTCTGGCATCTCCTGCTGTGGGGTCGGATGCGAGCGACTTGGTGTAGACCCTACCTAAATTAAATTAAAGTGGTCTAATTAAACGTGGCTTCTCTCAATAGACTGCCATATTTCTAATTAACAGCTTCTCTCCTGAGAAGGCAGCCCAACATTGTTTTGAAAAGTTGCTCAATTATTAATGGTTTGATAACACTTTGAAAATGTGAAGTGTCATTAAATTGTTAATAAGAGGGCCCTGAGGGGGGACGGGAGTCAGTTTTGCCTGCCTCCCTCTCCCTCCCTCTCTCTCTCTCTCTCTCTCTCTCTCTCTCTCTCTCTCTCACACACACACACACACACACACACACACACACACACACACCTTTAGCTCGCAGCTGACTCAAAGCATTAGAAAGAAAAGGTCAGAACAACTGATCTTAGCTGCTAGAAAACCTCTTATCCTGTCTCCCTAACTTTGGCTCTGACCCTTTGACCTGACCTGCAGACAGCGGAGATGAGGGGCTTATCTAGACAGGAGCAGTGCAAATGACTGGGAACAAATCGTTTCGGGGAGGCAAACCAAGGAGGATAAATCGATCAGCTCTAAACAGGAGATGGCTTGCATTCCGCTTGCTTGGATGTGATCCCTGCACGGAATTGTGTCCCGGGCTTGAAGTCATTGCTTGTGATCCAGTCCCTTCCAGATAGAATAAATGAGGTTTAAAACTACAGAACCCTGATCACCAAGAGGTATGCAAGTCTGCAGGTTTGGGAGCTGGAAGACACCAAAAAGAAAAAAAAAAAGATTTTTGAAAGAGACTTAGGAAAACGTAGGCAAGAAGTGTAATGGCTGTGAGTGATCTTGAGAACTCAGTCTCCCAAGTTCAAATGTTTGGCCTCATCTCAACATTTTTTTTGCCCTATCCACTTTCACCCCATCCTGCCTGCCCTCCTTTAAGAAGAAGACAGGAGTGGCTTCTCATCGTGGCAACATCTACTGCTTATTAGTACATTAGTACTACTCTCTCTCTCCTGGGAGAGTTGGTGTGCTTAGCTTTAGAAGTTCTACGAGCCCCTCGTCCACTCCTTCTGAAGTGGGGGATGGTGGAAAGTTGCCAGTCCCCTTGAGTTCCCCGTTGAAGCTTTTGCAGACCCCTGACAATGCAGGACACCATTCTGTAGGGAAGAACATGATGACAAGTCACAAAGGCTTTCCTCCTTCATCTGTCACCTCCTGCATCTTTGGGAAAGCATTCCTGGAATTACGGGGGCCACGGGTCTCAGTCTGATAATGCAGGCTTTTGGCTCTCATTACACACGCTGAGAGCCCGATGTCAAGAATTAAGCAAAGGAGCCAGGCTGCAACAGTGGCACCAGGAAATTGCTGTCTTTGAGAAAGCAGAAGGAATTTGGAGAGATAACAAGAGAAGTCTGTAAGGTTGGGGTTACAATTCAAGAAATGGATTCATCACTTATTAATAATGCTTCCAAGTTTATGAGCACTTACCAGTGCACCAGGCACGGTGATGGGGACTTCATGCCTGTTGTTAGGAACGTAGATGGTGGGGTGCTCATGTGACAGGTGGGGAAGGCGAGACACAGGTGAAGTGAGTGAACTAGCCCCAGACACACAGTGGTAGTTAGCTAGCTTTTGAGAGGTTCTTTTCGTAGGCTGGAGTGAGTGAAAGGCCAGCAGCGTGGACTTTTATTAAATACCAGTTTAAGCCTAGGTAGTATTTTATACCTACTCAAAGCAAATCTAATCTTAGCTGCTAGAAACAATTTTTTTTAATGTCGTTTGATTTGGGAATACAGATGACCCTTGAACAATGCAGGAGTTAAAGGGTGCTGAACCCCTGTGCAGTCGAAAATCTGTATATAACTTTTGGGGTACCTGGGTGGCTCAGTCGGTTAAGCGTTGGACTTTGGCTCAGGTCATGATCTTGCAGTTTGTGAGTTCGAGTCCCGCGTCAGGCTCTGTGCTGACAGCCCGGAGCCTGGAGCCTGCTTCGTATTCTGTGTGTCCCTTTCTCTGTGCCCCTCCCCCATTCATGCTGTGTCTCTCTCTCAAAAATGAATAAACGTTTTTTAAAAAGTTTAAAAAAAAGAAAGAAAATCTGTGTATAACTTTTGACTCCCCCCAAACTTAACTACTACTAGCCTGTTGTTGACCAGAAGCTTTACCAGTAACGTAAACAAATAACACATATTTTGCATGTTATATGTATCATATACTGTATTCATACAATAAAGTAAACTAGTGAAAAGGTAATGTTACTAGGAAAATCAAACGGAAGAGAAGATACACTTACAGTACTGTATTTTTTAAAAATCCATGGGTGAATGGATACATGCATTTCAAACCCATGCTGTCCAAAGGTCCACTGCATAGAAATACTGGGTTTCAAAACATGTTTTGAATCTGCTGTCTAAACCCCAATTAAATTACAGTACATTGACCATAATACAAGAAGGTATATTACACATTCTACCCAACTATTGTGGGTGAGAAGGGTATATATAGTCAATGAGAGGTGAACAACTTAATATAGTTTCAACAGAAGAAAAAAAAATTAACTTCTGAAGTCTGCCACCCAGAAGTTTCTATCCCACTTCTTAAAGTACAGGTGCTTCCATTCCTGTTAACATTGCATATTCCTGGGCCCCAGTGTAGTCCTGAAGAAGTGACACGGTGGGCTTAGGGCCCCAGAATCAATATCTTAACAAGTTCCAAAGGGGATTCTTCTGCACATAATATTTTGAATTTCCTTTAGACCGCCTCTCTCCATGTCTCTTAGCTTCCCATTTGTATTTCCCATCTTTTTGTGCAGCTCTCTGCAGCATTCTGAGTAATTCCTCTTTCCGTTCATGAATTCTCTTTTCATCTGTTTCTAATCTACTGTTAAACTGGTCCATTGAGTTTCAATTTTAGTTACAGTATTACTCACTTGTAGATATTTCTGTGTGGTTCTTTTTCTAATTTCTTTGGTCATTTACTATTCACTGCAGATGGATGTATTCAACCCTTTATTCCTTTACAAATAGCAAGCAAAATGTTTATGGTTTGGTGTGATCGTTTTAATATTTGAAGCCTTTGTGTGTCTCTGTCTGATGTCACTTGTTCCTACTGGTTTACTCGTGGTACGTTGGTTCCTCAGGTGCTTGGTATTTGGGGTTGTATATTGCTCATTGTCTTTGGAAAATTGTTTGTGGGGATTGATTAAGGTCTATGATAAAAATGCCTTTTTCAGAGAGATTCAGCTTGGCTTTTGCGAGGTGCCTAGTGAATTACCAGTAAAATATCACTTCAATCCAAATTAATGAGGTTCCCTAAACCATCTAAGTAATGCAGACCCAAGGTATACAGTCCATGAGCTACTGTACAGGGCTACTCATAGTGATAAATTCCTCAACATCTCACTTGTTGCACCTGTTGCAATGATAACCCTCCCTGCAGTCACCTGCTGGGCAAGGAGGAAGAGAAGGCTTACCTCTGGTTTCCTGCGGAGCTCTTTGGCGTCCTGTTGTAAAGCAGGGGTCCTTTCGACTCCCATTTTGGGCAGGTCCTGGATCTCAACTTCAGTCTTTGGCAAAACCAAAACCCAAGTTGGTGCAGACCACTGTTGCTCTTAGGAGACCAGCTGTCTCCGTTTTCCAGATGTTTACTCTTTACTTTCTGTCACCTCTTCAGTGGTTTTAAGATGTTTTTTAACAAATACTTTGCTCTAGCCTCGTAAGTTACTTTTTTTCCAGGGGGGGAGGTTGGTGGGAAGAGATAGCCCCCCACCATATTGCCCGGGCTTGAAGTCTCTGTGCTGGAGTTTGACAAGCCTCTGTCCACTCCAGTTCACAGTAATAGAGAAGGGAACAGAAGCTGTACTTCTGGACTGTGGTTGGGTAGAACACTTTACTTGTCTTTGCCCAAATCTCTCACTTTTGTTCTCCCTAAGGTACCTGTGGGTATCAAATGAGATGGCTCCCGTCTCAAAGCGCCAGTTACTGTAAGGCAATAAAAAGGTCCGACGGTGCTTGTAGAAGGAGGCGAAGGGGATTCCATAGAGGTTGGGAATCCTTAGATGCTGGGAATTCAGGGAGTAGGAGCCACAGCTGTTCGGATGAGCCGGGGCTAATCTTCCCTCTCACAGTCACTGGGTGTCTTTAGCCAGCCGACGCGATTTGATTAATGCAGTGGCACAAGGTGGCTTGTGTCCACCACAGAGACGGATAAATGCAAGTAGGAGAGAGTGCTCCAGCTTCTGTCAATGAAAACTGGGGAGATGGTCTGCGCTGGGACTCTGTCGCTCTCGTCTTCGTTATTCCCTCAAATGGATTAATTGACCTCTTGAGGTGAGATTGCCACTGGTTCTGAAGGATGCTTCTCTTTGCCACATTATTGCTTGCCCTTCACTCTGCTCCTGAAAGTCGCTCTTGAAAACGCACGTTCCTCTCCACCTGTGAAGCCTGATTTATCAGCCAGCTCCTCAGAGAAGAAACAACAAGATAAAAACCTCTGGCTGTAAAACACTGTTATGCATTATGCTCTGTTGGTTTTGTGTCTAGACAGAGCTAAGAGACCCCTTTGTGGCCCTAGCTCTACCTAGAGTAGACTGTGTATTTACTGTGTTTTAGAAGAAAGATAGACTCGACAGCTTTATATATTAGACAGAGGCCAAGGAGTTTGGCAAAGCAAGCTGTAGCCTGGGGGGGTGCCTGGGTGGTTCGGTCAGCTAAGCTTCCCACTTTGGCTCAGGTCAGGATCTCATGGGTCGTGAATTTGAGCCCCACGTCGGGCTCTGTGCTGACGCCTCAGAGCCTGGAGCCTGCCTCCGATTCGATTCTGTGTTTACCTCTCTCTCTGCCCCTCCCCACTTGCACTCTCTCTCTCTCCCTCTCTGTCTGTCTCTCAAAAATAAAAATATAAACACTAAAAAAAAAAAATGTAAAGAAAGCTGTAGCCAGGAAGTCAGGAGATGACATGTTCAACTCTGGTTCTGACCATCCTTCCCCGGTAAGAGAAAGCACAGCTTCCTGGGGTTCCAGTCCTGACACTTAACTACTTCTGTGACCTTGGGCGAGTTACTCGTATCTCTGCCTGAGTTCATCATCTATAAAATGGAGATAATGATGGTACCTATCTCATGGTGTTGTTGCAAAGATAAATCATGTAAATTGCTTAGACTAGAATGCTTGGCTATAGCATGCACTCAATAAATGGGAGCTATCATGATTATTATGCTAGCCCAGAGCAACTATATGCAGATACTGTCAACGCCTATAAAACAGTCCCCCGTTCCAATGAGTCACGGGAGCTAAGAGCTCCCATTTTGGAAAAGGAAACTGACAGTGGTAGCTGGCTTATTGGGACAGAGCTGGTCCACATCCAAGGATCTTTTCCACACAGTACCTCTGCCAGAATGACTGCATGTGTGGTCTAGGGTTATCACGGTCATTGCCAAGAGACATGTGAGTTACTGAGCCAGGAGACACCCATATTAGGAGGATCTAGAATCAGGGAGTCTTTGGGACATGCAGATAGAAGGCTAGAGAGCACCACCGGGCAGGTGCCACTCAGAATTAGGTGGGGGGGGTGGGGGGTGGGTAGGAGTCCCACACCGAGCAGCGGCTGCTGACCCGTCGCAGGCTCTTAGGGTTGAGACAGCCAAGCCATTCCTGTGTTTGGTCTGGCTGGTGAGCTCAGTCCCCCACAGAGCCACCCAGCCACATATAACTAGGGGATTATGTTAAAAGCAAACTCCCCTATGGGTTGCCTGGGTATATGCATTTTTTCAAAGTCATTGAGCTGTAGACTCAAGATGTGTGCATTTCACCGTACGGAAATTACAGGGTGGTTGTTTGTTTTTTTTTTTATGAGATTTTCTTCCCCATAAGTTGGTAGTGGAGCTTGCATAGATGCACAGGTTGTCGTCATGGCCTGAGGAGGGTCCTTTTGTGGCCACCAGCCATGGGAAGGTACACCTGTTGTACGTCTCCTGCCCCCGACCCCTGCCTACCCTGGCCCCTTTCTTTCTTCTTTTTTTTTTTTTTAATGTTTATTTATTTATTTTGAGAGAGAGAGAGTGTGTGTGCACAAGGGAGGACAGAGAGAGAGGGAGAAAGAGAGGGAAAGAGAAAACACCTGAAGCAGGCTCAGCACCGAGCCCGACACGGGACCGATCTCATGAACTGTGAGAGCAGGACGTGAGCCAAAATCCAGAGTCGGACGCTTAACCAGCCGAGCCACGCAGGCGCCCCTCTCTGACTTCTTACTGCCTACGTTTCTTCTCAGAAAAGTACTCTTGGTTGTCTTGGTTACTCTTTTAATTTATATTTAATCTCTTTTATGATCAGAAAAAAATACGTCCATGCTATGAAAAAAAAATTAAGTGCTCAGAAGTGTGTAAAGTAGAAAGTGCACGTCTTTCCCCACCTCTAATCCCGTTTCCCCGAAGTGACTGTCATGAGTGGTTTGGTGAGAACACAGCCAGGCCCTGTGTAGGTGTGCATGTGTCTGTAGAATACAAATATTTAGACATGTAGGTAAACACATATCCATACAGAAGGTCTTGTTTCGTTGCAAAGATAGAATCATTTGCATGGTTCTGCATCTTGCTTTTATCGCTTAATAGATGGTGGGTATCTTTTCGTGTCGGCACATACAAGCTGCCTCCTCACTCTTTTTCAGTGGCTATAAAATGTCTATTGCTTGGATATATTTAACCACTCTCTTCTCCATCCCTAACCTAACGCAAGATGGCTATATAGTCAGCTGAGAGGGGCGCCTGGATGGCTCAGTCGGTTGAGCATCCGACTTCGGCTTAGGTCATGATCTCGCGGTTTGTGGGTTCAAGCCCCTCATCGGGCTCTGTGCTGACAGCTCAGAGCCTGGAGCCTGCTTCGGATTCTGTGTCTCCCGCTCTGTGCTCCTGCCCCACTTGTGCGTGCTCTCTCTCTCTCTCAAAAATGAATAAACATTTTAAAAAAAAAAAGTACTTCTAGTCAGCTGAGAGGCAGACACATTGTGGAATGGGCCCCCAAAGACCACTCCGTCTCACCCATCCTGTTGGGTTAACGCTCTCATGGATTCTGGAATGTGTTTCAGGTACTGTGGAGCCTGGCTGGCTTGGGCGATTGATTGAACAGTGCTGGTGGAGTGAGAAACCCTCTCCTGTGTCCTATGTCTGTGTGACTGGGGGGACGTTCTTTTGAACATCTCAAGGGTGATGTGTAAGATTACTGGAAACAAGCCTCTGAGATGACGTTAGATTGAATTTCAGGAGAGGAAAGTGACACGTTAAGTAACAGCAAAACCATGTGCTTCTTTAGTAGTTCATGCTTTTTGAAGTGCTTTCATACTCGTGATCCTCTTTGATCCCACTCAGAGCCCTGACGGTGCATAGGGTTGGGGTTGTTATCCCGAGCCCACAGGTGAGACCAAGGCTAACAAGGAGTAAGAATCAGACCTAGGATTAATCCCTCCTTTGTGACCCCTGGCCCAGCGCTCTTTCCCCACTGAAAGGAATACCAGGCCAGGAGGAGATTGTTCTCTACAACACAGACCCCCGGGATCCTGTTAGCAGAAATGACCTGAGAACCCAGATGCCTTAGATATTTGGGGTTCAGGAGAGTATTTACAGGTAGGTAGTATTGCCTACCTTCAAGACTTCTGATTTAAAATGGCAGCCTGGGGGTGCCTGGGTGGCTCAGCCAGTTGAGCATCTAACTTCAGCTCAGGTCATAATCACACATGGGGTTGGAGCCCCATGTCAGGTTTTGCGCTGGCAGCGTGGAGCCTGCTTTGGATTCCCCAACTCCCTCTCTCTCTGCCCCACCCCCTCCCTGCCACAAAAATAAACATTAAAAAAAATGGCCACCTGGACACACACATTTACCTCTGCTTCCTTCTGAAAATCTATTCATATGGTATTTTATTTTATTATTTTATTCTATTTTATTCTATTTTATTCTATTCTATTCTGTTCTATTCTATTCTATTTTATTCTATTTTATTTTATTTTATTTTTTAAATGTTTATTTTTGAGAGAGAGAGTTAGTGGGGAGGGGCAGAGAGAGAGCAGCACAGAAGGTCCAAAGCAGGCTCTGTACCAACAGCAGACAGCCCAGAGTGGGGCTCGACCTCATGAACCACGAGATCATGACCTGAGCTAAAGTCGGATGCTCAGCTAACTGAGCCCCCAGGTGCCCCCCACTCAATTTTAAATGGTAAACCCACAAAGACCAAAAAAGAGAAGAAGAACCAGCAACAGCATAAAAATGTGGAAGCCGGGGAGTGGATGCATGAACAGTAGCTGACTTAGTGGGCTCAGAAAATGGAATCTGCCCTGGCGTGCGGGAGAACCAAGAAGCAACCAGATTCACTTCCAGAAGGCCTGGGGATTGGCAGCATGAGATACCCCCAGCAACAGGGTTGACAGTGGGGCCAAAACCAGGAAGATTGGTTGGCGTTTCGTCAGGAAGCTGTCAGGCGTGCAGATCTCCTCCCTGAGTGACTGGTGAGGACAAAGCTCAGGGTCTCTGGAATACAGGTTTCAAGCACGGCTGAGGCTGGGGGTCCTTTCTGACCATGGATTTAGTGCAAGTTGCCATAGTGATTGTTGAAACCACTCATCTTTTTCTTCAGGCCATTTCCCAGAATAGTCAGCCAGTTCCTTCCAGTCAAGAGTTTAGAAGAGTCTTCTGTGGGGGAATCTCACCCTTTTGAGGGATTGGAGATCCCCAGCGAGATGACCCAACAGAATCATTTTATGGTGAAGCCTTGCAGTCAACAAACCGCAGTCATGAGCTTTTTAGTACCCGGTGCTGAAAAGGGAGCGGGCAGCGAAGAACCACCTACCACCTGGGGGGAAGCCTTGACTATGAAAGACACAACACACACACACTCACACACATACCCTCGCGTGCACACACACGTGCACTTGCACATGTAGGTACAGAGAGAAGAGAAGAGAGGAAAAGAGAAGAGATACACCTTAGACGAAACAGGCTGTATGAAGAGAACTTGAAAAAAAAACAACAAAACCTGGGGCGCCTGGATGGCTCAGTTGAGCCAACTTCAGCTCAGGTCATGATCTCACGGTTCATGGGTTCGAGCCCTGTGTCAGGCTCTGTGCTGACAGTGCAGAGCCTGGAGTCTGCTTCAGATTCTGTGTCTCCCTCTCTCTCTCTGACCCTCCCCCACTCACACTGTCCCTTTCTCTCCCTCTCAAAAATAAATACATGTTAATAAAATTTTTTTTAAAAAAAACCTGAAAGATACCTGAAGATATTGTATTCTTGAAATAAAAACAGGATGCCCCCCTCTCCCTTTTTAAAGGAGCCAACAGGAGGGGCACCTGGCTGGCTCAGTCAGTGGAGCATGCGACTCTTGATCTCAGGGTCATGAGTTCAAGCCCCGTGCTGAGGAAGAAGATTGCTTAAGCAAACAAACAAATAAGCAAACTTGAAAAAAATAAAAATAAGTAAATAAAGGAGCCAATAGGAAAGAATACAGAAATTTATTTATTTTTTATTTTTTTATTTATATATAATTTATTGTCAAATTGGCTTCTATACAATACACAGTGCTCATCCCAACAGGTGCCCTCCTCAATGCCCATCACCCACTTTCCCCTCTCCCTATCCCCCATCAACCCTCAGTTTGTTCTCTGCATTCAAGAGTCTCTTATGATTTGCCTCCCTCCCTGTCTGTAACTTTTTTTCCCCCTTTCCTTCCCCCATGGTCTTCTGTTAAGTTTCTCAAGATCCACATATGAGTGAAAATATACGGTATGTGTTTCTCTGCCTGACTTATTTCACTTAGCATAATACCCTCCAGTTCCATCCATGTTGCTGCAAATGGTAGGATTTCATTCTCATTGCCAAGTAGTATTCCATTGTATATATAAACCACGTCTTTATCCATTCATATGTTGATGGACATTTAGACTCCTTCCATAATTTGGTTATTGTTGCAAGTGCTGCTATAAACATTGGGGTACAAGTGCCCCTGTGCATCAGCACTCCTGTATCCCTTGGGTAAACTCCTAGCAGTGCTATTGCTGGGTCATAGGGTAGATCTATTTTTAATTTTTTGAGGAACCCCCAAAAGCGGCTGCACCAGTTTGCATTCCCACCAACAGTGCAAAAGGGTTCCCGTTTCTCCACATCCTCACCAGCATCTATAGTCTCCTGATTTGTTCATTTTAGCCACTCTGGCTGGTGTGCGGTGATATCTCAGTGTGGCTTTGATTTGTATTTCCCTGATGATGAGTGACATTGAGCATCGTTTCATGTGTCTGTTGGCCATCTGGATGTCTTCTTTAGAAAAGTGTCTGTTCATGTTTTCTGCCCATTTCTTCACTGGATTATTTGTTTTTCGGGTGTGGAATTTGGTGAGCTCTTTATAGATTTTGGATACTAGCGCTTTGTCCGATATGTCATTTGCAAATATCTTTTCCCATTCTGTTGCTTGCCTTTTAGTTTTGTTGATTGTTTCCTTTGCAGTGCAGAAGCTTTTTATCTTGATGAGGTCCCAATAGTTCATTTTTGCTTTTAATTCCCTAGCCTTTGGAGATGTGTTGAATAAGAAATTGCTGCAGCTGAGGTCAAAGAGATTGTTGCCTGCTTTCTCCTCTAGGGTTTTGATGGTTTCCTGTCTCACATTCAGGTCTTCATCCACTTTGAGTTTATTTTTGTGTATGGTGTAAGAAAGTGGTCTAGTTTCATTCTTCTGCATGTTTCTGTCCAGTTCTCCCAGCACCATTGGTTAAAGAGACTTTTTTCCATTGGATACTCTTTCCTGCTTTGTCAAAGATTAGTTGGCCATACTTTTGTGGGTCCAATTCTGGGTTCTCTATTCCATTGCATTGGTCTATGTGTCTGTTTTTGTGCCAGTACCACACCGTCTTGATGATTATAGCTTTGTAGTAGAGGTTAAAGTCTGGGATTGTGATGTCTCCCGCTTTGGTTTTCTTCTTCAATATTTCTTTGGCTATTCGGGGTCTTTTGTGGTTCCATACAAATTTTAGGATTTACAAATTTACAAATTTAGCTTTGCGAAGAAAGGAATGCGGAAATTTAAAATAACAAAAACATTTTCACACGAATTGAAGGATATATCCAAGAAAGTATAAAAACACAAAGAGATACAAGGTGAGATTGAAAAGATAAGAAAAATCAAGGACATGGTTAGATTTACATCCAGATAATAGGAATTGCAGAGGGAAGAGAAGGAAAAGAAACACTGAAGGAAATCCCCTCCTCACCCCCAACCAAGGATAGAGTTTTCAGACAGGAAAGGGTCCATCTTTCAGATTTGTGAATGAAGTTAAACCACACCAGATAGAATACCTAATGGATTTGAATGTAGAGGAGATTTACAAAGCTGGGGACGCCATTGAGTTTGGATTAGTGAGAAATACATAGAATACTATGGAGGGGAGAAGTTGTATTAACTCCAGAGAAAACAAACGTTTGCCCGGAAGGAAAGTGTTTAAACTGAAACAGACTATACCAGTGTGTCAGTGAATAACATTTTCGCTATCAAGATCATGGGAACACTGATCATCTGAAATTACTATCTAACTTGGCAGACACAGTGGGCATGCGTGTGGCCGAGCTGAGGTGGTTGATGGACCCCGACTAAATCCTTGTCCTCCCGAGTGTGAAGTCAGCAGCTAGTTCCCAAACCTGAAAAATCAAGAGGCAGTCCTGTCGGCATGTTCTGTAGAGATAGGGAGGTGGGCGAGGAAAAGGTGAGAAAAAGACCCAACCAAAAATGGGAAGCAACGATTGCTTCTGGGACAGGAGAGTCAAAGAATGTGGGTTTCTGTTGTTACACCTCACACTGCTAACTGACTCTAAATTGTGGGCAGTGTTCCTGTGATAAAAATAAAAACGTAATTTGAAAAATGCACTGGGAGGAACAATTGATCCGTAACCACGCCTGCGCTTAAAAGAGGGCTGGTGGGTTGCCTGGGCATCCAACTTGGGCTCAGGTCATGATCACATGGTTCGTGAGTTCAAGCCCCGCATCAGGCTGTGTACTGACAGCTCAGAGCCTGGAGCCTGTTTCAGATTCTGTGTCTCCCTCTCTCTCTGCCCCTCCTCTCTCTCTCTTTCTCTCTCTCTCTCTGTCTGTCTCTCTCTGTCTGTCTCTCAAAAAATAAATAAACATTGAAAACAAAATTTATAAGAATTCTGTTATGTGGCTCTCTGGCCTCAGCACAGATGGCCCGGACCTGAACATCGCTTCATCCCTTGTCTCCCAGCCTAGGTCCACCTTAGTGATGGAAGCCGGGACCTGACTTTTCTTTGTGCAGGATAACTGTGGGATGAGTGGTTTGCTGAAAAATCCAATCGTGAGCATGTTGGTCTACCACAAACCAGAAGAGGTGGCCGAGGTGCCTTCAAAGTGGGTTTGGGTCACACACAAAGCAGCACAAGCCCCATTTGTGCAGTAACTTAGAATTCTGCCCTGGTGTTCAGAGCAAAACCACGTGGCACTGATCTGGGGAGTAGGATAAGGATTTACTCATTAGGTACGTCGATTATGGCACATTCCTGACAAGCTCCAGACGCAGGATGGGTTATCTGTTCATCCCCTAGCACATCTTTGGGTGAAGAACAGAGGCTTTCTCCTAGGCGGGTAGCCCAGCCAGCCCAGGGCCACAGAGGCCAAACCCTCTCATTAGCATCATGGTTCAAAGCTTGAGCTTTGGGACCAACCCAAACTAGATTCAAATCTTGACCTTGCTGCTAATCAGCTGGGTGTGGCTCAGAATTACTTCACTTCTCTGAACCTCTGTTTTCTCCTCTGTAAAATGGGGATAACAGTAGTGGCTTCAGCTCAGGTCATGATCGCACAGGTCGTGGGTTCGAGCCCCGGGTCAGACTCTGTGCTGACAGCTCGGAGCCTGGAGCCTGCTTTGGATTCTGTGTCTTCCCCTCTCTCTGCCCCTGCCCCCACTCATGCTCTCTCTCTCTCTCTCTCTCAAAAATGAATAAACATTTAAAAAAATAAAAAAACAACAATCATACCTACAGTATAGAATGAAATAGCACCTAAGTTGTGTTCTTAGAGCAGTACCTATCACGTACTAGCCGTTAACTCAGTAATATATTACCTATGTCATATTGAGGAAGTCTCTGAATCTCTCAGTTTCCTCATTTGTAAAATGTGGGAACACTGCATCTCCCCAGATTGTTGTGAACCGTCTGTGAGCTGATGTGTACAAATCGCTTACCCTAAGACATTGGCAACTGGTAAGAGCTCAGTTCATGAAGGTAATTGTTCCTTCCTTCGTTTCCATACCCCAGGCCTCTGTCCTCATTCAGGCCCACCTTCCTCCTGTGTGGCCACCAGAATAGCCCATCTGGCCACTGGCAGTCTCTCTCTGGGTCTCTGCTGTCTCTCATCCTCCATACAGTTGCCAGAACAATTTTTCAGAAATAACTGGCTTCATCACTTCCTGCCCCCACTGAAGAAGAGCCCACTGTGGTTATAAAATCAAAACACCCCAGCCCATTATTTAAAGCCTCCCACGGCTGCCTCCTTCCCAGCTCTCCTGCTCTGCCTCTTTTCTATCTGGGCACTCACCTTGTTCCTCACGCACTCTTGGGTCGACCGCCCCTGCGGGCTGTGCACCATCACGTGCCCCCCTTAGCTTCCCTCTGAAGAACATGACCTATTGTAGGAGTTGATGGAAACTCACTTCCATCAGGAAGCCTTCTGTAGCCACGTCTTGTTGCCTTGGCTTGTCTGGCTGTAACCGGCACTGGTCTTGTGCAGTCTGGGTTCAAATCTCAGTTGTGCTGCTCACCAGCCGAGAGACCTGGGGAACAGGATTTTACGTTTTCAGGTCTTCACGTGCAAAATGAAAATTTGTAAACTGGGAATAGTGTCATTATTCCCAGTTTCCGAATGAAGACATCGAGAGGTGAAGTAAGGCAGGAGGTCATTATGAAATAGCCACGGCAGGGGCGCTTGGGTGACTCAGTCAGTTAAGCTCCCGACTTCAGCTCAGGTCGTGATCTCACGGTTTGTGAGTTCGCGCCCCACATCGGGCTCTCTGCTGTCTGCACAGAGCCTGCTTCAGATCCTCGGTCCCCCTCTCTCTCTGCCCCTCCCCTACTCAGGCACTCGCTTTCTCGCTCTCTCTCTCTCTCTCAAAAATAAGTAAACATTTAAAACAAGAAGAAGAAAAGAAATAGCTACGTCAGTTCCTTAGTAACACATCTGGCATTTAGTTGCTTATGTGTGCATTTTCTTGCCTCCATCGTTTCGTATGTGCATGTTTTGTTGCGTCGACACGACACCATCTCCTTAGGTGCAGGGCCTGGATATTCTGTTCGTGCAGCTTGCCCCTCTGTATCAGTAAGTGTGTGCTAGCTAATGCTCTGTAACATGTAGGTCCGAGTCTCAGCAGTTTAAAACAATGGAAGTTTATTTCTTGCTCATTCTGCACGTCCATGATGGATTGGTAGGGCAAGCCCTTCTCATTCTAGACCTCTCACCTTTCATTGGCCAAAGCAAGTCCCAAGGGCAAGTCTGATGTTTAAGGGGACAGGGAGGTCTAATCCTCCTCTGTATCTTGAAGGAGAGAAATTTAGGAGCATCGGTCAGTGACCTAAGGACTGCCATATCGGCCAGAAGTCTGCCTCTGGCTTCGCATGTGGAGATGCCTGTTTGAGAGCCTCCTGTCACTGCTGGGTGGACAGTTCTCTGTCAGGCACTTGGAGTCTGAGATACAGCCCCATTCTGCAGTGGTTCCACCCCGATCCCCAACCTTTGCCAGAAAAGAAGAACAAATCCAGTTGTCTAAAGACTCGGCCATTCCTCCCAGCAGTGAGGACACACAAAGAAGAAAGTTGTATCTCATCTGAAATTATGACCAATATTCAGAGACACCAGTTCTCCAAAGTTCTGTCATCCTTGACTCTTTCATTCATTTGTGCATTTACTCAGCAAATACTGTAACTCTCGAGACCTGCTGTAGAGCAGGCACTGTTGTGTTTACAGCAATGTGGTGACAACCATGACAGACATGTCCCTGCCTACTCAGCTCTGACAGTTGGCCAGAGCAGGCAGTCAAATACAGTGCCTGAGAATGGAAACTCTGGAAACAGCCCACCTCCCTGGGCTCGCATCCCTTACTAGCAACGTTGGGCAAGCTCCTACAACTCTCTGTACCTCAGTCTTATACAGTGGGAATGACAGCCATACCTATAGGATTATCATAAAGAGGAACTGAGGTAGAGAACTCGTAGAAAACGTTTCATTAAGATGTGCGCATACGGAAAGCCCTTGGCAGACGTTCGCCGTGCCTCTTGTCATTGTAGTAGTATCATTGTAACAGTAGCATTTAGGATGGGTGATGGGAATGGCAAGATGTTGCACCAGTAAGGAAAGTTTTGCATTTTCCTGCAAGAACCATGATTACTAATGGTTGTTTGCATCACACGTTAGTCGCTGGAAGCTTGTTTCTCATGGGCCTGAAGCACCTGGTAAAGACCACCATTGCAGTCACACCTCACCCCCGTTTATAACTTTGTGCCGGGCCCAGCTAATCCCCTTGGGATTCACCATTTATGTGGCTCCAGCAGATCCGCTGTTGTTGGCCTCTGAAGTCTCCCTGTCTAATCCCTTTTGAACATTCAAGTGGCTTTTCACTGTTAAGGTTCAGAGTATGGAAAGAACAGCTGAATATAAATGGAACATTTTTAAAAAGGGAGGAAATGGCTAATCATTCTGAAAGCCAGACTAAAGGGCTGAGAAACATCCCCGTGATACATCAGACAGGTGCCTGGGTGTGCTTCCTTATAGCCGGATCTTGGTCACTGTTCCTAGGGATAAATGCATGCTAAGTCCCTCAGGGGCTCAGCCACCCAGGATACTTGACAAGGCAATGATATATGGAGGGTTTGGCAGCAAGGACAGGGGAGCCAGAGAAACAGCACTAATTCTCCCCCATATGCATAAAGTACAGACACTTCCGGATCTATATCAACTCAAGTTCAGGATCATCGCGTAAAGAAAGGGAAGTCACCCTTGTCACTGCTACCGTCAGAATCGAGGACCTGAGTCAAAGACATACCTGTGCTACGGTCCTAGTCGTCCATCCCAACCTTTTGCCAAAATATCTATCCCCCCAGAAAAGAAAAGGAAAAAGTCTACCCCGTCCAAAAAGCTGGCCTAATTAAATCCTGACAGATTACTGCTCAATTTCACAGCTGCCTGGTAGCTGCATCGGTTTCTCTGGCAGGAGGAGGATACATCTGGCTTCACTGAGTTATTTAATATTATCGGCATGAGCCAAAGAATGGCAGAAATGGCGGAAAGTGTGTTCTTATCTTACTCTAAGGCACGAGGGAGTTGGACAAAGGATCTTTTTTTCCTCTTGGCTTTCCAGTGATCAGAAGAGGAGGGAGTGGAGCGTACTTTGGCATTCCATCGGTGGGACGAGTCGTTGGTACGCGGTGATTCCTGTAGGCTTTGAAATGGTGTGGCAGTTCCACCGTATCAAATGTTTAATGAAGTGAGGCCCCCATCTCATCGGTATTCGGTGTGGCACTGACGTTATGCACGCTAATCCTGAAACAATACGCCGTAAAGGAGACGCTTTCTTTCTCGGGTTGAAATGAACGGAGCAGCCTGAATTCTTCCAGTTTTATCTCCTGCTTTATAACCTGGAATGGTGCCAACGTGTTGGGTTTTACCCTGGGGAGTTCACATCCTGTGAAAAACTTAAATCAGGTCTGTCTGCCAGTACACGCGGTCCTAATCCGTTAACTATTTCTGGCTAACAATGCACATGGGGCCCGTTAGCTACACAGACAGCCATGTTCTGCTAAGACCATGCAAATGTAGCCACTTCTGCCTGCTTCTCGGGGGGAGGAATCAATAATTCCCCATGCCTACGTGGTTTTACCCAAATCCCTCATGCAACGCACCAGGCACTTGGCATGTATTAACCTTAGCAGTAATACTGCACGGCTCGTTCTCTGGGGTCGGGTTTTCTTACTGGGAGCCTGGAAAAGTTTTAAATGAAGGATTGTCTTTCCCTTTGATGAGCCACTTATGAGGAACCAGAACCTTTGACTTTATCAAGTTATGGGAACTTGAGTTGGCTATAGAATGTGCAAAGAAAAAGGCATTGAGCCCTGTCTGTCCCTCGTCCGTTCTGGATTCAGGGAAGTTAAAACGTTGGGGCTCGTTTTAATGAATGAACCTCGTGTGGAGCATTTTTCTTCAGAGTCACGCACTGCAGTCTGAAAAAGAAAATTTCTTTGCAGAAAACTCTGGTTTTTCATAACGTACCTCTTTCATTCTGCTGGTTCATTCCCAAGGGAGTGATTTATTTCTGTTCATCCAAGAAAGGAGATAACATTTTGAGGATTCTAAAAAGCCATATGCAATCCATCTTTCATTGACATCTCTCTATCGGGGACCCCCCGTGTGCTGAGTTAAGTGCTGGATAAAAGAGCAGGGCAGTGTAGTTGTTAGGAGCATGGACACGGGAGCCAGTGGCCTGGGTACAAATCCTGACTGCAACCCTGAATCGCTGTGTGAGGTTGTGCTGGGCACACAGCCTTGCTGTGTTTGTGGTTTCCCCTTTGGCAAATGGGGCTATCAACCATGCTTTCTTTGTTTTATTTTATTTGTTTGTTTGTTTGTTTTAAAGTTTATTTTGAGAGAGAGAGAGAGTGCTCGCGAGAGAACAGGGGAAGGGCAGAGAGAGAGGGAGAGAGGGTGAATGCCCGACATGGGGCTTGATCTCATGACCTGAGCCGTGATCAAGAGTCAGACACTTAAATGACTGAGCCACCCAGGTGCCCCCATACTTTCCTTATTTTAAAGTCCTTAGAATAGTGCCTGGCCCTTAGTAAGTACTGTGTAAGTGTACCACCACCTTAACTGCTACTGTTGTTGATAGTATTATTAGTATTATTAATTATCATTACCGTTACTAGATGCTGAGAACAAAACAAAATAAAAGCCACCATGGTCCCTGACTTTACGGAGCACAGAGTTTCCTGGGGGAGGCAGACACGATATACAAGATCGTAACAAAACTCTTAACAGAGTAGTATGTGCTATGCTGAGGGAGAGGTAACCCCTTCCCGTTGAACAAAAATGAGGAGCCTCGTCCTAGTCAGGAAGGTCGTCAGAGGCTTCCCTGAGGAGGAGATGATTGCCCTTAAGTCAAAGGAAGGCGAAGCATTAATTCATTACAAAATACAGTAAAACCTTGGTTTGCGAGCATAATTCATTCAAGAAACACGTTTGTAACCCAAAGCCCTTGTATATCAAAGCGAATTTCAAGAACCATCGGCTCAGTTGTGATCATGTGACATTCAGTGTCACATACTACTCGTATTGCAAGACATCGCTCGTTTATCAAGTTAAAATTCATTGAAAATATTTGCTCGTCTTGTGGAACGCTCGCAGGACAAGTTACTTGTGATCCAAGGTTTTACTGTAATTCGGAAAATGAAGAAACCACTGATAATCTATCCACCCAGTGGTAACCACTGTTAACGTTTTACTGTGTAGCCTTCCATATCTTTTTTTGAATGAATAAAAATACACACACGCACTCACGTTTCCTCACCCACAAAAGTGGCATCCTGCTCTTAAAAAATGTGTCTATTTCCCTAAGGGGCTTTTACCAAGCGGTATACCGTGGACAACTTTCTATGGCAGCCATCAGGACTGACTTCCTGATTGCCCAGAGCCGCTCTGGACCTTCCGGCTCAGTTACCTACCGGCTGACCTCTCTGCCCCATCCCTCCCCTGCCTTCCCACGAGGCCAGATGGTTCTGCTCCAGAGCCAGCCCCTCCTCACACCCACCTGACCGCTCTTGTCACACACCCAGTGCCTGGGCTTCTGTCTACAAGGCTACTTCTCAGCATCTGCTGAAAGCCTCCAGACTCCATGTAGCATATTCTGATGTGCAGACAGCAGCCAGAAACTTTGTGGCCATATCTGAAAAAATAACTTGGGTTTGCAGCCAGCAGTTAAAGGCTTATCTGGAATGGGAGCCTCTGTTTAACTGACATGTTTAACATGCACGTGCTCATCGCCTTCTTTTTTAAAGTACCTCTTATATTTTGGGATCCTGAATTGTGAAGAGTTCCTGTTGAGGACTTTGCTCCTAAGGTCACAAGAGACCCCCAAACCCTATTAGTCTCTTGGAGGATGAATTGTTTGTCTTGAAATTTTTGAAGGCTCGGGTCACCATGAGTCACCTTTCAAGGAGATACTTTTATGGAATCAAAAAAAAAAAAAAAAAAAAAAGAAAAATCATCAGTGGCCTTGTGCTCTGTGAATTGATTTTCCGCCCCTTTCTCCTCCCCATCTACTCAGTGACAGGTTGATTCATTCTTCTCCCCTGGGGTACAGTTGAAGACATGTCTGCGCTCCGGGTTGAGACCCTGTTAGCATACATGTATACAACCTGCCTCATCCCAGTTGGGGCAACGGCAGCCGCCTGCATGTCCCAGCCTTTCAGCTGTCCCCCGTCCAGCTTCCTTTGTGCCCCAAAGACTTGTTTCAACTTGGTTTTCACTTCTCTTTTCCTTTATACTCTCCTAGCTTCACCCTGAGTCAGTCCGAAATGTACAAGGTGGGTACCCAAGGTCATTCAGTAAAACTGTGGAACAGTGTCTTACAGTCTGTTCAGGCTGCCATAGCTAAATACCATAGACTGAGTGGCTTTGAACAACAGAAATTTATTTCTCATAGTTCCAGAGGCTTTAAAGTCCAAGGGCAACCTATAGAGCGGTTTGGTTCCTCTGGTCCCTGGCCTGTAGATGGCCACCTTCTTATGTCCTCACATGGAAGGGAGAGAGACAGCAAGCTCTCTGGGGTCCCCTTTCTTTTTTAAAATTTTTTTAAATGTTTATTTATTTTTGAGAGAGAGAGAGAGAGACAGAGCTCGAGCAAGGGCGGGACAGAGAGAAAAGGAGACACAGAATCCAAAGCAGGCTCCAGGCTCCGAGCTGTCAGCACAGAGCCCCATGCAGGACTCAAACCCTCGAACCGCGAGATCACGACCTGAGTCGGTCGGACACTTAACCGACTGAGCCACCCAGGCGCCCTTCTGGTGTCCCCTTCTTAAAAGGGTACTGATCCTATGAGAAAAGTCCCACCCTCGTGACCTCATCTAATGCTAAAGGCCTTCCAAAAGCCCGACCTCAAACGGCATCACACGTGGGTTAGGGCTTCAACGTGTGAATGTGGGCAGGAGTCACATATTCGGGCCATAACCAGCAGGTCTCAGGACGTGGGGTTGAGAAAAGCATGTTACTAAGAGGTGTGGCTGGTCGAAGATAAAATCTGAACCGTCGGGATGGTGGGGCATCAAGAGGAGGTTGGGGAGGTTACACGGCACGGTGGGAAGAGTGGCATCACACAGCAGCCTTGCCACTTACTGGCTGCGTGAACTCAAGAGACACGGTCCGTCGGATCTTGCCTGTCGTGTCTGTAAAAGTGGGGCTGGGATGCTCATTCCTGGGCCTGCAGTGAGTTCTTAATGTATGTGTTTACGAGTCCTGGCGGTGTTCTCAATTCAGTCGGTCGGGAAAGCACGATGGATTGATGGATTGGTTGGTTATCCGTGATGTGTCAGGCACTGTGTTAAGTGTGGCAGTTAAATGAAACTCATGTGTGTGCCTAAGACCAAGTGCAGGACAGAGGGGACACTCAGTAAACATTTCCTTCCAGGTCCCACGCAGAACGGATCACAGGAAGGGGGTTAACGGGGATGACGCAGTCAAGGAGCTAGTGAGAGCCCAGGGCAGTGACAGAATGGGGAGTAAGAAATGTTTTGTTTTGTTAAGCATGACAGTGAAGTGCCCTGGAGGCCAGAGGGCAGTTGGGTCCTGAAAATGGCAATCGGTGGAGACATTTGAGGGTAGAAGTGAGTGGGGTAATAATGGAAGCCACACGCTGTCCTTTGAGGCTGAAGCATGGAACGTAGGCCCACGGCCAGAAGATAGCTGGACCATTGGCAAGCCTCCCCAACCGTCACAAGTCTTGTCTTTGTTGCTAGAAGGTAGAAAAAAAAAGAGGTATGACTCCAGGGACATTTGTGGGATTGGCCTCTTCCAGCTTGGCACTTACAACCTTGCATCCGCGTTAGGAGCAATCATGTCGCATTTTGAATGCACGCGAGTCTGAGCAACCAGGATTGCCATAAAGGCTGGTGATGGGGGTTTTGTTGTGTGGTTGTTGGGTTGTGTTTTGGTTTGGGTGTGGGGTTTTTTTTGTATCTTTTAAATTAATTTTCGATTAAGTTTTGAAAGAACAAAGTATAAAATTAACCAACTTGCAATTAATTTCAACAGTAATTATGCAAAAATTCTAGGCATGTGAAAGATGGGGAGCATGGAATAATTAGTCGTGGATTTTTTTCACTACCATAATTACCGTGATGAATATGGATGAGGCCGTTTGGGAAAGGAACGCACAGCAAGCGATTGTATTTAATTAAACTTTTAGCTGGCTTAGCTCGGGGAGCCTGCATTGTGCTTTAGTCTCCCCAACTATTAGCAATGCCTCCCCAAACCAATAGCCCCCAGAAACATAAAGGAGAGAGTCACAGGTGGCTTTTTTTCTCAACTCTTAATTTTGTAGACTTCTAGCTTTCATGGATGGGTGGCATGCCATGCACTGTTGTCCAGGGTGTGGCCTGAACAATACCTTGAATTATGGCAAGTGAGCATAGCCACTTTGTTTTAGTTCGGGCTGTGTCAAAGACCCTTTGTTGGGCATTCCTTGGCAGTGCAGGATACAGGAGTTGGGTTAGGACAGCATACGGTAATGACAGCATCTCCTGGACTGAGCTGTCCCTGCAGGTCACTCAGTGTGCTGAGCACTTGACATGAAAGGTTCTCTCTCAGCCATGTAGCCACTGAGATCTGAGACTTCAGGAACTTGCCCAGGGCCACTTGCCTAAGTGTCAGGGCGAGATTTGAACCCTGCTCTTTCTGACCCCAAGACCTGTGCTGTTTGCCACTCATTTGCTCTCCTGTTTGTCCAAGCTGGAAAAAAGAAAGAAATCCTTTTAGTCCCCGCTTTAGGCCGCAGGTGGAATTTATTCAATGTCCTTGTTTTTCTGAGGTTGCCCTCCCACTACAGATGGACATGCCAGGGGTATCTAAGCCAGTAAAGCGAGGCCCGGCAAGAAGCCATGAAGAAGAATATCGCAGAGGGGGTGAAGAGGGGCATGCCTCCAGTGGCAACAGCAAATGTTTACTGAGCTCTCTGTTTGCCAGCCACTATGCTACCTACTGTATAATGACCAAGTCCCGTCTTCACAGACAGCCCATGAATTATCCCCATTCTACAGATGAGGAAAACTGAGTCTCGGGAGTCTAAGTAACCTGCCAAGATTGCAAAGCTAATGAGTGGTAGAGCGGGATTTAAGTACAGGTCCGGCAATCTCCAGAGGCTAGAGCGTATACTGAACCTCAGGGCATCATCTTCACAATCCCATTCCACGTCCAAGGACAGCCACTCCCCGGGCAGGAAACATGGCCCTAAAAAGGCCGTCTTCAGTCTCACCTGCGGGTGGCGAGAGCCAGATCCTGAGTGTTGGCTGTCTTGGGAGATTTCCCCTGGTTGCAACAGAGGTGATATTTGGATGCTTGTAAAGAACTTTCTAGAATCTCCAGAGCAAAGAGAGAAGTGTAGATTGTGTCTAACTGTAATCATTACAGGGTCTTGTTTTTATTTAACACAGAGTACGTTCTCTGAGCTTCCCGTTTCCAAATACACAACCACGAAAAGGCCTCTCAGCCTTTTCCCCTCTTGGCGAGCTCATGCTGTCTTAGTCAGTGACCACTTTTGATTTTTGAAGTACTCCGTTTCTTTGAGGTCAGTGGTTCCTATCTGGAATGGCGTGTGATTTCCGCAGGCAGTTACAGCTCACCGGAAGGGCCAGGATGGGTCCCAGTGAATTCTGGTTCCATGGCCCTCTTCCAATTCTCATTAAGTTCGATGGCTTTAGTAAGAAAAAAAAAAGCCCATCACACACGCACATACCAGACTGCCATTAGTAGACCGGGAAGAACCTTTTGCCAAGTGAAGCAATTTCCTCATTCTGTAATTAAAGCAATTTGGGGCTGAATGTATTTATGGGCAGACTCGCCGAAGTGAGACAGAAACGTTTTACAGTGTGCGTGCCAGAGGAGAATCAGGAGGCCACGGGCACGACACCCCGGATACCTCTCCATCGTAAAAGCAGCATGACAGGTGGGTCGGGTCTGAGCCAAGTCCTCACACTGTGTCAGGCACAGCATAAGGAGGTGAGAAACTGAGGCACAGAGAGAGCAAGCAGTTTGCCCAGAGTTGGAGAGCGAGCCAGCCAGCCAGTGGGGGCCCAGGCCCAGTCCTCTGCCTCCTGTGTCTCTCCGGGATATACAGTGGGGCTGAGCTCGTGGGGCTTGTGCCCTTCTCCAGGCATTCGGGGACTCTCCTGTTGTCACTGGAGTTTCTTTGCTAATGGTTTCTGTTCTCCTCTGGTTCTTACATTTACAAAGTTTTCCCAAAGTCGCATTATACCCTTAGACATTCCTGTCTCCTGCCAGCAGCCTGTTTGGGTCATTTTGTCACACTTGCTTTGCAGAAGTCTGCAGGCTCAGACCACCGGCCCTTGTGCCTCGCCAACCCCATCTTCCCCCGGGCTCCCAGCTCCTTCTCGTTCTTGACTGAGAGGAGGCCAGAACTCTCTGGAACGGAGATGGATATATTCCAAGCTCAGCTGGGGCTCAAGATCAATGTTCAGTATCCCATTCAATTTGGATTTGCTGCACTCTTAGTTCTAACAAGACCCGTGCGAGTTTAGGATAAGTTAAGGTGACAAAACTGTGGCCCCTTCTTGCTGTCTGCGGGCTGGGGCATTTTCCTGAGATTTGCACCGTCAGCAGGGCTCACCCCACAGTTGACCGTCATCAGTGTGAAAGGCGGAAGGAGGCCCACAGCTCATCTCTGCATTGAGTGAAAGCCCAAGGCCCTTTTCCTCCGGCACCTCTGTTCCTCCTCTCTGCTTCTTGAGAAGCGACTTTTTTTTTTAAGTTTATTTATTTATTTTGAGAGAGAGAGCATGCAGGGGAGGGGCAGCGAGAGAGGGAGAGAGAATCCCAAGCAGGCTCCACGCTGTCAGCAGAGCCCAATGCAGGGCTTGAACTCACAAACTGTGAGATCACGAAATCAAGAGTCAGACCCTTAACCAACTGAGCCACCCAGGCGCCCCTTGGGACGTGACTTTCAAGGAGCAGGATGGTTGCAGGCTCACAGGGCCAGCACTGTAGGGTTTTTTGACCCCCCCCCAGTGTCGTTCACATTGCAGGGCTGTTCATGCATCATCTCTTTTTTTTTTTTCATTTTTTTTAATGTTTTGATTTATAGTTGAGAGAGAGACAGAGACAGAGCTTGGGTGGGGGAGGGGCAGAGAGAGGGAGACACAGGATCCAGAGCAGGCTCCAGGCTCCAAGCTGTCAGCACAGAGCCCGATGCGGGGCTCGAACCCAAGAACGGTGGGATCATGACCTGAGCCAAAGTCGGATGCTTAACCGACCGAGCCACCCAGGCGCCCCTCACGCATCATCCTGTATCCACAAAGGGAACCAGTCGTGGCAGAAGTACCACAAATGACAGGATCTTCAGCTGAAGACTCATGGTTAGCGGATCTTCTGAACCAAAGGAAGCAAGATCTGCATCATCTCTTATCACTCAAAGTCTGTGCAGAGCGAGAAAGGGTTAAGATAAGCCTGTTTATCTGCCATCAGACAAGATGCTCCAGAAAAGCGCCAACCTCAGTCTGTACCGTGGAGACCACAAGGGGAGTCTGTAATCATGACTGATTAGGAGTTTTCCTCCTCTGGAGCCCACAAAAAAAATACAATTAGCCCAGTCTTCCTTTCTCTCCCTCATTTGTGCGTTCAGTTAGTGCAATTAGACACAGATACTATTGCGAGAGAGCTATGCTGGGTGATGTGGGGGTGGGGGGGGCAGCAAACTCTCAGAAATGATGCGTCGAATATTAATTGACAGGAATTCTGTTGGTTCTTTTCCCTGGAAGCTTCTGCCCTGAGTCTCCGGTAGAGGTTTGAGGTTGGTATTAACACGAGTGTCTCCTTGTTGCTCTGGGTGAAGGCATCACCAGAAGGGACACATGATACCTAAGAACAACAGAATTAAGCCAGAGGCCCTCAACTTTTGGCCAGGGATTATCTCTTATTTCCTCTAAACTTGGAAATTGTAACATTGGGGAGGAAAACCATGGGGAGTCCAGAGAACCAAATCCTTATGAGAAAAGAGAACATGCATTTATGAACTACTGAGGGGTGATAATAATGCTTATAATGGCTAATACAGTGTGTGGTAAGCATTGTGACGATAAGCAGATTCTAAACCTATAATTTAAGGCTTATTATTACTTACTGGTTCTACAGATACTATAAAGTACCCGATATACGTGTGTAAGCCTGGACTCCTTAGTGCTTAGAAGCAAGAGGAAACAGGTTATAAACATGACTGAAATGGGAATCCAACCCTCAAGAAATTCAGGGTTTTCTTGGTAGGAAACTGGCTGTATCAGTAACTCTAATTTTTTTTAAGTTTATTTATTTATTTTGAGAGAGACAGAGACAGCGTGAGGGGGGAGGGGGCAGAAAGAGAGGGAGACAGAGAATCTCCCTCAGGTCAGTGTGGAGCCTGATGCGAGGCTCGAGCTCATGAAACCGTGAGATCATGACCTGAGCCGAAACCAAGAGTTGGACGCTTGACCGACTGAGCCCCCCCAGGTGCCCCTGTATCAGTAACGCTTACAGCAAGAGACGGAATAAGTGCCATGAGGGTGGATCAGGCGAGGGGCCGTGAGAGGTGGTAGGAGAGAAAAGTTATTTCTAGTGGGAGGGCTGAAGAGTGGGGGAGAAGTCAGGGACACAGTGGCCCTCTGAGTCTTGAAGGCTGGCGAGGATGTGGACAGGAGGTCACGTTGGGCAGGACGTAGTAGACCAAGGGAGCGACAGTCCTAGGAAGGAAGGATGCCGGACACGATTGACCTGGAGAGCCCCGTAACTAATGGGACTGCTCTTCACTTCCAGCTCTGCTGAGACCTGAGTTCCCGCCGTGGCCCTCAGAGCAGGCGAGGGAGGGAGAGAGAATGAGCACTAAGACAAAACAGAAGCCACAGTCTTCCTAGAACCTGATGTGGGAAGTGACGGCTCGTAATGTCTCCCATAGTCTCTTCCTTAGAAGGGAGGAAATTAGTCCAGCCCGACTCACAGGAGAGGGATCACACAGGAGCTTGAACGCCAGGAACAAAGAATCAGAAGCTGCCATCTTGGGGGTTGCCCACCGCACAGGGTGAGAAGGGAAGGAGCAGCAGGACCTGTGGTCAGAGAGGGCCTCAGAGTCCTTTGTGAAGACTTAGAGGGTTTTTAAAAAAATATATTTATCTTTGAGAGAGAACGAGAGCAAGCGGGGGAGGGGCAGAGAGCGAGGGAGACAGGGCAACTGTAAGGGGTTCTGTGCTGAGAGCGCGACGTGGGGCTTGAACTCGTGAGCTGCGAGATCGTGACCTGAGCCTAAGTCGGATGCTTAACTGACTGAGCCACCCGGGCACCTCAAGACTTGCAGGTGTTACTTTAACAATTGCTGAACTGCGAAATGACCCGTCCACAAGGACTTTTTGTTGTTGTGAAAGGTTATACTAGGAAGAGCTTGGAAGTAGACCCTAGGTGCCCATCGTGGATTCTGGCACATCTCTGCAGGTAGCACAGCACGCAGCTCTTTAGTGGCGAGTGGATTCCAGTTCTGAGGCTGGGAGCTGCGAGGGTCTGAAGTACTTTCTGCCAGAAGATAGACAAGTAGTCCCTCAAACAAACAAAAAGGTCATCAGGGTGTGTTGAAAAGTTTGCAGGAGCTGAGCCAGCCTGAAAAAGCTCCCTATGGCCAAAAGTTGGAGCAACCTGAGTAACAAATTAAATAACAATAGTATTGAATTATAGCTTGGCCAGTAAGATGAATATTTATGAGTCTATCTGATGTAAGTAAATAACTGGATAAATAAATGGGAGGCAGGGACACATCTTCCTTAGAGAAAAATTCCAGTTAATGAATGTATAAGGTACCAGGGAAATTGAAAATCACCATTAGAACAGCACAGTAGGGGCGCCTGGGTGGCTCAGTCAGTTAAGCGGCCGACTTCGGCTCAGGTCATGATCTCGCGGTCCGTGAGTTCGAGCCCCGCGTCGGGCTCTGTGCTGACCGCTCAGAGCCTGGAGCCTGTTTCGGATTCTGTGTCTCCCTCTCTCTGACCCTCCCCCGTTCATGCTCTGTCTCTCTCTGTCTCAAAAATAAATAAATAAATAAATAAATAAATAAATAAATAGAACAGCACAGTAATAATTGCTGCAGGCAAGATCCCCGATGAATACTAAAATTAGTGGGTAAAAGTCTAAGCAGAAACAGGGTACTTCCATGGTTTCAAAGGATCTCCTCCAAGATATGTATTAACTACAAAGGGAAAAAATAGTAACTTGACAGTGAAGGACCTGGGCAAAGGCCAGCTTCAGTTAACCACATGGTTATGGTTAACATCGTCAGTAGATGAACATCAGGCATCCTCTGGGAGGGCGCACCAAGGAGGGCACGTCACCTCTGGGCTGGTCTCCTCAGTCATGAAACTACATCGGAAAAACCTGCACAGACGGACAGTCTCCAGAATAATGGCTCCATTTCTTCAAAAGCGTCAAGGACAGGAAAGATGGAGAAGCTTTCACAGCTTTGAAGAGACAAACGGTCTGTAGGATCCTGGATTGGGTAGTAGGACAGAAGAAGGACATGAGTGGAGAACTGGAAAAGTCTGAATAAATCCTAGGATGTAATTAATATAATCATTCTAAAGTCACCTCTTTGTTTTGACAGTCATTCTGTGGTCGGGTAAGGTGTTAACGCTGGGAATGGCTGGTGTAGGGTATAAAGGAACTCTCTCCACTATTTTTTGTAATTCCCTTGTAAATCCAAACCTACCTCAAAATAAAAAGTTAAAAAAATAAAGAGCCTGGCATATAGTAAGTGCTGTAGGGGCATTTATTAAATAGGCAAAATGGTACTTGGTTTTAAAAAATTGATGTATTGCTGTGGTTCATTAAGTTAAAAAAAATTTTTAACTAAAAAGAATAGATATTTAAAATGTGTAGTGAAAGTAATAGATATTTGGGAACAGGTGCCCGGACTAGTTCTGGAAGCCCACACAAAAAGAAAATGGTACCGTGTGCCTGGGCAGCTCAGTCAGTTGAGCATCCGACTTCAGCTCAGGTCTTGATCTCACGTTTCGTGAGTTCAAGCCCCACATCGGGTTCTCTACTCTCAGCGCAGAGTCTGCTTCAGGTCCCCTACTCCCCTCTCTCTGCCCCTCCCCTGCTCTCACTCGATCTCCCAAAAATAAATAAAATATTTAAAAAAATCTTAAAAAAAAAAAAAAAAAGAAAGTGGGTACCAGTGGCTGCCCTTAGGGAGGAGAAGCTGGTGGCTGGAAGACAGATACGGGAAACAGCTTTACTTCTCTCTTCAAATCCTTTCTTACCTTTGGAGTTCTGAACCAGGCAGCTGTTACCTATTCAAAAAATAAATTTAAGAAAAATCTAAGCAGCCGTGGGAGTTCTGGCATTCGCCGGGCTCCCTGTCCATTCTCCAGTGACTCCAGCCCCGTCGCCGTGACCCAGAATCGCCTGGCACCCTGGCTGTCCCCCAGTGGATGCTCAGTAAACAGTTAATGAATAAGCAGGTGGCTCTGCTGTTGGCCTGTCGGGGGATCGGTCTTTGTCTCACATCAGTCCATGTGGGTCCTCACTTCTCTTCCTAAGGAGGCCAGCTTCGGTCCTCTGTCAGTGACAGAGGCTTTGATGCCTTCACTTTCTTGTTTTAACACAGCCCCATTAGTATTTAAAACTGCTTGCCTGAGTTCTCTGGCCTGTCTTCGGTGTCTGGAAAGCTTTTGACAGGGATACATGGATTCTGCAAAAGCCCCGGGGATACTCGGTGATTGTTTCTTCTCTAAAGAGTCAAGGAGGTAACTTTGAGTCCTCCACTTCCTGAAACCCTGTAGTTATTCATCTATGATGGAACAGCCAGGTTCATCAACCCGGTGCCCAGGAGGGCCTCTGCTGTTAGAATGGATCCTCGAGCACCTTGTCTTGGAGAACATTAAAACCTCCACCAGGCCCTCATTTCAGGAAACATCCGTGAGAGACAGCCCTGGCACCTCTCAAAAGAGGATTGCAGAGTCAGACAGGATTGGCCAGCCACACAGGGAGGTGGTGGCAGCAGAGAGCAAGCACGTTTTTAACTGTTCCCGTATTTCATATCCTACATTGAGACCAAGTCTGTCATTCCCTTTGGGAACATCTTCTACTGTTCCTGCTTCTGCAGGCAACAAAAAGCAAGAGCCAGCGGAGGCATAGCGGGGAGGGGGTGCTTGATGTCCTCCTTGACTTCCTGATTTCTCTGTTGACTTTCTGCGTGGTTCTATCACTTTATCACGATTGCCGCATTTTGTATATTAGAGTAACTTCCCAAATACTGTATGCTGGATGAAAGCAGCTGGTATACCTCGCAGCTCATTGCTCATTACGTGTTGCTCTGCTCCAGAAATCAAAATGAGACCCGTGTATTTTGGGCTCTGTGTGCCCTAGAGCCTAGAACTATGCAATACTATCTGCTGTAGTCTAGCAGATGTAGACTGTACGTAAAAGGACAGCCATGGCTGTGTTCCAGGAAAATCTTATTTATTAAAAACAGGCAGCAGCCCGGACTTCACTGATCCCCAAGCTAGAGTGTGGGGTGCCAGGAGGCAAACGGCTCAAGTCAGGTTGTAGAAGGGCCAGACCAGAGAGGCCTCTGGAGGCCACTGTTAGGAAGTTGGAGTTGGAGTCCAATAGCTGCCATCTTATTTACTTCCTAAAGAGCTTTCTGAATGCAATGTGGAAAATGGAGAGGAGCAAAACTGGACATTGGGAAGCCAACTAGGAAGTTCATGTGGGAATCCATGCAACAGATCATGGTAATGTCCCAGAATTCGGGAACAGCGTTAGCAAACCTGCTCCTGGACGGGAGTTGGTCATGAATGGAAAAGGAAAGGCAGGAACCAGGGCTGGCACTGGCACTTCCAGCTCGTGGGTGACCGGGATGGCATTTTGGGGTCGTAATGGATATTTGATGATGACAGTTGTTTTCCCAGCTCCCACGAATGAGGTTTTCTTTGCACTGACAATGGCATGCCTGAGGTAGATTCTTCCTCTCCCTGGTTTTTAAGGTTGGCCTGTCCCTGCGATACTGTTTCTGTTTGATTACTCGACACTCAAACTCATTAAAGCATCACTGCTGCCCATATCCCGCTTGAGTTAGCAGTATTCCGCTCTGGCCGCTGACACCGCAGGCTCAACAGACCATTGTATCGTGGCTCGCCGAGCCTTATTACGGGACCAGGAACTAACTGACCATGGAGTTCAAAGAATGTCGGCGAAGCATTTAATTTTGCAGCTCCCACCAAACACTCCAGGTGAAGAGATACAGTACACAGTAGAAATAGTAATTCTGTGCAGCCCTCCTTATTCAGCGATTGCAGGAGGCCCGTGTATCCATTTTAAGCAAGCCAGTTACTTGCAGGAGCCCCCATGCTGTCAGATCGGGGAGCCTCGGTCAATGAAACCCCTCTGTGCACAGGAGAGAGGGTGTCCTGGAGCTCTCCCGTCTGACGGTTACAAAGATTGGAACGTTGATCCCAAGTCTTGAGCTCGTCACCACGCCTCACACCCCTCCCCTGCTGGCTCCCATGGGCTTTTGCTTTCCATGGTCTACAGCAGAGCAGGGGCTGGAAAACTCTTACCCCCTTCCTTCCACTGCCCTGCACTCTTCTGTTGACATGTTTTTCTTAAGTCATTACACAATTGAGCAGAGTTCTAAAAAGGCCACCCGGGGGCCCTCGCTCCAATTACCCTCATCACTGAGTTTTGGTAGCAATCTGAGTTCCTATTAAAAAATGCCTTTTTCTGCCTTAAACAGCCAGTTAAGTTCCTTATTCTCCACCCAGTTCTGTAACTGCCCTGTGCCTGTTTCTAAGCAGAGGCCATTCACCACCTAACTCCCCAGGTTATCACGGACACCCTTCCTCATCAGAGGTGGAGAGCAAGCTCGGAGGGCGTGTACTGTTCTTAGGCAGGCTCCGAAGGGCTCGGGGATCATGGGCGGTTTCCTCCATGCCAAGATGCCCCCTTGCCAGGAGCAGCAACAAGCCGGCTGTCTCAGTAGCATCTGCTGAAAATGCAGAGTCTTTCAGGAGGCTTCCCTGCCCCCTTTGCCCAAGAGCAGGTGGAAGGGGGCAAGACCCCCTTTCGGTGGGGAAGACCGAAAACGCTTCGGTCTCTTGGAATAAGGACAACTGAGAATTCCCAGGGAGATGTCTGCTTCCTTCTGCCTTCAGTTTTACAACTTTCTCATGTCTTTCTCCTCTCCCCTCTGTCTCATTTTGCATTGAATCTTCTGGTGCTTGTCTCCTGGTTCTGGATGGTCCTAGGGTCCTAGCTTTTTTAAACATTTTTTTTAAACATTAAAAAAAAAAAAACAGAACTGTGACCCACAGCCTCCAGCAATCAGCCCAGGACACCAACCCATTAACTGCAATAACCAGCCAGGAAGTCAAACCAAGCTCCATCCCGGCGGATGGGTCCCCTAATTTCCCTCGGGCTCAGGCCAGGACGGCTCCTGCTGTGGTCGATCTGACATGGAATAGGCTGGCAGCGTGGATTTTCCCATCCACCCCTCTTCCAGTTAATTTTAGAAACTTGAGTTACCATGGTAATGGTTCAGTGGGGTTTTTCGTGGTTCTCTTTTGATTCAGTCATTTGCTGCTCTGCCCTTTAAATTAAACTTTTTCAATCTGCAGCTAAATTGGGACACGAGATATGCTTGGAATAGGGACCCATGAAGGTGCTGCAGCCCCACGGGATTTTTTTTTCTTTTAAATAAGCAAGTCAGGGTGGGTAGAGGATGCCTTTGGTGTGCAGTGGCCAAGACAGCTCCTGGAAGCTTCCATGCTGGAGAGAACGGGCCGCAGGCAGTCAAGGTAATCATGGGGTGCTGGAGAGAAGTGCGTCCCAGGGCTTCTCCAGGCACTGAGCTCCTCCAGGGTAGGTCTCTGCTGCTTTGATCGTGTAATCCCCAGCACTGAGCACATGGCCTGACCCGCAGTCTGGGCTTTGTCAGCGGATAAACGCATGTGCACCCAGCCAGACTTCCCTCCTCATCTCTTCCTTCCACCCTTGACGAGAGCGTGGAATTCTAATGACCGGACCACCAGGGAGTGTCACTTCCCTTCCATCCTTGGAAGGCCACAGCCTCTGCATCCCTACCATCCCGCTGCCCTCCCTGCCTTCCGCTGGGTAGCATTCCCCCTCTCCACCGGTCAGCACCCACGAGCCCCTTTTTAACTGGGTGGGAGGAGACCAGACTGCACAGATGCTAGAAGGTCACAGAAGCGAGCTCACAGTGGTTCACTTGGTTCAGACTTCAGACTTCAGACTTCTTTAATGTCCATATCAACTGTGTGCTGTGTACAGGTTTCCAATCCCAGTTTTATACAGGCTCATAAAGGTGCAGGACATTGTCCAAGGTCTGTCATGTGGTCTAGGGCAGAACCAGAGCTCTCAGCCAGTCACTCCAACTCCCAAACATGGACTAACCACCATGCACGCTGCCCCTTTGTAGGGGTACACCTGTCCCCATTCACACGACCCCTTACTTCCCTGTGTCAGTGGACAGGTGCCTATTAATAGTAGCGACTGTCTATGCAGACTGTACTGTCCATGTCAGGACTTCACCTGTGTCAGCGCTGAACCCCGCGGTGCTGCTGCAGGGGGGGCGGGCAGGGGGGCATTTATCGGCCCTACTTTACAAGTGAGGGAACCAAGCATGAGGCTTGCCCAGAGTGTCACAGAGACTCAAGCCTAGGTGGGATTTGGGCCAGACTCAGGGATGAGGGTTGCACAGTTGGTGAAAGGCTAAATATACGGACCTACAGTGGCTACACCATGTGTAAAAGCAGAACTCTGAGGGGCACCGGGGTGGCTCAGTCCGTTAAGCATCCGACTTTGGCTCAGGTCATGATCTTGCGGTTCTTGAGTTTGAGCCTGGCATCGGGCTCTGTGCTGTTTTGGATCCTCTGTCCACCCCCATCCCGCCCTTCCCCTGTACTCACTCTGTCTCTCTCTCTCTCTCTCTCAAAAATAAACATTAAAAAGAAAGAAAGAAAAAAAGCAGAACTGTGACCCACAGCCTCCAGCAACCAGCCCAGGACACCAACTCATTAACTGCAATAACCAGCCAGGAAGTCAAACAGTAACCCTGGTAACAACGGGCCCCAAACCTCCAACACTTGACTGACAACCGACAGCTCCCCTACGCTTTGTCCTGGTTTCCACCTTAGAGCCAACCAGCACAAGCCAGATATGCAGCCCTCACGAATCTCACGGGATCAGGATGCCCTGTCTCTAGCTCCCCACACAGCCGCCCCCACAGGGCACACCTCAAGCCTGCCCTTCTTCCCACTCCGCTGCCCGCCTTTGAGTCTGCCCGATTGCAAGCGATCGCGGCTGACTCCCTTGCTACAGCAAACTCTGAATAAATAGCCTTCGCTTTTCTCCTTTGCTTGGGCTTCTTTGATTTCCACACCAAGGGGGAGCGGGCACGGGCGCCAGCTCCGAGGGAAGGCGCTTGCCCGAGTGGGGTCGTGAGCACAGGTGTCCAGTGCTCCCACTGAGCCAGAGGGGCCGCGGGCGTTCCCGTACCGCCTCAGCCACCTCGCCGCCAGCCTGACGTCACACGCGGCATACGGCGAGATGTCATGAGCGGGCCCGGCAGAGGGAAGGACCCAGGTCATCCCAACAGAGGGGACAGCTTTCTTCATGAAAGCGGTGGCATTTGAGCGAAGGCCAGGAGCAAGGTAGAATTTGCTAGGCTGTGATGGGGAAAGGGGGTGAGGTTGCAGCAGAGAAGCTGGGGTCCCTGCGCTGAGTGCTCTTGCCGCACCCCCTGCAGCCCATCCCCCCGCTTCTCCTCGCCGCACACACGGTCCCCCTTCCCCAGGCTGTGTCAGCAGGGCCTTCCTACCCTCTGGCTTCCGGTGGCTGTGGCCAGTGGGAAGCACTAGCAGAAGGTAGAGGGGGTGGAAAGAGAAAAATTCAGCATATCTGTCCCCCCAGCTTCCTGTCGGCTCTCCTAGGTCCTAGGAGCCACCCAGGCCTGAGGCTGGGAGAGCCTTCTGCTGTCCCGTCATTAAACTCTTCCAGCCTCCCTTTTTATTTTTTATTTATTTTTAATTTTTTTTTTTTTTTTTTTTTTTTTTTTACCATTTATTCATTTTTGAGAGACAGAGACACAGCAAGAGCAAGGGAGGGGCAGAAAGAGAGGGAGACACAGAATCCGAAGCAGGCTCCAGGCTCTGCTCTGTCAGCACGGAGTCTGAAGGGGGGCTCGAACTCACGAACTGTGAGATCAGGACCTGAGCCGAAGTCGGACGCTTAACCGACCGAGCCACCCGGGCGCCCCCACCCCCACGCCCACCGCCCCAGTTTCCCTTTTTAAACCAGGAGGCTGTGGGACCCACTTGGACAGGCAGTAGGCACAGGCAGGAAAGCTGTGGGTGCATCTGAAGAAGTGAGCACCCTGTTCTAGGCTGGGCCGGCCAGCACCTAGGAGGGCAGGTAGGGATGCAAGCAGTGAGAGGAGGGGGGAACCCACTCTCACAGTGCGGAGCCGGGACTTTGCCCTTGGGACGTAGGAAGTCCAGGCAGGGTTGTGAGCAGGAGAGCAGAGCCCGCTCAGGTCTGCAGGTCTGCACAGGCTGGGCCTGGCCTGTCTGGGTCTGGGCTCCATCTCGGCCACTTCGGAGAGAAACCCACGTGCTCTGTCTCCACACTCCCAGCCCTGAGAGGTGGCAGGTCTGTAGATGACTCCGGGAGAGGGTTAAGTGGCCCCCATCTAATTTGTGGAAGGGGAGGTTCTGGAAGAACGGGACAGTGCTTTCGTACTCAACACCTGCACAGTTCTCTATCATCCTGAGCTCTGCCAGCTGCCCGTCAAATAACAGTACGACTATTTCAGCTGCAGGCGTGGTTCCACATTCCCTGAGCAGATCACCTCAAGAGACCTGAGTGGGACCTGTCCTCATACCTCGTGAGTCTCTGGATGGTGGCCAGGCAGACGAGGGCTCAAGTCCCAGCTCTATCGCTTGCTGGCTGTGTGACCCGGGGCTGACGACCTGACTTCTCTGAGACTAACTTTTCTCACCTGTGAGGTTAACCGAGCTCACAGCCATGGAGCACTTGGCATGTGAGGCGCTTAGTCTCACGTGAAAGGCCGCAGGTGTTACTGGCAGGACAACGCCCTGAGACGGACACCTGCAGAGCCCCAGAGTTAGAGACCCTCTGCCCACTTCCAGCAACATATCTTCACGGAGCACCATCTAGGGCACTGGGGATACAGCAGTGACTAAGCAGAATACAGCTCTGCCCACCCACAGTTACGTTTGAGTAGGAAAGAGAGAATTCCATACACAATATAGCGGACGGTGACACGTGGTGACAAGTGCTGTGAAGACAGATAAGGCCAGGGGAGGGACTGGATGGAGAGGCTTAGCGGTGGCCCGGAAAGTCCTCCCACTAACACTGACCTAGGAGCAGAGACTTGGGTGGGATACGGTGTGAGAGATGCAGATGCCCAGGGAGCGGCATACAGAGCAGAGGGCATAGCAAGGGCAAAGGCCCTGGGGCAGGTGCGTGCTTGGTGTGTTCTGAAACCACAGAAAGGAGGCCACTGAGTCTGTAGCATAGAAGCTGGGAAGGGGCAAGAGTGGAGGCCATGGGGAAGATTCGGACTTTGTACTGAGTATGTGGGAAGCTGCTGGAAGGTATTGAGCAGAGGATTCACATGAACAAAGGCATTTAGCTTCTAGAAGGACCGCTGTGCAGCTAAGGGGGAAAAGGCTAGAGGGTAAGTGGGGGTGGGGCAGGGATGCCTGTGGCTGGGACTGGGGTGGCCGTGGTGGAAGGTGTGAGACTAGGACCAGGATGAGGACCTGCCAGGGGCTGCTCTGTGCTTGTGAGGATCAGCTGTGTCTTGTGCTCCCCTTTGAGGAGTCCTTGTCCTGTCGGCTGGGACGCTGGGATGGGAGCATCAGCCCCCCAGTGTATGCAAAACAGGTCTCCCTTCCCCCTGGGGTGTGGGGACCCAAGTTGTTAGGATTTTCAGAAATCTCCGGAAGTGGTGAACTCGTTCATGGTCAATAAAGCTCCTTCTTGGGAGCCCCTCTTGTAATGCTTCCGTTAGCAGCCATTTCCCCTAAATTATTCAGAAAGTCTGCATTCGGAAGCTCCAAGGGCGCACACTCAGCAGTTCCCTGGGTGATAAGGCCTCACGGGCAGGCGTAGCACCAGTGAGCTGATTTTGCGTGCAGACCCGGGGCGACCCTGGGCCTTGTGAGTATTTGAATACGATCAGCTCCGGCAGACTTGTCTCGCTAGGTGTCAAGATGCCGGGGCGTCATATACCCCTCCCGACGGAAGCTCGCATTTCACGCTCAGCAGCAGCTGCACAGTCGAGGCTCCTGGTGCTTGGCCGGGATCAGTCAGTGATTGTGCTGCTGGGCCCCAACCAGCTGCGGCCTGGAGGTGGCGGCCACTGCTGCAGGAAGAGGGGCGGAGGCGTTTGCTTCTCAGCTTCCACCTCTTACGTTGGCAGCTGCAGCCATAGAACTCCCCCCCCCCCCCCCGGCCCCCCGGCAACAGGGCCAGGGATGCCCCTATCTGATTTGTGAAGAGACAACTTCCAGAATGTCGGGAATGTGCTGTTTTGGAATACAATGAGTGTTCTGTCCATCCCAGGTAGCACCGAGGCTGGTGAAGTGGTCACAGCCTCTTGTGGAGCATCGCGGTGAACGTTTGCCTAATAAGAAAGCCTCTGAGAAGTCCTGTACTATAACGACCAATAATAACTAGGGTTTGCTGAGTACTTACTGTGTGCCAGATACTGTTTTAAACTTTTTAAATGTATTTTCTCTTTGTGTCCCTAGTCAACCCTACGAGGTGGATTCTACTATGACCCTGTTTCACAGATGAGGGTTTTGAGGTGCAGAGAGGAGAAGTAACTTGACCTAGGTCGCACAGCTCATAAGTGACAGAGCTGAGAATTGAATCTAAACACTTGGGTTCCAGAGCCTGCGCTCTGAACAGCTACCAAGGGACTAGTTTGATTTGTTCGATCCAGTTTTCCTCACACCTGTTTGACCAAGGTCCCCGTTTTCACGGACTGTCTCTCGCCATCTCACTTACTCTGGAAGACTCTCCAGAATATGTTGACCAGAGTGTAGGATGCAGTCTACATGGGAGCTCTTGGAGAAGGAAGACAACCCCACTGCTGGAGCACTGTGGTGGGGTGGCAAACGGGCAGGCGGAATGTGATGGATTTGGGCCTCAGACTCCTGAGTGCAAATGCTAGGTGTGCCAGCTGTTTGCTGTGTGACCCTCAGTACGTTACTTAACTCCTCTGGGCTTCAGTTTTCCCCTCTTGAAGATTGGCAAGACCAGGCTTCACTCAGCTTCAGAGTTCCCCTCGTCTTCTTATTCAGTGTTTGAGTCTCTCTGTAAATGAGGAGATTGTGAATGATCGTGTTCCAACGTTAGTTTACAGATAGGAAAAAGTACTCGGGGAGTACCTACTTCTTTACAAGATTGCGTGGCCCTGAGGAGGACTCCCAGGAGAGAGCCTGGCCCTGGGCCACCAGGACTGCCTCTTGAGAGCGTGTGAAAAATGAAAACGAGTCACGGGTGAAGAGCAGGGGTTCCGGACCCAGACGCCTGGGCTCTTCCCAGTTTCTCTGCTGGGAAGCTGTAATGGTAGTCGTGAATGATAACTGAAGCTTTGGACCAGTGGGCACGTTCCTTGACATCCCTGTGTTCCCATTTCCTCATCTGTAAAATGGCCTGCTTCATAGGATGGCACATTTGTTTCCTGTGTTCACCGTAACAGACCCCCACAGACTGAATGGCTTAAAACAACAGAAATGCGTTCTCTCACTGTTCTGGAGGCCAGGGGCCTGGGGTTAAAGGATTGGCAGTGTTGGCTCTTTGTGGAGGCTCTGAGGGGAGTCTGTCCACGCCTCTCTCCTGGCTTCTGGTGGCTGCTGCAATTCTAGTCTGTCCTCGGCTGGGGCAACAGTGACTTCAGTCTCTGCCTCCATCTTTCCATGGCCTTCTCCCTCGTCTTGTTTTGTGTCGTCTCTTATAAGGACACTCATCGTGGGATTGAGAGCCCTTCTAATTCGGGATGATCTCATCCTGGGGGCTTTACCTTAATTATATCTACAGAGACCTTTATTCTAATAGATCACATTCTGAGATTCCAAGTAGACATAGCTTTGGGCGGGGGGACACCCTGGAACTCTTCCTGGCCTGAACGTGGACGTGGCCGTACGACTGGAGCCCGGAAGCAGAGACTGGAGAAGTGCTGCCCAGCAGAAACTGAGCACACGCGCTGGCTCCATGGGGGCGGAGAAAAGGAGAGAGTGCAAGGCAGCCTGAATGTGCAGACCCGGGGGAACAGATGACCAAGGAGAATTGGGAGTCTGTCATAAGAAATTGCACCAGTGAACACAGGCCACTGACTTACTCAACACTGTGTTGGGCACCAACTGTAGCATGGTGGACAGAAGCAAGCCTGGGCCCACCCTCGCGGCTCTCAGGGTCTGCTCGGTCTACCTGAATGTTGTTGTTGCATCTTCGGTAATAGGAAAAAAAAAAAGGCAGCCTAAATGTACATCTCATCAGCAGAGTGTTAAAGTAAGTTGTGATGCGTGTGTATAGTGGGATACTTCACAGCTACTCTTTAACAAAGGTATGGGTGGGTGAGGAGAGATGTCCACATGCAGAAGTATCTGGACAGCAGGAATGAAAGTGTGTGTGGGCACCCACAGAGAAGTTTTGAAAGATTTCCACTGTGGGTCAAGAAACTAACAGCCAGGGGCACCTGGGTGGCTCAGTGGGTTGAGCGACCGACTTCGGCTCAGGTCATGATCTCGCGGTCCGTGGGTTTGAGCCCCGCGTCGGGCCCTGTGCCTGGAGCCTGCTTCAGATTCTGTGCCTCCCTCTCTCTCTGCCCCTGCCCCACTCATGCGCTGTCTCTCCCTGTCTCAGAAATAAATAAACATTAAAAAAAAGAAAAGAAAAAGAAAGAAAGAGAAAGAAACTAACAGCCAGTGAGCAAAGTCCGAGCTGCTGCCTGTTTATGTAAATAAAATGTGATTGGGACACAACCGTCCTCATTCACCAGTGTATCCTCAGCCGCTTTTGTGCTACACCAGTAGAGTAGTTGTGACTGAAACTATATGACCCACAAAGCATGAAATACTACTGTCCAGCCCTTGACAGAAAAAGTTTGCCAAGCCCTGGTTTACACCAAACTCTTCAACTGTTTTGTCCTAGTAGGTTTCGGGGCTGGGGTGTGTGTGTGAACATTTCTATTTTGCTTTTAATTTTAATGGATTTTTATAATCAGAAATAAAGCTCAGTTTAGAAGAAAAAAAAAAAAAAGCATAAGGGACGCACCCTACCTGATTTTGAGACTTACTATAAAGCTCCAGTTATCAACATACTTAGTGGCATAAAGATCGGTATATGGTTCAGTCAAACAGAATAGAGAATCTAGAAGGAGACCTAGGCTTGTATGGTCAATTGATTTGCAACAAAGGTGCCAAGGTAACTCAATCGGAAAGGGTAGGCTTTCAACAAATGGTTCTGGAACAACTGAATATCCAGAGGGAGGGGGGAAAAGAACATTGAACCATAAACAAAAATTAAGTTGCAGTGGATCAGAGATGTAAATGTAGGAGCTAAAGCTGTAAAATTTCTTCCAGGCAAAGATTTCTTGGAGAGCACACACAAAGCAGGAAACATAAGAGAAATAATTAATACAGTAGACTTCATAAGACAAATTTTAAACACTTTCTCTTCAAAAAGGCACTGTAAAGGAAGAGACAAGCCACAGACGGGGGAGAAAATATTTGCAAAACACATTTCTGGAAAAGGGATTGTGTCCCAAAACGGACAAAGGATTCTTACTCCTCACCAAGTAGCCAAACGACCAAATTTTAAAATGGGCAAGAGATGTAAATAGACACTTCAGCAAAGAAGACCTGCATATGGTGAATCAGCACGGGAACAGAGGCTCAGCGGCGTCATTAGTCCCTGGGAAATGCAACCTAAAACCTCCGTGAGCTATAACTACACGCCTATCGGAATGGCTACAATTCAAGACTAGCCACATTAAGTCCTGGTGAGGATGCAGAGTGGCTGGGGGAAGGGAAAATGCTGCAGCCGCCCCGAGGAAACAGTGTGAGAGTTTCTTCTAAGAAGCCTACACTCCCCGTAGGACCCAGCAGCCTTACCCCTCAGGTATAAACCCAAGAAATACGAAAATATTTGTCAGCACAAAGACCTGCATTCCAGAAACCGGAAACCACCCAGTTCCCGCTCTCAACACAAATTGTGATCCCTGCGTACAACAGAATGCTACTTGCATTTAAAAAAAATGTTTTAATGTGTATTCATTTTTGAGAGAAAATCTCAGACAAAATCTGAAGCAGGCTCCAGGCTCTGAGCTGTCAGCACAGAGCCCGACGCGGGGCTCGATCTCAGGAACGGCGAGATCATGACCTGAGCTGAAGTCGGACGTTTAACTGACTGAGCCACCCAGGCACCCCAACTCCGCATTTTCAAAGAGGGAACCAGGAATATGGATGAATCTCAGAAGCATCATGCCAAGTGAAGGGAGCCAGATACAGCGGGATATGTACTGTATAATTCCAGTTACATGACTTTCTGGAAAAAGTGAATCTCTTTGGACAGAACACAGATGAGTGTTTTCCAGGGGCGGTGAATTGACAACAGAGGAGCACAGAGAACTGGAGGGATGGAAAGGTTCTGTATCTTGTTTGTGGTTGTGGTTATGCAGATGTTTCACTTTGTTCAACTCTAACTGCGCATTTTGAAAGGGTGCATCTGAGTGTGTGTAAATTATATATACTTCGATCAACCTGACTTTTTAAAGTATATAATCTGGAGGAAAGTATACTTAAAAAAAATTTTTTTTTTTATAAAAGGCACACAAGAGTTGATTTTTCAGGGGAGTGACAAGGAGTCGGTCTGAACAAGGCAGTGAACATTCCAACAGAGTCCAACAGGGACTCTGAACTCCGGGGGTCAGGCTTGGATGCCATTCTCAGGGCGTGGTGAGCCAGTCAGGGGTCTCAAGTGAGGGAACAATGGTGAGGCATGAACCCCGAGGGGTCCGTACGTTACAGGGAGAGAAGGAAGGGAAACCAAGACGTACAGTCAGCGTAGGCAGTGACAAAGTTGGTTGACGGTAGGCATGGTTTTAGAACGGATAATACAATGCAAAGAGAAAGAAAGGGGTGAACAAATCTCTCTCACCTCGGCCCTCCATGCTGGGAGCTCCCAGCGTTACCAATTCTGTGTGTCCTAGAAACGTTCACACAGTCTTGCTCCTGGGTGGCTCAGTCAGTTGAACGTCCGACTTCGGCTCAGGTCATGATCTCACGGTCTGTGAGTTCGAGCCCCACATCAGGCTCTGTACTGACAGCTCAGAGCCTGCAGCCTGCTTCGGATTCTGCGTCTCCCTTCTCTCTCGGCCCCTTCTCCGCTCACTCTCTGTCTCTGTCTCTCTCTCTCTCTCTCTCTCTCTCTCTCAAGAATGAAAATTAAAAAAAAAAAATGTCCCATGCATTTTTTGAAATGTGTATTTATTTTAGAGACAGAGTGTGAGCAGGGGAGGGGCAGAAAGAGAGGGAGACGCAGAATCCGAAGCAGGCTCCAGGCTCTGAGCTGTCGGCACAGAGTCCGACGAGGGGCTTGAACCCACGAACTGCGAGATCGTGACCTGAGCCGAAGTCGGCCCCTTAACCGACTGAGCCACCCAGGAGCCCCTCCATGCATTCTTCATTGAACTTTGCTTCTTTTCGTGTATCAAGATAACTTTCAGATGGTTCCATATCAGCGTATGTAGAGCTGCCCTGATCTTTTCAAGAGGTGTAGTATTGTATGGATATCACAACTAATGGTTCATTTAGCCCGGCCACAATTGATAGACATTTAGATCATTTCCGATATGTGTACTATTACAAATGATGCATCCGTGAACACTCACGTTAAAAAGTCATTTCTCATCTGTGTGAGTGTATCTGTCAGATAGACCCTAGAGAGCGGAATGGTTGCACCAAAGAATATGTACGTTTTTATTTTGCTGTGTATTGCGAGCCCTGTCTCCACCTGGGCTGCACCAGTTCACCCTCCCATCAACCGTGCATGGATAATTACACCTGTTTTCCCCAGACCTGGCCAGCAAAACGTGAAATCAAACTTTGCGTTGGTCAGTGTGCTAGGCGAGAAATTGCGTCTCCTGGGAAATCTGATTTGCTTCTGGAGGAAGGAATAGTTTAGAAGCAAAGAGACACCCAGTCATGAGCGCTGGCTGCTTTCGTGCCTCCCTCAGGCCAGACAGCGCCTCTCCGTGAATTAGAAAGAGGCCCTCCTCCTCTGGACACCTGAGTGCCATCTGCCAGAAGACTGTGGTGATAACCGTACAAATCTGAGATGACTCTGCGGCGAAGACACCCCCTGGAGCTGGGGACAACACAGCCTGCTCTACCCCAGGCATGACGGGAGCTGCTGGTGGTTTTGAGAGCACCGTGGTCTCCGGGTAGTAACCAGATTGCCTGCAATTAATGTAGTAGAAACAGCGGATACAGGACAGGAATTCCAGCTGACAGCGGAGCAGAGGGCATTGGCTTGAGGGACAGCCAGAATAAATGGAAACTTCATTATCCATGGATTATGCACTTAGAACTCAGGTCCCAGGCAACTCTGATATTAGTAATTTGGCCAGCGGGCTCATTAAGCTCTTAAGAAAAGTGAATCTAGTTAATGAATTAATACAAGATGACATTTTACACACCGAGCAGAAACGAGACCGGGCACCACTGAGTTATGTAACATCATAATTTCTCGAGTGAATGTGATTGCTGCTTCTCGCCTGCCAAAGTGGGCAGATCTGGAGAGAGCCTGCTTTCGGAGACACAAATGAGCCTGCTAAGATCTGCAGTCGTTTCCCATTCATTTTAAAGCGCTCCCTCTTGTGTTCTTAAAACTTCAAGTGGTTACACGCAAGGTAGTGTTTTAAAATCTCTGGACCCATTTGCTTTCCTGAGGAAAATCCACCTGCTTTCGTGTTTTAGGAGACATATCGCCCTAAAAAGGAGCTCATTCAATCCTTACCCTCTCTTCCATTCTTACTGCCCCCCGCCCCACACACCCCCCTGCTAGAGCGAGGCTTCTCCAGCCTCTGCCTCTGGTCCAGAGAAGTTGGTGAGGAGAATGGAAAGAATGTGAACACTCAGAGTTAGCATTATCCAGTTGGGGATGATGACAAGTTCTGGGGGTGGATGGTGGTGAGAGTTGCACAGCTATGTGAATGTACTTAGTGCCAGTGAACGATGCCCTTGAAAAGGGTGAGAATGGCAAATTTTATAAGTTACATGCATATTTTCCACAATAAAAAAGCAAGAAGGACTGGCATTAACTGAGGGCAAACACTTGCCAGGCACTTCACCAATATATTGTATTTTACCTTCCCCGTAATCCAAAGATTCGGCTACTCTTTTTCCCACCACTGCCACTGCCGCCATTTTAAACATGGAGGCAGCTGGGGCTCATGAAAGTGCAGTTAAGTTGCTTCAGCAGCAGCTAGAAGTGATGTCCCCAGAGGGGCACCTGGGTGGCTCAGTCGGTTAAGCATCCGACTTCGGCTCAGGTCATCATCTCGCAGTTCGTGAGTTCAAGCCCCGCGTCGGGCTCTGTGCTGACAGCTCAGAGCCTGGAGCCTGCTTCGGATTCTGTGTCTCCCTCTCTCTCTGCCCCTCCCCTGCTCAGGTTCTGTCTCTCTGTCACTCTCAAAATCAAATAAACATTAGAAAAAAAAATGTTAGAAGTGATGGCCCCAGGATTCAGCCCCTCAGCTCTGTGCTTGACATCACAGAATGAAGAAGATATTTTCTTTCAAGCCTGAATTCTGAAACATACACACATAGAAGCCCCCACCCGGCTTTTAGTTATCTAAACTGAGAGCAGACAGTACTCCAGCAGCACCCCAGATGGTCACAGCTAATAGACTGGAGAAAAATCCCAAAGTGCCTCCTTCCCTCAACTGTCTGCAGCACACTTCTGCGTGTTGTCTGACACCTTACTTGCATCTTTCCGTAAAGTTAATCATTGAAACAGTGACCTACAGGAACATCGTAGCTTTTCGTTCATGTTTCGTTCATGTGGCCAGAAAGAAATGAACATAAAGCCTGGAGCTTGAGGGGGAAAATCTTCACGTGTCTCAGATTAGGATTGTTTGGGGGAATCGAGACGTTTATATCAGGAAAGGAGAGAAGGTAGTGTGTTCCCCAGCACATGGTTGTTTTTGTTTTTTGGTTTTTTTTTTTAATGTTCATTTTTGAGAGAGAGAGGGAGACACGGAATCCGAAGCGGGCTCCAGGCTCCGAGCTGTCAGCACAGAGCCCGACGCGGGGCTCGAACCCACAAACTGCAAGGTCATGACCTGAGCCGAAGTCGGACGCTTAACCGACTGAGCCCTCCCACCCAGCGTGTGGTTTTTTGATGGAGAAGTATCTGGGTTCTAGGCCTGGACGCTTCTACTGGCATCGTATGTGAACTTAGACAAGTTAAATCACCTCTGAGCCACTCTGCTGTCTGGAAAATAGGAATCATAAAATACTGATAGCACCTGCCTTACCAGGGTGTGTGAATACACGTTTTTTTTCTGCTGAGCTGAAGGCATTTATTGAGTGCCTGCTCCGTGCCCGGCACCATCCCGCACACTGGGGATGCTGTGATGAACAGGACGGGTGTACATCTAGTGACAAGGGATTGGGAACGCTTGGCCCAGCTCCAGGGCACAGGGCCCGGGCCACTGGGGTTGCTGCTCCCGCTGCTACTTTACGTCTACGTGTTGGCACCTGTGGACCCACCAAAACCTCACTGCTTCAGAGGTTGGACGCGCACAGGGGGTGATCACCAGATTTGCTCACTTGGGCTGTATTTAGACTATTCTTCCAGCTGGGCCGCAACAGTGGTAGTCGTGGTTCTTCTGCAGAGACGAGTAGTCCCCAGCTTGAGACACCACTCTGGCTTCCTAGGGCCAGCTTGGACCTTGTCTTGTTGCCACATGTGTTCTGCTGACCAGAAAGCCCCTCACCTGAGAGTGTGAAGCATGGCTTGTTATACACTTGGAAAGGCGGGGTGGGCCACCTGCCGGGGGTAGGACACGTACCAGACCGTTGCTTGCAGACTCTGAGGAAGTGCTTGCAGATTGCCTAGCGAGTCTGGTTAGGGGGCCGCAGGACAGAGCTTTAGGGGCAGGGCTCTGATGTCAGATCACTGGGCTCAGATCACACACACCGCTGTCTTTTCCTAACCCTGTGACCCTTATTAGGGGACCCAACTCCTCTGAGATCCCCTTTCCTCATCTGAAAAAGAAGGCAGTTACAGCATCTAGTTCATGGACTTGCTGTGAGGCAAGTAGATGGAATAAAGCATGTGTCTGTGTGTCTCGAACACGCACCCCCATAGGGGCGCAGTGTGTCAGCTGTTCTGAGTGCTCGATCGTTATTCACACATTCCATGCTCCCGATTGCCCAGGGGATTGGTCACTCTTACTATCCCCATTTTACAGACGAGGAAATTACAGCACAGAGAGGTTGGCCACTTTCCAAGGGGCACATAGACAGTGAGTTCATTCATTTGTTGAATGAACGAACGAATGAGTTCCAAAGGGCACAGAGGCTGGGACTTGAACCTAGTCTGGCTCCAGGGTGCATGATGTCGGCCTGTGCCGTGCTGGCTCTCTATCTTGAAAGCTCCAGATAGGGCCTGGTGTAAAATAAGCACTCTGCAGACAGAGGGAGCCCCAGCCAAACCGACCCCTGTTCCTCATAGACGTGATGCTTCGAATTCCCAGGGGATTTCCAGCCCCGGGCAACCATTCATCTGTTTTCTGTCTCTATAAATTTGCCATTCCCGGACATTTCCTATAAATGGAATGATACAGCATGTGTGCATCTGGCTTCTTTCGTCTGGCATAATGGTTTCGAGGTTCACCCGTGGTGTCACATGCATCAGTCCTTTTCATGGCCAAACAGTATCCCGTCGTGTGGGCACCCCGCATTTTGTTTATCCACTCACCAGTCACTGGACACGATGGGGTGGTTTCCACGTTCCAGCTGTTGCGAATCGTGTTGCTCTGAACGTTTGCGTGCGCTTCCTGGGACTGACTCTGAAGCAGAAGGTGAGCCGGGTTGGTAACCTCCCTCCTCTTTTCTCCCCTCTGGGGTTTCGCAGAACCAGGCAGTGGACAGGTGTTTGTGACCTCAGAGAACCAGCTCGTGTACTACCCCAGCATCACCTACGCCATCATCGGCAGCTCTGTCATCTTCGTGCTGGTGGTGGCCCTGCTGGCCCTGGTCCTGCACCACCAGCGGAAGAGGAACAACCTCATGACGCTTCCGGTGCACCGGCTGCAGCATCCCGTGCTGCTCTCCCGCCTGGTGGTCCTGGACCACCCCCACCACTGCAACGTCACCTACAACGTCAACAACGGCATCCAGTACGTGGCCAGCCAGGCCGAGCAGAACGCGTCGGAAGTGGGCTCCCCGCCCTCCTACTCAGAGGCCCTGCTGGACCAAAGGTGCGTGCTGGGTGGCAGAGCCTGGGGGAGGGAGGTCACCGTGGGGAACGCGGGACAGGCGCACACACCTGGGTTCCGGGTGCCTGCCACGAGCCCGCGCTCAGCAGCAGACACGACAGCAGTGTCCGGCCTTTACCGGGTCCTGGCAAGACAGTATCATCTCATTTACTCCTCTCTGCAAGCCACTGGGGGAGGTTCATTATTTGCCTTAGTTTTACAGACGAGCACACGGAGGCTCTGGGATGGTAAGTTACTTGTCCGAGGACATAGACCTAGGATCCTGGCCAACTCAGCCACACTGATACATGTTCAGACCATGGGGCCTCACCCGCTACTCCAGAACAGCGGCCAGTGGCCATAGTAGAGGTGGTTCGTACTGTTGAACCAATGAACGAATGGATGAATGAATGAATGAATGAATGAATGAGTTCCTTGCTTGCCTTCATTTATAAAATTAAAGGAGTAGAATAGAGCACTCTCAAGCTTTTTAAAACAACAGGACCCTCATTTCAAATGGAGTTGGACTGGAAAGCCCAACAGAGAAAGTCAAAAAGCAGAATTCTGTATGGAAGCAGGTGGTAGGCCTCCCCACCCTCCCCTCCCTTCTTGGGTGACCTCCAGGGTGTCCCCAAGAACCCATTTGGGAAGTTCACTTTGGCTCTCAGAGTCAAAGAAACAAGAGTGCTCTCTTCCTCTGAGCCCAGGACTTACCGGGTGTGGCGAGAGGCCTTTTCAAGCTCTTGTGCCCGGGCTGACTGGGCTCCTCTTGGACCCGCTCCAGTGGCAGCTCTCGTATTTTTTAAACTTTGTTTCTCCTTCTCATAAAAGATAACCGTCACTTGAGCAGGCTGTGCTTAAGGACATCATTGCAAATAAGTGTCCGAGCCCAGGACCTCACTCATCACTCATAACCTCTTTATTTGGACCCTCCAACGCAGAGTAAAGTTTAAATTGCTGAATCTGGAGTCGGAACACCTGGGTTTCAATCCCAGAACTGCTGCTTACTAGTTATTTGTGGTCCTCTGCAAGTCACTTAATGCCCCCTTGCCTCAGTTTCCTCCCCAGTACAATGGCCTGCCCTTAGTGCTCTTGTGAGCACTAAATAAGGTAATGAAAGTAAGGCAGAGGGGCATGGTGTCTGACTCCCAGTGAGCACTGCAAAATAGACTCTTCCGTTAAGTTACCGCCCTGCAAGCTAGGTGTCATTATTACCCCTTCTGCAGAGCACCGAGCCATTGAGAAGATACCCTCTCGCCCAAGTCCACATCGCCAGTTCTTGACTTTCAGTAAGAACCCCAAATTCTGTGGACCGTCAGAGGTTCAGTCTTGAACCACAGGGCCCCTCGCTGGTGGAGCCAAGTGTCCCCCGCCCAGGACAAGGCAAGGGGATGCTCAGCATCCTCGACCCGGGGCCACCCAGAGGATGTGGTTTGGACACCTGCCCGTGCAGCACGAGCCAGCCAGAGCACACTGACCTTTGTCCGTTCCCTTGGTCTTGTCGCAGACCAGGGGTCCTCCCAGAGCCCGGAGAGCCGCCCCACCTGGGGGACACATCAGCATCCCCCAGACCGGGGCGGAAGGTGGGGCGACCGCCTTGCCTTGGCTCCTGACACGTCGTCCTCCCTCCCCTGTCCCCTGCCTCTCCCACCCCATCCTGCCTTCTTCTTTGCAGACCCGCGTGGTACGACCTTCCTCCGCCGCCCTACTCCTCCGACACTGAGTCTCTGAACCAAGTGGACCTGCCCCCTTACCGCTCGCGCTCCGGGAGTGCCGACAGCGCCAGCTCCCAGGCGGCCAGCAGCCTCCAGAGCACGGCAGACAGCGGCCACGGCCCGGGGCAGCCCGGCCCCCCGGAGAGCGCCGCGGGGCCCAGGGACTCCGCGCCCAGCCAGGGCGCCGCAGAAGTATAAATCTGGCGCTTCCAAAGTCCATGTGGGTTAATCTGCTCTGACTTGGTACCATCCTAACAACTCAGCTCCTGGGGAGCTCCTCAGGGTGCCTCGAGGAGGGATTTCGGGTGTCAGCCGTCTCTCCGTCCCCTTCCTACCCCCTCCCCCCACCCCACCCCAGATTTCAGGGATGTTCTTTAGAAGGAGACCTGGTGTTTTTCTGGCCTCTTGGGCGACACGATGTGTGGTGCCATCTTTTCTGGGAGGTCACTCGTCCTGCGGGGCCCAGGAGCGTGAGCTCACTTGCCACGTCATTGTGTCATTGTTGGAATGTTGCGGGCAAGGCAACGTAAGTTTGCAGGCGGCCGGATAGAGCGGCATTTGAGGAGTCCTGGGGAACGCAGCGCTCCTGTGCCGAGTTGGATGTCCAGAAGGGTGGGAGACACCAGCCCGAGTTCCCCGTGGCTGCTACCATACGGCTCCGTGGGAGGTTTGGGTCGGATGATCCTCCAGGAGGCCGTCGTGGATGGCTGCCCTGGGAAGAATCCAGGCGAGCACCAAAGCCTGCCTCACACTCTCCTGCGCGCCGCCCTAGGTTCGGCCGAGGCCGCGGCCAGAGGAAACAGCCATGAGTTACACCCTTCCGCAATCACCAGTGGCCTTTTGGTTCTCCGAGTGACTCTGAACCATTTACTTGATAGATTCAGGCTTTAAAACCTTCCCCAAGAATCCTCGTGTTGAGGGTTTTTCTCTGCAACGTCTGTCATCAGCCTCATCCCGGAACGGGCAGGGGGCCTCTGCCATGAGTTCACCTGAGTTCCCAGCTCTTCAAATGCAGGCTGCCGAGAGCCTGGGCCTGCTGAGGGCCACAGCCCTTCTCTGGCTTCTGGACCGTTCCCTTCCTGGCTGTGACCTTCCCGGAGCCAAGGGCTGAGGACCCCAACTTGAATTGGCCAAAAATCTGATCTGGTCCTCCGTCCCTGTAAACCACGCCCATCTGTGCCCATTCATGCAACTTTCAACACTAGCTTCCAACGTCACCTTAACACCCAGAAGTCATCTTACCTGTGCGTTTGGACTTGAGGACACTGTGGTTGATGACACACGTGAGAATGTTCAGGACCTCCCACCAGAGCTCCTGGGTCCCTGTGTTGCACACACTCCCCTTCCCAAGGCCCAGATACCAGCGTCCTGATTTAGGATTAGGGCTAGGGTTAGAGTCAGGGTCGGGCTTCTTCTGACTTGCCATAGTTTCTCCTCTAAAAGACGTGGACGGTAGATAATTTGGAGTCAAGATTTGCCATTCGGACTTTTTTTGTTGTTTTTTAATCTCTTAGAAATGCATTTGAAACAGTGTGTTTGTTTTTTCCCTTCTAGTTAAGGGATTATTTATATGTGTATAGGAAAGCTGTCTCTTTGTTTTCTTTTGTTTTTCCTTTAGTGAGGTCCAAAGAAAGATACAAAAAGGAGATCACACCTTTGTCCCGCTGAGCCCTGACACCGGGTCACTGCAGACTGACCTGTGTGCCTGGCGTTCGTGCATTGTTGCACTTTGAGTTATTATTTATCAAGTTCTTGAAGGTTGCAGAAGGAGGGATGTCTTTCTCCCTCAGTTCAGAGCCTCTGTGTTTCTGCTAGTGTTTCTCTTTCTCTGTGCCCAGCTAGCTGCAGGGCCCGCTCCCTGGAGATATAGTGGGTAGAAATGTAGGCGTTATTTGGCAAGAAACCACCCTGATGGGTCACAAAACTGGAACCAGGCGGAACCACTCCAGGCAGCGCTCACCCATTCAGGACTTCTTTCCGCAGCAGAAGAAATTTTCGGTAACCTCTTTGATGCTAATTTAAATGGAGCCTGCAGGAGTGGGGGACGAAGTGGCATTTAGTGATCCTGTTCTGTGGACTTTTTTTTTTTTTTTTTTTTTTTTTTTAACCATATCCAAAATATGTTACAGGAAAGCTAGCGACTTGGTGATTTCTTTCTTTCTAAGTTAAAGAAAAGGAGGCTAGTCGTTTCTGTCTTTCATTTTTTAAATAACACTTGAGTTATTTTCCAAGTACTCTGATAAAGAAAGAACTTACGATGGTAGCCAGAGTGTGGTAGGAACTCTGGCTGAACATTTCATCTCCTGTGAGTCAGAATGGCTTTATTTCTTCTCTCTTTGATGGGCCCATGCTCCTTTCTGGTATTTTGGAAGTTGTTTAGAAGAAAGGATTCTAATTTTAATTAATTGTGCAGTGAATTAATCTCACTCGCTTTTCTGCTTCCAGGCATCTTAGGAAAAACAAATGGTCTTAGTAGATAAGAAAACCTATTAATGTTGTTGTTTTTTTAAATAAACACAGGGACATTTTTATTATAGATTTGATTTTTTTAATGAATCTTTTTAAAAATATATAAATAGGGCACCAAAGCTACAGGGGTTTTTCCTGTTTTTTCCCTCTACTCAAAATGGCAAATAAGTGGCCAGCAATATTTTTTAACTCCTTTCCATCCAGAATATTTTTTTATACGTTGCCTAAATCTACACCAACCAGGAAACCGTCTCTGTGCTTTTTTCTCAGATGAGAGCAGCGAATTCTTTTTATTTTAGCATTAAAATTAGCAGCACTGTCATTGATAGCTTACCCCCCGATTCAGCCCCTACTCTGAAACTGACGTCTTTTTTAAACATGCAACAAAGTGGTTGATAAATAGTGCGTGATGTTCAGAGTTGATGCAAACTGGAAAGTTTGTGTGTGGTTGCTTTTTGTGTTTTGGTTAAGTTTTGGTTTGGGTTTTTGTTTTTGTTTCTTAATTTTTATACTTTTAAATAAACTTGCAGTTTCATTCTTTCTATTGGTGTGAATGGTTCTTAACCCACGTTTCTCCTCCGTGGCAATATAACAAGTGCATGGTCACTTCTTTTGGCTTCTGCAGTGAATTTATGCCATAATAAAATGAGAAAAAAGGAAGAGTATAGTGATGGGACCTCAAAATGTGATGTGGTTTATGGATTCCATAGCCCGTGTGGCTAAGGTGCAGAAGTGAAGTCATGGACACCAGTTAGTATCCTCGGCCCATCAGAAGATGGGCATTAATTGCCATTACTGTGGTGCTGTTTGAGGGAAAAGGGCAAGTGACTGACAGCTGTAACAGAGTCTGACCGCATATTCAAGGGCACACCACAGTTCTTGCACAGGTAGGCTGGTTGTTAGTTTTGAACCCCAAATGGCTCAGACTGGCCCTACCAGTGATGGTAACATCTTTGTGCTCTTTTAAAAAATTTTTTTCTTAACACTTATTTGTCTTTGAGAGAGAGAGAGAGGGAGATAGAGTGCAAGTGGAGGAGGGACAGAGAGAGAGGGAGACAGAACCCAAAGCAGGCTTCAGGCTCTGAGCTGTCAGCACAGAGCCCAACGCAGGGCTCAAACCCACAAACTGCTGAAGCCAAGACGCTTACCTGACTGAGCCACCCAGGCGCCCCATCTTTGTGCTTATCTAAGTCTCATTGTGGAACCCTGCGTTGATTGATTCTGCAGGGACAGTTTCCATGAGAAGTCAGGATGTCCAGGAGATCACCACCACCCAGGAACAGGAGTAACCCTGGCCTTGGCCAAGATTGAAATCCACATGGATTTCTAAACACAGAATGTACAGAACCAAGCTTCAGATCACGTATTGGCCCCCAGGTGTCTCAAAAAGAAGACTAGGCTGTCAGACAGTGATATCCCAAATATACGCCAGGCCATGTCCTGCCCCACGTGGTCTAGAGTAGACCTTCCCAAGCAGTATGCTCCAAAGATTTGTCAAGATGTTAACTCATTCATCTCTCAGAGTACCATTGCTTGTGGGTGCCAGGATGAAGAAATGATCGAGAAGCACTAAAATCTAGAGCAAAGATCAGGAAACTTGTGTGTGTAGGGCCAGATCACTAAATATTTCTAGCTCTGCATCCGTATGGTCTTTGTAGGAATGACAAGAGCAGCCATAGACAGCAAATAAGCAAATGGACATGGCTGTGTTCTAGGAAAACGATTTATGAAAATAGGTGGCTGGCTGGCTTTGGTCCACGGGCTGGAGTTTCCCAACCCCTGATATAAAAGAACATTCCCACACTGGGCTCATGGGTCCAAAGCACTGTAGAAAAGAAACAGTATGTTCATGGCCTGGAATGTTAGAATCCCCCAAATGGAACCAATCTTTAAAAAACTTAAAAAGAGGAGAACTTATGAAGCAGACAATTCAAGGACCTGTGAAATTAATTGACCCTGTAGGCTCTTTTCCAGTGAATAAGAAAATACGGGATTAAGATGAGTAGAGGCTTTCCCAATGAGGTCGGGGTGAATGCAGGGGTCCTGGTCAAAAAACGACTCTCACAAGGGATTCTCTAACATGATCAGCTGACACAACCATCTGTCTTTTAGAGAAAAGTCCACGAGAACAAGAAGTATTGTCCATATTCGCTACTTAGCTTGCCGCTCTGAGGCAGGGCAGTAGATTCAAAGGGAAAACTATAAAATAGAAGGGGCTTCAGATGACTTCAGTGGAGGTGTGGTAAGTGCATCCCGTGAGACCTTAGGAAGAACGTCAATGAGAAAATATGCTGACTTGGGTAAGATCATGGGTTCACCTCCAGTAACCCCCAAGTGATAGAAATCCAATTCAGAGCAAGCTTAATTGTGTTACATTTTAGAAGATACGTTAGTTAATGTAACTAAGTCCAAGGGTGTGGAACTGTTGGTTTCAGGCAGGGCTGGATCTGGTAACTCAACAGCTGTCATTAAGAATCAGTTTCTCCCTCTCAACTTCTGAACCCTGCTTTGCCCAGAATTGGCAGGCATCATGGCTTTACGTGAAAATTAGGGTCCCAGATGATCCAAGTTTGAAATCTCAGAAGAAGAGATACTGTTTCTCCTAGAGTCTATAGAAATTCCCTTAAGTGGAGTTATGATTGGTCATCCTTGGTTGGTCGTATGGCCACTAACATGGGTGGAAATCAGTCTCTTGATTTATAGCCCTGCCAGAATTACATGAAACAGGAAAGGGATGATTCCCATACAGAAGGGGCTGGCAGTAAACAAAATACCAATATGTCTACTGTGAGCCTCACCAAGGAATGGGACCCACAACTGGCTGACACAATTTCTAGTACACATAAGAAAATGCCTGTAACTACAAGCTTCAGGCAACATAGGAGCAGAGGTGGGTTTACAGTGAAAATTTCAGAACACAGCAGCCTTTCTCTAAACGTAGGAGGCAAGGTCAGCATCAAGCTACAGGTATATTGGGCTTGGGTTAGGTCTGCTTTCTATGAGATGTTCTTCTGGAGTGGGTCACACGGATAAAGCCATGTAGGAGGAATTCTTCCCTAAAGAAGCCTGAGCAGTCTCATGGGCTCCAGAACTGTCCCCAGACCACTGGAAGTACAGAAATGGTGCAATTACCCTACCCAAGACTCCGCAACTTGCACAGGATTTTTAAGTTGGTGGGTCAGAGATAACATCCCCATTTTCCACCCTTGTTACGCTCCACAAAGACTCGGACTCCACGACACGTGCTGTTAACTGGGCTTTCCAAATTAATCCTTTCATGTGCCTCCCTAAGAGCGAGGATGCATCACATCTGGAGAACCACAGCTTGGACATTCTGGGACAGCTGGTGTTGCCGGAGCTGAGGGGCTGGAGTCCCGTCGCAGTGGGGGCTTGAAGGGATGGCCGTGGGAGACTGGGATACAATATCGGGGGAAGCTTGTTTATTTTATCATGACTGATGCTTCACGTGGGCTGGGTTTGGGTCTGTGGGCTGCGCAAGGGTGATTCATGCTAAATTCCAGTCAGTACCAGGCAGTTACTGGGCTTTCAAGTTCATCCTGATAAATCATCCCAGCGAGCCAGCAGAGGAAAAGGCACATGAAGAAATCCTATGGACTTTTCACTAAAATGGAGCACACGTGAGCAGCATTTATGGGCCAGGCGTGGAAGTAATGACACCCCCCAGCTCACACCCCATTGCCCAGAGTTTGCTGGTCGGTCACACGACCACACCTACCTGTGGGGAGGCTGGGAAGGTAGATTGACTATGTGTCCTGGGAGAACCAGAAGTGGAATTTGGTGCCAAAGGTCACCAAAGGTACGTCTGTATCCTTCTTTCTTCACATAAAATACACTCACCCCTTCCCCAAAGAAGAAACCCAACCAGATTCTGAATCTAATCAGATTCAGTGTCCAGGATTAGTGAGAATTTCCGTTAGATCCAAATGTGGCTCCCCTGTTAGGACAGTTTCTCAACCCCTCGTATCTTTTGTCGTCTGACTTCTTAGACTGCCTCCCTTCAGCCTAAGGGTCAAAGTGCTTGAATAACTTTTTTTTAATGTTTGTTTATTTATTTTGAGAGAGAGACAGCGTGAGTGGAGGAGGGACAGAGAGAGACACAGAATCCGAAGCAGGCTCCAGGCTCCGAGCTGTCAGCACAGAGCCCGATGCGGGGCTTGGACCCACAAACCGCGAGATCATGACCTGAGCCTGAAGTTGGACGCTTAACCGACCAGGCCACCCAGGTGCCCCTCAAAATGCTTGAATAACTGTCTTTTTTTTTTTAATTTGTTAATGTTTTTATTTATTTTTGAGACAGAGAGACACAGAGCATGAGCAGGGGAGGGGCAGAGAGAGAGGGAGGCACAGAATCCGAAGCAGCCTCCATCAAAATGCTTGAATAACTTTCAAGTCACTTGGAATAAAAATAAAAACTGTGCTTTGCGGGCACCTTCAGCGGCCATTACCTATGTAACCTCATTTTCCACTATTCTCCGCTCTCTCACTCTGTTCCAGCTGCCTCGGCCCCTTTGCTGGCTCTTGAGCCCACCAGGCACACTCCCAGCTCAAGCCCTTTGCTCTTACGGTTCCCACTACCCGAAAAACCCACCTCCAGATACGTGGCATATTGTTCCTCGTCAGTGTGACCTCATCCACTTAGATTCTTAGCCTTGCCGTCTTGGGAACCTCAGCTGTGGCATTTTGAGACCCTTGGAAGAAAAATACCAGAGCTCTCTCCCGACCAAAATCTAGTTACCACCTAGTTGAGAGATTCCTAGGCCAAAGCAGTACTTGGGAACTTGGGAAGGAGAATCGGGGAGTGTGTTCGAAAATTGTGGTATAGAAATGTAATTTGGGCCAATGCTAATGTGACCCAAGGGCCAAGAGGCGAGCCAATGTAAGAAAAACCTTGAAATGAGAAATAATACACGGGACCGTGCAGAGGACTGTGCAGAACAGGACCTAGGGATTGAGGTGGTATGTGAACGCATGGCCACAGGTGGCCTGCTCTTTCAGTGACCCCTGCATGATGTGTGACTCCTTTGCCAAGGAACTTGAACCAGACCTTCAGCTTGGAGTGTGTTCCGGTGTATCAGTCTGTGAATCAGCTAAAGGGCACGCAGACGGTGCCTGGAAACTTCCTAGGACCACCATTTCCTGTTTGGAAATGAGGGCATCCTCAGTTCAGAGATGAGGAATTGACATCGAGCTCAAACAGGGAAAGGAGTTCCAGAGATATTATAGAACGAAAAGAAGGAGATGGCTTCCTTCTAAGTGGAAAATAAACTACTTAAATAACTCATCCCTCCAGTTGGAATCAGTTGCCAGGAAATGACTGAATGTGAGTGTTTTGACCCCACTTGCTGACTCGGCTTAAATCTAATAAGTGGCTCGTTCATGAAGATGATGTTTGTGTTTGCCCAATGCATATCAGCTGGGATCAGTCAGAGCCACCACAAGCATTATAGGAATAAGGGATTGAATATGGAAATTAGTGGTTTCACTGATGTGGGAAGAGCTGGCTGAACGGTGGCCTGGAAGGACCTCAGACATGTTACTAATGACCCCAGCCTCATCCAAGGACAGGTGCAGAAGCCAGATCTTGCAAGGCAGGCCAAGAAGCCTCACATTAACTCCAAAATGATCCTGAAACAAGTGAGCTCACAGAAGGACTGTAAAGCCATGTGTCTGGTCACCCCAAGCCCCCAAGAATGATGATTCCTCTGTACTTCTGCCTTTCACACCTCACATGATCTCCTATCGTCCCCACATTTGCCCTGGAACCCGTTCAGGGAAGGGGATTCTGGGAAACATTCCCAGCCTTAGGTCAGAATGAAATCAACAAGCACTCAGCCCACTGGGGGGACCAGGATGTCAGGCCATGCATCGAGTTCCAGAACAGATCCTCCGTCCCCCCGGTGAAATTTCTTATTATGTAGCAAATTGGTCCAATGAGTGCTGGACCTTAAATTCTTTGTAATATATGAGGGAAGGGAATTTCACTTTTGCCCCTTAATTTTTCTAGGTATATCCAACCATTGGAGTCTGTAGTTTTGAACACTGGCATGTAATTCCATCGTATTTTGGTATAATTTCTGGTAAGCTGTTTGGACAATTTGTGTTGGGAAATAGAAAAGGCTTTGCTTTGGAGTTACTGTTACTAATGATCTGTTTTGACCCTGAACAGAACTTCCTCCTGCCCACCGTGGGTACCAAGGAGACTCAAAACGGGACAGTTGTGAGTACTGGGTGAGCAGCTTCCTTCAGATCGGAGGAAGGTGCAATGCCTTCTCCCCTCAGGGCAATGGCTGATAGACTGACCACAGGTTTGGCTGTGAAGTCAGATGAGTTGAGCAAAACAAAAACAAACAAGTTGGAAAGGGGCTTCTGGCCCCTCCCCACCATGGTTTTCCTCTCTCCTGCTCACTAACACCTTCTCACTGAAGCAAACTTACTAGGTAAGAGTCAGTCAGGTAAAAATATCAATTGGGCCATGTCAGCCAGGGGGCAGATTCCTCAAAGTGGGAACAAGAATTCAGAGATTCCAGAAGGAAGAGTCAGCCTTGAAAAGAGAATGAACACCTACTCTCTCCCACCTTTCCTCTCCCCTTCTCGTCCGTCTCTCTCCCTCCTTCTCTCTCCTTCCAGTCATCTCTCCCACCCTCTGTCTTACTGAGTTTTGATGACAGGCCTCCTCATGCTCCTTGGAACAAGGAGGGTGGCTACAAGCCCTCAGAGCTTAACCTGCGGTCCCAGTCCACCCCCCGAAGGTCTGAAGGTTTAAATTTCCAAAATAGAATGTAACAGGGGGTTCTCGTTTGCATTTTAGTTAATAGCCATGTTTTACTGTATCCCCCCTTTACGGGGGAGCCTACACTTTGAAAAACTACCAGGCAGCTTGCATTTACTATCAAAACTTCTATCCTGCTTTTATCTGGGGTCCTTGCCTCTGCGCTCAACCCTGAGTTTGCAAACCACAAGTCCGAGAGCAGTATTCAACCCATACGTATATTTTAATCGGCCTATAGGCTATTTTTTGTTTGTTTGTTTGTTTGTTTGCTTGTTTGAATCTGTTGCCCATGATTAAGGTTCAGGCACTTGCACACAAATATCTGGAAGTGTGGCTTCTTTGAAAGAACCATAAGCTATGATAGCACTGGGCTCTCTTCCCACATGTTGAACCCGCCAGAGCCGAGGAGCGGCGGCCCTGATCACGCGGTCCCCACTTCTCATTAGTGTCTCCCATCCAACCCACTTCACTTGTTTAATCGCTTGCCTGGCCCGTGTCCTACTTGTTAGATCCTGGAGGGAGCAGGGCTGAGGAGCCGGCATCCAAATTTCTACCAGCAGTTTCTTTCTGGAAAGAGCAAGTGCCGGAGATGCAGACAATTGCCAGCTTTGCCACTAATTAGTCTTGTCACTTTCTGGGCCTCTGTTTTCCCTTCTGGAAAATGAAAGCCTAAGTTCTTACAAGGGACATTTGCCAAGCCCAGCACCTCTTCTTGTGTGTGTGGTAAAATATACATCACATAATTTACCACTGTAACCGTTTCTACACGCACACTTCGGTGGCATTGTGTTCACATTGTTGTGAGGCCGTCACCACCGTCCGTCTCCAGAAAATCTCCGTTACCTCAAACTGAAACTCTGTATTCATTAAACTATAAGGACCCCTTCCCCGTTTTACCTTCTTCTCTGTGAATTTGACTATTTTAGGGACCTCATATACGTGGAATTGTACAGTATTTATCTTGCTGTGTCTAGTTTATTTCAGTCAATATAATGTCGTGAAGTGAAGGTTTACCCATGTGGCAGCACGTGGCAGGATTTCCGACTTTTTAAAAAATACTGATTTATTGGGGCGCCTGGGTGGCTCAGTCGGTTGAGCGTCTGACTTCAGCTCAGGTCACGACCTCGCGGTCCGTGAGTTCCAGCCCCGCGTCGGGCTCTGGGCTGACGGCTCAGAGCCTGGAGCCTGCTTCCGATTCTGTGTCTCCCTCTCTCTCTGACCCTCCCCCGTTCATGCTCTGTCTCTCTCTGCCTCAAAAATAAATAAATGTTAAAAAAAAAATTTTTTTTTTTAAATACTGATTTATTTATTGGGACGCGCAAGTGGGGGAGGGGCAGAGAGAGAGGAGGACGGAGGATCCAAAGCAGGCTCCGTGCTGACAGCCGGGAGCCCGACGTGGGGCTCGAACTCACACACCACGAGATCATGACCTGAGCTGAAGTCAGACGCTCAACCGGTTGAGCACCCCAGGTGCCCCTGGATTTCCAACATTTTAAGGCTCATTAGGATACCGTTCTTTGGATCTACCACAGTTAATTTATCATTCATCTGTCGACGGGCATTTGAGTTGTTTCCACCTTTTGGCTCTGGTGCCTAATGCTGTGTTCAGGAGAGTACGGGCATATCTTTGAGTCACTGCCTTCCTTTCTTTGGGGTATGTACCCACAGGTAGGGTTGGCCCACACCTTTTGCACATCCTTCCTGGGTTTGGGGAATTCCCTTCCTACGAGCCCCCTGCTTCCCCAGGGGAGAAGTGACTCATTTCCCCAAGCTCCTTGAGAACGAGGGCCCAGGCACGTGACCGAGTCTCAGCTACTAGGACCTTCGCTTGAAGACTTAAATTTGAAAGAGAATAATGTGGGGGCACCTGGGGTGGCTCAGTTGGTTAAGCGTCCAACTCTTGATTTCAGCTCAGGTCATGATCTCATGACCTCATGGGATTGAGCCCCACATCAGTCAGGCTGTGCGCTGCTCTCCCTCTCTCTCTGCCTCTCCCCCACTAGCACTCTCTATCTCTTTCTCTCTGGAAATAAATAAATGAACATTAAAAAAAAGAAAGAAAGAGAATAATGTGCGAAGGAGGCATCATGCAGACAGAATCGGTTCTGAGGGTCACTGAAGCATGTCGGGCTTCAGGCCGCAGCCGGAGCGAACATCTTAAAAGTGCTCAGTGTCTCTGGCTCAGGCTGTGTTTCCTAGGCCAGAAGCCTCTGCAACAAAGCACCGGCATTATCGTTGGGGTGTTGTTCCCCTCCACAGCCCCAACCCTGATTTCGGTTCCTCCCCAAAACTCTCTAAGCCACGTACTCCGTGAATTCCTTTTCTCTTTAAACCAGCAAATGTATTATTTGCAGCTGCAATGGCAGGGAAGGAGCACTGGGTTTAGAGTCCACGGACCCGACCAGGTCAAATTTCAGCCCAGCTCCCACCCCTCAGCATGACTTGCCACAAATCAACCTTACCAAAGCTCAGTTTCTTGTCTACAAAATGGCTGTAATCGTCTGTACTTCCTCAAGCAGCAGTGGAAAACCAGGCCATCTTGCGAATGAAATCCCTCGTGAAGGGCAATAGTAACTTTAAATGGGAAGTCTTATCAATGGGACTTCAGTGGGCATCCAAGCTGCCCTTGCTTTTAAATGCTGGAGATTAGGGAAACCGCATTAAGCAGGCAACTTCAGGGCAAAGTCCTGAATGCATTTGCACCCGGGAGTCTGAATCAATCCGCTTAAGTGCCCTTTTGGAAACTGATTTAACAAGTTGGTAAAGGCAGGGAGAGGAGAGATTTTTATTAGGCAGCACCTGATGATCCAAATGACCAAATGCAGAGCAATAGTGCCGATGAGCATGATCATGAGCGTGGTCATGGTGATAGTAACATTTATGGGTCAGCAGTTTTGTGCCAGGCACTTTTGCTGTCGTTTGCATTGGCTCATATAGTCCTCTGAATCGGGTTGGCATGCTGCGACCCACAGGCCATGTCTGGCCCACCATTTGTTGTGTAAATAAAGTTTTATTGGGACACAGCTACGCCCTTTCATTTACCGCTTGTACGGCAGAGTGGAGTAGCTGCAACAGAGTTCATCTGGCCCCAGAGCCTTACGATATTTGCCATCTGGCTCTTCAGGGAAAGACGTGAGGATCCTTGCTCTAAATGAAGACTGAGAGATGTATATTATTATTCCGCCCACTTTCCAGATTGGGAAACTGAGGGCCGGAGACATAAAGAGCTTGTTCTAAACCCCTAGACCTAGTAAGTCCTCAATTTCAGGTTTGAGTTCAAAGGCCAGGCTGCAACCATTAAATTTTAAACTTCCAGTCACTTTATGGCAGTGATGTCTCCTTCCCATTCCCCATTCTGTCTTGGGGAAACTGGTGCATGACAGTCACTGCTCGCCTCCTTCAAATAATGGCATCAGGCCTGGATTGAAATGTCCACTTTCTGCCTCCAGGCTCTCAATCAGAACTAGATGTTCCTTCCCCAGGGATCGCTCGCTGCATTACTGCTTTCAGAATCAATCCATTCCCCGAAGGCACTGTTCTGCTAAATGGTAGGAAGTCTGTGTTAGTCCGGGGGCTGAATCCAAGAACCGGGAGAAACCCAGCTTTGCCAGGCAAGGCTGGCTTTGTGGAAAGTCTTCCTTCCAGAACGCACGTGGGCCAGGTTTCAGCGCGTGTCACTTTGGTGTCCCTGCAGCACACCCTGCACGTTAGGGAACCCTGAGCCCCAGAGTCTGTTTTGGCATCTTGCTCTCATTCCCGCCTGAGTGCACAGCTTACTTGGGAGGAATCAGTCTCTGGCCACGACCTGTTGATGGCCACGACCATGTGCTGCCCTGGAGGGGGGCTCTCCGGCCTGGGCGCCCGGCCACTGCCGGTCAGCCCAGAACTGAACAAGGACGGAGCCAGTGTGCAGCCGTGCACGGGGCTGAGCAGTCCCTGGCAGGTACCCACTCGTTTCGGTGGCTTCCTCACCTCTGTGCTTTCCCATCGACTTTGTCATGTCCGCTCTGGTGTCTGTGTGACTCATGAAACGTTTCAGGGGAGACAGGTGATAGGCAGCCGTGGGGAAACCCTGGCAGCCGACTCTGCCTGGAAGGGGTGGGCCCATCTGTATGAAGCCCGCGAGAGTGGGCTTCCGGCTGCGCTCTGCTCGGAAGCCTCTTGCAGGCAAACGGACGCTGATGGGATGATTCGGTTTTCCAAATGAGATTCCCCTGGCCCCCACCACGGCTCAGGATTGGCTCATTTGTCATCTCGGGGTGTGCCAGAGGGACACTTTGTCATGCACAACAATTCCCAAAGACAGACGAGCCCCATGCGGGTGCTGGCCTCCGCGTGCCCAGGGCGATTTCCACGTGCAAGACCCTCCTCTGTGCCTCAGCAACCCCGTCTGTAAAATGGGAAGGCAGCTGGCCGCCGGGGAGAATCCTCATTCCAGGGAGCCTGGGGCCCAGGAGACACGCATGGGCTGTGGCAGCACGGGCAGCAGGAAACTTCTGCCTCCAAAAGGGAGGGTGGGGCCTTCTGCAGAGTCTCTCAATGGGCCTTTCATCTTGAATAAATTGCATGTTGGAATTTAATTTGGAATCCCTGCTGTTTCCTTGATGAACGCAAACCACACGGCAATTAGGGTGATGAAGCAGGCCGCTGCCCCTCCTGACAGGATCATCTGTCTGAGCAAGGAGGGAGGGGACGGCGGTTGGCAGGTCGCTGGCGGACCTGTGCCAGGTGAGTTCTGTGCATCTCCTCCCCAACCCCGCCGCCCCGAGAGAAAGGTCCCCGGGACCAGGGTTGTCTGCTCTCACGCAGCTCCAGGGACAGGGTAGAAGGAGGGGCTCGGGGGGACGTTCTTGGTTTGCACCCCGCGGCTCACGACCGCACTGTGGCCCCCTGCTAACACTGGAACAGTGGACTCTGCTCCTAACCCAAGTCTCAGACTCTCCCCTCCTCAGCCATCCCGGTGCGGCAGGAAAGGAACACGTAGCCAGCACTTGCGAGGTTCCAGGCCCTGGGCTGAGTGCTCCGAAGGCGTGATCTCGTTTAATCCGCTCGGCAACTACCTGAGATAGGCTCTCTCATCATCTTCATGTCACAGATGAGAATCCTGTGAGGCAGAAAGATTAAATATTGCACACAGCTCACAAGCGATGGTGGGAGGTAGGATTTGAACCTGATGGTCTCGGTCCAAGTTCACTTCCCACCCATGCATTCCCAAGGCTTCGGTCTTCCAGAGACTGGCCTGGTGTCTCCCTGATCATTTGTGCCTCCTGGATCCCTGCACCCCCTAGTGGCCCATTGAAAGAGGAATCTGCTCTCTCCCCACCCCCTTCACTGGTTCTTCCCCACAGGAGGAGGACTGCCTTACCTCATGGGTGAGTTCAGGAGACCCGGCCATCCAGGGAACCATGTGGAGCAGGTGCAGGGAGCATGTCCTGCCTTCCCCATCTTCAGGTGGAAAGCAGACTGTGCAAGGGTCAGTTCTAGAAGCCTGAGCCAGCGTTTGCTCCCCTGCTCCAGCTCCTTCAGCTTGGACTAGATGGAATATTTTGCCGAGGGATAGCAGGTAGAAGTGGTAGAAAGTCTCGTTTTGGCCTCAGGTCCGGGCTGCACACTCTCAAAGCTGATTTTTGAGCCCCATGTGCTCAGTTCTTTGTACCGATACAATACAGGCCAGAATTCAGGAAGGGAAGAGAGGGAGCGTCACCCTAAACCTAACCCCCACCTCACAGGCACCAGAGCTAAATACCCAGCTCCTAGGCTGGGGGTGCTACGGTACAGGAGCCTAGCCCAGAAACTGTCCCATGGGACCTAAGTAAAGCATATTAATCTGCTGAGTTCCCAGCATGCTCTGCTCCCTGATACTTCAAGCCCAAACCGTCAGAGGGAGGTGCAAGAAGGCGCAGGGAGCTCCCAGAGCTGGAAGCAGGGGGAGAACAGAAGAGATTCCACTGGAAAGGCCACATGTAGACAATGGGTCCAGAGCAGTAGAACAAGTCAATGGACCCCAGTTCAAATCCTGCCTCAACACCTAGGTTACCATGCGGCCTTTCGGAATTTAACTTCCAGCTGGGTAAAGTAGAATGCCAAATAAGTAGCTCTCGTGGCATTAGGATTCTGTGAGTCTAGTGTGACTAATGGACATATGAAAGCCCAAAGCAATGGGTCAAGGGATCCTGAATGCTCTGGATCCAGAAACAAATGGCAAGCATATCTTGGGGCTCACATTCAATCATTCCTTCCACAAACACACAGTAGAGGCCTGCAGTGTGCTGTCAGTGCCAGGAGGTATGTGACGTCATGGAGCAAGAAAACTCCTGTTCCCATGGGACCACAGTTGAAGGGAGGAGACGGACAGGACACTGCATAGCCCGCCAGGCGAAGTCCAGGACGGGGAGCGCCACAAGAGCGTAAACATGCATGGCTGGCTACATGCAAATGCCAACCCTCTTGATTTTGCAGTGGTGATGAGGGTGGAGGCTTGACTGCTTGACTGAGACCAAAATACCACTTGCTCAAACAAGATGGATGTTTCTCTCTCCCTGTGTGACAGTCCAAACATAAGGCATCCGGGGCTGTTACAAAGACTCCACGATTTCAGGGACTAGATGTTTTTTGTCTCGTGGCTCTGCCATCCCTGTGTGTTGCCCTCATCCACGTGGCTGAAGGCAATTTGCCACCATATCCACTTTCCGGCCCACAAGGGGGCAGGAAGAGGAGGAAAGGAGGGTATCACCCAGAGGACACATCACTTCTGTTCGCATTCTCTTGAGCAGAGCTTAATTGTAGGGATGTACCCAGCTGTGAAAGAGTTTGGGGAGGGTCGTCTTCCTCTGGGCAGCCATGTGAAGAACGCAGCTAAAGGTCTGGGATTCTACTACTATGTAGGGGAGAATGAAAAATGGAGAACAACAAGACATGGCTGCCATATTTGCTTTCCCTTCTTTTAAACCATGACCGAAACCACATGGAGGTGGCTTAGCCCAGCACGGGGTCATAGTCCCAGAAGACAGAGTCCACACCCTCAGAGCCCATAGACTGATTGGAAACCAGAGAACCTAGGACTGTCTTCGGTGCCTTTGTAGAAATAGGCAAGTCGGGAAATTAGCCACTCTGGGGATTTCAAACAAAGGGCAGTTAGTACAGGGAACTGTTATATGGGTGATGGTAGAGCTGAGAAGCCAAACAACCCAGAGATTAGCAACTACTAGGAAGTCATTTCACTCCCAGGCTAGAAACGAACAAGGGAGGGGCCCAATATCAGGAACCAACTGGCAGGAGACAAAGTCATGGTGGATCATGTCCAGTGGGACCTGGGACCACAGAAGGAAGGACTCTCCATCAAGAACTGGACCCAAGAGGAGTTGCAGCCACAGCTGGAGATGTCCCCTGGGGCAGAGTGAGAAAGGCAACTATGGCTTTTCCCCTTTTCCCACCTGTCAGTGCTGCCCACTGGCCAAAATTAGCTGGAAGACATTTGCAAGGAGGTTCTTGAAAATGTAATTCTGCGCAGCATGGAGGGGAACAAGGGAAGAGTGGTGGATAGATTGGAGCATGAACATGTTTACACAGACTAGCACAGGGCCAGAAACACCCGAGGGACAGGCCTTAGAGTGCATTATTGGAACATCATATTTTCTCCAGGCTAGAACTAATGAATATAGCAAAGTGGGTTTTGATTTCTATGGAATAAAATAGAAGCTGAAGTCCTGATTTCAGAAAGGGATACAGTGAAAGCAGAGGCTGATGGGCTTAGTGGCTTATCTCACAGATCTGGAGATCAGAGTCTTAGTCTTACTGAAGTGGTCTTACCAGGCTAAAGTCAAGGTGTTGAGAGGACCTCATTTCTGCTCATGGCTCCAGAGAACAGTCTCTTCCTGGCCTTTTCTAGCTTCTAGAGGTTGCTGCATTGTTTGTCTCACGGCTGCATTGCTCTGACCTCTGCTTCCATTGTCTTTGGAAAAGCTCATGACCTCTCTGTCCATCCCTGGTGAAACCAGCGGCCTGACAGGCCAGGGTTGGACAGGGGGAGCTCCCTAGAGACCCAAAGCGTGGATGGGATGATTGATGAAGGTGGTGGTCATGATAAAAATAGAAATAGCTATGAGAGGTGAGTTCTGTTATTACTCCCAATTTTACAGAGGAGGGGACTGGGACTTAGGAAATATGGTGTGTCTCAAAGTGATACCACTACTAAGAGCCTAAGTGTTTGGTCACAACGCCTTCCCACCTCCTGGAATTCACTCTCCAAGACCAGAACATCAAAGAGCAACATACCTCCAAGGACCACAAAAGCCAGAGGAGGAATGTTCTGAGACCATTGATCCAAGTGATGTCTCCCGTGTCTAAACTCTGCTGCCTGTCCAGTCTGAGTGCAGTTAGAATGAGCTCAGGAGAGTCAACAGGCACGCCACACACTTAACTTTGTCTCATAGTTCATTAATCACCCCCAATTCAAAAGCATTTATCATTATTAGATCCAGCCCTGCCCCTGTGGTAATGGATTTTTTAAAAATAATGCAAATAGAAAACTACATCTTCCCTGTGGCTTCAACAGGTCAAAATCTGGAGGTCAGGGCCATTCATTCATTTAACAGATATTTATTGTGCACCTACTGTGTATCAGGTACAGTTCTAGCTGCTGGAAATCCAGTACGGATCAAAAAAAAAAAAAAAAAAAAGAAAGAAATCCTTGCTCTCATGATCTGTAGATTTATGGGAGACAAGATGTCACGATTCTAAAGGAACACAGGACCTGCTCAGTAAATGGTTGTGAACATTAGTGACCTTTAAGAGATGCTCCAAGAAGACTGGAGAAGCGGGTCGTAGCGAAACGAGCCTCTGTTGGCCAGCTCAAGCCCAAGTTCAAGTGGGCCATGCTGGTTTCCTCAATCTAGTGCAGTGGTTAGACATCCACACATCCGGATCCGAGTCCTGTCTTTACTACGTACCCATGTACCCACTTTGAGAGCTTGGGTCTGTTACTTCACCCTGAATCTCATTTTCCTCACGTGTGAAACAGGGATAATAATAGTGTCCCCACCAAACGGTTGTTGTAATGCAGGACACCTGACCCCATAGGAAGCGCTCAGCCACAGTGGTTGTCATTGTGGCATCTTTTTTTTTTTTTTTTAATGTTTATGTTGGAGAGAGAGTGCGAGCAGGGGAGGGGCAGAGGGAGGGAGACACAGAATCCGAAGTAGGCTCCAGGCTCCGAGCTGTCAGCACAGAGCCCGATGCCGGGCTTGAACTCGTGAACTGCGAGATCATGACCTGAGCCGAAGTCGGACGCTCAACCGACTGAGCCAGCCAGGTGCCCCTGGTGTCACTTAACACACATCAGAAGCAACGTGAGAAACTCCCCCAGCTGGACTGGGACTCAGACACGCTGGCATTTTGCTGCTGCCCACGCGCCACCTTCCTGAGCCCTCCGGATGCGCTGTGCGCTGTGCCTGCCCGGCTCTCTTGTTAACCAAATACACAGCTGGCCCGGGAGCTGCCTGCCTGGAGCTGCCTTTCCCGCGGAGTCTGCTTCCATCTGGATAGCACAGGGAGCACAGAGAAGGGGCCACTTGCCAAGGCAGGAACAGCTGGGGCGGAGGCCGGGAGGGTCCTGGGCTGCAATCTGTTCGCCGCACGGTCGTTCGAGATGCATGGCTTTTGGCCGGGAGCAAAATAGCTTCTCAGGATACAGCCAGCCACTCTCTGCCCTCCCTCCTCCTTGGCACGCAGGGAGTGTGGAGCACGGGCCCAGTTTTGGCCAGTGAGCGGATCCGATGGCTGGGTTGTCCAGTTGGAGGAGAACTCAGAGTGCAGAGGCCCCAACAGGACACAGGAGGGCATTTCCACTTGCGGTGCACGGTTTCCTCCTGGTGCTTCTGACACCAGATGCTGGAAGACAGACTGTGAACAGGAGGTGAGTGGGTGACGGCGTTCATTCGTTCCTTTAGTAAACGGCAGGCCCTCCTCTGGGCACCAGAGCTAACTGCAGAAGAGGGAAGCTGCGTAAGAGCACAGCACAGGGGTCGCAAACTTCAAAGCGGCTCAGAACCACCTGGAGAGTTCTGATTCTGTAGGTCTGAGGGCGGCCCAAGAAGTGGCGTTTCCAACACGTTCCCAGGTGCTACTGCCCCGGTACCACACGTTCAGAACCACTGACGCCCTGGAGTCCTGCTGCCTGGCTTTGAGTGGAAACCAGCTTGTCTGCTCAGCAGCTGTGAGACCTTTGACAGCTCGGCTTCTCAGGGAATCAGTTCCCTCACCTGCAGGGACATACGGGACGGTGACGACAGTGGCCACCGCACAGGGTCCATGTGAACCACAGGTAAACAAGTTATGCACACAAAGCACTCAGAGCGGAGCCTGCCTTGTAGGAAGCAATTAACACAGATTAGCTTTTACGATCTGTAATGTTTAAACAACACTTTACACGGAGAGCCATCGCGTGTGCTTTTTGTAGGCAAAGAGAAGGTGAGTTAGGGAAGGTCCCTATGTATTTATGCACATACATGTTTGCATATGATTTCGAGGGGCTCACAGACCCCAGGAAGCTCATCCTCCTTAAGGCCCCTAGTGGACTAGAGGACAAGAACCACCAGCTTTTGAATCTCGCAATGTTGCATGAAGTGTGGCAGGTCATTTATGGCCTAAAATACTTCATTTGGTCCCCCAGTCACTCTGTAAGGCAGCCGTCATTCCTGGGTTTTTTCAACGTTTTTTTTTTTATTTATTTTTGGGACAGAGAGAGACAGAGCATGAACGGGGGAGGGGCAGAGAGAGAGGGAGACACAGAATCGGAAGCAGCCTCCAGGCTCCGAGCCATCAGCCCAGAGCCTGACGCGGGGCTCGAACTCACGGACCGCGAGATCGTGACCTGGCTGAAGTCGGACGCTTAACCGACTGCGCCACCCAGGCGCCCCCGTCATTCCTGTTTTACAGGCGACGTAATCGAGGCTTAGAAAATGTGCCAAGGCAGCGTTGGAGACAGAATTTGCACCCAGACCTATCACACCGTCTGTCACAGCGCCACTCTTCACTTCCTTAGAGCTATTGTATCACCAGTTTCTCCACAAGAAGATATTTAGTAACGTCCAAGTGCTCCCCGCTATAGGGTAGAAATTAAAGGTTGCTCTTGACCTCCGAGGAATCTAACCGAGGAACGAAGAAGAACATATCAACATGCAAAAGAGTACGTAATTAAAGGCCGAACGATGGAGGGTTTATGCGGTTCAGCAGATACTCGCTTGCTCTTCCCATTTCCCAGTCTCGCTTACAGTTCCAGCCAGCGAATGTGGGGGGGGTGGGGGGGGCACAATATAAGTTCCTTCCAGGCTTGACCCTTCTAAACATGTCACACGATTGCTTTTTCTCTTGTCTTGCAGCAGTGATTTTGGAAGCTACGTGTTCCAGGTGACATAGCTCAAGTTGGAAGAGGACCACCCAACCGGTGTCAGATTGAGATGGGAGGGAGAAATGGAACTCTGTGGGTTAAGCCACTGAAATTTCTGGTCACTGCTGTGTAAGCTAGTGTCCCCTAACTAGCCCAATGGGAGAGCCATAGCTGTATGCTAAAGAGTTGTGGGAATATTTGTGAGTCCTGAAATATTCGGGTGTTAAATTGGCTGAAGGTCCCGTTCTAGACCAAGTGAGCCAGGATTTAGGGAACGGTCTTAGGAGTCTTTATTTTTAATAAGGTGACACTGCAGATTGGCCAATTTGGGGAGCCTGGCCCTATGGTCTGCTCAACATCCCCCAGTTAATGCCCCACAACAGAAGCAGCATCAGGTGACCATCCAGAAGGCGAGTTTTGGGGGGAGAAGGGCGTGCCTGGGAAAAATCCTGCCTCCACCTCCTTCTGGCTCTATCACTTTGGGCAATTAAAGTATCTACTTCAGGGGCGCCTGGGTGGCTCAGTCAGTTAAACGTCCGACTTCAGCTCAGGTCCTGATCTCGCAGTTTGTGAGTTCGAGCCCCGCGTCGGGCTCTGTGCTGACAGCTCGGAGCCTGGAGCCTGCCTCGGATTCTGTGTCTCCCCCTCTCTCTGCCCGTTCCCTGCTCATGCTCTGTGTCTCTCGGTCTCTCAATAATAAATAGACATTAAAAAAATTTTTTTAAAAAGTATCTACTTCATAGAGTTCTTGTGACGATTAAATGAATATTAGTTACCTATTACTGCACAACAAATTACCCCAAAACTTAGTGGTATGAAGCAACCACCATATCATCTCTCACAGTTTCCATGAGTCAGGAATTCAGAGGCGTTCCCCTGGGGATTTCCGGCTCAAGATCTCTCCTGAGGGTGCAGTCAGATGTTGGCTCACAATGCAAAATGTGGAGACTTGCGTGGGGCCAGAGGATCCGTTTCCAAGATGGCGCCCTCCTGGAGCTGCTTTCCACATAGTGATCCAGGACACCAAAGAGGAAGCTGCAATTCCTTCCCGTATCGTCCCTTCCATCGTATGATTTCCCGGTCACACAGGTCAGCCCTGATCCGACGTGGGAGGGGGCTAAACAAGGGTAAGAATATCAGGAGATGAGGCTCACTGGGGGCCATGTGTAAGACTGAACAGCATGAGCATTTCAATTACTATCCAAAATGTCCCCAAAGGATGCCTGCCGAGTGAGTAGCATGCAGTAAGCATTAGCTATTTTGTATTATTAACATAATGATCAGTAACCTAGAACTTGCAGCCCCAGCTTCTCCTACCATCTTACCATTCTTCACTCATTCTCAACAGCCCTCCAGAGTGAACCTCAACTGCATACCTGTCTGTGTGGCTGCCATGCCAGGCTAAGTGCTGAGCACTGGGCTCCCAGAGGGCAGGACTCCCATCTGGGTCCCTTGGTATCCCTGGGGTAGAAGTCCTGTCCTGGAGACATGGAGAGACGCTGGAATCCAGGAGAGAAGAGGTTGATTAATAATGAATTCTTAAATGGGGTTGTCACGTTTAACAAGGCTTCATGTTGAGTACCTTGCTTGAGAGCCATGCGGTGGTGGGGGGGGGGGGCGTGCAGTGTCTGGAATGAGACAGCCTAGCGCAAACTCCAGTTCTCATTTTTATTAGCTGTGTGACTTGGGCAAGTTACTGAATTTCCCTGGATCTCCGTTTTCTCATCTGCCACAAAGGAGAATAATAGGAGTTCTTTCTTCACGCGGTTGTTGTGTGAATTCAACATCCTAAGCATTTAAAGGGTTCAGAATAGCATCTGGCTGACAGTTAGATGCTCAAAAATATGAGCTGTTATTCTTCCTTCTCAAATCATCCAGGGATGGAGGTCAAGGACGAGACAAAGAGACAAGGAAATAAAGAGACTTGTGACCTGCTCAGACCCCTCCGTCCCTGACTCTTCAACAATTCCAAGGCAAAGCTGGTGTTCGAATGTCACTTTCGTTGCGGGACTTTCCCCCCGGACCCTCTAGCTCGGCTGAGAGGGCTGGTCACATGGGCAAGCTTGCGTGAGCGTGTGTCCCTGATGCTGTGAGCCACCAGGCCAGGGCTGGGCACCCTCAGGGATGCCTGGCACAGTCTTGGCTGACTTCTTCTGTGGCTGGGCATCCGGTAGTGCTGTTACCCCTCCCTCCACGTTCTCTGCCTTTGTCTCTCTTCCCTAGTTCCTTTGTTCATTTCCGACAAGCTCAGGGTTCCCCAGCGGATCCTGCCTTCCTTTGATGGGGGAGCAGCAAGCAGACGGGGCTGGGGCTCGGGGAGGGCTGCTCGGGCGGGCGGAAGGAGTGAGGCAGGCAGGTGGAGGAAATCAAAGGGCTCCACATCAAAGGAGAGAGGGGCCGATCAGCTGGAGGATTCTCCGTCCTCTGAGACTGGATCTGCGCTCTAATTTGTGAATTTTAGGTAAGTTTCAGAAACCAAAACTAAGGGGCTGCCGGACCTCCTGCCTAATGAAGGTGTTTGTTGAAAGGCTCTAGGGATGTGACCAAGATAGAGCGTTTGGCGGAGCTCTACAGAGAAGGGAGTGCAAATTCTAGAAGGTGGGGACACCACCGTGAACTTGACACACAAGGTCCATACCGTCCCAGAGCACGCCCTCCACGGGGAGGAGACAGACAGCACAAGCCAGATATCTTCAGTGAGCGGCCACAGGATGAGGAAGTTGGGCTGGGCTGTCAGAGAAGCTTCTGTGAGCGGGCTGTGTTGGGCTGAGCTCTGTGAGCAGCTCGTGCGGGTCTGTGGGAGAGCATTCCAGAGAGGGATGAGCTGGTGCAAAGGGCCTTATGCGGAGGAGTTCGACGTGGTTCAGGGTGGCATGGAGGCTGGCCTGGTTGGAGCAGAGGGAGGGAAGGACAAGGGCCCCAGAGAAGGGGACAGGCTGGAGGCTGAGCTGAGTCGTTGCTGGGACAAGCCCCGCGGCTGGTTTAAGTGCAGGAGTGATGGCCCCTGATGGGTTTAAAGGGATCACTTGGCTACCAGGAAAGGCATGGGCTTCAGGGGGCAGCAGCGGAAGCGGGGAGACCCGTTAGGGGAACTCATGCGGAGTCCTAATGAGAGATGCTCCCATCCCGATTTACAACGGATGGGACAGTGGAACTGAGGAAGCGGGCGGGTGGACCCGGAGACCTTGCTGGTCCCTGCATGTGGTGGGCGAGGGTAAGGACGAGTCGGTTAGACTTTGAGGCTTGGGACTTCAGTCCAGGGGGCTGCCCCTCCGCACAGGACCTGCCTCTGGGTTTTTCTCTGCCCTGCCAGCTAAGCAAGCAGTTGGAACCCGTGAATGACACGCGAGAACCTCTGCTTACAGCTCTGGGGGACAGGCCGCCGAGGCCCCCCGTCCCATGATGGCACAAGGTGTGGCTCTGAGGAAAGGCGCTGGTGGCAGCCTGTCCTGCACTCTCCACAACAGAAAAGGCTTTGGGGAGAGGCCCTGCCTCCAGGGGCCTCCCCCAACACGAGCGACCTCCTCCATCCTGGGTCTCAGCAGACGGCAGGTTTGGGCAGCTGGTGGCTGGCCTTGCTGGCCAGTACCTTCTCTCATCAGAGCAAAGCTTGGAAGTGAGAAGCTTTGCAGGGATGGGACAAAAGGGTATGGGGTCAAGGGCACCCGGAGTTCCGTGCTATTGTAGCCTCTGGGTCCTGGCAGCCCCAGCCCTGCAGAGGGGTTATCCATGTGGCTTCAGCTCCTGGTCTGGATGGAGCACCGAGAAGCCTTGAAGAGTCTGTTCACCTGCAGCAAAGTCCAGAGGGGACAGGTACCTGGAGGCAGGAAGTGCGAAGGACCTGGGGGTCACCCTCCTCAAAGACCTGCTTCCTGCAGAGGGAGCGGCAGGGGGGCCACCCAAGACCACGGGAAGGTGCTGTGGAGGCAGGGGTCACTGTGCTGGTGGGGAGGGCGAGGAAGGAAGGGGAAGGGGCTGCATGCCTGCCACCAAGACCACCAGAGACTTGGTTCTCCTCGGGCAACTGTCTCCAGACTGAACTCTCCCCTCCCAGATACTCACTCACTCAGCAGTATTCGAGATGCCAGCAATATAGCCAGGAGGAAAAATGAGGAAGGAAGGAGGAAAAGGAGGGAGAGTAGGAGGAGGGTGGATAGGGCTACAGACTAAATGTTTGTTTCCCCCAAATTCCTATGTTGAGAACAAATGCCCAAGGCGAGGGCATGAGGAGGTGGGGTCTCTGGGGGTGCTCAGCTCATGAAAGTGGAGCCCCCATGAACGGGAGCAGGGCCCTCCTACCAGAGACTCCAGAGGGCCCCCCCCTCGCCCCTTCCACCGCAGGAGGACACCTCGAGGAGCCGATCATCTGTGAATCGGGAAGCAGACCCTCACCGGACACTGAATCGGCAGGTGTCTTGATCTTGGACGCCCAGCCTGCGGAACTGTGGGAAACAAATCTCCACGGTTGTAAGCCACCCAGTCCGCGGGTGGTGATAGCAGGCGGCGTCTGTTGCTACACAGTCTGTAACAGCAAAAGGCTGGTACCAACCCAGCTGTCCTTCCAGACCACAGAATTCCACGTGCCCTAGACATGACTGTAGCAGTTCTGCTTCATACTGATAGAAAGAGGTCGTCAGGATAGATTATCGAATGAATAAAAGCAGGGTATGCAGACTATGCATCTACTGATTACATTTTGAACAAACTTTCTGTAAAGGACTAGACAGTAAATATTTTAGGCTTTGCAAACCACAGGCCACCTCGGTCTCATATTCTTCCTTGTTTTTTGTTTGGTTTGGTTTGGTTTTCTTATAATCCTTTAAAAATGTAAAAGCCAGGGGCGCCTGGGTGGCTCAGTCAGTTAAGCGTCCGACTTCAGCTCAGGTCATGATCTCACAGTCTGTGAGTTCGAGCCCCACGTCGGGCTCTGTGCTGACAGCTCAGAGCCTGGAGCCTGTTTCAGATTCTGTGTCTCCCTCTCTCTCTGACCCTTCCCCATTCATGCTCTGTCTCTCTCTGTCTCAAAAATAAACGTTAAAAAAAAAATTTTTTTTTAAATAAAAAAATGTAAAAGCCAGGGGCACCCGGGAGGCTCGGTTGGTTAAGCGTCTAACTCTTGATTTCCACTCAGTTCATGGTCTCGCATTTCACGGAACTGAGCCCTGCATCCAGTTCCGTGCTGACAGTCGGGAGCCTGCTTGGGATTCTCTCTCTCTCCCTCTCTCTCCCTGTCCCTCCCCAGCTCGTGTGCACACACAGTTACTCCCCCCCCCCTCTAAAATAAAAAAGAAACATTTTTTTTAAATGTAAAAACTCTAATTCCCTCTCAGGTTGAACAAAAACAGGCTGTGAGCTGGCCTTGGCCTTGGGAGGGAGCTGAGCTGAGGATTGCTGAGCCCCAGATGAAGGGGCAGGATGTTTGTAGGGGCAAAATCTATCTCTAGAAGGATAAGCAAGAAACTGACACCATCCGTGCCCCTGGGGAAGAGACCTGGGGACTGGGTGTGGGAGGGTTTTCATCGTGTACACTTTTGTTCCTTTTGATATTTTTGATCATGTGATGTATTACCAGTTGAAAGATAAAATGAAGCGAACCTTCCTCCCGGCTCCAGCCTTGCCCTCAGCGGCCTGGAATCACATACATCCCGCTTGGAGGAGAGCGCCCTGTGACATGGGTCCCCCATTCTGCCACCAGGGCACACCCTGCCAGAGGCAGGCTGCGACAATTCCTGGTGCCCAGCGTGAAAGTGGAGATACTCCCCCTCGTGGCGGATGGATCGCAGCGGGTTGATCAGAAACAAATCGGTTTTGGAGTTTGCCGCGGAGAACCTCCCGCTGCTCGGACTGTGGTTGGTGGAAATGCACCCCGATACCCTCACTCCGTCCCCACTTCCCAGTGTGGGCAGGGCTGAGGCCGGAAGCCGTCCCCAGAGCCGCACACCCAGGCCTGTAGGCAGTGCTTCCTAGAGGGGCTGACCCGCGCTTGGAAACGCCTTCCCCGACCCGACCCCGACCCTGACCCTGACCCCGACCCCGGCAGCTGCCTGGCGTGGGCTGGGCCCGTGGAGAAGCCTCAGCACAGAGCAGCTTTGCAAGGAGCCAGCAGAGATGGGTTTGATCTGGCGCATGAACGTTGAGCAGAAGAGAAGGTGGGCCACCGGGACATCTTCAACTGGGGCGGTGGGGAGAGGGTGGTCGTAGGCAGGTCGCCCCCTCCCCTGCCATCTAGAGAGGCTTCTCCTTCAGAGGGACCACGACCTCTGGGGGCTTTCTTGTGGTCTGGCCGCACCTCGATTGTAACATGAGTGGGAAGAGGTTTTCTGGTCCCCAGAACACGTGCTTTTACTGAGGACAAAACATGTGCCAAGCACGGTGTTAGCTAAGCTCTGGGGCGGGAGCTAGATGGGGCTTGTTCCCTGCCTTCAGACCTGCTCGTTTCGAGGACTTGCCCTCTTGCGAATTCTGATGCAGCCCGGCCTGAGTCAGCCCTGCGGAGTCCGACCTCTGTTTCTCCCTTCCCAGCCACACAGCAGCAAGGGCTGCCCGCTCTGATCGGGGCTTGCTCCCTTGGCTGCTTGGTCCAGAGTTTAATCCTTGTTATGGTTTAAAAAAAGAAAAATAGACATCACAGAATTGAAGCAGTCCCCAGGATCACGAAGATCGTTTGTCCAATGTCCCCCTTGCCTCCACCTTTTTTTTTTTTTTTTTAAACCTCCTTGGCCAATGCTCTTGGCACCATGAAACCCATTCTGGCTTAACCCTTTCCACTTGATTGACTCCCATTGGTTGGTAAGGAAGCCAGAAAGTCAGCTCAAGCAAGGTGGTGAAGAAAGTGTAATGGGGGCCCTGGGGAGTTCAGAATGTCTGCTGAGGACAGTGGGGAAACCAATGGCAGACTAAAGCAGGACAGTGACACGGCAGATCTGCCATTTGTTTATTACGTTTGCTTCACAGATATTAATTGAGCGCATACTCTGTGCGGGCCTGTCGTGGGCCCTGGGGGTATCAGGTTGAACAAGACAGACAAGCTTCTCATCCTCATGGTACATTCTAGTGGGGAGACAGACAACGACAAGTTAAATAAACAAGTATACACATACATGCATTAAATTAATAAGATTTTATATTGGGGAGCGGGAAGGAAATAAGCAGGATTCTGGGATCGAGAATAAAAGGTAGAATCCTCTTTAGAGAAAGTAGCCCAGGAGAGTCTCTCTACAGAAGTGACTTTCTAGCTGAGCCCTAGAAGATGAGAAGGAGCCGGTCTCATGAACACTAGGGGAAAAAACATTTCAGGCGGGGTTGGGGGAGCAGTGAGTGCAAAGGCCCTGCAGCAGGAAGAGATTCGGGGGCTCAGAGCTGATGGGGGGTTGGACAGGAGACCAAGAGGCAAAGGCTGACGGATGTCATCATGGGTAGAGACTACTGGGAAGCGGCTGGCCATGAACGAAGTTGGTGCAGGGATGGAGAGAAATGGGTCTGTGAGAGACGGAACCAAGGGGATGCCAGTGGATGGGATGGGGGCAAGGATGCGCGTGGGCAGCATTGTGGGGACGGAGGAGGCAGTGGTGTCTCCCACAGTTCTGGTTAGAGCTGTTATTTACTGAGATGGAGAAGCCTAGAAAAAGGGGGATTGGCCTTGGAGGGTAAGACAAGATCACAGTGAAGGCTGGATTAGGGGAGGACAGGCCTCGGGCAAGGGAGCCCAGCTCGGGGCTGAGCTGGTATTCCAGGTAAGAGACTAGGATGCGGGGGGGGGGGGGGGGGGGTGACCCATGGGGGTCGCTGACTGTGAGGACGGTGGGAAACATCATGTCCCTGCTCAACAAGCAAGGAGCTTTCTGCCTCTCCAAAGGCTGTGGAGTCTGTCCAGCCAGAGGGAGGAGTTCTTTTTGGAGAAGGCTGAAGTGAAACCGGCATATGGAGAAGGGGGAGGTAGGTGACGTGGAAAATGGGGTCACGGGAGGGGCAAGGCAGCGGCTGCAGCAGTGTCTGTCTCCCAAACACGGGATGCACACCACGTGCGCCGGGGAGAGGGCCGTCCTGGGAGGGAGAAGGCCAGGCAGCCATGCCCAGGATGCCGGCTGACCAAGGGGCTCAGGGGGCAAATGCAGGATGACCCTTGGCTGCCAGGCGACCTTCCTGCAAGGTTTAGGACAGAGCATTCAGAGAGGCTGTGGGCGTAACACCTTCTGGGATGTCTGCCCTCGGTGCCACTGTTACATCCCCCTGGACAAGCTCTCTTCTCCTTGACCTCGCTATCCTGTAGCACTGCCCCCTTCCAGCCTCCGAGGTTAGACAGGGACAGGGGGCTGGCCTGGCAGCCGTGGGGGAGAAGGGGTGTATCCTCTTACGGGCCAAGGGCAGCGGCTGGTGCACCCCAGAGGTGGCCAGTCAACCCTGGACTCTGTCGGGCTCTTCATTCACTCGCTCACCCGTTCATGCCTGCATCCCCCCGACAAACACTGCCCGAACATCTACAGTGGCAGGCAGTGTCCCCGATGCTGGGGACAAAACGGTGAGCGCCCTCCAGCCTGTGTCCTCTAGAAAAGGCAGATGAAGAACGGGGCAGCGCTGGCTACCAGCCCCCTCACTCCTTCCTTCCCCACCCTGCCCCCTCTTCCATTCTCGGTGCTCAGAGGTGTCCTGCTGTCACCCAGGACCCACTCCCTCCAGACCCTGGACCTCACGCTGTTCATTCTGATTTAAACTCCTTTCCTTAGAGCGCCTGGTGGCTCAGTCGGTTGAGTGGCTGACTTTGGCTCGGGTCATGATCTTGGGGTTGGTGAGTTCGAGCCTGGAACCTCTTTCAGATTCTGTGTGTCCCTCTCTCTCTGCCCCTCCCCCCACTCATGCTGTCTCTCTCTGTCTCTCTCTCTCAAAATTAACATTAAAAAAATTTTAAACCCCTTTATTTAATCTTGTTTCAAGAGACCAACACAGGGGGCAGAATATAAAGAAGGCTGAATGACATTTTCCTGAGTTCGGCGTTTAGTCTGAGAGCATCAGAAAAGCCGTTTACAAGTTTTAGGCAAGGGGATGGCATTGCATTTGTGTTTAGAAAGCACCTGCCGCAAGGAGGGGGAAGATGGGAGGTCAGGAGACAGGGTGCCAGCTCTGGAGGCGGGAAAGCAGGTGGGGGCCTTTTGGAACAATCGAGATGAGAGATGACAGGGCACCTGGCCACTCCCAGCCCTCACAGCCGACCCACTCACTCCCAGCAGAGAACGGAGGAGCCTCCCCCCTGCGGCAGCCCCCCACCCCCAGCTCCCCCACACACGCGGCAGGGTCGGGTCCAGCGGAGGAAGCTGCGTGTTTGAAGTTTACCCAACGTTGGTGGTGCCACATCCGCTTCCCAGACACCTTCATGTATAATTAATCCCCTCCAAGCTGTGTTGTCGGGAGAAATCACACTTAACCTTTCTTAGAGACAAGACACCGAGACTTGGTTTCAGGTTCACCTGAATCTGAGTCCTCGCTCGGCCACCTGCCCGAGGAGTACAGCTAGAAAGTCACACGGCACACGGCCCCGTGGGCTGAGCGCTGAACCTGTGGGCTTGCCTCCGACAAAAGGGTAGTGCTGTACCTAACAGGTCCCCGTGGGGCAGTGGGGGGGTGGGGGATCCTGGCGTCCACCAGCCTGTGGTAGAAGCCAGGAAGAGACAGTGGGTGCTTCTGAACCTGGCGGCTTGAATGGGCCCCCTGGGTGGGTCTGTCCTGCCCCACGTTCCTTCTATCCTTTGTCGCCCTAGGCCTGAGAGGGACAGTTCTGTAGGGGAAGGGGCCTGGGGGCTTCCTTGGCAGGAAGTGTCTCCCCTTGCCGGGGTTCTGGGAGAGGCCTGCAGGCTCCCCCCACCTTGCCCACTCTTGCCTGGTCTTTGTTCGAGATGTCAGGCCTGGGAGGGACGATAAGGAGAGAAACTGCACCATCTGCTGGGCATGGTGGGCAAGCTCCAGCCACGCCCAGGTGACCAGCAGGTGGAAGCTTGCCTCCCGTGGAGGCGTTTGGGGGCAGAGGAGTCTTGAGTCACCAGAGTGGGCATGACAAGGGACGAGTGACCTCTTCTATAGGAGAAACCCTGGGGACAGAACCCCACTTCGGCGGGTGGCAGGAAGCTCTCAGTGCCAACAGGGTTGCCTATGAGCTGTGCACTCAGGGGAAGGGGATACCGTGAACAATGTGTGTGTGTGTTGGGGGGGTGGTACAAAGACAATTACAACTGTCTTAATTACAATGCGATCTGGTAAGAGGAATGATGGGGAAATACAGGCAGGGTAAGCTCACTTCCTAGGCCTCTGTTAGGTGCTGCTCCTGAATCCAGATGGTGAATATGAGTTAAACCAGAGTTAAGGGGAGACATTCCAGACAGAGGACAGAGCGAGACCTGGGAGTGTGTGCTGGGCCCGGGGCTGGCTGCTCCCTGCCTGTCCCTCCAGCAGTGGGAGAGAACTCCCCACCTTCCGTCTGCTGCCCCTTAGAAATGCTGGTCTTTGAACACAGTGGCAGGAGCTCCAGGTGCCAGCGTCTGCTCCTCGCTATCACCTCGACAGCGGATTTCGCCCTCCCCTCACCCCCACGGCTCCTATCTCTTCCTCCAAAACCGGTGTGCTTGGGAGACCGCCCGGGGCAGGCATCCCCGCGCCCACAGACCCGAAGCCGGCCAGGACTGGAAACACGGTGCAAGATTGGGGAATTAGGGCCCCGCCACCCAAGGTCCCTCTGCAGGTGTTTGAATGAACTGATCTGGGGTAAAAGGCAGCACGACTGAGGTAAATTTAGGAGGAGCAAGTCAAGTCGGTGTTAATTCCATTGGCCAGCGTTCTAATCGATTCGATATAATTCAACCATCACTTACTAATACAGGTCAAATCCTGTGTAGGTTTGTGGAAGAAGGTGGGACATGAGGAAGCATTTACTGGGCCGTCTACTGTGTGCTGGGTAGGCGCTGTGCTAGCTACTATGGAGACCGAGGCAAGGAGACATGGTCGTCATCCTCAAGAAGCATCCCCCCATGAACACCATGAGCACCATGACCATAAACGCCCACAGAGCCTTTTGTTCTCTTCTCTTCCTCCATGAAACCTGCTGCCGGGAAAGCAACGGTAAATTAGGCTACACTGAGCAGCTGAGCAGGTAAACACACGGGCCTTCGGTTGTCTCTCACTGTCCTCTCTCTCCTTCTTACTGTAGTAATGAGCACCCCCACTCCTTCCCGCCACATCCACCCCCAGTTTTGGCTAGACACGTGACTGCCCAGCCAGAAAAAGGATTTCTCAACCTACCCTGAAGCTAAGTATAGACGATGCGATTATGACCAATGACATATGAATGGAAATATGTAGCGACTTTTGGGGTACGCCCTCCGCTCCCTCCTTCCCGGTTCCTGTGGGCTGGGATGCAAGCATGGAGCGTAGTGGTGAGCAGGCTTCACACCCAGGGCGAGGGCCAACACCTTCTGATTGGCGAAGCCACAAGATGGGGGGGGACCCAGGTCTACGGAGTAGAACTGTCCCATCTCTTCAAGCCTCTCCCAGCCCGGACTTTCACATGCAAGAGAGAAACTGAATTCTTTCACCCATGGAAACTGGGCTTTTGTTGAAGCAGTCTCAAATCCACTTCCTACTACAGTGACTCCCCCTCCCAGAAGTTGAATGAGCCAAAGGAATGCCTGGAGCAGGAGCTGTGTCAGAGTTCCTGAAATCCTAAGCAGAGGCCCTCTCCGGATCCAGTGTTTATAACAATGATCCCAGTGCCCTCTGATATCCCAGGGCATCACTCAGTTCATTTATCATCCACTTGTTGGGACAGCATCGTATTTCATTGTGTGGCATATGTCTAAGGTCATATGGCTAGCGCAACATTGATGCCAATAGCCACGAAGGTCCCATTCATCAGTCAATGGGACCACTTCATGGTTTACTGTGAATCTGTGAGGTGTGTTACCTGAGGAGTAGCTCATCTCCACTTAGAGAAGAGGCATGAAAGCGTGTCAGACAAGAGCCCAGGGTTAATAGAAACTCTGATTCTCAGATTTACCTTTAAGAGCTCTTGACATTTCCTCAAATTAAGAATGGTTTTCTCTCCTTGGAAATTAGGGTCCTTTGGCACAAGCCAGGGAATACTATTAAGAAATCTTTCTTTTCCCTTTCTTAAAGTAGCTGTGAAAAGGACAATTAAGCCGCAGAAATGCGAGCACTAGAGAAAACAGGAAGTTGGACAAAAGGCGGCATCATGCAGGTCAGGGGAAGTGTAGTGGTTACTAGCATTTGGAAGTCAGTGGTTACGGGTTCAAAATAGTTCTTGTTCATGTTCAACCACTGGAAAGCCTTCAAAATGCCAAGTAGTCAATGGTTTCTAGATGAAAGTGTTTTTCAAAAGTAATAAAAACTCTCTCACTTCTGATAACATCTCAGCTTACTGAGCGAAATAATGAAGGGCCTTTTACACCACACTGGACTCACTTCCTGGAAATTCATAAATACCAGGCCACAGAGCGTGACAAGTAACTACGAGACAAGATGGCCACTCGGTGTGTTTAGAGAACTGACTCGTGTGGGAAAGACCCAAATGTCTGGTCCTCATGTCAATGTCTTTGGACTGAAAAATCACCAGAGATGGAGGCAAAGAGGCCCCAGGTGGAAGTGGTAAGGCAGGGCTGGAGAGGCAGAGAGCGGCAAGTGGCCACATTAAGGGGGAGGTTCGGCTGTCTGTGGAGAATCCACGTGTTCTTTTTCCAGAATCGAAGCAGGGGTGGAGAGACTATGGCCTTTGAGTTGAAAGACCCAGATCTGAGTTCTAACCTGGCCCTGGACGTCGCAAGCTGGCTCCTAGGTGGACGCACAACTACCCAAGGAGCAGATGTTCCGCCGACTCCAGAGGGTAATGTGAGGAGGCAGGAAGATGTTTGGGGAGATGCGTCGAGTGCCACACATTTTGCTCACTGTTCTTTTGTTTGTAAGTGCAAGTCAGCGTAGGCAAAAAATGGCATCTTTTGCTTCAGATGGCGGACAGTTCTCAGAGCGGATCACGAACACATTTCCCTTCGTCACCGGTGTATGGAAGGACTGAAGTCCTCGGTCTTCATGGGATTGGCTCGTCGCTTCTGGGAGGAAGCTTCAAGAGTGTGCGATCTGCCATATCCCCCCATCCTACCTCAGTGATTGTGTGGGGAAAAAGTTTCCACTGTCCTTAGTGACTGTGGTGAGAACACTTACTCCCTGTCCCCCCACTCTTCATCGGCTGGGTCGCAAAAATAAACTTGTTAACTTAAAAGCCGCTGCAACCTTGGGAGTGTTTGTTACTGCTGCATAACCTCCCTGTGACTGCATTTTATCTTCCGTATTCTTGACGCTCTGACATTTGGGGCCTTGATCCTGGAGACTCTCCCTCCCTGTGCTAATTCCTACCTCCCCAGAGAACAAGACTTTGATACAAAAATCAACCCATCCACAGCCACACCGCGAGGTCTTTTACCAAACTCTCCCACACCAAGCAATAGTCCCCCTGGCCCGAGTCACCCCAGGCCCAGGTACCGCACAAGTAGGGACCACTTCTGTAGTCCAGAGCCCGCCGGAATTGTTCAAACTAGCCAATCCCGAGCTGACTTGATGGACCTATTCTGCCTTGCCCATTCCTCCCCATGAAAACCCCAATAAAGTCTCGGGCCATGCTGTCCCCTTGCGTCCCTGCCTCCTGACCATCTCTGGTCTTTCCCCAGGTGGCCCTGTGTGATGTGCCACACCTCATGATTCTAGAGATCGTGTGCATAAACTTCGTCCTTCATGACAATAGTTTCCAATCTTACCATTCCCGATAAAAGGAAATCCTGGGTACATTTTAACACCAGGAGAGAGCAGGAGGAGGCTGGGAGTGGCATCAGGCACACCGGCTTCTCCGGTCCTCTTCCCAACCTCTGGGTTCCGCTTTGCTCTGGGCTGGCCTCTCCCCTTGCAGATGGGCTTTCTCTGTGTGGCAGAAGAAGGATCTTCCTGGCCTCACTACCAGTACCCAGAGGCGGAAGATGATTTTTGCTGATTCCAGCAGAAAAAGTCAAAGAGAAAGCCTCAGGCTGGCCCAGTTTGAGTTATATACAATCATGACACAGTCTGTGGGCTAAGCACATTGGTTAGGACTGAGCCACGTACTGCCCACTGTGGCCTGGTGGGTGGAAAGTGCTGGACAGCTGGGGGCACAGGCAGGGTGATAGGTCTAGCATTGCCCTTTTGTGGATGGAGTCTGGACATCCAAACCTCGCCATGTTCTAAGGAAAGGACAGTTTACGGACTGCTACTCGTTACACAAAGTACTACTGGGAAACCAGACAAGCACTGAAGGAGGGAGCTTCCTTTGAGATCCACAGAAAGCTAGGAGGTTTTTCTGAGATAGGATCAGACCAACTAGAAATACGGTATCCACAAACAATCCATCCTCCCTATCAGTGGAAAACAAACCCTGTAAGTGAGCACATGAGGTGAAGGGTAGCAAACAGTCATTGAATTTTCCGGTTATTTATTGAATGCCCTCCATATGGAATGCACCCAGATGGTTCTGTTCAGGTCAACTTGACTAAAGGAACATCCAAATGCCCAGACACCTACGCTGCTTCAAGTGATTTTGTTATGGCTTCCCATGGGAGGTCCAGAGAACAGGGATTGGGAGAACTCTGTGAGTCACAGGGACCAAAAGGGAAACAGAGGGGTTGAATTCACAAGGCTGAATTCAACCTACGATCAGGAGCTCTCAATCTGGAAACAGTGGGCTGGCTTCCAGGGTCCATGAAGCCCTGTCACTGACTGTAAAACATGGAATGTTCATTTCCTACAGAAAGGATCCACAGCTTTCACAGATTATCAATGGATACAGCGGCCATGAAGTCAAGAACTGCCATTTTAAGAGAAGTTTGCTCAGCTTCCAGGAAACAGCAAAGAGGAACTGGGGATTTTTTTTCTTGACATTCCTAGTGTCTCAGCAGTGAGTTTTCTCATCTCTCCTTCGGTTCCAGCACTTTCCGAATGGAGCCAAAGTCACAGACCTCCACCTCCCTTGCAGAGTCCCGTGTGGTAGACAGAAAGCGAGACAGATCTGGGCCCAGGTCCTAATGAGGCCGCTTCCCGGCAGGCGACTGGACTTCACGGAGCGGACTTCCCCACTGGTGACATGTGCCGTCCATCAGCCCTGCCACAGCAGATGAAGTGATGGCAGCAGACAGCCGTCCACCTCCCTTTCCTTTAATAATCAGCACTAACATGACCGAGCCTTTCTTCACGAAAGCCCTGCAGAGTGGGTACTTTAGTATCCCCGTTTAGGTGGTCTGAGACTCGGAGGTCAAACACCTCGTCACTGAGGCAGAGCTGGCTTCCGACCCTGGCAGCCTGACGGGGCCCATTGTCTCTCCCCCGGGTTCCACCTGCCCCCACCCCGCATTCACGCACACTGCCCAGAAGCCGTCAAAACGGGCACTCGGCAGGCTGGACGCTGCTGCCGTGGGGTGATGTGGATGGCGAGGCGGCAGCTTCACACAGGGGTCCCTGGGATGTGACAGGCACGTGCCAGGGATGGCTCAGCTCTAAGGGGCACATCCACGCTAGCTCTTAACGGGCAGATACTGTCAACCTCGCTTTCCTTTGCTCTGCATGACAGACAAACCGGGAACGGGGGAGGGTCCCAAGCCTGGTTTCAGGTCACGCCATGCCCACGGGCTTAGCTGGGAATTGCAAAGTTGGGATCATCTTTACAAACATGAGGCAGCACTGGCCTGAGGCAACAACTCGGGCTGAGGACAGAAGCTTCGAGGAGCATGACTAGAGTCATGAAGTTTTCAGAACTGTTATTTATTTCCAGTCATTCCCACGTCTGTAGCCTGGAACGGCAGCACGATACCAAGGAAGGGCCCTCTGGCTTTGCGAGGGAGGAGACGAGCAGCCATCTCAGACTCCCTACGCTGGAAGGAGGGCCGGCAGGGTTGAGGGGGCTCGGGAGGGCTCTGAGCGCAGGCCGGGGCGGAGCATACCGAGGTGGCCCCGCTCTGGGGACCCGGCCAGCTTCCCTGACGGAGGGGCGGAACCGCGGGTCACCGCCCTGTGTTCCAGGGCTGCCAACGCGTGAGTCACACCTGCTGCTGGGAAGGAACTCGTTAGATGAGCTCCACAACGGGGCCCGGATTTTCCAAGCAGCCACGCGCGCAGCTGCTGAGGCAGATGCCCCCTCACACGGCTCTGGCGGCGATTAAGTCTTCCGGCGACGGAGGCTTCTGCCTCGGAAAGAGGCGAAGATAGTGAGTGAGGAGAACAGCGTGGGGGCGTGGCCGCTTCCTCCCAATCCAGCGGTGCCTTCTGGATGGCAGCCCCCTCCCCGACCCAACCGGCCGGCCTGCCGTCGGCCGCAGCTGCCGCTACAGGGACGGCCGGGAGGCCCTCCGCCGCTGGCCGGCAGCTGGGACCCGGCAGTGGGGGCGACGGCTGGCTGGGGTCATTTGTTGGCCACGGCGGAAAGCTGGTCTCGGATGCGGCCCAGCCCGTCCAGCATAGTGTCCAGCGTTTCCTTACTCAGCTCCACGGTGACAGCTGAGACGGAAGGCTTGTCTCCACACAGACTAGGATCTTCCTGGATCTGCAAAGAGAACGTGGCCCAAAAGTCAGAGCCGCCCCTCTTCCCATCGCCCTGCAGGTGAGCCCTGGACCTGGGAGCCCTACCCGGCTTTCCTGAACCTCTGAGGACAGGCCCTTGGCTCAGAGCTACACAGCGTCCTAGCCCTGGAGTTGTTTAGCACATGGGATTCCCAGAGGCTCGGGAAAGTTTCCGTCCATAAGGGGTGCTGAGGGAGAGTATCGGAGAAGCCGAGGCTCACTCACCCCTCGGACCCCCGACTCTGGGCCGTCGAGTGAGAAGGCGCTGGGGGGCCCACACTGCTGCTCTACGCAGAGGGAGCCAGGGTACATGGGACTCCACGGGGTGCAGAATAAATATTACAGCTTCTAGTTAGGGTTATCTGTTTCTTTAAGAACAAAAGAAAAGTCTACTAATATCTAAAGACTTAGTTGTTAGAGGCACCCCTACTTTTTCATTTTCTTACAGGTGTGACTTTCTGGGTGTGTGGTTAAGTGAACACAGCATCACTAAACAAGCCCTAAAACGGACATGCGGTTTAAAAAGATTCCCGAAAGAACTGTAAAGTGAAGGTAACACCGAGGAGGCAAGAGTGTGCGAGCAAGAAAACGAAGGGCTGACAGTTGTCTAACTGCTAACAGGAGCTCCCGCTCAGCCACGTTACAAACAGCAGCGGCCAAATCCATCGGACAGGCAGTTGCCCAAGAGGCACCAAAATTATCAAGAGGGCAGTCTGAAGTCTGATGGCGCGCGCCCCCGTGGAAGCTAAACTTTCCCGTCAGTGTGTTAGGTAAACTTCAGGGATCAGCAAACGGTTTTTAAAACTTGTGCTTTGTGTCTGTCTTACCACTTTAAACTGTCTACTTTTGGTCTATGTTTTATTATGTCTGTAATATGTTAATATAGTAGTATTATGTATACTTGACAAATAAAGACTCCCTCTGGGTGCTAAATTTTTTCCTATGGGGTTACAGGTCCCAGAGCTTGGGGACTGGCATTTTTGATGGCATGCGGGGGGGCAAGTCGCTACGGCCCCTTCGTTCCTTCTCACGAGCACGGCGGCAGACGTACCTTCATCTGGAGCAGGCAGGTGGGGACGGCCATGCGGCTGATGCTGTCAGAGGAGGTTTTGATGTCCACTCTCCAGTCCAGGTCGACTAGGCGTGGCAGAGAGACTGTGAAAGAGACAGCCCGGCTCAGAGCTCACGCCCCTCGCCTTCCCAAGCCCTTACTCTGTGACAGACAGCCCCGATGGCTGTGTCATGCTCCCGGGCCGCAGAGCAAGTCTCTGAGGGAGGCAGAAGCCAGGGTTCAAGACCTCACAGGAAGTCACAGGCCTTCTTCGCTACCGCTCTGTGCTGCCTGTGCTTAGCACCGATTCACGGTGGGCGCCCGTCCAGGCTTCTGCCGGCACACACGACCCTCCGGATGTCGGCACAGAACGAGAGACAACACAAGGCAGGGAAGATGAGGTTGGGCCTGAGCCTTAGGAAATGTGTCGCTTCGATAACAGTGGAGAGAGCTCTGGTTTGAGAGGGAGAGTCGGCTTGAAGCTGGGTTCCACCACTTCTCTAACCTCTGAGCCTGTTTCCTCATCTGTAAAGTGGGGATAACCTTAGCCTAGCTCCCGGGGGTGGGGGTGGGGGTTGGGGTGGGGTGGGGAGGACCAAATGAGTTAATGCTAGAGTTTGTCAACACTGTGACTGGCTAGTAAGTATAGTAACCATTTATGACATACCTCTTTAATTTCAATCTTTCAAACTAATTCAATTTCCATTACTGTTTTCTTCCTAATGGAAATATAATAGTTTTAAGTACTTCACTTTCTGCTTTGCCTATTTCCTTTTTTTATATAAACAACACACCCTTATTATATTAAGTTCACAATCAGAAAAAAAACGAAAAAGTGATGATGAAAAAGAAAAGCACAACACACAGTTCACCGGGATTAGGTTAATGCACACTGAGTTCTGGTTACCAACTCCGGCCGCCTGGCAGATGAAGAGCCGGGGCCAGAAAGGAAGGGTAGGGAGGAAGGTGGGTTTCTTGGTACTCACTCTGATTTGCTTGGGCTTCAGTTCGCCAAGTGGAGCTGTTTAAGAGGGAAAGATGAGGAAAAAATAATGGAAGAGGGATGAGAACCGATCACGAGAGAGGCCCGTGGACCTGGACCTCTACCCCTTCCGGGGTCTTTAAGCCTGTAATCACTTCCTGACGGGAAAGGACCACAGAAATGTTTGCCGCCAAGAAGCAGTTTTCTGTCTGTTTTACACAACTCAGTGATGTGAAGGCCATAAGCGCTGTTAGTTTTCATAGCTTAGAAGGGCGTCTGGGTGGCTCAGTTGGTTAAGTTTTCACAGGTAGGGAAAAAAAAAAAGAAAAGGCTTATGCACGGCATTCGCCCTGCACTATCGTTCTCCGAGACAAAACAGGAAGGGTCAATCTGTTCTCCTGTACTGAGCACCCGCTCCACAAAGTAATGCATCTTCTGCAGACACACCCGAGCAGACCTGTCTAGTGCTAGTGCTACGGCAAAGAGCGCCACAGTGAGGTGCCAAGCACAGGCAAAATAAAACATGGTCACGTGTGAGGAAGTTTCTGAAAAAATAAAACCTTTGGCAATAGGCATTATCTGTTATTACAATTCCGTTCAAGCCTACTGCTAACCAGCAGCTAATTGGTTCTGCTTAAATTGTATGTATCCAAAGGATTTTCCCAGAAAATATTTAGATAATTCACAAAAGAAACAAAAATGACTGATTAAACATATGAAAAAGAGGGGCGCCTGGGTGGCTCAGTCGGTTGAGCGTCCGACTTTGGCTCAGGTCATGATCTCGCGGTTCATGAGTTTGAGCCCCACGTTGGGCTCTGTGCTGACAGCTCGGAGCCTGGAGCCTGCTTCGGATTCTGTGTCTCCCCCTCTCTCTCTGCCCCTCCCCTGCTCGCTCTCTCTCTTGCTCTCTCTGTCTCTCAAAAATAAATAAACGTTAAAAAATAATTTAAAACACATGAAAAAGACATTTGACATCACTAGTATCAAAGATACATAAACTGAAATGAGGTGCATTTGCCATCTGTAAACTGGGGGAAAACGTGAAACAAATTCCCTCCGGGCTGATGAAGGCGTGGGGACGGGGCTCTTGTGTCCTGCTGGTGGAACACAGTTGGTGCAACCTTTCTAATGGCCAACTTGAGAATATAAAGCAAAGCCTCACTCTGGCCTTTAACCAATAAGGAAATGATTAAGCATGTGAGCAAAACTTCCACAGTAAAATTTTCACTGAAGTGAAAGCTGCCATTAGCCTAAACATCCAACACTAGGGAATTTCTTAACTAAATTATACACAATTTCTCCACATAAAGAATACATTTAGCCATTAAAAATGACACTGAAGATAAATATTGACCCGAAGTATCATTATAAAAGCATTACAAGGAATTCTCAAGAAACGAGCACTTACATGTGTTCCAGGATGATTTTCGTCAGCAGGTTTTTGAGGTTTTGGTGGAAATTTTCAGGAAAGAGAGCCAGAATCGCCTCGGCAGAGGACAGGTCGCGGAACACGGCCAGCCTGGTGAGGCGGTGCAGAGCCCAGAGCAGCTGCGGGACAGTGTGTGGTGACGGGGTGGGTGGGGGCGGGCTTGTGCTCCCCGAGGGCCTGCGACTCGCTGCCACAGTCACCTGAACGGTCCCATGGGTCCTGACGCCCATGTGCCTTGGCCCACCTCTACGTCCACCTGCTGTTCTAGAAGACAGGTGTAGCTGCCTGACCTAGGAACCTGTCAACATGCCAGAAACTTCTGTTTGGGAACAAAGGGTTAATAAGCCCTCTTTCCTTGTGCACAGAATCTGACCTTCAGTTCACTTTCCAGCCTGTTCCCTGGTAACGCGAGAGAAGTGAAAAGTTAGCTGCGTTACTAGGCGACACTGCCTCAGGTCACTGCCTGGGGTCACTGACTCGGGACCAGGAGGTCCACATGAACTCCCTGAGCTCGGCTTCCGGCTGCACACTGCCTGCCCCAACCTGAAGCTGGGCGTACTGAATCGTTACCAGAGATACTGGCTCCCGAGGGGGCTGGCCTTTCAATCCAGGGTGTCCTAGTCCGTAGGCTGTCACCGAGGAGGGCAAAGAGAACAAACGGATCAGGTGGCTGTGCTGACTGCCCAGGGGTTCCTGACGCTGCCCCGCTAGGCTGCCGTGTTCCACTCTGTCCTTCCACCAATTGTGCAGCCCAGTGTGGCCTGCGGTCGTCTGGGAGCCTAACAGTGCTTAGCTGAAAGCAAGAATCCGGAGGGAACTAGGGCTTTTTCGGATGCCGCGGGAGGACCTGCAGCCGCAGAGGCACAACTGAGAGGTGAGGGGGCATTAGCCCTCCACTGATGAGGGTGCAAGTTAGTGGATCGATGCCCTCCAGGGTGGCAATTCAGGGCTGTGTTCCCCAGGGTTTCTTACAGGATCCCCTGATTGAGCGCTGTCACCCACAGCAGTAACCAGACATCAATGCAACCCTTCGCGGCTTTGCTCTCCTTCCCTGCTGGGTTTTCCCCACTCCCTCCCTCCTTCGTGCTTTCCAGACTCACTTCCCCAGGGAATTACGTGCAGCCAACTCTTCGCCTCAGGGTCTACTTTTGGGGAACCCAAACTAAGTCCAGCTCGCTTCTATAATCTGGCTTCTGCCTTTTACTGTTCTATCACTGACTTCAATGAACAGAGCTCTGTGTTAAAAATAGCAACAATAATAATAACAACAACAACAACAGCAACAACGTAGGTCTGTTTGGATGAACTCCTGTTTTAGAAACCTATCTGCCCTAAAAAGAGAAGGCTGTGAGTACTGCATAAACTCACTCTTCCTCTTGGCCACCCGCTGAGGTCAGGTGGGGGTCCAAACGCATGTCCCCTGACTCATACTCAGGCCTTGGAGCCTCTGCCCAGTGATCCTGAAGAAGTCTGTCAAAGCCATCTGGCTGACAATCTAACAGCAGAGGCAGGTTACAGGGAAAGAAAATCACAGAAAGGCTGGCTTTGGTCCACACTGTCTAGGGAACAGGTCTAAAAAGGAAATGGCCGGACCTCTGATTCTAGGTATAATTCTCCCATCCAGGCCTCATTTATCATAAGGAAGTGAAGGTTCAAAGACCTTCCTAAGTTCACTAGCATTAAAAAAAACAAAAACAAAAAAAATCTATTTTAAGTTTGTTATAATGTCAACAGACATTTCAGGGGAAATATTTCCTTAGATGTGGCAATGACTAGGATGTTAAGAAAGAGCCTAATGGGCTGAGAAACCAGTGGCCAAAGGTCATTTCTGACCATACTTACCTGCTCTGCTTCCTCCTGGGTCACAGACAAGCTGGAACATGTCATATCCAAGAGCTTTTTTGAGCCAACGGCTGAACTGGAAAAGCTCTCTTGGCACAGCTGTCTGACAACATCTTTTGAGGAGGCCTATGAATTAAATCACAGGTGGGGGAAGAAACCAATTCAGACTCTGAAAATACATGTTTTAGAGCATAATACTGTCCCAGTCATGGTGTGATACCTTTGAGACTCAAGATTTAAAGGTCCTTAGGACACTTCCATTTCTGGAAAGATGAAACAGATGTACTTTTCCTTAGTTTTTCCTTAGAAGCATAACGAAACCCATTGGGCACAATTAAAACCACATACAGAAAACAAACGCAAAATAACTCTGACAGCGGGGGTGGGGGGGGGCAGGGGGAGAGGGGAGGATCGGGACCTGCTGTGGACTTCATGACCAAGAAATGACATGGTGGTGAGTTTACTGGATTCTCTTTTTGTCTGTAAATCGGAGACTTTGAGCTGAAGAACAGGGCAACCCACGATGCCAACAGGTACACAAAAACAAAACCAATAACTCCAACAAATACTTGCTCTCTCTGGCCAAAAAAGTTCAGCAAGATAGAAAACTTTTAAGTGATAACAGCTCTACTGCAGCTGAACACCAGAGAAAAAACGATAGCCCCACTCCCGCCTATGTCAGCAAAGGCTGAGTGGGGAATGCAGACTTCCACGCTCTGCTGCTGCAATGCGGTGTCCCAACGCCCCCACCAGGGTGGTGTCAGAGAAGGCCAAGTACGGAGCTGGGACCTTCATCCACACTGAATGACAGCAAGTCCCACCACCCCATGGTATTAATAGTCACCACATGGGGCCAGAACTCCCACCCCTGCCCCGTGGTCACAAGGAACCCCCACTTTTGGGTGTCAGTAGGAGCCAAGTGCAGAACCTGGAGTTTTATCTCCTTCTGGTAGTAATGAGGCAGAAATCCTTTCCCCCTACCCAAGCAGTGTCAGAGAAAGCCAGCTAAAACAGAAGATTTAAATAAGATCCAGAATCTCAGAGTATAATACAAGAATGCCCAGCTTTCAACTGAAAACCATTCATCATGCCAAGAGCCAGAAAGATCAATGCAAAAAGATAATCATTAGATTGTCCACATCAAGATAAGAGATGTTAAAATTATCTGACAAAGATTTCAAAGCAGCCATGATAAAAATGCTTCAACAAGTACTTACAAACACACTTGAAACAAATTAAAAAGCCAGAAAGTCCCAGCAAAGAGAGAAGATACAAATAAGAACAAAATGGAAATTTTAGAACTGAAAAAATACAATAACCAAAATTAAAAGTTTGGTAGATGGGCTCAGTACCAGAAAGGGACAGAGGAAAGAATCAGTAAACTGGAAGACAGAACACTCAACATTACCCAATCTGCACACAGAAAACAGACTGAAAATAATAACAGAGCCTCAGGGGTCTATGTATGGGACTATACCAAAAAAATCTAACGTTATGTCACTGGAGTCTTAGAAGGGGAAGATAAAAGGGGGCAAGGCTGAAAAAGTACTTAAAGAAATAATGGCTTAAAACTTTCCAAGTAGGGGTGCCTGGGTGGCTCAGTCGGTTAAGTGTCCGACTTTGGCTCAGGTCATGATCTCACCGCTGGTGGGTTCGAGCCCCGCGTCAGGCTTTGTGCTGACAGCTCAGAGCCTGGAGCCTGCTTCGGATTCTGCGTCTCCCTCTCGCTCTGCTCCTACCCCAACTCATGCTCTGTTTCTGTCTCAAAAATAAACAAACATAAAAAAAAAAAATTAAAAAAAAAAAAAAACTTTCCAAGTTTAGCTACAGACATAACTGTATACGTTCAAGAACCGAAGCAAATTCTCAAGAGGATAAATCCAAAGAAACCTATACCAAGACGTATGTCCAGCAAAACTAAAGGCAAAGAAAAAAAATCTTGAAACCAGTGAGAGAGAAACAATATCTTATCTATATGGGATAATGAGAATAATAGCAGATTTCAAATCAGAAAGCACGGAAGCAGGAAGGCAGTGGCACAATATTTTTCACAATATTTACAGATATTGGAAGAAAAACGATCAACCTGGAATCCTACACCAGCAAAAAATATCCTTCAGAAAATGAAAAGGAAATCAAGACATTCTCAGATAAAGGAAAACTAAGAAAATCTGTCACAAGACAAAAGAAGTTCTCTTAACAGAAAGGAAACAATAAAAGGAACCTGAGAACATCAGGAAGAAAGAACACAACAAACAAAAATAAGGGTAAACACAATAGACTTTCCTTGTCTTGAATTTCTAAATTCTGTTTGAAGGATGAAGCAAAACTTATACCACTGTCCAATGTGGCTCTAAATGTATGCAGAGGAAATAACTTAAAGACAATCATATTATAAACAAGGGAAGGGACTTGAAGGAAGATAGGGTCTCCACACTTCATCTCTGGTAACATGAGGACACTGATAGATTGTGATTTATGTATATAAATGTAACGAGAGGAACCACTAAAAAGATTAGAAAGAGAAATATATTTAAAAATGTTATAGATAAGAGGGAATGCCAAAAATGTGTTCAAATAGCCACAGGAAAGCAGGAAAAAAGTAAAAAGAAACCAAAGAACATAAAAGAGCAGATAACACAAAAAATTAAATGGCAGACTTAAATTCTAACATTCGATAATTATATGAGCTGTAAATGATAAATTAAATATGAGCTACAAATATGACTCAATTAAATGCTGTCTATTAGAAATGCTCTTCAAATATGATAGAGACAGATTAAAAGCATGGGAAAAGATATATCATGCAAATATTAATGAAATAAAATCAAGACTGACTACATTAATATCAGACAAAGTAGACTTCACAGCAAAGAAAATTACCAGAGACAGAAAGGGACATTATATAATGATAAAAGGTTTCCATCTCCTAAGAAAACATCCTAAATATGTATGCACCCAGGAAGAGAGCTAGAAAACACAAGAAGAAACAACAGATAGAACGGACAGGAGGGATAGACAAATCCACAAATGCAATTGGAGACTTCAACAACTGTCTTTCAACAACTGATAGAACTAGACAGATATTCAACAAAGACATAGAACATTTCAGCAACACCATCAATCAATCTAATCAACATGTATGGAACACTACCCAGCAACAGAATATACATTCTTTTCAAGTGCCCACTGAACACATACCAAGATACATCATATTCTGAGCCATAAAACAGACCTCGACAAATGTGAAAGAACTCAAATCGTATAGAGTGTGTTCTTGGTGACCACAATGGAATCAAAGTAGAAATCACTAACAAAAAGATGTCAAGAAAATATCCAAACAGTTGGAAACTTAATCTACAGATCAGAAAGGAGCATAAGGGAAATTTTATTTTATTTTTTTAAAAATTTTTTTAACGTTTATTTATTTTTGAGACAGAGAGAGACAGAGCATGAATGGGGAGGAGCAGAGAGAGAGGGAGACACAGAATATGAAACAGGCTCCAGGCTCTGAGCTGTCAGCACAGAGCCCGACGCAGGGCTTGAACTCACGGACCATGAGATCATGACCCGAGCCGAAGTCAGACGCTTAACCGACCAAGCCACCCAGGCGCCCCCATAAGGGAAATTTTAAAAATTATACTAAATGCATAAAAACGAGAAACAAAACCAAAATTTTGGGGACACAGTCACGACAACATTGAGAACAAAATTTACAGCATTAAATGCATATATTAGAAAAGAGGAAAGTTCTCAAATCAATAATCTAAATTCCCACCTCAAGAACAAAGAAAAAGAAAAGCACAATAACCCCAAAGGAAGAAGGAAGGAAACAACAAAGAGCAGAAACCAATGAAATTGAAAACAGAAAAAAAAAAAAAAAAAAGAGAGAGAAATCAATGAAACAAAGAACTAGGTCTTTGAAAATATCAATAAAGTTGGCAAACTTTTAGCAAGCCTGACAAAGTTAAACAGAGAAGAGACCTAAATTACCACATTCAGGAATGAAGCAGGACATAGCACTACAGATTCTAAAGATTTCAAAAGGAAAATAAGAGAATAACTGCAAACAACTCTATACATATAAATTTGGCAGCTTAGATAAAGTGGATAAATTCCTCAAAAAACACAAACTACCACAATTCCCCCAATATGAAACAGATAATTTGGATAGCCCTATAATGATTAAGGAAACTGAATTCATAATTTAAAACTCCCCAAGAAGAAATCTCCAGGCCCAGATGGTTTTGCTGGAGAATTCCTTTTTTTTTTTTTTTTTTTTTTATTACATATTTTTTTAATGTTTATTTTATTTTTGAGAGAGAGAGAGAGAGAGCGAGAGCACAGGGGCAGGGCAGAGAGAGGGAGACCGAGAATCCCAAGCAGGCTCTGTGCTGACAGCAGAGAACCCGATGCAGGGCCTGAACCCATGAACCTGAGATCTTAACCTGACCCGAAGTCGGACGTTTAACTGACTGAGCCACCCTGGCATCGCTTGCTGGAGAACTCTAACAAATGTTTAAAAAGAATTAACTAATTCTACACAATCTTTTCTAGGAAACAAAAAAGGATACCATATTAACCAGCTCAAGAAGAAAATCACATGATATCAATCAATGCAGAAAAGGCAGCTGACAAAATTCAACACCCATTCTTCTTTTTTTTTTTTAAGTTTTATTTTGTTTTGAGAGAGAGAGAGAGAGAGAGAGAGCACGAGCAGGGGAGGGGCAGGGAGAGAGGGAGAGAGAGAATCCCAAGCAGACTCCATGCTCAGTGCAGAGCCCGATGTGGGGCTCAAACCCACAAACTGCAAGATCATGACCTGAGCCAGAACCAAGAGTCAGTCACTTAACTGACTGAGCCACCCAGGTGCTCCTCAACATCCATTCCTGATGAAAACTCTCATAAAATTAGAAATAGAGAGGACTTTCCATAACTTTATATACAGCATCTACAAAAAACCGAGAGATAGCATTATACTTAATGGTGAAAATCTAAAGTCAGGAACAAGCCAAGGATGTCTGCTGTTACCACTCATTTTCAACACAGTGCTGAAAATTCTAGCCACTGAAATAAGTTAAGAAAAAGAAATAAAAGATCAGAAACGTAGAAACAAAGTTGTCCCTATTTGCAGATAACATGACTGTTACACAGAAAGTCCCAAGGAGTGTACAAAAAATCTACTAGAATCAGTGAGTTCAGCATGTTTGCAAATAGGAGATACGCATAAAAAATCAGCTGTATTTCTACATGCTAGCAATGAACACGTAAACACTGGAATTAAAACTACAATATCGGCGGGGCGCCTGGGTGGCTCGGTCGGTTCCAACTTCAGCTCAGGTCATGATCTCGCGGTCTGTGAGTTAGAGCCCCGCGTCGGGCTCTGTGCTGACAGCTTGGAGCCTGGGGCCTGTTTCATTTCGTATTCTGTGTCTCCCTCTCTCTCTGCCCCTCCCCTGCTCATGCTCTGTCTCTCTCTCTCTGTCAAAAATAAATAAACATTAAAAAAACAAAAAAAACCCCAAAAAACTACAATATCAGGAGCACCTGGCTGGCTCAGTCAGAAGAGCATGCAACTCTTGATCTTGGGGATTGTGAGTTCGAGCCCCACACTGAGTGCTGAGATTACTAAAAACAAAATAAATAAACTTTAAAAAATAAATAAATAGAAATAAAAATACACATCATTTGCAACTGCTCAAAAAAAGGAAAATACTTGGTGTAAATCTAGCAAAACATGTACAGGACTTGTATGCTAAAAATTACCCAACACAGATTAAAGAAATCAAAGATCTAAATAAGTGGGGAGCTATACTATAGATTGGAAGATTCAACACACTAAAGAGGTCAATTCTCCCCTAACTGATATACAGGTTTAACACAATTCTTATGAAAATCTCAGCAGGTTTTTAAAAATATAGACAAAATCATTCTAATATTTATACAGGAAGGCAAAGAAACTACAATAGCTAAAACAATTTTGATAAAGAATGAAGTAGGACAAATCAGCCAATCTGATTTTGAGACTCATTACATAGCCACAGTAATCAAGACTATGTGGTATCACCAGAGGAATAAACAAATAGATAAATGAAACAAAATAGAGAATTCTGAAATAAATTACACAAATTTACCCAACTGATTCTTTTTTTTTTTTTTTTTTAGTTTATTTTTATTTTGAGAGTGATAGAGAGAAAGCAGGGGAGGGACACAGAGAAAGGGAGACAGAATCCCAATAGGCTCTGCACTGTCAGTGCAGAACCCAACGTAGAGCTCGAACCCCTGAACAGTGAGATCATGACCTGAGCTGAAATCAAGAATTGGATGCTCAACGGACTGAACCAACCAGGTGCCCCCCAACTGATTGTTGCCAAAGTAGCAAAAGCAAGTAAATATAGGAAGGGCAGCATTTTCAACAAGTGGTACCAGAACAACTGGCCATTCACAGGCAATAAATAAATAAATCAATCTCACACTGTCTTACACATGTTATGCAAAATTAACTCAACGTGGATTATGTACTTAAATGGAAAACGCAAAACTATAAAACTTTTAGAAAAAAGAGGAGAAACTTTGGAGACCTATGGCTTGGCAAAGAGTTCTTAGCCATGACACCAAAAGCACAGTTTGTAAAAGGGAAAATTGTTGACAAATTGTACGTCACCAAAATTAAAACTTTTGCTCTGTGAAAGCTCCTGTTATGCGCTGAATGGTGTCTCCCTAAAATTCGTATGTCGAAGTCCCAAATCCCAGTACCTCAAAATGTGATCTCATTTAGAAACAGAATTGTTGTAGATGTAATTAGTTAAGACGAAGTCATTAGTTAAGATGAAAACCCTAATCCAACAGGACCCGTGTCCTTATTTTAAAAAGGGAAATGGAGACACAGGGATGCAAAAAGGGAGACCACTCTATGAAGATGAGCGCAGAGATTTACAGGCTAAGGTATATGGAATGTTGCCAGAAACTAGGAACCAGGCATGAAACAAATTGGTCCCCACAGCCCTCAGAAGTAACCCATCTGGCCAACACCTGGCCTCCAGAACTGTGAGACAATAAACTCCTGTTGTTTAACCGTGAAATCTGCGGTACTTTGTTATGGCAAACCTAGCAAGTTAATACACCCCTATGAAGAGGATGAAAAGATAGCTACAGACTAGGAGTAAATATTTGCAAACCACGTATCTGACAAAGAACCAGTATCTAAAATGCATAATCTCAAAACTCAAAAGTAAAAAAGCTAAACAATGCAATTAGGATATGGGCAAAAGACATAAAGAGATATGTCACTGAAGAAGATATACAGATGGTAAATAAGCATGTGAAAAGATGTCCAATATCACTAATCATAAAAAATAAGCAAATTAAAACCACAACGAGATGGCGCCTGGGTGGTCCAGTTGGTTAAGCGACTGACTCTCGATTTTGGCTCACGTCATGATCTTATGACCATGAGATTGAGCCACGCAATGGGCTCGGCAGGTGTACAGCCTGCTTGGGATCCTCTCTCTCCCTCTCTCCCGCTTGTGTATGCGCACTCGTGTGCTCTCCCTCTCAAAATAAATAAACATAAAAAAAACCCACCATGAGATACAAATACACACCCATCAGAATGGCTCAAATGACATGCAGTGATGACAACGAATGCTGCCAGGATGGGGAGAAACAGGATCCCTGATCTGTTGCTGGTGAGAATGCAAAGTGGTACAGCCCCTCTGGAGAACAGTTTGGCAGTTCCTTAAAGAATAAAAAAAAACAAAAAACCCCAACGAACCATGCAGCTACCAAATGGCCCAGCAATTGTATTCCTGGGCATCTATTTCAAACAAATAAAGACTTGTTTTCATATAAAAACCTGTACACCAATGTTTATAGCAGCTTTATTTGTAGTACCAAAAAATCGAAAACAATCTAAACGTCATATCATGGAATACTGCTCAACAATAAAAAGAAAATAACTATTGCTACAACGTGGATGAATCTCTAGAGAAAAGGGCTAAGTGAAAAAGCCAATTGCAAAATGTTATGTATTAAATGATTCCATTTATACAACGTGTGAAATGACAAAATTATAGAAAGGAAGAATGCCAGAGGGCAAGGAGAAGGCAAGGGCAGAGGGGAAGTGGATATGGCTATAAAAGGGCAACATGAGGGGCACCTGGGTGGCTCAGTCGGTTAAGCGTCCGACTTCGGCTCAGGTCACGATCTCACAGTCTGTGAGTTCGAGCCCCGCGTCGGGCTCTGGGCTGACGGCTCAGAGCCTGGAGCCTGCTTCCGATTCTGTGTCTCCCTCTCTCTCTGCCCCTCCCCCATTCATGCTCTGTCTCTCTCTGTCTCAAAAATAAATAAAAACGTTAAAAAAAAAATTAAAAAAAAAAAAAAAAAAGGGCAACATGAAGGATCCTGTGATGATGGCAATGTTCTGTATCTTGCCTGTATCAAAGTCAATATCTTGGTTGTGATATCATACTATAGTTTTGCAAGATGTTACTGATAGGGGGAACTGGGTAAAGGGTAAATGGGATCTTTCTGTACTGCCTTTTACAACTACATGTAAATCTATAATTACCTCAAAATAAAAATTCAAAGTGATTTTTTAAAAAAGAAAATACATAGAATAACAGGAATAAAAATGGATTAACTATTGCTACATATTGGCAAGAAAAAACAGCCAGGAACAGAAAAACCAAATGTTGTATTATTCCTTTTATGTGAAGCTCAAACATGGGCAATATTAAATTGATTTTAAAAGTAAGGACAGTGGCTACCACTGGGTTGGTGAGGGTGAGGGTAGCAATTATGGAACAACAGAGAGATTTGTGCAGTACTGGTAATGTTTTGTTTTTGACCAAAGTGATGGTTACATAGGTGTGATTAATCCCTGAGATGTGCACTTTTCTGTGTGTTACACATTAATGATAATTTTTTAAAGTTTATTAAAGAAAAAAAAGTCCACACCGATGAATACATAAGGGGTGGTCAGAACAGCCACAATGAGGGTTGAAAGGCCCAAGGTGGAAGCTGAGAGCCATAGGTTTCCAATCCTAGCTTTGTTACTTCATTCGTTAATTCATATAACAGTTATGTATTGAACACATGCCGTGTGCCAGGAGTTGAGGATACTTGTTGGGGATACATTTGTGAGTAACATAGAGCAGATGCTTTTAGGGAAGGAAAATACAAATGAGCACTGAAGAGACTGTTAAGACAAAAGAGGGACCACTGCATGGACCAATCAATGACGATGCTGTGCCATGAACTTCTTAGTATTAACTCAGCCTTCTTCATCTGGAGTTAAAAAAAAAAAAAGAAAAAAATCCCGATTGGATCTTACATTCTGTAAGAAAGGCAGAAAAGTGTCTACAAGGGAAGATAAGACCGCCCCTTCTTCCACAGGCGAAGTCAGAGTTAAACAAGTAATTCCAATCCATCATTTCATTTGGTTTTAAGTAGCCTCACAATCTTTCAAATAATCCTCCAGGGAGTGTTTTGGCCCTTACGCCGGTCAAAGGAACTACAGAAAACCCGCGATTCAGGAAAACAGAACGCACGCTTCGCTCAGGGGGCTGTGCGGACGCAGAGGAGAGAGATTTCCCAACTACAGAGCGAAGGAGGGCTGCGCGCTGAAATGGGGAACTCGTAGTGAGGATCTAGCACTTAGCACCTCAATACACCAATCCCGAAAGCCAGCCCCAGAGACTCTTAGTAGGGGGCATTTGTACAGCGCCTGCACGTCCGTTATCCGATTTGTCTCCCCACCATCCAGTCGGGGCGGCATTAATTTCGTGCTCACTTCCAAAAAAAGCTCGGAAAGGCGCAACTGCGGGGTCACCCAAAGACGTAGTGGCAGGGTCGCGGCTCCAAATCCGGGTTCCTTTAGTCTTCCCTCTCCTTCCCAAGTCCCGGGGACAAAGACCCGCCTCGCGCTGTCCCCACCCCTCCAGTTTACCTTCAGCAGGCTCTGGAGCGCGGCGAAGTTCTCCACCGTCAACGCGGCCATCTTCCCCGAGTCACCTGACGGTGACACGCGGAGAAGCTCGTCACGTGGCTCCGAGGCCGCCGCAGAGCATGCCGGGGGCTGTAGTCCTTCGGGTGGTGGCGGCTGCCGCGGTGGTGGCGCTGCGGGATGGGGAGGGGCCAATAGGATGCGACCACTGGATGGCTCCGCCTGGGGACCCTAGGACAGTGGAGTTTGGAGGGCGCAGGCGCGGGATGGTTTTCCCTCGTGGACCTTTGCCTGGCTTGGCTACTTACCAGGTCAGGGAAAACTGATTTTCCCTGACCCCTGTGGGTGGGCTGGCTGCTTTGGGGGATGCACTTGCAGGTGGTATTCACACCCATGTGTAGTCCCCTCCCACACTGTACCAGGATTGGTCTGTGTGGTCAATATCAGGTGGCAGAAATGATGGGATGTCACTTCTAAGATTATTTATAGAAGACTGTAGCTTTTGGGTACTCTTCTGTCTTCTTTTTCTTGACTCTCTTGCTCTGGGGAAAGTAAGCTGTCATGCTGGGAGCAGTCCTCTGGAGAGGTCCATGTGGCCAAGAACTGAAGCCTTTGGCCGGTAGCCAGCAAGAAACTACAGCCTGCCAACAACTTCATTACTGAGTTTAGAAGCAGCTTCAGTAGCCTTGGTGGAGCTCTGAGACGACAGCAGTCTTGGCCAACATTTTGACTACAACCTCGTGAGACATTCAGAACCAGAACTACCCAGCTAAGCCACTCCTGGATTTCTGGTCTTCAAGAACTGTATGATTATAAATGTTTGTTGTTTTAAACCACTAAGTTTGGTAATCTGTTACATAGCAATAATAACTAACACATGGAGGCAATGAAGCATAGTGGCTTTACAATTCCATCTAAGTCTGAATCCCAACTCTGCATGTTATTAACTGTACCTTGAGCAAATTCTGGAAATTCTGTGAGCCTTGGTTTCCACATCTCTTAAATGACGTTGATCACACCTACCTCAGAAAGCAGAGCTGACTGATAGGTGTTGCCCCATGGAGGGCATCCCGCTCTCCCTGCTCCCTTGCGGGCAGGTATGATATGAAGAGATCCCATGGGCTCCAGTAAGTAAAAGGCGGGGCTTACAACCCTGCACCATGTCATCCCGTTTTGGTAGAGCTGCGCAGACAGCCACTACCATGACAAATTTAAAGGTTTGTCTATGGTCTGGAGAGCTTCCAGAAATTCCTAAACCATAAATGTTTTGATGGGAAAGAACAGGATAGAATGTCAAGAGTTTCTTTCCATAATTTGGTCCCACTACTTGGTATTTTCCCCATTCTACATATGAGGAAACTAAGGTACAGAGAAGTTAAGTAACTTGTCCAAGGTCACACAGCTAAGTAGTGGCAGAACCCAGATTCAAACTTGAGCAGTTGGGCTCCAGAGTCTGTGCTGTTAACTCCCAAGCTGTACATGCCTCATTGTCTTCTCATAGCTGAAAACCCATGCTTCTTCTGTCTGGATGTCTGATTACCTTTCCAAGAGGGCAAGAGCAATCTCAGGGTGTTCCTGGACAATCAGCCCAGTGGTGTGATGAGAGACAAGATGATGAGTGGAAGGGGTACCTTTGGAAAAAGACTCAGGTTCAATTCCTGGCTCCTGTGTGCTTCTGGCAAGTTATTTCATCTCTCTGAACCTCAGTTTCCTCATCTGTAAAATGCGAACAGCAATTAAAATACCTTTTGACCATTAGGGGTAACTCAAGGATGACTTATACCCCAAGGAGGGAGGAATTATTCATTCGGAGACTCCATTTTAGCCACTGGCAACTCTAAAGGGCAGAACATTCCTGTGCTATGAGAATGGGTTGCCAGTAGTGATCACCCACCCGTTTCCCCAAGAACAAGGGATTTCCTGGGCCACAACGCTCACAGTGCTAACACTGGGACAGTCCTGGGCAAACAAGGCTAGTTGGTCACCCTCGTTTGAGCCCTGAGCCTTTGAGGGAAATCATCCTTGTAGAACGTGTCCTGTCTCCTCCAGTGGGGCTGATGTGAAGAGAGCAGTATGGATGCAGTGTTTTTTAATAGAAGGTGATTAGGGGTAAGGATCTTAGGCTGAAAGTTCATTCTTTCTTTTCTTTTCTTTCTTTCTTTCTTTCTTTCTTTCTTTCTTTCTTTCTTTCTTTCTTTCTTTGCTAATAGCCTTATTGAGATATAAATCACATATGCAATTTACCCACCTAAAGTGTACAATTCAGAGGATTTGGGTATATTCACACGGTTGTGTAACCATCACACAATGCAAGAACATATTTACCACCTAGAAGAAAAAACACACTCTTTAAGGCATCCCGCCTTCTCTCCCCACTACACCCCAGCCTCAGGGAACCACTAATCTCCTTTCCTCTCTATCTGCCTGTTCTGGACATTTCATATAAAACAGAATCGCACGTGACTGTTTTTATCAGTTTCTTCCACTTAACCTGTTTTCAAGGATCATCTGTGTTGTATAGCGTGTACCAATACTTCATTCCTTTTGATTGCTGAGTAATTTCCATTGTATGGTGAGATCACATTTTGTTTACCCATTCACCAAGTGATGGGTATTTGGCTCATTTCTGCCTTTTGGCTCTCATGAGTACTGCTGCTGCGATCACTCTTGAGCAAGCTTTTGCATAGGTTCCTATTTTCCTTTCTCTTGGGGTGTATACCCAGGAGTGAAATTCCTGGGTCACTCTGGGTTTAACTTTTTGGGGAACTTCCAGACTGTTTCCCAGAGTGGTTGCACCATTTATGTTCTCATCGGCGACATCTGAGGGTTCCAATTTCCCCACGTCCTCACCGCCGCTGGTTATTATCCGTCTGTCTGGTTATAGCCATCCTGTGGGTGTGAGGTGGTGTGATGAGCAAGCTTGTTTCCAGTTGAAATGTGCATGGCAAGCGCATGTGTCATTGAGGCTACTGATGGTCATTTGAGGTGACTGATGGAGTTCATGGAGGTTTAAAGCCCCAGTCTACCCTTGGGTCCTGCCACCAAGTCCGGGCTGCCTTCTTCATTAGAGGAATGCCTGCAGGAGGCAGGTTAGGCCGAGGGGCCTGTGGCCCTTTAGGGAGAGCCCCTCATTTCCCTGGTTTCCCTTTTCCTCGCCCCCATTTCAGGGACTGAGATGAGGGTGTGTGTCCATGGAGAGAAGGAGCTAAAGGGTGGCTTCCCCTTTTTGGTCTTAGGCCACCTGCTCTGAGTCAAAGACTGGTTGTGAGGTGCCCCGATCAGCTCACTGGGAGACTGCAGACAAACTGGGGACAGAAGACCTAAAAATGACAGGTGCACACTGGCGTGGACGTGCTGTCTGTGTCCGGATCAGGCAACACAAGCTGCATGATGTGGGGCTCCCTTTGCACTAACAGTGTCTTAGTTTATGCAGTATTTCAAAATTGGGAAACGTGACCCCAAAATCCAGATTTCTGGCTTTTCTCTAAAACTCGACTGGCTTCGCCACGCTGCTCCCACCTTGTCACGTTGCAGCACTTGGCTGGAGCTGAGCCCCAGTTGCCCCCCGAAGATGGGCATGGGCTGTCTCTGCATCCCCGCTGTCCCCACTGCTCCCTGTTATGTCACACTTGGCCCTCCGCACACGTTGTCACCGGCCTTACCCCTGCCCAGGAGTATTCGTTAGTGCCCAGCTTCCCTCAGCGACCTAATGGGGTAAAGTTAGGCCACAGTCGATGGCAAGACTGGGTTTGTACTTGAGATCCTGGAGTTCCCGCTATCTGTGTCCTCATCATGAATCCAAGCAAGCTGCAGGTGTGGACATCTAATTTCCTATTCACGCTTCTCAAGTGATTTGTACGGACCAAGCGCTGTTCTAAGAGCTTCGCGTGTGTAAACTCATTCAGTCCTCACAGGGACCCAAGAATAATCCCAGTTTACAAGTGAGAAAACTAAGGGTCAGAAATCAAACTCACAATCCATGGGTAATTAGTGGCAGACCAAGGATTGGAACGCAGGGGCAAATGAGGTCATCTTGTGAGCTTGCTCACGATACAGTGCCTGGTCCATTAGGGGCAGTCAGCGGAGGCTGCCGCATGATGAGTCACCTGGCCTTGCCACTGCTCTCCGCTCCCCAGCTGGGCGGCCCTGGCCAGGTGCCCTTCAGGGAAGCTGGGAGTTGGAATAGATGACATATGTGTTTGGAGAGATGATGTCTGATTCTCTTCGGCTCTAACTTGTGGTGAGTCTCTGACAGCTAGCGAGAGAAGAGGGGAGGGAGACGAGAGGGGCATTTGGCAATTTGTGATGCCTGGAAGACTAGCATGTACCCAGTCGCTCACTCCCGAGGGGGTGTTCCCTGTCCTCCCACTTGAGAACTCTGAGAGCTGGGAGTCCGAAGTCCCCCTCCCGGCTCTGAAGAGCCTGGTGGGTATGATTAGTGAAGTCCAGAGCGCATCAGGCTGGGAGGGCACTGTGGCCTCGTTTCTCACCCTCCGTCCCCAGGAGCAACACAGAAGTGGCTGGTAACACACGGCATTGTCCTCACACACAGGGCCTCTTTGTTTCCCCGATACACAGAGAGGAGGCTGTAACAATGGCCTTGAATGGCACTCTGCTCTCCTTTCTCCAATGTTATACTTGGTTTTTTTTCAGTTCTGGAATCAGCTAGACAATTATTTCCTGCAGGAGGTATCAGCTTTTCATCTTTTCCGTCTGCTTCTCTGTCAGTCCTCAGTCCCCAGCTCAGTGGGGACGGAGTGGAGAGCTAGACCCCGAGAGAGCGGGGCCCATCCAAATGTCACCTTTGCAGGAGGCTGGAAGGTGGTGGTACTTCACCTCTCCCCTGCAAGGTGGGACCAGCCCTAGAGGAAGGAGCCAGACCAGGTAAGGGGAGAGATGGGCTGAAAGCTGCTGATGGGGAGCAGGGCCTGGGGGCAATGGCTGAGGGGGATGGTTTCTGTTTTTAAGATGCCCTGTTTGCTAGAGAGCCACTGGCTGCTGATAAACAAACACACAAGCAAAAGCAACTGAGGCCAAGTTAACAGTCTCCCAGTTAGGGAAACACTCAGCCTGTCTGATGCTTATTCAATGCCTCTGATGTCTTGGGGTGACAAAAAACTTTAGGGTCCATGTAGACCTATTGAAAGGACTGTTCCCTTAATGATAGCTGCCATTATTAAGCTCTTACTATATGTACTGCATCTGCATACATATTACCAAATGTATCTTCCCGTGTTGATAGCAGTTATAGCAAGCACTTATACGATGTGTTTTCCGTTCTTGCTTGATTCAAGCCCAGCACTCTGGTCCTAGAGTCTGTGTTTTTCATCACACGCTTCTTATATAATATTCTTTACACTAAATCAAGGTTATTCCAAGGTTTCACTTTGAGAGGCAGTCGTGTGTAATGATAACTATGTGTATCGAGTCCTTTGCCCTCTGACAGGCAGCGTTCCAAGTGTTTTGCCTCTGTGTCCTCATTTATTCCACATAGTAACACTATCGGATGGGTACTTTTGTTACCTCCATTTTGTTGACGAGGCCGTTGAAGTACAGAGAAGTCAAGTCACTCTCCCAGGGTCACACAGCTGTCAAGTGGCAGAGCCTGGATTTGAACTCAGTTCTCTCTGGAGTGTTATGTGGATCTAAAGCCTGCCCAGCCCTGTGGCTGGTTTGGAGTTAGTGTCCTCCTCTGGGTCATGAGTTATAGAGAGTGGCATTTTGTCCCTGGCTTTGTAGAAAATCTGTACTTATGTCATTGGCTTGAGGAATACAGAAGGTCTTAAATGGCTTGTCTATTGTGGTTAGCTTTTGCCTTGCTTGACTGCCCAGTGGAACTGCCCAATGGGGACCGGGAAGGAATTTGGAGTGATAATTGCTCAACAAATGCCATCTTCTACTTTGCCAGAGACTGGGCTCAGTTGCCATATATGTAGGAGGATGTATGTTAAATAAACAGGACTCACAGGGTACAGTCAGGAAGCCAGCTTTATTTTGGCCTGTTCCTGCCCCTCAATTTTTTCTCTGCTGTCCCCAGGATGAAAATTAGGGCAGGGCCATGCCTCTTCTGACTACCTTTCTAGTTCCCACCCTGACTCAGTTCAGTAACAGATTATGTTCGGGTGTGTGCAATAACCCAGCCCTTCAAACTCTGTTCCAAGTGGAGACTCTCTTCCCCCTCCAGCTGGGGCCTGGAGCAGGGAGCGGGAGTACCCGGTGGGTTTCCTGCTTCCCACCTATGCTTCTGTCTGTCTGGCTGAGGAGTCTGACCCCTGGCGGGGACGGGAGGGGAGGAGAGGAGGGGGAGGAGGAGCAGGGAGATGTTACTTGGTTAATCCTGCGGTCATCTGGCTGGGCCCGGTGGCTGTTTACACCTGATTCGTTACCTCTTGACACAATTTTGTAGATACTTCCGAGAACACCCTCTGTCCTTGTCTTCGAGACTTTCTAAACTGCTGGTCCCTAAGACTCTTTCTCCTGTCCCCTAGCGCCTGAGCTATGCTTATTAGTTTGGTGGGGCAGCCAAAACAGACACCACAGACTGGGTGTCTTAAACAACAGAAAGTTCACGGTCCGTGAGTTCGAGCCCCGCATCGGGCTCTGTGCTGACAGCTCAGAGCCTGGAGCCTGTTTCAGATTCTGTGTCTCCCTCTCTCTGACCCTCCCCCATTCATGCTCTGTCTCTCCCTGTCTCAAAAATAAATAAAAAACGTTAAAAAAATTAAAAAAAAAAAACACAACAGAAAGTTCTGGGCGCAGGAAGTCGGAGATCAAGCTGTCGGCAGGCTTGGTTTCTTCTGAGGCCTCTCTTGTCGGTTTGGACATGGCCGTGTTCTTCCTGTTCTTCATGTGGTCTTCCCTTTGTGTCCAAATCTCTTCTTTTTATGAAGACACCAATCAGATTGGATTAGGGTCCACGCTAAAGGCCTCATTTTAACTCAATCACCTCTCTTAAAGCCTTGTCTCCAAATACACTTACATTCTGAGGTACCGGGAGTCTGGGGACACACAATCCAGCCACAACAGGTGCCGTCAGCTTTTGTCCCTGGAGGAGCTTGCACTCCTCCTGGTGGCCCTCTCAGAGAGGATCTACACACCCCCTGAGGTCACCTGTTGCACACCTCTGGCTCATCAGAAATACCCAAAGCCGCCAGGCCCCCCCACTCCAGCTGGCCACCCCATCTCGCTTCACTTGGGGCTTCCAAAGCACGATGCCGACGCTGGACCTCAGAGACGCTCAAGCCCCAGGGATACGGTGCTTTCGAGATCGCTCTTGGGAGGTGGGAGGTGGGAGGTTGGGACGTGGAGCATACCTACTGCTCATTCCAAAATTCCTCCTCTGCGCTCCCACAGTTTCCTCCTCCAGCCCTCCTTGGCGGGCTGGGCATGGTCCAATAAGGGGGAAACTGGTTCCTTTAGTAAGTCCTGCATGACGGGCCACAGCTCCCTTGGAATGTGTCACCTAATGTGTCTTCAGCACAAAGTGAGACTAAAATAGCCTTCCCATCCTGCTACCCCTACGACATCTCATTTAATTTTCATGAAGAACCCTATGGGAAAGATAATAGGGTCCACATCTAGCTGAAGGAGGAGACTCTGGAGCTGAGAATGGTGCAGGAACTCCCCCAAAGTAGGCTCTAGAGTCAGTGGGGGGTGGGAAGCGGAGATCCGTTTTGACCTGCTTTACTGTCCCTTCCTTAGGCCTTCCCCACCAGGCTTCTTAGAGCTTTTGACTGCTGGACTTTGTTCTGTGCTGGGAAGAATTTCCTTCTTAGCAGAATGTTACAAAGGTAAAAAAAAGGTAAAATCCCTGCCTGTGTTCCAGTTTGAATGCAGGGGCTGGTGCCAGGGACAGCAGCAGGCCCAGTGTGAGATGGGCTCCCTGTACCAAAGGGATCTGCTTGAACCCTCCACCCCTCCCCAGCATGACTTGATCCGTGGAGCAATGACATAGCACTGGAATATCTTTCTCTGTGCACCAAAGCAAAATTGCATTCTGAAATCTTATTTTTTTTAGTTTTATTTTTTTAAATTCACATCCAAATTAGTTAGCATATAGTGCAACAGTGATTTCAGGAGTAGATTCCTTAATTCCCTTTACCCATTTAGCCCATCCCCCGTCCCACAACCCCTCCAGTAACCCTCAGTTTGTTCTCCCTATTTATGAGCCTCTTCTGTTTTGTCCCCCTCCCTGTTTTTATTCTTGCTTCCCTTCCCTTATGTTCATCTATTTTGTATCGTAAAGTCCTCATATGAGTGAAGTCATATGAGAGTCTGGGGCCCTGGGGACTGGACGGGGATGTGCCAGGGCTGCAGCTGACTTAGACCAGGAAAGAAAGAGGGAACAATATTTTTTTTTTATCCGCTCAGCAATCATTTAGCGAACACTTATTACGCTTAAGGTTTTTTTGTGGGCACTCTTCCAGGAAGGCACGGGTTATTGAATGGGCCCTGGAAAAAGTGAGGTCTGAGATTCTGTTTGGGTTCTCAGAGGAAGGTGAGGCACTGGAAGGAGAATGTTTCCGGTTGAGGGAAGGGAGGCTTGGAAAAGCATGATGTGATCGGCGACCTGCACTTGGTTTCGAATTATCAGGCATCAAGGGTAGGGGGTGCAGGAGTCAGGCCAGGGCAAAGGAGGAAGGTGGGAGCTGCCAGATTATTACTTGAGGCTGGACAGGGAAGCTGGACCCAGGTGGGGACAGAGCAGGGCTTTAAGCAGAGAGGGAGACTTGTAAGGGGTTGCCTTTTAGAGACAGGGCTCTGATGGGGGCAGGATGGGGGCACACTGGAGCATTAGAGGTGTCAAGATCTAGGGAGTTGGGCAAGGGAGGACGAAGAGCTGGACCAAAGCCCTGGCACCTGGAATGTTCTTCTGGTTTCTGAGTTGGCCCACTTGCCATTCATTACCAAGGTGTGTGTGTGTGTGTGTGTGTGTGTGTGTGTGAAGAGGGCAGCTGGGCTAGGATTGGAGCTGGCTGAAGACGCTTTTTAGCAGGAGGAAGTAGAGCATGGAAGTTGTTCTTTCTTTCAACAAATAGGTACTCGGGGCCATGAGCTGAGAGCTGGGGAGAGGGAAGCAGAGGGGACACATTCCATTCCTCTCAGAGCTCACAGCCCAAGTGAAGGAACAATTCAAATGTAATGTAGCAGAAAGACTGTAAAAGGCAATTGGGGGAGGGCTGGGGAAATTTGGGTACTGGCCAAGCATTTGGCGACATCAGAGAATGATTCATTTCTAAAAGTGTGATTATGGTGTTGTATTTTAGGTGGGAGAATACTTCTCAGCTTTCTTCCTTTTTTGGAGGTGCAAGTTGAATTGTTTAGGGGTGAAAGTTCAAGATGTCCATAATTTACTTGGAAATAAAATAAGGACACAAACAAAGAGAGAGAAAATATGGTAAAATGTTACCAGTTGTTGTGAGTGTATGAGAGTTCATGGTACTGTTATACATGATTATTTCCTTGGCTTTTGGTTTTTTCGTGTGAAAACTTTCAAAATAAAAATTTAAAAATACAAAGTAGCAAGTGTGTTGATGGGGAGTAAGGGTGCTGGGGGAACACAAAAGAGGGCCCTTAATTGGAATTGGATGGGTGAGAAAAGCTTCCCAAAGAAAATAGCATCTAAGAGTGGAGAGATGGAACGGTTGATGGACAGGGGGATAGGGAAGCACTTTGGGGAGAATGTAAGAGGCAGCATGTGTGAATGCTTGGTAGCCGGTTTTGTTAGATGAACAACAAAAAAAGACATTCAATGTGACTGTAGAATGTGAGTCAAGGAGTTACCAAGAGGTGAGAAGGGAAGGTGTCATGAGGTGTGTGTGCATAAGTTTGGACTTTGAGCTGACATTAGCGTAAGCAGGGGGTGCATTTCAGAGAGGTGACGCTACTGTGTATTGAGCTGTTGGGTCTGGCAGCCATTGTTGGAAGCACTTCACCCGTCTTAGTTCACTTAATCCTCACTGACTTCCAGGCACCTAGAAATCAGCACCTCTATTTTACAGATTAAGACAAACTGAGGCCCAGAACAGCTAAGTAGCTGCTGAAGGTCACAAATATGGAAGATCCAGGATGGGAACCCAGGCAGCCTGGCTCCAGAGCATGCTTTCAACCCACTAGGCCACCCCACCTCTCAGGGCCAGGCTGTTCTCTGCAGAGAAAGAGTTGGAGGAGAGCAGGACTCGAGGCAGGGAGACCACTTAGGAGGCAGTTGCGCAAGCCCAGACGAGTGGCGAAGGTGACTTGCACTGATAGAGTAACCGTGGAGACGGAGGAAATGGACAGGACAGAGCTATTCGGGAGCGAAGTCGACAGGACTTGGTGATCAAACGGTTGTGTGCAGGGGGGGTCAAAGATGGCGTCCAGCCCACACCCCACCGAGAACCTGCCCCACTTTGGCATGACACCGGGGACCTGGTCAGAGTGGAGCTATCCTCTTCCCAGCACACGGAGAGGGTTAGCAGATCCTTAAGATCACCTCCATCTGTGAGGGGCAGCCTACTGGCCATCCGACTCACATTTCTCTTGTCCTGGCCTCTGCTAATTTTGTCACCTGCCACTGCTGTAATCTGTAGGTCATTCCCGGACCCTAAGTTTCCTGGCACAGTTAGGCCACAGCCCCTGGTAGCTTTCCTAAGTGCCTCCTAGCCCACCCAGCACAGCGTTGGCTGCGAATGACACAAGAAGGATGCCTGGGCTGTTTCACCAGGAGCCCTTGATCCTTGGGCCCCCTTCACAGGGCTCAGCTGGGACGACAAATTAAACAAATATTGAAAAACAATAAAAAGAAAAACACTTGGCCGTGTCCTTCTAATGCTTATTGATTTTTAAGATCTTCTCAGGCATGAAAACAAGATTCACCGCTGTCATCTTGCCATTGGATTCCTGTTAGTTGCAAGAGTGGCTTATCGATCAGGGTGGGGGTACCCAGCAGGGCCAGTATGGGCCTGTCCCCTGTCCAGGTCATCAACCCCAGAGACGGAGCTCAGCTTGGAGGGAATGGTACCCACTCCAAGTGAAGGGCATTATGGCCTGGGAGGGGCCTCATGGCATCTGGAAAGCCACTGAGGCCACTTTCGGGTTCATGCCAATCTCTGGGGGCCTTGTTGTTTTCCCTTGCAAAAGGCCCCAAGAATTCAAGGTTATTTTATATGTGTACGTCAAAAATGACACGACTACCGCATGAATTCATGCATAGAGAACACGGGTCTGCAGAGTAAAACATGAGCACTTCTGTAGATACTGCCCCCCCATGTCTCTCTCCCGGGGAATTGCTCCTTTGACAGTAAATATTTATTTGGCCGCTGCTGTGTGTACGTCCAGTTCTAGGTGTTGGCAATACAGCAGCGCACAAAATGAAAAAATCCCTGCTCTCCCGGGAGCTTACGTTCCAGGGAACACTGTGAGGGGCTTTGGGTGCAGGCTTCCTGTCTACGTCTGTGTCTTACCTGTGCCCTGAGTTCATGTTGTGCACATGATTCTGTGAGTGGCTTCTTCACCAACAGTGTGCCTTGCAGCCCATTCCATGTTAGCCTAAATGGACCTGCCTCATCTTTGATAGCTATTTAATGGTCTTCTGCAGGATAATCCTTTGCAGATAGGCACACGGGTCGTTCTAATATTTTTCGCCAATAGGGCTGCAGCAAACTTTCTTCCACATATGCTGTTGTAGACGTGAGAGTCTGCGCACGTACTGTGTAACCACTGGCAAGTTAATGAACCTCTCTGTGCCTCCGTTTCTTCATGTATAAACCGAAGGTAATAACAGTGCCTCCCTCTGTTCATGAAGGAAGTGCAAACCACAGAGAGGTGCCATTTCACTCCCGCCAGGATGTCTATAATCAAAAAGACATATAATAGCGAGTGTTGACAGGAGAAGATAGGAAGAAATTGGAACCTTTGTGTACTGCGGATGGGAATGTAAAATGGTGCAGCCGCTTTGGGAAAAAGTTTGGCAGCTCCGAGAAGGTAAAGCAGACAATTACACCGTAGGACCCAAACAATTCTACTGTAATGCAGATACACACATGGCCATACAAAAAGTTGCATGCAAGTATTCATAGCAGCCAAAAGGTAGAAACAACCCAAATTCCCACTAACTGATGAATGGATAGACAAGATGTGATATATCTATTCATTGAATGTTATTTGGCATTAAAAAGACATGAAATGCAACATGAGCGAGTCTTGAAAGCATGCTAACTGAAGGAAGCCAGTTACAAAAGAGCACATTGTATATTTCACTGATAGGAAATGTCCAGAAGAGGCAGATGTACAGAGACGGAAAGTAGTCTGATGGTTGCCAGGGGGCTGAGGGGTTGAGGCAATGGAGAATGACTCCTAACAGGTACAGGGTTTCTTTTTGGAGTGATGAAAATGTTCTAAAATTATAATAATGGCTGCACAACTCTATGAATATGCTAAAAAGTATTAAACTGTACGTTTTATTTTATGTTTATTTTTGAGAGACAGAGAGAGAGAGAGAGAGTGCGTGCGCATGAGTGGGGGAGGGGCAGAGAGAGAGAGAGAGAGAGAGAGAGAGAGGGAGACACAGAATCTGAAACAGGCTCCAGGCTCTGAGCGGTCAGCACAGAGCCGAGGCGGGACTCAAACTCGGGAATGGCAAGATTGTGACCTAGGCCTAAATCAGACGCTTAACCGACTGAGCCACCCAGGCATCCCTGAACGGTACGTTTTAAGTGGGTAAATTGTATGGCATATGAATCGTATCTCAATAGAGCTGTTATTTAAAAATAATGACAATAATAATACCTCCCTTGTAGCTTGTAAGGATGAACTGAGACGGCGTAAGAATGCGTAGAATGGTACCTGGCATCCGGAAGCTCTAAGGGTCCACCCTTCTGTTGTTGCTTCTGGAGAATGGGTTCCCAGAAACAGAACTGTTGAGCATTTTTTTAATTTTAATTTTTTAGTTTTCCAAGATTGCAAAGTTGCCCTCTTCAAAGCGGTCTTCACCCGTCCACTCTCAGAAGCAGTGTGCGAGTGCCCGTTTTTCTCTTTTCTTCTTCTTTTCAAAGAAGCCACCACCGGAGGGGGGTGGGGGAAGGGCTGGAAGAATACATATCAGTTTTAACTCTGGTTTTCTTCAGGTGTTGGGATCATGTGTGGATTTTCTTTTCTTTTCCCATATTGTTTGTCTGAATTTTCTCATATTTTCAAAAACAGAACATGAAAATGGCATGATTTCCTTCTTTTCATGGCTGAGTAATATTCCACTGATTTATATCCCACATCTTCTTTATCCCCTCGTCTACAGAAGGACACAAGGGTTGTTTCCACATCTTGGCTATTGTAAATAATGCTGCAATGAACATAGGGGCACGTATATTTTTTCGAACTAGTGTTTTTGTTTTCTTTGGGTAAATATCGAGTAGTGGAATTCTGAGTCATATGTTAATTCTTTTTTTAAGTTTTTGAGGAACCTCCAGACTGTTTTCCACAGTGGCTGCACCAGTTCGCAATCCCAATAGTGCATGAGTGTCCCCCTTTCTCCACATCCTCACCAACACTTGTTGTTTCTTGTGTTTTTTATTTTAGCCATTCTGACAGGCGTTAAGTGAGATCTCACTGTGGTTTTAATTTGCATTTACCTGATGATTTGTGATCTTTTCATGGATGGACCTAAGGGGATATATCATGCTAAGTGAAATAAATCAATCAGAAAAAGACAAATAGCATATGATTTCACTCATGTGGAAGTTAAGAAAGAAAACAAATGAACAAGTAAATATTAAAAACAGGCAAAAAAACCCAGACTCTTAAATACATAGGACAAATTTGTGGTTGCCAGAGGGACAGTGGATATGGGGATGTGTGAAATAAATAAAGGGTATTAAGAGTGCACTTACCATGATGAGCACTGAGAAATGTACAGACTTGTGGAATCATTATATTGTACACCTGTAAAATATAACACTGTGTGTTAATTATACACGAATAAATATTTGTGTTGAGTTTTTATTTTTAAGTAATCTCTACACTCAATGTGGGGCTCGACCCACAACCCCAAGATCAAGACTTGCATGGTCTACCAACTGAGCCAAGCAGGAGCCCCCCAAAATATTTTTTATTATATATATATATATATATATATATATATATATATATATATAAATTTTAGAGAGACAGAGTGCGAGTGGCAGAGAGGCAAAAGGAGAGACAGAGATTATCTTAAGCAGTCTCCACGCTCAGCGTGGAGCCCAATGCAGGGCTCAAACCCAAGAACCATGAGATCTTGGCCTGAGCCCAAATCAAGAGTTGGACGTTTAACTGACTGAGCCACCAGGCTCCCCAAAAAACATTTTTTAATTTACAAATCCGGAACAGGTAATAATTATAAAACATTTTTAAAGTAAAAGTATGTTCTATCTCCCTTTCAGCCTCAGACTTTTGCCCTTTGCAGGCTTTAGTGGTTAAGATGGGAGACCTTATACTCATCCACCCTAAAAAGACACAGCTCCTTCCCATTGGGAAGGTTTTGTTGCAACAGCCAGAGGACAGTAACACAGGGAAGTATAGAAATGGCAGTGATTAGCCCAGGCCTGCGCTTTCTCGGTTGATGGTACCAAAAAAAACATACCTGTGGGTCGTTTGCACCCTTACCAGACACTGGACACCAAAGTTTGCAAATACCTCATATGCCTTGTCATTGAACCCTCACAAAGATCCTATGGCATCGGGACCGTTGCAAAAAAAGGAGTTAGAGAAATTAAGCGATTGCCCAAACGCACTGCTAGTAAATGGTAGATATGGGGAAAGATGCCTTTAGTAGTGAGTTAAGTGAGTCACACACCTGGATCTTTTATTACCTCATTTAGAAGTAAGGATGCCTTTTTTATTTATTTGAACTTGTATAGACAGAAAAATGAATAGCTCAATAAAGGCTTAAGTTAAAACTTGTTTTTAACTTAAAAAAAACAATTAAAAAAATAATAAAAGTAAGGATGCAGTTAAGGCAACCTTCAGGGGAGGCAGGTTCAGTAGTCTGGTGATGTCCTTAGGACACCTGTCCTTTCCAAGTCTCTCTCTGCCATCTTCCTGTTGTTTTCATCTTCAGGGAGAAATAGGGCAGTAGAAGGAATATCTAGACAGAGCAGGGTTCAGAGAGAGAGAGAGAGAGAGAGAGTCAGTTTCTTTTTGGGGCTTTCTTTTTAGAGTGAAGTAACTTTTTCCAGAAGCCCATCCCCACTCCTTCCAGCAAGCTTTTCCCACAGGAACAATCTGTCTCATAAGCTGACCCTAGGTCACTTATCTGTCCCTGAGCCAAGCACGGCCAAAGGGAATGGAATTACCTCTTGACCAATTTGGCCTATCCCCCGGAGTTTGTGTCGGGTGGGTCATTGTTCCTTGAGGAAGGGAGGCCCCTGAGCAAAATTAGGAGTGTGTTTGGAAGGGAAAAGGGTAAGTGGATGTTGAAGAGTTCGGTGGAGGACCCAACAGTATCCAACATATGGAGAGACTTACGTTGTCGAAGTCGAGAGTGTCTATTTCTAGTTACCGCACTGCTCTGCATGGTGGCCAATGCTTCCATGGCTAGAAATTGGTTTTTTAAAGCTGAAGCTTATAAATCACCCACATCTGCCCCTTCTCTCTGCCTGAAGGTCCCATCCTCTATGATGGGAGGCTTGGAAGTTTGATTTAGGGCAGATCGCTGGGAGTGAAGTAGTGGGTTTTTTAAATATCCCAGAGGCAACCAGGTAATTTCCATCTTGGGGATCTCTAGCCTGGGACACTGTCACTTCACATTCCCATTGGGGCTGTCAGGAAAGGTCTCCTCTTGGCAGCTTCCGGGACTGACTTCATCAATAGGACTGTGTCAGTTTGTGGATTTAGAGGGTTTTGGGAAGAGGTACTTGGCCTCCCTTCATGGGAATCATATTTTTAGCTAATGTGATAGATTGGAGTATTAGTCAGCAATTTTTCATTCACTTCCCTTGCAGCTTAGGACACAGTATATTTCTGACTTTGGGCTTGGTCATTGACACGTTTTAGCCAGTGGAAGATGAATGGATGTGACTCTCGCAGAGGCTTTAAACAGCGTGTGCACTGCTCGGCTTCCCTTGTGTAACTACCATGAGAAGAGCACACTTTGGATAGCCACTGCCCCTTCTCTCTGGCCTCCAACGATGAGCCACATGGAGCAGACCCGAACTCAGACTGAAGCAGAGTTGCCCTAGCCAACCTGCAGACCTGTGTGCAGGAAAAATTAATGCTTGTTTTCATAAGCCTCACACCTTTATTCCGGAGCCGTGCTGCAGCCAAGCTGACTGCTACGAGGGGTATTTCTGAATGCTGCCCGAAGGGTCTGGAGGGTGTGGCACACACGTAGGACAGGCTGTGAGAACATGTCCCAACAAAGCACCTCCTGGAATAGCATGTGTTGGATATAGCTCAGGGAGAGAATGAACTGGAGATATTTGGGTAAGCTTCTTGGAACAGCCCAAATTCTAAGAACTTTTATAAACTGTTCTCTGGCCCCTTCTCAACAAAATAACTTCATGGCCAAGAAATTGCTAAACCACGTGTTTCATCATCAGTGTTCAAATATAGTAGAATGTAGAGGAAAGAGTGCTGGACATTGTGTGGTTCTGCACCACAGTTCAGCTCATGTGTAGTCCATGACTTTGGGTAAGTCATTGAATCCCTTGCTGTCCTCACCTGCAAGCTGGGGGTGGTTATAAGAATAAAATGATCATGCACATCTATGGTTTTCAAATTGTACTTCTAGTGGGTGAATTTTTTCTAACAAAATCAATATACAAAACTAATAACTGTTTTTAACTATTTATTATTTGGCACCAAGTTTTTCATTGTCGGCAGAACCTGCTGGGTTCTAAGAGCCCTTAGGAGTCCCCACAACCCAGTTTGAAAACAACTTATATAGTGAAACCTCTCTACAAAAGTCCATGGCAGTGGTAGTCGTGATGGTGGTGGTGATGGCATATGATTCCAGTCTCCCAAAAGGTTTCCCTGCTGTCTCTTCCTCCCAGATTTCTCCCACTGACTGTAATCTGAAATCCAAAATGAAAGATTTGTGTGTGTGTGTGTATGTGTGTTTTGACACACTTTGAAGCTTGAAGGGATGAAGAGACTCAACCACCCTCAACAAATCAACCATAATTACAACATAGTCACTGCTGCAGTGACTCAGTGTCTATGCAATCACCTGTGGTTATCCCTCTAGTCACATGGCTGTTTTTCAACCCCGTGTCGCTATTTGAGCAAAGTCAACCTGACCTGGAAATCTGTTGCGTCCTCTCAGAGGAACACACGTTCATCCTGTGGCTCCATATAATGCTGGGCTTCTTTATTCTCACATGCTGCAAATTGTGCCCCATGTTACTCTGTACCCAAGGACATGTTCAGCTTACAAGCCTGTCTGACAGTGTAATAAGTGAAATTGGTTGTTACAAAAATAGATCTTACCCTTAGATCATAATTTGTCAGCACACCTGTCAAGGGCTTCTGTGTGTCCAGCCTGTTGCTTCAGAACCACTGCCTTAAGGATATTTCTTCTTTTAAACTCACTTCCCTGGGCCCTATCAGCCATTCACATTTTAATAAGAAATCAGTTCCTCAGATTCATGCTCAGGCGTATTAGATGAGTATGGAGTACAGTGTCCTAGTTTGGGTCCCCCAGAGGCAGACCCTGAGACAAGGATTCACATGCAAGTAGTTTACTTGCAAGGTGAAGGAAGCACTATTACAAGAGAAGGGAATTGAAGTGAGCAAGGGAAAGCAACCAGTAATGGGTTTGTTGTCATTCAAACTACTGTGTGGGTGACTGAAGACAAATCCCACTAGGAAACCCATGGAACACACATCTTACAGTTATTCCTCCCAAAAGGAAAGGGAGCCGGGGCATTTACACACCAACTTCGTTGGTTTCTGGGTAAGAATTGCTCCCAGAGCACTAATTTCCTGACTTTTCCAGCCATATGCATGAGGAGAGTGCACCCTGGTGGCCAGAAAATGTCCTTAGGTAAAGAGATGCATCTAAATGCTAAGGCTTGCACACAAGCTTGCCGGCTACAGTCCACCCCTTGTGCCATTCAGATCTACCCCTGTCATCGTTCAAGTTCTTTCTGTTCTGTCACTGATTCTTCAAGATGATGGCCAGTCATACTTCCTTTAAAGTAAACTAAAAGACTAAAAACAGAAAATCTGTGGGACAAATTCCCATGCTAAGGGAACTGAGGTCCTCACTGCTACAGGTGTTCCTGTGGCCACAAATCATCATCATCCACTCTTGCCCTTCTACCCTATTCTCTTTCCCCTCATCCCCACTGGCACTTCCGTTGCTCAAAGTTGCTTGTACATTAAGGCAATCCAGACCTCCATCCTTGAAGGATCTGAGCCTTGGATTATTTTGTCTTTGACAAGCTGTGGTTACTGCAGTTGCCCATTCACAGTTATCACTGCACATGGAAGCACCACAGGGTGCTTCCCCTCTCTGAGTTCTGGACATACTTCTCCCTCCCTTTTCTAGGTTCCTTATAATAATTGAGATTGACAGCTTTGCTAGACAGCTTTGACTGCGTTCGTTGCACGCTGGCTTACTAGCAGTTAGGTACCCCAAATGGCCAGGCATCAGCTATAGTTTTGGTTTAGTGTGCCTTTTATTGTGTCCCGGGTAGAAACATTCTCTTCCCCTTGCACCAGGACCTAGCATATCCTGAAGTTGGGAGAATGAGAAGTACAAATTCTCTAAGTGGGTCACTGGGAATGATGGTGAGAGAAGCTACTTCTACTTCAACTCCTTGGTATCCAAACCCATGTAGCCCAAGGGACTGGAGACACAGCACCATATGGTGACCAATGGTTAAAAGTATACGCTACATCTTAAAGCACCTCACTCCGCAAAGGGTCATCTCCCGAGTTATATCTTACCTGCATTTTTATGAAGTCATTCTAATCGTACATTAGGCAAACAGCTTCTGGGTGATGTGGTATGAAGTGGAACCAGTAGATCCCATGGTTCTTATGATACATTCTTTGCTATAAAATGAGTCTTTTGGCAAGGCAATGTCCTGCAGATCCATGACAATAAATCAGACATTCTGCGAGCCCTCAGACAGTAGAGCTAGCTGAGGCACTGCAGCCAGGAAAGGCAAATCCATACCTGGAATACATGGTCAATTCCAGTACCCCTGCCCTATCAGGACCTTGACTTGAGCATTGGAGACTTGCCGGGGCTATGAATTTCACATGCTTTGCAAGTTTGCTGTTTACACAGTCAGATCCTGTGCTTGTTTTTAAGCACATCTGCTGTCTGGCTACAGGAGAGCTCTTTTTAAGGGCTTTTATGAGGGCTTTCTGGCTTTTACACCGTAACTTGAGCTGATAGTTGGATGATTTTAGCCTCTCATTCTCTTTCAGTGTTCCTGCTGCACTTAACCTCTAAGCAACCAACCCACCCCACAGTCCTTATAATCACCACCCCTCCCTTTAAAAAAAAAAAAAAAGGCTTCATACCCAATGTGGAGCCCAACACAGGGCTTGAACTCACCACCCTGAGATCAAGACCTGAGCTGAGATCGAGAGTTGGATGCTCAACCAGCTGAGCCATCCAGAGGTCTCAATAATTACGGTTGATCTCCCGTATACTGCCAATCTTATTGCATTCTTCTTCCCCTGTGTCCCAATCCAATTCTAAGACTACCCACAGTCTTAGTTCTTGTGATGCTAACAGACCTCACCTGACACCAGCAGCTGGTCCTTGTTGCCATCTGTGACGCAATTTCCAGAGACACTGCTTCTTAGAAGAACTTCTGGTACCAAGAAGACCTTGAAACAAGGATTTCAGTGCCCATAGTTCACGTAGAAAATGAAGGAAACACGAGCAGGGAGTGAGGAAGTGAGACAAGCAAAGGAAGGCCAGTAAATGTCATATTATCAAGCAAGTTACCACAATGAGCCTAATCCCTGCTGGGGGACACTGGAAAACAGCATACAATGCAATCCTTAGACTTATCCCGCCTGAGTGGCAAGGGAGCTGGGTTACTTATTTATACCAGCTTTGGTCAGTTGTTGGTTGAAGGCCGCCCAGCAGTCGTGGTGGTGGGGTTAACTACTGAGCCCTTCCAGCCTACCTTGCGCATGTGCAAGTTTGAACTCTGGTAGCTGGAGAAAGCCCTTAGGTAAAAGGATGCAGATGCTGGGCACTGCAAACCAGACCAGCGCGTCCTGAAATGTTACCACCCAAGAGAATGTGGGGAGGACACCAACAATATCAATAACAGGCTTGCGGTGGGGGGGGGGGGGGGAGGGGGGTGGCGCGGGAAGACAGCTTGAGAATGTGGCACGGCAAGGTTGGTAGGACAAATCAAAGAGCACCCAGATTGTCCTCGTTCTCATTTTTTAGTGCTAGTCTCATTCCAAGGGGTGGCTGCTTGCCACAGCTGTTTTTAGCAAAAACAGGAATAGGAGGAGGAATAGGAGAAGGAATAGGAGAAGAAACACATATCATTCCTTGGTGACAAATCTAGCACTGACATGGCATGTTCACAGCTGCAGGCATGCATGTCTGACTCGGATGGGGGAGGGCTGGGGCAGCGAATGTCTTAGGGGAGAGGACAATTGCTTAGCCCCTGATGGGCCCAGTCAGAGAGGCAAAGTCCTCCCTACCTGGCCCTCTCTTGAGTTGGTAGGCTAGGCTCGGTTGAATTTTATATTACCTCAATGAACCCCTAGAAGTTATCGTTTTAAAAAATACTCCCTGTATAGATCACCTCGTTCAGGATGTCACGTTCTCTCTGGGCTAAAGAGAAATGGAATATTTGGGGAAAGATAGACATGGCAGTTTCTCCTGGCAGAGAAAGGTCTTCTTACAGTGGGGCTTTCGCTGAGTGTGTTTTACTTCCTTGCTCTGATAGATCGCAGTGGTGGAGAGTGTTGGAATTTGGGGAAACCCATCAACCTCCTTCCTCACTGAGTTCTAACCAGTTTAAGTGTAGACACAAGGAGTCAAAGCACCAACTTATGAATACCAAAAGGCTGGAGATGATCTGGATGTCCATTAATAGGTGAAAAGGGTAAATAAACACAGTAGAACCATAAAATGGAGCACTATGCGGCTAAAAAAGGGAACGAATATGCTCTGAGTAGTCACAGGAAAGAACTCAAAAAAATGGCAAGAAATGAGGGAGGCTAACGTAAGTGTGCAGTGTCCTATGTATATGTAAAGTTTGGAAGGAATCACGAGAAAATCCTAGTAGGTTGAGCTTGGGGGATGGGCACGGGGCAAGTAGGGGCCTGGGTGGGAGGCAGGCTTTTCGCTGAACATCATTTTGGGAAAACATGTACATTATTATCTGCATGTGGCTAGAGACCTAGAAAATGACTCAGAAGGGGAGGACTTAGACGGATGGATTAAAACAGTTGTTTTGCCCCTCCTCGTAAGTCACCTGGCTGTCTCTTGTCATGACTTTGGCAAAGGGAGAAGGAAAGAGTGGTGAGTGGGAAAATACGAGAAGGTACAAGAGAGAGAGGGGGAACGGGGGTGTACTTTTCATGAAGGTGGAGAGTTACAGTCTGCCCCTGTTGAGACCGGGCCGGGGGTGTGCTCCCCACATCTCAGCTCACTGGCTAGGCCTTACGCTGAGTAGGTGCTCAGAAATACAGCTGCGAGGGTCTGAGCTCGCCAGGACCCTGAATAATCTGTTGGCATAGCACTTTGTTGCCACCCACTTGGGAGGCAGTGCAGGGTGATGGTGAAGAGCGTGGGATCCAGCGGTCAGAATAAAACTGTGTTCTCGGCTCTGCCACTAGGTAGATGTGTGGGCGCGAGTGTCTAATCCATCCCTACCTCGCTTGTAAAACAAGAAAAGTACGCGCCCCCACCTCCCTGTTATGAAGACTCACACACAGAGTGCATGGGATGGCACCTGGCACATTATCGGTGCTCAAGAGCTTCTGGTGTTTATTTCTGCCAGTTTAGTCACTTATTTTGCGGAAAGTAGCACAGGTCCTGACTCTGCACGTAAGACTGAACAGAGTCTACACTTTCTGGCGGGGGCAGGGCGCCCCTCCCCGACCTCACTGGCTGATGCTTCCCGACAAGCAGTCGCCTGTCCTCTCCAGAGTCGGAGGGCCTGGTGTGGGGCTCTCCAGAAGAGCTACCTGCTGGCAGATGTGCCCTCTAGGATGCCAGAGGTGACGCCAGATGTTGACATGCAGCTGTGCTCACAGAGCACCCTATCAGTGTTTATTCCCTGTATAATTGCCAAGTAAATGGCTTAATGTTATTGTGGAAATGACTCTAAAAGTTAATGGTTCCTCTAATAGGAGAACCTTCTTCCCTCCTCCCATTTCCCAACTGCACCGGGTCCTCAGTTCTCAGCCTTTTTTCTGTCTCCTGGAAAGGAGCGATGGACTGGACTACATCCTAGGTGAGAAATTTATTTGGAGCTCTGGTTGTGATGATTGGGTCTTAGTTGGGGCAAGAAGAAGGTGTTAGCCGTGCTGCTGGAGGGATCCCTCGATTAATTTTGTTATGTTTTTACCCCGCCTTGTGAAAGAAGTTTTAAGCCACAGCAATGTCCAAGGTTCAAAGAGTTAAGTGTGTTTCAGGTTTTAAAAATGTTTCATACTTCGCGGCTAGTTTTGTCCTGGTCCCCATGTTCTGGTCAGAGGCAAGCTTTGCTTTGTTGTGTTGCCAAATACAGTCTCTTTTTGAAGCAGCAGGTGAGCCGATGACAGACAAACCTGCCCCTTGGACGTGATCAGGCAGAGAAAGCTGTGCTCAGAGCAGAGCAGAGCAGAGCCTGGGGACCAGACATCTGGCTTGTCGGCTTCACCTCATCCCCAGTGCCTTTCCTGTATGAAGAATCCAAACACGTCAAAATAGGGGCCCAGCAGCAGCCAAGCGCCATTGACCTTACCTACAATGCCAATGAAACGTACCTCGAGGAAGAATACTAGATAGAGTATGGACACTCTGGCCAACTCAGCAACTAGAGATTGGGGGGTAGGGCCCCGCAATTCCTGTCATTCTCCTCCGTGCACTACACTCCAGGCAGCGTGCCCAAGGTGGTTTAGTGCAGTGGTCCAGATCATGGGCTCGGAAATGGGTCTGCCTGAGTTCAAGTCCCAGCTGTGCTGCCTACTAGCAGTTGAGTGGTTTTGGCTCAATCACTTGACTCCTCTGTGCCTCAATTTCTCTTCTGTAAAATGGCAATCATAATAGCAGCTACTCCGTGGGGTTGCGGTGAGGGTAAATGACTTAACGTGGGTCAAGTGCCTGTTTCATAGTAAGTGATAGAGAAGTTTGGTCTCAAACACTCTGTGATGAGTCTTTTTTTTTTTTTTTTCTTTTCCTGTTTAGTACTTGGCACTAAAGAGTACTTAATTCGGTTGAACCGTGTGGTTGGCAAGAAGGAACAGAAATAATCTCCCTGTAAATGACTTACGGTGGACGTCACTGGGCCCCTTGGGCTTGGGCTTTTGCGTCCGCAGGAGCAGTCTCTGTTTTGGCCTTGCAATAGTCCTGATCTTGGCACCTCACTAAGTTACCCCAGAAGAATCTCCTTACACATCAGTGAGCAAGGTGGACTTTTCTGACAGTATTCTGGTGAGGTGAGGAGGGGCTGAGGGGAGGGATATCGCGGTGCACAGACACGCACACACTTGGGCACACACACCACCGTAAACAACTTTCACGTCTCCTTTAGGATTTCTTCCCTCTAAAGTCCCCGCTTGGCTACACTTTGGTGATTTCTGTCGGTGCCCTTTTCCCCACACCAGCCTCCAGTGTTGTTCTCCTCTCTCTGCCTCTGGGGAACTTTAAGTTCCTGACTCTTTGTAGGAAGCAGAGCTGTTTGGCCCTGCCCCAGCGTCAGCACACACCCTCTCAGATACACGATGGCCCAACATCGCCAACTTGATTCATTTGACGTATCAAGATGGCGCATCAAAGCACTTTGCACACATCCCAATGCCCAGACCCATGTTGAGTCCCTCCTGCTCTGTTATTTACTAACTCCGTGATGCTGGGTAAGTTACTCAACTTCTCTGAGGCCCAGGTGACTCATCTGCAAAATGAAGGTAACGATGGGCCTTCAGGGGCTGTTGTGAACAAAGTGAAATCATGCCTGCAAAACACAGAACAGTGCCTGGTGGTTCATAGTCGTGCAACCTATGCTTTTGGAATAAATAATAGCCTCATCTCTCAGAAAACCTAAGTGGGATTTCTCCCAGCAAAAGATGGGTATCTATAACTTTTTATGAGATGTGTATAAGGCACGACGGGACATAAAAGAATAAACACGTGGGTCTAACCAGATGACGCTGGGAAATTTTGCAGGCTACTTCATCACTCTGCACATTACTTTCCTCCATTGTAAAATGGGGATAATAATAATACCTATTTATATGGCTGTTGGGAGCATTAAATGAGATAATGCATGTAAAAATAGAGCCTCGTCCAATTTAAAAGTTTAGAAAACTGTAGCTATTACTATTAAAAGTTTATGCCTTGAATTGAACTTCTAGGATAGGGAGATATATCTGTCTCCTTCCCTGGCATAAAATTCAAATTTGCAAAGTTCAGATGTATTCAGGAAATCCCAGTGCTATTTAACTGAATGCTTTAGTCAAGACAGAAATTGATTAATTCAAGCAGATAGCTTTGGCTTTAGAAATTTTAAATCACTATGCAATTCATAAACTTACTAATGGGTCTCTCTTGATATTTCATTTTGGAGATCTCAAATTCTTTCTGGTCTGTTAGCTTTGTAGTAGTTTCCTTTCATCGGCTACACATTAAGAATTAATTTGGGGTACGAGCTAATAGCTCAGTAGTTCTGACCGGTGTTCCCTTTGATTTTGTGTAAACTGTGAGCAATTGGCCATATTCCACGAGCCACTAGACGGAATATGCATGAGCAGAGTTTAGTGTTGGGATCAAATAAGGCTTGCAACAAACTTAATGTGATGTTGTAAAGGATATGCAAAATCAATATTACGCCGTGGGGTAATTAGACATAAATGCAGTTCACACAGATGACTGTGGTTACCTTGCTCCCAGACAAGTCCTTCCGGGATTAGCTACCAGAGGAAGAGGATGGGTTTGGAGCAGAAAGCAACTTTGGGACCCCTCGGAATTCTTCTGAACGCAGAGCATCCAGATGGCTGTCCTTTGGGATAGGACCTGGGTGACCAGGAAGCTTGTTGAATGGTGAATGCAACCTCATCCTCGTCCTTATAGGGGTTTGGCTGCAAGGAAAGTTTATTAGGCTAGGCCAGGGGACAGTAAACTTTTTCTGTGAAGAGCCAGATAATAAATACTGTAGGCACTGAGGGTCATATGGTCTGTGTTGCAATGGTTCAACTCTGCCATTGTAGTGCAAAAGCAGCCATAGTATATTGATAAACTAACAGATCTGGTTATGTTTCAAGAAAACTATTTATTTATTTGTTTGTTTGTTTGTTTTTAATGTTTATTTTTTGAGAAAGAAAGAGACAGAGCATGAGTGGGGGAGAGGCACAGAGAGGGAGACACAGAATCTGAAACAGGCTCTAGGCTCTGAGCTGTCAGCACAAAGTCTGATGTGGGGCTCGATCTCATGAATGTGAGATCATGATCTGAGCCGAAGTCAGACACTTAACCCCAACTGAGTCACCCAGCTGCCCCTTAATAAAACTTTATTTAAAGAAACAGGTGACGGGCTGGATTTAGCCCATAGGCTGTAGTTCATGGAGTCCTGGTCTAGGCCAAGGTTCTGAATGGGAAACTGGAGAAGAGTATCAAAACCACCACTTCCTTGAGGCAGGCTAGCATCTGGGTTGATGGATGAAATAGGGGTGTGGGCAATTGGGGCTGGGGGAAACTTCAAAACCTGTTTTCTTTTCCCTTCCTTTATAGGGTTTGCCTATCCTAATGTAAGCAATTGGCTAGAGAGGTGGTACAGAATGGGTAAGAGTGTGGGAACTTACCGGGATCAGGTTTAAACCCTGTCCTGATTTAGCTGTGTGACCTTGGTTTATTTTTACCCCTCAGAGCCCATCTGTAAAACCGGGATGATAAAACCCATCTCATAAAGTTATGAGGATTAAATGAACTGTGTTTTGTAAAGTGCTTAGCACACACTAAATAGCCGATGTAGTATATCTGAACACCGTATTTTATGGGCAACTTAAGGAAGCTTCAAGAGTCGTTTTGCCTTTGGGGAATTTTCTTCCACCTCTCATACAGACTTTATTATTATTATTTTTTACTTTATTTATTTATTTTGAGAGAGAGAGGGAGACAGAGCGTGAACAGGGAAGAAGGAGAGATAGAGGGAGAGAGAAAATCCCAGGCAGGCTCCCTAATGTCAGCACAGAACCCTACTCGGGGCTCCGTGTCATGAGCCATGAGATCATGACCTGAGCCAAAAATCAAGAGCAGGACGTTTAACTGACTGAGTCGCCCAGGTCCCCCTCTCATACAGACTTGAGAATACGACTCCCCAGAAGCTGGGTCTGTGTTCAGCGGTATTTAATTAGTTCCCTGATACCCCCATGGGGCGGAAATGCTGAGTCATAGGTTGCATGTGCTCAGCTTTGGTAGATAAGAAATAGCTTAGTAGACGTTAAGTAGTTTTCCAAAATGTCTATGCCTCTTCACAGTTCGGTGAGCCTTGTTATAAGAGCTCCAATTGTTTATCATTCTGGTTTCTGGTGGTTTTCACTGGCGTCTTCCAAGGAAGTCATAAGTTTGCGCACATGGCATCTACTTATTAGTCATATGAATATCCCATTTTTTGAAGCGCCTGTTTGAATGCCACGTTTTCTTACTGGTTTGTAGGGGTTCTTTCTACAGTCTGGATCGGAGAACTTCAGCCTTTACAGATGTTTTCTAACCGAGCCTCTGATTTTAATACAATGCTATCTATCAATCTTTGTTTTACTGTCTTAAGTTCAAGAACTTAATTAGTTGGTACTATTTAAAAAACTTTTTTTTTAATGTTTATTTATTTTGGAGAAAGAGAGAGACATTGTGTGACCGGGGAAGGGGTGGAGCGAGAGGGAAACACAGAATCCAAAGCAGGCTTCTGGCTCTGAGCTGTCGGCACAGAGCCAGCCCAATACGAGGCTCGAACTCACAAACTGTGAGATCACGACCTGAGGCAAAGTCAGTTGCTTAACCAACTGAACCACCCAGGCGCCCCTTGGAGCTATTTACACTCCATTGTTTGTAATACTTCACATAGCTGATCAATACACACCAGTTAGAACCACTGGACTAGCTAGCTAATTTGTTTTAATCCTGAGATTTGATGAATCCATGAAACTCAACCAGTTGGTATTCATTTGGATTCATTTTCAACCACCTGAAAAGGATGGTCATGGATGCGTGGAACGCTGAATCATTGTGTACACCGAGGGCAGGAAGTCTGCGACGGGGCAGGATTTCAGGGGCGAGGTGAAGCGCTACAGTGAAATGGAAGCTGAACGACCATGCAGTGTGGCCAGGGAGATGTCCCGGATATCCGGAAAAGTGAAAAGGAATTAAGATGGGGTGAATCATAGGATAGAAGGGAGGGAAGGGAGATGAAAGGAAAAGACAGAGATTTGGTAGCAAATGTCAGAGACTCAAATATAACAAAAGAAGGTGTTCGTGGGAGGTTGGCCTTGAGAGGTGGTCTTCTTAAATTTTCCCATTTTTTTTATTAGAAGGTCCTAATAGTCCAAATCATGTAGCAATGATTTCTCTTTTTCTCTTTCTCTTTTTCTTTTTTCTTTATTATCTTTCTCTTTCTTTCTTTCTTTCTTTCTCTTTATTTCTTTTCTTTCTTTCTTTCTCTCTTCCTTCCTTCCTTCCTTCCTTTCTTATAATAGAGGCACCTCATACCCACCACTTTTTTCCCCTTCCTGATGGGAAATAAAATGGGTTATTAACTTTTGAATAGGTGCTATATAAAATAAGTTATAAAGGAAATTTAGAAGTGGGAGCCAGCAATGTGAAGAATATATATCCTATGTCAAAATTATAGAACTAGCCCAGCCTGAATCTTTCCTTTTCTTTGAGGGTTCTGTGTCAATTGTATTGGGAGGTCTATTCTATCAGAAAGAACTCTTGTTTGCAGGTGACTGAAAACCCAACTTGAAGCCTTCTGTGATAAAAGGAAAGTTTTGACTCTCGTAACTGAAAAATCTAGAGTGCATGCTGGCCTCAGTTTAGGCTTTTTCTAGCAGCTCAGATGATGTCACCAAGGATTGGGATTTTTCTCCGTTACTTGGCTCTACGTTCACTACTGCTGACTTCATCCTTGGCTTATATGCACGGCCACTCCCACCCCCTGGTAGCTTCCCACTCCCTCCTCGTAAGAGCAAAATAACTAAAGCAATTGTAACCCTCCTTCGGCACTAAACACAGAAATACAAGGAACCTCTTCTAATGTCGCCACTGAAAACCTGGGATTTGTAACCTCTCATTGGCCCACAACGGGGGTCACGTGCCCGTGCCTCATCCAATCACCTGGCCAAGAGACAAAGGCAAGCTATCTTTACTAGACAAGATCCAACCTGGAGTTGGGTGTGGGCTTGGTCCCGCCCAAACTGAGAGGCGGGCAAGTGAATTCTCCAATAACAGGAAGGCCGCTGATGCCGGGGAAGTATCAAACAAGGGCCATCATACCTAGCAAGGGAACTTGGAGCGTTGGGGGAGCTTTGTAAACAAAGAGCAGCTGTGTGATTTAGGAGCCAAAAAGCAACAAAGTGCAGCTTCCTGAACTAACTGCCGGAGTCAGGAGACCTTGCTTGCATTTTGACTCTGACGCTTAATAATTAAGTTTCTGAGTCTCCGATCCCTTAGCTATCCAGTGTGAAAAGGATTCCAGTCCTCCTGTTGTTGGAGGAGTAAGTGAGAGAATATTTTCAGACAGGCTTTGGGCCGTATAAAAAATACATGGAGATGAATGAATGTACGGTTTTCACCATACGGGAATAAACAGATCCCAAATGCAGTGTTGGCATTGAAAGGTGTACTTCTGAAGCTAATATTCGTGCAAAGTAAAATTTTGGTTGGGCCATCAATAATAACGATCAGATCAAAGTGTTGATTGCAATACAAATACTAACCTCTAGCGTCTATCAAGGGCATCCTGTGCGCCAGGCACCGTTCTGAGCATTTTTCAGATACTATTTTTCACTTCATCCTCAAATAACCTTCGGAGTTCAGCACTGTTATATCCCCATTTTACAACTTACCCAACATCCCCAGATAGCAATGGGGATTCCGATCCATATCCTCAGAATCTGAACTCTGAACCACTACGCTATCCACAGCTAAGGGTGGTAAAATCTACCACTCTGCAAGTCAAGTGGAGCCAAATTAACCAACACCGTTCTGTGCACGAACACAGCTAGCGAATATGAAACAGCGTTAAATGGACTCAGTAGCCTGTGAAAATAAAACCTAAATAGAAGCATTTATTATGTTGGTATTTTTCCTCGTGGTGACTTGGTTCTCAAGCTTTGACCTGTGGCCGTGTGGACACAACCCAAGGCGAAAGCATGTGATTTGTGGGATTACGGCTCGTTGGAGTAGGAAGAGTTTGGAGTTAAAAGACTAGGAGGACAGGGACAGCTCAGTTACCAGCTAGAACCCCTTCACATATCTTATGTTCTTATTTATAAAGTGGAGATGGTATCTGCTCCGGAGAGTGGGCATGGGGCCAAAATTTTCAAATCCTTTGAAAGCTGTCAAGCACCATATTTAATACATTTATTACTTTTCTTTAAAAAATTTTTTAAACATTTATTCATTTTTGAAAGGCAGAGAGAGACAGAACGCAGGTGGGGGAGGGGCAGAGAGAGAGGAAGAGACAGATTCTGAAGCAGGCTCCAAGCTCTGAGCTGTCAGCACAGAGCCCGACGCGGGGCTCGAACTCATGGACCATGAGATCATGACCTGAGCCGAAGTCAGACGCTTAACCGACTGAGCCACCCAGGCACCCCATTTATTACTTTTCTTACTAAAAATGCTTCCAGAGACCACTTGAGCTATCAATGAATTATGTTCCATGGGAACAGCATTTAAAACTTACCTGTATTTCCATGGTATTGTGCTTTTCAATTTCCTTTCAGTCTGGCTCTCCTAAGTGGTCTGATTTCTTTCTATGGAGCTGTCTGAATCAGCCCCCGGTATGACATAATGGGTTCCTTTACCTACTTTGGGGACTCACCGGAAGTCAGCGTAAGTTGATGCTTTATGGAGGTCCTTGAGGGATAATGGGCCTCCTGTATAAACACACAAAGCTCTAACCTCTCACGGCCCAACTTCTGCTTAGCCCCCTTGTTATCAGAAAAAACAGCCCTGTGGGTTGGACCTACTCCATTAAGACAGGAAAAGGTTCCAAAATCAAGCATATTCAGCAAGCACCCTAGACACGAAGCTCATCAGAGGCAGTTTTGTGTGTTAGAAAAAAATCTCCTTGACAGAAGACCTGGGTCCTAGTTGTACCCGACCACTAACATGCTGTGTTGCCCCAGGCAAGGTATGAAACTTCTCTGGGCCTTAAATCTTCAAGTACAAAAAAAAGGTGATGAAATAGGGATCTTTAAGACCCATTGGGTGCCAAGTTATGATGGTTCCTTCCATATGTCAATTACCTTGCTGTTTGGTCTCCAAGATTTAACACTCCCTGCCCTGTGGTTCACCTCTTTGCATACGCACTAGCTCTGGGAGCTTCTAATGTTACTGAACTTCCGTGAGCATGAATTTCCTCATCTGTTATTGGCTCTACCTTGGAAAAAGGGTGTGAGGATTAGACTTATGTATGCTACATGCATAAGGGCGGTGTGTGTGTGTGTGTGTGTGTGTGCGCGTGCGTGCGCGTGTACTGGTTCACAGTGGGGACTTTGGAGTTACATTAGGAGGACTCCATCCTTGTTTAGCCTTTTTCTTACAGTCACGTGGAGCAAAACCTTTGTTTTGTCATCTGTAAAATGGAGATAGTAATAGGACCCTCTTCATGGGGTTGTTGTGTAGATTAGATGAGATACTGCACACAGCATGCTTAGTACATAGTAGATAATCTGGAAAAGGTAATTGCTTATTGTAATTTCTTATAATGATTTTTATTCGGCGTTTAGAAATGGGTTCCTCCTAGCAAGTTCCTTTTGCTTTTTACTGTTCGTGTTATGCAATTTTTCAAAAGTAATTCTTTGAGTTTCAGTGCTGCTGCCTGCTTTTAGTTATTTCTCTAAAATTACAAAGGTAAAGGGGCACCTGGGTGGCTCAGTCAGTTAAGCGTCTGACTTCGGCTCGGGTCATGATCTCACAGCTTGTGAGTTCGAGCCCCACATCGGGCTCTGTGCTGACAGCTCAGAGCCTGGGGCCTGCTTCGGATTCTGTGTCTCCCTCTCTCTCTCTGCCCCTCCCCCACTCACACTCTGTCTCTCTCTTTCAAAAAATAAATGAACATTAGCAAATTAAAAAAATAAAATTACAAAGGTAAAACACACCTGTTTTTAAAAACACATTTGATTTTCTAACCATTAGAGTAAGATGCTTTCAGTTAAAGTAACAGATTTATATAAGAAAGAACATTTCTTGTCCCTTGTCATCGTAAAGTCCTCTCAACCTTAATAACTCAAAAATGTTCTCAAAGATGATTTTCTTCCTCTCTCTACCTTCTTCCTTCTTTGGGGACCATGAAATGGTAAAACAACGTCAAGTCATGGTCATAGATGGGGGTCAATAGATCTAGGGGCTGTCTGCTTCCTCCTCCACATTTTATAGAAAGAGAAAAGTCTCTCTAAGTGGCTCTTTCCAAAAAGCAAGAAAGTTGTTTTCCCATAAGCCTCTAACAAAAGTCCTTTCAAGCCTCATTTGCCCAGATTGGGTCATGAACTCATTCTTGAAAGAAATTGCGCCCATCAAGGTTGGGCATCACTAACGTGCTTAACGCAATCCAGATCCAGATGTACCCGTGGAGCTGCCTGAGTGGCTACACAGCACACCCAAGAATGAGGGAGGGGCGTGTGCCCCCAAGGAACCTGCACCGTGACCAAGTAGTAAGACCAGAACACTCACTGCAGTCCACAACCTATTTTAACCCTTTGTGTTGTTTGTAAGTCCCTGTATTAGTCTGCTAGGGCTGTCGTAACAAAATGCCACAGACTGGGTGGCTCAAACAACAGAAATTAATCTCCTCACAGTTCTGGAAGCAAAAAATCTGAGATGAAGGTGTTGGCAGGTTTGGTTTCTTCTGAGGCCTCCCTCCTTGGTTTTAAGATGGCTGCCTTCTTGCTATTTCTTCTTCTGTCTCTGTGTGTTTGGCCTGAATCTCTTCTTCTCATAAGGACACCAGTCATGTTGGATTAGAGGCCATCCTGGAAACCTCATTTACCTTAATTACCTTTTAAAGGCTCTATCTCCAAATTTAGTCACATTCTGAGGTACTAGGGGCTAGGATCTCACTCAGTACGTGAGTTTTAGGGAACACAATTCAGCCCATAACAGTTCTCAACTTCCAAGACTACTCCTTAGAATAACTTTCTTTGTGGTCTGGTACGTATCTATACTTTATAATTGTTCTCAAAGCGTTCTTTGTAATGAACCTATGCTGACATTGCCTCAGAAATTAAGGCAACCATTTTATCCATGAGAGTCTCTCAATAGTCAGGAAGTCTTTCATGTGCCTGACAATTTCACTTTAGACAAGTTTTAAGGCAGGTGTAACCACTAATTTAAGTACCTATTTTTTTTTTAATACTTATTTATTTTTGAGACAGAGAGAGACAGAGCATGAACAGGGAAGGGCCAGAGAGAGAGGGAGACACAGAATCTGAAACAGGCTCCAGGCTCTGAGCTGTCAGCACAGAGCCCGATGCGGGGCTCGAACTCACAGACTGTGAGATCATGACCTGAGCCGAAGTCGGACGCCTAACCGACTGAGCCACCCAGGCGCCCCTTAAGTACCTATTTTTAAAAAGTTCTCAGTACCACCTCACGCCAGTCAGAGTGGCTAAAATGAACAAATAAAAAGTATCTCAGTACCACCTCACGCCAGTCAGAGTGGCTAAAATGAACAAATCAGGAGACTATAGATGCTGGAGAGGATGTGGAGAAACGGGAACCCTCTTGCACTGCTGGTGGGAATGCAAACTGGTGCAGCCACTCTGGAAAACAGTGAAATTTTTTAATTTCAAAAAATTAAAAAGAGATCTACCCTATGACCCAGCAATAGCACTGCTAGGAATTTACCCAAGGGATACAGAAATGCTGATGCATAGGGGCACTTGTACCCCAATGTTTATAGCAGCATTTTCAACAAGAGCCAAATTATGGAAAGAGCCTAAATGTCCATCAACTGATGAATGGATAAAGAAGATGTGCTTTATATATACAATGGAATACTAAATAATAATAAATAATTATATAAATAAATAAATAAATAATAAATAAATAAATAATAAATAATAGTAATAAATATAACCCTAGAACACTGAATGATTTAACCTAATGATTTAGAGCGAACTATGGCAGTTATTATTTTCATCTGCCTATCACACTTTGGTCATACCTTTTCTTTTGGTTTCTTTGGGGGAATTCCTTCTCTACTTCAAGTGACCTTTGGGTATTAAACTGTCAAATCATTGCCCACTACCACCACTATTCTGGCCCCATCTTGGGGTTAAATATGTGGTTGCATCCTTGGGACATGGTGATTAGTTGAGCAACTGAAAACATGGCCCGAATCGGGATTTACCGGAATGTTAGGAATTAGAGAGCAAGAATAGCCATCCTGTTGTGGGTCGAATTGTGTCTCCCTCAAAAGATATGTTGAAGTCTTAGCCCCTGTTACCTGTGAATGGGACCCTATTCAGAAAGGATCTTTACAGATATAATTAAATGAATATGAAGTCATACTTGGGTAGGATGGGCCCTAATCCAATATGATTGGTACCCTCTAAGAAGAGCAGGAGAGACACAGAGACACATGAGGAGAATGCCATGTGACGGTGGAAGCAAAGATTGGACTGATATTACAGCCAAGAAACACCAAGGATTGCTGGAAGCAGTAGGACCTAGGAGAAAGACATGGGACATTCTCCCCTGAGCCTTCCTCTAGAGAGAGCATGTCCTTGTAGACACCTTGATTTTAGACTTCTGGTCACCAGGACTGTGAAAAATGAAATTTCTTTTATTTTAAGGAATCTAGTTTGTAGTACTTTATCGCAGCAGCCACGGGAAACTGAGACACCCCCCCCCCCATTCTCTTAAATAGCAAGTGGAAGCTGAGAATTCTGGGTGGCTACCGTCCCCAGCCTGTGGAGGAAGAGTAAGGCCAAAATAAAGAGATAAACAGGGACGAGAGATGGACCTGTAAGGAGTAAGTTTCATCTCTTGACCTGGTTCCCACAGCCACTCTTTATTGTGCTACCTGTGACCTACCTCAGAGCTTCTCAACCAGGGCAGCAAAGGCAAGAGGGTTGTAGGTATCCTGAGAGATTGGTCTCTACAGGCTCTTGAGTGGTCAAGCTGGGATGAGGTGAGCAGACTGCCTCCAACTGCAACCAGAGTCAGCCCAAGTTAGTATTATCCCATGCACTCTCCACATGTTGTCATTTTCTATCTATACTATGACAGGAGAATGTTGGGAAGCATTAACCTACTCCATAGCCTTCCCAGGGACATCGACCAGAAAGTTCCTGTTTTTGCGGACACTAGTTTGCCCTGGTTTCCAGCACATGCACTTAAAATGGTCCCGGTTAATTTGACATCATCAGCTATAAATCTGCTTAGCATTTGGAGAATATCTACTAAAAACTCTTTGGGCTAAAATTTAATAGGCTGCGACAACCACAAAAGGTGGCAAAGATGTGGAGCACCTGAAGGTCTTGTACCGTCGTTGGTGGAGGTATAAAATGGTACAACCACGCTGGAAAACTGTTTGGCAGTTAATTCACTCTTAGGTATACACCTAAGAGAAATGGTCATATATGTCTACAAAAAGACTTGAACAGCAGAGTCCACGGAAGAATTACTCCTAGTGGTCAGTAGCAGCCCAAATGCCCCAGAAACAAGACAATAAATATATAAATTATGGTATATTTAAATAATGGAATTCTGTTCGGTTAGCAGAAAAGACAGGATCGCTGAAGCACACAAGAATATAGATGAATCACATATATTGTGTTGTGTTACAAAAGCCAGACACAGAAGACTATAGGCTGCATAATTCCATGTATGTGATGTTAAAGAAAAGCACAAGCTTGTCAATGTTTACAGAAGTCCAAACAATGGTTACTTCTAAGGGGAAGGGAGTGGGCAATGGACTAGAAAGCTGTGTGTGGGAACCTCATGAGGTGCCAGAAATGTTCTAGATCTTGATCTGGGTAGTGGTTACATGGGTGTGTATATTTGTAAAAAAAAAAAAAAAAAAAAATCATCAAGTTGGGCACTTGAAATTAGTGTGCTTTACTTCAGGTGTGTTATCACTCAAAAATTTCTAAAATATACTGAGTTTTGAGTCTATAAAACATGGTTATTTAATATTAAAAGTCTTTTTAACCTCTTCTTTTCCTAATTTACCTGAAAACAAGTACATATTTCTTGTTAGAATTTTAGAAAATACAAAGAGCTTAAAGTCATTCACATTCCTACTACTTATAAAATATTGTTGATTTTTGATATATATCTTTTCATTCTCTCTTTTTTTAAGTTTATTTATTTATTGAGAGAGAGAGAGAGCGAGCAAGAGTGAGAGCGAGAGCGAGAGAGGAAGAAAGAAAGAAAGAAAAAGAAAGAATCCCAAGCAGGCTCCAAGCTGTCAGCACAGAGCCCAATGTGGGGCTCAAACTCATGAACTGTGAAATCATAACCTGAGCTGAAATCAAGAGTCAGTCACTCAACTGACTAAGCCACCCAAGTGCCCCATCCATTCTCTTTTAAATCAAGGAAAAATCTGATTATAGGGTACCAATTGTTTTGTTACTTTTATTTAACCTATTAAGAGACATTTTTTCATATCAGTAAGTATTCTCCAGCAGGAGCTTTTTTCAAGAAGGCGTAATACACCAACACATTCCTTTGCCATGGTTTGTTTACCTCATTTTAAATTTTTTATTATTTTTAATTTTTTAACTCCTTTTTTATTGATATTCATTATGATCGTTTTCCATGTTCTGACATTATAACCCCTTCTAGAATGCATATCCTCTTAGTGGTCTTGACATATAACGGGGATTATTTTCCTAGGATGCCTTCCCATGAGCCCATTGTTGAAGTCTGCAAAAATGCTGAGACTTTTTTTTTCAGAGGTAAACATCTTTAGTACTTTTGATGTGAATTCCAAATTGCTTTCCAAAAAAAATTGTATTAATTTACACCACCAGCAATGATGTGTACTGTCTTCTTTTACTTATTTGAAATCTCATACTCGCAAAATTAGGAAAGTACTGTGAACCTCCACATCCCTATTGCCCAGCTTTGCTAATCACCATTTCACTGTCCTTATTTAATCTCTTGTGCTCTTCCTCACCCATCTTAATCCCAACAGACCCTCCTTTATAATCCTTCTGCTTTGGAAGTGAAGTTCCAAAACATAGGAAGCATCCCTTCTTACATGCTGTGTGACCTTGGGCAGGTTTCTTAATCTCTCTGAGTCATAGTTTCCCTTATCTGTAAAATGCAGAAAAAACACAGGATTAATATAAGAATGAAATACAAATTATCTACCCAAAGCTTTTGGTTTAGTTTTTGGCTTCACATGGGATTATATGTATTTGAATCCTCCGATTTCTTGCTATTCCTGGAATTGGAGTTAAAGGACGAGATACCCACAGAAATAAATATTAATAATAGTAATTTTATAAGTATTAACAAAAATAGTACCAGTATGACTGAAAATCTTCATGAATGCCAACATCAGCATTTTTACATCCTCCTCCTTCCTCCTGTCCAAAACATTCTCCTCTGCACCAAAACAAAGGCACAACTCAACGACCAAAAACCAGAGATTTGCCCCAGTGGAAGCTGGAGCAGTTGCTGGTTCTCCTCCATATGACCTTGACATCTAGTGAGCAAAGAGAAAAGTGGTTGACAATATCCTCTGGCTTTAAATGAGCCTGGGTCTGAGACCCAGCTCCTCTGCTGTGTAACCCAAGTGATTTTCTTAACCCTCCATACCAAACTGTCTTTTTTTTTTTCTTAAATTTATTTATTTATTTTGAGAGAGACAGCGCAATTGGAGAGGGGAAGAGAGAGAAGGAGAGAGAGAGTTCCAAGAAGGCTCTGCACTGCCAGCGCAGAGCCTGATGTGGGGCTCGAACCTGCGAAGCCGTGAGATCGTGACCTGAGCCAAAATCAAGAGTTGGACGCTTAACCAACTGAGCCACCCAGACACCCCCTCCATACCTAATTTTCTGAGCCTAAATCCATTATTTCCTAATTACCTCCTCAATCCATCCGTTTTTCTCCATCCCCCCTGACTCCCCGACTTTGGTCCACCACCATGTCTTATCTACGTCACAAGGAGTCTCCTGGCTTCTCTTCCTCCTTCCATTCTTGCTTTCTGTATTCCATAGTGGTAGCTTTAGCTTGGAGTGACAGAAAATCCAAAATAACATGGTTTAAATTCAATTAAGATGGTGATTGTTTTTCCCACATAGAAATTTATGTAGCCCAGTGCACACCCATTAGAATATCTAAAAATTTTTGGGGCGCCTGGGTGGCTCAGTCGGTTAAGCATCTGACTTCGGCTCAGGTCATGATCTCACGGTCCGTGAGTTCGAGCCCCGCATCAGGCTCTGTGCTGACAGCTCAGAGCCTGGAGCCTGTTTCTGATTCTGTGTCTCCCTCTCTCTCTGACCCTCCCCTGTTCATGCTGTCTCTCCCTGTCTCAAAAATAAATAAACATTAAAAAAAATTTTTTAAAAAGAATATCTAAAAATTTTAAAAGTGACCTTCCCATTCACTGCTCGTGGGAACATAAAATACTATCCCACTTTGAAAAATTGGCTGTTTCTCACATTGCTAAACAGACATCTACCATATGATGCAGCCATTCCATGGCTAGCTATTTACCCAGAGAAGCAAATTATATGCCTGCACAAAGATTTAAACATAGATGTCCATACCAGCTCTGTGCACAATAGCCCCAAACAGTAAACAACCCAAATGTCCATCCACTGGTCAATGGATTAAACAAACTGTTACATCCATGCAATAGAATACTACTCAGCAGTAAAAAGGAAGGAATTGGATGAATCCCAAAATAATCATGCTGAATGAAAGAAGTCAGACAAAAAAGGGTACGTACTATATGATTTCATTATATAAAGTTCTAGAAAATGAAAACTAGTCTATAGTGGCAGAAAGCAGATCGGTCAGTGGTTGTCTCATATTGGGAGTACAGGGAAGGGTGAATTCCCAAGGGGCATGGAAAAATCTTTTGGGCATAATAGAAATATTCTCAATCTTAGTCATTACACGAATGTATACAAATGTCAGATATACCAAATTGTATGCTTCAAATGGATGGAGGAATTTTTTGTATATAAAAACTGTATGTAAGTTAGACATCGATAAATTAAAAAGTCAAAGGAGCAGTCTGAGACTGGTAAGCTCTCCACCATGTCAGGAACCTGGGATCCTTTATCTCATTACCCCTCCATGCATGGCTTCTTCCTCATGTCCAAGATGGCAGCATCCGGTTTCCCAGCTGCAGGATGGAGGAAGGGACAAAGAGGAGGGCAAAGAGCACATGCAGCTTGCCTCTTAAAAGAGGGTCTTAGAAGCTCCTCCCCCCCTGGCGACAACTCTGCTTATATACCATTGGCCATAATTTACTCACATGGACATACCTAGTTACAAAGGAGTCTGGGAAATGTAGTCTTTATCTCAGATGGTCACATGTATATAGAGGAAGGGGAAAATAGAAATAAAGGGACAGTTAGTGGACTTCGTATCTTACGCAGCTGCTTGTTTGTATCTTGTCTTCAAAATGTGCATCTGATCATAGTACCCTCTCTGCTTAAAGCTCTGCAGTGACTTTCCACTGGCCTCAGAATAAAGGCCAAACTCCTTGCACGGCCTCCCTAAACCAGCCTGATCTGGTCCCTGCCAACTTTCGACCTTACTCTCTTTGGTTGAGGAGCTCCGGCCAGTATTTACTGCCTTTAGCCCCTCTAGCACATCAGCAGGGCTTCATTCACTGTTTCCCTCCGCTTGGAACACGTTACCCTCACTCTTTGCCTAGTGAACCACCATATCCTTCAGCTCTGGTTCATCCTGACTCCTCAGCTTAGGGCAAATTCCTCATTTGTTTTACACTTACCTTTCCTAAATGGTGCCTCTCACGGTTTGTAATTTTATATTTGTGTGACAGTATGATCCCAACCTTTCGCACACACTAGACTGTGAGCTCCTTTCTGTTCACCTCTGTATATGAGTACCTAACAAGGCTGAGAGAGCTAAATACACTTTTACTGAGTGTGTAAATGAATGAATGAATGCGCTTTATCCAGTGCTGTTGCTCGAAGTGAAGTCACTGAGGAGAAGTTCTGTAATTTCACTGAGCCCTGATTCCCTTTGTTAGGTGTCGATTTTAAAAGGCTTAATAGTATTTTCTTCAGTCGTTTGCTCTGTACGTCCACCCTAAATGGTCACTTGAGTCGCCATCGATGTGTTGAGGGGAGATCTTTCCATAAATGTCTGCTTGGGTGGCAGGGGGTATGTGTATGGGGGAGGTGATGTGAAATGAGTAAAGTTTGTGGAAATAAAAGTTACTGTACAGTTCACCTCCCGTCTCCTGGGGTAGGGGTGGGAGTTCGGGGGAATTGGAACTGAGGGTAGGAACAGGGGTGGAGGGCAGAGGGCTTGGGGGAGGGCGGCAACACATGCTGTCACATATTTACGTTGTTCCTTTAACTGGGGAGGTGAGGCTCTGTTGACCCACTTGAGGGACAAAGTATTCTCAAGTACGTGGTATTTATTTAGAATGCAGATACAGTATGGTCTGCTTCAGCGGGAGCCTTGACAGCATAATTATAGGATATTAGATATTAATAGATTCAGAAAAACAGGTTCTTTGTAGTGCAACTGCGGTCAGCCAACTGTATAATAAGCAAAAGTGAAAATCACTTTCCTCACAAATGTTTTCTGATTCAAAGTTCCCTTGATTCACAAAGTTTTCCCACAGTTAATCCAATTAGCGGATTTTCTTATAGTTTTGAAGTGGAAATGCTCTGACTTAATCTTGCATACACCCCAAAACATAGTCAAAGAGTAACCAGAAGACTTGAGATACAAGCAGAGGATGTGCAGGGAGCTGGGAGCTGGGGACGTGGCCATGTGCTCCTTGGTGCAAACGCCAGTCTGGAAATGTCTTCCGGGGGGTGCTACATGAGCTACCTCGGACCCAATGCGTCCCAGGCGTGTCTCGTTTTGTACCGCTGTGACCATTTTTGCCGTATCTGCCTGCCAGCCAGGCATTGCGTACTTAATAAGATGGATTCTATTTTCCAAACTTAAATTTACTTAGAAAGGACAACTGAATTAATTGTAAACAAAATATATAATGTCAGCGCCGGCAGGTCAGGGATTTTTCTGTTTGGCTCTTTGCTGTATCTTCTCATTGGCTGATACAGTGCCCGGTAGGTTCTCAAAGGGTGTTTGTTAAATGAACAAATGTCATCCTCGACAGAAAAACACGTATTTCTCTCAGATGTGTTATCTGTGTTTGGCTATGACAACAACTAAAAATGTTCATTTGCTTGCCACGTAACACCTCTTGCAGGTCACGAGCCGTTCTACTATGTACCATACTTTTCTAAGCCACGGAGCAGTGATCACTGCAG